>NC_059352.1:42163203-44563203 GCF_019703515.2 Myxocyprinus asiaticus | reverse complement strand
TTGTATGTGTTCCGCAGAAGAAAGTAATTCATACAACATCGGATGGCATGAGGCTGAGTAAATGACGAGAGAATTTTTGGGTGAACTATTCCTTTAAATATTGTGCACGAGTCATATGGCCTATTTTGATGAAGCTTTGATGTTTTTGTAGCTCAAAAAATCCATCCACAATCACTTTCATTGCATGTAAAAGATCAGTGTGAACCTTCTGCCTAAAGCCCAAAGTATACTTCGGTCAGACGCATGATGCAAATTTTGTCATCAGCAGAGTGCTTGAGCACTGAACGCGTGCAGCCCGATTTTTTTCAAACCGTGCGACTTTGAATGTGCAGAATGCACATGCGCCTGTAATTATTTGCACTAACTAGTGGTTCCACAAGGTGGCAACACTCACATTTGAGCCATTGCAGTCACGAAGAAGCACTAGAAGATGTAATCGCCGGTAAACAATAGGAGACGAATGTGGAAACGGCAACGTTAGATGTGCAAGTCAAGAGCTTGTTTGTGAGGGGGTCAGGAGATACCTGTATTTTTATACGTTACTTGAGTCCCAAGAATATAAAGACATCTTTGTGTCAACTCCTGAGGAGAAAGAGTCCAGTATCTCGCAGTAGTTGTAGCGTGCAAGCGCCAACCGCCTGTGTAGGAGTGCACAGTAAAATGAAGTATATTTTGACAGGCTCTCGTTCGACTATACACAGATGTTAAGCGTTTGCGTCAAAACCGAAGTATACTTTCAGCTTAACATCTCCTCTTGAGTTCCACAGAAGAAAGTCATACAGGTTTATAATTTCATAAGCGTGAGTCAATAAACCACCCTTTAAACCATCATGGCATTCTGTTTAATTTGCATAGTTTATTGAGTCAATATTGTTTGTTCTCTTTTCTGATTATTATATTCTGTTTTATAGGCCTCCAAAACTGCAGAGAATGCTACAGGCCAACCAGCTGAGATCGAGGTTGCAGCCAAATAGAAGCGACACGACTCCACGCTCTCACGAAACCCTTCAAAGAGCAAAAACGTTAAAAATTTCAGTCTTGCCCCACAGTTTTAACCTCTTCCTCATCAAGTCTTTGATCTCGAGTCTGTTAAAAACCTGTGTGTTTAACAAATTTTGCTTCCTCCAGTCATGGAGAAATTTGTCATTTAGAATTGGACTCCCAAGTGAGTGCAACAAATTTGTACTTTCATAATGAATCTATTTACTCTCTTCAAGCACTCAGTTTACATTTCAACTGGAACGTAATGCCTTTTGCAAAATGTAATTTAAAAAAAAACGTCGCAATTCTTTCGTAGAGTTGCGTTTTTCACAAACATGTATTGTTGACAATGATATCATATGCTTTGGCCGGACATTGGAAAAGCTCATTTAATTTTAAAAATTTCAACCCTGAGAAACCACTAAGAAAAAATGAAATCTTCCTCAGCTGAAAAGTACTTCTCAATGGAAATTCTCAATTCAAATTGTAGAGAAGTTCATGTTTTACAGGAGCATCGAATTGGAACTCTGCACAGTATTCCTGCACACTCCGTTATTGGGAAGATACAGGAACATAAAAAAAAAACACTCTTAACTCCAACTGCCATCCCTCTCTACTAGTGTTATGCTGTGTTTTCATCTGAAGAACATTTTTTTAAATGCTCTCATTCTGTTACCCACCCACTTCCTCTTTTGCTTATTGAATGTCTTCTCATTAAGCTTTTGTTGATGATACAGGGAAATTTCCAAACAAATTTCAAGATTTTATCACTGAAGGTAATATTAGAGAGCCAGTTTTATTAGGGGTTTAGAAAAGGAAGTGTTCCAAAATACACTAAAGCTACTTCTCTTGAACTGCCTAAATCGAATGATGAGGTCTATATCTTCCACTTCTCAAGGGCAAACAAATCACTTTATCTCATCTTCCACAAAGCAATAGAGCCTAGAATGAATATTTAGCTCGCAACTAGGCATGAACTTGAGAATTTGAGGAGCTTTTGAGGCATTCTGTAATCAGTGGGAATGGGAAGTAGCTCTAGAACAGTTCTGGATCAGATTCATTTTTGGGGTTTAGTTGAATTTGTTCATTGATATTTGGTTTAGTCATAATTTGAAATGTTGGTTATTGTGATGAGCTAAGTTCTGCTCGTTTTTTGCTCCATTCCTGGATTGTCATCTCGGACAATGTCAAAAGGTTTACGTGGGAGAGGAGGCCAGAGGTTTGAGATTGACACAATCTTGTTTTTGTAGTACAAACCATCATATGGGTCTATTTTACAACTAATAAAATAAAACTAAACTTTGAATACATTTTTCTTAAGTGCTGTCTTCATTAATGGTGGAAAATACACTATATGCAATGCATTTGTATTGTTAGTGAAGGCCTGTAAGGATTGTGTCTAAATGACAAATAACCAATGAACGTTTGATAGCTATAAGAGGGAAATGCAATTCCTTTGATTATGAGAAAAAGTAACAGGAACATTATTGGAGGTTTTGTGTCGATATACTATATATAAGCTAGATAATTACATATGTAGCGGGTTGTTTCTGTGCTCCAGTCACTAGTATATATAATTGGGAAACAATAAGCTGCACACAGGGGGCGCTGTGCGGCCTAGATATTACAATCCCTGATAAAGTTCATTCAAATCCGAAGACTTATTTACTGAAGCAACATGGTATTTAAATCGACAAAGACTGGATACTACAATCGATATAAAATGCCCGCAACCACAAACGTGGTATGTGATTGGTCTATCTTCATTGAGCTGTGAAAAGTGACTAGTAGGCAGGTAACATTTTGGATTTAGGTAGCAATTAAAATGTCAAATTGCAGTTTTTTTTTCTTCTAATCAGGACCGTATTCAGAGAAGCGCCATATTACATTTTTGACGATAATAAAACGAGTCTGTGAGGTATAGACTTGTGCTCAGGGTTGGGAGGGTTACTTTTGAAATGTATTCCACTACAGATTACAGAATACATGCTGTAAAATGTAATTTGTAATGTATTCCGTTAGATTACTCGAGGTCAGTAACGTATTCTAAATACCTTGGATTACTTCTTCAGCACTGGTAGATTTTTTACTATAAAATATCGGCCAGTACAGTCAGACAAAATACACGTTAAAAATACATTCTCTGAAAAAAGCTTAAATATCTGATGCAGTGTTGCTTCTAAAACAAGATAAAGAAAATTGATATTGTTTTAAGGATTTTTTGACATTTTTACAGAAAAATAATGCAAAAATTCTCGTTAAGAATAAGATTTGTGCCCTAAAATCAAAGGTCTTGCTAGAGAGAAAACAAATATGATCGTATGTTTATTTTCTTGATAAAAAAATAAGCGAGTCTGGTAATAGGTGCATGTAAAATGTCTAAAAATAGCATTTTAGCTTAGCACGAAGCTAAACGTTCACATGACAATTTACACAAGGTTTATTTTTATTTCTGCTGCTCCAAACTTCTCTGTCTGCTCGTAAGAATGTAACACATCTTAAGAAAGTGTTTCACTGCTGTTCAAGCGCTCTTTGGATCGCATCATTTATATTCATAAATGTTTTCCATCTGAATAGACTAAATATTAAATGAAACAAATGACAATAAAATGCAAAGTAATCTCTTCAGTAATCAAAATACTTTTTGAATGTAACTGTATTCTGATAACCAATGATTTAATTTGTAACTGTAGTGGAATACAGTAACAAAAATTTTGTATTTTGAATATGTAATCCCGTTACATGTATTCCGTTACTCCCCAACCCAAAAAATTGTGCAGTTGTTTATACTGGTCAGTGTTGGGTAAGTTACTTAAACAAGTAATCAACCATAAGTTACTAACTACTTCTCTAAAATTTTAATCATATTATTTTACTTATTACTTAAGTGAAAAAGTAATCACATTACTAATTATTTTACTTTCTAAAACACTGGTCACAAACATTTTGTTTTTCCACTGAACAAATTCAAAATGTGTATTTTCTCCTTGTTCATTGTCACACACCCTTCAGCTGTCACAGAAAAGCAAACAGATGTACATATGAACATATGAATTCACATTTTAATTGTATTAAACAAATATTTTTATAGAAATATTTGTAACCCAAGTAATGTACTTAAAAGTAATTACTTTCATTGAAAGTCCGTAACAGTAATCTGATAACAAGAATTTACAATGTAATGTATTACACTACTTTTTAATCCCTTAAAGTAATTAGATTACAATAACTAATTAGTTTGTAGTCCAATTACTCCCAACACTGATATTGGTGCTGGAAACTTTAAAAAAAAAATTTTTCCAGTAGTTTCAAGTATTTCATATTTTAATTTTATTTGAATTATATATGTATTCTTTGTACCTTTATTTTGTTTTGTATATTATTATCTCCCCACTGGCACCTTTTTTCTCTTTTTTTTCCCTTCCTTTTATTATTATTATTTTGTGCTTTAAAAGTAGTTTTATACATATCTTGCAGTTACAGCATAATGTTTAATATTTATAATTATACAAAAATATATACTGTTGATGTTTTTGAATAAAAAATAGAGTTAATGTTTATATTAAAAAAGTTGCATTTGCCATAAATGAGTTTTAGATTTTTATTTAATTAATTTCAATAAATTTTTTTTTTTTTTTTTTTTTTATAATTACAAGAAAAAAAAAGTATACAGCGTCTGATAATGTTCTTTAGAAATGCCAGATATTTTACGCTCGTTGCCATTCTACCAATTTATTTTTATTGATCCAACTCACGCTTGCTGCTAGAAGAAAGCTTGCATGAACAATCATTTTTTGTTGGTGGAGTGTGATGTTCACAAACCAATAGCCTGTGGTCAAGGCCCGTTACAATCCAATCCCCATTCCAAAAGGGACCAGGTGGGTGTGACCGGAGGAGGACTGAGAGGCGGGCGCAGAAAGAGTGCGGTGCTGAGTTCGGTTGAGGAGTTCATAGAAGCGGGGCTGCGGACGGTGGCATCAGCGCAAAGGGGAGAAATAACAGAATATTTGGCCGACTTTCAAAATAACTGGATTATAAAAGCTGGACGCGCTGGATAGCAACTCATTATTCTCTTCGTGCACGTAGGTCTCATCGCTGACTGCCCGTGGTAAGTTCACGCGTCTGTTCAATTTGGTCCCGTTTTTATCGTTGTCGTATAACGGATTATTTTTCGCATTACTTTTCAAGCGACGAGGAGAGCTCGCGCGCTAAACCACGTTAGCTAGTTTCAACAGATTGATATATTTCCAAATAATATAATTGGTACCCCTGGGAAGCCCAGAGCGCTATATGTCGTCAAATGCACTTATAAAACGTTTGTTCGCTTCGGCAGGCCGTCTAACGGGAGGTGATGATGGTGAAGAGGAGGCGCGTGCAACACCCGGTTTGCAGGCGCGAGGAATGAGCACGCGCTAGGCGGCTAACTAACGGACGCAAAAACTTATGCGAATTTACCGCAGTTTACGTTAACATAGTCGCCTGTTTGATAGCCTTGTCAGTGTAACATATTTCGTAGTCATTTTAAGATATATGGGATTTAAGGGGGCCTTTTGATGGTTGTGAGGGAGTTTATCATTGAATGAATGTTTGAAGGACTTCAGTTTACCGTTGATTCATCACTCTTATAACGGCACTCGACAGTGTCTGTACAGGCATGATGACCCAATTTTCCCCCCGCTTGTCTTATTTTTAGGACTCTTAGTCCATCAGGTCAGAGTAGAGGGACGACCATCTGTCTCATGTTTTTATTGGGTTGTTTCTTTTAGTTAATGCGACCAACATTAGTGTGAAATCCCACTGGAGGTCAAGTGGTGATGAGATATATGTATAATCTGATGTGTTCAGGAAGATATCAACTTGGTTCAGCTGTTTATTCTGCGGATGCAGTATTTATATGAAGCATATTATAGAGAGCTTCTGTGATATGTAATGTATGGATTATAAATATTAATGCCATTGTATCCTAAAGGGATAGTTCACCCAAAAATTCTTTCATCATATACTCACCCTCATGCCATCCCAGATGTGCATGACTTAGTTTCTTCTGCTGAACACAAAGATTTTTAGAAGAATATCTCAGCTCTGTAGGTCCTTACAATACAAGTGAATGGTGGCCAGAACTTTGAAGGTCCTAAAAGCATATAAAGCCAGCATAAAAGTAATCCGTAAGACTCCAGTGGTTAAATCCATGTCTTCTGAAGTGATATGGTAGAAGCAGATCAATATTTAAGTCCTGTTTTTGCTATAACTCTCCACGATTACTTTCACATTCTTCTTTTGTTTTTGGCGAATCACATTCTTCCATATCGCCACCTACTGCGCAGGGAGGAGAATTTATAGTAAAAAAGGATTTAAAAATTGAACTGTTTTTTCATCCACACCTATCATAGTACAATCTGAAGATATGGATTTAACGATTGTAGTCTTATGGATTACTTTTATGTTGCCTTTAGATGCTTTTCGGACCTTCAAAGTTCTAGCCACCACTCACTTGCATTGTATGGACATACAGAGCTGAGATATTCTTCTAAAGATCTTTGTTTGTGTTCTGCAGAAGAAAGAAAGTCAAACACATTTGGTATGGCATGAGAGTGAGTAAATGATGAGAGAATGTACTTGAAAGTGTCTTTAGCTGTATTCATGTAAAACAATTAAATGTTTGACCCTTTATTCTCCAATGGCGAGGCTATGTCATATTGGATAAATCTGTGCTCTTGCCTCACTAACTCCCTCTGACTCTTTTTTTTTTTTTTTTTTTTTTTTTTTTTTTTTCAGGTGGCCTATTTTTAGTTCCTCATGCCGGAGATGGCACAGCGGAGTGGGCAAGAGGACCCCGAGCGGTACCTCTTTGTGGATCGGGCAGTGGTCTACAACCCAGCTTCCCAGGCTGACTGGACGGCCAAAAAGCTGGTTTGGGTGCCTTCTGAGCGGCATGGGTTCGAGGCTGCCAGCATCCGAGAAGAACGTGGAGAGGAGGTTCTCGTAGAGCTGGCTGAAAATGGCAAGAAGGCCCTGGTGAACAAGGATGACATCCAGAAAATGAACCCACCCAAGTTCAGCAAGGTGGAGGATATGGCAGAACTCACCTGCCTGAATGAAGCCTCTGTGTTACACAACCTGAAGGATCGTTACTACTCTGGGCTCATATACGTAAGTATGATATCATCTGAAAACACTTTATGCTTGAGCATGCTGATTAGCCTGACATAGCAACACTTGTTCAACCAGTGGTCTACTTTCCGACCAATGATCGACCAGTATAAGTGTTCTGGAAATCATCACGTTATTTTTGCAATTCCGTTTGGAGACGTTAGCTGCACAGAAATTACACACTTAAGCTTTGTTGAAGATGAGATTTCAATCAGCCTGTTTTGAGAATTTGTATACAATTAATGTGTTTTCAATTTGCTGTGCATAGTACCATGGTTATTTTTATTCTTACTGGTTCAACAACAGCGGATGTCTCCTCCTTTTGATCTTGACCCATTTTATAGCATGTACTAAGACAAACTGGGGGACTTCTATAACTCTAGAGAGAGAGAGTGTTAGGCAAGCTGTTTGGTGTTGTAGCTCCATCTTTCCTTGGTCTCCCCCACTGCACAAGTGCTGCAATGAGATCATTATGGCATCTCAGTGAGAGGGGCCACTTGTCTTCGCACTGTCTCTCTGAAGAGGATATTGGTAAATAGGGATGGAAATGTTATGGAATTTAACGGTTCTAAATCTGATTTCTTAAGGGTTCCATTAATGATTCTTATTTATGAGGAAGAAATATTTGGAAATAAAAAATTCAGTATTTACTGCCCTCAGCAGTCTGTTGTCAAACGAAGAGATCATTTCACATTTCATCAAAGCAGATATATAAAATGAGCTCAATTTAATACAATTCTTGCAAAAAGGCGTGGTTCCACCAAATTTCTAATGACTTTTCAAAGACATTATAGAGGCATAAATGCAATCCAATAATTGGTTCTGTTGTAACTATTAGGGATGCACAGTATATCAGCTGCAGATATATTATTGGCCGATATCCAGCAAAATCTAAATATTATAATCATATTAGTATATTATAATCAATTTGGATAAAAATTCAAATTGTATTTCCTGTATTTTATAAAATGTATTTATTAAAAAACAAATGACTGGATAACACTTTACAAAAAGGTTTTATTTGCTAATATTAGTTAACAACATTATTTAACATGAACTAATAATGAACAATACTTTTACTGCATTTATTAATCTTGGTTAATGTTAATTTCAACATATAGTTACAATGCATTTTTAAAATCAAAGATTTTATATGTTAATAATAGTTAATGTACTATCAACTAACTTTAAATAACAATGAATAATTGTATTTTTATTAACTAACATTTAACAAAGTTTAATAAATGCTGTAAAAAATATATTGCTCATTGTTAGTTCATGATACTTAATGCATTAACTAATGTAAACAAATGTAAACAAAGGTTTAAAATATAAATCTTACAATATAATATGTTTACAATGGAGATATATGTGTATGTGTGTGTATGTATGTGTGTGTATATATATATATATATATATATATATATATATATATATAAAATGTATGTATGTATGTGGTTTATTTTTGATCATCTAAGCATCTGGAACCTTTTGAAAATGAACCGTTGTTTTACTTCAAGGTGCTGTCGGAAATCAAACTAAACTAATTTAAGTTATGATGTTCTAACTGTACCCATGAATAGTCTCTTAATAATTTAAGTAAACTTTTGGAAAATATCTGATTTCAAACCAGGCCA
This sequence comes from Myxocyprinus asiaticus, assembly GCF_019703515.2. NCBI lineage: Eukaryota > Metazoa > Chordata > Actinopteri > Cypriniformes > Catostomidae > Myxocyprinus > Myxocyprinus asiaticus. The sequence continues at coordinate 44,554,435 of NC_059352.1, read as the reverse complement.
GTTTGTTACCTAATATAAAACATTATTAGAACAGAATGTACATGTATATTAAACAAGGAATACTTTATCCACAGTTAGTTCATAATTCTTGAAGGTCCAGACTTTTATAGTCCTTTATTAACATTGTACTTGCCCTTATGTTTACCATAGTTCTTTCATTGTTTAACAGTGGCATTTTTTTAAATAATATATATATAGGCTAATAAATAACCATGGGTAAGACCATGGATGGCTCCTTATTACTGTGGTTTGGTCAGTGAAGCTAGTCTAAAAACAAATGAAAGCATTACAATTTAATAAAAATAATTCTAGTAATATTATAGTATTTTTTATTTTTTTTTTAATGAAATATAATAGCCTTAACACATCTGGAAACTTTAGTTTTTGTGGTCTGCACTGCAATATCATGGGAAGCCTGGTTGACTCGTGTGAAGGATCTGCTCAGCTCTATCCTGTCTAACAAGGGAGGCCTGGCTGACACGCAAGCACCTTTTTGCTCCAGAGACAAGATAATGCAGAGCTGATCACAGGACACACATGAATCCATGCTTCAACTGCCACGTGCAGATGTGCGTTTCAGATAAGATGCATATTTAGTGTTTAAAGATGAATATCGCTTGATAAATTTGCTTCGCCATCCCAAAGTGTTACATAGGAGGCTGCCGCAAAAATGTAAAACCCTGCTAACGTTTATTAAACAGCACAGTGTAATCAAAATCACAGATTGTACTCTTTTTCTGTTGCAGTTGTACTCTTGTTCACTGCTTGGTTGCTCAGTGAACATTAACGGAGACTTATGGTAAAGACATACTCTTTTGCGAGATGGAAAAACGTAATGGAAAAACATTTATACATTATAAAATATAATGTAAGTTATGCGCTGGAGAGGAGCAACTCTCAAGTGCATCAAACAGCACAAACACTCTGTCAGTGCACCTGACGGCAACCGGCTCACGTTAAACTGTATGCTTTTAAAGTGTTTAACACGAAGTGCTCCCATGCGCTGAACAACTTGTCTCCGCCATTTTATAAACGAGTTTGCAAACACATTTCCACTACTCTAACGTTACTGATGGACTTTCGATGTGCACATTGCACATATCCAACTAATCGATGATGAAATTCATTGTTGATCAATTTCATTATCAATTTTATCAATTAGTTGTTGTTGCACTAGTTTAGAGAGGACTACTCTCTCAAACTCCCATAGCTGTGTTTAACATGGTTGGGCTAGATTGTAAGGCTAGTTCCCATCATTTAAGTGGCCTTTTTTTGTTTAAGCCTCTGTTCCATGTGGCTGCTGTGCTCCCTCCCGATAGACTATAGTAATTAGCTGTAGAGGCCCATGCTTGGCCTAGTAAAAGCTGAAGCTTTATAACAGGGCCCTTGTCTTTGGCAAGATGTCAAGATGCAGACTGCCTGTTGATAACACCCGCATAACTCGGTATTCCCCTTCTTGGTCTCCAAATTTTCCAGTTTTCTTTTTACTGTTGGCTAATGCTTGTGTTTAAAAGAAATATAGGCAGTTTTAAAACCGAGTGAATGCATAATGTTATGTATTTATCTAAGTATTATATATACTCTACTGTGCGTGGATGGTGCCCAAACCTCAGGCTGGTGTTTGGTATGTGCACTCATATCTGCTGTGTGGGCAGAGATGTGGAGTTGCTGCATTCCTCTCTGCTCTCCCACGCCCCTGTGTTCTTGAATGGCATGAGAGGAGATGACAGACAAGTTACAGGACTTTTAAAAAAAAAAAAAAAATGTATGGGTGATTTAACATTGATATTTCAGTACGTAATACTCTAATAATCTGGAAAATATGTAGTTATTATTTTAGCCCACATCATAACTTGTAAGCATTGCAAAGTGGAGATGTTGAGATCTTTGTTTATTCGTTTAAACTGATGCCATTTTCATGATGAAGACCTCACCTTTCATAAGAGTGGTGGGGAACAATCAATTGATATTTCTTCTTCATTGGGTTTCAGGGATTTTGACAGAATTTATAAAAATAGGTCAAAATAGGTGTAAACCCATTTGGTGTTCTGTTTTTGTGTTCGAATTCTGCCAGGAAAGGAAGTTTTATAATATCTTGATTAGGGATGTCAAATGTGCCGGTACTTCGGTACCAAGTCGATACTTAAATAAAAAAGATGTCACGATACAAGTGTTTATGCAGTACTGGTTGTACCGTGCACCGACTTAATTCAATACTTGCACGATACCCGCACACTAATTTAAAAACACTTGAGGAAACCACTTGAAATGTATTATTTACATTAATATTTTAGTTTTAAAATTGGCTAAAAAAGTGTTTTCAATAGCATATTATCTGTTTTTGCTGTGGTATTGAAATTGGTATTGAGAATCGTGAAATTTAACTGGTATTGGTACTGACTAGGGGTGGGTAAAAATATATATTTCCCGATGCATCTTGATCTTCATTTGAACAATCTCAATATCGATTCTTAAATCCCCAAGATCGATCTTTTACTCTATGCGCAACCCTCTATTTCGCGCTTTACGACTAAAAATGTATATTTTTGGCAGTTGGCTGGTAAATTAGATTTCGCTCACCATTGATTGAAGTGTGTTGTATAGTGGTGGAGTATTCAGCTACGAGATCCTTTCACTGCGTGTTGAAAGTAAAAGATGTTTTGTGTGTGTCCAGTAGGGGCGTAAATTAGCAGTTTCATCACGATACAATCTTATATTGATTCCCTTAGCCAGCGATCTGATGTTTGGCAATACCTCAAAGTCTGCTGCGATACGATTTTGATTTGATTCAGGGGTCTGCGATCGATATTACGATATTATGTGCCTATTTTACATAACCAATTATATATTTTTAATCTCATAAATGCGACCAAAAATAATTTGCGACAATTCAAAATCTATTCGCCATTGGCAACAGTCAGGTTGCGTGCATTCATATGTGGTTTCGTCAGATATCATCTTGTGAGTTATTGAATACATCTTTAGAGCGTGCATCAATGTGTCTCATGTCGTTTTCACCTGTTCTGTTGTGATGATGAGCTCGCTGCACCGCACGCAACAACAAATCCAGCGCAAGAGAGTTGTGAACAAATGACTCTTTTGAACCGGGACTTTTTCATGAATCACCCTTAAAGAACTGAGGTTTTGAGCTCAGGTTAGCAGTTTGAATCAGATTCAATTTCTCAGCGAATCAACCACCAGTGAGTTCACAACTGAGAGTGCAGATAATTCAAAATAAGAGTACCATGTGTATTTTGGGTTTCTTTGTAATTAAAAGTCCTGCATTATGTACCACTTTTTTCTTCTGGTAATTATTGATTGGGATTGGAGTAGGGCTGGGTGATAAGTAAAAAAATTTTTAGGGGGCCTGGGTAGCTCAGTGGTAAAATACGCTGGCTACCACCCCTGGAGTTCGCTAGTTCGAATCCCAGGGCGTGCTGAGTGACTCCAGCCAGGTCTCCTAAGCAGCCAAATTGGCTCGGTTGCTAGGGAGGGTAGAGTCACATGGGGTAACCTCCTCATGGTCGCTATAATGTGGTTTGTTCTCGGTGGGGCGCATGGTGAATTGAGCGTGGTTGCCGCGGTGGATGGCGTGAAGCCTCCACACGCGCTATGTCTCCGTGGCAACGCGCTCAACAAGCCACGTGATGCGCGGGTTGACTGTCTCAGACGCGGAGGCAACTGGGATTCGTCCTCCGCCACCCGGACTGAGGCGAATCACTATGCGACCACGAGGACTTAGAGCGCATTGGGAATTGGGCATTCCAAATTGGGAGAAAAAGGGGAGAAAAAAAAATATATATATTTTAGCGATAAATGCCTTTTACGATTACAACGTCAACCCACCTGCCGAGGGTCAGTGAATTTTGATTATGATTTTACTTTAAAAATGCAATTCATATCTTGAAAAACAAAAAACTTAAGACATTTCTAAATTCAAATTGCACTTTAAACTAAATGAAAAAAGCATTAAAATAATGAAGTAATCAAAAATCTTATTTAACCACCTCCCCAAATCCAAACATTTAACATTTCCAACGGCTCTATTTGCCATCACACAAGTATCAGTCAATGACACAAGATGGAAAATTACTGATAGCCTACTGATTAAGAAATAAAGACAATTATAATTGTAAAGACAATGATAATCAAAATAAATGAGCCTAATAAATTCCCTTGTGTTCCCAAAAGAATGCTGCCAAATGTGTGTTCTTATCGAATTTGTGTTTGTATTGCGTTTTGGTTTAATCACTGTCATCTTTGTTTCTTTAATACAAAGATATCCATCACTGAACCTTCAGTTGCATTCACAATGCATTATAACCGCGTGGAAATAAAGTGAACTAAAGTCACAGCACCTCCTGAGATGATCAGAGATAATTTGCAGTAGGGGTGGGCGATATGACCAAAATCTTATATCATGATATGAGTCATTTTATATCACGATAACGATATATATCACGATTTAGTTTTTTTTTTTTCTGGAAAACCAATAAAAATCAGTTAACATAATAAATAATGATATGGTAATGCCTATATTTGGAAAATCTAATCAGTGAAATAAATACTTTTTAAATGAAAACTATTCCTCTTATTCTCTTTATTTAGAACTTGACAAACAAAGTTAAAAATAAATGTTAAATCATACCGCTCAGGAAGGAGACGCATTCCGTCTCCTAGAGATGAACGTAGTTTGGTGCGAAAAGTGTAAATCAATCCCAGAACAACAGCAAAGGACCTTGTGAAGATGCTGGAGGAAACGCATAGATAAGTATCTATATCCACAGTAAAACGAGTCCTATTTCGACATAACCTGAAAGGCTGCTCAGCAAGGAAGAAGCCACTGCTCCAAAACCGCCATAAAGTGTTTCCAGCAATTTATTGTGAGAGAGACTCACTGCAGGACTTCTGCACTGGCAGTAAAAGCACGCCATCAGTGCTCAAAAGGAATACAAGCATCATCCACTCTTTTTGAATGTGCTTTGAAGGAAATGTCTATATTATCATTATTATAAAGCAATTTGTCTGCCTAGTGATGCAGCTGATTATCTAGTACCTTTCATGAATGGCCAGCTCTCGGCTGGAGACGGTGTAGTGAAGTTCTATGCAGTCATGCAAATATAAGGGTTCATAATTAAATGCTTATTTGCTCTGAATGTACCTGGAGATATGCTTGATTTTCCTTTTGCTGTTAAAAATGTAAACTTTATTTTTTCCTTTCTGTTTGTGTTCCTGTGTCTCTGCAGACATACTCAGGGCTCTTCTGCGTGGTCATAAACCCATACAAAAACCTCCCCATATACTCTGAGAACATCATTGAGATGTATAGGGGCAAGAAGAGGCACGAAATGCCACCTCATATATATGCCATTTCTGAATCTGCCTACAGATGCATGCTTCAAGGTAAGACCATAAATATCAAATATTCCATCTGTTAGATTGTGTTACAGAAATAATGGTTTTGGCTGAAAAGTTGTGGATTTCCATGTGAAATGAAAAGGGTGTATTATAGTGCGGGTGTGTTATGGTTCAGAACTTGCTGTTTAAATTAACAACAAGGGAGAGCTGATTAATAATAGAAGTCTTGCAAAAGTTGTATTTATATCCTCACAAAAATTAGAAATCCCTTTGTTCAATTAAGGCATTTCCTCCTCTTTTGTCCTTTTAAGCAATTCAAGATTCTTACTTTTCACCAGAATTTCAATCATTTTTTTTTTTACTTGCAGTTCCAGCCAATTTTTTCTTTTATTGGCTGTAATTTGTGTTTCATAGTATCATCATGTAGAAAGGAGAGATGTAACAGTCATTATTTCCAGCAGAATCTATTTTACTTTGTTTTTCCATCCCAAGAGATAAATGAATTTTCTCTGCCACATCTGGTACGCTTGGATAAGCCCAGAGAATGGAAAGAAAAAGGGGCTGTTTTTTTTCCCGTGTTTCTCTGCGGTGGGCTTGAGTTTTCCCTGCCCAAGCTATAAAGCAGTATATATCAGACCTGCTGTTCTTCAGCTACCGTTAAACTACTCTAGTCTACACTGTCACTCAAGGTACTTACCAAGCAATCTGGAAATATTTACACATTTTTAGGCATGTTGATCTTAAAAGTGTGCCATCAAAATGCACATAAGACCTTTGCTCTGGGAGCATGTAATATTGATCAATCACATAATCTCTTTAGCCCTGGAATAACAGTGTTGCTGTTTCTGCATGTGTTGGCTAATCAGGCCATTATAAACAACACCTTGCATTAACATGCATTTTCCGTGATCGGATCGGTATCAGATAGCACTTGAACACATTAAATGACAGGTATAAATCATCCAAGACGCATTGTGATTGGATCGTGATCAGATCACTAAAACCACATTCAGAGGTGGTCAGGGATAGATTCTGACCACATTCAAAGAAGGTTTAAATGCAAATGCATTTTTGTTATCCAGAAACAACTACATAAGTAATTACTTACGCGATGAGGTTACGCTACAGTCATTGGTTTTTAAAGTGCTGTGTTGTGGGTTCTTGCGTTTTTGTGTTAATTCTGCCATCGCAATGTGAAAACACAACATACCCTCTCATCTTGGAATCTTGTCACCTGAACGATGAACAATATCCCATGAATTATTCCATTGGAATACACATGGAATATATTGTCTCTCTCCTTAAATCCCCACCCACTCATGTGAAACCAGGCTTCACTTGTGCGTTTCACATGAGAAGCATATTTAGCACTTACAAAGCACCGAATGCGGGATAGATACCATTAAATTTGCATGGACAACCCTAAATTTAGATTTGGCGGCTGCCAAAAAATGTTCAATGAAGGAAAAACCCTGACTGTTAAAGTGGAAAGCATTAAAATTTGCTAAAAGATGGAGAATGCTCAGTTACCACAGCCACTAGCTTGGTTTCCATCCACGTATTTGTATGCGCATTTTGGGATATCGCATAAAAACTGCGAGATGGAAACACCTAGATGCGAATAAAATCTCCAAAATTTGCATAAAAAACCATATACACTCACTTGAGGTGGATACATGTTTTTTTTTTTTATTCGATCAGAAGAAACTGATAGAAATGCATTTACAGAATAAACTTCTATTGAATATATTAAGAACACAAGATGTGCATCAAAAAAGTCATGTGACTGAATAATTCATTCATAACTGAACTAACCAGTGGACCAATAATCACATCTGAAATGTTGCTTTGGTCATCCTGAAATACAGATGTCCTGAAAATCCCAAGCCTGCAAAGAGTTTGCAGAGAGATTAATTCGAATACAAACTTGAACGGTGCTGAAGAACAGGTTTATTGATGCTTTTGAAAAATATTTTATAGATCCGCTCTGCAAAGACATAAGGAGGAATGCACACACATAGTGCTCCCAGAACATGGGACAAGTTCTTCCAGAGTATTTTGTCTGTGTGCTCCGCAAGTGTTTTATTAATAGAAGAAGCACAGTGGCTACAATTTCTCCGGAAGTGACAATTTTGTTCTTTTAAACACATGGGATGGAAACGTGGCTTTATTGTTTTTGCGATAATATGTTTTTTCACATATATTATATTTCCAACTTGGATGGAAACATAGCTACTTGTGTACTATGTAGCGTTTCCCATTTTGGATCTCTATCCAATCACAGTGGAGACTTATTTGACTGCAAGGTGTAGCCTAAATGCAATCCAGCTAAAGAATATCCCAATACTATCCTTATATGAAATGCATGTTAATGCAAGGTGTAAATGGAGCCTCTGTTCTTCGTCATGTATCACTGGCAGTGAATACTAAGCCTCTGCCCATCACAGCAGGAGATCATTCAAAATAACCACATTGCTCCTTATCCCAGACAAATGGAGCTTTTTCAGACCACTTCCTTTTGTGTGTTTTCTTACTGGGTCTCTTCTCAATGAGGTGGACATGATGGAGTGATAGTAAAAAAAGATTGGGAGATTTAGGCTAATGGCATGATTCGCTCAACCCATGATTTTTCCTACTTTCTACTGTTGTCATAATCTTTAAGTCATGTCTCTGTAAATCTGGGGCAGTTGGATATTGGCGTTGGCAACTGTGTCACAGATTAAGATGTGGAGTCCAGCAGAAAAGTCTGTATTCTCAAAGTAGATATATTGGTGAATGGAGTTTATCAACAAACTTGGACGTCAAACTGAAATAGTCCAGCATTTGGCATTAATGCAATGTTTAATTCTCAACCAAAGCTGTCTCTCTGGCACAGAGGAAGGACAGGCCAGTTGTCCTGATCTTTCAGAGGCCAGGGAACCAGAGCCGTCCCATGCTGGGGAGGAGAGGCTGACCTTCATTGTGGGGTACAATGACGCCTTTGTGTGGCGATGGTGGGGAGGGCAGTACAAGCTGTGACGTAGTATGTCTAATGTGGCTGGATACACAGATCCTGGTGTCTGCCTCTGGAGGAAACACCCCAAACAATGATGCACGTGCTGATATCCTTAGATCTACAGGGATTACATCAGTGGAACCAAGTTGTTAACTTTCCTCTTAGGATGTTTCCTTTCTTGATGGCTTCATTCCAGTTATTGTGCAAGCGCTTTTGTGGTTTCAATCACATTTATGGTTGGGGCCATTTTATTACTCTTTAAACAAAGCACCGTTTCCTAAACTGTCAATAACTTGATCAAAGGATGTGATCAAGTATGATGAGAGATTAGCTCTTTCTCAAGTAGCCTAGAGTATGTGTTACAAATTGTTTGGCACATTTCCTTGTGTTATTGCCATTTGTTGATCAGTTTAACATTTTAGTTGCTGATGGTAATTACTTGCCAGGCTGTCCACCAGATCCTCAGTCTGTTGTAGAGAGAGACAACAAATCAGTCAGGCTGATTAATCTGACAATATTTAGAAATTTGGACATTATCGGCATTATAACCATGTCCGCTTAACCAGCTAACAGAAGTGTTAGCTTCCATTTGCGTCAGTTTCAAAATCTTCCAACAGCTTTTGTTAATGGATAACAATTTCTGTTTTCAATTGCTTTCTGGCAATAAACAGCTTTTTGATGTCCATGTAAAAAAGTCAGTAGGCCTATATGTATAGGGCTTTGAAAAACCCCATATCCTGTTGACCATCAGTTTTTAGTTCAACAAACTTAATGATGTTCAGTCTAAACACATAATAAGAGAACGGTGATCAGTAAGAAGTTAGTTTCCTTAACAGATGTGCCAAACCTAATAGGTCAGATTGTTGAACAAACCACAGACGGGTATCTTGTAGGGGTGTAACGGTTCTCGGTAAAAAAAAGCGAACTGTACGGTTCGCCACCCACGGTTTGGTAAGCATTTGCACCGCGGTTCATCTCAAGTTTAATGATGCATCTGGATCATACAGTTTGGCGAAGAAAATAAAGCGGCAAATAGACATGCGCAGTTATAACCTCCACTAATGCAACTGTATCACTCTGAAGACACGATCTGCCTGTTTCACGTGGGTCAACTTTCTACAGAGAGAAGCTGTCCTATTAACTGTAAGTATGTTTAATCATTTGGTGACATCACAGTTCTGCAGGCGTTAGTGTGAAGTTGAAAATGGTAAGCTGAGAAAACAATACGCAATATAGAGAAGCCCCTGCATCATTCAAGTCTCCTGTCTGGGAACTTTTTCTTTTTGCAGTCAATCACAACAGTGATGGTCATAAAACCTTTACAAAGCTGGCACTGTTTGCAGACATTGCTTGATGCGTGTGCCATATCCTGGTACATAAATGCTTGATTAGTTATTTATGCCGACATCACCCGAGGATATATAGCATGCGCCGTGCACAGAGCCTCAGGTGAGCCGAAACTGCACACACACTCCCTTCCTTCTTTAAGGGAGTTCGGACAGACATATAACAATAACTAAAGTGCTTCGAGTGTTCTTTGCCAAAGTTATATTGCCCTACTCCGTTTATGAAGATGTGGGATTTCATCTCGTGTTGCGTTACGACATCCCTTCTAGCATCTGTTTTAACGGCAAGGTTTTTCCTTCTGTAGTGATGTACATGTTGAACATATGTTGTTGAGTATGAAATTCACTTTATGTTGATGTATGTAGCATAAATGCAGGTATTAAGTTAAATGTTGAGTTAGTAATTAGATAAATTTTTTATTTATTTTTTAGTTAAGGACACTAATGAAAATTAACCATGGTTTTATTCAGTAATACTTTAGTAGCCATATATACTGAACAAAAATATAAATGCAACATGCAACAATTTCAAAGATTTTACTGAGTTACAGTTCATTTAAGGAAATCAGTCAATTGAAATAAATTCATTAGGCCCTAATCTAATCTAATCAATGCGTATGGAAAATTTCTGGGATCTTTTATTTCAGCTCATGAAACATGGGACCGACCAACACTTTACATGTTGCGTTTATATTTTTGTTCAGTGTAGTAGCCATGATTTTACTATAGTAATATTGTAGTAGCCATGACTGAAGTAACAAAGACTGCTGTCACCATTGATTTCTTGGCAGAAATCATAGTTTTGATACAATTAACCATTGTTTTCCATATAGTAACCATGATTTTACTATAGTATTGGAACCATGACAGTAACCATGTTAATTTTGTGGTTACTATGTTTTTACCACAAATACCATGGTTAAACTATGGTTACTGTAGTAAAACCTTTGTAGTGAGGGCAAATCTCTTGAAGTGTTTGTTACCAAATAGAATAATTTTACTTTGGATTTGGCAGTAATATATATTTTTTCTGAACATAACAAATACCGAACCGTGATGCAAACTGAACCGTGAGAAATTTGAACTGTTACACCCCTAGTATCTTTAAGATATTTATCAAAGGGGAATATTAATTTGAGTACTTCTGACAAGCAGCTTTAATGGTTAAATGGTTAAACTCATACCAAGTTAAACTTTGTAACATCCCCTGACACACAAGATTACACAACCGCACACTCATTCACATCTGTCTTTAATTAGTATTCCAGAAACTTGCCATAATCTCCCATTCTGGTTGTTAACTGAACTCTGTTACCCAGGGCTAATTATAAAAACTTTGGAAGTGCTGAGGTTAACTTCAATAAATATTTCTGAAATGGCCAAGTCAGAACAGCTATGGAGTAAGGGCTGCAGCTAAAGATTATTTTGATAATCGATTAATCTAACGATTATTAGAATGATTATTCGACTATTCTGCGATTATTGTAATGATTAATCATTATCTCTTAACCGAATATTCAGCTTGTGCCCTGACTTAAAAGGTTGTTAAACGTGCTTACTAACAATAGAGGACGAAATCATCTTTTAAAAATAGCTCTAAATGACATTCACTGAATTAAAGGGGAAAAATACTTTTTATTAAGTTTAATTCAGTAAAGAAATTCACTGCAAAAAATCCCATTGTTATCAAGTGTTTTTGTCTTGTTTTCCATTTAAAATAGTCTAAAAATCCTCAAAACAAGATACATTTGCTTAAAGCAACATATAAGATATTTAGACTTGCTTTAAGAGAATGTATCTTAAATATAAGTGTATGTTGTATATAAGTGTATTTTTTCACTTGGTTATACTTCTGCGAGTGCAGTAAAATATACTTAAATTCAAGATCTATTCTCTAAAAGCAAGTCTAAATATCTTATATGCTTCTCAGGTGAATGCATCTTTTTTTAAAGGATTTTTAGATATTTTTAAATATTTGTGTTTTTAATATTATATTCAACCTTCTCAGATAACAATTTTTTCTTCTGCAGTATAGCTGCTAAAGAAAATGTATGTTGTTTTAAAGGAGTTTTAGATATTTATATAGGAAAACAAGCCAAAAAAAAAATCCAAAATATATTTTGTTGCTGTATGTAATGGGGCGAAGACTACCCTCTCTCACCTTTTTGTTCACTTCAATCCATCTTTAATTCCCAAAAAACAAACTCTCTCTTATTAATAAAGCTGCTTATTGTCAATTTTCTTCACGATAAGAAATGCACAGTGACATATATTATGATTCAATAAGTCGCAAGCCATCACGTTATAATCTAGCTGCATTAAGTGTGCGCACTCGAGAGATGAGCATCACCATGACAGAGTGTGCCTCACCCGGGTTAAGTTTCAGTCTCTCCCCCTTAGATCGGGACATTTGCACAACTCATAGAAGAGGCGCTCACTGCACAGAGAAATGCCAGTTTCGGAGTTTGTATTTATTTACAAGATCTGCTTCCGTAATATTTGAACTTTAATAAAGCTATAACACATGAAATATAACTGCATTAAAGATGTAACGCCGGGGTGTTTCCTTTAAAGACACTCAACACGCAAGTTTTTCCAGCGGAGTGGAAGCTCCACTTATTCCACAACGAGAGTGCTTCTGTATTTACTTATTTTGTATTTTTGCATTATAATACTTTGCTATCTACATCACCTGAAGCTGTTTGGAAAGTTTAGAGTGCATCTGGACTGTGAACTGTGTAATTCTTCCTCTCCTCAGTCAGGCGTGAACTGCAGTGCTGCTCTCGCGCATCATCATTAGAGTTTAATGTGATCTCATGTTACGTGAAATGAGATCAAACGACTAATTTAACAACTAAAATTTTGGCCGAATTTTTTTGTTGTCGATGTTGTTGATAACGTCAACTAATCGTTTCAGCTCTACTATGGAGACCCCTCTCTACTGAAACCCAGGAATGTCAGTGACACTGGTCTTTCTACATGACATACACCAATGAGCCACAACACTAAAACCAACTGCCTAATATTGTGTAGGTCCCCCTCGTGTCGCCAAAACAGTGCCAACCCGCATCTCAGAATAGCGTTCTGAGATGCTATTCTTCTCACCACAATTATACAGAGCGGTTATCTGAGTTACCGTAGACTTTGTCAGTTCGAACCAGTCTGGCCATTCTCTCTTGACCTCTCGCATCAACAATGCGTTTCCGTCCACAGAACTGCCGCTCGCTGGATGTTTTTTGTTTTTGGCACCATTCTGTGTAAATTCTAGAGACTGTTGTGCGTGAAAATCCCAGGAGATCAGCAGTTACAGAAATACTCAAACCAGCCCGTCTGGCACCAACAATCATGCCACGGTACAAATCACTGAGATCATATTTTTTCCCCATTCTGATGGTTTATGTGAACATTAATTGAAATTCCTGACCCTTATCTCATGATTTTATCCACTGCACTGCTGCCACACGATTGGCTGATTGGCTGATGAGAGAGGTAAACAGAAAATGGCCAGACTGGTTCAAACTGACAAAGTCTGCGGTAACTCAGATAACCACTCTGTACAATTGTAGTGAGAAGAATAGCATCTCAGAATGCCATTCTGAGATGCGGGTTGGTGCTGTTTTGGCGGCACGAGAGGGACCTACACAATATTAGGCAGGTGGTTTTAGTGTTGTGGCTGATCTGTGATAGAAGCTATGAAACCTAAACATTGTCACTGACAGGAAAATTATGTCTGAAACATATACATTACAAAATTTAAAACGGCAATCTTGCAGCCACATTTACCCAGTGCAGAGCCACGTTTAAATTTCAATCAAGCTAAAATGTAGTTATCACATTTATCAGTTAGTCACTGAATGGATTATTTGGTTAAAGCAAAATGTTGCCATACCGGTTGCTAGATTAATGTGCAACCATTCAGTTCGGAGATGGCAAAGAATCCATAAGACAGAGATTGCTGACTTATAAAGTAGGGCTGTGTAAAAATATTGATCTTTTACTCTACTGTTTGTGCAACTCTCGACAATGCAAGTAAATCACTCGCATATGCAACCAAATTTCATGTTATACAACTAAAAAGGTCTATAATTAACCACTGACTGGTAAAAGTTCATATTTCACTCTGCATTGATTGAGCAGTAAAGTGGCTAACAAGTTTTGCACCAAGATCCTTTCATGGTGTGTTGAGAAAAAAAGTTTGGTTTGACTCGTTCCGTGCAAAGTGTGCCCAAAGATTAGATCCACGCAACTGATTTGCCGTTGAATAATGGCTCTTTTAACCTCCTCGCACGCGAGTTCTTACTGCACTGACTGATCTTGCTGTACTGAAATAATCCCCATTCCTGAATTGGCTATATAACTGTACTCCTCTCCACCAACAGCTGGTGCGTGGTGAGCGTACTGGTGCACTATGGCTGCCGTCGCATCATCCAGGTGGATGCTGCACACTGGTGGTGGGTGAGGAGAGTCCCCTGTTCACTATGTAAAGTGCTTTGAGTGTAGTGTCAAAGTATAACCATTCATTCATTCATTCATTCATCACCCAGCATGAGATATATAATGCATGCTGTATTTTTAAAATGTCACTTTACACATCACAGTAGACAACGTACTGAGGGACAGATTGTACATTATCAAACACATAATGTGATTTTAGGATGTTTATAATGATTTATTATGACAGATAAGATGCTATTGCGAACGCGATAACTGGTATGTGCACCGAAATGGTATTTCCATTGCAGTACTACATGGGATTCTGATTTCGTCAAGCATAGATGGTTCTAAAAGACTAGCCCTTCCACTTGTTGCCCTGGAAGTGGTGAGAATGAGTGAGACAAAATGGGAGAAGGCTCGAGTGGACCAACTAGTTTATAGCCTACATATTTTGTTTGATGTCAGAAAGCATCACTGCATCAAAACAGCCAGCTCAGACGGTAACGGCTTTAAACTTTTATTTCGTGAATATTTGAATGTTTGTGACACAAAAAAATAAAGATAATGTGATGTTGAAAAGACTATTTGAGCAGCTGTTCCATTATGACCACCACTTCACTTCCTCTCTGCTGGTAAACGGCTACATGAATGCAGATCACACCAGTTTGATACCAGGACTCCCTGCCCAGCCTAGTGTAATCATGTACCAGTACCTATGTACTGATAGATTGAGGTTCGTCATGTTATGCAGTACTTTAGTTTGGATATCATGTTTTTAGTTTTGCCGGCAGTTGCAAGTCTGTCCATTTCAAATGTAGTGGTTTACTATTGCTTGACTACTGCTCAAGTGATTGAAATGGCCTACTTGAGTTACATGATAGGCTACCCTCAAACTTTCAAGAGCTGCATAATACCGATATGGTTGCAGCTGCATCGATACGTGCATCGGCAAGGAGAACATGACGATGTTTTGTCGTATCAATATTTTGAACACAGCCCATTGTAAATTAGATGGAATCTAATTAATGACTGATTTTGGAATACTCTACATATTTGAAATAAGTAAAATTAATTAACAATTTTTATTGATGCGTATCGTTTTTTTAATCAGTTATTAGTATATTTAGAATCAGGGTCCGAAATTAACTTTTTAGCCTACCAACCAAGGTGGTAGATGAATAAATTTACTAGCCAGTCAGATTTCTTGCAAGTGGATTTGACACACATGAAAGACAAATAAACAATACTGTACATAGATTTAAAAGTGAACTGCTTTTTTAAAGAATTTTATACATTTGTTTGCCTGAAAGGCTGCACATTCAAGAACCGTTAACGGAACGTCATGAAAATCACTCGGTTCTGGTAATATAATGCTATTATTACCAGGGATGTAGTGTGTGTAGTGGTGGGTTATTCAAACTCACTCGCACATCCACCCGAAATACGAGAGTGGTCTTCCCTTCTTCACGATGGCATGAACGGTCCTGAACATTGCCTTCATCTTGCTTCTATATATACTGATAGGCATACTGCTAACTGAGGCTATCAATGAGCAGAGGGAAACTAGCTAAGGGCTGTTCTCTCTAAACACCTGTGACCTTGCTGACTGTAGGCCTACAGACCCCCCTGGAGAACAAAACTGGAACGTGTTGCATTTCCTTTAGCTGACACAGACATTGATAGAAAAAAATTCACCGACCAAATAGAACATTTACCAGCATTTTGTGCTTGGCGGGTGTAAATTTCGGACCCTGTTTATAATCAACGTTTCTCTTGCTTCATCCACCACCTTGGTTGGATTTTCTTCACTGTTCTTCTTGCAGTGCATTATGGGATTGCCTTCTCCATGAAGAATGCATGCAATGCTGACTTAGAAGGTATCTTAGAAGACAGCATAATTATGTTGCCTAGCTTTTGGAACTTGGTGTTATTGTGTGCTAACATAGTATCTCTGGGGAGTTTGACAGTCTTGACCCACCTGTAACCAATAGATGTGTAATGAACAGTAATAGGTTTCATGACTCTGTCCTTTTGAACTTGGTCCAGGTCTTCAGAGAAAGATTTAATCGATCCTGAGCCTACTGGAACATACAGATCTTGTAGAGATTACGATGACCAGAGACTCTCTATGTTTCAAAGGCATTCCAAGAGGAGCTCAGAAACATTTTGGTACCTTTTTACGATCAGTTGTGGTTTCTTCAGTACTTCTTATGCATAATAACCAAGCAAAACAAGGGGTTTCTTGAAGGTCCATAAATATTACTTTACCTCCTTTGCAAGCCAGTTTTTTTGTTCCTTTTTAACTCTAGTTGTAAAGAGTTGAGTGACTCTTTTAGTTAGTTACAGTTGTGCTCAAAAGTTTGCATACCCTGGCATAAATTGTAAAATTTTGGCATTGATTTTGAAAATATGACTGATCATGCAAAAAAAAACTGTCTTTTTATTTAAGGATAGTGATCATATGAAACCATTTATTATCACATAGTTGTTTGGCTCCTTTTTAAATCATAATGATAACAGAAATCACCCAAATGGCCCTGATCAAAAGTTTACATACCCTTGAATGTTTGGCCTTGTTACAGACACACAAGGTGACACACACAGGTTTAAATGGCAATTAAAGGTTAATTTCCCACACCTGTGGCTTTTTAAATTGCAATTAGTGTCTGTGTTTAAATTGTCAATGAGTTTGTTAGCTCTCACGTGGATGTACTGAGCAGGCTAGATACTGAGCCATGGGGAGCAGAAAAGAACTGTCAAAAGACCTGCTTAACAAGGTAATGGAACTTTATAAAGATGGAAAAGGATATAAAAAGATATCCAAAGCCTTGAAAATGCCAGTCAGTACTGTTCAGTCACTTATTAAGAAGTGGAAAATTCAGGGATCTCTTGATACCAAGCCAAGGTCAGGTAGACCAAGAAAGATTTCAGCCAAAACTGCCAGAAGAATTGTTTGGGATACAAAGAAAAATCCACAGGTAACCTCAGGAGAAATACAGGCTGCCTGGAAAAAGACGGTGTGGTTGTTTCAAGGAGCACAATATGACGATACTTGAACAAAAATGAGCTGCATGGTCGAGTTGCCAGAAAGAAGCCTTTACTGCGCCAATGCCACAAAAAAGCCCGGTTACAATATGCCCGACAACACCTTGACACGCCTCACAGCTTCTGGCACACTGTAATTTGGAGTGACGAGACCAAAATGGAGCTTTATGGTCACAACTATAAGTGCTATGTTTGGAGAGGGGTCAACAAGGCCTATAGTGAAAAGGATACCATCCCCAGTGTGAAGCATGGTGGTGGCTCTCTGATGTTTTGGGGGGGTGTGAGCTCTAAAAGCACGGGGAATCTTGTGAAAATTGATGGCAAGATGAATACAGCATGTTATCAGAAAATACTGGCAGACAATTTGCATTCTTCTGCACGAAAGCTGCGCATGGAAAGCTCTTGGACTTTCCAGCACGACAATGACCCTAAGCACAAGGCCAAGTTGACCCTCCAGTGGTTACAGGAGAAAAAGGTGAAGGTTCTGGCCATCACAGTCTCCTGACCTTAATATCATCAAGCCACTCTGGGGAGATCTCAAACGTGTGGTTCATGCAAGACGACCAAAGACTTTGCATGACCTGGAGTCATTTTGCCAAGACGAATGGGCAGCTATACCACCTGCAAGAATTTGGGGCCTCATAGACAACTATTACAAAAGACTGCATGCTGTCATTGATGCTAAAGGGGGCAATACACAGTATTATGAACTAAGGGTATGCACACTTTTGAACAGGGGTCATTTAATTTTTTTCTTTGTTGCCATGTTTTGTTTTATGATTATGCCATTCTGTTATAACCTACATTTGAATATGAATCCCATAAGAAATAAAAGAATTGTGTTTTGCTTGCTCACTCATGTTTTCTTTAAAAATGGCACATACAGGTGCATCTCAATAAATTAGAATGTCGTGGAAAAGTTCATTTATTTCAATAATTCAACTCAAATTGTGAAACTCGTGTATTAAATAAATTCAATGCACACAGACTGAAGTAGTTTAAGTCTTTGGTTCTTTTAATTGTGGTGATTTTGGCTCACATTTAACAAAAACCCACCAATTCACTATCTCAAAAAATTAGAATACATCATAAGACCAATAAAAAAAACATTTTTTAGTGAATTGTTGGCCTTCTGGAAAGTATGTTCATTTACTGTATATGTACTCAGTACTTGGTAGGGGCTCCTTTTGCTTTAATTACTGCCTCAATTCGGCGTGGCATGGAGGTGATCAGTTTGTGGCACTGCTGAGGTGGTATGGAAGCCCAGGTTTCTTTGACAGTGGCCTTCAGCTCATCTGCATTTTTTGGTCTCTTGTTTCTCATTTTCCTCTTGACAATACCCCATAGATTCTCTCTGGGGTTCAGGTCTGGTGAGTTTGCTGGCCAGTCAAGCACACCAACACTATGGTCATTTAACCAACTTTTGGTGCTTTTGGCAGTGTGGGCAGGTGCCAAATCCTGCTGGAAAATGAAATCAGCATCTTTCAGCAGAAGGAAGCATGAAGTGCTCCAAAATTTCTTGGTAAACGGGTGCAGTGACTTTGGTTTTCAAAAAACACAATGGACCAACACCAGCAGATGACATTGCACCCCAAATCATCACAGACTGTGGAAACTTAACACTGGACTTCAAGCAACTTGGGCTATGAGCTTCTCCACCCTTCCTCCAGACTCTAGGACCTTGGTTTCCAAATGAAATACAAAACTTGCTCTCATCTGAAAAGAGGACTTTGGACCACTGGGCAACAGTCCAGTTCTTCTTCTCCTGAGCCCAGGTAAGACGCCTCTGACGTTGTCTGTGGTTCAGGAGTGGCTTAACAAGAGGAATACGACAACTGTAGCCAAATTCCTTGACACGTCTGTGTGTGGTGGCTCTTGATGCCTTGAACCCAGCCTCAGTCCATTCCTTGTGAAGTTCACCCAAATTCTTGAATCGATTTTGCTTGACAATCCTCATAAGGCTGCGGTTCTCTCAGTTGGTTGTGCATCTTTTTCTTCCACACTTTTTCCTTCCACTCAACTTTCTGTTAACATGCTTGGATACAGCACTCTGTGAACAGCCAGCTTCTTTGGCAATGAATGTTTGTGGCTTACCCTCCTTGTGAAGGGTGTCAATGATTGTCTTCTGGACAACTGTCAGATCAGCAGTCTTCCCCATGATTGTGTAGCCTAGTGACCCAAACTGAGAGACCATTTTGAAGGCTCAGGAAACCTTTCCAGGTGTTTTGAGTTGATTAGCTGATTGGCATGTCACCATATTCTAATTTGTTGAGATAGTGAATTGGTGGGTTTTTGTTAAATGTGAGCCAAAATTATCACAATTAAAAGAACCAAAGACTTAAACTACTTCAGTCTGTGTGCATTGAATTTATTTAATACACGAGTTTTACAATTTGAGTTGTATTACTGAAATAAATGAACTTTTCCACGACATTCTAATTTATTGAGATGCACCTGTATATTACCAATTCTCCAAGGGTATGCAAACTTTTGCGCACAACTGTATATTCAGGCTAAGCTCCACCCAAAATATCCACTTTCAAACCTTTTTTCAACATGCATTCATCAGTATTAACTAATGTAACTTGTCTTTTGAGGTGTTTTCTGTGCAACAATACAGTAATGCACCTGGAAATTATGGGACTAAATTTGTGCCAAACGTACTGAACACACAAAAAAGAAATCGGAGCTCTATACTCTCCAGTCAGTGAGAACCTCGACCGTTACCTGTAAGCCCGCCCACATGAGAGGTTTGTGTTATTCACAAAAGAAAACTAAGTGTAAATTAAAACTCTGACAGCGGGGGCCTGGGTAGCTCAGTGGTATAGACGCTGGCTACCACCCCTGGAGTTCCCTAGTTCAAATCCCAGGGCGTGCTGAGTGACTCCAGCCAGGTCTCCTAAGCAACCAAATTGGCCTGGTTGCTAGGGAGGGTAGAGTCACATGGGGTAAACTCCTCATGGTCGCTATAATGTGGTTCGTTCTCGGTGGGACGCGTGGTGAGTTGAGCATGGATGCCGTGAAACCTCAGCACGCGCTATGTCCCCATGGCAACGTGCTCAACAAGCCACGTGAAAAGATGCGTGGGTTGACAGTCTCGGACGCGGAGGTAACTGGGATTCGTCCTCTGCCACCTGTATTGAGGCGAATCACTACTCGACCACGAGGACTTAAGAGCGCATTGGGAATTGGGCATTCCAAATTGGGTGAAAAAGGGGGAAAATCCAAAAAAATAACTCTGACAGCAAATATGAAATCACAAATCTGATCAGCAAAAAGTAGGCAGAGAAAAAGGAATAGTTCACCTTATGTTCTATGTGTAAACTATTAGTATTTAATTAGTAGTTGTATCATGTATCAAATGTTTGACTTGAGTTTTGCATTTAAAATATTTTTTTGTTTGTACATCCACATGTAGCTACAAACAAACATAAAGCTCCAGGGAGTGACCAGGGTTATTTGTGTCATACAGCCGTGACCCTCTGAGTGAGGTGTTTGTTTTTTCTGTAGTGTGAGGTCGGCTGTCCACATTGCAGAACACTCCCCATTCACAACAGGGATCAAGCAACAACTGCCCTCCTACACAGCATGGCTACAGCATCCCATAATACCTCTGTGAGCTGAGCATTTGACAAAGTATATGAGATATTCTTAGCTCGCTAAACATCAGCTGACACCATGATACAATCTATTATTTAATATCAACAGGCTCTATAAAAAGGGACCATCTTTATCTCCTGTCTATAATCCACCTTTAGATTTTTTTTTTTGTGCGTACTGTCTAAAGGTCTCTAGTTATTCGACTTTGTTTGGTTTTTAATTAAATATGGAACAACATGTGTCAATCCAAATGTGATGATCTACATTGTAATAAGGTGCAGTCTGTGCTCGTTTATCTGTAATGTCTGATCAGGCCATATCTGACTTGACTTAATGAGTCATGTTTCTCAGTATGTGACTGTCTGGCTTGTCACTTCAAACAGCTGCATGATGGGTACTCAGAATTACATGTTGTAATTATGTTAAAAATATACCCTATGGAAATAAATAAACATGTTAACATTTTATGTAATCATTAGATTGAAGTGGGTCCTGACAACCTTATTCTTGGTATACTACCTTCATTATTAAGAAATAAAATATAGCAATAGACTTCCAGCCTTAAAGCAAATTATAAGGACAAATCAGAGTCCACACGAATGCAAGGATGGAGTGGAGAGAAATAATATGAAGGAAGAATGCGAGGATTGAGTGGAAGGAAATGTATTAGATGGGGAGATCAGTAACATATAAGATTAAGAACCTAAAATTTGAACAAAGATGGGAACTGCTTAAAGTAATTATATTACATGATTGAAATAAGGTCTTTTAGACTATGATCTGTCCTGTGACAGACGAGTTTGGCTCATATGCTAAGATTCAGAGAAAATTTGATGTGAAAATGCAGTAACTACAAAATCCACATCAAAATAATGTGACGGATGGATGGATACATGGAAAGTAATGCCATGCACCGAAGGTTATTTTCATGGCAAAAATAGTACTTTAAAACATAATTACAAAAAGCAACATACAATCACAGCACTGTAAAAGATGTAAATAAAAGAGATGTAAGACGGAAGGTGAAGACAGCATCTCTCAGTGACACCGAACACACAACGGGAGACAGAAAATGCGTCCTGCATAACTGTATCCAGCTATTGTCGCGAATGATAAATACGGCAAATATTGGATGGGATTGTGATTTACAATTCCAGTCCAGTATTTCGCGAAGATCCGCAGCGTGATTTTGGGGAGCTGAGGTGGAGGGAGTGGGAGATATTTGATGAGCGGGAAGAGGGTGCCTGTGGTACATTACCACATTACCACAGTGAGACACTACCAGGCTACCTCGACAGAAAGCAGCGGCCCGTTGCAACGTAATCCCCGCGACACTTCTGTAAACAACAAACATGGCACCCGAGAAAGACTTCGCTAGCTGAGGTAAGGGACATTCCATCATTTAAACTGTTGTCTATTAATGAGAATAGTTTACTGAACATGTGGATATGCTTGTTTTTTTCAACAAAAACACGAGATACAATATAAACTTAACTATTATTTGCCGAGTGTTTATATTCATCCTGTATGTTAACTGCGTCAGTCTACTTCATTAGCGGTTTCTTTTTCTTTGCTTTGCGTGAGCTTAAATGCTTTCAATCTATACTTTTTTGTTTTCATGCATTGCTTGTTTAAATATTTTCAACAAAATAAGCACAGGACATAATATAAGCTTGTTTTGGATATAATTAGAAGCTTGTTTTGTTTTTTTTAATGGTGACGCAACCTTATGACTAAAAAAAAAATAATTTTACAATGTCTCTCTCATTAATTACCTTCATTTAAATAATAGAATATTCGAATATTTGTTTTTTAGGAGCTTAAATATTCGAATACCAAATTATTGATGAATACCCATCCCTAGTTTGCAGTAGCCGCTTCTTGAGTGAGTTGTTGCTTCCAACCAATGACAAAAATAAAAAAATACTACACATTCCTGGTGCTATTTTGTGATTGGTTGGGTCAGTTTACAGCCCAGCTTCAATGATTGCAACATACAGCCTGCCGCCAAATTGCTTTTAACCAATGCACAAATTGTAAAAAATAAAATATTTTATTTAATGCTGTGTTTGTCATTCGTTTGATTAGGTGGGCAAACTCACGTTTGGGTGGGCTCAGCCCACCTCTGCCCATGCCTACATCAAGCCCAGCTTAAAGCTGTAGTATGTAACTTTTTCTATGTTAAAATACTTTCTCTTATCCCAGCTTATTATGCAGAGACAACTAGAATTAAGCCATGTATAGGTTCATTTTCTTGAAAACTGTAAACACCGTGTCTCTGTGGCACTGACCACATTTACATGCTCTTACGAAAGCAGGTTATTACAGGGTTTTTGCATAAAGTGGTGTTCTGAAACGTCATGTAAATGAGACCGCGATTTCCTTACACTGTTTAAGGGATTAAGAGAAAGCAGTTTAACACACCTAGGTTTCTCCCGGTGAAAGATGCTTATGTGGCCATGTAAACACATGCAGCATTCTGACAGGTTTTTGAATAGTGTGCATGTACGTGGAAAGAACGGTTAACAAATGTCATAGGATGGAGCCCAACAACAAGTCAAAACATTTCTTGGAGTACAGTGGGGAAAGCACATACACTATAAACTATACCCATTTATAAACACCACTGTAAAATATTGACGGTCCTCACATTTGCGTATATGCACTGGAACATTGAGGGAATTACGTAAAGGTAAACCCCACTATTGAAGCGCAATTCCGCTGCAGGTCGCGATAGAAAGGTAAGGAAACAAACACAGCAACAACTCTGGAATATCTGAAAATAAAGCGAAGCAACTGAGAATAAAATATCAAGTCTTTCTCGGATACCATATTTGTTATTTACACGAGCGTCGCGAGGTAATTACTTTGCTCTGGAGAAAACAGCTTACTGACCAAGCCGCATGTATATGGGAGTAAAGAGTACGCCACTTATACAGTGGATGTAAACAAGAACGTCGCTTTCTCGCAATACGCTGCTTTCTGGTGTCCATGTAAACGTAGTCACTCTAAAATTCCTCTTTGTTTTGAGAAACCCGCTTAGAGCCGCCCCAACAATGTTACTTAACAAATGCATGAGTTGGGGACGGGACTATCTGACGGCTTGAACAACAACAGACTAAGGGCGTATTTGGAAAGCTGTTTTGAAAACATTGTTTATTTTTGCAATTCCATTCGGTGGCGCTAGTGTCACAGAAATTACATACTTCAGCTTTAATTGTCTGATCAGTTTTGAAAACATAGACTCATTGCAAATTGAGATTTAGAACTGTCTTCACCAAGCATTGTATATTGATGTTCTCAATATTTTGTTTCCCTGATTCTGCTCTAGCAGGCAGTCATTGGCACACCTAATGGCATGCAGTATAACAGTTTGTTTTTAGCTCTCTCATAATTTCTTCCAGGTGTGGTGGTTGTTTATAGTTTGATTAGAGCAACAGTTCTGTTCTACAGAGCATTGGGGATTTTTTTTTTAATGGATAAACTCCCTGGGTTTGTATTGCATTTTGTTTTGTTAGTTGTAAGTATTCCAAAGTCTTTGTTTCAAGCTGTAATGTATTCTTCAAAAAGTATGCTTGCTAATATTTTCCATACTTCATGTGCATTGCCACTATCTCTGGCATGCACACATAAAGTTTAATGTATGTTTATGCATCCCATTTAAACAAAAGGAAAGTGAATGTAGCTATAGGGTTGAAAGGGTTTGTTTTTTTTTCTCTTTGTCTGTCTCCACCCTCCTCTTTGGTGTCTGGCAGTTATGTGGTCTGGTATGTGAAGAATGTGTCCTGTTGTAGGTGAATTGGAGTTGAAGCATATAGCGGTCATGGTAGACGTCTGTGGACCTGGGCAGATGAAGGACCAGGCTGCCCTGATATTAACAGTGTATATGTAGAGTTGTTCTCAGACAACTAGATTTGTACATTTTTTAAAGAAAACGTGAGTGTTGCTTTGCCATATAAATACTCGGAGACGAGCGAGCTCGATTATATTTAGCTTGCAGAGACGCACGTGCGTGCTCGTCTAGAACTGTCCTCGGTCTTTACCAAGTGTCTTAGCAGCATCAATTATCAATGTGTAGAAAATTGTAGGGAAAAAGAAACCACACACTAATCCACATATTGGAACACAGATCCACAGTGTCTGTCTATTGGACTGTAAATCCATCTCTCTCCATGCAGCGTAGACACTGTTTAGCGTGCATGCTCACTCGTAAATGGACAGAGCGCTTATATTGTTCCCACAGTAAAAAATAAATAATTTCTCATAATTTCATTATTTCGCCTTTAGAGATGAAGCCCCGTTTATGCACATGGCTGGAAATCGGAGCTGCTCAGTATCCAAAATGCAAGTAAACATCTTATTAAGCAATGTTTCAAAACGTAAACATTAATTCGACATTCTAAAGGTGTTTGATATGAAAAGAAGCAAAATCACTCTGGCTATTATTATTTTCAGAGCTGTTCATTTAAAACAGTCTAGCCTACTTCATATCATCCTCATAACACACCTGTTACACTTCTCATTTCTGGACTGTGCAGGTGTTATCTTTCTGTTCTTTGTGTATCAGTCAGTGTTGGTCTTATTTGTGTTGTCTAATTTCATGTTTATATCCACATTCTTAATTCTTAGATTAGGCCTAATACCTACTTACTGTAGCATAGTCTCCTCGCTCATGGATTCATGTTTATTACATTAAGCCCACGGTTTTCAAAGAAGTGCGAGAGCATGTCAGGGGAGGCGTGGAGATTGATGATAAATTCACAAAGTAATTTCAAAAGATACATAAATACAATAAAAATGTATTGTCAAGATATATGAAAATTAATAGCTTAATGGACCATAGTCCATCATAATAGACTGTAGTTTTATGGCCTTATCATACTCTTAAATGTCATGAACGAATGCATATCATGCGAGAGCGCATCCATGTACCAGTTGCGCAAGTGCGAATCTCTCTGCTCGCACGCTGACTTTTTTCTCGCACAAAATTGAAAGTGCACTCTCAAATATACGCTGCTCTATAAAAATCTTGTGTGTGTGCACGCTCTGTGTCCTGTGCACTCACAAATCTGTTATAAGGCCAAATAGCTCTGCCTCTGTTCATCCGTCACAATGTGTTATTTAGTTCAACATTATATCGGATTGCTGTGTTTTCATCTGTTTGTGACCAAAGTGCAGAAGTGCAGTTTCACATAGAGACAGACACTGGCTCAAGTGATGCGAGTTTATCACAAATATAGGTTAAAAAATAATGCAGAATGCGGTTTCATATTATTAATAGAAATATTTATAGCCATTACTCACGCACCAGTGTATGACATATTGCCGAATGAGTGTCAGACTGAATTTATGGTTATTGATCATCATTGGTGAGTTGCTCCAACTCCAAATAAGTGGCCAAAATTGACTAGTGGACGAAATATATTTTTTACATTTAGCATAGGCTATCTAATTTATTATTTACTTGGCTATTGTATAGGCCTATATAAAAGTTATTGTACGTATATACATCTGCAAAAAATCTTGGGGGGGGGGGGTTCAGTACATTTTGTCAGAGAGGGAGGCTTACTGTTTAAGACTTTGAAAACCCCTGCATTAAGCAAACAATCAAATCTTTAACTCGGTCACAAAATCTTAGATTGGTTGTGAAAATACTACACATGGCCCAAAAGTTGACAGCATAACTAAACAGGCGACCGAAACCTATAATTTGCTCAACAGAACTCTTTGCTTAAAAACACATGTAAATGGCAGGATGTCAATATGGAGGTTAATATGATGTATTTATTCATTTATATCTGTAAAGCACTTATAAGGGGTTACATAAGTCATAAATCATATCTTGCAAATTTTAAATGTGAGACAATTTTGGGGGAAATTGTCTTAAAAATGTAATATAACCAACCGGGCCAGTAGAACAAATCCTTAGCGTTGATCTCTGACACCTCATCTCAATATGCCGTAGTAGGAATGCACCATGGTCCGTTACAAAAACAGTTTGGAATGAACCGCACCAATGTTTATTATTAATCTAAGTTTAGGTAAAGTTCGAAGTAAGAACAAACTGTTTACCCTAAGTATGAGCAATAGTAATAGTACTTAAGAATCTCATAGGAAAAGCATCTTTCGCCATGTTTGATTACATTGCCAACTGAAATTAAATTTGCTTGGTGCAGAACAATTTGAAAACATTTGTAACAGTCACATGAAGTCATCTTTGCAGCCTGAACTTCTTCAGAATGTTGAATCTTTGTGACACCTGCTCTAAAAACAAGCTAGATGCAGTGAAACAAATAAAACGGAACACAAGTGTTTCGACATACGTTTTTGAAACTTTAAGTTCTTTTAACCTTGACACAGTGTCTAAAAAATGGGGCGGTCCTGCGCGAGGTGCAGAAGAAATGTGTTGCAACAGTCAAAGACGTCTGTCTAGCACTTGTTTACATAGGAAAACAATGGAAAAGCAGAGCAGACGTCCGCAAAAATTGGTTTGGTGTGAACGGCCCCCGACACATCCGTTTGCGAGTGACAGTGCTTACGCAAAACAATTTAGGTTGGCCTGTATATTTTTTTTCATTAATTACAAACCCAACCTGAAGTCAAACTTGGAAAAACTGATTCGAACCCTGCGTTTTTTCAGGTCCCGTTAGGCCGGGGTCGGGTTGCAGAGCCCCCCCAACTCATCCAGTTCAGGTTGCATTCGAAGCTAATGAATGATTGAAATTTAATAAGACACATGAAGTATGTGAGGTATGGTCTGCTGACCAATCCTTGTGTCATATTAAAAAGATAAGTTTATGAGCTGTCTTGAATATGCTCCAGAGCTCCTTTTTATCTTAATTATTATTCACACAAGGTTATTATTAAATAACCATTGGATCATGGTTATTTGATCTAACCGTGGTTATTGGGCATTCAAATTCCAATCACATTTTAATGCACAAATAAGGGAATTTTAAGTGAATATATTGTATAAATGCCATGAACTGTGCGTTTGTGTCATTCAGTTGAATTCTGATTCTGAGTGTCACTGAGCCGCACCGCGGATGTCAACCAGCTCCTGTCCAGACGAGCGCATGAAGCACTCTGATGCACACACGGTCAAAAGAGGCTCACGCCTAACTCCCGCAAAAATATAAATGAACCAGTATAAACATTGATAGTGAACGCAAAGTGCTTCAGTTTCAATTTATGTTCCTGGTTCATACACGCAGTGTTAACAACACGCAGTGAGAGAGAGGAGGAGATGCACGCTTACTCAATTTTTTTTGTGGAGTGATTAAATGATGAAACAAAATCTCAAAGGTTTTGCTTCATGACAAATAAGGGCTCGTGGGTTTAATCAGAGCATTAAAATAACTTGTGAACATGAAGAAATTAGGAAAGAAATGTTTTGCTATTGCATAATATAACAGGGCTTCAGACTAAAAAATTTACTTGGGAGCCATTGGCTCCTAAACTGAAACATTAAGGAGCCAAATGGTTGTTTTTAGTCGCCAAATCACAGAATTGCTCGATTTAGATTGCTGTTCAGAAACGAGCTGATAACCCATTGATCGAATAGATATTTGTATTTGGGAGAAATGTTGTCAGTACTTTAAAAAATAAAACAAAAATTTACATTTTTCTCAAACACATACCTATAAATAGTAAATCCAGAGAAACTGATAATTTTGCAGTGGTCTCTTAATTTTTTCCAGAGCTGTATAAACACCGATCAGCCACAACATTAAAACCACCTGCCTAATATTGTGTAGGTCCCCCTCGTGCTGCCAAAACAACGCCAACCCGCATCTCAGAATGGCATTCTGTGATGCTATTCTTCTCACCACAATTGTACAGAGCGATTATCTGAGTTACCATAGCCTTTCTGTCAGCTTGAACCAGTCTGGCAATTCTCTGTTGACCTCTCTCATCAACAAGGCATTTCCATCTGCAGAACTGAAGCTCATTGGATGTTTTTTGTTTTTGGCACCATTCTGACTAAATTCTAGAGACTGTTGTGCATGAAAATCCCAGGAGATCAGCAGTAACAGAAATACTCAAACCAGCACATCTGGCACCAACAGCCATATATATATATATATATATATATATATATATATATATATATATATATATATATATATATATATATATATATATATATATATATATAAATAAATATAAATTGTTTTAAAATATTGCGTTATTAGTCTTATTTTACTGTTACCAGATGGCCCAGACACAGAGACTATAAGAGTGCAAATTGAATGAAATTCCAGATGCAGTTTATTGTGTTACTCCAATCCAAAACATACCCCCCCCCCCCCAAAAAAAAACAAAAAACAAATCAAATCCCTTTATTGTCACTCAACCATATACATAAGTGCAACAGTGGGTGAAAGTCTTGGGTGCAGTTCCAAGCGACATAGCAGTATGAGAATTACAATAAACATCTGATTTACACATAACACAGTTTACACATCTTGTTACAATTAATAGGTAACAGATGAAGAAAAAAAGTGGTACACAATACGGGACTTTTAATTATAAAGAAGCCCGAAATACACATGGGACTCCTATTGACATGTCTGCACTCCCAGTTGTGAGCTCACTGACGCCTGATTCGCTGAGAAAGTGAATCTGATTCAAACTGCTTACTTGAGCTCCTGAGTTCAAACCCTCAGTTTGAGGGAAACAGAACTTTCATCAGAAACAGAACTGGTGAAAAGCGACGGAGACACACTTGTGCACGTTCTAAAAATGTATTCAATAACTCAAATGATTTCTGACAAAACCGCATATGAACGCACAATTTAAAATCTAGTTGCAACTGGCAACAGTCGGGTTGACTGTCGCCAGTGGCGACTAGATTTTTAATTATTGTTCAATTATTTTAGGTGCAGTTTGGAGCCCTGTATAATAAAAATAAAATATAAATATAATAAAATACATATATAAAAAAAAAAATTATTTAAAAAATTATAAAATATAGTTCAAAAAAATAAGTGCAAATGTAAAATTTACCAAAACTAAAGTTGACCAAAAAAAAGAGACATTTTAAGTATTTAGAAATATTTTAATATTTAAAACATTATTTTTCATTCATAAGTTTTTAAAGCCTTAAAAGGAAATCATAGTTTATTCCTATTTTTGATTTGATTAATATATTTGAAGTTAAATATGTAAAAATGACTTCTTTATGGTGTATGAAGCACACATGCAGAAAAAAAGCACACCTTAAAAATGACAATTTATATGACAATTAATCTTGAAATCCATTAACAAGACAATTAATTGTCACAGCCCTAAAACAGACAATTAATCGTCATAATCACAATTATTTGTTTGACAATTAAACGTCAGCCAAATTTCATAATCGTGACGGCCCTAATTCACACAATCATGCAGTCTTGAAATGTGCCTTAATTATGCCTGTATGCTTGTTGGCATCTCTGTAATCACCATGTCATTATACAGAGAATAGTTGCTAAGGCCTTGACAAAGGATGCAGTGAAAAGTCAAGAGCCCTCTCTTGTCTTGATTATATCCTTCCCTTTTCTGCAGCTGTGCTGATAGGAGAGGCCATTCTTCAGAATCCTTGACTGCCAAATCTGTGCCTTTGTAATCCGAGACAGATATGGTCATGAACGACCAGAGATTGGTGTTCACCACACAAAAGGAAATGTCTCTGAGCACACTGGAATTAACAACGCAAGTTTCTCTAGGGAATGGCCTCCACCCTGGGAAATGGTTACTGTTCTGAAATATTGTTTTTGGAGCACTTTTTATAGTGCTGCTTATGACTTCATCAATCCAACATCCTGTTATTTATTCCTTGTTAAAGAAGCCCCTTTTCCACCAACAGGGTGCCGGTACCACAACCAGTCTAGTTAGGGGTTAGGGTTGAGTTAGGTTAGGGTTAGGGAAACACTTCCCTTTACTATGAGTGTTTTGTTGCATAAAATAAAATTATTTACAGTAGTGCAACGGCACGAGAATCAGCACCATTGTGGTGAAAAATGGGTTCTGGATTTATCAGTCCTTTTGTAACCAAATGTCTTTGTGATTTCTGTGATCAGAATTTTAAACATGAAGCGTTTCCAGCTTTACAACATTACAAATTCCCTTTTTTTATGGCATTATCATTCTCTCTAACATTATGTTATGCATTTTGGCTCTGATTAAAGGGCAGGGTCTTAGAGTTGGGCTTTTAGTGAACAAAATGAGGCCAGGTGGAGGAAACCCCATACTGAGGATCAGCCCAGCTGTAGATCCTCTCCATCCCAGACAGCCCTGACCTCCTGCTGCTAGAACAGGAAAGCAGTCAGCACTATTTTATCTGTAGGCATCCTCTGATCCAATAGGTGGACTTCTTTTTAAGGCCTGTAAGATTCAAATAAATCATTTTATATATTGAGTAAAAGCCCAGATTAAAAACAGAAAACAAAAACGCAGTTTATAAGTTGTAAACAGATATGTCTTTTTGTGACAATTTTGCTTGTAAATTTGTGCAACATAAACAGTATTAAAACAGCATCGGACTCAGATCTCTTCAAGATGAAAATTGTAAGTCCAAGTAGTAGCACACCTGTAAATGTTAAAATCTTATGTTTCTAGTAACATGTTTAATTCTAAATGTCTTTTAATGCATTGAATTTTCAGGGAAATTGCACCATATTGTGTTTCTGTTTTGCTTTAAAGAAAAGATGTCTGTGACCACTATTTTTAGGATGGGTTGGGCAGGTTTATCATATCTAGTACTAGAGCCCGACCGATATGGGATTTTTGAGAGGGAAAATTCACAGATTAACGATATGGTGGCCGATATATTTAATTTTTGAGCTGGAATGAAAACAGACCTTTTCTATGTGGATTTTGCACCGATTTTGCACCGTTATGACTACGCAAAGGTACCAGAAGGCTGCTTTCTTAAATGAACACTGAGAAAATAAAGAATAAATAAAAATACAATAAATAGCTTAATAAACATCAGTACTGTATGTTCAGTATCAGTCAGTTGCTGACCATTTAAATAAAGAATAAATAAAAATACAATAAATAGCTAAATAAACATCAGTACTGTTTAGTATCAGTCAAATGCTGACCATTAAAATAAAGAATAAATAAAAATACAATAAATAGCTAAATAAACATCAGTATTACTGTTTAGTATCAGTCAAATGCTGACTATATTAATACTGCCGAGACAAGAGATAAAGAGCGGCAGCGGTGTAACGCCGTATTCCGGTGGAAAACCAGACTTTTAAATATTACATTTTAAAAATGCAATGACTGGAATTGTTCGGTTGAAGGGGGTACCAAACTATGAATCCTAAAGAAAACAGTTTGGTGAATACATGTTTACTCATTAGTTTCCACTCAGCTGACAACAATGAAAGCAGCTGCGTGATTAGCTAGTTAGCTATAAGCTCGTTGTCACAGAGAGTAAAAGATGGACGTTGTTTATTTTAATTTCCAGCATTGTGTCTCACCAACTAAGTAACAACATGGCGTGAAATCAACACTCAACAGACACAATCCACCACCGCACTGTTGATTGCTGAGCTGCAAAAAGATGCTCTGATGTTTACCTTTCAAACAGACATGAGTGACATGGTTGTCAGGGACAGGGTTAACGTTATATTAGTTATATTGAAAAGGGAAAATGATGGGGTCATTGTTTAAGTTTCCAGTATGTATTTAACAAACTAGTTAGCAACTTACCGACACACAGCTGAACTCCGCCCTGTCTGCAGAGCCACCGTCAGCTCAGCTCTGTAAACAGTGGAGCCGGAGCGCACTCTGCTGGACAAACTACGCTATGACACCAATTCTAAAGCATTGTTTTCTGCATTATATGTTCTGAAAAAAAGTTTTCATATCAGTCAAATATACACGATACCGATATATCGGTGAAAGGCTAATATCGGCCGACCGATATACCTGTCGGGCAATATCTAGTACTACTTGGTTCTGCCAGACCAGGGGGCAGGAATTGGCTGGTTAGCACCTGCTGGTAGATGCTTGAACTACACCACCAGATGGCAAAAAGCATGTTTCTCCATAGACAGCCATTCAAATGTAGGCGAGATTTATGACGAAAGAAAATTTTATCCAAGAACCATTTCAATTTACATTATACATTTTAGCATATCGTCATCCGGTGACAGATAGGGGCTCTTAAAAGCGTGAAATTGATTTATATTTTTCCCTATCTATTCCCATTGATGAGTGATCGGTCACGTGATACCCGATCCCGGAACTGAGCACCCAAGTGCAAAGATGGCAGCCTCCATTTCGCTAGCTTTCTGGGAACCCTGCGCTAGTTGAGCACAGTCATAGAGATGAAAGGGGATGCTAATGGATAGCTCTCTACAGGTATATTATAGCTCCATGTGCCAGAAACACAAATGCCTGAAGTTTCAAGGAGGGTCTTGACTCAGCAGAGTACTGCAAGAGTAATCGTTTAACAGTGCCATTAAGTTATCTACCTCATTAGCCACATTCTGCAACTACAGATTCGGGAACTGAGACACCACCCAGTCTCAGCTCAGATGAGCTTCCAGCATGGGATTCATCACTGTTTGATTAAAATGAGCTAAAGCTATCGAGATAAGTGCACTTAAGGCTGGTATGGTTTTAGCCTACTTTTTGACTTTTTTGACACTTTCTGACTGATTCCGTGACATTTTCTCCTAAATGTTGTTGAAAATCTAATTGGATCCATAAAACTACATGTTCATGTTCAACTTGGAGTTTACTTTTTATTTTATTATTTTTTTTCAGGTAACTGAAATGCATAGGGTTTGGGTCACTTGTCACGGTAAAGCTAAATCATAATATGATCATATATCATCAGTGAAATTACTTCCAAATCATATTAGAATCAGGATGCACACTGTTCAAAACCTTTTCTGAACACCTCCAAATAAGTGGTCATGAAGTTGGTTAAATCCTTATCTTTTTCTTGCAGAGGTTTCGTATTGCTTAGAAATGGCTTTGAGAAATCAGCTTGCTTTAGAACTTTCCTTTAAACTGTTTTGTGGAAGACCAACCTGTTTATGAAGTGAGATTTACAGAAGAGTGACAAGCTCAAGGGAAACTTGCTTTGAATGTAGACGAGATGTGACATAACGAGTTTCACAGATGTATTCTGGCTCATGCTTTAGGCCAACACGTCATTTTCTGTTGGACCGCATTTCCATTTTAACAGAGGCGTCTTCCTCCTTGCTGTTCTTTTAAGACTTTTTGTCTTTCAAAAATATGGTCATAATATATGGTCTTGGAGTAAATAAAAATATGGTGTAGCTTGTAAAAAGTCAAATCCTCTTGCATAAATAAACATTTAAATAGCTTTATAGTTTATTTAGAAGGATTACATCAATATTAATGTGTCTTTCTGTATTTGATGAAAATCACTTTCTGGTGAAATGGTGGTTTTTGTTTTATTTATTTTTTTAAGCCCTTTTAGATGTTAAGTGCATTGGTTTCAATTAAAATCCCAGGTGAACTTAACTAAAAATGCTGACTCATTTTCCCTCTCTGTCTCCTCTTTTATAGATCGTGAGGACCAATCAATTCTTTGCACGTGAGTAACCATTAGATCATCATGCTGCAATGGAGTTTTGGGAATATGTGTTTTTGGACTTCTACATTAAGAGCCATGTACAACCATGCCTGAAAACATCAGTCATGTATTATTTTGGCATTAAATGTCAGTAGCTTCAGCTGTTTGGCATTTAGAGCACCTCACACTGCGTCAGACTATATGAATTCCTCTGTAGACATTTTCTGTCCATTGCACTTTGTCAATAACAGGGTCTCTCTCATGCCCATGTGACTTTTGAGAAACTTTGCCAGAAGCACTGTAAGAGTCTTCATCTGTTTGTGAGAGTGAGTTTTAACAAGTTTTCTGAAAGCTTCTGAGCAGGTTCCATTGTAGCACATACCACACTGCAAGCCAAGATTATAGGCCTAAATGCATGATCTATATGTTTGTATGGCTGTGTATACATGTGGTTAGAAACTAAAAATAATTAAAATGAGTAATTCAGAGACCTGAAACATCACAGACTGGATTTGATGTAATGGTCAGAAGTTATTTAAATGTATAACAAATGAAAAATTTAATTCCACAAGAATTCACGGAGGCATCCAGTGTAGACAGCATCATTGATTATAATGTGAGTAATTTGCTTTTGATGTGGCGCTTGCGTCCGGTAAAACAGATTGTTAACTGCTTAAAGACAAGCAGAATGCTGACATACTCGAAAGCCCTGAACAACCTGACTTTGGGTAAATCTCAAGAAGAAATGTCCAGATCATATTTCACCTGAAAAACAAAATAATTTGTTTTTTTTCTTAGTGAAGTGTATTTTTTTTTAAATTTTTGTACATTTTTTTTGCTCTTATTAGGGATGTCATAAAATACCAATATATCAATTATTGATCAGCACGTTATTTTATCGATATATTTTTGAGGCATCAATATATTAAAATCAGTCGGCATTTAAATTAGAAGCTAATTTGTGTGCTTTCAGCTCACTGCCATTCACTGCATTCCATTCAATTAGTGATGTCAAAAGTACCGGTACTTCGGTACGAAGTCGATACTAAAATAAAAAAAGATGTAATGATACCAGTGTTTCTGCAGTACCGGTAGTACTGATCATGACTCAATCCGGTACCAGCGCGCAGTATGACTGACACACAACTGCTTTAAAATGCTCACATGCTTATTTTGAGCGTGTGTTCTGTGACTACTTTTACACTGAAATTGACAATTAATTAAATTAAAATGGTGACATGTCCTAGTGTGATTTATAAAACAGCTTAAGGCTGCAATCTTAGTGTGGATGAGCTGCATACTTTAATGTATAAAGCCAACCGCTCATACACTGGAAACTCCACAGAATCTTTCGCACATATCAAACGACAAAGCAGAGCACTAATTCACAGTAAATCACGCAGCACACGTAAACTATATATTTATATAATTAAATTACAGCATTTTCACTTTAATCTCAACTCAACTTTATTTATATAGCATTTAAAACAACAGAGTTGACCAAAGTGCTTCACAGGAATAAAATTTAAAACATAACATTTAAAAATGACCACATACACAAACACCAGCAATCTTAAACACAAAATACAAACACCCCAAAACTGTGTCCTACATTTCATTTGTCAGACTCAAAGGCCAGTGTAAAGAGATTCCTGACATGACTTAAAAGTCTTCAATGATCACGCTGGACCGTGTTGCGAACTGTTTATCCGGAAAAGTGAAGCTTCCGTCAAAAAATACACGTCTTAATAAAAGCACGATTTAAAATAAAAGCTAGATGCCTGAAATTGAAGAAATTGTGACAAATATTTTACAACTGTATAGTAAAATGTAATATTAACTGTAGTAATAATAATAATAACTAAGCAGTATATCACAAATAAGACTGCTGTTAAATAAAAGTTTTGCAAAAAAAAAAAAAAAAAAAATGCAATGACATCTTGAAAAGTTCTATTTTCACTTGTTAAAAATTAAGAATTAATTGATTAGACACTATTTTGATGATGAAATTAATTTAAACTTTAAAACATGGAGTTCTGGAAAATAATACAAAGGAAAACATGATTTTGGAAACAATAAAAACAGATTTCAGTAGGGTGCTTCTTAAAAACATTTAAGCAATGCATCCTTAATTGAGAAACATTTCTTTTACTTTTATTATTGACATTGAAATGTAACTTTTTAAATGTGTTCAATAGCACATTATCATATTAGCATATTTTTGGTGTTGTATCGAAATTGGTATCGAGAACCATGAAATTTCACTGGTATCGATACCGACTACTGAAATTTTGGTACCGTGACAACACTACATTCAGTGTAGTCTGATGTAATAGGGAGACCACAAGGGGGCTATGTTACATTTACTGAAACCAGTTGTGATGAGTTTGCAGGTTAGTGTATGAAACTGGTGTAACTGTACAAACTGAATGATTAGAAATGGCGATATTTATTATGCAATTTCTCTGTATGTAGCATTGAATAGGTCTTTCATTCAAGCTGTCAAACCAGAAAAAGTCATACTTGTAACTGAAAATACATTGTGTAGGCTCTATGAAAGATACAGTTGAAGTCAGAAGTTTACATACACCTTAGCCAAATACATTTAAACTCAGTTTTTCACAATTCCTGACATTTAATCATAGAAAACATTCCCTGTCTTTGGTCAGTTAGAATCTCTATTTTAAGAATGTGAAATATCAGAATAATAGTAGAGAGAATGATTTATTTCAACTTTTATTCCTTTCATCACATTCCCAGTAGGTCAGAAGTTGACATACACTTTGTTAGTATTTGGTAGCATTGCCTTTAAATTGTTTAACTTGGACCAAACATTTTGGGTAGCCTTCCACAAGCTTTTCACAATAAGTTGCTGGAATTTTGGCCCATTCCTCCAGACAGAACTGGTGTAACTGAGTCAGGTTTGTATGCCTCCTTGCTCGCACACGCTTTTTCAGTTCTGCCCACAAATTTTCTATTGGATTGAGGTCAGGGCTTTGTGATGGCCACTCCAATACCTTGACTTTGTTGTCCTTAAGCCATTTTGCCACAACTTTGGAGGTATGCTTGGGGACATTGTCCATTTGGAAGACCCATTTGCGACCGAGCTTTAACTTCCTGGCTGATGTCTTGAGATGTTGCTTCAATATATCCACATAATTTTCTTTCCTCATGATGCCATCTATTGTGTGAAGTGCACCAGTCCCTCCTGCAGCAAAGCACCCCCCACAACATGATGCTGCCACCCCCATGCTTCACGGTTGGGATGGTTTTCTTCGGTTTGCAAGCCTCACCCTTTCTCTTCCAAACATAACAATGGTCATTAAGGTCAAACAGTTCAGTTTTTGTTTCATCAGACCAGAGGACATTTCTCCAATAAGTAAGATCTTTGTCCCCGTTGCACTTGCAAACTGTAGTCTGGCTTTTTTATGGCAGTTTTGGAGCAGTGGTTTCTTCCTTGCTAAACAGTCTTTCAGGTTATGTCGGATGCGTTTTACTGTGGATATAGATACTTGTCTACCTGTTTCCTCCAGCATCTTCACAAGGTCCTTTGCTGTTGTTCTGAGATTGATTTGCACTTTTCGCACTAAACCACTTTCATCTCAAGGAAACAGAATGCGTCTCCTTCCTGAGCAGTATGATGGCTGTGTGGTCCCATGGTGTTTATACTTGCGTACTACAGATGAACATGGTGCCTTCAGGCATTTAGAAATTGCTCCCAAGGATTAACCAGACTTGTGGAGGTCCACAATGTTTTTTCTGAGGTCTTGGCTGATTTCTTTTGATTTTCCCATGATGTCAAGCAAAGAGGCACTGAGTTTGAAGGTAGGCTTTAAAATACATCCACAGGTACACCTCCTAACAGAAGCTAATTGGCTAATTGTCTAAAGGCTTGACATCATTTTCTGGAATTTTCCAAGCTGCTTAAAGGCACAGTTAACTTAGTGTATGTAAACTTCTGACCCACTGGAATTGTGATAGTCAATTAAAAGTGAAACAATCTGTCTGTAAACAATTGTTGGAAAAATTACTCGTGTCATGCACAAAGTAGATGTCCTAAACGACTTGCCAAAACTATAGTTTGCTAATATTAAATCTGTGGAGTGATTAAAAAATTAGTTTTAATGACTTCAACCTAAGTGTATATAAACTTCTGACTTCAACTGTATTTATACACAATATACAGGCATCATCCATTAAAGACTATAGTAAATAATCTATGTCCTTTGATAATGATTTGGGTTGAATTTAATGGAAAACTATGTGAGTTGAGCGATGTCATCCGTCAGACACATCCTGGTAGGCGACCCACTTTAATTAACCCTGCCGTTCACACTTTACCAAAGTTGTGTTGAGAAAAATGTTTGAAAAGACAAAGACTATTGTGCAGTGAGCAGCCCTATTTATATCTGAAAAAAATCACATGATATATAGATCATTATCGGGAAAATCTTCTGATCCCAAGTCTATCTCTTATCCCATCTTAATATGATTGTGGGTATGGGGTGATTATAATTACAATTTTCATTAGGTTATTATTTTTGTGCTAGTGGTAATGAAATCACACAGTCTTTGGTAAAATTTTTACTCTATTGCGAAAAGAATATTACTGTAATTGTGATGCAATTTTACTTAACATAATTATAATATTTAACTGTAGTTTACAATTAAATAGCATAATTATTTGCAATACTGTTATAATGTTTTTAGATATATTCTGCAATATAAAATATAATAAAAATATGTACAATATATATTTCTTCAATGTTTATATATATATATATATATATATATATATATTCTTAAATATATGAAATATGATGTTTCTTGACAATTTTCATGAGTTATACCAATTCCACTGTGATACTGCATTGAAAAATATCAGTTTTAAGTGAATTGCTGTACAGGCCTTTGAAGAAAAAGTCTGGATTTGTGTCTTTCTAAAGATGTTTTCCATTTATGGGCTTGGGTTGAGCAAGAAGAATATTTGAATCAGTAATGGGTAATGCATTAACTTTTCATTAAAAACAGGATTACTCTAATGCATTTTGTTGTGTTATAAAATAATAGAAATTAAAACACCATCTTTTACATTCCACTAATATTACATAAAACTTAACACTTGCCTAGTAAAAGGAGTGTTGTTAATGTAGCAGTTGTCAGCATCAAAGGCCAAAATCTCCTCAATCAGAGCCTCAGCTGCTTAAAGAAACTACAGCTGGAAAAACAAACAGTTACCAGACCTGTGATACAGGATGTAGCCTATTGGCTTATTGTACTGGTGAATTTATTATGCAAATGTGACGAAATATATGCTTTATTTGTTGTGTTATTTGGGTAAAGCGTAAAAACATGATTACTTTGTCTCATGCTTTTGGTGTGTGTTATGATTTTAATGTTTTCTCCTAGTGGGGAATCAGGTGCTGGAAAGACGGAAAACACCAAAAAAGTCATTCAGTATCTGGCTCATGTTGCATCCTCTCACAAAGGAAGGAAAGATCACAACATTCCAGTGAGTTCCTTTTCTATAAGTTATCCCTTGATTCACATTGTTCATGTGGAACCCCCTTGGATATACACACTAATAAATGTTAAGTCTTAATTGAGTAAAGGACGTATGGCTAATTTTTGGGAAACTGTCACATCTCGGTAGGGGATGAACTTTGCAAAAGCTCTACATATGTCTTCAGCATTGGAATGCCAGTATTTAATAAAGTTCTACACATGCTTGCATGTTTATTTAATATTTTGTATATTTTGATTAGGCTTTTAGCTACCATTTAAGAGTATAGTACGCTCAATTCCATTTAAACATGTTTAAATCCATTTCGCAGCATTCCACATATTTTCAACAAATATCAGAAGAAACTGAAAAAAGTTTGCCGATTTCAGTCTATGCCTGATTAGGAATCACCTAAAGCAGTCAAACTCCAGTAATGCATTTATGGTGGAAGCTCTCATAGTTCACTATTAACTTGTAAAAACTTTAAGCTATAATCAATTAAACATACAATGACATCAGGGTGCTCTTTTGCTGAAAGAGTAGTTTTAACAAAATTAACAAACATCCATGGATTACACGCACTTGATTGTCATTGCTGGTGTTGTTTGTAGACTGTCAGTGTTGGTTCTGTAGATGTTCATTCAGTAATACCTTAAAGTTGAACTGCTGGCTCTTAAGGCCCTGGTATACTCACTGCAAACTTGAAAAAGCTGAGCAACAGAATACTGTTTGCAAACATTCAGACATCGGCCACGTCTCCCTTGCTCACAAGACTTCATGTAAAACTGTAACTAATGTGACATTTAAATGTGTAATCAATGACTTCATACCTCATTCTTTGAGTAGGATTTACATGAGATCAGTAAAAAAAAAAAAAAAAAAAGTGTTTTTAACCACTCGATGATTTAAAGTCATTTGTATGCAGTAGATAATGTGTAATTTGTCATTGTTTACATTCTGCATTCTGGTGCATATCCACAAACATGCTGTATGCGGCCATAGAATGTGCCGGTTACCCTCTGTTATTGTAATTTATGATGACCACTGACTACGTTTACATGCACTTAAGAAAGCAGTTTATTCCAGGGTTTTTGAAGAAGCGGCATTCTGAAAAGTCATGTAAACGAGAACGCCGATTTCCTTAAGACGTTTAAGGGATTATGAAATGCCGGTTTAAAACACCAAGGTTTCTCCTTGAGAACGCAGCTTAATGTGGCCATGTAAACACACAAGCAGCGTACTGATAGGTATTTGAAGAGTGCACATGTGCGTGAACAGACCGAATAACAAACGTCATAGGATGGAGCCCAACATTGCGGAAGGGGAAATGCACATACACTATAAACCATACTGTAACAGTTAAAGGATAGGCAAAGAGGAGGCGGGAACTGGCTGAACAGTCAATGTAAATTTTAATGTAAAACTCAACTTAAAAGAACATAAAACAAACATGGACACACACACATGCAGCGCAGCCGCATGCCTCTCTCTCTCTCTTGAACTGGCGCCTCTGGCCCCCCTTTATCTCGCTCTCCCACTGATCATCTGATTCGGTGCTGGCCGTGCACCCTCACCGCCCGGCCACACCTCGTCACACATACCCATTTATACACACCAGTGTAAAATATCGACTGTCCCTCACGTTCACGTATATGTGCACATACATTGGGGGAATCCCAGAGTTTTACGGAAGAGGGAAACCCCACTATTGCAGCGCAATTCAGCTGCAGGTCGAGATAGAAAGTTAAGGAAGCAAACACAGCAACAACTCTGGAATATCTGGAAGTAAAGCAAAACAACTGAGAATAAAATAACAAAGAGTTCCTCTCATGCCAAGTTTGTTATTTACACAAGCGCTGCGGGGAAATTACATGTGGTGAAAGCTGCTTACTGACCGAGTTGCATGTATACAGGAGTAAAGAGTATGCTGCTTATACAGTGCATGTAAACAAGAACGCTGCTTTCTCAAATTAAGCCGCTTTCTGTAAACGTAAACATAGTCACTAATACTACTGCAAAGAAGGGTATATAAGACTGTTAATGGGCAGAATAGAGACAAAAGAATGATAATGATATCTTACTTTTGGCAGATTTTTGATTTGGCTTTCAACTCACAGATTGATGCAGCATATCAAACTACAGAGTGAATGGGCACTTAACATTATTTTAGTAGATTTCCTTTTGTAGACTAGTTAAAAAAAATAAAATCACATGACATGTTCTTGGAAAAGGTCTCTACATTGAACAATCGTACAGACTTAGGTAAGTTTGCACCAGCTCGCTTATAACGTTGCGCAACGGTGTGTTCATGTTGACTGATTTTAACTGA
Source organism: Myxocyprinus asiaticus (assembly GCF_019703515.2). Taxonomy (NCBI): domain Eukaryota; kingdom Metazoa; phylum Chordata; class Actinopteri; order Cypriniformes; family Catostomidae; genus Myxocyprinus; species Myxocyprinus asiaticus. Next base: position 44,512,273 of record NC_059352.1, on the reverse strand, counting down.
CTGAAAACGTAGCTAGAATTAGCGGTCAGCCTCAAAGTAGGTGGTGCTTCAGGTCACACCTATCAGTGACATGTACCAATGGCAGTAAGAAGTTGTTTACCAGCCGGTACAAAGTTTTCCTGAAACAAACCACCTAAAATAACTCAAAAACAGATTTTGTTCGAAATGACGTCACACCCATTCGTTTTTCGATTTCATATGAAGTATGTGTGTGCTTTTAAAGTGTGTATGTGTGTGTTTGTGTGTGTGTGTGTGTGTGTGTGTGATTAGTACACATTGGCCTGTATTTAGAAAGCATCTTGGAGGAAGAAGTGCTGGCCTGTAATTTGCCATACATATAGATTATATTAGTAAATGAATGCATAAAAATATATAAAGGCATGAGATTGGCTGAACAATTTTACATGCTCCAGTCATTGATCATACTGTAATCGCATGGCCGAATACGTGATGTTTACTAAAGGCTTAGATCTGTCCTTTGGTCTAAGATACTTTGAGAATGTGGCCCCTGATGCCTTCTAACATATTACATTTGTTTATTATATACAAACAGCCAGAATCACCTAAAGCAGTCAAACTCCAGGCAAGTTCCCTTTAAGCTTTTTATACCTGCTCTGCTTGTGCATGCAAAACTAACCTGCTTTAGAAACAGACTGGAATGAAGCCACTCCAAGGTGGAAATTCTCTGCACTATATATGATAAACACATTGCTTTGGGGGTTTAAATGGGTTTCTTTTGATTTACTTGTAGCATTTCACATTTGCACTGTCTCTTGCTAAATGGTTTTGAATGTATGCAGCCTTGGAGATGTGAAGTTTTCAATCTTACTGTTGGAGACAAATATAAGAGATTAACCTAGTTAACACATCTCGGTGGCTTGGGGCAAAGCAGTTCTTACTTTAGACGGTCACTTTTATGACATTTTCATCTTTTAACATAGTAGCCGGGTAGCACAGTAACTATTTGATCATATACAATCTGACTTGATGTCTAAGAAGAATTCTATTGCGGTTCCTAGCATGTTTAAACACTTTGCAGCAAAAAATAAGCTAGTGATCTTTTGATTTTCACAGAGTCAGTCAGGTCTGTTGTTTGCAAACTGGGGGGATCTTTAACAGCCTTATGCAATCATATCTGTTCTGTTGACACCTGACAGATTAGTTTCAGTCCAAACATAATGACCAACAAAGACCAGCAACATTCTAAACCAGCAGAGAAAAAACCTTGTTCACAAAATGAGGATGTTTCTTTCAGATGATATTCCCAACACTGTTTTCGTTATGCTTTTAAAGGAATGTGCCGGGTTCAGTACATGTCACACTTTTTAAGTAAGAATTCAAGTGCTTCAACAAATATGAGATTCACATTTTTACTCTTAAACCCTCGAATTGACTTGTAATTAAGAGCCAACTTGTAGTGAACCTGGAACATTTTTTTAAGTCACCCCTTGCTGTGTACAATCTGTCTGTAATGTCAAGCATATGTGTGTGTTCCCTCTATTTGTGACATTAACACCTCTGTGTTTCCACGAAAATCATTTGATTACAGAGCGGAATCCTGTCTTATGTGAGTAGCTTGTAGTCCCTTATTTTTTTGTTTTGTTTCTTTATTCTCATATCTCGCACCAGTTCCTTAGAGGGCACAGTAAACTTCACCTTCATTACTTTCACTGTCTTATTAATGTTATATGGGAATTATTTATTTATTGATTTAATGTTCCTTTACTAATGTCTTCTTATTCTACTGTGTAACATCTGCTTTCTGTTCTCATTTTGTGAATGTTCTCTGTGGCTCTAGTGTATGTTACTATCCTTTTTTTGGGGGGTGATAACAGTAAAACTTTAGACAGTGTTGCATTTAAGCAGAATACTGCATGATGGTGCAGTGTTGGGCATGGTGCTGAATTCCCATTTCACAAGTCACATGTTATCTGGGTCCATGCATGCAGTTGGAAGCTTCTGGAATGTCCATTTACTCTGTTACAAAGAGACTCAAATGCCTGTAGTTCTTGGCATACTTTCTGTAATTGATGAAAGTGCCTTTTTGGCTTAATATATGATATTATAAAGATAACATGTTGTTTGCAGAATTAAATAATTGCCTTTTATATTGTCATTAAGTTTGTAAAAAAAATAAAAATATATATATATATATATATAAATTAGGGCTGTTGGAATTAACACGTTAACCTATGTGATTAAAACGTTTAACTCGTACATTTTTCTTAATCGCGATTAATGCATTTACCGTTAATACAGCATAAACACTGGTGTAAAGGGCGGCACCTTTGTAATGCATCCGCCCGGAGTCATTACACTGACGCATACACCACAAACACAACAGTGCCTACAAGCTTAGCATAAAACGGCATAACGCGGCAGTCCCATAGACATTCTATGGGCCGTAATGTCGTAACCAAGGAGCTCTAAAAGACCGTTCGTAACATGCTAGTTGAGTGTTACGCTCTCACCTATGATAGAGCTGCAGAGGTTGTTATTTAATTAAAAGAATCTCTAACAGCGCTTCCCTGTCAGCGATAAAATGGTGAAGAAATGTTCTTAGTGCTATTTGATGTACAAAACAATCCCAGATGGGACTTGTGATAGAAATCAAGTATTTTTAGCCTATGTAAGGCTCATTTTAATTACCACAGAAGCACACCAAATCTTAACTATCACCAAAACGCAGAATGAGACGTGTTTGTTTGCAAGCGCTTTTCATGGTGAGTTCAAAGCGCCAATGCTAGCTTTGCTGCTCTAACGCGAATCATGAACACAGCTTCACTGTTACTTTAACAAAGTGGATAGCCACAGTCTACCGGTTGATTAATATTGTGGAGGATAAGAGAATAAGAGATTTAATGCACATTGCAATGAATATGCAACCTATAGGGACTAGTTCTTTCAATTAGTCAAACTCCCACTTAGACTTCGGGAAATGTTTAGTTACTTGAATTGATATTTTAGTGCATTTCTATCTTTATATTGTAATTAACTTTATAAAATGTTAAGTATTATATTGCTACATATTGTTTCCTAAGATGGAAATAAATACATTTTGACGAAGTATAAATAGTCAAATTTCAGCACTTTTAAAATCTGCAATTAATCGCGATTAACTACAAAAAAATTTTATCAACCGACAGCACTAGTATTAATATATTTTAATATGTATTAAGTATAGAGTATATTTTCAACCCACTATTACAGTAATGTAAGATGTATGAACCTAAAGAGAAACTTTTAACATTTAATTGAAATTTAATTTTATTATTTTGAAAGCATAAAGAAACAGCAGTTAGTCAAATTTAGTAAATGTGATTTTCTTTTTACACTTTTTTTTTTTTTTTTTAAACAGCCTTTTTTCTCCTGAATTGTTCAATTTATTTGGTAAATCACTTAGATGAGACAGAAACCTGCTAACGAATTCTAGCTGCTATTACTGCTGTTACAGCAAAACTTCATTAGTAACGCTTTAAAAAGTCTTTAGTTACTGGCTGTTGTTTGTTCCTTCTAGACATACCCTCAGTCAAGCAAAAATTATTAATACACCATTAAACACTGAATTTGATTAAGGTCTATCTTCTCCTAATTCTTAAAGCAGGTACAGTTTATTTTAGGCCTTTGCTGGCCTTTTATAATACAGTAAGTTGCTGTGAGCATCAAAACTGCTCAAACTCTAAACCAAAAAAAAAAACTCCCCAAGACTATATCCACTATTTCGCTGTCATTTGGCTTTGGGTTACGTAATATGAACAGCTCCCCGCAGTCAGAGGTCGCACACAGATGAAAAATCACTGCAGCTCTCCACCCTCTTCTCTGACATTATCCTCCTGTCTTATGACAACAGTAGCGTTTTGGAACAATAGAACACCTGTCCAAACTTCAGGTTGACATGGACAACATAGAGGGCTCAGGAATTTAAGACGTAGATGTCCCACATTTTGTGGTTGAGGGAGCTGTGATGCAGACTATCTCTGTGATGTGACACAGTGGGATTTCGGACGCCTGTTGCTAATTTCAGGAGTTTCCACTCCAACCCCCCGTCCCCAAGAATGCCCGCATTTCAGGCGGCCAGTGAAAATGTCTCTTCACATAAAACAGAGAACCCTCTCACAGCTGCCCAGGCTTTAATTATATTTGCATGGTAGTGTATTTTTACTCCCATCTAGATGATCTGCTTCTGGTTTGACGGTCAAATGCAGAGAAGTGGCATTTCTGTGAAAGCAAGTTAGTTTCTTTATAGCGTTTCACAATATTGTGCTTTCTCAATAAAATACTCAGTCTGCAGAGAATGCAGTAAACAGAAGTGTTTTGTGGTCTAGATCAGATGGAAAAACTTTTGCCTGTTAAAAAGGCATTTTTAAAAAAAAAAATTAAATGAGACTCATCTCTCATGATAGATGGGTATGACTTTCTTGCTGATGCAAACTAACCCTAAATGAACAGTATAATATTGTTAAGATAATGTAATGTGTCATACACGGATTGGAAATGTTTTCTTGCCTGCTTTTCACCCTGTGTATTGGTGTTTAATAGCAGACTTCACTTCGTGTCTTCTCAAGGTCTTCCATCATGCTGTGCAAAATGTTCAGGCTAGATTATTTAATAACTCAAATAAAAGAGTTACACTCCACTTTTGAACTTGAAGTCATTTGTATCTGTTTTTCTTTATGAACCTCCATTTCATCATATATCTTGAAAATGTTTCTAACATTTGCATTACAGGGAGAGTTAGAGCGTCAACTCCTGCAGGCAAACCCTATTCTGGAATCCTTTGGGAATGCCAAGACAGTGAAAAATGACAACTCTTCACGCTTTGTAAGTTGGTCTATTAGGACTGATCTGATTATCCCATCTTTGTTTTTCCCTTCAGTATCATGCAGGAAAAATCTACACTGTTTTGCTGTATTCATGTTTGTAACCATTTTGGACAGGATATTTGAGGTGTAGCAACTGGAAAGATCGGGCTAACTAAAATCCACATTCAGCACTCCGAAAGAGCGAAGAATCTTTTTCTCTATCTTGCGTCAGCTTATCTGGCCAGCTGAATGTGATTTAGCTGGCATGTGTCGAAGTCAGCAGACCGCTTTTAAAGATACAAACAAATCAAAAGCCACAGAGCAATTCTGATACTTCAGGCCCTCACGTAGGTTATTATTTTGGGGCATTTGCAGCAAATAAGTGTGTCTGTTAGCCTTTAACGCACACTTTTGAGTGTAGATCTCTTTAATGCAGAGCTGTGTTTAAACATGCTGCATATCACGCCCACACAAGCCACTATGTCCAAATGATGAAAGAGTCCATCGTCTGGCTGTTCCAATGGATTCCTGGAAATGTTGATTAGGCCCATAAAATATCATGACGCAGAGGTATGTTTTTAGTGAGCCTGATCATTATAACCACAACCAAGTATTTGTTTTTCCACAGGGAAAGTTCATCCGCATCAACTTTGATGTAACCGGTTACATTGTGGGGGCCAACATTGAAACCTGTATCCTGAATTGACATCAGTTCAATCACTTATTTAAGCAATGATTGATCTCTAAAGGGAAACTTGTTGCAAGATACATTGAGTTTTCTATTTCAAATTTCCTTTCTTCATGCATCCTCATACTATAAAAGCTTAAAGGCATAGTTCACCCAAAAATGAAAATGATCTCATTAACTCAACCTCATGACATCCCAGATGTGTATGACTTTCTTCTGCTGAACACAAACAAAGATTTTTAGAAAAATAGCTCAGTTCTCTGTGTCCATACAATGCAAGTGAATGGTGGCCAGAAATTTGATGCTCCAAAAAGCATATGAAGGCAGCATACAAGTAATCCATACGACTCCAGTGGTTTAATCCATGTCTTCAGAAGCGATATGATAGGTGTGGGTGAGAAACAGATAAATATATAAGTCCTTTTTTACTATAAATTCTCCTCCCTGCCCAGTAGGTGGCGATGAGCACGAAGAATGCAAATCACCAAAATAGAAGAATGTTAAAGTGAAAGTGGAGATTTATATTAAAAAAGAACTTAAATATTCATCTGTTTCTCACTTCTGAAGACATGGATTTAACCACTGGAGTCAAATGCATTCATTTTTGCTGACTTTTAAATGCTTTTTGGAGCTTCAAACTTCTGGCCACCATTCACTTGCATTATATGGAACTACAGAGCTGAGATATTCTTCTAAAAACCTTCATTTGTGTTCAGTAGAAGAATAAGTCATACACATCTGGGATGGGAAGGAGTTGAGTAAATGAGAGAATTTTCATTTTTGGGTATGTTATCCCTTTAAATTAAGTCTACTAATGACGAGTAAAGTTGAGCTGTAAATGAGGACATTTAAAGCATAACTAATCCTTAACTCGTCAGTAAGATCTTCTTGAAAAATCCAGGGCCATTCGCCAAGCCAAAGATGAACGCACCTTCCACATCTTCTACCAGCTGTTGGCTGGTGCAGGGGAACATCTCAGATGTAAGTACATCTTTTTGCATTTGGGAATTTCCTGTATTCTCACAATGTATAAAGGCATCAGATTGAGTATGGAGAGTGAAGCAGTTTGGTGTCGCAGAGCAGAAACAGTGTGGTGCAGAAAATAGCAGCAGTTTGTTTTTTATACTTATTGTTCCCCTGACAGCTGATCTACTCCTGGAGGGCTTCAATAACTACCGGTTTCTTTCTAATGGTAACATTACCATTCCTGGACAACAGGACAAGGACAATTTCCAAGAGACCATGGAGGCCATGCATATTATGAGCTTCTCCCATGATGAAATTTTATGTAAGGAGACACGGAACACACATACACACGGGGTGATTTTCATGAAACCTGACTTAAGAAAATGTCCTATTTTACTCCAAAATTAAAAATGAAAATAAGGAAAATATATTTTGCATATAGAAAATTAAGCCTTTAGGGCCATTAAGATTTTTTATATTATGACCAGGGACTAAAAAAGGTTCAAGGAATGAAAACCAAAAACGAACGAAGGTTTTTGCAGAATGTAACCGAAAATGGGAACAAAGTCATTTTCAATTGTTCTGGAGTGAAACATTATCTTTAAATTCTGGTAACCAGTTACAACCAGTTAATTTCATTCTGATAATTTTTTCATGAAACCAAAGGGTTTATCACAGTAAATTTTGTTGCCTGAAAAAATGAAAATAGTGTGAAGGAAACCACTGCATTTCTTTGTTGTGGATGTAACATTCTGTGAATGAAGACCTTTTTAGCAACGATCTATAATTACTACATATACGTGCATGGCTAATACAGATACAATAAAAACATTATTAAATATTACATTAAAAAGTACATTTCTCAGTTGTTTAGAAGTCTTCACTGAATTATTGTTAGATATAGTGCATTATTACAGATTTAATGCTGCTGGGTTTTGACTGTGAAGCAGGTCTGTAATTAAAAATATACTTGAATTAACTGTATGCTTATTCTGATTTCTATGTGGATAAATCCACCATGCAGGAAAAAAAAAATTGCTTGCTTTTGCTTATTTTGGTGAGGCAAGTGTTTTTCCAGACCAAGTAGTTTGTTTCTCTTGCAAGATCTGGCAACACTGCAACTGGTATATCACCCATATTTAGCACAGAGGACTGTCATTTTCTTTTTTTCTTTTTTTTTTCTCCCCAATTTGGTATGACCAATTCCCAATGCACTCTAGGTCCTCGTGGTGGCATAGTGACTCTCCTCAATCCGGGTGGCGGAGGACGAATCTCAGTTGCCTCCACATCTGAGACCTTCAGTCCGCGCATCTTATCATGTGTCTTGTTGAGCATGCTACCACGGAGACATAGCACGTGTGGAGGCTTCACGCTATTCTCCACGGCATCCACACACAACTCACCACACGCCCCACCGAGAGCGAACCACATTATAGTGACCATGAGGAGGTTAACCCAATGTGACTCTACCCACCCTAGAACCAGCCAATTGGTTGCTTAGGAAGCCTGACTGGAGTCACTCAGCACGCCGTGGATTCGAACTCGCGACTCCAGGTGTGGTAGTCAGCGTCATTACTTGCTGGGATACCCAGGCCCCTGAGGACTGCCATTTTAAAAAGAACATTTTAACTGTTATTTTATTTAGTTTTATCCGGTTACCATTTGGAAAGGAGCAGGTGGAATGCCTCAACCAGAATGAAAAAATATAGTTTCTGCTCGGAACGAACCAAATGGTCATTATGATATTCGCATTACTGCAATGTAAAATAAAATAATTAGGGCTGTCAATCGTTACTTTTTTTTTTTTTTATCTAATTAATTACATGGTATGCTGATTAATTAATCAAATTAATCGCATAAATATTTGCTGAGAAAGCCCCTCAAGTTACAATAATTCAATATATAATGATTAAACAATTATAAATAGTTATATTTAAATAATTATAAATAAAATATACTATATATATTATAAAAATGCAGATACTGAAAATGCATTACATTATTTTGGCACACAAGTATTAAAAGACAATACAAAAAGTGGCTTAAGAATGCAATATTTTTTTTCCCCATATTATTTAACATAAGCCTATTATTGGTCTACAGTCCATAGCAATCAATTTTGCACATCAGTCAGTCTGAGATTTATTATAAGGGCTTGTCTAAGGATGTGTCAAAGTACACCTGCGTCAGACAAAGTCTTTGGGAATGTCTCGGTTGCATTGTGTTGTAAACGTACCGTTTTTAGGTCGCTGTGTCAAGTTAAACGAACTCAAGAAACATATCTTGATATCCCTGTGTTCGGATTTGCACTCCATCAAGCTGTGTTTTAACGCAAGAACGTGTTCTCATCTTGTGTTGTCTGCCTTCGGTAAATGCGTTTTTTTTTATGTCTGTGTAAGCTGCGTGTTGCCAGCTGGAGTTTCGCCTACTGCCCCCTGGAGAAAACAGGTGATCCTACAAACTTGAATTGTAAACTGTCCGGACATGTTACAATAATAAGAATTAGGGAGTAAAATGTGCTGAAATATCATAATAAAATTGTCACAATGCAAAAAATCTTAGTTGTCCTAAATGTAGGCTTCATTTTCTTTATGCAAAATAAAATGCAATATATTTTTTTTTTTCTGTTGATTTGGTAAAAATATGACCAGGACATTTTATTGACAGTTTTCATTAGAATTGCACACGTTTACTTAAATGAGGACGTGCCTTTTTTTTTTTTTTTTTTTTTTTTTTCCATATAAAGCTAATAAAAATATCTACAGACTAACTGAGCTGTTTCTCTGTCACTGCAGCAATGCTGAAAGTGGTGTCGGCTGTTCTGCAGTTTGGCAACATTGTGTTCAAGAAGGAGAGAAACACAGATCAGGCTTCAATGCCAGAAAACACCGGTACCACATAAACACTCTTTTTACACCACGCTGAAGTGTTTACTAGATCACAAACACCTGAGAATGTCTTTTAATTGATAACAGTGATATTTCCATTTTTACATAGACAGGAAGCCTTTACTTGTTTGTTATGCAATTTATTGACATCTTAAAGTTGCCGTGTTACATTTCTGTGCCATTAGGGTCACCCAATGGAATTGCAAAAATAATAGCTCAACTCTGTAAATATATTGGCAGTGCACTAGCATTAAAGTGTGTGTAGTGTCCAGACTACCCTCCGATCTCATCCCCCAACCGGATGGTTTTGCACAATTCTGAGCTGGTTTGTTTTGACAAATCACCCCACTAACTTATCTTGTGCTTCTGTGGTGACAGCTTGATTGGTTCTTTGGATACATTTCATATGAGAAGAAAATACCGGAATAGTTGTGCTAAGTTGCATTAAATCAAACATGCTTACGTAAGAGGCTCAAAAGCAACCAGCGTTTTATGGTGATGGTGCATTCCAACAAGCTTATTCCACTGGCATTTTGAATAATATGTTTTTACCATCACCGTTCATGGTCAGATATGGAGAGATTCATCTGCTCAAGCCAAGTCATTTCATTCACAACATGAAACTGGAAAATTATAGTCCTGCCGGTGATCCTAAAGGGGAAACTTTGGGTTTGTTTTGCTGCTAAATGGGCAGTACTGGTTTTAGAAGTCAGTAAATTGTAATAATAGCCATACTCATGAGTAAATATGTCTCAGAAATAACTTCTCTCACCACCTTTTAAGTCCATTAAGCAGCTGCTAAAATCTTTTAAACAGAAAAAGAATTTCACCATTTTTGGTGAGTTTGTATATGTATTTGAATATTTCCTTTTCTGTTTTTCAGCTGCTCAAAAGCTTTGCCACCTGCTTGGCATGAATGTCATGGAATTCACACGTGCTATCTTGTCTCCAAGAATCAAAGTGGGCAGAGACTATGTACAAAAGGCCCAAACTAAAGAACAGGTAATGAACTCTTCCTTTCTCACTGTATATCTGTCAGATCACTCATCTATGAAACACTATTTTCATTAGTCTTCAATTGTCAGCACTTGCTTTAGGCTGATCTTGGACCAGTGCTGTGCATTTGCACATGCCACATTTCCTTTTCACTTCTGTGTCCATTTACGACAATAGGCAACAATTTTCGCCATATACATATATATATATATATATATATATATATATATATATATATATATATATGTTGGAAGCAGTAAGAGTAGTACGGATAGTATGCCGTTCTGAACACGGCTGTTGTCTGCAGGGCAACGCCCCAACGCAAATCATTTGAATTCCATATCCAAAGTGGATAGCCAGAGTCTGTCGGTTGATTAATATTGTGGAGGATGAGGGTTTAAGAGATTTAGTGTACATTGCAATGACTGTGCAACCCATAGGGACTAGTTCTTTCAATTAGTCAAACTCCCACTTAGACTTTGTGAAACATTTAATGTTACTTGAATTGGTGATATTTTAGTGCATTTCTATCTTTATACTGTGGAAGGCTTTATTTGGAAAATGTTAATAAAGCAATATTTTTACATATTGTTTTGTTTTCCTTTCTAAAAAGAAAATAAATGCATTTAACAGGAAAAGAAGTACATATAGACTAAAATTTAAGCACTTTCAAAATCTGTGATTTAATCGCGAATAACTATAAAAAAAAATCATGTGATTAATCGCGATTGAATATTTTAATCGACTGATAGCACTAGTAATTTCTTTTAATTCCTGCTATTCCAAACTGCTCAGTAGCAGAGAGACCAACTAAAATAGAGAAATAATTAACAGTAACACATTTTTTTGTGTTTCCTAATTGAAAGTACTTTTGAAAAGTATTATTTAAAGAGGTTTAATGCATAGTAAAACATTTAGTATTGTAATATTGCTTATAATTTTGTAGTATTCATTTTATACAGCTTTTTGTTTTAACTCCTTTAGATCTTTTAATTTCTAACAACAGTGTGATCAGCAAATGTTTTAATGCATATTGTTTGTAAATGTGAGGTCTGTATTACACTGAGCCTGTTCCTCTGCAGGCTGACTTTGCTGTGGAGGCCCTGGCCAAGGCCACATACGAAAGGTTGTTCCGTTGGCTTGTTCACCGCATTAACAAAGCTCTGGACAGGACCAAGCGCCAGGGAGCTTCCTTCATTGGCATCCTGGACATTGCTGGCTTTGAGATATTCCAGGTGCGGCTTCCTTGGATTTAATACTCAGCTGTCACTGCTCTAAATCATAGGCATGAATCAGTACACTGCAACAAGTCAGAGGGCTTCTGATACGGTTGGTTGCTTTCTAAAAATCTAGGCAATGCAAAAACCTGAAAGTACTGGGGAAAAGAATCGAAACCAGACTAAAACATAAGGCTCAGTTCTAAAATGCATTTAAAAAGGAGAATGATCAGACTGTGCCGAACCACATTTTCAGAAAGTTTCTGAACAGTACTTTATTATTTCATATTTGAAGGAAATGATTGTTCCTTCCATGGAAATTCTGCCATTTTGTACTACAAAGGATGATGGAGTGGTTATAGCATGCTTTGGATAAGACGCATCTGCTAAAATGAGTTGTAATTAAATAATGGAATAGTTAGAATGAAATTAAAGTATCAAGTAACTAGTACAATTGGATTACTTTAGAAGACAAGTAGCTGCTGTATTCAGTTGATACTGGTCGTAAGTATCAATTTAACCTGTTCTGGGACTAAAAATTAATATCTATATTTATTGCTTCATCCATCTCTTGTCAGTTGAACTCATTTGAGCAGCTCTGCATCAACTACACCAACGAGAAGCTTCAGCAGCTGTTCAACCACACCATGTTCATTCTGGAGCAGGAGGAGTACCAGCGGGAAGGCATCGAATGGAGCTTCATCGACTTTGGTCTAGACTTGCAGCCCTGTATTGACCTCATCGAGAGACCGGTGAGCTCTCACCTCAACACCTCACACATCCATATGATTTCTTATTCTAGGGTACTACAAATATTTTCTACCCCAAGCATTTACAGAATGTAATGTGCTAGAAGTTATTGTTGCCACAGTAGAGAATGTTGTGAAGAAAGGGGCTTATAGTGCTGTACTTTTGGACTCTTCTATAAATAAAGAATCATTTTGATATGGTCACTTTCCAAGGCAAATCCTCCTGGTGTGTTGGCTCTGTTGGATGAGGAGTGCTGGTTCCCTAAAGCCACTGATAAAACGTTTGTGGACAAACTGGTGCAAGAGCAGGGAACTCACACCAAGTTCCAGAAACCACGGCAGCTGAAAGACAAGGCCGATTTCTGCATCATTCACTATGCTGGCAGGGTACGTCTGTATTTATATCAGTGCCACAACACAAATGTTTGATTCACTTTTTATTCTATACAGTCCTTATGACTTTCTTATGTGGAACACAAGAGGAAAAGTTTGGCAAAATGTAACTTACATTTTTATCTGTTTTGAAATGATGTAGAATGATTAGATAATGACAGAATTATATTTTATAATGTAGGTCTGTTGTTGGTGTTCGTTTTCCAGTAAAAAAAAAAAATGGAATGCATCTTGACCTTATGTAATTGGATTTAGTCTGGCCATATTGGCTTGCAGTGAAATGCTGTGATACTGTCTTCAAGCGTAGCTGCATCCAGCTGTGGGCCACATCTGTTTCAGATCAACAGGCCGTTTGCAATAGTAACTTGACACTGCATGAAATGGGGAACTTAAACTTTTTCACTCCTTTTGAGCTCTATTCGGGTTAAAAGCCACAAAATGAGAGGGTTCTTTGTTGTTGTTTAAGTGAAAAAAAGTTAATTGACTAACTTTCAGTAGCTGCATAATATTATACAAACAGACAATGACAGCTTGAACTGCGAAACATTTAAATTAAACAATCCACACTTAAAGATTGAACTGGCTGAACCAAAAATGGCTGAATTTCATCATTCCCATCTTGAGTGTTTTAATGTGTTAACGTGGTGTTAATTTCCCTTGTCCTCTGCAGGTTGACTACAAGGCAGATGAGTGGTTAATGAAAAACATGGACCCTCTAAATGACAATGTGGCAACACTCCTCCACCAGTCCACAGATAAGTTTGTGGCTGAACTGTGGAAGGATGGTAAGCGGTTTCCTTCTCGAGTGCCTTCCCAACTCCCCCTGACATATGAAACGTTTAACGGCCCGATTTTATGGCTCTACCCTCCCACTCTGTGAAGAAAGAGACTGTTGTTTTCACTGTTCAGTTTCATGTTTTTTCTGCCATGTAAAAACTGCTTGTTATGCATTACGGTGGCTTGACACAAATATTTTAACAAAAACAAATTCCTTACTATTAATTCAGCTACAAGGGGTCAGAGTTGGGGCTGATTTTGTTGTACTGTATATACCATGATAGGTTTATTTGCGGCTGTTAGTGGGCATGACTCGTATACAGTGATGATGAAATATAAAGTAACATGAAATTACAGAGCGGGACGTGTCCCAAGACGAGGAATGACTTGTTATTAAGGAGTTTTGTTTGTCAACGTGTAGCGACTTGCATTGTGTGCATTTATTGGCTATTTTACAACAGCTTAGAATGTGCCTCATCCAATCAGAAGTTAGAGTTGGAACTATCCATTTGTTTTGCAATATTAGTTTTACTATTTTGAGTCTTTTGTTTTAAACTAAAATGTACAAAGTATATTCTATAACCACCAAGTGTATATAATCTTTTTATTATAAAATATTTTCTCTTAATTTTAAGCAATATTTACGGTATACTGTTAACATGATATTAGTTTTAGTCATACCGCACATCCCTGGTCAAGGTATTGACAAAAAAAAAGAATGAATTACCATAAAGGAATATTCTGGGTTCAATACAAGTTAAGCTCAATCGATAGGATTTGTAGCACAATGTTGATTACCACAAAAATGTTATTTTAATTCGTCCCTCCTTTTCTTTAAAAAAGCAAAAATATTTGTTACAGTGAGGCACTTATAATGGAAGTGAATTGGGCCAATTCTTGGAGGGTTTAAAAGCAGAAATGTGAAGCTTATAATTTTATAAAAGCACTTGCATTCATTCTTCTATTAAAACTTGTGTGTTATTTGAACTGTAAAGTTGTTAAAATTGCAATTTTTACAGTCATTTTAGGGTTTAAGGTTTAAGGCGTTATGTCTTCATGGCAACAGAGTTGTAAAATTGGATGTAACTTTGCACAGAAAAAGTTAGTAAGTAATCTTATCACACTAAAATCATATTAACACACATATTGTTTACGTCTTGTGGCTATACTTTTACGGATCAGCCCCATTAACTTGTATTGTAAGTGCCTCACTGAAACCGTGATTTTTTTTTTTTTTTTTTCCTTAAGACAAGGAGGGACAACTCAAAAAATATTTTTTGTGGTTATCAGCATTATGCCACAAATGCTGTTGATTGAGCTTAACTTAAACTTGTGTTGAATCTGGAATATTCCATTAAAGTTATAGATTTTTGTTTGTGCACTAAGATGGATCAGCAGTATTTTAAATGTTTTACATTAAAAGTACACATGCTTCCAGAAAATCTGAAGCTAGTGCAAATGGAATGATGACTTACTGTTGCTTGTTCTCACCTGTGTTGTACAGCACTAACCAGTGTGTTTACTACCATTTATGTCTTTTATGTGCTAGCTGTGTTTATTTTGCTCATTGTTTATCTCCCTTTTGCCCCCTTCTCTGTCTCTCGACCATAGAGATTCAGAATTTCCAAAGAGCGTCTTTTTATGATGTCTCTAGTCTCCATGAATCGCCAGGTGAAGGTATACGATGCTGTAGGTCTCTGCTTACCAGCACATTGTGTACTTTCAAACACTCCCATGGCTTGTAGACCTGGGCCCTGGTCCCTCTAGCTAACTAGAGTTTGCTGGATTCATTTGGAAGGAAGCTTGACTTGGCTGATTCAATAAGATGCCCAAACTGACCATGAATCACGATTGCATGAAAACTGAAATTATGTGCAGAGTGACTTAATTTGCAGTATTGACATTGCAAAACACATTTACAGCGTAATCTGGGTAACTCTAAGTGCTAGCTACAAGGATTTAGGGCCCTTTTTGTTTCTTGAGTTACTTAAGCAATTACGACCACTTCACTTAAGTATTTTCCCTGTATATCTTTAGCAAGTATTCAACAATAGAAGTATAAAATCATTGACCGTGTTTACATGCATGATCTTACAACGATTGAGCTTAAGAAGCCAACAGCGTGTGTGGTCATGTAAAGGCTCTTAAGCTTATTTTTTTTTCTCTCATAAGGTAATAAACAGTTTAAGAAAAAAAACATTGCCACGGTTTG
This sequence comes from Myxocyprinus asiaticus, assembly GCF_019703515.2. Taxonomy (NCBI): domain Eukaryota; kingdom Metazoa; phylum Chordata; class Actinopteri; order Cypriniformes; family Catostomidae; genus Myxocyprinus; species Myxocyprinus asiaticus. The sequence goes on along the minus strand of NC_059352.1, from coordinate 44,496,585 downwards.
ATTTTTGCCCATTACCCCGATTTCGCATTGCATGTAAACGCCTTTATTACTGGCTTATCCACTGTTTACTTTTTGATGTTAAAAGCAGAGAATAATCCGTTGTCTGATTATATATATTAATTTTTTTTAATACGTTGTTTTTCGTTAGTTAGCCACTATTAGTGTGCAAGTAAACACACTCATTATTAAATCTGGACCTATTATTAAGTAGCATTGTCAGTCATGCAGTGTTGAAGGCCATTTTGACAGATAAGCAGGTGAATCTCACAAAACCTGTTGAGAACAAGTCCGGGTCAAATTTCAACTCAAAATCATTAAGACAAAATAAATATTTAGCATAATGAAGTCTATTTTTAATGACATTTAAGATGTTTTGATTATTTTTTTGAGTGATTGAAAATGAGAAAAAAAAAAAAAAAAAATCTAATTAAAACTTTCAGGCTCATTATGGTAGTTAGAAATGTTAATACTATGTCACAGTACAAAAAATCTTAGGCCTAATTTTATTTAAGAAAAATATAAATATAAGAGGTATATAATATTCCTTGGGTGAAATATGACCTGGATGTGTTTTCATGAAACTCATCCAAACACCCAATGCCCCTTGGATTTCAGCAGACAGTATGTGTGGTAATGTTGACATGCCCTTGCTCTTCGTGTTCAGACAGCGTATTTGTTCTAAGTGCCAGACAGCCTTTTGATGGGCCGTGTAAGGGAGCTGGAGTTTGGGTGAGGGGGGTAGGAATTCTGTAGTGTCTCCGACAGGGAACTTGGAACAATACTGGTCTTGTTTCACTGGAATCCAAATTACTCGCTCAGTCCTGTGCCAGTCAACACTGACCGCTCAGTAGATTTTTCATAGAGGCCCCCGTTAAGAAAAGAACATAAGTAGTTATAACATTAGCAGTTCTTAAAACTGGAATTTACTAGAAGGTAATGGTTAAAAGATTGATGAGCAAATTTGATATGCTGCAAAAATATAGTTGTAGCTGTAGAGGTAGAAGCTAGTCTTTGCCAGCCCCCATTGAGTCAAAACTAACAAGTGTTTCTGATTGCTTAATTAACAGTATGTTGGAGGAGGTAAATGTTTAACGTTTTACAAAAGTAAAGTAATTTGCACTGTTTGTATGGTGGAATTTAATCATCATTGATGCTAAACAAGTGAAATATCACCCACAAGCGAAATATCGACATTCATAGAAATGTGAATGCTGAGAACATGCAGGGCAACGACATCTTTACACAAGATGCATCAAAAAAGTGAGAGAGAAGTTATATTATTATTGAATTATTGCAGGTTTGAGTGTCATGCTTGAGTTTGCCTGTGTGTTTTGATGCAGTTTGAAGAATAAAAAATCTGTTGTGACTGGGGTGGGACGATATGGTTATCTCATGATTCAGTATAACATACACTGATGAGCCAAAACATTATGACCACCTGCCTAATATGCTGTTGGTCCTCCGCGTTCCACCAAAACAGCACCGACCCGCCGAGGCATAGACTCTACAAGACCCCTGAAGGTGTCCTGTGGTATGACATTAGCAGCAGATCCTTCAAGTCCTGTAAGTTGCAAGAGCCGTGTGGAGCCACTGTAGATCGGACTTGTTGTTCCAGTACATCCCAAGCTCAATCAGATTGAGATCTGGGGAATTTGAAGGGCAGGGAAACACCATGAACACTTCATCATGTTCCTCAAAACATTCCCGAACAGTGTGTGCAATGAGGCAGGGCGCATTATCCTGCTGAAAGAGCCACTGCCATCAGGGAATACCATTGCCATGAAGGGGTGTACCTGGTCTGCAACAATGGTTAGGTAGGTGGCACGTGTCAAATTGACGACTACATGAATGGCTGGACCCAGGATTTCCCAGCAGAACATTGACCAGAGCATCACACTCCCTCTACCGGCTTGTCGTCTTTCCACAGTGCATTCTGGTGTCATGACTTCCCCAGGTAAACGGCGCCCATGTACACGGCTGTTCACGTGATGGAAAAAAAAGGGGAATCATCGGACCAGGCGACCTTCTTCCACTGCTTCAAGGTCAAGTTCCGATGCTTGCATGCCCATTGTAGGCACTTTTGACGGGGGGACATCATGGGTACTCTGACCGGTCTGTGGCTACGCAGCCCCATACTGCATTGATGCACTGTGTTGTGACACATTCCTCCCGTGACCATCATTAAAATTTTCAGTGACTTGTGACACAGTAGACCTTCTGTCAGTTCAGACCAGACGGAATAGCCTTCGTTGCCCTTGCGCATCGATGAGCCTTGGGCGCCCAACACCCTGTCGCCGGTTTGTGGTTTGTCCCTCCTCAGACCACTGTCGGTAGGTACTCACCACTGCTGACTGGGAGCACCCTGTAAGCCTTGCCATTTTAGAGATGATCTGACCCAGTCATCTGTCCATAACAATTTGGCCCTTTTCAAAGTAGCTCTGGTCTTACCTCCTGCCCATTTTTCCTGCATTCAACATGTTGACTACGAGAACTGATTGTTCGCTTACCATCTAATCTACCCAGACCTTGACATACAGCCTTGTTAGGAGATGATCAATGTTATTCGCTTCACCTGTGAGTCATAATGTTTTGGCTAATCAGTGTACAATATGAGGTTAATGATTCAATATAATCTCAATCCTATATATGTAACAATACTTAAATGAAAAAGTATGACACAAAATTGTTTATTCTTTGGAAACTTTGAGCAAAATGCACATTATAATTTCTCATCAAAATAAAGTTCTCTAATACACAATATAAATGCTCAAAGTTCAAATAATAGGAGTTTCTCATATACCTTTGTCTATAAGAAAAGATCACAAACAAATGAACCTTCAGAATAGTTGGCTACATTCAGGCTGATCAAGTGCAGGACAAGCAATAGAACTGAACAGAATATGTCCTGAAAAATATGATGGGTTGCAATCAAAACTATAACATTCAAGTGACAAATGTACTTGTTTTTATTTCTATCAATTAATATTGTCATGAACTAGCATATATAATAATGATATGAGTTGTCACGTTTTAAAGTAATGCACACACAATGCAGCAGAAATTTAAATTTCAATCACTTTTCAACATAAGGCGATTTTTCTAAATTTCTAAAAGCTAAATTTGAGCACTTTAAGCACTTCAAGGACCTTTTGCGGACCCTGTAAATGGTGTAGAAAGAAGCCACAGAGAGACCTTGATCTTAGACAGGTCATTTCATTTTTTTATCACATGGACAGAAAACAATGTTGCAAATTTCAAAATATCAAACTTTGATATTGTTTGTCATTTATTTTTGTTCGCAATATTTCAAAATTCCATATTTTGTCCCATCGCTAGTTTTAACCTATTGTGTGCAAGTGAGAGGAGTGAAGAGCGCTCTTGAAAAACAAAATCTAAGTTTACAGCGTCATACATACAAATGATCTAATAATAAAAAGGCCTATTTTTTCGGATTTCTGAAAACTGAATGAAAACGAATGTTAAGCAAAGTATAATTTCTTATTTCTTTCTTTTGATTGTGGGGTTAAACATGATCCAGGCATGATTTAGATCAGTTTTGTGAGATTTACCATCTCAGTGAGATGATTTCTTAATTTGGAGCTGAATGGTTTCATTTCTTTCTTTTGCAGCTTGTGCTTGTTTTTAGATGTAGTCTTGTCTTTGGCACTCTTCATCTATTTCATGTCTCCATTTGCCTAGCTCTGATCCTGCTGGCGTAGTCAGCCATGACCTGTAGAGTCCAATGGCTCATGAATTGGCTTTCTGAACTTGTGGCATTGAGTCAAAATACACTGTACTACTTTTTGAAATTTATATTCTGTTTGCTTTTGGGAAATATGACTTTAGATGATTAAAGGCCTGAAAGAATCAGTGGAACATTGCTTTAAATGCTCTTTGCAAACATGCAAAAATACACAGTGTATTTTGACCCTGACCCTCTGCTTTTTGTTGTTGAAATAGAGATTTAGTTGTAGACTTCCCATGTTTATCTTCACATGATTTGGCTATGCTGTGTGACTGTACTTTATTTATATTCTGTAGCGTTAGCTTTGAAGAACAACTGTTCCGTATCTTTCTTTCTTTCTCGCTCTTCATGGCAGTGGACCGTATTGTTGGTTTGGACCAAGTGGCAGGAATGAATGAGACTGCGTTTGGAGCCACGTATAAGACTAAGAAGGGCATGTTCCGTACTGTGGGTCAGCTCTATAAAGAGTCTCTTACAAAACTGATGGCCACACTGAGGAACACCAACCCCAACTTCGTCCGATGTATCATCCCCAATCATGAGAAAAGAGTAAGTGACATTTATCCCCTTAAATTGTCATATGGCAGGGTTCTTAACAAAATAAACATGGCCTAAGGTTATGAAGGCCATCTGTTGTTGTTGTTACACTATTGTATTGTCATATTCATTGTGACTATAGCATGCTTGGACATAAACCAGTTGTGAACTGTTATTAAAGTGTATCAAACGGTCATACACCTCATTGCCTTTCCCTTTCTTCTCTGTTAGGCTGGTAAACTGGAGCCCCACCTGGTTCTAGATCAGCTGAGGTGTAATGGGGTTCTAGAAGGGATCAGGATCTGCAGACAGGGATTCCCCAACCGTATCATCTTCCAAGAGTTTAGACAGAGGTTTGTTTCAGATATCTTGTTAATAGATCATTAGATATCTTATCTTTTAAGAGTAGAGGACCACTTCTTTAGTGCAGTAGTGTCAATATTCTATACTTGTAGTTTACCAGTGATAAAACTGTACTGTATCTATTTTCCCCTCCTAGATATGAGATCCTCACTCCCAATGCAATTCCCAAAGGTTTTATGGATGGCAAGCAGGCTTGTGAGAGAATGGTGAGGTTTAATTTTTTTTTTTACTCTGATGACCGGCAAAAGTGGTTAGCCATTTTCCCATCAGAGAGGACCATATGGAGGACCAAAGTACTCCACTTGAAATAATTTAATGATTGAATAATTGATGTTCCAATGCATTTTGTAATATTCTATAAAATTATAATTATTGTTTGAAACATTTAATAATATCCACTTAAAAAAAAAATAAAAAAAATTAAAAAAAATAAAAGGACAGCATTTTTATATATATATATATATATATATATTATTTTTTTTATTTATTTTTTTTATAATAAAATTGAGTATTTCACTTTAATAATAATATGCTTAATTTCTAAATGACAGCCAGCGGAGGAATCCTGCATTTCCGAACCCCAAAGTGCCCTAGTTTTTGTATAATAATAAAATAAAATAATCATAAAAATGTGGGGGAAAAAAGTACAGTATAAAAAAAATAAACAAGCATGTTTATTTATTGATTGAAATTAAATTTTTGGTTTCAATACAAGGTAAGCTCAATTGAAAGCACAAAGTTGATTGCCACAAAACTGTATTTCGACTTGTCGTTCCTTTAAAAAAAAAAAAAAAAAAAAAAAGCAAAAATCTGTGTTTCAGTGAAGCACGTACAATGGAAGTAAATGGGGCCAATCTGTAAACGTTAAAATACACACTGTTTTGAAAGTATTGCCACAAAATGTAAACCGTATTTGTGTTAACATGATTTTAGTATGATAAAATCGCTTGCTAATCTTTTCTGTGTAAAGTTATAGCCAATTTTGTTGCCATGACGACATAATGCCGTAAACACTAAAACCCTAAATTGACTGTAAAAATGACGATTTCAACAACTTTACAGCTCAAATAATACACAAGTTTTAACAGAAGCATTAATGTAAGTGCTTCAATAAAATTAGAAGCTTCACATTTCTCCACAAAGTGACCCCATTCACTTCCAGTGTAAGTGCCTCACTGAAACCCAGATTTTTAGGGTTTTTTTTTTTAAAGACCCCCCTCAGGTGAAATTTAAGTTTTTAACCTTGTTTACATGTCCATTTGGTGTTTTTTATATGCTAGAAGACATATCATGAGTTAAATCACCTGTCAATGCCATGGCTGAGCATTTTCACCTTTGAACTGCAGTTTACCCAAAGTCAATCTCAAAAACACAGAATCAGACAGCCAGGGTTTCATACATCACAAACCTAAGGAACCAATCCCATCAATTTGCGGGGTGGGGCTTTCCATATCAATAGCATATGCTACGGCGAAGCAAGGGGTATCTGGAGAAGCAAGGTGTAGCTATGTATCGGTATATTGCAAGACATGTTCTGTTTTCGGATGCAAAGTTGTGAAAGGACAAATGGTGTGCTTTCATGTATTACCAAAGGATCTGAAAATCCGAGATAAATGGGTGCAGTTTATTTGGAAAAATCATAATGTCCCAGCAAAACTTCCAGAGAAAACTCAGGTTTGCAGTAGTCATTTGCCAGTGAACTCTTTTGAAAATTTTACTAAAAAACAGATGGGTTTGGGGGGCCTGGGTAGCTCAGTGGTAAAAGACGCTGGCTACCACCCCTGGAGTTCGCTAGTTCAAATCCCAGGGTGTGCTGAGTGACTCAAGCCAGGTCTCCTAAGCAACCAAATTGGCCCGGTTGCTAGGGAGGGTAGATTCACATGGGGTAACCTCCTCGTGGTTGCTATAATGTGGTTAGTTCTCGGTGGGGCGCGTGGTGAGTTGAGCGTGGTTGCCGCGGTGGATGGCGTGAAGCCTCCACATGCGTTATGTCAACGTGGCAACGCGCTCAACAAGCCACGCGGTAAGATGCGCGGGTTGATGGTCTCAGACGTGGCGGCAACTGGGATTCGTCCTCCGCCACCCAGACTGAGGCGAATCACTACGTGACCACAAAGACTTAGCGCATTGGGTATTGGGCATTCCAATGATGGGTTTTACCACTAAACTTATATTGAAACCCAACATGGTTCCATCAATTTATCCTGGGGACACAGCGAGCCCGTGCTGCAGGCGAGCAGTGCAGGGGTAAGTGGATATGGAGGCGGGGACTAATTTGCATATTCATAGATCTGCACATAATAAATGAGGCAAAGGTGTAGAGTTATATCTAAGACATGAAGGGATTATTTTCATGGACATTTTTTTTTTAAATATGTAATTTTGATTAACAAAGATGAGATTTTAGGGTTTAAACCAGTGACTGTAGAGGGACTTTAAAGAAAAGGAGAAACGAGTTGAAATTAATTTGTGGTAATCAACATTATGCTACAAATGCTGTCGATTGAGATGAACTTTTATTTGTTTTAATTTGGCCGTCCATAGTTTCATAGAATGTTTATTTATTATCTCAATATTTTAAAATATATGTACTAAATACTAACTAGTTTCACTTACGAACATCCTCATCTGTAGATCCGAGCATTGGAGCTTGACCCAAACCTCTACCGGATCGGTCAGAGTAAAATCTTCTTCCGCACTGGAGTTTTAGCACACCTGGAAGAAGAGCGAGACCTGAAAATAACAGACATCATCATCTACTTTCAGTCAGTCTGTCGAGGGTACCTGGCTCGCAAGTGAGTCCAAATGCAAACACCCACAGTGATGCAATTTAAAGACTGGAAATATTTGAATTGTTCTCCTACGAGACCTTGTGAAGGAAGGTTGTTCTGTGGTTGTGTTCCTCAGAGCCTTTTCTAAAAAACAACAGCAGCTCAGTGCTTTGAAAGTCCTCCAGAGAAACTGTGCCGCCTACCTGAAACTGCGCCACTGGCAATGGTGGAGACTCTTCACCAAGGTTGGTCTTATTTCAGAAAAGAGACTGTTTACATAAATGTTCAAGTCATTTGACTAGCTTTTGTGTATGTTTCTGTGGTTGCACGAGAAACTGATAATAGTTATAAGATGTCTGTGCTTATGGGTATGTTTAGCTTTCTATTGAGGCTTGTATTATCATTGTGTTTGCAGGTGAAACCCCTCCTGCAGGTGACCCGTCAGGAAGAGGAAATGCAGGCCAAGGATGAGGAGCTCATTAAAGTGAAGGAGAGGCAAGTGAAGGTGGAGAATGAGCTTGTGGAAATGGAGAGAAAACACCAGCAGGTTAGCACACACATAATGCTCCCTCTGTTATTATTCTGAATGTTAGATTCATGATCTGTGCAGTGTTATTAACTGTTTGTAACAGAACATATTGTTCCGGCCCAAAAATCTGATTGAATGAGCCGCATTTGAAGACATTGTAAAATAGCTGATAGAAGCACACTTGTATGTGCTTTATCTATTTTAATGCACAAGTTACTACAAATCATACAGTTAGCTACGGAACAACTTTTCTTGGCATAATTGGCTATTGTGATAATATCAATGTTCATTAAATAATTAAATGTTTTGATAATTTTATATTGCTGATTATGTTACCCATGGTAAAGGGGTTATTCCATTTTTCACAACGGATTACGACACAGTTTACCATAGTAAAATCACAGTAACACATGGCCTCTTGTGGATTTTTTTCCATGTTATGGAATCTCTACAATCTTCTGCAGCCTTACAGGATCATAGTGACCTTGTCGACCAAGTTCAATCCTAAAAATATGAAGGACTGTAGAAGCGGAGAGAAAATCTTCTTGTTTTGTTCCCTTCAGCTCTTGGAGGAGAAGAACATCTTGGCAGAGCAACTGCAGGCCGAGACGGAATTGTTTGCTGAAGCTGAAGAGATGAGGGCTCGTCTGGTGGCTAAAAAACAAGAACTGGAGGAGATCCTTCATGACTTGGAGTCTCGCGTGGAGGAGGAAGAGGAGAGGAACCAGTCTTTGCAGAATGAGAAGAAGAAAATGCAGTCGCACATACAGGTGAAGTCTTAACTGAGGAAATATAATCTTGGATCAACTATAGACTCTAATTTAGGCTCTGAGTGACAAGGAAGTCTAAACTCCTATCTAACATAGAAAATAACCAATCACTTCTGGGTAGGAATAAGGAATGTGGTACACAAAAAGCAATGTATAGCAAATTAGGTAAATATCTAGTGGAATTGAATGTCACACTATTGCTGTCCATTAGCCAAATGTGTATATGTGTCTTTGTGTATCCTAACAGGACCTAGAGGAACAGCTGGATGAAGAGGAGGCTGCCCGACAGAAACTTCAGCTGGAGAAGGTGACAGCTGAAGCTAAGATTAAAAAGATGGAGGAGGATATTCTGCTGTTGGAGGACCAGAACTCCAAATTCCTAAAGGTCAGTTTAGGCTTCATCGTTTGAAACCCAAAGGCCATATCTTTGCATTAATGATACACAAAGAGATAGAAATTGAATATTGTGAAGGTATTTTGCAAGACAAATGATCAGGGAAACCATCCATCTGCCAAAAGGTTTTCATTAAATGGAAAAATACTGAAACATTTCTTTGGCCTCTGTACTTCAAATCTGAACTCTCTCCCTATCCTTCAGGAGAAGAAACTCCTGGAAGACCGTGTCAATGAGATGACCTCCCAGCTGGCTGAGGAAGAGGAGAAGGCCAAGAACCTTGGCAAAGTCAAGAACAAGCAAGAAATGATGATGGTAGACCTGGAAGGTGAAGACAGGGTTGAATCTAGCAATTTGTATTATTCGGAAAGGCATGCAACTGAAATACTATTACCAACTTGTCAAGTGCATGGAAAAAATGGTTTCGATTGTTTGTGTTGGCGTGTTTGATTCTCAGAGCGTCTGAAGAAGGAAGAGAAAACGAGGCAAGAGCTTGAAAAAGCCAAGCGAAAGCTGGATGGTGAGACCACAGACCTACAAGATCAGATAGCTGAGCTGCAGGCCCAAATTGAGGAACTCAAGATCCAGCTGGCCAAGAAAGAAGAGGAGCTACAGGCTGTACTGGCCAGGTGAATCTCTGAATAACCAGGAGCACATGGTGGGAGGGGTGGGGGTGTTCTCTCGGAGCAAAAATAGCTCTGCTATCATGCAGCTGACCTTGTCTAAACAATAGCGTATGGTAGGCTGAGTTATGTTAGGATGAAATTAATTGGTATATTGGTCATGGAATGTTTGTTTCTTGACCTCTGGGTTTGTTTACTTTGCCCAATTGTGAAGAAATTCAGGTCTGTGTCTATCAACATCCATAAGCTTACTTTGACTTTGTATTGCATTCCATCTTGCTGTGACAATACATGCTATCGCAACCATGAGCATACATGAACTACATGGCCAAAAGTATTTGGACACTCCCTTGTAATTATCAGAATTTCATATTAAAACCTATTCAGTAGTTTAATTCTAAAAAGGCCTGTTTAATTCAAAGCATTGTGTAAAACATATTAAAGATGTACTGCAATATAGTTTTTACAATGTTTCAAATGTGTTTTTTGTGTTTCCAAATAATCCTCCTCATCTTTTGATATGTGTTCCTCAGAGGTGATGAAGAAGTTGTTCAGAAGAACAATGCCCTGAAGCAGGTGCGGGAGCTGCAGGCCCAGCTAGCTGAACTGCAGGAAGATCTAGAGTCTGAGAAAGCAGCCCGAAACAAAGCAGAGAAACTCAAGAGAGATCTGAGTGAGGAGCTGGAGGCTCTGAAGACTGAGCTGGAAGACACCCTGGACACCACTGCTGCTCAACAGGAGCTGAGGTACAAGCCTTTGCTCCAGGAACAAAATCAATTCTACAGACTTGTTCATCTTAAAGGAATAGTTCACCCAAAAATGAAAATTCTTGCATCATTTACTCACCCTCATGCCATCCTAGATGTATATGACTGACTTCTGCAGAGCACAAAGGAAAAATTTTAGAAGACTATCTCAGCTCTGCAGGTCCATACAATGCAAGTTAGTAGTGACCAAAAATGTGAAGCTCCAAAATGCTTTAAAAGCATTTAAAAGTTAGCATAAAAGTAATCCATACGACTCCAATGGTTTAATCCATGTCTTGTGAAGCGATCCATTTGGTTTTGGGTGAGAACAGACCAAAATATAACTCCTTTTTCACTGTACATCTTGCCATTGCAGTCTCGAGGCACAATCGTGATTTCATGTTCAGTTACACTAAGTGGTGCTTGATGCATGCGCAGGGCGCTAGAATGTGTAATCGAACTTTCTAGTAAAATCATAATCGCCAAGGAGACTGCAGATGTTGAGATTTATAGTGAAAAACCAATTAAATAAGGGATAGTTTTAATCTGTGTCCAGTAAAAAAGCTGGAAGAAAATTATTATTTTTCATTTAAGGATTGAATACAATCGGAACCGTGGTGCAGTGGTTAGCGCACGTGCTCCACACACATTGAGTACGGCCTGTGATGTGTCTTGATTCATTCCCTTCGCTTCCAACTACTTTCCTGTTACTTGCCACTGCTCTGTCTAGAAGTAGTAAAAGCCAAATAAAAAAGCCTATTAGTTAGTTATTAAATTGGTCCAATGTGTTGGAGTGATTTAGAATCATAGAAACGCTACCACAAAATGGGCCTTTTGGTAAATCTTGCTTTTGGTGTCTTTGAACAAATGTGTTGTATTCCATTTTGTATAAAGGACCAAACGAGAGCAGGAGGTGGCGGAGCTGAAGAAGGCCATTGATGACGAAACGAGGAACCATGAGTCTCAGGTCCAGGAGATGAGGCAGAGGCACGGCACAGTTCTGGAGGAGATCTCTGAGCAGCTGGAGCAGGCCAAGAGAGTAAGCCACTGAGATTCTGAGTAAATTACTCATTACTGTTGGGAGGGATTTCATTTCTGATGTCTAGATTGGAAGATGTGTAAGAATGATGTGTTTAGAATTAATTTCCTTTTTCATTTAATGCAATACAGTCTCCAATTGACACAGTTAAGGCAAAACCTTGCCCTCTCTCTCACACGTTCTGTCTGTCTACATTAGGTTAAGGCAAATCTGGAGAAAAACAAACAGACTTTGGAGAGCGATAATAAGGAGCTGGCCAGTGAGGTGAAGAGTTTGCAGCAGGCCAAGTCCGAGTCTGAGCACAAGAGAAAGAAACTAGAGGCTCAGCTACAGGAGTTCATGGCCCGCTTCAACGAAGGAGAGAAGGTTAAAGGAGAACTTTCAGACCGCTCCCATAAACTACAGGTCAGTGCCGTTATGTTCCCTGACATAAACTACAGATCAGTGCTTTTACAATCCCTCGCTTAAACTACTGATCATTTCAGGTACACACCCCCTCACAAACAACAGATCTAAGCATGTTACAGTTTCAAAATACTAAGAGTTGCTACATTTCCTCTCATCAAATAAAGAGTGACATTCACAACACTGAAAAATAACAGTGCATTTAAAAATGGTCCCTACATTAATCAATACCTCAAGTTTTTTAATACAATAATTTTCAGTACATTAATCAATACCAAAATTTTTATGCCATTTAATGCATTAGTCTGTATCCACAAGTTCTAATTTATTTTATTTATTTGTTCATTTGTTGTAGGCAGAACTAGACAATGTTTCAACTCTCCTGGAAGATGCTGAGAAGAAGGGAATCAAACTGGCCAAAGACGCCTCCAGCCTTGAGAGTCAGCTGCAGGACACTCAGGTAACTTCTTTCTGCAAACAGTAAGTGAATAAAACAGTGGCATAAAATTAGTAATACTTCCTGGTTGAGTTTTAAGATGATCCCAATCAATTTAATTGTTGAAACTGTAACAGGCAATGCACATTTAAAAAAAAAAAAACAATAGTTTTAGAGCTGTTAAAGAGGAACACAAGGAGAGGTGAGAGCCACTGATGGGTTGAAGAGTCATGATTGTTTAAAACCGTTTGCGTGCAGGAACTGCTTCAAGAGGAGACGCGTCAGAAGCTGAACCTTAGCAGCCGTATCCGCCAGCTGGAGGAAGAGAAGAACAGCTTGCTGGAGCAGCAGGAGGAGGAAGAGGAGGCACGCAGGAACCTAGAGAAACAACTGTCAACATTACAAGCCCAGGTACGCACAATCACTCCATATTCTTCAATGAGAACACGGTTCATGTCGGTTCATAGCCACATTAAGTGCATCAGCTGACACACCATCGTCATTAATTTTGCATGTTGCTATTGCATTTTACATGTTGGCTATAACCTCACAAAAGGCTGTCATGTTTGACACAGCTGTCTGCTTGTTTTTGATGAGTTCCTGATAACTTCCCCACAAAAGGAACGGTGGTGTGATAGTAATGTTATTCATGCCAGATTATTAATTGATCTTGACAACCAATAGATCATTTGAAAACTTTAGTAACTCCAGGTTTTGAAATAATTTTGCAGTCAAAAGTTACTGAATTAGTATTATTGAGAATTTTGGTCTGTAATTTTCAGGCTTGTGCTGAAAGAAATTCAGATGTAAAGAGGATTTCTGTAAACCTTCAGAATGCTTGTAAACAAAAAAACAAAAACATCTAAAAGATATATAATACAACATATTGAGTCGTGGACCTCAAGTGTGCAGCACAAGTTAATTCCAGCTTGCGTCATTTCATGATCCAGTTCCATCCTTTTCTCCCCATCATATCATGTCCTCTCTCCACTATCCTGTCAAGACAAAGTGGCAAAAAGCCCTGAGCTCCTCTGTAATCCTCCATTTTCTTTTAATAGCTGGTGGAGACCAAGAAAAAGTTGGAGGATGATGTGGGAACCCTGGAGGGCCTGGAGGAGGTCAAGAGGAAGCTGCAGAAAGACATGGAGGGAACCAGTCAGAAGCTGGAAGAAAAGGTAATCGCTTTTGACAAGCTGGAGAAAACCAAGAACAGACTGCAGCAAGAGCTTGATGACCTTATGGTCGATCTGGACCACCAGAGACAGATCGTCTCGAACCTAGAGAAGAAACAGAAGAAGTTTGACCAGGTATGTATTCATTTTGGTTAAGTATTTTTAATGCTTGTTCATTGAGAATATCTTTAAATACTGATATAAAGCATTTATCAGTAATGGAATCATTGTATTTACAGATGCTGGCAGAAGAGAAGACCATCTCGGCGCGTTACGCTGAGGAGAGGGACCGTGCGGAGGCTGAGGCCAGAGAGAAGGATACTAAAGCTCTGTCTATGGCCAGGGCCCTGGACGAGGCTCTGGAGGCTAAAGAGGAATTTGAGAGGCTCAACAAGCAGCTCCGAGCTGAGATGGAGGACCTGATGAGTTCCAAGGATGATGTTGGCAAGAATGTAAGTATGTTACTCAAGTAAACTCTGGGATTATCAACTGGAGAATAATGAAGTTTGTACTGTTTTTCATCAGAATGTTCATGGCGAGTCTACAGATTTTGGTTAACAGTACATTTTGTTAGATGGCTTTATTGCTTCTAAAGTCAACATGAAATGGCATTCACAACCTATATTACTTTTTGGGTAAAAACAAATGTGGATAGTGACAGGTGGGCATTCCATACAAGAATGGGGCCAGACCTGAATGCGGTTGGAGAAGAGGGGTGGTAAAAGGAAAGTATTTCAGATGTGGAGTATGATATTATATTTTGATAAAAGGTTAAAAAGATTTTGCAATATTTTTCTTTGAAATAACATGCTCTCATGAATCATGCACAATAAGACCAGGAATGTGTTTTAAGTAAAACATTTAATTTCATGTTTACAAACTCCATAACATGACGACACACTAGGTACAAAAAAGTTTTGGACTTTAGTCCTCACTAAAATTAAATGCTGCGTGACGTGACAATACCACAACAGATCAGAACATATTTCAAGTTTATTATACAGCTGTGTGGAGCTGGATTTTAGACCAATAAGATTTCAGTATGGGCTAAGCTACAATAGTACGCCACAACAAAAAGTAACCAAGTGATTGACAAAATATTGCTTGTTGTCAAAATCAGAATAGTTCACCCAAACATTCTCTCATCATTAACTCACACTCATGCCATCCAAGATGTGTATGACCACCTTCTGCTGAACACAAAGATTTTTAGAAGAGTATCTCAGCTCTGTAGGTCAATACAATGCAAGTGAATAGTGCCCAGAACTTTGAAGCTCCAAAATCCCATAAAGGCAGCATAAACGTTATCCACACGACTCAAGTGGTTAAATCTGTATCTTCTGAAGTGATATGATAGGTGTTGTTGAGAAACAGTTCAATAAGTCCTTTTTTACTATAAATTCTCCTGCCCAGTAGGTGGCGGTACGTACAAAGAATGCGATTCGCCAAATACATATGAAGAAGAATGTGAAAGTGGAGATTTATAGTAAATACTTAAATATTGATCTGTTTCTCACCCACACCTATCATATCACTTCTGAAGACATGGATTTAACCTCTGGAGTCATATGGATTACTTTTATGCTGCCTTAGTGATTTTTTTGGACCTTCAAAGTTCTGGCCACCATTCACTTGCATTGTATGGACCTACAGAGCTGAGATATTCTTCTAAAAATCTTTCTGTTCAGTAGAAGAAAAAGTCATACACATCTGGGATGGCATAAAAGTGAGTAAATGATGAGATGATTTTCATTTTTGGGTGAACTATTACTTTAACATGGAAGACAGGGATTTAATGCCTCCTAATTTATTGCGACTGGTTAGGAAACTCTGCGACAGACTGCATTTTATATATATATATCTTTTTTCCTGTTCTTTTCACCTGTATTCTGCAGGTCCATGAGCTAGAGAAATCCAAACGCACTCTGGAGCAACAGGTGGAGGAAATGCGCACTCAGCTTGAAGAGCTGGAGGATGAGCTACAGGCCACAGAAGATGCCAAGCTGCGCCTGGAGGTCAACATGCAGGCCATGAAGGCCCAGTTTGACCGAGACCTACAGGCCAGAGATGAGCAGAATGAGGAGAAGAAGAGGGCCCTGGTCAAACAGGTGGGTGGAGTTTACAGTTCAGCCATTTTGAGGACAGAGATTTCTGTCAACACTTATGGCTTTTCAAAGATCAAAGGTAGTTTATTCACATGCAGCAACTTCTGCAAGTTACTTTATTCTACTAGTCTCCACATTAAAACATTTGAGAAACAATTTTTGATGTGGGTCATCAAAAATGAATTAACTACAATTATTTGTATGGCAAATAATTAATCAGCCAAAATGTATCGATTGTGAATGCCCTTATGACAAGCTGTAGTTGTTTTTATATGAAGGCCTTTTGACCCATGAGCTCTGCTCTCTCAGGTGCGTGAGATGGAAGCGGAGCTAGAAGATGAAAGGAAGCAGAGAGCTCTCGCCGTAGCAGCCAAGAAGAAACTGGAGATTGACCTAAAAGATGTGGAAGCACAGATCGAGGCTGCAAACAAGGCCCGTGATGAGGCCATCAAACAACTACGCAAACTCCAGGTAAATCATTTGAATGTTGCAGTTCACACATGATCAGTGAAATGATACATTTACAAAAACACAACTAATTTGTCTTCATAAGCTTCTAAAGCTGAAATGCATCAGAGAGAGATTTGTCAAGGGATATTCTCCAGAAAAAATATTAAGCCACAAGAATTAGTGCGGATACAGTATATCCCCATGCTTCGAACAATTTGGCATGTCTCTTTAATTTCCAAACCAGGCCCAGATGAAGGACTACCAGAGGGAGCTGGAGGAAGCACGTTCCTCTCGCGATGAGATCTTCGCTCAGTCAAAAGAGAACGAGAAGAAACTTAAGAGTCTTGAGGCTGAGATTCTGCAGCTGCAAGAGGTGAGCCAACACCACAAAGCCTAAAATACACTGCTGCAAAACCCTTACTTTCTGAGTTCATCTCCATCCAATAAAGGATCTTGTTTATTCCGTAATCAGTTTGGACTGGGAAACTGCTCTCAGCTCCAGAGAATCGGTTGCGTTTTACTTCACACTGTTATAATCAAGACTGTTAATTAGAGTGAGACTGAACTTAGGTCTTGAATCTATCCCATATTATGCTTCAAATGTGTTTTCAGGATCTAGCGTCTTCAGAGAGAGCCAGGCGCCACGCTGAACAGGAAAGAGATGAGCTTGCAGATGAGATTTCCAACAGCGCTTCTGGAAAGTGGGTCATTTTGCTGCAAACTTAGTGGTTTTGGTGGAATTTAATGGGATGGCTAAATGTATAAAGTGGATATTTCTCAATATGTCCTATAGTTTTATCATTTGATCATAGGCAAGTTTTATCATTCATTCATGTCTATTTGTGTTCGTTCTTCAGGGCAGCACTTTTGGATGAGAAGAGGAGGCTAGAGGCTCGAATCGCCCAGTTGGAGGAAGAACTAGAGGAGGAACAGAGCAATATGGAGCTCTTGAATGACCGTTTCCGCAAGACCACAATGCAGGTTGGGGAAGCTACTGGAAAACTGTAGCTTGCGAAGCTACAAATTCTCACAGTTTACAGTTGTTCAAAAAGTTGTTGGCTAACCTATCCATCCAACAAAGGCTAACCATTAAATCTATTTATGGGGCAGTATCATTCTAAATATCTTGCTTTTTTTAAGTTTTTATTTCTAATTGTTTAATTGTTTTATTTATTTGAAATGTCAGTGCAGTACTTCTAGCACAGGGGTTTTCTAACTTTTTGATGCCAAGAACCCCCAAATATTACAATTACCTTGCGAGGAACCCCTTCTATAATTGGTTTTTATACTGTCATTGTACTAAAACTGAAAGAAATTATTAAAATATTATCTGGAGGGATGCACCATTTTTATTGGCCTATTATTATCCAAAATAAAACCATCGGCTATAACCGTCGATATAAACTGCCAATATAAATGATAGTATTTTTATATCACTGTTTTTATGCTTATGATTGCATAAGCATGAAAATGGCAATATGAAAAAAAAACTATGGTTTATTTATAATTAATTACATACATTTATTGCATTAAGTTTGTAGTCATTTTTCAGTGTATTATAAAGAAATACCTACCTAAATAAATTGAATAAAAAAAAAAACATGAATATAGGGCTGCAACTAACAATTATTTTGATAATCGACTAATCTAATAATTATTAGAGCGATTATTCAGCTATTTGGGCGATTATTGCAACAATTATTCATTAGCACTTAACTGACAATTCAGTTTGTGCCTCGAGTTAAAAGGTTGTATGAAACATGCTTATTAACAATAAAGAGCACAAAAGAATCTTTTAAAATTACCTCTAAATGACATTCACTGAATTACAGGAAAAAAAATATTTTTATATTTTTATTACATTTAATTCATAAAAATTGAACTGAAAAAATAATTTTATCAAGTGTATTTTTCTTGTTTTCCGTTCAAAAAATATCTAAAAATCCTTAAAACAAGATACATCTACTTGAGAAGCAACATTAGATATTTAGATATTTTGTCGATAACGTTGACTAATCATTTCAGGCCTAGTTGAATATAATAATTATTATAAGTAATATTCGTAATATCATTGTTGTAAATATATATATTTTTTTTTAATCTTTCATTGTGGCTCTTTTAAAACGTTGGCCTGTCATGTGTTTAACAGATGCAATCCATGTTCAATGGAAATTATTTGTTGTTTGAAAAATAAAATGACTTTTGTACCTCTTAGTACATTTTTAAACCTAATTCCTGAGTAAAACAGTGATCTGATGACAAAAAGGTAAGTGGCAAAATATCGATATCAGCCTATAGTTTTTGTTAAAATCTTTTTACTTTGTAATATGTTTACAGCATATCTTTTCTTTTTCTACCTAATAGTTTAGTTCAATGTGTAAACCTGAAGAGAAACATTTTGATTGAAATGGCAATAATATCGATAAATACCGTTTTTTTTTTTTTTTTTTTTCACATTTTATGAGAAAAACAAAATTCTCTGAAATATCCCCCGAACACTCTAGCCCCCACTCGCGGCCCCCTGGGTGTCCCAGGATCTCAGTTTGAAAACCCCTGCTTTAACATACAAATAGACAATAAATAAAAGTGAATAAAACAAAACAAAACACTAATTAGTATAACCAAATTGGAAATATACTGATAAACTGCAGTATTGAACTAAATATGTATTCTGCTACGAAAACAGACAACATAAAATGATGCATAGGGACTTTAGAGAACACTACTGACTGAAGACTCATGAATTGAAGTTTTTTGAGGAACTAAGGAACTGATGTCAGAACTCTGCTCCTGTGAGCTTTGTAAGGTGTACAATTTTAAAGCCATTTACCCAGGGAGTTCAAATTCAGTTTTTAGTGTAGTAACAACCCTTGTGTCTGAATTTTCAGGTGGACACTCTGAACACAGAGCTGACAGGAGAGCGCAGTGCCGCCCAGAAGAGTGAGAATGCCCGTCAGCAGCTGGAGAGGCAAAACAAAGAGCTGAAGTCCAAACTGCAGGAACTGGAGGGATCCATCAAATCCAAGTTCAAGGCCTCTATCGCTGCCCTGGAGGCCAAGATTATCCAGCTAGAGGAGCAGCTTGAACAGGAAGCAAAGTAAGCAAGAGATGTGTAATATTATTGGCACTAACTCTGTTTTATCACCCAACCCTACTTATTCACTGCTGCTTTTACACAATCTTAAAAATGATAGAGAAAAAAGAAATCCTTGATATCGATGATACATTTTTGGAGTCATTTTCCATATTTAGCCTATATTCTACATCTAGACGATCAGATCAGGTGCGTATCCTTAAAAACGCAAGCAGTTCGGCAAAGTTATACAGACATCTAGCTAACTGAATCACAGTCATGAAATCAGATTGTTAGTAAGTATTACCAGGCTAGCGGCTACATAGCCCTCCTGTCGTGAAAACCAGTAATGAGGCAAAGTAGCCGCTAGTTAGCTATCCGGCTAGTATGATATCGACATGTACCAAAGACGGCACTGACAATGCAATACAGCTATCAACTGAACAAATCAGCAACTCCAACATCAACACCATTCGTTTATTTATGTACTATTTAGTTATACATTTTTTCATGATCCACAGTGCTGTCACGTCCGCAAATTTTTTGACACAGGAAAAAAAGTATTTCGGTGGACAATGACTTTTAGGCTACAGCAATTACGTCATGTATGGCGTTATGTAGCTCACATGCGACGTCCCAAAACCAGGAAGAACATTGTCGGAAACTTTAAAATGAATGACCATGAGGAGAGTCTAACGTCCATTGAAGATGATGAAATTGTGGCGAAAAGAGGTCACACACCTGAGTATACTTCTTGAACTTCAAATTAAAAGGTAGCTTACCCTGTGGAGTTTACTTGTAAACAAACAAGTTGTTTACATTCATTCTTGAGATCAAACAAACACATAGATTGCATTTCTTTCCCTATTAATGGTATGAAATGTATATCGTGATAAATTTTGATATTGAATGAAGTGAAGAAAAAAAAAATAGTTTGATACGATTTTTGACCATATTGCGCAGCTCTATTTATGAGTGTATTTGTGCACTTCACAGGGAGAGAGCTGCAGCCAACAAGATTGTACGTCGCACAGAAAAAAAACTTAAGGAAGTGTTCATGCAAGTGGAGGATGAGCGTCGCCATGCTGACCAGTACAAGGAGCAGGTGAGCAGAAATCCTAATCTAAACCAGCTCTGCTTAAATGTAATGGGTCCCCAACTGCTTCTACTGAATAAATGCAAAGCAGTTCAAGCTGAATTGTCTGTATCTGATAGCGCGACCATGATGTATGTTGCACAAAAAAATGGCAAGAGCTGGCTGAAATCGTCTGTTAGGAAACAAAATCTCTTTTCAAAGGTCTCAGGCTACTGAATGTGCCAAAGTTTTAAAGACCAATTGACATGAACCTTTGAAGATATTCTTAAAAGCAAACTGTCTTTTCTGTTTAAACATAATGTGCATCAACTTTATGCCGATAGTGGAACATGTGGCAACACAAGACTTTATTCCCACAATTTTGTTCTCTCCCTTCCTGTCGTTTTTAAAGAGGCTCACAGTTTGTGTATGTATGATTTAGATGGAAAAGGCAAACTCACGCATGAAGCAGCTGAAGAGGCAGCTGGAGGAGGCGGAGGAGGAGGCAACTCGTGCTAATGCCTCTCGCAGGAAGCTTCAGAGAGAGCTGGATGACGCCACTGAAGCCAGTGAGGGTCTGAGTCGTGAAGTCAACACACTCAAAAACCGCCTCAGGTAAAACACACGTGTACTTTTGCTCAAGTTGTCAGCAGTACAGGGGTTTAATGATTCACTCGTTTTCTCAATGCTTCGATAACAAATCCTGCCAAGTCACGTGCATCCATTTGGAAATATGATGTTTGAATTGAGAATCGTTAGTGTTGGTCAGGAATTAGTTTAAAATGCTAAAAATTGAATTAATCGTGATTTGGTAAAATAGTGTACAATATTTTAAAATGTATACATTTTAAATTAGATGTACACGTGCGCCGTGGTTCTCTAACGTGCGCACCCTCACAGCTTTCCCTTCAAAGACGCGTGCTGCACTCTTCCAT
Source organism: Myxocyprinus asiaticus (assembly GCF_019703515.2). Classification (NCBI taxonomy): domain Eukaryota; kingdom Metazoa; phylum Chordata; class Actinopteri; order Cypriniformes; family Catostomidae; genus Myxocyprinus; species Myxocyprinus asiaticus. The sequence goes on along the minus strand of NC_059352.1, from coordinate 44,475,417 downwards.
CGGCTGTCACAGGACTGCACCCACACTTCGTTCCGTCCGTAATTCTCATTGAAACTTTTTCTGAGCAGCTTTTAAGCACTTTGTGTCTGATCTCTCCTCAAGACTGCTACTGAGAATTACATGAGCAATAGGGCTGGGTATTGATACAGAGTTCTCGATTCAGTTCCGGTTCACAAGCTCTCGATTTGATTTCAATTCGATATCGATTCATATGGGTATATTTCAGTTGTAATGTCTCTTTTGCTTACATATGAAAGGGACCTTCTAACAAGGTACTTTATGAAAATATAAATTTTACTAATTATATAAAGAAAACTTATAGTGATACATGAGACGTGAAACTAGCCCAGCTATGTCAGAAAATCGATTGCCTGGTCAGTTAGCGGTTATTATAAAATAAAATAATCAAAAAAGTTGTTTTGTAAAAATTGCTTCATAATGCACTGGTTAAATTGCAATGCAAGAACCTCACTTATTTAACTGATGAAAGGCACTAGAGTGAATCATATCATATAAAGATACAAATGGCTAAAGTTCAGCGACTGGTTGGCTGTTGTGTCTCTCGTTAATTTTGGTCACTTGTCGTGGCTGAATGAAGCATGCTGGAAATCCTCTGACTTCTCCCGCTCTCCTGCAGGCGAGGAGGTCCTGTTAGCTTCTCATCCAGCCGCTCTGGACGCAGACAGCTGCAGATGGAAGGAGAATTCTCTGATGATGACGCAGACAGCAAGGCCAGCGACCTGAATGAGAAACAGCCATCTCAAGCGGAATAGAGCACGGCGCCCTCCTGTGGCCATTCAGACCCACTGCTTCCCTCACTCCAAATGTCATCATGCAGCACCTGTTCTCTCCTTTCTTTATATGGGGTCAGCGGTACAGAAAAAGGACCAGTGAGAGCGATGTGTACATAAACACACAAAACACCTTTCCATTCCCACAAATAACACGCCACTCTGGGCTTTAGAAAACCCACTAACCACACATACGTGCTACCCTTAACCCTTCGTTTCTATCCCCTCCCAACAAGGGAGCATCAACTGCCTTACTCTTAATATGACAAGCTTCAAGACCGGGCGTACATCTGCCATAAGTGTTACAGTGCAACAGTATCCTTCAAATTACGTTAAATACTACGCTGAAGATAGAACACTTTAGAAGTGCATTCACGTCAAACTATTCATGTCCACAAAGCAATGAAAGTACTCACTCGAATCTAGTTTTAATGATGTAAACTCATCGCCTAGCTAAGCAAATGTGATGGATTGGGTTGTACAGTACAGCTCTCCAAATAAACACACATTCTGCTCATTTTTGGGTCAATGGAGATGCATGTGCTGCTCGTTTTCTACAAGTTAACAAAAAAAAAAAAAGAAAAGAAAAACAGTCCTGGGGCCCTGGACCGGATCGCAAAGGAAAAACTGTGAAAAGGCTACTCGCTTCAGCATCTCTTCATACAATTTAAACGCTTTGAATAAATAACTTAGTTAAAATGCAATAAATATTGCAGGTTACTGCTTTTGTGATTTATCTTCATTTAAGTTGAGGCCTGTTTGATTTTATTTGGATAAAACTATTGGGAGATTCAGTCGACGGAGGCGTTTTGTGTTTTTAAGAATTTGAATGTAACTGCAAATCACTATGAACTGCACATCGTAGAAAAAGCCATACAAGGCCACTTTAACTGGAAGGGATATATGAAGTTTTCCGGAAGCATATGCATGTCACAATGAAGAATTACAACCTTTTACCTTTATGAAAGTAATCTCTGTAGTTTCTTTTCCCCTATATGTGACACCAGTTGATGGTACTTCTCAAATCCAGCTGCTCTATCTGTGGTGAGATAAACTCCAAGTAAATACAGCCTCCAAAATAAGCGGAGTTAGGTGAAGGAAAACAATCGTTTTTCAACAATTTTAGAGGTCAACTCATTCATCTATGGTCAGATCAACTGGAAAAGTTTAAAATGTGTTCATTCACAGGCACTTTGGCTGATCAAGACCATCATCCTCAAAGACTTTTAAGTTTGGTGTTAAGAGTTTAGATATGGATGTTATGCTTCAAACACTATAGTAGAATTGCTTTCATCAGTATTATAAGGTAAGAGGATGAATGGAAACTGTACTAATGTGTTCCACTGTTAGCATTTAATGACGTGTTTCTTAAAGTGCCTTAGACACTAATTAGAAAACATCCATGAATATATGAAGTACGTCACACATCAGTAATGAAGGTGAAACACTAACATGAAGGTAAACATGGCTGAAAGAAATTTACATAAAAACATCAATGCTATATAACCCTTTTTTTTTTTTTTTTTTTTTTTTACTGTGCTATGAATCATCATATCCATTATATAGATTGCCTATTACTTGTATTCTCATAAAGGCGTGTGGAAAAATCAGTGTTATTGACCTTTTAAGGTAAAGAAGCCACTGGCAGCAAAGAGAAAGCTTGATTTCGTTTGGTTTTAAAGCTTTATCATCCATGATCTAGTTACTATTATTGCAGTTACCATTATTATTGCTATATTATCAATTCTATTATTGGACTGGCTGTTGACAACCAGGCATTCAACTGCAAATGTCTCTCCTGTTCTCTTGTAACTATACTGTAACTATTTCTAGATGACAGTGTGTTTTGTAAAGGAACAAATAAAACATTCATTGTAGAAGAAGAAGGCTTTTTTCCTTGTCTGAATGAAGTCTTGATTTCTTACTGACTGAAGTAAAAAAGAAAATGATCATAATTCATTCTCGTTTCTTGTTAAATAGTGATTAAAGTCTATGGGGTGATTCTCACCGAACTTGTCAGATAAATTCCTGGTCCTGTTTTATACCAAAATAATAATAAAAAACCTATTAAAAGAAGATTTTCGTAACAGTTACACACATTTTATCCCCCGATTCACATTACACACAATGCAAAAAAAAAAAAAAAAAAAAAAGTTTTTTATGGAGCTCATTACTGTGAAAACAATTATCCTACCTTTCATTTTGAAGCATATGTCTCTGCAGGACATTAGTGGGAGTGTACCAATCTGTGGGTGTTTCCAAATTGGGATGGGCCTTTCTCAACTATGTGTTCGACTTGAAATGCATCTCGATTTACATCGTCGAGATTTAACTGTTGCAGTTGGTGGAGGAGTTGAGAAGAGAGTGTCAAGCCGGACACTTGCTTTTCCCATCGTCTGCTGAACCTACACCAGGAAGATCACGTGATGTTTGCAGACGAAATGTGATTCAGATAGACAGATGCTTGAATTTTACACAAAATAATCAGAAACATTCATTTGAATGGTTTATGTGCTGCATAATACAGTGCTTGTTGGGTGTGCAAGAAAGTACAATAAAAGCCTGTATTATTTTAATACCAATAAAGGAGTCAGGTATTTCATCATTTTGAATGTTTTTAATGAATAAACATAATATTACTATGACAAACATAATATAACATGATGTACTGTTATAAAACATGGAATAGTAAGAGTTTTCGCCGAACTGGAGAATGGTAATGTCATACTAACATATTAGTATTTATTTCATACACTGACATAGCAGTAGTAGTATGTGAAGTATTCAACTGCGTGTTGTGAGTCTGACCAATCGTGAATGAGCTGTGACGTCATTAGAGCACGTGCAGCTCCTCTGGAGCAACTGCAGTGGCTGCAGCAGTCAGTAGCTCTCCAGTCGCTCTCGCGGTACTTTGATGGCATACATAAAGGTGACGCGGCGGTGGCGTGGTTCAAGTCGGACAAAATTTCTAACGGACATGCACTGCTTCGAGTTCAGTGCCGGGTCTGCACAGCGCTGCATGAAGTCGAACACACCTAATGAAAGTAGGTAATCGATGGGCGTTTTCAAACCGGGATGGGCGTTTCTCGACTATCCAATGAAAGTAGAGAATCTCAATGTAGTAATCAGTGGGCGTTTCCAAACTGGAAGGGGCGTTTCTCGTCTATCCAATGAAAATAGGGAATCTCAATGAAGTAATCATTGGGTGTTTTAAAACTGGAAGGAGCGTTTCTCAACTATCCAAACGTAGTACAGAATATCAATGTAATAGACAAATCGTGTAAAGCAGTTGAAAAACGCGCACTGGTTGGGAAATGCCCATTTTTGTAACTAAAAAAAAAAAATACTGTTGCTGGAATGAGAATCATAATTGAAAACAGTGGGAATAAAACATCCAGACGTGTAACGGTAATGATAATTTGGTGGTAAAATGTGCTCAGGTGTCTATCACAATGCAAAACATCTTAATGGTTCTCAATGTCTGATTAATTTAATGCAAAATATACATTCATATTTATTTTGTATTGATTTGTGATTAAATATGACCCAGACATTTTCATGACAGGTTTCGTGAGAATCACCCAAGTCAACACGAATTGGCACAACCCATTTTACATATCCATATTTTAGTTAACTTTATCCACCAGGAAATGATTGCATTGTGAAAATAAGTTAGTACAATAAAAACTATCAGCTAAAAGTTTTATTGAATTTTTTTTAGAGCTTGTACTTGAGACAAAAATTACAGCATTTTTATTTCAGAATCAAGACAAAAATAATCTACCCAAATAACTTTTCAATGCAAGTTTCAGTTGAAATCACCCCCACCCTAATTCAGTATTTTTAGAAAATAAAATAAAGCCATATATAAAATTCAATTTCAAAATTCTGTCCATCACAATATCCACAGCGACAACCAATTAATGTTGGCCTACAAAATTGATACATGATATTACAACGAGCACACACAAACACCTAACCTGTTGCTTCTCAACTCTGAGCTAAAACTGTCATCTTTGGTGCCATTTCTCATTTTAACAGTCATAAGATGTAGAGCAAGACATTTTAAAATGAAAGATATTTAGTGAAAAATGCAGCACAGGATGAAATGGAACACAGAGATGGGATGAATAGACATGAAAGGAAGGACAAATTGTCCTGTGAGGTATGGGGCAAAACTGGCAGAACAAATGTAGGGACAGACAGATAACACACACACACACACAAACATAAAATCCCCCTCAAACACAACTAATTGTTAAAGTGGAGAGCTTAAGCAACAGCTTAATTTTGCATTGAAGCATTAACAGTCCTGCATAGTTAAAACGTACAAACTAAGGCTTTTTATTGAAAGTGATGGGAAATTTCGTACTTTAATTTTATTAATATAAGAGTTCAAGTAGGTTATAATCTCATAATTTTCCTCTATGAAAAGCTTGCACACATACATGATTCATTCTTCATGAATTAAACTTTAAACTCAAGTTTATCCAGTGAGATACACAGCACCAAAGACAGCGAGACATCTGCACACACACACAAAGATGATAAACATACATACTGACCTGGAAAGAAAATATATCACATATAATTATGTATATTTTATATACATATCCATTTTACTCTACTAACACACCTTTAACATCATAATATATTCCTGTGTCAAAAAAATATAAATAATTTACCCATAAGTATCATTATTAATAGCTACTATTCTAACAGTCTATAGAAGGAAACAGATGGACTATAACATCCCTTTAGGAGTTTTAAACAAATATCTACTAAGAAAAATCACATGAATGCACGTTTCCAGCCGACATTAACTTAAATAGATATTATGTTGCTTTGTTTCTTTACTTCCTCTATTATCTCTATGTCCACAGTGATTAAGGTCTTGTGTAAACATGTTGACAAAATAATAATAATAAATCCACCCAGCTCACTCTAATCATCCAGAACACCGATCAATTAAAAGCAGAAAGACGGTAATTTAGGAAAGCGTTGAAATTCAATTTCATCTGAAAGAGTGTAGTAACGTCCCTCCCCCTTCCATGTAAATCCACGATTCAGACTTTTCCGTTCAGAATCAGAGCAGCTGAAAACATCCGTGGCCAACGGTATAAAAGTGTACATTCTGGTTCGCAGTCAGTGGGGCTTCCTCTTTGTGTCTCCCCCCTGACTTTGGTTTGCATCTGTAAGAACAACAAAAACATTTTTAATCATGGTGATCTGGACACAATTCAGCTTACTAGGACAGGAGAAAAGATTTCATTTCAATCCAAAAAGAAATCTGAATTTCAAATTGCAAAATCAAAATCATCTTCCAACTAGGGCTGCGACTAACGATTAATTCGATAATCGACTAATCTAATGATTATTTGACTATTCAGGCGATTACTGCAACAATTATTCATTAGCTCTTAACCGACTATTCAGCTTGTGCCTCGACTTAAAAGGTTGTATTAAACATGCTCACTAACAATAAAAAGGACAAAATAATCTTTTTAAAATACCTCTAAATGACATTAATGTATTTTTTTCCCTTTAATTCAGTGAAAGTTTAATTCAGTAAAAAATTCACTGCAAAAAAAGTTATCATCAAGTGTTTTTGTCTTGTTTTCTATTTAAAAATATAAAAAAATACTTAAAACAAGATACATTTACTTGAGAAGCAACATATAAGATATTTAGACTTGCTTTAAGAGAATGTATCTTAAATATAAGTGTATTTTGTATATAAGTGTATTTTTTCACTTGGTTATACTTCTGCGAGTGCAGTAAAGACAAAATATATTTATATTCAAGATCTATTCTGTAAAAGCAAGTCTACATATCTTATATGTTGCTTCTTAGATAAATGTAACTTATTTTAAAATATTTAATCATATATTCAACATTCTCAGATAACAATTTTTTAGATATTTATAGTGGAAAACAAGCCAAAAACAACAACAAATCAAAAAGTTTTTTGTTGCAGTCATCAAGAGCATGTGCGAGGGACAAGCTTCTCCACGTGAGAGAGCGCATCAACCGGGTGCAGTTTCAATCTCTCCTCCTTAGATCGGGTCACTTCACGCGACTCATAGAAGAGGTGCTGACAACACACAGAAATGCCAGTTTCGGAGTTTGTACTTAATTACATGACCTGCTTCCTTATTATTTGAACTTGAATAAAGGATGCATTAAAGACATAATGCTGGGGTTTTTCTTTTAAAGACGCTCGACATGCAAGTTTTACTTAAGCGGAACGGCAGCTCCGGCTCCGCTTTATTTCACAATGACAGTGCTTCTGTATTTACTTATTTTGTATTTTTGTATAATTTCTCGATACTTTGCGATCTACATCACCTTAAGCTGTTTGGAGTGCATCTTGACTGTGAGCTGTTTTCTTCCTCTCCTAAATCAGGCACGAGCTGCAGTGCTCCTCTCGCTCACCATCATTAGTTTTATATGATATAATGTTATGTTAAATTAGATCAAACAAATATTCGACAATGAACATATTTGTCAACAATTTTTTAATTGTCGATGTCGATATCGTCGACTAATCGTTTCAGCACTACTTCCAACACCTAATATCTGCCTATTTAAGCAGCATTTTTAGTCAGAGACATGCTGCCAACGCAAAGTCAGGCTAGGGTATACTAAGTTTTTCTAAAACGTTAACGAAAATGTTCAATTTTTTATTTTTTTTGTCAACAAAGACGAGATGAAAAATTGAAGAGGATACATTTAGATTACGTTGGCCAGAATGCGGAACTTGCGTTGCAAATACGCAGTTTCCGTAAAAACACGCAACATGCAATACAATACAAAGATATAAGGAACTTACTGTTTCACATTTTTCGCCATGTTCAAAAAAAATCTAAAACCCATTAGCAATTTAACATCTTCAATGTCTTGGCATAATGTAGTCTAAATGTGATGACAGTCTCATAAATCCCCTAGGAGGTGTATTTAAAAGTTCAGAGACATCCAAAATGGCCGACTTCCTGTTGGGCGGACCTAATGACTGTAATTATGAAAGTTCTCCGGCTTGATGAGAACTATATACGTATCAATTTTGGTGACTGTAGGTGAAAATGGGGGTGCTACAGAGGCTGTCTTATATGCCCATTTTAAACCTGTGAACTGTCACTGGCCAACAGGTGGGCCGTTTTGAGTGTGGCTAAAAAACAAATGCTTTGTTTTATATCAAAAACTTCAGGTGTTCACATACTTGGTATCATATTCAATTTAAAAACTCAACTTTCATCTTCTGCATTCTATTTTACAATTAGAACATTACACTGAAAACATTTTAAACTGTTAAGAGTGCATTTTTAAAATATGCAACATGAGTGACAGCAGGCTACTTATGTTTCACATTCTCTGCTTATGATCCAATCCAATGATTGAATTAAAAAACAGCATGCATTTCATTAAGCTCATTTGAGATAAGCAAGTACTGTGCAGAACCGATCACCAGTGATCACCGGCAGGTGCATGCCAATTAGAAATCTGTCCGACTTGCTGTGATATGACCACGTTATGTCAAAAATACTCCCACGAGAGCGAGGCGGCTGCAGTTGTAACAGGCAGGCGGCACAGTTGCTTTTTCCGAGCTGTGCGAACTGCAAGCACGATGGTAAATTACTTGCTGACAACACAGCTTAATGCTCATTGGCTTAAACAACCATGATGTTTTGTTCTCTTTTAACATTTTGATTTTTGTATATCTCTAATATCATGTTTTGGTGTATATAAATTCCCAAATATGTGAATTTTCCCAACATTCTGACACCTCTGTATGGGATATGTGATGGTATCATATTTCTGAAATATCTAAAATACAGTATGTCTTTATTAAACTAAAAATGTATGGAAAGACACGTCTTGTGGGGGGAATTAAATAACAGGTACAAATTTATTTTCATTTAAATGCAACAAAATTTAAATTGCATCCACTTTATTAACAAAGCACTTGAACGTGAATCACGCAATATCTGCCTTTGATCTCACAGCGGCTGATCCACTACGAAAAGTGAGAACTATCCGACTTGACAGCTGAGCTCTTATTTCACTCCTGCTCACTGCTAATGATTCTCAAAAGACCACATATGCACAATTATCTGAGTAAACTAGGCAGGAATTTGACATAAAAACACAATATGAATTTGAGAACAATAATACAAAAAGATCAGTTATATGAAAGCTTTTTCTAAGGACAGGACAAGTCTTTTTTTTTATTTTTATTTTTTATAAAATGCCATAAAGTTGGGACAGTAAGATATAAAATTTGGGATCTAAACAAATGTTAGAAACACCTCTTAAACCACATGTGAAGTGACAACATTTTATTGCACAACATAAGATGTTCACAAGATTAGAAATATTATAATAACTTCTAAAATAACTGGTTACAATGTAAGTGCTGTTAGCAGTTGGAGCCAGCAACTATTTTCATTTTCAACAAACATATTTTTTCTGCCATAAATTATACAAGATAATTCCTCTGGTCGCTCGAAATGATCACATGGTTAATGTTGCTTTCTGAACTGAGAAAGGCCAGCCCATGTAACCATGCAAACCTCACACTATAGATAAAATTACTCTGACGTCACACAGCAGGAAGCTGCGCTTCCGGGTTCTTTCAAGCAGCAGATTTCAATGGTGGAATTAGGCAGTGCTGCAGTTTTAATAATATTTTACGCTTTATAGGATGTAATAATGTATTTTAATGTCAATAAAAAGTTATTATAAAGGAATATCTATGGTTTAAAGTGAAGAAAGTATGTGGGTTCTTTTCTGGAATATCGGCAAAACAAGTTTAAACTTGGTTCAAAGAGCCTCTATGATTATGTCGGACATGCAACAGGTTGATGAATACACATCCTCACATTTAACACACTTCTAAAGCCTATGAATTTGGGTACTTAGAAATGAAAACTACCATCAGACATACAATGTGTGTCAGTTTTTTTCTGGGCAACCAAAAGAACCCAGAAGGGGCGGGGTGAAGCATTTGTTTGTAAACAGTAACTTCATCTATTGCCTACATGACCTGCCAGTCAAACCATTACAAGAGATCTACTGGCCGGATTGATCTAGGCAATTAGCCAATGCACATTTTGTAATAGGCTCGTTTGAGATGTCAAATGCCCCGCCTTGAAAGTAGACGAGAGCAGACGGCTGCAGTCAGAGGAGGAGTGAAATATGAGCTGTCAAGTCGGACAATTCTTACTTCTGGTAGTGTATCAGCTGCTACGAGATCAAAGGCAGATATCGCTTGATTCAAGTTTATGTGCTTCGTTGTTAATAAAGTGGATACAATTTTAATTCTGCTTTAAATAAATTTAAATTTTTAAATATGATGAACAAGACAATGTACCTGTTATTTAATTCCCCCTTAAGACACGTCTTCCTATCCATTTTTAGTTTAATAAAGACACATATTTTAGATATTTCAGAGATCTATATATGTACCATTTTTGGTGACTGTAGGTGAAAATGGGGGTGCTACAGTGACCCCCATATGCCCATTTTCAAGGGGGCACTACAAAGCCCCCCCTTCAAATTTGCCCAGCCCTAATGGCCGACGACTCTGATGTGTGTGCGAACACACGTGAGTTTTCACACGTTAAGTACCTCAAAAGTATCAAAAACCTTGAAAAGAAGGAGAAGGATCCTTAGAAGAACAATAGGGCATCCGCACTTTCAGTGCTTGGGCCCTAATAATAATAATAATAATAATAATAATAATAGTAATAATAATCTTTAGAAGAACAATAGGGCATTCACACTTTCAGTGCTTGGGCCCTAATAATAATAATAATAATAATAATAATAATAATAATAATCTTTAGAAGAACAATAGGGCCACTGCACTTTCAGTGTTTGGGCCCTAATAATAATAATTATCCTCAGAAGAACAATAGGACAACAACAGAGCCTCCACAATTTCAGTGCTTGGGCCCTAAAAATCCTTAGAAGAACAATAGGGCTTCTGCACTTTCAGTGCTTGGGCCCTAATAACTACAGTCTTGACCAACACAAAATAGTAGGTATGTCATAAAATATTGATATATTGATTATTGATTGATCAATATTTTTTTAAGCCACTGATATTAAAATTAGCCGACATTTAAATTTGAAGCCCAATTGGTGCTTTCCATTTCACTCAGTTGGCCTCTGTTTAACAGTCTGGCGTAATAGCGTTGGGGGACCACAAGTGGGTGATATACCATTTAGTTAAGCTGGTCGCGGTCACGATCACACACACACACACACACACACACACACACACGACGAGCTGAAGCGGCACAGATGGCAGTTTTTGTACTTCAAGAATGAACAGTGACGTTGATGAATTTGCAGGTTAGTGAAACTGGTGTAACTGCGTGATGCAATTTCTCTGTAAGTAGCTTTGAATAAGTCTTTCATTCAAGCTGTCAAGCCACAAAAAGACATACTTGTTACTGAAAACACATTGTGTAGGCTCTATGAAAGATACTTTTACACAATGTATCATCCAGTTATACTAGAGTAAATAACACGAACACATTTTTTAAATTTTTTTTTTTGGTTCCTGGGTAGTAAGTGTTATTTCCTAATTGCTTATGCCTCAAAAGTATAGAAAATGGCTATTATTCCCCACAAACTTTGCTTTTGTGACCAGGACAGTGACATTTTGAAATTTACCTATTTCCAATGAGAAAACGGGCGAATGTGTCTTTTCGCTCACATAATGTCCGAAAAAAACAACATATGAATCCAAATGAACATGTATTTATACTAAAGTAATACAAAAATGACTACAAAAGATTTAGAAGCGAGTAGTTTTTCGAGATTTACGATTATACTGTAAATCACTTTCACGAATCAGCCCCCAAATGTAGTCTCCCATCATATTCTCGTTATAGTGTCCTTGGTAGCGGCATTCAAAGTCCAGTATATCCTGATGGAAGCGCTCGCCTTGCTCCTCCGAGTACGCTCCCATGTTCTCCTTGAATTTATCAAGATGAGCATCAAGGAAATGGACTTTGAGTGATTTCAGAGGTGGAGCTGAGGAGAGAAACCCATACTAACCCAACCAAAAAGACCTCAACGACTTGATTAGAGATCTTGGTCTCACCAAGTCCAATGCTGAGCTTTTGACGTCTAGGCTCAAGCAGTGGAACTTGTTGGATGAAAGTGTGCAAGTCGCAGATCCGAGGAAGCATCATCAACCTTTTTCCAGCTTCTTCACCCGTCAAGATGGGCTCTGCTTCTGCCACAATTTGACCAGTCTGTTAGAGGCAATCGGAATCGCCTGTAACCAGTATGAGTGGTGCCTATTCATTGACAGCTCAACCAGGAGCCTCAAAGCTGTGCTGCTCCATAATGGTAACAAGTACCCGTCTCTTCCCCTGGCTCACACGGTGCACCTCATAGAGAATTACAACAGCATGAAGACCTTGCTGGAAGCCTTGAAGTATAATGAGTACGGCTGGGAGGTCATAGGAGACTTCAAAATGGTGGCATTCCTGATGGGTCTCCAAGGCGGTTTTACCAAGTTTCCCTGCTATCTTTGCCTTTGGGACAGCATGGACAAAAAGGCGCACTACCACAGGCGGGACTGGCCACAGCAGACCGAGTTCTCTGTGGGGAGGAACAACGTCAAGTGGGAGCCACTGGTGGACCCCCGGAAGGTGCTGATGCCACCACTGCACCTCAAATTGGGCCTTATGAAACAATCTGTCAGAGCTCTAGATAAGGAGTCGGCAGCCTTCAAGTGTCTTCAAGACTTCTTCCCTAAACTGTCTGAGGCAAAGTTCAAAGCCGGTGTCTTCGTCGGACCACAGATGAAGATGATCCTGGAGTGCAATGAATTCCCAAAGAAGCTCACTAGTAAGGAGAAAGCAGCTTGGAACAGCTTTGTCACAGTGCTTCGGGGCTTCCTGGGCAATCACAAGGCCGAAAACTATGTGGAGCTGGTTGAGACTCTGAAGAACTACGGTACAATGGGCTGTAGCATGTCCCTCAAAGTCCATATCCTTGATGCTCATCTTGATAAATTCAAGGAGAACATGGGAGCATACTCGGAGGAGCAAGGCGAGCGTTTCAAACCAGGATATACTGGACTTTGAACGCCACTACCAAGGACAGTATAATGAGAACATGATGGGAGACTACATTTGGGGGCTGATTCGTGAAAGTGATTTACAGTATAATCGTAAATCTTGAAAAACTACTCTCTTTTAAATCTTTTGTAGTCATTTTTGTATTACTTTAGTATAAATACATGTTCATTTGGATTCATATGTTGTTGTTTTTTTTTTTACTTTATGTGAACGAAAAGACACAAATTCCATTTTCTCATTGGAAATAGGTACATTTCAAAATATCACTGACCTGGTCACAAAAGCAAAGTTTGTGGGAAATAATAGCCATTTTCTATACTTCTGAGGCATAAGCAATTATGAAATAACACTTACTACCCAGGAACAAAAATTGTGTTACATAGTGTAATCTTTGTCCTTTGATAATGATTTGGGTCGAATTTAATTGTAAACTATGCGACTTGTGCTCCGTGGTACTTCAGAATGTTGACGCTGAACGTTGGCAGTGTGTGCTTACCTTTGTAGAAAATAAATAATTGTTTTTAATTTTAGAACGCACCATGTTGTCTGGTGTGTGACCCCCTTTAATTTACTCTGCCGCTCACAGTTTACCAAAGTTGTGTTGAGAAATATGTCTGAAGAGACAAAGACTATTGTGCAACGAGCAGCCCTATCTGGAAAAAAAAAAAAATCTGTATATCAATAATCATTGGGAGAATCTTCAGATTATCTATGCATGAAAAAGGCTGAAACAGGTATTGTTTTAAAGCTTAGAAGCATTACTTTACAATGCATATAGGCATTATGACAAAAACTGAACAAGTTCTTTGAAATTTGCAGACACATCAGGTGTTTCATTTTGATCATTAATTAATAATTTTGCACTGAACATATTATTGCAGGGTTTCTCAACCACTGGGTTGCGACCCAAAAGTTGGTCGCGGATTATTGTCTGCTGGGATCTTTGAGGGATCACGAGATCTTTTACAAATTACCAGTTAGAAGGATAGAACTGTACATTTGCAATGTTTGAGGCAACAGTGGCTCTATTGTTGAATCATGTTAATATCTCCAGGTTTCCATAAACAGCCGCAAGTAAGAGGCTGCATTTCTCTTATGTTAATTATTAGCAGTCCAATCACAATAATCCACCAATGCTATGAAAAGTTATTTTTGGACAAGGTCTCTTTACGTAGCGTTGCTTGCACTAGCTCCATGCATTAATGTACTAGTCTGAATGCAGTCCAATCTCTGGACATCATTATTTCACAGTGGCAGTCCCAAGTGTCACATTATCGCGAGTAAAAAAATAATTACTAATAAAAAGTTCTCTTCATAGTGTGTTTAATGACTGAAAATGTTTGTGTATTTAGGAAATTACTCGGGCTACAAATATTGGGCTATAGATATTAAGCCGCTATATTATAACCATATAAACATAACTAGATTAATTAAGTACCTATTCATTTATTCCCCCCCCCCCCACCCCCCACTTAGTTTAGGATAAGGGAACTGCCTTCGTAGATAATTGAAACCAATGCATCTCACTAGGTTTTAGAACAGATCTAATGTTACATAAAGCACAAAAAAGGGTTCCAACAAGCAGGGGTGGGGGGGTAAACTTACACCGAGCCAAAATTATGACAACACAGAGAGACAGAAGGGTTTTTTGCAGCGTTTACCTGAGAACGCAAGCTGCAAGTGGGGAGGTAGAGCAACCTGAGACCCTGGCTGCAGACTCTTAAACAGATCTGGGGGACAGGACAGCAGGACAGGTGGAAAGAAAGATGGACAAAGGAGTGCAGACAAATCCAGGAGCAAATGAGATTGTAGAAATACAGCACCAAACAGATGATATGGAGAAAGGTAGAAAATTGAAGAAAAAAAAAAAAAAGGTAAAGGTAAAAAGGGTTAGGGAGATGCAGGAAAAACGCAAGCATAACACAGCTAAACATGATACAAGCAAACATACAAGCACGACTCCACTAAAGGAAAAATTATTTGTACATGTCAAGTCACATTAAGTCACTCACTCTGTGCCAGGGTGTATCCTGAGATTGTAGTGGCTGACGCCCCCATGTTGCTGCAGCTAGGAACTCCAGAGCCTGAGGGGTTAAAATTGAGCAACGAGGGGAACTGGAAGGGTAGAGAAACAGGCACTAGACCCCCAAGCATCCCAAAACCCAGGGGGAGAGAGGGGGGCACTGAGCCTAACAAGTTACTTCCTGACGCTGTAGACACCTGGAGGAGGAGAGCATTCAGCGAGTGCTTTAATGTTTTTGAAATTACTGGAAATATTAGACATTCATCTGTTAGTAACTTAAAAAAGCAACATAAAGCCCTGTTCACACAAAGTCCAGTGCAAAAAAAGTTATAAATTCTGTGTTGTCAAATGTTTTTTTTTTTTTTTTCTCTCACAATTTGGAATGCCCAATTCCCAATGTGCTTTTAAGTCCTCGTGGTCACCTCAGTCCAGGTGGTGAAGGATGAATCCCAGTTGCCCACGCATCTTATCCCGTGGCTTGTTGAGTGCGTTGCCACTGAGCCATAGCACGTGTGGAGGCTTCACGCCATCCACCGCGGCATCCGCGCTCAACTCACCACGCGCCACACCGAGAATGAACCACATTATAGCGATCACGAGGAGGTTACCCCATGTGACTCTACCCTCGCTAGCAACCGGACTAATTTGGAAACTACAAAAAAAAAATATATATATATATATATATATATTTGCAAACAATGATCTAGCCTCTCAAAAATAATGCATTGTTTCGGTACAATATTTTGGATTTGGTGTTCATGCATTGTTTCATTATAAAATCTTGTTGTGCATGTTTTCTTCCTGTAGCTCAACTGGTAGAGCAAGGCACAAACAATTCCAAGGTCATGGATTCCCAGGTATACAAATCAGTGTGGTCATGGTACCAAAATTTCAGTAGTCGGTATCGATACCATCGAAACACTGGCATTATTACATCTTTTTGATTTTAGTACCTTTTGACAACACTAATACAAATACTAATAAAATGTATACATTGGATGCACTGTAGGTTGCTTCGGATAAAGCAGTCTACCAAAGGCATAAATGTAAATGTAAACTGCTTCCACTTAGGGCTAACTGCAGAAACAGGCTTATCATAGCTATGCATTTGTATAAAACAAGTTTTGAGAATTGTAATGGAGTAAAAGACTGTAAACGACTGAGGGTGCTGCACTCACCTGTGCCAGGTGAGAGGAGACAGTTGGAGAGGGTAGTGTCATGGCTGATGCCCGACTTGTTGACGACTTGGCACTCTGACTAGTCCCTCCCACTGTTCTCTGCCGCTGGGTGTGATTGGCTGGTACTGCTGAAGGGGAGGGGCTGCTGTCCTGGACACCTGCAGACAGGGATGTGACCATTGGGGTAGTACTGGTGTTACCTGCACCACCACTGGATGGACTACTGGATTTCTGTCCGCCTGCGAAACTGTAGCTCGCCTGTCCTGATCCAGATTTCACTCCTGATCCCTGTGCGGTAAAGGGCGGTCTGAAGCCTGGACTCTTTGGGCTGTACTGGTGTGGGCTGGTGATCATTTGGGGTCTCGGATGAGTCAGGGAGGGTGATGATGAAGGCGAGGGAGAGGAAGTGGGTGGAGGAGTTGGTGCAGGGGGGCGTGGTGTGAGTTTGATAATAGGAGAGCTGCTACTGTGGGAAGACCTAGTGAGCGTGGCTTGCATGGGCGTAATAAAGTTTGTCTGGTTGTGCGGCATAGTGGGGGGCTTGGCCTGCGATAATAGGGTGGAAGTGGTAGAGGGTGTCGGTTGGGGAGAGTTGGGAACCCGTGACTGTTGAGGGCTCTTGGGGTTCATGTGAGAGGGGTAAGTGTTCATACGAGGCTGTTGAGGAACACCGGTACCAGAGATTACACTGATGATAGTACCAGATTTGTTACCACAGTTCTTCACCTGTCCAAAAGGGGGCAGAGTCTGACCCGGCTTCACTCCCATCGCCCCAAAAGACCTCTGCTGGGGAGGCAAGAGGGGTGAGGCTGTAGGGGGTGGGCGAGGCTTAGCAGACTGTCCCACATTCATACCCGCTCTGTGAGTGGGTGTTACCGGGTGTCTCTGCGAGGAACCACTGTCCTTTAGCAACCCAATGGTCTCTCCTCGTATAGAAGATGAAGGAGATGAGGTTAGAGGAGAGGAGAGGGAGGGAGAGGTAGTTAGACTGCTCATATTCGCCAGAGAGATACACGATGGCTCCATTTTTGCTGGAAGGGTGGAATGTGAAAGGGTAGAAGAGTAGTGGCTGACTCCAGATGAGGATCCGATGATTCCAGGAGGAGAGGAGGTGGGAATGCCGTTGTTTGGCGTCAGGCCCTTGGCAGCATTACTGAGAAGAGTGAGAGCTTGAGAAATGGAGTCCAGAGAGTTAGCAGCCAGATCCTCATCCAGTGAATCAGAGAGGCAGATGGGTTCAGAGGGGGAGGAGGGCGGTCTGCACACAGGAGCAGGTAAGGCAGGAGAGGCAGAAGAGGTTCCGACACCTGGAGCAGGTCTCTGCATCCAGCCAACCTCCTGGATCTGATCATGGGAAGAGAAAATACAAATACTGAGCTCAAGTAATCACATCACATGAAAAGGAAGTCAAGTAATCAGGAATTAAAATTTGAACCAGCTGTTACATCGTCATGGCAAGGTAGTTGTAAAACTGTCTATAACTTTACACAGAAAAGGTTAGTAAGCAATTTTATCACACTAAAATCATGTTAACACACATATTGTTTACATCTTCTGGCAATACTCTTAAAACAGTGAGTCTTTAAAAAAAAAAATTAAAAAAAATGGCCCCATTCACTTCCATTTTCTCACTGTAACACAGATTTTCACGTTTTTTTTTAAAGGAGGGATGAGTCGAAATAAATTTTTTGTGGTAAACAATATTATGCGACAAATGCTCTCGATTGAGCTTAACTTGTATTGAACCTGGAACATTAATTTAATCCCTAAACCTAACCCTACCCCAACAATATTTTGGTTTTTAAATCTCACCAATAGAAACTTTATCTTCACCTACCCCAACCCTAACCCTACCCCTAAACCTATCCATTCCTCAACCTCAGTTTATATCACGTGTCTTTATCTACTACGTACTTTAGAATTTGATGCATTGTACTTACATTTCAAGGACCTGCATCTAATTACATTGTTAACCTTACCCCTAACCCTAAACCTAACCCTACCCCAACCCTAAACCTAATCTAAACACTAAGCCTACCCGTACCTCAACCTCATTAGCAGCAAATGTGAATCATGTGAGAATTTTGCAGAACAACATGTAGTTACACAATAAGTACATTGTATTGTAAGTACATAGTTAAAGACATCTAATATAAAGTGGGACTCAGTATTTTAACTACCATTTTCACATGAACATTTTTGACAGAGCAAGCCTGTATGAAGGTGAAATGCACTGCACCATTAGTTCAACCTACACTCGATTATTTCTATTTGACCAGAACCCAAAATTAGAACATGCTAAGAATATAATTGCAAAAACCACTGAAGTGAAAGTGCAGATGAAAAAAAAAAAAAAACAATTATACATTATACAATTATAGCTTTGCATCATAATGCATTAAACAAAAAGTATCACAATATTATGTCATGACCAAGATATAAATATAAATTGGTATTGCCAGGTCCCTTTTGATTCCCACCCCTATTTTACATACCGTAATTTTGGCAGCTTTTGGTGTTGGAACAATCCTTTTCTTGCCCCTGTGAAACAAATTATCAAAATGAGGAGTTCAAATCTATAAGAACCTAATACAAATGTAAATACATACAAGGAGGTTGATATACTCACAGGCCTGTAAGCTGACCATGTACCCCACGACTCTCCTTGAAAAGCATCCTAAAAAAACCAAAAATGCTTCTGGTTACATATTTTACCAGCTTTTTGTTAAAACCCAGCACACAATCATGGCTGCACACATTCAGGCACACACCTGGCCTGCATCCAGCCTTTAGGCCAGAGGGATTTTACTTCATTCTCCATGAAGGCTTTGAGATAGTCCTCCAAAGACATAGAGCACTGCTCCAGCTCATAACAGCTCAGCTTCACACGCACCAGGTTACACAACAGAGTCCTAGAAAAAGCAAACACAAACATATACATATACATGCACACTCAAATTTATGGGGAAAACCTTTAATCCTGCAACTGACAACCAACAGCTTCAAGCAGTACAAACCTGAGTTTGTCATCCCATATGAACTTCTTCCTTGGTCCCATCACCCTCTTTCCCGGTTTCTCTTCATCATCGTCCTCTGATCCGTTTTTCTCTCCTTCCTCAGTCTGTTGCCTGTGTGACACACACACACGCACACGCACGCGCACGCGCACGCACACGCACACGCACACGCACACGCACACGCACACGCACACGCACACACACACACACACAGTGTATCTCATTAGTCTTAAATGAAGCTTCAGTTCTGAGCTCTATATATCCACGCCATTATGATTGTTGCTACACATTTTGCAAAGTCAAACCAAGCTAATTCTTATTTTCATCAAACGCATTCGATCAACATTTTTAAAAGCAAACATCCCACTTTAAAATGTCACAAAAAGTCATTTAATTAACAGCATAATGGTGGTAGTTCAATAATCATTCAGTCTGGGATTTTAAACTACAAACTTTTCAGTTTCCAACTCAGAAGCAGCAAATGTAAATATTGTGAGAATTTTGCAGAACAACATGTTGATACACAATAAGTACACTGTATGTATTTTAATGTTTGTACATAGTAGTTAAACACCTTATATAAAGTGTGACCGAAATCTAAAATAGTACGATAAAAGAAATGAAACACAGATCTGTTCCAGCATATATTGTAGCTTTGAAATAATTTGAGTTTACTTGGCTGCAGCTTTTGCCATGCAATCCATGTTATATCTGGCAATCTGCTCTGGCATCACACTGCACACGGCCAGTTTGAGTTTTAGTAGGGGTGTGCGTAGACGATCATCCTGAAGAACAGACAGGAAGAGAAGAGGAGAATATGGAGACATGTTAAACCTAAGATTTTTTTGTACTGTGAAATTATGGTCATTTCAAAATTAAGCATGTTCCCATAAATCACTGTATTACAGTTATTAGAATCTAATGAGAACCATAATGTATAAGGAGAATTATTAGGTAATAATGACAATTTGAGTGGATATTTGCTTAATTGTAATGACAAATTACAAATTTCCTGTTTCAGTGGTATTACTCAAAATTAAAGGCTTATAACAAAGAAGGTCAATTGTTTTGTATCATTTTAAATAAAACTTTAACATTTTTTTATTATATAGATTATGATAAATTATGAAACTCTCAGCCTAAGAAACTGCTGGAAAAAACAAGCCAAAAAATGTACTTTATTTATTTTTTTGATTTGACATCATACATCTCTCTCTCTATCTATCCATCTCTCTCTCTCTCTCTATATATATATATCTATCTATCCATCTCTCTCTCTCTCTCTCTCTCTCTCTCTATAAATAACTGCTTTTATTTTGTTCCCAATCATGTCACCCATAACGGTGTTGATACGACAAAGCATTCAAAAGTTATAGCATTACAAATATAATTTATCCTAGTGTTTTAGTCAGATACACATTGTGCTTCATGTGGATTATCTAATAAAATATGCATTCGATTACACTGTGTGTCGGCTCCTTTTATGCAATATTTTGCGTTCTATTTATTTTTCGTGAAGTTATAAGCAAAAACGCAGCTTATAAGCAACACCTGTTTACATGTAACATGTATATCAAAGACATGTACCTAGCCATTACTCGCTATATTTTTTTCTGTGAGTAAAACGAATAGCCTGGTTGTATTCTACTCTTTGAGAGCTTTCCAATGACATATGACACATGGCTATTTGATCAGTTAGATGTTTTTACCAATTTCAATAATATGTACAGTGCAAAATTATTAAAGTGGTCATGAACTGGAGAATCAAATTTTCCCTGATATTTAGACGTATAATAGGTACTATAAAAACATACTGCAAATTTCAGAACTCAAAACTTAATCCCCAGTCTAAAAAGAGCATTTATAGTTGCCATCCCGCTGAAACGTCTCATTTTGAAATCTGTCTGTTCATGACATCACGACACATTGCTCATTTGCATTTACACATCCCATAATATACGTTACCCCACCCTTGGTCCCGCCCACTGGCACGCAGTTCAAGTCAAGAGAGCAGGCCTTTCATGGCTAACTATTCCTAACATAACACCCAAGTTGACCCATCTAGACTATTTAGAATTATTTTGTATATGAACATGAACTACACAGACTCTTTGACCGCTGCCATGTATCTCATTGCTTTTAAAAGACGCGGTGTCAAGTTACAACACTGAAAGGGAGAAGCAATTCTCTTTCATTCAGCTGCTGCCTGTGTTGCTTTGAGCACAAACACGTCATGGACGCGTTCTTTCGCCCATATGCACTATTTTTAATTGTTGGTATATGTAAATATAGGACATCTTTTACGATGGACATCTTTGACCGTTTCGGTGTGTTTCCAGCAAGGTGCACCTTAGTGCGCTTAGTATGTGTGTACGTAATTTCACCATGCTTTGGACAATGATGTGTTCGTTTTTTTCGGCTCATGTCATTGTTTCTGAACCGTCATAATACGATTCCAGCTTTGCAAAAGAACCGTTATTGAAGCATGGGACAACTAAAAACACTTCAAAAACACAAGTAAACCATTTAATTCGTGAATATTTTAAATGTCATGATTGCTTAATAGTTTATGGTGCCCTGTATTAACAGTTGTGTTGGAGATGAACAGTTTAATATATTCAGACGCAATGTGTTGGATGTGCATTGTGTAAACCCTGCAATTTTGTTTTATAATGTTGAGGGGCTTGTTCATTCTCTTCCGATTGAGTTTGCTGAATTTGAGGAGTTGCCAAAAACAGGGTGGAAAATTATCATATATTACTAAATTGTGATTTTTAGTGCAACAAAAACTTTTATAACATTATCATTGGACCTCAGGGAAGATAATGAAATTATAAAAAACATCACTTCATGACCCCTTTAATAAAATATCAAAACAACACTTCTCATTTGTCTGCAAATTTCAAAGCACTTGTTCAGTTTTGTCATAATGTCTACATGCATTGTAAAGTACAGCTTGTTCAAGAAACTAAACTAATATTTAGTATTTTTTTCTTGGTAGGCTTCTCGGTTTCCATTGTAAAATCTTGTTAGCCTCTTCAGCCCAGAAAGACAAAAATAATCTCAATCCCTCACCTGTATGTTGAGGCTCAGTTTCTTGAGTCGTTTCAGTAGTGCCTCCTTGTTACAGGGCACAAAGGCCTCCAGGTGAGAGTACACCTCCGAACGCACATCTGCTGGCTGCTCCTGAACCTGCAACTCAATACTGAAGGAGAGGAATAATGGTACACATCAAGAAGAGATATATTCAGTCTATATGATTCTAAGCATTTAAAGTTCTTTAATAAAAGTTTAAATGAAATCAGACTAAGATTTGACTTACTCCAGCAAGATGTTATTCATATCCAGTGTGAAGAATTTCTTTCTGCCTTCCTGATCAAATTGCCTCGATGCCTGAGTTCAAATAAATAAAAAAGAAAGTTATGCAGGAGAAATGGCATTACTGTCAGAACATGAACTCCCTGAAGTGCTTTAAAAATGGGAATCTACATTTATATTACTGGGCAGGACTGTTTTACGTTATTTCCATTAAAAGAATGTTTATGTCTTATGTTTTTAACTCAAGTCTTATCATTCGCCATGAATAATGTTTTCTTTTGGTGGTGTCCATCAAGTTACAAATAAAGAGAGAAAATAATTAAATGAAATAAAGTACCTTAAGTATTCAACTCACTGTATTATTTAAAAATAGATAAAACATTTCCATTAATCTTGATATATACCATTAGTATTGCATAAAATTACTCATACAGTGACATGAGGCTTTGGTCATACCGCCCACCTCTGATTAAATGCAGTTGCATAATGTGCAACTATCATAAAAATATTCAGTGGCATTTATATTATTTTCATAAATTCATCCAAACACAAAAAAACAGGGTCCGATGACATTTATTGGATGTTCAAAATGTAATGTAATTGTAATGGCTCTCTACCTAAAATGAAGACTACAGCAAAAAAATAAAATAAATGAATACTCACAGCCCGTAGGTCCTCTATGCGTTTGATCAAGGGGGCTGGAAGTTTTTCTGGGAGAGGCGGAGGAGAGATGAGCCCACCCTGCCCTCGACTCGGCCCACCTCCACCAGTCTTGTGCCCAGATGACGACCCCACCCCGATCTGCCCGTTCTCCCTGCCTGGCTGGGGCATCTGGGGTACTGCATCCAAAAAACTGAAGTCCAGGTCCCGCATGAGATCCTGAAGCTCACTTTCATTGGCCGAACTTAGCAATGACATCATCGCAGGATCAGCTGTCAAGTCAGTTAGCGAAAGGTCATGGTTGTTGGCTTTGCCATGGAGATGAGAGTTCTGTAGTAAGTTGTTGGAGTTGGGGGTGCTGGTGAGACCAGGGCCCGGATGAGATGGTTTGGGATCTCGTTTCCGCATTTCTTCCTTCTCTCGTGTGAAACGGCGAAGCATTGCAGCCAGACAAAGCGAATCCTTCATCAGTTTCTTCCTCTTCTTTTTCTCAGGATGGTGAAGATTGAGAGCAGCCACTCTGTGAGCAAATATCACGCAACATACACACACATATAAAGTGTAATAAGCATTCATTCACAAAATGTCATATTTCTTATTTAATGAAACTCAATTGAAGAAACATAGTTGAATCATCTGATATACACTGATGAGCCAAAACATTATGACCACCTGCCTAATATGCTGTTGGTCCTCCACGTGCTGCCAAAACAGCACCAACCTGCCGAGGCATAGACTCTACAAGATCCCTTAAGGTGTCCTGTGGTATCTGGCACCAAGACATTAGCAGCAGATCCTTCAAGTCCTGTAAATTGCGAGGTGGAGCCGCCGTGGATCAGACTTGTTGGTCCAGCACATCCCACAGATGGTCAATCAGATTGAGATCTGGGGAATTTTGAGGTCAGGGCAACACCTTGAACACTTCATCATGTTCCACAAACCATTCCCAAACAATGTGTGCAGTGAGGTAGGGCGCATTATCCTGCTGAAAGAGACCACTACCATCAGGGAACACCATTGCTATGAAGGGGTGTACCTGGTCTGCAACGATGTTTAGGTAGGTGGCACGTGTCAAATTGACGTCCACATGAATTGCCGGACTCAGGGTTTCACAGCAGAACATTGTCCAAAGCATCACACTCCCTCCACCGGCTTGTTTTCTTCCCACAGTGCATCCTGGTGCCATCATTTCCCCAGGTGAATGGAGCACACGTACATGGCCATCCACGTGATGTAAAAGAAAACGGGACTCATCGGACCAGGTGACTTTTTCCACTGCTCCAAGGTCCAGTTCCGATGCTCGCGTGTGCATTGTAGGCATGATTTTCTGTGACTTGTGCCACAGTAGGCCTTCTGTCGGTTCGGACCAGACGGGTTAGCCTTTGTTGCCTTCAAGCATCGATGAGCCTTGTGTGCCAAACACCCTGTCGCCGGTTTGTGGTTTGTCCCTCCTCGGACTACTGTCGGTAGGTACTCACCACTGCTGACTGGGAGTACCCCACAAGCCACGCTGTTTCAGAGATGCTCTGACCCAGTCATCTGGCCATAACAATTTGGCCCTTGTCAAAGTCGCTCAGGTCTTTACTCCTGCATTCAACATGTTGACTACGAGAACTGATTGTTCTCTTACCATCTAATCTACCCAGACCTTGACACGTGGCCTTGTTAGGAGATGATCAACATTATTTGCTTCACCTGTGAGTGGTCATAATGTTCTGGGTCATCGGTGTGCATGTGTGTATGTATGTATGTATGTATATTATATATATAGCTCTGGAAAAAAATCAAGAGACCACTGCAAAATTATCAGTTTCTCTGAATTTACTATTTATAAGTATGTGTTTGAGTAAAATTAACATTTTTGTTTTATTCTATAAAGTACTGACAACATTTCTCCAAAATTCCAAATAAAAATATTGTCATTTAGAGAATTTATTTGCAGAAAGCACCACCAGATCATCACCGATCCTCCACCTGGTCATCTAATGGTTAGACGGAGACCTGGAGAGACCTTCAAGTCACAGTGTTTGGCACCCACTGTGAAATTTGGTGGAGGATCGGTGATGATCTGGGGGTGCTTCAGCAAGGCTGGAATAGGGCAGATTCATCTTTGCGAAGGACGCATGAATCAAGCCACGTACAAGGTTATCCTGAAAGAAAACTTGCTTCCTTCTGCTCTGACAATGTTCCCCAACTCTGAGGATTGGTTTTTCCAGCAGGACAATGCTCCATGCCACAGAGCCAGGTCAATCAAGGTGTGGATGGAGGACCACTGGATCAAGACCCTGTCATGGCCAGCCCAATCTCCAGACCTGAACCCCATTGAAAACCTCTGGAATGGGATCAAGAGGAAGATGGATGGCCACAAGCCAAACAAATCCGAGCTGCCTGAATTTTAGCGCCAGGAGTGGCATAAAGTCACCCAAGAGCAATGTGAAAGACTGGTATAGAGCATGCCAAGACGCATGAAAGCTGTAAATCATGGTTATTCCACCAAATATTGATTTCTGTTCAATAAGTTAAAACATTTGTAATGTGTTGTTTAAAAATGAATATGAACTTGTTTTCTTTGCATTATTCGATGTCTGAAAACACTGCATCTTTTTTGTTATTTGGACCAGTTGTCATTTTCTGCAAATAAATGCTCTAACTGACAATATGGAATTTGGGAGAAATGTTGTCAGTACTTTATAGAAGAACATTTTTGTTTTCATTTTACTCAAACACATACCTATAAACAGTAAATCCAGAGAAACTGATAATTTTGCAGCGGTCTCTTGATTTTTTCCAGAGCTGTATAATATATATAATACTGCAATTTTACAAAACTACATTTTATAAAACAATTATTTCAGACTCTAATATCTGATTGGATTAGCTGTGCTCAAGGCCGTTGTAATGTGCTGATAAACGGACACCTGTGCCTGCAGAATCTATTTTAATTAGAGGTCGACCGAAAGTGGATTTGGCCGATAGTTTTTAAAAGTGTTTAAAAAAAAAAATCTTACTATGATGGGCACCGACATAAAGGCCACAAGGGTCCAAAATGAACAAAATTCCAAATGCAGTCTGGTGTGCAACCAAAATCCCAATAATAACTAGAAAAAAAAAAAAAAAAAAAAAAAGAGGATTTTGTGCATAACGAAGGACTTTTAACTATAAGCAAGCCCTGAATATACTTACTTTTTCGGGATTCTTATTTTGAAATGGAGACTTGGCTCTGTTACAATGCTCTATATTCAAGTATTTGCCAAATTAAACTTTTATAGCCTATACTGACCAGATTAAGGATTTTTAATATCACCAGATGAGGTTTTTTATTATTATTCACAAGAAAGTTGGTGACACGATGTATGTGCTGTAGGGCACGTTTCTATATGGTCGCATTTTCTTTGCATGCTCTTGCTTCAGTTTAGAACAGCTGATTATCAAAATAACAAAATATGCATTGAAGGATAAAAATATGGATGGATATTGTCAATGATAAAAGATTTCGATGCAAGAAATCCCCATGAGGTGAGAGTGATTGTTTTTATTTCACCTCTAGATTCAGCTGTTTTACTGTAGAACCAAGCCGTTCTGTGTGTATAAACCTCCAGTGCTGGCCACAGAGGTACATGGAGGAATAAAAAAAATTAAAATAAATAAATAAATAATAAATATCTACAACTATTGGCACAGATTTTTTTCTGATACCCGATAGTTCCAAAAGAAACTATCAACACAGATTAATCGGTAAAACCGATATATCGGTCTACCCTTCATATTAATATGGCAATTTGCCATGTTGATAGGCAACTGTAAACAGCCAACAGTTCCGCTAGTTAAAGGTGCTGTAAGCGAATTTGAGCCATTGAACCGTTGTTTTAACCACACGTCTTTCCAAAACCCCACACTCCAAAAATACCAAATGAGCTTTATTAAGACCAACATCAAGCAAAAATAGTTCTCAAAAATAACAGCAGCAAAATAGCACCCTCAACTGTCAACAGTTACATGGCATAAAAATGGCATTTAAGCCTCAATAATTCGCTGCAACTACAATATTTTGAGAACACAGAAACTTTTTGACAGGCAGAAAGCGTCAGAGACCTCGGCCAGCGGACTAGGGATGTGCTGAACGACTAATTTTACTGATATTTAAATGGAAATTTTGAAGTCGACTAGTCTAAAAAGAAATCAACCTTTCAGAAAACTGTAAAAAAAAAAAAAGTTATGCGATCCATTTAAAATACTTAATCTTTTCCAAATCCGAAGCTAAATTCCACTGAAAAGGGGCATCTATCTGCGACGTGCCTGCCTTGTATTATGATCATTGTACATTAAATATAGAACATGACACACATTCATTGAATCAACGTTAGCAAATATTTAACAGGCATATTTATTGAAAACAGTTGAATGAATAGTGCAGGGCTAATACAGCAACCCAGAAAGTTTTAAATGGAATTCACCTGGTAAAAGTTGCTTAATGTAAAAGTTTTGCCAATGTGTGAACGGCTTGTAATGCAACTTAAAAAATTAGCCCTTCCCGGACTTCTTAGGTTGCCTATTAAAGCCTGTAGACTGATTTTCATACGAAGGGAGCGTGTCAGTTTTGCCGGGAACATCCAAAGGATGTGACGTTTATGCGTGCTCCCGAGAGCCTTGCCTCAGTGCTTCTCTTCCGCTATTCAACAGCGACAACAAACTGCAACACTAGGTAACGTTATCTTAGAGATGGAATCCAGCAAACATCTGGCTACCAGCACAACACCGACTCCTACTCCGAGTAAGCCAAAAAAAAAAAAAAATGTATCTACTGAATCCCGTCTGGCTGAGCAGAAACGTGATCGTGGTCGAGTGAAAACTAGAGTGAACATCAGCAGGGCATTTGATTCCTGGGGGACCTTCGTTCGGTTTTGGGGATCAAAACCGACCCTGAATTGGCATTCTTCTTATTGGACAGGTAAGCTTACATAACTGCAAAGCATGTGAAATGTAGTGCCATAAGGATTGATCTGTGTAATTTTAGCTAACTTGATCTTGCCTGCACAGTAATTGTCATAAACAATGTTAATCTGTAATTATTCAGCAAGGTAAACTACAACAACACATGAAATGAATGCTAGACAATGTTCAAGATAACGCAAAAAGACCCATTCATTAGTGTAACATAACTTGGTTAGACAGAAAATATATACAATCTATTATTATAAAACAGTAGCGCATCGATATATAAAAATGAGTTGTGATGGAATCACATCAGTACTGAATTGTGTCAACATATTTATAATGTACAGTCTATTTTATAAACAGCTACTGTCATCCACCAAATTTAGCTAACAGCTGTTGATAAAGCTGGCTAGCTAGCTAACGCCGATCGTATAAATGCAGTCAATATATCATGCATAGAAAAGTAAAAAAAAAAAAATGTCATTACTTCAAACTACAGTCTCATATAGCCAGACCTATATCCACACTTTGTTTTAGCCCTGTTCCAGCACTGGAGAGTCAAATACAATATACAGTCTCAAAGTTTGTAGTAAAACAATAATAACTGTGTAATTTTAATTATGCTACCTCATCTGTGATCATGATGCCGGTGAATCACGTTGTCTCTTTGTACGTTACGTCATTGTTTTGGTCGATGCTCGCATCCCTACGAAGTGTGTGCGTGAGCACGAGCAACAGGTAGATGGCTGCAGTTCACTTAATGGCCACAGGTGTAATTAATAACAAGGGTTTCTGAATCTTACATACTGCACCTTTAACATATTAAAACAGTCAGGACATTGTTGTAAATAATTAACAGGTAGACTAAGCCAAATCTACGAGAGAGAAAAATGCACTGAAAAGTTGCGCGTATTTCACGACGTGCAGTCGTGCATTAACCATTGATCTAATATGACAGCTGTTCGTTAAAGAACATTAACCAATAACATGTAAAAAAAAAAGTAGCTATAGGATAGTAAAAATAGGCCTGTGATGTAGCCTACAATAAACCTAATGTATTCTAAACATGACGTGCACACAGAATAAAAGATAGTTTAACCCGTTAAGCAGTCGGCACCTCATTGAAAATAAACAGTAATTTTCTAGGCTACTTACTCAAAAGCATACATTTTTTGATGAGTAAAATTAACCCATCGACATGGTTCGGTGAAAGACGGGACTTGACTCACCTGAGGCGTCTATCCTGCGCTTGAAAAAGCCCGCTCAGTGGAAAAATAACATACAAGCATGCACAGATGTAAAGAAGACTCAAATGTGAAAACATCCATAGGGACTTTCAAACATTTGGAAAGCCGATTCCCGCACCACCGAAGTGATTTCATAACTACTTTGCTGAGTTTGCTTGTCTAGCGAGAGGACATTTTCCTGCATGCGCCACGAGTGAGAGAGGGAAGAAGCACACGCAGCCTGAGGTGAAATTAAACTCTGTATCTGCTCCAGTTATCCTCTTTTTTTATAATATTTGTGTTATTAATTCTATTTAAAATATGTAACATTAATATGACGTTAATTTAAGTGCAGCTTCTGTAAAAATATAAAGCCAAACGTAAATGTGTAAAAATTATGATCAGTTTAATGGGGGGAAATATTAACCGACTAGTAATTCCAGTGTCGACTAGCAGCATCAGAACCGTTTAGTCGACTAGTCTTGCACATCCCTACTGCGGACACATTTTTGTTTGCCGTTTAGAGTCTAGTGCTGTCACAGAAACATTTGAGATATCTCAGGACACTTATTTCAGTTATATATTTCAGGGAGTAGGAAATATTTTGGCATACCTTTCCATGAAAAAAAAAAAAATAGCTTACAGCACCTTTAACTATATTACTGTGCTGAAGAAATGTTAATTTGGATTATTATTAGAGCTGTCAATAGTTTAACATTTTTAAGCAAATTAATTACATGTGCCAATTAATTCAATTAATCGCATATCAATATTTACTGTAAAAGGCCCCGCAAATAAAGGAAATTTAGAATAAAATTTAAAATAATTATACATACAGTACTGTGCAAAAGTTTTAGGCACTTAAGATGTTTCACAAAAACATTTGTCTTAAGATGGTTATTTATATCTTCAGCTTTAGTGTGTCAATAGGAAATATAAATTTTAGACTCCCAAACATTACTTTTGCAAATAGAAAAGATTAGAATAGAAGAACAGGGAGCCCTGCAACAGATGTCATGGCCTCCACAAAGCCCCCCACTGAACATCGTGTCAGTCTGAGATTACATGAAGAGACCGAAGCAATTGAGACAGCCCAAATAGATAGAAGAACTGTGGTGAATTCTCCAAGAAGCTTGGAACATCCTTTCTGCCAACAACCAAGAAAAACTGTGTCCAGGTGTACCTAGGAGAATTGGTGCTGTTATAAAGGCAAAAGGTGGCCACACCGAATATTGATTTAGCCTTTTTATGTTTACTGGACTTTGTATGACATTAATTGATAAATGAAAACTATTTATGGCATTATTTTTGAAGACATCCTCATGAACATTTTTCACAAGTGCCTAAAATTTTGCACAGTACTGTATTTAATAAATATTATAATTGAGAATTCAAATACATTACATCACAATTCTCAAAAAGTTTGAAAAAAGAAAAATAGAATGCTGCCTTGGCTTAAAAGTTAAAACTTAAAAATAAAATTAGAAAAATAAAAGAGAGAGAGGAGCTCATTGCTGGGGTTGTGACAAATGCAAAATTATGAGGATAAGAAACCATATTACAGTGGTTTCCAACCTGTAGTCCAAGTCAAGGAGTTACATTTTGGCATGAGGTTGAGTAAATGATTGAATTTTCAGTGTACTACTCCTTTAAATTGACTTATTGCTTTATTTAGCTCCATATTTACAAAAACACTTTCTCACCCTTGTTTGGTTACTTTGTTCTTCCTGGGTTTTTTGTCCTCTATACTGGTGACATCCCTCTTCTTCCTTCTCTTTATCAGTGGCTCCTCTCCATCTCTCATCTACAAACAGAGAGCACCATAAATTATATTTCATAGATATTATGAAAAACAGACTCTTAACAGATCCATGATATATCTACTGTGTAACCTGAAAATGAGGGGAACTCACCCTGGTTTTTTTATCTTTTTCTCCCTCTTCTCCTTCAGATTCTGAGGCAGCTCTGAATTGTAAAGTACCCGTGTTGATGTAGAATCCTCCAAGCTTGGTGGTCAGAGACGCTGGTACAAGCTCATCATACTGATAGAAAGACGACACAATGATTTACGCTAGTGTTTTGGTTGCTTCTTGCATGTATGTCAAATTTTGAGGCTTCTATGAATTCAGAAACTTCAAAAGTCATCTTTAAAACCACAGATTTCAAATCAAAGCACAACCTGTGTCCATCAATGACACTTATTCAAACAAACCATCTTAATATGAAAAAAAAAATCCTACGTTTTGAGCACAGTGAAATGGAGTTGGTAAACAGCATGTTAAATGCCAATTGATCGTCTCTGTAGTGATGCATGCTTGTTGCCATGGCAAGTGCCCACTCACAGCTTCTGAGTTGTCTATGAAGGGGTCACTCTCATCATAGCCGAAGCCGATGTCAATCAAATCCTGCATCCGATCTTTCCGCTTCTTTTTCCCAGCGTTACCCTGTAATGTCAACGTTAAAAGCAAAATGATGGATATGACTTATGCAAGCTCTAGGGTTGCCACGGTGTACGGTGTTATTGGTTTTACTCAGTAAACAAGGGACAACACCGATGTGAAATTTTATACCGGTGGAAACATTATGAATGGAACTTCCAATACCAATACAATAGCCTAACGAATAGAATAGCCTTAAATAAAGAATAGTTGCCTAACGAAGAGTTTGTGACCTGTGATAAATGAACCTAAATAATGCATTGAAAGCCAGATGTTCTTTACCAATATATAAAATTACACAGGCAGCAAAGTACACACACTGACAGAAGACGTTTAATTGCAGGTAGTGAATATAACGTGCATGGTGGGTAATTGTAAGACGTCTCGGATTCAGAATGACACAAGAAATGCTGTTAGACACACAGACACGCGCTTGAAGAAACACACTTTATTATATTTTTAAGAACAGATGGCAGAAGAACAGTCTATGCGCATGTCTGATGCGCTGTTTGTTTGGAGGCGTGCAGTCTCGTGGAACACACGTATGTAAAAGGTTCTCACTCTTTCTTTGTTTCAGTCTTCTGAAACTTTTTTGCAAGAATAGTATCGTCTATAAGAATGCTGTAAATGACCTCATCTCAGCTCAGGAGGTGCATCAAGTTCATTTCGCTTTATTTCCACAGAGCAGCTCGTTGTGAACGCAACTCTGCAGGGTCACTCTATATACAGTATTGACTACACATCTGTGATTAAATAATAAAATAATACAAAAACACGTTCACCTCGAACCATGATTTATATTTCAGTGATTATTATCATCATTATAATTATTATGTTTACATTTAGAATTGTTTTTAGATCTTAATATGTATTAGTAATTTTCCGCCATTGTCATAATTGGATACTTGCCTGATGGTAAATGCAAAGGTGGTTATATATGTTTTTTTTTTTTTACCACTTCGTTATTTTAATTGCTTTTTCATTTTGTTTGAAGTGCAATTTGAATTTACAAACGTCTTTGGTTTAAGTTTTTTTAATAAATTAATTTAATTTTCAATGCAAAATCACTAAAGCTAGAATATTCACCGATCCCTCAGCTGGAGGTTGATGATTGCAAATTGCAAAATTGTGATTATATATATATATATATATATATATATATATATAAAAATATCGTGAACATATTTCTTGCATATCGCCCAGCCCTAGGAGGGAACAAAACGAATTTATTTCACACATTCAAAGTCATTACTCTTCCAAAGCAGCTAAACTGGGTCCTGGGATGAAAGGTAATAAAACACCACCATTAAACCTGCAACAACCCACAATAAGTGATGTATTTGCCCGGACAATGAAATACCCGATCGGTAGCCCATGATGGAGAGAATGCACAGATGAAGTTCTTTGCCAAAGAGATGTTGCCCTTCACAACTGTTGAAAAGGCATCTTTCAAAAAGTTAAACAACACACATTTTAATTGCACCTCATTTTTTTCAGTTTCATTTGAATTATTAGTTAAAATAAAATAAAAAAGTTCAAAGTTTGAAATCAAGCTGCCTTGCGTTATTGTGTAGGCTATTGCTTAACAGAAATTACCCCACAGTACCATCTAGCATCCAACCAGCGGTAATACCGGTGTTAGTCGGTTTGAATGTGATCACCGCAACGGTGTGAAAATTATGTTACCGTGGCAAGTCTAGCAAGATCTCATTTGTTATTTGAGTGCCCACTTCTGCATTTGAAAATGCATTTTTACAAACACAGAATCAATATAAAAACACTTACATATTTGCTTTCAAACTTTTTAGTCAAGGCCTCGAACTTTAGACGTTCTCTCTCATTGTCGTTGAAGGGGTCGTTTAGATCCAGGGAAGATTTAGATCCTGGTGGATTCTTCTTGGCCTGTGAAAAGACAACAAATATTACCATTATCTTGGGTACTAGAAAGTGTGTAATTGCTGTTACTAATCTGGAATCTTCAAGTGAATTTGCAAAAATTTTCAAATAGTTTTTTTCTAAACACTCTTCCATTAGTCGACAAACAGAGCCCTACAGAAAAAGATAAAAAGCCATTAACTGAGCTAACACTGCCATGTCTGGCTGGTTTGGATGCTCAAATAAAGAGCAATGTTTTGATAGTGCCACATTGTTTACACTTTTCAGGGAAACCAACTTATGAATGACTCGCATTTAAAGTATAAGTCTTAGAAAAGCACTGATTTTCTCCACAAAATTGGGGGAATGTATGCATAAATTTCAATTATAAATTGAGAGTGTAAATATAACAATCGCTACACCCTGGACCAATACAAAAACAATTAATTGGTTTCTGAACTCTTTAAAAGTTTAAAGAAACCAATCTGTTTGACATCTGACAAATGCAGCTGTCAAAGACCAGGTCTACCGTCATAAAACAAACTTACAAAAACACCACTAAATTAAGTTTAAGAAATATTTCATCCAAAATTGCACAATGCTGTCATTATTAATTCACCCTCATGTTATTACAAACCTATACGGCTTTCTATCTTCTGTGGAACAAAAAATATTCATGCTGTTCTTTTCCATACAATGAAACACTGCAAAAGTTAGGGATGTCTTGATCCAGATACTGGTATCGGGTCCAATACCGCACTCTACTTGTACTTATAAAAATTATCCAATACCAAAAAACGATTCTATTTGACATACGAATGCCATTGCATTAGGGTTGGGAACCAAGAACCGGTTGTTGTTCAGAACCTTACTTTAAAAAAATACCGGAATCGTATGATCTTCGTGACTTTCGGTTATGTTAATGGTTCTCCAGCGTGCAATTTTCCACCAATGTGGCTGGAACTCCGTCCTCAAATACTCTGACAGTGGTTCCAGCAGCACTGCCCTCTACTGACTCTACAGCGTAAAAACACACAGTTCTACCAGTGTATTTAATTCCCAATCGAACAAGTCAAAAATCAAATCAAAATCAAATCAAATCACTTTATTGTCACACAGCCATATACACAAGTGCAATGGTGTGTGAAATTCTTGGGTGCAGTTCCGATCAACATAGCAGTCGTGACAGTGATGAGACATACGCCAATCTACAATAAACATAAAATTAACACAACACAATTTAAACATCTGTTATACATAATTAAACTCGACTTAAAACATCAAATTAACACAGCACAATTTAAACATCTGTTATACATAATTAAACTCGACTTAAAACATCAAATTAACACAGCACAATTTAAACATCTGTTATACATAATTACACAACTTAAAACATCAAATTAACACAACACAATTTAAACATCTGTTATACACAATTACACTCAACAATATACAATAATAACATACATTGCACAGTATACAATATGCTGTTTTTGTTTTTTTTTTTGTTTTTTTTGTTTTGTTTTTTACTATATAGATACTATATAGATACACATTATTCAATAAAAATTAAAATATATATGAAAAAAGTATATATATAGAATGTACAGTATTGTACTGTATTGACATTCAGGCTGTCGGTTGATAGTCAGTTGTTAAGAGAGACATAATATAATGACAGTAATATAATTTATGACAGTCCGGTGTGAGATAAAAGAGTAATAAAGTGCAGGGATGATGTATTTTGATCGTGGGAGATCAAGAGTTCAGAAGTCTGATTGCTTGGGGGAAGAAGCTATCATGGAGTCGGCTGGTGCGTGTCCTGATGCTGCGATACCGCCTACCTGATGGTAGCAGTGAGAACAGCCCATGGCTCGGGTGGCTGGAGTCTCTGATGATCCTCCGAGCTTTTTTCACACACCGCCTTGTATATATTTCCTGGAGGGAGGGAAGCTCACCTCCGATGATGTGTTTGGCAGTTCGCACCACCCTTTGCAGTGCTTTGCGGTTGTGGGCAGTGCTATTGCCGTACCAGGCGGAGATGCAGCCAGTCAGGATGCTCTCCACAGTGCAGGTGTAGAACCGTGTGAGGATGTGGCGGTTCATTCCAAACTTCCTCAGCCGTCTCAGGAAGAAAAGGCGCTGATGAGCCTTCTTCACAACGACTTCAGTGTGGACGGACCATGTGAGTTCCTCTGTGATGTGGACACCCAGGAACTTGAAGCTGCTGACTCTCTCCACTGGTGCCCCATTGATGGTGATGGGACTGTGTTCTCTGTCTTTTCTTCTGAAGTCCACCACAAGCTCCTTTGTCTTACTGACGTTGAGGGAGAGGTTGTGCTCCTGACACCAGTGTGTCAGAGTGTGCACCTCCTCTCTGTAGGCTGTTTCATCATTGTCAGTGATCAGACCTACCACCGTCGTGTCATCAGCAAACTTAATGATGGCATTGGAGTTATGTGTTGCCACACAGTCATGTGTGTACAGGGAATACAGTAGTGGGCTGAGAACACAGCCCTGCGGGGCTCCAGTGTTGAGGGTCAGTGATGAGGAGATGTTGCTGCCTATTCTAACCACCTGGCGTCTGCTTGACAGGAAGTCCAGGATCCAGCTGCACAGCGAGCTGTTTAAGCCCAGAGCCCGGAGTTTCTCATCTAGCTTGGAGGGCACTATGGTGTTGAATGCTGAGCTGTAGTCTACAAACAGCATTCTCACATAAGTGTTCTTTTTTTCCAGGTGGGAGAGAGCAGTGTGTATTGTAGATGCAATGGCATCATCAGTGGAGCGGTTGTTACGGTAAGCAAACTGCAGCGGGTCAAGATTGAGTGGTAATACAGAGCAGATGTAATCTCTGATTAGTCTCTCAAAACATTTGCTGATGATGGGGGTCAGAGCAACAGGACGCCAGTCATTTAAACAAGTTATTTTCGATTGTTTTGGAACAGGCACAATGGTGGATGTTTTAAAGCATGTGGGGACTACAGACAAAGAGAGGGAGAGGTTGAAAATGTCCGTAAAAACACCAGCCAGCTGGTTCGCGCACGCTCTGATGACGCGGCCCGGAATGCCGTCTGGACCCGCGGCTTTGCGGATATTCACCCGTCGGAAGGATCGGGTTACATCCGCTACAGAGACGGAGAGTGAACTAACCTCTGTAGCTTCGGCCGTGAGAGCTCTCTCCGCGAGGGCGGTGTTATTTCCCTCGAAGCGAGCATAAAAAGTATTTAGCTCATCTGGGAGAGAGGCAGCGGTGTTC
Source organism: Myxocyprinus asiaticus (assembly GCF_019703515.2). Lineage (NCBI taxonomy): Eukaryota > Metazoa > Chordata > Actinopteri > Cypriniformes > Catostomidae > Myxocyprinus > Myxocyprinus asiaticus. The sequence goes on along the minus strand of NC_059352.1, from coordinate 44,438,596 downwards.
ATGGCGGAGTTTTTATTCCCTTTAAAGTCCGTGATGATGTTAATTCCCTGCCACATGCTTCTAGAGTTGGTGGTGTTAAACTGTCCCTCAATCTTACTCCTGTACTGGCGTTTTGCTGTTTTGATAGTTTTTCGGAGGGCATAACTGGCTTGTTTATGCTCCTCCGCGTTCCCGGAATTAAAAGCGGAGGTCCGCACATTAAGTGCTGCGCGAACATCGCTGTTGATCCACGGCTTCTGATTCGGATAGATTCGCACAGTTCTGGTCGGAATCACTTCCTCTACACACGTTCTGATGAAGCACATTACGCTATCAGCGTAAAGCTCGATGTCGTCATCAGAGGCGGACCGGAACATCTCCCAGTCCGTGCGATCAAAACAGTCTTGTAGCGTAGAGTCTGATTGGTCCGACCAGCACTGGATCGTTCTGAGGGTGGGTGCTTCCTGTTTCAGTTTCTGCCTGTAAGCGGGCAGAAGCAGAATGGAAGAGTGGTCCGATTTTCCAAATGGTGGGCGGGGGAGGGATTTGTAGCCATCCCGGAACGGAGAGTAGCAATGGTCCAAAACCCGGTCCCCTCGTGTGTTGAAACTAATGTGCTGGTGATATTTTGGTGCGACTGATTTTAAACTGGCTTTATTAAAGTCCCCGGTCACAATGAACGCGGCCTCAGGGTGCGCGGTTTCCTGCTCACTTATACTCCCATACAGTTCCTTGAGTGCCCGGTCTGTGTCGGCTTGTGGGGGGATGTACACAGCAGTGATAATGACCGCTGTGAATTCCCTCGGTAGCCAGAATGGTCGACACAGAAGCATAAGAAATTCCAGATCAGGAGAACAGAAAGACTTGATAGAATGTATGTTCCTCTGATCGCACCAGGATTTGTTGATCATAAAACATACACCACCTCCTCTAGTTTTACCTGAGAGGTCTTTCGCTCTGTCCGCTCGGAGCATGGAAAACCCCGCGGGTTCAATGGCTGAGTCTGGAATCTCCGCAGACATCCAAGTTTCCGTAAGGCAGATAACGCAGCAGTCCCTCGTCTCTCGTTGGAAAGAGATCCGCGCTTTCAGCTCGCAGAGCTTGTTATCCAGAGACTGAACATTTGCCAGTAGAATAGTGGGTAGCGGGGGTCGATTTGCGCGGCGTCTTACTCTGATGAGAACGCCGGCTCTGTTTCCCCTTTTCCTCCTGCGTTTCCGCGGCCGTGCTGCCCAGACAAAGGGCTCCGCTTGCGTGTTTGTAAACAGCGGGTCGGCATTGAGGAATGTGAAGTCCGGTTTACGGTGTGAGATCGCTGAGCCAATGTCCAAAAGTGTTTGTCTGTCGTAGACAATAAGGCAGGCAACATCCAAGACAAGAAACATAAGAATTGTAAACAAAACAAACAAACCATTGCTAAGTTGTGTCGGAGCTCGCAACGCAGCAGCCATACTCGGCGCCATCTTGAGTCCGTTTTTTGTCTCGAGCAGGTTCTTTTTACAGCGCGAAACATATGCACTTCCGGTACAGTTCTTTTGAATCAACAGCGCAAAACATATGGTGCTTCCAGTATAGTCCGATCCCAAACGAACCATTCTAATGAGCCGGTTCTTTTGAATCTACAGCACGAAACAAACTTCCAGTATACAAGTAATCTTATACTGATGTGCAAGTTATGAATGTCAAACTCGAAATTAAATAAGAATTGTTGAAGTCTCACAAGCATGAAGTACAATATTAGGCTACAAAACACAGTCTAAACTGTCTCTAGAACTGTTACTGTTTATATAATGATGACCTGTGTCTCTATTAAATCAAGCAGTGCAGTTACGGACTGGCTGTTTATATGACAATATATAATTAAAGATAAACAAGTTTTGTTGTAATAAGTGGAATTTTATAAAATAACTTAATGAAATATGCCATCACAGATTGGTTTGGATTTCTTTATTTAAAATAGAGTAAGGATCTATTATTGCATATTATTGCATTGTATTTATGTCTCTAAAAAGCCTGCAAACGCACCAGTTCTGATTTGTTATATCTGCTCTGTACAAATACAAAATAATCTCATTATTTGGTAACAGACAGCAGAGGGTAGTAAATGCAATAAGAATTGCATTTCTCATTTCTAAATAATTCTTTAAAAAGTACTAAAAGAATGACTGGAATCATTACTGGAACCGGAATCGTGAAGAGAATTCGGAACAGGAACCAACCCTACATTGCGTAAACATTCAGCTCACAAATTAAAATCAAGTTATGTCCTAGTGTGATTATTGAACCACAAAGGCTACAATTCAGTGACAATTCAAAGTGATAAATATATAGTTTGCATGTGCTGCGGGCTTCAAAGTTAATGTGTGGAGCCAGTGTTGTGCCAATCATTTAGAGCTCCTTGGCTCATACACAGAAAACACCATCATTCATGAGCATTGCACACGGCACATACTTTACAATTTGATCGATTAAGCTTATCAATCATCGTTTAATTAATTTCAGGACAAATGCGTTCAGTAATCATGCAAGCAGATGTTGATAAGACTGTCTATAGAGTCATTCGCCACTAGAGGGTGCTTGCACACTGCATGTCATGCTTTGTTGAAATCACAGAAGAACCACAATCAACAGTGGTGTCCGAAATCACTCACTTGTTCACTCATTCACTATTTCCTATATAGTGGATGTCAGTGAATTCACTATATCAGCAAGGAGTGAATGAAACAGCTGAGTGAATTCCGTCGCTGACGTATACACCGAGTGCCAGAGAGAGCGCTGAAGCTGTCGCAGAAACAACTTCATCATATACACCAATCAGCCACAACATTAAAACCACCTGCCTAATATTGTGTAGGTCCCCCTCGTGCCGCCAAAACAGCACCAACCCGCATCTCAGAATAGCATTCTGTTATGATATTCTTCTCACCACAATTGCACAGAGTGGTTATCTGAGTTACCGTAGACTTTGTCAGTTCAAACCAGTCTGGCCATTCTCTGTTGACCTCTCTCATCAACAAGCTGTTTCCATCCACAGAACTGACCCTCACTGGATGTTTTTTGTTTTTGGCACCATTCGGAGTAAATTCTTGAGACTGTTGTGCGTGAAAATCCCAGGAGATCAGCAGTTACAGAAATACTCAAACCAGCCCGTCTGGCACTAACAATCATCCATGCGATTATCTAATCAGCCAATCGTGTGGCAGCAGTGCAGTGCATAAAATCATGCAGATACAGGTCAAGAGCTTCAGTTAATGTTCACATCAACCATCAGAATGGGGGGAAAAAATGTGATCTTAGTGATTTGGACCATGGCATGATTGTTGGTGCCAGATTGTCACTATATTTTATTGTTATTTTTCAAGTTTTGAAATGTCAAAGTAAAACTACAGCCAGCGTGAAATAAAACAATGCAGGAATGAAGGAAGCTGTCAACTGGCGTCTCTCGTGCTCTCTCTTTCTCTCACCCATTCTCTCTCCTCTCTTGCTCGCCCACTCGCTCTCTCTCTCTCTCTCTCTCTCAGTGATCGCTGGGAAAGCACGAAGGCACATTCAGCTGACATCTTAATAGCACCAGAGAAACGGTATGTTATGTTATTAATTTATTAACAGTAATTAAAGAATATACAAATTCGTACTAAACAACCTAAATGTATTAAAATACACTGAACTAAGAGCATTTTAAAAGGAAAATGCCAATACTTGCATTCTTAAGTGTATTCATTTAAATTATATTTAAACAGTAAGCTACATGCACATATTATTTGGAGCCCTCCATGCGTGTTTTGCGGTATTAACGATTAATCAATTCATTGATAGTTAATTTCGTTAGTCATAAATGAAAATGTCTGAAAATTTACATCCCTAATATTTATTTAATTAAAAAGCAGCCTTTGGGTAAGGTAAAGTAGGCGCTGATATGTTGTTGTGAAGGCAGTCAGATGCAAATGTCTACCATGGTGTGACATCACAAAGTGTAGGATCACTTTACATCACAAATAGTAGAGAACGAGTCGTTTTGGCAGCTTGGTTTCAACAAATGCTCTTTTTGCAGTGAGAAGAAATTTGAGTTCTGAAACTTACAGTATGTTTTTATAGATCATGTGACCCAACCTGTCAAATTTAAAGCCTGAACCCGACCCAAAATTGCTTGCTTACTTTATAATTTCTTCTCCAAGCAAGTAGATTTGTTTAAATAGGCTGAATTTTGCGAGTACTGACGCTGGCTACCACCCCTGGAGTTGCGAGTTCGAATCCAGGGCGTGCTGAGTGACTCCAGCCAGGTCTCCCAAGCAACCAAATCGGCCCGGTTGCTAGGGAGGGTAGAGTCACATGGGGTAACCTCCTCGTGGTCACTATAATGTGGTTCACTCTTGGTGGGGCGCGTGGTGAGTTGTGTGTGGATGCCGCGGATAATAGCATGAAGCCTCCACACGCGCTATGTCGCCGTGTTAGCACGCTCAAGCCACGTGATAAGATGCACGGATTGATGGTCTCAGACGCTGAGGCAACTGAGATTCGTCCTCCGCCATCCGGATTGAGGCAAGTCACTACGCCACCATGAGGACTTACAGCGCACTGGGAATTGGGCATTCCAAATTGGGGAGAAAAAGGGGAGAAAATATTTTTAAAATATTAAGAATTTTATTTAAAGCTACACTATGTAACTTTTGGCCCTCCAGCAGTTAAAAAATGAAACTGCATGCGTCTTGCAGAAGAACATTGTTTTGGTAATGATGAAAGTTGTGCTTCGGCTCTGCTCCTCTGCGCAGATGAATGTGGTTCGAGGCACCAGTGTACACATGGGTACAGGATATCTTATCAGAGCAAATGGACAAATAAATAACGAAAGGAAAAGATGGATATCCAAAAACATGTCATCTGAGCAGGTAAGTGCCATATCTTATGCTGTTGTTTTGACTTATTGGAAACATCAATGTTTTGAAATAAATGACGTTACAAAAGTTAGGCAATGTTCGTTAACATTAGACATGACGATTGCTAGTCTGATAATGTCAAACATTGTAAAGTTTTTATAACTGCAGGATATTCCGTCCAAACAGACCACGGTAGTAACTAATTTATAGATTGTGGTCAATGGTGGTGTATCAATACATCGATCCATTAACCAACGATACAATGCGTAAATATCGATATAGACATTTTTTTTTAAGATGCACCTTTATTTTAATACTCTCATGTCAACCACGTCCGTATGCATTTCCGTCAGGTGATGAAGCAACCTTATTCCATTAATTTCAATTTATGAGCACTAAATACGCTTTTCATGTGGGACAAAGATGTGCGCAGGGTCTGTGAAGCCAAAATGTGCTTCCCGCGAAACGCAAGCTCCAGACCAGTGACAGGATTAGTGCGAGCACGTCAACCGGGCGCTCCTTAAAATGTGAGCTCTAGTGACAAAATTTTACATGAGAATTTGCTATTTAAAAGTACCATGGAGAAGTTCAACCATGTGAAACGTCTTGACAACACCGACAATCTGAACAACACTAATGAGGGTAAGAGAAACACCTGCTCAGCACTAGCATCAGTTATAAGACTTTACACATGTAAACATCAACACCCTAACTAACATTTATCCCAATTAAATGTAACAGAATTTTTATTACAACCGTGGAAGTTGTAGCCAAGAAAACCGCGGATAGCACGGATAGTTGGAAACAAGTCATGGGTAAGTACTTTGAATTGGATTAAACTGAAAAATAAGCTGTAATCAAACGATTGATGATCACTTATGTGTGACGTTATTTTTTATTTTATTAACTGTATAATTTTTTTCCACATCTGAAGTACCTTATTTTGTTGAGGATGTCCCAATGTGGATATTAAATTTGCACTTTTCAGAGAGCTCAATAAAATATTCAAATCATATTTTGGTTGCATTTGAGGGCAAACATTTTTTTTTTAAATAATTGTGTAAAATAGGCACATAATATCAGAATATCGATCACAGGGCCCTGAATTGAATCAAATCGAAATCGTATAGTGGCAGACTTTGAAGTATCGGCAAATATCGGATCGCAGGCCAAGAGAATCGATATAAGATTGTATTGTGCTGAAACGTCCGATTTACACTCCTAGTGGTCAACATCATTTCAAGACTCACATGCCCTTGGCAAGCATAGGACTAAAGGATTTATTTATATAAATTATTGCCGTTATAAAGAAAAATACACACGTATGCAAGTGAAAAGTTCTGCACCGATTACAGTATAATTATTGTATTTCACTACACACAGACGTGCGTGTGTGTGTGTGTGCGATTACACAATTATACATAAACCATATCAATAAAACATCTTGCCTGTTGAGTAAGAAAAAAGCCATCTCTGGGTCACTTTTAAATCCTCTCAGACCTCGGAGTTGTACACATCTGAAAAGCCAAACCGATGTTGATTTGGTTTTATTACGTACTCTGTCGCTTTCCCTTTGTGTTTGTAGACTCTGCTCTGTTTGGGGTTTCTTTGTTTTTACAACTGGTGATTCCCCAGAGGTTTGCCGTTTTGAATGATCCATGGTCAATTTTCTCGTTCGCTGCGACAACAAACTTTCAGCTTCACGCTACTCCCACACCACACATGAGCTACAGTAGCCGGAGCTTATTTTCTCTGTGTACGGATATGACGTGAACACGCACGGGCGAATGATGTATGTATGCAATTTCCCGCAAAATCCGTCGCGACAGCTCTAAAATATAAATCATTATTAGAGATTTAACAAAGTGTATTTGGGTAAAGGCATGGTTTGGAAGTTGAATTTTTGTTGCACTCTCTCATTAATAACATTTTGTTATTTTTTAACAACAAAAAAAAAGTTACATAGTGTAGCTTTAAGCATCGCAGGCAACTGCAAGAGGCTAAAAAAAAAAAAAAGACGTCCATCCAGCACGTTTACATATAAAAACAAGTGAACAGTAACACAGACACATGCAAAAACCCATTCAGTGTGAACAGCCCCTAACTCATCTGTTCGGGCCGGAAGCAGACCACTACTTTTATGGAACTTTTTGGCATGTTGGGGGCTCGACAACCTCAGTCCCCATTTACTTTCATTGTATGGAAAAGAGCAGCATCAACATTCTGCTAAACATCCCTACAGAAGCAAGAAAGTCACATGAGTTTGGAATGACATCAGGGTGAAATTTCCATTTTTAGCTGAACTATTCCTTGAATTGCAATCTAAGGGCACACTCCTAAAGCACAGGCACCCTGGTGGGCAACTGGGTCACGTACACAACAAAGTGCTTTAAAGTTTATGAGCTTCATGAAATGAAACGGGATCTACCAAACGTCAAACTAAATCCACCGCATATTGCCTTACACACTCCCTCATAAAATCTGCCACACTTGCCATTTAAATTGAGCTCTTGTAGTGAGGACTTTTTATTGGAATCCTCTCCCATATAAGGTCTGCTAACAGGCTAATGCATAAGCAAACTCAGCAGAAAACGCAACACGCAATGTCTTTATAATAACAAGTAAAGGTTAGACAGTATAATCTAATCTTCCCTAAACTGGTCCGAATAGTTATTCCCCCTCCTTTCGGTACCTGTTGAGACTGGATGAGCTCGCTGTAGTTGAACTCGGCCGAGCACTGCTCGTTGGGCTCGGACAAACACAGATTGAGCCGCACTGTCTTCCCTTTGGGCTCATCACTGTCTCTCTTCCCGATCAAACCCCCGCGGTCACCCGCAGCAGCAGCCGTCACCGCGGTGCCCGTCAATTTCATCCTGCTCTCTCTGTCAAAGCTCATCTCCGCAGCCCCGTCCTCCTCCAAAAACCGTCTCCTGCCCTCCGCGCACTGACCGCCGGCCAGGGCCGACAGGGTGACAAACTGCACTTTTCTCGGTTCGGCCATTTGGATGTTCAGGGCTCTTGGTCACACTCACACACACACACACTCACTCTCACTCTCTCAGTGGTACGGCTTGACTTCGCCAAACAACTTGATTTAAAGAGCTTCAAGCCGGATGGAAGGGGCGTTCGGAGGCTTCACGGATGCTCGAGTCCCTCCGCACCTCAAGTGTGGATGCGTATGGGAAGAGATGCCCGGGTGAGAGTTGATTTTGGAAGCGCAAGCATCCTCGATCGCTACGCTCGCGGGACCGAGGCGCTCCGAACAGCCATCTTAGATGAGCGAGAGTAAATAAAAGACCGGAGACGAGCGAACTGAGCCTGCGCGCACACGGACACCGGAAGCGGCGTGCACGACAGAGAGGTCGGACTGGCCAATCGGAGGACGCCGACTGCAACCGCGTGTCCAATCAGAGGCGGGCCTCCCGGCAACAGACGCTCTAATGAGCAATTAGAGATGAAAAAGGATTCCCTTGAAATTGAACTAATAGCTAGAAATAGAACTTATTGAGGAACTGTTTTTTCGAGAGATTGTAGTTCAGGATGTTAAGTGATTATATTTCTTTGGATCTGACAATAAAGGAGGAACAGGTTAATTTTTTGAAAGGTTTCAGAAAGGGTGGCTGTCTGAAATAAGTGCATTAAATTATCGAAATATCAAATATGGAGAGGATAACAGGACGATGTTAATAGCTCACCACAAAACTCTGTCATATATATATATATAATATATAATACCAATATATTACATTATATTGGCATTTTATAGGTGTCATTTTTCTGAGCAAAATTTGGCCAGGGATCTGGACAAAATTAACAGAAACTCTTAGTTTAAAATTTTTGAGGATGTTTATTGGTGCTATGATAACATTTTTTTTTTATTATTTAAAATGGTAATTTATTAGATAAACAGAATTTCTTTAGTCATCAATATCACTTGTGCAAAAGATTTACAAAAGAAATGTTGGTAACACGTTACAATAAGGTTACATTCGCTAACATTAGATCTTTGTCCCCATGTGCACTTTCAAACTGTAGTCTGGCTTTTTTATGGCGGTTTTGGAGCAGTGGCTTCTTCCTTGCTGAGCAGCCTTTCAGGTTATGTCGATATAGGACTCGTTTTACTGTGGATATAGATACTTGTCTACCTGTTTCCTCCAGCATCTTCACAAGGTCCTTTGCTGTTGTTCTGTGATTGATTTGCACTTTTTGTACCAAACTACATTCATCTCTAGGAGACAGAATGCGTCTCCTTCCTGAGCGGTATGATGGCTGCGTGGTCCCATGGTGTTTACACTTGTGTACTATTATTTGTACAGATGAATGTGTTACCTTCAGGTGTTTGGAAATTGCTCCCAAGGATGAACCAGACTTGTGGAGGTCTACAATTGTTTTTCTGAGGTCTTGGCTGATTTCTTTTTATTTTCCCATGATGTCAAACAAAGAGGCCCTCGGCCATTTCCACCACTGGTTACACCAGTTCTGGAGGAAAGGGCCAAAATTCCAGCAACTTATTGTGAGAAACTTGTGGAAGGCTACCCAAAACATTTTACCCAAGTTAAACAATTTAAAGGCAATGCTACCAAATTGGATGTAAACTTCTGACCCACTGGGAATGTGATGAAAGAAACAAAAGATTAAATAAATAATTATCTCTACTATTATTCTGACATTTCACATTCTTAAAATAAAGTAGTGATCCTAAATGACCTAAGACAGGGAATGTTTTCTATGATTAAATGTCAGGATATTGTGGAAAAACTGAGTTTAAATGTATTTGGCTAAAGTGTATGTAAACTTCTGACTTCAACTGTAGGCCTTAAAATATATCCACCAGTACACCTCCTATCAGAAGCTAATTGGCTAATTGTCTAAAGGCTTGATATCATTTTCTGGAATTTTCCAAGCTGCTTAAAGGCACAGTTAACTTAGTGTATGTAAACTTCTGACCCACTGGAATTGTGATGAAGTGAAACAATCTGTCTGTGAACAATTGTTGGAAAAATTACTTGTGTCATGCACAAAGTAGATGTCCTAGACGACTTGCCAAAACTATAATTTGCTAATATGAAATCTGTGGAGTGGTTAAAAAATGAGTTTTAATGACGGCAACCTAAGTGTATGTAAACTTCAGTTGTATAATAGCTACTTTAGTATAACATAGATCAGTTAAAAGTGTAAGACTGAAACACTGTAGACATTCAGTGAGCTTTCATTTTTGTGGTATAAAACATTTAAAGGCATATTTTACACTATGTATGAAAAGATATGTTTTATTTGTTGCACTGTCCATCTAAAAAAAAAAAAAACATGTAAAAAATTTACATTAAGTGACATGGATACATTGTAAATATAAAGCTTTCTCTTTGTGACAATGGCAATATATATATATATATATATATATATATATATATATATATATATATATATATATAAAATTAGAAGGTAACAAACACAACACTTCATAGAGTTATCTGCTTAAAGTTAAAATGAGGCCACAGAATTATTGTAGCCTTGTGAAAATATTACATGACACTAATGTATGACAAACTAATATTTTTTTACCCTTAAGATGCATCTAAACTGCCTTCATGTCATATTTTGTTGAGAAAAAAACAAGTAGACATAAACACTGATTTTATACATGCTCAAGCACACAAGTATTGCAGTAGGTGTTGTGTAAAAGGTGATCAAACTGCCACTCTGTTGTCTTTGGCCCATTTCTTCATAATGCGGATGATGTATTCAACTTGTGGGTTACCAGTGCTCCTCAACATTGGCAAAACCTCTTTCAGTGTTTCTCTGCAACAAACAACAACAAATATGTATAAATATAGAAAGAATTACTGATTGCAGGTCAAAAGCTTAATCTGTTGAAAGTTACTGATGCTCTAACAGGATTATTAATTTTTTTGTGCAAAACTTGGGTGATCTAAAGCTGACCATTCTAAGTAAAGTAGGGATGCATCGATGTATCAGCTGCCGATATTTATATTAACCAAATTAAATATCGGCATATCGGTAATAAGCATAAAAACGCAGATATGAAAAACCGATGGTTTATTTATATTTAATTTGTAACACTCTTTGTAAAAACTCTGTGAATTCAAATACACAATCCAGAAATAATAATAGCCACAATATGTAGAAGGGTTGGCACAGATTCAGACTATGACTTCTGCTTTTGTACCTCTTTATACAATTTTTAAGCATTAAAAATCGAATAATTATGGCTTTTAAAGGTGCTGTAAGCGATTTCAGACATTCAGTTAGCCACGCCCCCTCTTTCCAAAACCCACACTCCAAAGATAACAAATGAGCTTTATTGAGACCGACATTGTGCAGAAACAGTTGTTTAAAACAACAGCAGCAAAATAGCGCCCTCAACTCTCAACTGTTATGAACAACATGGCTTAAAAATGGCAGTAAGCCTCAATAATTCGCTGCAACTACAACACTATGAGAATGTGCAAAATGATTGAAAGGTCGAGAGCGTCATTGTCTGTGGTCCACGGACACATTTTTATGTGCTGTTTACAAAGTCTAGTGCTGTAACAGAGACAGGTGAGATATCTTACAAAACTTATTTCATTAATATCTTCCAGGGAGTAGAACATTTTTTGCATACTTTTCCATGAAAAAAGGCGTTTACAGCACCTTTAACTTGCATCTACCACGTCATGTCTAATGCATGGCATAAGTTCATACCTGGACTCTCGGCTTGCCAGTATGAGTTGGAAGATCCCGACACATGCTCCACGCTTTCCCTCCCAGTACTCAGGGTTTTGATCCAATCTCTCAAGAACATCAAATGCTTTAGCAGCATAATAGAACTGCCCCATCTGAGAAGATCACATTATATATACAGTATTACACTTCTAATGAAATCTTGTATCATACAAAAACACTTTTGAGACAAAAGATAGTTTTGCTTTTTATAGAGTATCGATTGAATCAGCAAACCCTTTTGTAACTGTATGATCAGACAGGTTCCTATCTACAGATCACCCTAAAGAATATTCTGCCTGAATAGTTTTGCAACTCTAATATTCTATCGTTACGACAGATTTTACAGATTATTATTATTTATTATTACCACGTTCGAAGCTGCTGTAGAACAGCTGATATACACACATCTGTGTCCGCATTGCTTAAAATGTAACTATTTATTGTGTTGGCTTGACAAAGCCAACAAACTGTTATTCTACAGACTTGGTTTAGGGTTTTTCAAAATCCCAAAATAAAGACCAAATAATGATCAATTGTAACTCCTCCAATAGCTTTTAAGCTACATCCACCAAACTTGGGACAGACCTTCAGACTGTTCTGGCTTTGTGTGCTACATCTTTTCTAAATGTTCAAACTTAAAGTTTTCTCATAATGGACATCTATGTAATGTTCAAACGGGCAGAGACTGTCAGAGAATGTTTGAGATTTCATGGTTTATCTGCCGCTCTATATGACTGACTGACTTCAGAGCCTGTGAAACCTTCAAACTTCAAACTTTTATAGTCTAAACTTTCAGACAAATTTGTCTTGACAAACTTTACTTATCTTAGTTGAACTTTAGTGTCTTTTCTCATTTATCAGTGTTTTATAAATGCTATAAGCCTTTATAAAACGGATGCATCCAAAAGCTGGAAAACTATTTGGACTAAAACAAACACATTTTGTTTTTTTTGCATGTTTCTTAGAGGCTACTAGTTACAATTCAAATAGGGGAATGGAAAATGCACACAGCAGTCACACTCAGGACTCAAGAGGTTGATAGAAAATTTATTTAAAAGGAATGTTCCAGGTTCAATACAATTAATGCTCATAAGCATTTGTGGCATAATGTTGATTACCACAAAAGTAATTTCAACTCATCCGTCATTTATTTACAGAAATACAAAAATGGTAGTAACAGTAATGCATTTACAATGGAAGTGAATGGGGCCAGTTTATACATGTAAAAATACACAGTATTTCAAAAGTATAGCCACAAGACGTAAACATTATACGTGTAAAAATGCTTTTAGTGTCATAAAATCAAGGATTTACCAGCATTACGGCGTTTACCAGTGTTATGTCATCATGAAAACTAAATTGTAATATTGAATACAGTTTTACACAGATAAGGTTAGTAAGCAAATGTATGACTTTAAAATTATGTTAACACGTATAATGTTTACATATTGTGGCTATACTTTTGAAATAGTGTGTATTTTAATGTTTATGGACTGGCCCCATTCACTTCCATTGTAAGTTCCGTAATATTTGTATTTTTAAATAAACAAGGGATGAGTCGAAATAATTTTTTGTGGTGATCAACATTATGCCACAAATGATGTCAATTGAGTTTAACTTGTATTAAACACGGAACATTCCTTAAAATTAGCAACTGATAGTAATAGGTTGAAGCTGATATATAAATGAAAATGTTTTTGATGTCATGACTGGCAAAGTAAGAATGAAACTCCAATATGCATTTGTTAAGTTCATATTCCAGCACCTTATAGCAGTCATTTGCGATGAGCTGCAGGAGGCTGAATGAGTCAGACGAGGTTTCTATCCTCAGATAAAGCTCCCAGGCCTGACGAGCCTTCTGATTCATGATGTCTACAACAGAGAGGACAATGACATCAGCGAGTCAGTGGTCTGGCTAATCTAAAGTCCGACTAAACAAAAAGCACTCCAAGGATCTGAGACACAACTTTAAAAAGTTAAACTTTTAGAAGCAATATTGTTGAACCTACAGCAGCGTGCCAACCAGCTCAGGTAAACATAGTCATTCTTGATCTTCTCACTCTGAATGAGCAGGAACACCTGTTCACATTAAATGCAGATTCAGTGCCAAAGCCAAGGAGAATCATTAACATACTCAGATGTGTTTGCCAAATCAAATGTACTGAACTGCAGTCATGTTGTACCTCTTCAGCCTCCCGGTAGTTTCCCATGGCAGCCTTGGCCTGGGCATAGTTGAAGTTGAAAGTGTCGTCATTGTAGAAGTAATTCTACAGGGAAAAACATGGGTATTTAATATGTTTCTGTTCTGAAACCAAACACAATGATAGAGTATGTAAATTACCTTGACTGAGTTGAGATATATTAGCACATCTTTAAACTGCTTCAGCAGGAAGAAACAAGAGGCCATACACTGTCTCCCAGGTATTGTGTCTTATAAGATCACCAAAGAGAGAGGAGAAATTACATTAATTGTGTTTTACTACTGTACATCTAAATAACTATAAGCGCTTTTCCACAATGGGGCTAAACGGTTCTAAGCACGGTCAGTAATGGTACCAGTAGCATTTCCACTTGAACACAGTTTGGTACAGTACGATAGCAAACTGTTCTTGGCCCGGATTTTTCAGCACAGTTACTGTAGCTAACCCAACTCAGGACAGAGAATCATTCTGGTGGAACGCCTGTAGTGACGTGGCGACTCACGACTGGCCGCTTGCTGTCAGTTCATTCTAATATGATCGGTATGGAACGGTTCAACCCAATGATGGAAAAGCACCTTAGATGTCATATATTGTAAATAAAACATGACATTTTTGGAAAGTTTTGCAGTTTGACACTCTAAAATCTTAATTTATTTTCATTTATTCATTTTTATTTTCCAAAGCAAATCACACTGCATTCAAGATATACCTTTCATGAGTTATCAATTATCTAAAATTAGAAAAATACTCTAAAATTTGTCTAATTCTTTATACATTTTTATACATGCTGTTTTTATGACATGATATTATGTGTGAGACTACATGACATTTTCGTACTCGTACTTTAAAAAAATTTTTTGTCACACTGCATGACCATTTAAAATAAAGGGAGGCAAAAAGTTAAAATTAGGGATGCACCGATGTATCGGCTGCCGATATTTATCGGCCAATTATTGACCAAATTAAACCATCGGCATATCAGATATAAGAATGAAAACTCTGATATAAAAATCTGATGGTTTATTTATAATTAATTGGTAACACACTTTGTAAAATATCTGTAAATTCTAATGCACAATCATGAAATAATTATAGCCACAGAATGTAGAAAGGTTGGCACTCCTAAGAACATGTAATATTTAACTTGTATTGTTTCTCATTCTCACATTTATGTGGATAAACCGCTATAAACGGACTTGAACGTTGTGAAAGCGGCACTTGCCTATAGGCATGATGAGGGAAACCATCTAAACTACTTTGAAACCAGCAAACTTTGACTTCTGGGACATCGGTACAATATCCATTAATGCTGCATGATTGATTGAATTAAGATTGAAATCACAATATGGCCTTGCGCGATTACTAAAACTTAAAAGGCTGCGTTTTAAAATGTAGTCTGTATTCTGCACTTCGTGAGGGCTTCAGTCAGCGCTATGTGAGCAAGCGGTGCCCTCTAGCAGTCCAGATGGCATTTTCCATTATAATACAGAATTTTAAAGGGATAGTTAACCCAAAAATTCTCTCATCATTTACTCACACTCATGCCATCTAAGATGTGTATGACTTTCTTTTTTCTGCTGAACACACACAAAAATTACAAGAATATCTCAGCTCTGTTGGTCCATTCTATGCAAGTAAAAGGTGATCAGGCCTTTGAAGCTCCAAAAAGGTGATATAGTCAGCATAAAATTAATCCACAAGATTAGACAGTTTTAATCAATGTCTTCTGAAGCGATCCAGTTGGTTTTGGTGAGAACAGACCAAAATATAACTCCTTTTACATTATATATTTTGTAACTGCAATCTCTAGGCATGATCATGATTTCAAGCTCGTTTTCACTTACTAGTGCTTGAGGCATGCGCAGAGCGCTAAATGGTGCTATAGGAAGTGTAACAGAGCTTAAAATCATGATTGCCAAGGAGACTGCTGTCAAGATATACTGTGGAAAAGGAGTTATATTTTGGTCTGTTCTCAACCAAAACCAAATGGGTCGCATCAGAAGACATTGATTAAACCACTGGAGTCTGATGGATTATGCTTATGTTGATTTTATCTCCTTTTTGGAGCTTCAAAGGCCTGATCACCATTCATTTGCATTGTATGGACCTACAGAGCTGAGATATTTTTCTAAAAATCTTCATTTGTGTTCTGCAGAAGAAAGAAAGTCATACACATCTGGGATGGCACAAGGGTGTAAATGATGAGAGCATTTTCATTTTTGGGTGAACTATACCTTTAATGTGAGTTAGTAATAATGTGCTTTTTGTTTTTTTAACCAAGACCATATACTCTAAAACATGGAAGACATGCAGAGACATAGAAAATAAAGGTATTATTTAAAATTATTTTGAAGTTCTGTAGTTAATTATCAGTGATCTGAAACAAGGTAGCATAAAAAAGCAGAACCACCAAATCTTCTGTACTGGCAGATGTTGTTATTAATAATTAGATATTGTATTGGCACACACATTTTGTATCGGTGCATCCTTAGCATCAAAACAACAGCAAAAAAAATAAAATAAACAAAAAGTGTTAACTGGCACAGAGTTGTTAACTAATTAAGTTAAGTCATAAAATATAGAGGACACTGAATTGAGAGCCACCTTTAAAGGTGCTTTTCATTCTAGGACATGACTAGATTAACAGCAAATCTGCCATTGGCTTCTGTCCACAGACCACAAGGGCTGGCCACTGAACCAGCACTAATAATATTATTGTTAGCCTAAACAATGATGTTACCACATTCACTGGCTGAGCCTCCAACCAACTGGAAAAACTGCTGGGCAATTTTTAAGTGGTCCCTCTGTAAAAATACACAAGCATATAGTGAGATTTGAGAACACATACTAGTGGAACCATGCACCAAGGTAATGCTGTGAGTAAATACTGTTATGAACAAGAGTTACAAACCGATCCAATTTCTTGTCCCAAAGCAGCATTTACCACTCCCTTCAGAATATATTCCTGCGAATGACATCAGAGGTTAAAAACGCTCTTTAAACACCTAGAGAACCCTACTTCAGTCAATGGCAATAAATAAATAGAGACGAAAAGAAGGAAACTAAATACCTGGGGTGTGGTGGGCTCAAGGTCTTTGATTAGTTTGTAGGCCTCCTGAATGTCATCTAGAGGTGAGATGACAAAGTTATTAAACAAACCTGATAAGCCAGTCTCAATGTATCTGCTTAAGACAAGAGACCATGCCTGATCATCACACCTTGTCTGAGATAGTAGATGACCAAGTTGAGTCTGGCCTCTGATATGACGTCAATCAGAGGAGGTAAAACTTGGAGAGCCCCCTCACCCCCACGAAACACCACCAGATTGTGCTGGATAAGCTCCTTAGCAAACTGAAAAGAGCTGGAGGAGATATCAATCAGGTTCTTCAACTCCATCTGCAGAGTCAAGAGGGAAAAAAAAAATTTAATCAATTTAAGCTACCCCCCATCCTCAACACAAATGCATTGACTATGTTAAATAAAAAAAAAGGGCCCAATTTACTTTGTAATAAATGCAATTCATTAGTGCATGTTTTTCCCACACCTATCGTTTAACTTGTAAAATATGGGTTACACCACTGGAAAAGATTACTTTTATGCTGCCTTTATGTGCTTTTTGGAACATCAAAGTTCTGTCCACCATTCACTTGTATTGTATGAACCTACAGAGCTGAGATATTCTTCTAAAAACTGTGTTGTGTTCAACAGAATAAAGAAAGCCATACACATCTGGGATGGCAATTAGGGTGAGTAAATGATGAGAGAATTTTCATTTCTGGGTGAACTCTCTCTTTAAAAAGCCATGTAATATAGGAGATACTGTACAGTAAACAGGTCGTTATCACAAAATAATGACTGGCGGACTGTTCATTGAAAATATGACAAAATATCACAAGTATACATTATCCCTTGCATATCATAGCCTTATTTAATTTTCATTTATTCATTTTTATTTTCCAAAGCATAATTTATTTCCTACTAAATATACAGTTTCGCTTCAAATATGTCACATTACTAAAGATAAATGTATCATGAATTCATGCCATTAAAATCATAATCATCAAAATAACACTTGCATCGTACATTACATGTGGTAATAAGATGATAAAATATTACAATACAAGTTATCTGTAACCTACACTTTTTATTGTATTAGTCCAATTATTACCAATTAAGTATCCCTAGGCCCATATTTCATAAAAAAATTTTTTTTAAAACTGCGTATTAGCATATATGGTAGTGCAGCTGACCTCAGCAGCTTTGCCGTTATAAAGTCTGAAGTGGTTGCAGGCTTTAAGGTTGAGGGCGATGGTAGAGTCAGGAATACTCTGCAGATACACAGCCAAAACCTCCTGAGATACGTCATAATAATCCAATTTATAGTAGCACAGAGCCACATACACATTCAGGGCAAGGAAGTCTCTGTAAAATTGAAGAAATAAAAATAATTATTCAAAATTGCTGTTTTTAATCATATTTCTAATCAGACAATGGTTAGTTCCGGACTACTAATCTGATTGGACAAGTGTGCTTCAAGAGTAGTTATATTTCCTATAACAGCACTGAAACATTTCACTATTTGTATAGAATTCCAATTATGATCCTGCTTTGGCTTCTTTTAGAACTATTTTCAGGGTTGGAGCGAAAACAAACTAAATAGCTACACATATAATGTTATATAACGACAATTACGTTACTGCTGTATAAAGGCATTATTATACGGCTCACTGGAATTCTAAATTCTGATTGGTCAATCACAACATCCGGTGACTGAGTGATAATTCAGTCATCTGGGTATTGTGAGTCATCTTTCCTTCTTCTCATATCACTCTATGATTTTTACAAGTAAGCTAATAAAATCATTTCACCTCAAATCAATATTTTATGTCCATTTATTTATTAATTTGGCAAGAAGTCGTCTAATAAGTGGGTTAATGAGCAGTCAGAAGCATTTTCCTTCTGGAGACTTCATGGTCTCTTCTCACATATTGTAGGTGAGAAACAGATCAACATTCAAGTCCATTTTTTACTATAAATCTCCACTTTCACTTTCACATTCTTCTTTTGTTTTTGGCGATTCGCATTCTTTGTGCATATCGCCACCTACTGGGCAGGGATAATTTATAGTAAAAAAGGACTTAAATATTGATCTGCTTCTCACACACCTATCATATTCTTTCTGAAGATTAGATTTAATCACCGGAGTCTTGGATTACATAGATCACTTTTATGCTGCCTTTATATGCTTTTTGGACCTTCAAAGTAAACTTTTTTGGGTGAACTATCCCTTTAAAGGCACGGTCACATTTACCTTCGCACGGCGAAATTCCGCATACGAAATACAGTAATCTCAATTGGAATCCACGTGATCGTGAATATTGTGCGATGGACTTTGGTCACGGAGAATTTCCCATCCCGCGTTTCGTGTGGAGTACAAGTTTAGTGAACTTTGACAGGCGAATTCACCAAGTTGACCAATAGGAAGTTGCTCGGTTGTGGGCAGTGCTTCGTACACAGCTACACTGACTATTCACAATCAACAAGGATATCATTTTAGCGGCAAGTTTCTTTTTAATTTCACTCTCCCAGAGTATAACGTGCAGCATTAAAAAGAGGCTGCATTGAGCTGGTTTCACACATGCTCAACATCTGCCAACACCTTCTTTCCCCGTGAAATTTCGCCATGCAAAGTTAAATGTGACCATGCCTTAATTGTAAGAAATATGAATGCATTGTAATGGAAATGTGTCTCTGTCTGGATTTACTGGTTCATCTGTAGATGTGCTGATGGTGTGGCTGGTTAGGAAGGTACTGATACACCTGTTTTGCAGTAAGATCCGTTTGTAGATGTCAATGGCCTCCTGATAGTGAGAGCGCATGTAGTGAATGGAGGCCAAACTCAGCTGATCTTCTGTCACATCCTCCAGGTTCTGATGGAAACCCATCAGCTTCTTTTCATCATTAAACTTTAGAGAAAAAAACAAAGCAGATAATGATGTCATCATCAGTACGATTATTTACACATCATGATAATGCAAAGTAGTGGGAGACCTGACCTTATGTGCTAAATGAAATAGCAGGCGATTTTGAAGCTGAGTCTTCGGCCCTGAAAAAGATTGTAAGCAGGCATTGTTTGCATAATTTGCTTGCATGAAAAGTTGTGCAGAAAATGAAGTGGCATGTGAAGGGAATGACAGACCTTTTAGTGCTGCCTCCTCAGCTTCTTTATAAAGCCCCAGGAAAAAGAGGGCACAGCCCAGATATACCCACACTTCAACTGGACAATCTGGCATCAAAGTGAGGGCTTTGTACTCCTAAACATATATAAATAAATGTAAAAAAATATAATATGCATTAAATGCAACTGCTGTTTCAAAATACAATCATTCATAACGTCACGCTCTCTCAGATTCATCTTGCTCATTCATTTATTACTATTCTCTTTTTCACGAACCTCCATTGCTCTCTTGTGGTCCCCCAAATGAAAGGCACAGAAGCCGATCCAAAGGTCTGAATGCTCCACTGACACCCCTCCATTATGCTGGAACTGACGATACAGAGAGTTCAAGGTCATGCAAGTATTATGAAGCTGCACCACAATCTTGAACTCCATTGTATACTGCTTATTTAAATTGTTTGTGAGAAAACACTCCAATAATATATGCAATTATACATCTCAAAATGGAATTAATGAAGCAGGTCTCATTTACCTAGGTGGTTGTTTTTCGTACCTCTAAAAGCGTCAGGGCTCCCATGTAGTCTCTTTGGCTTAGATAATCCTCAAGTCTTGGAATCTTCTTTGTTTTATTTTTTCTTTTCTTCTCGCTAGAACTTGTGGACGCCTCGCCACTAACTGCGGGTTTCATCCGAGACAAGAGCTTCAGAACAAAAACAACAGTTTTACCAGAGAGCAGTCCTTACCATTTAAGTTACCTAACTACTAGACAAGTTCATTCAAACTATTTGCTATTGTTTTGCTATGAAGGAATATTCCGGGTTCAATACAAGTTAACCTTATTCGACGGCATCTGTTGAATAATGTTGATTACCACAAATAAAATTAAAAAATTCAACTCATCCCCCCTTTTCTTTAAACAAAAAAGCAAAAATCGAAATTACAGTGTGGCACTTACAATGGAAGTGAATGGGGCCAATTTTTGGAGCATTTAAAGGCGGAAATGTGAAGCTTATAATTCTATAAAAATTACAATAATTCTTCTGTTAAAACTCATGTATTATTTGAGCTGTAAAGTTGTTTAAATTGTCATTTTAGGGTTTGTTGACATAACATCGTCATGGCAACAAATTTTGTAAAATTGGCTATAACTTTACACAGAAAATGTTAGCAGGCTATTTTATCACACTAAAATCATGTTAACACGCACATTGTTTACATTTTGTGGCTATACTTTTGAAACAGTGAGTATTGCAATGTTTACGGGTTGCCCCCTTTGACTTCCATTGTAAGTGCCTCACTGAAACCCAGATTTTTTATTTATGTTTTTTAAAGAAAAGGAGGGACGAGATGAAATAAACTCAGAAAAAACTCAGCAAAAAAAGAAACATCCCTTTTTGAGGACACTGTATTTTAAAGATAATTTTGTAAAAATCTAAATAACTTTACAGATCTCTATTGTAAAGGGTTTAAACAATGTTTTCCATGCTTGTTCAGTGAACCATAAACAATTAATGAACATGCACCTGTGGAACGGTCATTAAGGCACTAACAGACGGTAGGCAATTAAGGTCACAGTCATAAAAACTTAGGACACTAAAGAGACCTTTCTACTGACTCTGAAAAACACCAAAAGAAAGATGCCCAGGGTCCCTGCTCATCTGTGTGAATGTGCCTTAGACATGCTGCAGGGAGGCATGAGGACTGCAGATGTGGCCAGGGCAATAAACTGCAATGTCCGTACTGTGAGACGCCTAAGACAGCACTACAGGGAGACACGAAGGACAGCGGATCATCCTCGAAGTGGCAGACCATGTGTAACAACACCTGCACAGGATCGGTACATCCGAATATCACACTTGCGGGACAGGTACAGGATGGCAACAACAACTGCCCGAGTTACACCAGGAATGCACAATCCCTCCATCAGAGCTCAGACTGTCTGCAATAGGCTGAGAGAGGCTGGACTGAAGGCTTGTAGGCCTGTTGTAAGGCAGGTCCTTACCAGACATCACCGGCAACAACATCGCCTATGGGCACAAACCCACCTTCGCTGGACCAGGCAGGACTGGAAAAAGTGCTCTTCACTGATGAGTCGCGGTTTTGTCTTACCAGGGGTGATGGTCGGACTCGCGTTTATCGTTGAAGGAATGAGTGTTACACCGAGGCCTGTACTCTGGAGCGGTATCGATTGGAGGTGGAGGGTCATGGTCTGGGGCGGTGTGTCGCAGCATCATCAGACTGAGCTTGTTGTCATTGCAGGCAATCTTAATGCTGTGCGTTACAGGGAAGACATCCTCCTCCCTCATGTGGTACACTTCCTGCAGGCTCATCCTGACATGACCCTCCAGCACGACAATGCCACCAGCCATACTGCTCATTCTGTGCGTGATTTCCTGCAAGACAGGAATGTCAGTGTTCTGCCATGGCTAGCGAAGAGCCCGGATCTCAATCCCCATTGAGCACGTCTGGGACCTGTTGGATCGGAGGGTGAGGGCAAGGGCCATTCCCCCCAGAAATGTCCAGGAACTTGCAAGTGGCTTGGTGGAAGAGTGGGGTAACATCTCACAGCAAGAACTGGCAAATCTGGTGCAGTCCATGAGGAGGAGATGCACTGAAGTACTTGATGCAGCTGGTGGCCACACCAGATACTGACTGTTACTTTTGATTTTGACCCCCTCTTTGTTCAGGGACACATTATTCCATTTCTGTTAGTCACATGTCTGTGAAACTTGTTTAGTTTATGTCTTAGTTGTTAAATCTTTTTATGTTCATACAAATATTTACACATGTTAAGTTTGCTGAAAATAAAAGCAGTTGAAAATTAGAGTTTCTTTTTTTGCTGAGCTTATATATATATTATTTTTACAATGATACATTTATATATATATATATATATATATATATATATATATATATATGTGTGTGTGTGTGTGTGTGTGTGTGTGTGTGTGTGTGTGTGTGTGTATCATTGTAAAAATAATCAAGGGGAACATGTTACATTTAACAACTGACAGTAGAGGTCAAAAATACATCCACATTTAAAAGTTCTTGTATTTATACGTCTATGCCAACTTAAAACAAATAAAATTGTGTTTGCTTGTCCTTTTTATTCTATAAATTAAATAACACACATAAAACCAGTGCATAAACAAGAACCTGGCCATGAGTTAGTTGATAGCTTCTACTTACCATGATGATGATGCTTCACTTTCTCCCAACAAAAACACAATCCTGAAACTCGCAGATGGTTAGACAGTCATTTCACTGGCACTCATAAAGCAGACAAAAAGTATCAGAACTACAGCTACAAGTACAAAGCAATAACAAACTAATCAATCCCAGATTCAGATACAGATTCACTTCGCTGGATGGAGTGAATTAGCCAGCTAGCTAAAGTTAGCGAACAAGCTTGCGTTTCTGTGCGAATTATTCAACAGAGCGCGATTTCTTTACATTAACACATCCTCTCACAACTTATGAACTAAATAAAATAAATGTAATGTACATAAATGTGCTTTAAAGCACTAAATGTGCTCGTTATGTGGTGTATAATCTTCCCATTAGCTAATCTCGCCTGAATCTGACATGTTTGGCGGTGTTGCGTCACGCTGTTGCTATGCAACGCGTTTTTAAATATGAGGTGGGCATCTGGGCATGTGATAAGGTACTTGCTCAGTTTAGTGCGTTTTAATAGAAATGTGAATAAAATTGTGTTTTTAATAGAAATGTTTATCAATTATGACAAAGATGCCTGATGTATAATTTAGAAATATTGTTGTATATATCTACTGAGAAAATCTCAAAAGCTCTCCATTTCATTAACATATATTCTACACTGCTCGGATAAATCTGGGGTGCTCAAATAATTTCACTTCGAAACATGCCAAGTTTGAAGACTGTTTGAAATAACCTTTATAGACACGTAATTATACTAAGGGCGTCAAAAGGTGCAAAAATGTTAAAGAAATCAAAAGGAAATGAACAACGATGTGAATTGGTGCATGCACTTGACATCAAGATGTTACTTCAGCTTCAAAACACCACCCATACAGGTGAAATACTTGTTGAAATGGATGTCACTATAGGTCTATTATTTAAATGGTAACACTTGACAATAAGGTTTTATTTAACACTAGTTAATGCGTTAGGTATCGTGAGCTTGCAATTAGATTTTTACAGCATTTATTAATTGTGGCTAATGTTTATTTACAAATACAGTATTGTTCATTGTTAGTTCATAACACATTTAAAAAAAATATTTAGTATGTAGAAATCAACATTTACCAAGATAAATACTGTCCAAGTGCACTGTTAGTTCACGTTAATGAACACATTGCTATTGTACAGTGTTACCAATTAAATCAACCTCGCATGAAGGTTTTAAAGGTAAAGTTCACCCAATAATGAAAATTCTCTCATTAACTCACCCTCATGCCATTCTAGATGTGTATGACTTTCTTCTGCTGAACACAAAGATTTTTTGAAGAACATCTCATTTCTTTAGGTCTAAACAATGTGAAGTGAATGGTTGCCAGAACTTCGAAGGTCTGATAAGCATATAAAAGCAGCATAAACATAATCGACACGACTGCAGTGGTTAAATCCATGTCATCAGAAGTGATATGATAGGAGTGGGTGAAAAAGAGATCAATAGTTAAGTCCCTTTTTACAATAAATCCTCCTCCCTGCACACCAGGTGGAGATATGCACAAATAATATGAATTGCCAAAAACAAAAAGAATGTGAAAGTAGAGATTTACAGTCCTTTAAGGAGCAATATGTAACATTGACATCAAGCGTTTAAAATGGGTACTGCAGTCCAAAATATTGGAGAGAGTTGTCTCCACCACCCCCTCCTCCCCCACAGACGCGAAGCTCACTCGGGTTGCCAGGTTGAGGACACACAACAGGAACGAGCAAACTCTCAATGGCAAGCGACAAGCCTTACACTGTAAGTTGATCAGCTAATGTATACGTTTGCAATGTTTTTATTGTTTGCAAATTATATACCAGCTCATGTGGATTTTTTTATAAATGTCAATGTTAACTAGATGTATTGCTGGCTTCCATGGCTGCAGCGCGCTGTTTGCCTACTAACTTGTTTGAAATCTGGCAACCCGGGGTGTCAAAATACTATTGGGAAATGGGCAGTGGGCGGGATCACACAGGCCAAAACACAAACAGAAATTCCGGCCCGGAACAGACATTTCAAAGTAGAATATACTGGCTGTAGCATTGTTTTCGGATAAGCCAGTATTTCAACTTAGCATGTTTCCTAAATCTCTGATAACATATGATAATTTTACACTTTAGTACAGCAAATATATTACATATTGCACCTTTAAAGGTGGAGTAACTTCTGTCTTTGTATCATCTTGGACTTATTGACACAAAGCAGCTTGGATGGAGCATCAATTAAAATGAACAGTTTTCAGTTTCAGATGCCATTGTAAAACTTTATTCACAGTCAGCCATAATTATTTTAATAAGTGAAAGTGTTGAATAACAGGACGGTTACTGAGATTAAGCAAGTAATATTTGGCTGGTCATGTGATTCTAACATTGCAGCCCCCATGTACAGACCCTCTCCATGTAGAATAAGACCACTTTATTAAACAGCTAATATAGTTATTAATAACTGGAGTCTTCATTTTTAATATGAGTGCTCATTATTTCCTACATACAGTATATTACAAGAATACAATTCATGTCTTTAGAAGTTAAACTTTAATGAGGGGGGAAAAAAATTACAGAGTGCACCTTTAAACATTTATCGGTTTCTCATCCACATCTATCATACCACTTTTGAAGATATGGATTTACCCACTCATGTGGAACACTTTCATGTTGCCTTTATATGCTTTCTAGACCTTCAAAGTTCTAGCCACCATTCACTTGCATTGCAAGGGCCTACAGAGCAGATATATTCTTCTAATAATCTTTTGTGTTCTGCAGAAGTCATACACATCTGGGATGGCATGAGGGTGAGTATATGACAGAACTTTCAGTTTTGGGTGAACTTCACCTTTAAGCATGTCCATAAGCATTAATTTATGTTAAAAGTTAAACATTGACATATTTTAATATTTAATATGCTTATGATCTCTAACTGCTAATCTAGCAATTATATAATTTATAAAGAAAAAAACAAACAAGATTTGAAAATCAATTTTATTGATTCAATGGCATCACTCAAGACACTTGGTAGACGCTTCGCCTAAGACCAGTCTGCAGTGGTGCCACCCCATTCTCCAGCCTGAGCTGTAGGGGCAGCAGACCAGTCTTCAGTGGCAGGCTGAGCACTCCAGTCCTCTGTTTGAGAAAGAAGGGTTAAAAATGACACTCAATGTTATATACCACAAGGAGACCAGACTACTGTACATTCTATGCCATTCTTGTGAATTTGACCTTCATTTGTTTGTCTTGAGTAAAAAGTCAGCAATAAACAGGGGGAAAAATAACTTGCCTGCAAACGCCTCTGCTGGAGCAGCCTTGGTAGGAGCATCTGCTGCGAATGGTAATGTATTAGTTAGTCCAGTGGTCTCTCACAGAATCATAAGGTTTTGCCCACAAACATACTCAAGCTAATCTCATGACTACAGAGAAGTTTAAATGTTAAAACTACAGCCCTAAATAGCTGATGTCCCCTGAAAATTATGATATCCAACCATAATCAACTTACCTTCTATGCCAGCAGGGAACTGCTGGATGGGCACAGATGGAACCTGAACACCCTCAGACCAGTCAGCAACCTCAGGCTGGTTGAAATCGGGCACTGGAGCGGTCCATTCACCTTGGAACTCCTCCTTACCCACAGCCTTCTCAGCAGCAGCCTGCTCTTCCTTCTCAATCTAGAGGTGGAACAAAGCATTAGTGAAGGATCTACAAACAAAGTACTAGCTATGCTTTAAATGACAACTAAAAGGATGCATTGGCAATAAGGTTCCAACCAAAAAGCATTAGTAAACATGAATCATGGGTGGCAAGCGTGCATTTAACAATGACAAAGGACAGCACTGTACCTCTTCAGGATCTCTGTAGAAGTACAGATCAGGCATGACCTCCCATGGGTGCTCCCTAGAGATGGTGCCTCGCATCCTCAGCACCTCTCTGGCCAACATCCACCACATCAAACCAACAGAGTGGTGACCCTGAAACAAGCATTCGGACAACTGAGTCTCACATGGAGCAATCACAGTATACAATATGAAAAACATAAATTCTCCTTTTGGGCCATTAGTCCACATTAGAGAAAAATGCACCTAAATTCCATGTAAACAAACCGTATGGATTTAGTTTGTCATTAGTACCTTGTTGTTGCATGGGATGGCAATGTCGACGTATCTCAGAGGGGAGTCTGTGTTGCAGAGTGCAATGGTTGGGATGTTGACGTAAGAGGCTTCAGTCAGTGGCTGATGATCAGCACGAGGATCTGTCACAATCAGGAGGCGGGGCTCTCTGAAAGCAGCCTGAATCTGATTGGTGAAGGTTCCAGGAGTGAAACGACCAGCAAAGGTGGTAGCGCCAGTGCCAGAGGCAAACTTGAGCACAGCTCTCTGAGAGGAAACAACAGCAAGAGTGAAAATAACTATTTTCAATGCAAATGGTTTAGTCCAGCACAACTCAAACTGAGAGGTGAATAATTTGTGGCTCAGGTCACTATCAAACCCCAGTCATGGGACAAAGAGCCCTCATGGTGTTAGCGAAAACCCAGCCAATTCACTCTAGCACATTTCCGACACCCAAACACCGATATCAGTGCTGGGTTTTAATAATGTGCAACCTCAAATTATTGCAATTCAAGTCTAAGCACTAATGAATTTTTAAATGAGTATTTCTCAGACAAATGTAGCAGTTATGACTGACCGGTTATTGAGTTGGCTTGCATGACAAGTACCTGGCCAGTGTTTCTGGATGAGATAACGCACACATCAGCTGGGTTCTCGATGGCAACGATGGCACGAGCAGCCAGCAGCAGTTTCTCCCAGGTCTTTTTAAGGTTGATGATGTACACGCCTGCAGAAATGTAGTTTTTATTCACAATCCAAAAGGTTCTTCAGACACTCTCCATAAAAATCTAGGTTTGTGACTCGCATGTTGGAATGTGTTAAAACTATGTAATTAGCATCCACCTAGTTATATGCTTAGATTATTAGCAATACTAGTTAAAAAGCTCATTCTTTATGTAAAAATTAAATTTCAACTAGTAAAAACTATAATACTTGATTTCGGTAGCAGCATTTTCACTAGTGGATTAGTAGACTAGTGTCATCTACTCCTATTCAAAACACAACAACAGATATCTAAAATTCCTTCCTAGCTGAAATTCCAATTACACATATCAGCAATGCACTACTTACTAGTAAAAATGATAATTTTTTATATCAATAACTAAATTGTTACAAATGCAAATGTCCATTCCTGATATCAAGAACTGAATTGCAACTAGTGGAAATGCTAATTTGTTTTATCAGTCATTTGGATTTCACTAATGGCAATGTTAATTTCTGATATCTGTAACGGTTATTTTTTAGTAGTTAAAAAAAACACAAATCTTTAGACATCTTTAATTACTCTCCAATTTATTGATATCCAAAATCCATTTTGGATGTTAAAGATTTCTAAAACACCAAATCTAACACGTTTAAACATTTAAGATAAATGTTTTTTTGCATTTTCACTAGTTGTAATTACATTTGATATCAAGAATGGACATTTGAACTAGTAGCAGTGTAATTACTGATATAAAAAATGGTCAATTCTACAAGATGTGCATTGCTGATATGTGAAATTGGAATTTCAACTAGTACGAAATTAATTTCAGATATCTGTAATTGCGATTTGAATAGGAGTGAATGACAGATAGTGAAATTCTACTAGTGAAAATGCAGTTACCGATATCAAGAATTAGTTTTGACTAAAACTTATTCTGTGAGTGATGTCATTTGTTATCAAGAATTAACATTTTCTCTAGTGCAAATGTAGCACTTTAACATGTAATAATTCAATTCCTGATATAAATAAGCAGCATTAACCATTCATATCCTGTGAATGATTAAGTCAATTCGGCTTGTCATACCTACACAGCACTTTTAACCACCGGTCTAAACTCGTTTCAGTCTAGCTGATCTCAGACATCCTGAACCGCTTACCATCACTCTTTCTCTTGTAGACGTACTGCTCCATCTGGAAGTCAAGGTTGGTTCCTCCCAGGTGGGTTCCTGCAGCCAGGAACTTCAGCACATCCTCCTCCTTCATTTGAAGGACATCCAGACCTCCGGACATCGTGACAACTTTCCCTGCGTAACGAGTTTAGTGGGAGAGCTGGAAGGGAAATGCAGAACCACACAGACTATTCAGTAAAAATTAAACCATTTAAGGTGATAAGTCCAACATGTATTTCTAACTTTATGTAGCTCAGGTCACTATCAAACTCCAGTCATGCGGCGCATCAGCCCTCATGGTGTTAGCGAAAACCCGGCTGAATCACTCTAGCACACTTCCGACACCCAAACACCGACATCAGTGCCAGGCTTTAACAGTGTGCATAATGTTTCAAAAGTGTAAATGATGGTGCCGCTTCATCTACATTAGTGTGTAACGGGGCAATGGGCTAGTTGCACAAGACCTCATGTTTGATTTCTGGTTTAGAGTGTGTGCGCATAGCCACTTCCGGTTTTGCTAGGCGCAGGTCTAGAGACTACTGAAAATGGCATACGAGGTGTTTACAGAAAAGGGATTTAAAATGTATTGTAGCGTCGCAACGAAGACACCGGAGGCCGATCTCATAAACTGTGTGTTTAAGGCTGTTGTTGGCCACAACCACACCATACACTCTGTCATTGTTAGGTGAAACACACTTGAAACAGCGGTGAATCCCTTCTGCACAGTCTCCCCCTTTACACACATACTGTACACGAAATATTCAGGAACAGCTCTCCATGCAAGCCAGTCAAATGCATAAATTTCTCTTAACATTGACACGTTACAGTATGCATGCAGCTACATCGATGACTATGATGGTAAGAAATTATTATAAACATCAGAAACAGCAGTAGCTCATCTAAGTTTCTGTGAACAAACAATGCTAGGATTGGATACATATTTGGTAAGACATACAATTTTAAATTGGATATACAACAGCAGTGTAAATAATGTCAGAGAAGTCATCTGCATGACAACCATGTTTCTGTTAACACCTTACTTCTGATTACACACATATGCAACTTTAGTCACTATCTGGTAACACTTTACAATAAGGTTCAATTAATAAACCATAGTGAATGCATTTGGTATAATGAACTAACAATGACATTTTTTTACAGCATTAATCTAGGTTAATGTTTCATTTAAATATACTATTATTCATTGTTAATTACAGCTCATAATATATTGCCTCATGTTAAAGTATAGATAGAAATTAACATTAATAAAGATTAATACATGCTGCAATAGTATTGTTAGTTATTGCATGTTGACATATACAACCTTATAAGTGTTACCCACAATTCTAACACTATTTACTTCATACCATTGGTCAGCTCCTCACTGGTGGTTGAGACAACACTGTAAAGAGGATGTAATCTCCTGTCGCTAATAAACCACTCTCCTCTCTTTACTTGTAAACATGCTCAAGCTGGTCTCAACCAAGTCTTTAACAAGTCTCCATTGGAAATCTCAATCAATCAAAAACAATCTCAGATTAAATTTTTGGGGTAATCTAATCCGATTACTTAATTACTTTCACACTAATTCTATTTTATGTCACATGCATTTGAGTAGGATAATCATTTTAACATAAAAGTACAAAGAGGAAGAAAATGTACTCCATTCTTTGAACTACTGTGTACCCTGCAGGCAGGATCCTTAGAGATGGCATGCACTAGATTCTTTGAAGCAATTAAATTCAATGCAGCTATGTTTCCATCCAAATTGCAAATTTAATTTATGCGAAAAACCATATTGCAAAAACAATGTGCAAATAAAGCCCGTTTCCATCCAAGGGTGTTCAAAAGGATGAAATAGTCACTTCTGGAGAAATTGTAGCCACTGTGAGTGTTTTATTAATAAAATTCTGCCGGTTTAGAACACGCAGACAAAACACTGTAAAGAACTTCGTCTCATGTTTGGAAGCAACAGTGCATCACACACTTCTGAGCACTACATATGTGCATTCATCTATCCTTATGACTATACCGTGCAGATCTAGAAGCTATTTTTCATAAGTGTACATAAACCTTCTGTTCCATACAGTTCAAGTTTGTTTTCGACTTATCTGCTCTGCAAACTCCTTGTAGGCTTTGGATTTTCTAGACACTGTTATTTCAGGATGACCGGTGCAAAATTTCAGATGCAATGACTGGTCCTCTGGTTAGTCCAGTAATGAACAAGTTATTCAGTCACATGACCTTTTTGATGCACATCTTTTACTCCTAACAAATTCAATAGGAGTTTATTTGGTAAATGTGTTGCCATCATAGTTTATGCACATTTCTTCTTATCGAATAAAAAAAAAAATAAATTATCTACCTCAAGCAAGCATATAATTTTTATGCGCATTTGGGATTTATTCACATCTTGGCGTTTCTATCCAGCAGTTTAAGCGATATCCCAAAATGTGTATAAAAAAAAAAAGAAAAAAAAAGGTAACATAGCTTGTATGAGTGAGGTAGTAAGAAATATATTTTTTAAACATAACTATTTTAAGTGCATAATACAAAAAGAATATGATATTGATAAAAAATGCTCAATAAATTAACAAATATACTGCCGTTGCCTTGTTAATATGCAATCATGTAATCTATAAAAAAGTAACTAGTCTGATTCTTTACGTTTTGTCCTTTAATGCACGCAGTTACAGCCATCAAGTGTCGTTTGTTCACTGTCGGACCTCAAAATCCTCTGCTGTGATCAATGTTTCTGTTATTATGCATAATCCAAAAGTTTATTTGAGAGGTGTTGTGGAGAGTATTTGTCAGATGTTATTCTGCAGATTCTGTCTGACACTGCTTTAATAAAAACTTTACCTGTAAAAAGGCCTCAGCAATATTTATAATCTGACATCCAGGGTATTCATGCATAATGGCGGGTAATTTTGCACATTTTTCCTGCCACTGTCGACAAGAAATGCTGCTAGACACAAAGACGCGTGCTTGAGGAAACGAACCTGATTATATTTTGAAGAACAGATGAAAGAAATACCAGAGATGAGCGTATTTTATTTGCTTTTTTGTTCAGAAGTTCATTTGCGCTTTGGCACCAACGCGACCTTGTCTCGTGGAACATGCAAATGATTTCACTTTTTTCCTCTGTCAGTCATCTGGGAGAGGTTTGTAAGCATAGTGCTGTCTATGAGAATGCTGCATAGGATCTCAGACTATCTCAGGATGCATATGCAAATAACACACAACAACATTGGGACTACAGGTGAACTGTCATGTGTCAATTCAATACAGCCCCAGAAATCGTTCTTGAACAAGTTTACTATTTAGCCTCCATTTTTACGTTGCAAAATTATCATTATGATAATAGTAATAGCCTATAGCATTAAAACCACCTGCCTAATATTGTGTAACCCGCATCTCAGAATTCTGAACATCTCACCACAATTGTACAGAGTGGTCATCTGAGTTACCGTAGACTTTGTCAGTTCAAACCAGTCTGGCCATTCTCTGTTGACCTCTCTCATCAACAAGGCATTTCCGTCAACAGTACTGCCCCTCACTGGATGTTTATGGCACCATTCTGAGTCAATTCTAGAGACTGTTGTGAGTGAAAATCCCGGGAGATCAGTAGTTACAGAAATATTCAAACCAGCCCATCTGGTACCAACAATCATTCATTCGATTATTTAATCAGCCAATCGTGTGGCAGCAGTGCATAAAATCATTCAGATACGGGTTAGGAGCTTCAGTTAATGTTCACATCAACCATCAGAATGGGGAAAAAATGTGATCTCAGTGATTTGTACCGTGGCATGATTGTTGGTGCCAGATGGGCTGGTTTGAGTATTTCTGTAACTGCTGATCTCCCGGGATTTTCACATAACAGTCTCTAGAATTTACTGAGAATGGTGCCAGAAACAAAAAACATCCAGTGAGCGGCAGTTCTGCGGATGGAAACGCCTTGAGGAGAGAGGTCAAAAGAGAATGGTCAGACTGGTTCGAACAGACAAAAGTCTATGGTAACTCAGATAACCACTCTGTACAATTGTGGTGAGAAGAATATAATCTCAGATTTCTATTCTGAGATGTGGGTTGGTCGCTGTTTTGGTGGAACGAGGGGGACCTAGACAATATAGGCAGGTGGTTTTAATGTTGTGGCTCATCGGTGCATGTTATATATTTTATATTCTAAAATAAAATTAGTTTGATAAGTTAAAATGATACATTATAGATATTTATTTGCTAAATACAAATGGACAAACTAGTTGCCTAGCTCAGACAATGCACTGACTGGTCCACTGGTAGTTTTGCACATCCCTACATTTTACCTGCAAATTATTTAAGAGTGAAAACAGTTGGGGCCTGGGTAGCTCAGCGTGTATTGACGCTGACTACCACCCCTGGAGTCGCGAGTTTGAATCCAGGGTGTGCTGAGTGACTCCAGCCAGGTCTCCTAACAACGAAATTGGCCCGGTTGCTAGGGAGGGTAGAGTCACATGGGGTAACCTCCTCGTGGTCACAATTGGCCATGGGGTGCGTGAATTGCAGAGAGAAGCATGATCCTCCCATGCTGTGAGTCTCCGTGGTTTCATGCACAGTGGGCAACGTGATAAAGTGCGCAGATTGAAGGTCTCAGAAGCGGAGGCAATTGAGACTTGTCCTCTGCCACCCGGATTGAGATGAGTAACCGCGCCACCATGAGGGCCTACTAAGTAGTGGGAATTGGGCATTCCAAATTGGGAGAATTTATTAAGGGGATAAAAAAATAAACAAAAAGAGTGAAAACAGTTGTAATCTCAGACACAACTGTTCATCTTTAGACATTTCTTTGAGAAAAAGGACTACGTTTTTTTCATCTTTTTATTAAGTTCTTATATCAAAACATCAAATCGCAATACATACCGAATTGGCTAGGAAATATCGTTGTAATATCGAATAGGGAGGTCTGTTTCCCAGCCCTAATTACGAGTATTTTAAAATGTAATTTACTCCTACTACATGTACTTGATTTTTTATAATCTGATTACGTAATCCAGACTACATGTAATCTGTTACTACCCAGCACTGGCTATATGATATTGACATCCAGCTTTTTACACTTTAAGGAATACACAACCATTACAAAAGGTGCAAACATTCATTGATGCTCAAGAAGGCAACACAAGGAATAAGAGGATGCAAACTTTTGAACAGGATGTGTAAATTAGAGTAAATGTTGTGTTATGTAGCTTTGTAAGGGCAGTACTACATAATGTTTATCTTTTATCTCATATTTGTCTATCTTCTGAAAGGGGCGTGAAAACCTATAAAACAAAAATGGGTATGCAAACTTCTGCACTTAGCGGAATATATAGTTTGTGAAAATGTACATTTTATTTTTCGTTATTTAACCACATTTTAGCTTGATTTTTATGTACAAATTCCATGTAGCCTATTCTATCCATATGATACCATATTGCATATGTACTTACGAAATGTCAAATCAAGTACACATTTTAACACTAACTTCATAACATTGGAACCCAAAATTCAAAATACAATCCCCATATCTCAATATTTAAGTGCTTGTACTATGTAAAAAGTGCAGTGTAGCTGTCTGCTCATTCAGTTACAGCAAAACATAGTTTACATGTTCACGTGTCAGGCGAAGAAATAGATCGGCTTCTTTCAGCTCGTTGTTGAAAAAGCATGTTTATTAGGGTATTTCTAACTTGCGCTGACTGAGAACACGAAAAAGAGCGCCATGATCATGACGTTATTGTCAAGGTAACCAGTATCATGTCAAATCAACGTGCGACGCAACGAAATTGCTTCTCTTCTCTGCAAACGATACCAGACACAACAGCGAGAAGGACCATGAGGATATTTAATATAAGAAACAGTGAGCCTACCAGCTGAACCGGGACATAATTAATTTTTTTAGAGAATTGTAGGGACGCATCTTAAAACCGAGACTGTCCCGGGTAAACCGGGTCGTCTGATCACCCTACTTCAAAACACTTACAATCGATACGAAACGGCTGTTTGCCCCACAAGAAGCCTTAAACTAAACTCGTGTTTAGATCTGATACTTTACCGCCGTACGCACTATACTACAGCCGTCTTCACGCTTCTTCGCGTGACATCACACTTAAGGCCTTTGTATTTTAAACATTATTTTAAACGGGGGCTTTATGTGTAATTAGACTTCTGACACGTTTATACAATAACGAAATTCACCGAGAAACGTTTAACTCGGAAAAACGTTCAAAAGTAGGCAAATTTGTAAAAATTTTACTCACCACGAGACAACGCCGTATGGAGTTCTGCACCTCGCGGCAAAAAGAGGGCGGTATGAGGAAATGACGTAATATATATCCTTGGGTTTCCACCAATCAAACAGCGCAGTTTCTTGCTCTCTGCCCTCCACCGGTCAAATCGATTTAAACTCGTACTACCTCCTACTGGTGGAGGATAACAAATCTGAGAGTACCCTACTAGCCACAACTGTTTCGATATATATATTTTTTTTTTATTAAGGAGTGTTTTCCCCTGTTGAGTGAAGAAAAATGGGTCCACAACAGGGTCAGAAATTAACTTTTTCCACTAAGAGGCAATACTGGCCCCTTGGCTGTGATTTTAAGGACCATTAGAGGCCACTCTTAACCAAATAAAAAATATATACGATGTCATTCTTTTATGTCAAATAATAAATTGAATCAATCAATTAACATAAATTATTAATACAACTATCTAGATTGAGAACTGATTATCTCTTAAAGGTATAGGTCCCTCATGCCGTCCCAGATGTGTATGACTTTAAAACAAAGATATTTAGAAGAATATTTCAGCTCTGTTGGTCCATACAAAAAGTGAATGGTGACTAGAACTTTGAAGGTGCAAAAAGCATATAAAGAAATCCATGACTCCAGTGGTTAAATCCATGTCTTCAGAAGTGATATGATAGGTGTGTTGGTGAGAAACAGATCAATATTTAAGTCTTTTTTTACTATACATTCTCCTCCCTGCCCAATAGGTGGCGATATATGCAGAAATAATCTGAATTGCCAAAAACAAAAGAATGTGAAAGTGAAAGTGGAGATTTAAAGACATGATGGGAGAAAAGTGCCTCTGGTTGTTCCTTAAGGCCCAGGTATACTTCGTTTTTGTGTGTTCCGGATTGGATCACACCCAGCGTTGCCTTTCTGAGTATACTTTTCTGACCATGAACGAATGGGAACGCATTCGACGCATGTGCACTACAACTGCATTGTTACACTCTTTTAGTTCAGTCAATGGGCAGCACATGCACAGACTATGCACACAGACGAGGACCACGTCCGCTGGTCAAGAAAATCTTTGTGGCGCACGGTCAGGCTTCGCGGTTGTGCTGATGACGGAATTTGTGTCACGCTTACTGTGCGCAGAGTGATTAGCAACGTGGATGCGCGAAGTATACTTTGGCCTTTTCAGGATCCATTTTGTTAGGATTAGGGTGGAGGTGGATTTAAGGCATCTGCTGCCTCCCAGGAACAAACTGAGGCCCCTTTGTACAATAGGCTAAAAAAAATCTTAAATATTGATCTGTTTCTCACCCACCTATTATAGTTTCTGAAGATATAGATTACTTTAATGCTGCCCTTACATGCTTTTTGGAGCACTCCATTTGCAAATATTATGGTTGTCTAAGGACATTGTTGTAATGCTTTCATTATATGTATAAACAGTTTAAAAGGGACTAAACGGTTTATGCTAAGGTCATTGTACATTTTGGGTACATAAAAGATGACAGGAGCCCTCCATAACTCATACAGCTAACATAATTGATGTGGTCTGGTCTTTTAAGTAATAAAGGTCTTTCTGAATTAATGCTCCACATTTGATTTGTGTCACTGTGGTGATTCAGTCTCTCCAGGAGTCCTCATGCCACCCCTTTCCGCTGTTTGGATGTCTGAGGACACAGAGCCATCAGCAGCACCCAGAAGAAGAAAGAACATCAGACTCCATTTTGGGACCATACTTATACCTGACCACTTGTATAAAAGTGAAATATCACATATACAAAAGCTTGTTTAATGTGTATAATTGGGATGGCATTGTTTTATGTTCTTTCTTAAATTGGGGGGGGAGAATGAACCACAGATTTTTGTCCATCTTCACTACACAATATTTCCAAGTTCAGTGGCAAAAGCCGAAAAAATAAAATGTGTAGGTTTACGTACTGACCAAAAACAGCAAACACATCACACCCCTTTATAAAATGGGGCAGATTTATTCACATATTAACATAGGCACAACATTTGCATGTGCAAATACAGTACACCCACAAACTGACAAAATATCAACAATCAAGTCAATAAGAAAATAAATGCTGAAGAGACAATACTGATTGCATGAAGGCAAAATAATATCTTCACAGTACTGCACAAAGCACAATGGCTTACATACACACAGCAATGTGGATCCATAACATATTTGACCAACACACACATACCAACCAGCTTCAGGTTTCATGGAGTTAACGTCACAGAATTTAAAGTGCTTTCACAAACTATGACTTGTGGATCTATGTAGTATGCAGTGTGATCAAAACG
The DNA here is from genome assembly GCF_019703515.2 of Myxocyprinus asiaticus. Lineage (NCBI taxonomy): Eukaryota > Metazoa > Chordata > Actinopteri > Cypriniformes > Catostomidae > Myxocyprinus > Myxocyprinus asiaticus. The sequence goes on along the minus strand of NC_059352.1, from coordinate 44,400,901 downwards.
TACAAATCCACCTCAAAACACATAAACTAGTAGATCATTTGGCTCCATTTTCCCCTCAACACTTTAGTTTATAATATATGGGCATTAAACTGCATTCTGCAGTATATAAGCTCGCAGTGTCGAAGGCATACACCAACCAAATGTTAACAATTTAAACATTTAAAACTGCATTAAATTACTGGAGTGAATTCTGCTGAATGTATGAAATTATGACTTGAGCACTTCCAGTAAGGATTAAAAGGAATATTCCGGGTTCAATAAAAGTTAAGCTCAGTTAACTGTATTTGTGGCATGTTGTTGATTAACACAAAAAATAATTTCGACTTGTCCCTGCTTTTCTTTAAAAAAAGGCAAAAATCTGGAGGCAGTTACAATGGAAGTGAATGGGGCCAATCTGGAAAAGGTTAAAATACTCACTTAAAAAGTATAGCCACAAGATGTAAACAATATGCATGTTAACATGATTTTAGTGTAATATAATCGCTTACTAACCCTTTTTGTGTAAAGTTATATCAAATTTTGCAATTTAATTGCCACGACAACGTAACCTTGTGAACCCTAAAACGACAGTAAAAATGCCAATTTAACCTGTTGCACTTGTGCCCCCTTGTTTTGAGAACAAGCCTTATAAAAAAAAAAGGACACTCAAAACACATTGGCTGTAGTTCATCACTAAAATAATTAGTTTTATGCTTTATACTGAGTTTATAAGGATAATATCCTAATATGGTCTAGTATTGGAAGTCCCTGTCATGTGGGCACTGAGGTAGGCATGTCATAACTTTCTTCTTCGATGACCACATTTATAATGAAAAGTGAGAACATGTGCGTCTTCTAGCTTCTTGGGGGAATGGAGCTCAACACGAGAGAATTACTGTGCTTCAAATAGCATAACTTAGTAGAAAATGGCCATGAAGAATAATTCTTTATAAAGTAAAAGTATGAGAATCCATCAATATTTCTGTAAATGTGCACACTTTAGGATGAGATGTTTTATTGAATGATGTTCACTGAAGCCTGCTTGGGACAAATCAATGGGAGTTTATTTTTATAACTCACGCTTGATGTTTTGATAATTTGAAATTAATTAAAAAATTATTCTTGCAGTAAGATTTCTATTGTGAAACAGTGGCTAAGAATCAAAACTGGAGAATTAGACTTTTTTTTTAAAGATGTACAGTTTGTCACAATTAAATATTAATTGTATGGTAACAACATGCAGTTAATGTAAACAATACAGAGCATGAGGCCAACTGCGATCCCTGCGTGGGAAGGGGTTAAGCAACTTTACAGCTCAAATAATACCCAATTCTAACAGAAGAATTAATGCAAGTGCTTTTATAAAATTAGCTTCATATTTCTGCCTTTAAACCCTCCAAAAATTGGCCCCATTAACTTCCATTGTAAGTGCCTCATTTTGCTATTTTGTTCGTTCTTTTTTTTCCCAAAGGAGGGACGAGTCAAAATTATTTTTTGTGGTAATCTACATTATGTCACAAATGCAATCGATTGAGCTCAACTTGTATTGAACCCGGAATATTCCTTTAATCTTAATTTACTATTTTATTATTGTTAGCCTCATGGACATTTGATGATAATGGTTCCCCCAACTCAATAAAAACAAATTCTAGTGCAAATATGAACTCTCAAGGTTCATTTGTGCATGGCTGAAGTCACACCCCAAACACTAAGTGTGAAAAGTATTAGCAGGCAAAGCACAGAATGCTGAAGAGACTGAGAAAAGGTTTATGGCGGATATAGTATTACCATTACACTGATGTGTTCACAATGAGCACCTGAAGCAACCATCATGACTTAAAAATTATAAAAACAATGCCAATCAAAATGAGAACTTGCAAATATAATAAATAAAGTATTGTAGTTCTGACTCCTTTCCCATACAAAAATCATGCTTTCTCTGGAACTATAAAAACCAGTTCCTATGTTTTGGTTATAATATTAAGCTTTTTTTTTCCTGGTCTTCCTCTTAAAAAAATTGAATTTAAATCAAGTCCTGGCTTTGTCTGTGCCCAGGAAACTGCAGTTTCATTTTGAGAAAAAGTGAAAGAAAACAAAGAAATCCAGTGTATTGGAATGCCCTAATATGCACTGATAAACCTTTCCAGTCTCTCCTAACATGATATAATATAAGAGATCAGTAGCATAGTACAAATCATTGCATAAAGATGCATTAATATAATTCGAAAGCCGAGTCTGTCAGTAAGATGGTCATGTGGTGTCAGTTCAGTTCCTCAGCCCTGGAGTAATTCAGTCTGATTGTCTGAACGCTGGAGAATTATGTCAGCTCAGTAAAGCCAGTACCCTGAACACCTGTTAAGCCTCATCCTATACTAAAAAGGATTTTGGCTGAGAGAACTAAGCTCAAGAACTATCTCAGAAACAGGAGTCAAGAGGCTTTGTTGGGTTACCCATTTCTAACCCAACAAAGCAAAGGTGGGCACTTCAATATCTGCCCTTCTAAATTCACTGGTTGTTTGCCAAAATGAGGATTTTCTTCTTTTGAAAGGAGTGTTTTGGGTGAGCTGACAGTACATGGTTTGGCTGTCTGGATCTCACTGTTATTTTTGATTGTAGATCCCCTGTCTGAATATCCAGGCATCAACAGCCTTAAGCTGACAGACACACACTGTGGCAAGTTGGAAATGTCACTCTCAGAGGTGTCACAGGGAAAAACTCACTGCACTTGAAAACACAAACAAACACAGACACTCTCACACACATACAACCTATCTGTCTCCTGTACCATAGCCAGTTCTAGCTGCTGTCGTTTTTGTCAAACCCTTAAAGGCTGACAGAATAGCATCTTTCTGCCATTATCTGCAAAGACATTATCTGTAACTGACACACACAGTATGAAAGTCAACAGATAAAGTGTGTAGGGCGGCTTTAGGACTTCAGACCCATGCGTGCCATCAACTGCTCATACACAGTCCAGGCCATGGCAGCCATGAGGGTTCTCCTGAGCGAACGAGGAACCGCTCCCCGAAAGAACCCGCTGAAGCCATGCTCCTGAAATGAGAAGGAGAAACATAAATCTATCTGTATCTGACAATGGTCACTGAAACTCTGAAACACTAAACAGAATATGTTTTGTTCTGTGATACTTACAGCATAAACAAAGCGTATGGCATCGCTGGTCTTGCAATACAGGGCTGGGCTCACTTGCATGTGGGTTTTTACCACATCTGCTGGCTGAGTGGCCAGAGAGGCCAAAATACCAGCTACTACACCACACCCAAAATTAACCAGTGGGACAAAGGATGACGAGCTAATCTCTGAGTGAGGGAAACAAGAGAGAGAGAGAGAGAGAGAGAGAGAGAGAGAGAGGACATATAAAACAATTGTACATTTAAATGATAAATTACAGTGTTTGGTTGCTCATGTATGTAAAAAAAAAAAAAAAGCACAAACACACAATTACATTATCTTATTAAACCCACCTTGTGGTAAAGCCTTTTTGGCCTGGCTATAGAACATGACATATATGCCAGAGAATGGGGCGTCTCTGAGCAGAGTTGCTGTGAGCCCAGAGTAAAGAGCCCTCGGACCCTCGTTCTGACACACACTTTTAAGAGCTCCAGCCACACTAATGTAGTTATATCGTCCACTCTGAAATAAAACAAACCCATTTGTAAATTAAATAGAATATTTTACAGAATATGTTGGATTCATTTCATAACAGGTTTAGCACTGTTGAAGTCTAGAAAGTAAAATCGAATAAAAAATGTTCACACAAAATGTTTTTTGTTTAGTCTACAAAGAATTTTCAACAGGGTATGTACATACATCACAGGAAATGTACTCCTTTGTCTTGCTAAGGCATAGCTAATGTTTTATGTATCATAAATACAAACAATTAAATATATTTTCACACTTTTTTGCATACTTTGGCAAAATTACAGATTAATTGGAACTGATGCCCAATAAAAATATTTTGCTCACAAGTAGAGCTGTCAATCGATTAAAATTTGTAATCGAATTAATAACATGGTCTGCCGATTAATTAATCGAAAGCATAAATATTTGCTGAGAAAGTCCCTCAAATAACAATAATTAAATACACTATATTGCCAAAAGTATTCGCTCACCCATCCAAATAATTGAATTCAGGTGTTCCAATCACTTCCATGGCCACAGGTGTATAAAATGAAGCACCTAGGCATGCAGACTGCTTCTACAAACATTTGTGAAAGAATGGGCCGCTCTCAGGAGCTCAGTGAATTCCAGCGTGGTACTGTGATAGGATGCCACCTGTGCAACAAGTCCAGTCGTGAAATTTCCTCGCTACTAAATATTCCACAGTCAACTGTCAGTGGTATTATAACAAAGTGGAAGCGATTGGGAATGACAGCAACTCAGCCACGAAGTGGTAGGCCACGTAAAATGACAGAGCGGGGTCAGCGGATGCTGAGGCGCATAGTGCGCAGAGGTCGCCAACTTTCTGCAGAGTCAATCGCTACAGACCTCCAAAGTTCATGTGGCCTTCAGATTAGCTCAAGAACAGTGCGTAGAGAGCTTCATGGAATGGGTTTCCATGGCCGAGCAGCTGCATCCAAGCCATACATCACCAAGTGCAATGCAAAGTGTCGGATGCAGTGGTGTAAAGCACGCCGCCACTGGACTCTAGAGCAGTGGAGACGTGTTCTCTGGAGTGACGAATCACGCTTCTCCATCTGGCAATCTGATGGATGAGTCTGGGTTTGGCGGTTGCCAGGAGAACGGTACTTGTCTGACTGCATTGTGCCAACTGTGAAGTTTGGTGGAGGGGGATTATGGTGTGGGGTTGTTTTTCAGGAGCTGGGCTTGGCCCCTTAGTTCCAGTGAAAGGAACTCTGAATGCTTCAGCATACCAAGAGATTTTGGACAATTCCATGCTCCCAACTTTGTGGGAACAGTTTAGGGATGGCCCCTTCCTGTTCCAACATGACTGCGCACCAGTGCACAAAGCAAGGTCCATAAAGACATGGATGAGCGAGTTTGGTGTGGAAGAACTTGACTGGCCTGCACAGAGTCCTGACCTCAACCCGATAGAGCACCTTTGGGATGAATTAGAGCGAAGACTGCGAGCCAGGCCTTCTCGTCCAACATCAGTGTCTGACCTCACAAATGCGCTTCTGGAAGAATGGTCAAAAATTCCCATAAACACACTCATAAACCTTGTGGAAAGCCTTCCCAGAAGAGTTGAAGCTGTTATAGCTGCAAAGGGTGAGCCGACGTCATATTAAACCCTATGGATTAAGAATGGGATGTCACTTAAGTTCATATGCGTCTAAAAGGCAGATGAGCGAATACTTTGGCAATATAGTGTATATAATGATTAAATAATTATAAATAAAATATACAGTTCTGTGCAAAAGTTTTAGGCACTTGGGAAAAATGTTGCATGGTGAGGATGTCTTCAAAAATAATGACATAAATAGTTTTCATTTATCAATTAACGTCATACAAAGTCCAGTAAACATAAAAAGCTAAATCAATACTTGGTGTGACCTCCTTTGCCTTCAAAACCACACCAATTCTCCTAGGTACACCTGGATACAGTTTTTCTTGGTTGTTGGCAGAGAGGATGTTCCAAGCTTCTTGGAGATTTTGCCACAGTTCTTCTAATCTATTTCAGCTGTCTCAATCGCTTCGGTCTCTTCATTTAATCCCAGACTGTCTCGATGCTCTGTGGGGACCATGCCATTGGCTGCAGGGCTCCCTGTTCTTCTATTCTATTCTATTTGCAAAAGAAATGTTTGAGAGTCTAAAATGTATATTTCCTATTGACACACTAAAGCTGAAAATATAAATAACATCTTAAGACAAATGTTTTTGTGAAGCATCTTATGTGCCTAAGACTTTTGCACAGTACTGTGTATATTATAAAAAATAAAAATACAGATAATTAAAATGCATTACATTATTTTGGCTCCAAAAGAATATATTACTTTGGCTTTAGTTTAGAATACTATATATTGTTTATTTCCATATTACTGAACATTGGCCTAGAGTTAACAACAATCCATTTTGCAATTGAATTCGCCAATCAATCCGAGATTCATTATAAAGGCTTTTCTAAGGATGTAATGTACACCTGCATCAGACGGATGCTTTTGGAGCGTCTCAGTTGCATTAAGTTTTTAGGTCTCTGTGTCAAGTTAAATGAAGTTTGAAACTTAGAAAATCACATCTTGACATCCTTGCCTTATGATTTGCACTCCATCAACTCATTCTCATCTTGTGTTACTCTCGTGTGTTTGTTCTTTGTTTGTATATGATGGGCGTTGCCTATACAGCAAATTTCGCTTACTGCCCCTGGAGAAAACCGGTGGTACTCCATGCTTGAATTGCTCAGATGGAAGGAATATTCCTTATTATATTCCAGGGACATGATTAATTGCATTAATTTTTTTAACACATAATTTTTTTGTATAATTAATCGCACTGAATTAACATGTTAAATCGACAGCCCTACTTTAATTTACTTTAAATTTTCTTTTGTTTTTTCAAACATCACTTTTCTGCCTCATATTTAATCTCAAGCATGCTCTTTGCTCACACTTTTGTTGGCTTTTGTTAAAGAAATATTCTGGGTTCTCAATACAAGTTAAGCTCAATGGAAAGCATTTGTTGCATAATGTTGACTACCACATAAAATAATTTAAATTATTTTTCAACTCCTTTTCTTTAAAAAAAGAAGCAAAAATCGAGTTTACAGTGAGGCACTTACAATGGAAGTGAATGCAGCTAATTTTTGGTGGGTTTAAAAAGGCAGAATTGTGAAGCTTATAATTTTATAAAAGCACATAATAATTCTTCTGTTAAAACTCATGCATTATTTGAGCAGTAAAGTTGTTTAAACCATTGTTTTAACAGTCATTGTAGGGTTTCTTGACATTACATGTTCATGGCAATGAAGTTGTAAAATTGGCTAGAACTTTACACAGAAAAGGTTTGCAAGCGATTCTATCACACTAAAATCATGTTACCATGCATATTGTTTATGTCTTGAGACCATACATTTGAAATAGTGTGTATTTTAACGTTTATGGATTGGCCCATTTACCTCCATAGTAAGTACCTTACTGAAACCTAGATTTATATAAGGAAAAGAAGGGGCAAGTTGAAATAAATTTTTGTGGTAATCAATATTATGCCACAAATGCTGTCCATTGAGCTAAGCTTGTATTGAACCCGGAATATTAACAAGTACACTAACGTCTGACATTTTTTATCAGAGGCAACATTTTTTGGTGTGGTGGAAATGACACCACAACAGTTGGACAGTTAAAATTTTGGAAAAACTTTTCATACAATAAATATCGAAATTGTTTGCTTTACTCTTTTTTTATTTATTTATTTATTTTTAGATTATTTTAGTTTATAATATGCAATTATTTGTATTTTTTATGGATTTTCTGGATTTTCATAGTTTAATATTGAAAGTCTGGATCTGGGACAAGGATAAAACAGAAAAATCTAAAAGGCATTTGAAAATAGGACTGTGTATCGCCAGCCCCCTCACGAAATGATACCTATTGCAATACACGTCACGATTCGTTATCGTCACAGTCTGGCCCACTGTTTCCTGTGTTGCCTTGTCTCTCACACCCTCTTGTGTCTTGCAGGTGCCACGTAGAGAACGACAGATCCGTTACCAGGCAACAGCTCATTCTCCAATTAACATCGGCGTCACCTGCGTCCTATCCACCTTTTTCCTACTTAAGTCCTGCTCGTGTTCTGTTCTATGCCAGTTTGTTTTGTTGAGTCTTGTGTGAGTCGTGTGATCTCAAGTCGATGTATTCCTGGGATTTCCTGAAGACTCCGGTCGGTTTTCGGTTGGTTGGTTGGTTTTTGAAATTGATTACTCTGTTTTCTGTTGTTTCCCCTTGTGGGAGTTTTGGTTTGTATTTTTGATTTATTTTGTAATAAAGCCCTTTACTTGCCTTCCTGCATTTGGATCCTATCCTTCAATCCATGACATAACAAACTGGCCACCATGGACCCAGCAGAGGCAAGGGGAATTTTCTTTTCATCTCGCTCCAGCCCGAAAGGAACAGGTCTCTCAAGGTACCGCCCAGCTCTACCACACCATGGCCAGCTCCCAGAACGGTCGTGGTTTTGGCGTCTACGCTATGGAGCTGGTCAGTGAGCCTCATAGGTGGTGGTTTGACGAGACCCAGTTGAAACAGCTCTTCCTTTCGGCTTGGACAATCTGCACTGAGGTGCTAAGCAAGATTTTTGTTTACCCTTTTGGGATCTGGTGGAACATGTCTGCCGCCTTGCGGAAGTTGAAGACCTGCTGCGGAGGTGGAATGGCAGATCCCAGAACCCCTCTCAGCCCGTGACCTGTTCCCCCTGGACACTTCTCGTTGCTGCAGGAGGAAGCTCGTTGCCATTCTGCTTCCGACCGTCCAGAGAAGGAAGCCGAGTAAGGTGCCTGACCACAGTCGCTGCCAGCGTCCACAGAAGCCATTCCACTTCCACTGCCAGCACTCACAGCCACGGAGGCTGTTCCCCTGGAAGTTCGTTGCCACCCACCAGGAGGCGGCAGCCATTCTGCTTTCCGACCGTCCAGAGGAGGAGAAAGAAGCCGAGTAAGGCGCCTGACCCCAGTCACTGTCAGCGCTCACGGCCACAGAGGCTGTTCCCCAGTCCCTGTCAGTGCTTACAGTCACAGAGGCCGTTCCCCAGTCGCTGCCAGCGCTCCCGACCACGGCTGTTGCCTTACAGTCAGTTCAGTTCCCCCTGGTCATCAGGTCTGTCCCGTCCACAGCGGCCACTGTCCAGTGTGTCCTGTTTCCTGAGGCCATCGACGAGCCTGTTCTGTTCCTGGTGGACGACGACGAGCCTGTCCAGTTCCCTGTGGTCATCGGGTCTGTCCTGTTCCCTGAGGCTGCCGACTATCCTTTCCAGTCCCTAGCGGCCACCAACCAGCCCTTTGCTCAGTCTAGTTACCAGCATCCATCAGACATCAGCGGCCAGTCTGGTTTTTATTTATTCTTTATTTTCTCAGTGTTCATTTCTAGAATTTGTGGACAATGTATAATAATAATGTCAAATATTCTTTGATAAAAAATATTTAAGAAAGCAGCCTTCTGAGTACCTTTGCACAGTCATATCGGTGTACAATCCACATAGAAAAGGTCTGTTTTCATTCCAGCTCAAAAACTATATCGGCCACCACATCAGTAATCGGTGAATTTTCCTCCTATAAAATCAGTATCGGTCTCAAAAATCCCATATCGGTCGGGCTCTATTAAGGATGCACGATATAGCGGCTGCCGATATATTATTGGTTGATAACCTTGAAAATCAAAATATCATCACTATATACACTATATTGCCAAAAGTATTCGCTCACCCATCCAAATAATTGAATTCAGGTGTTCCAATCACTTCCATGGCCACAGGTGTATAAAATGAAGCACCTAGGCATGCAGACTGCTTCTACAAACATTTGTGAAAGAATGGGCCGCTCTCAGGAGCTCAGTGAATTCCAGCGTGGTACTGTGATAGGATGCCACCTGTGCAACAAGTCCAGTCGTGAAATTTCCTCGCTACTAAATATTCCACAGTCAACTGTCAGTGGTATTATAACAAAGTGGAAGCGATTGGGAATGACAGCAACTCAGCCACGAAGTGGTAGGCCACGTAAAATGACAGAGCGGGGTCAGCGGATGCTGAGGCGCATAGTGCGCAGAGGTCGCCAACTTTCTGCAGAGTCAATCGCTACAGACCTCCAAAGTTCATGTGGCCTTCAGATTAGCTCAAGAACAGTGCGTAGAGAGCTTCATGGAATGGGTTTCCATGGCCGAGCAGCTGCATCCAAGCCATACATCAAGTGCAATGCAAAGCGTTGGATGCAGTGGTGTAAAGCACGCCACCACTGGACTCTAGAGCAGTGGAGACGCGTTCTCTGGAGTGACGAATCACGCTTCTCCATCTGGCAATCTGATGGACGAGTCTGGGTTTGGCGGTTGCCAGGAGAACGGTACTTGTCTGACTGCATTGTGCCAACTGTGAAGTTTGGTGGAGGGGGGATTATGGTGTGGGGTTGTTTTTCAGGAGCTGGGCTTGACCCCTTAGTTCCAGTGAAAGGAACTCTGAATGCTTCAGCATACCAAGAGATTTTGGACAATTCCATGCTCCCAACTTTGTGGGAACAGTTTGGGGATGGCCCCTTCCTGTTCCAACATGACTGCGCACCAGTGCACAAAGCAAGGTCCATAAAGACATGGATGAGCGAGTTTGGTGTGGAAGAACTTGACTGGCCTGCACAGAGTCCTGACCTCAACCCGACAGAGCACCTTTGGGATGAATTAGAGCGAAGACTGCGAGCCAGGCCTTCTCATTCAACATCAGTGTCTGACCTCACAAATGCGCTTCTGGAAGAATGGTCAAAAATTCCCATAAACACACTCCTAAACCTTGTGGAAAGCCTTCCCAGAAGAGTTGAAGCTGTTATAGCTGCAAAGGGTGGGCCGATGTCATATTAAACCCTATGGATTAAGAATGGGATGTCACTTAAGTTCATATGCGTCTAAAGGCAGATGAGCGAATACTTTTGGCAATATAATGTATTTTCGGTGATAATTTGTTATGGTTTATTTGCTTGGGGCTGAGAAACTTTTGACTGCCTGTGGCATCTTTCCTTCTGGTAGGGACTCGGGCAGCCCCAAGCAACAGTGTGCGTGTCTATGTGAGTGAGAGCCAACCTCATGTCACTCTGTGAGGATTATTTCAACATTTCTGCACCTTGTTACATTGTTTTGGCTCTGGTTTTAATTCCAGATCACCTGCTGTGAGCAACGACATGCCATTTCCCATATTCTGTTTATGTTTAATGAGGCAATAAACGAAAACACAACAAAAACATGTATGTATGTTACTTCGGGGCGATCATTTCCGCTTATTTACTTCATGGAACATAAACAGAAAGTGGGAAATTGCACATCATTACTTGTAGCATGGCACTGCAATTAAAACAAGCCCCAAAACAACCTAACACGGTTCACAGATCTTGAAAAAGTTTCATAGAGTGCTTTGAGATGGCTAAAAACACTAGTTTGAGTGAAACAAATGTGCTTGCTGTATTTTACGAGTTGAGACTTTTATAACGTTATGACTTATGACTATTCAATCTCTATAATGTTACCTATTCCCATTATGTTGTGTTCACATTTTCATTTATTTCTCATTCAAATCGGTATATATCTGTAATATAGGAACATTTCTGGTTCATGTTACATCTGCCAAACCTTAAATAGCAGCAAGTCCAAATTCCAAGCTTTTAAATGACACATATTTTTCAAATGAGAAGATTTTAATGAATTAGCTAACAGGGATAAAAGGGTTAAAAATGTCGGACATCATGTCAAACACGTGAGAAATGCCCAGCGTGTCAGTCTCTCTCACACAACGTAGAAGCATATCTGACTGCACTGAGGAACACCGCTTTCAAAGATTGCACTTTTTTTAAACAATCTGCTGCTGCTTCATTGAAAAGTTGGACATGATATGAAAGCACAAATAGTTGAATATAAATATCGATAAATGGACCTGAAGTATCGATACAATACCGTGAGAAATTTGAAAAGTAGCAAAAATAAATGATGAAGGCCTGGTAAAATGTCAGTTTTAATGAGACCATCATATAACAAAAAGAAAAGTTCAAATATATTTGAATAAAAATCCACCCCTGGGACATAAGTGCCCGAAGTTGAATAAAAACCCAATCCTGGAAATGCAATAAATCATATACAAGTCTTCTTTTAAATAAAGTCAAATTAGTAAAAGTAAATAAACTGAGATATAATGTAAAATATTCCTTGTATTTCCATTCTCAAAGTAAGTTTATGCTGTGCTCAGAAATTATCCTCACCTCAAAACGAGTTTTAATGACTGTGATGGGAAGCATGGTAATGCCTGCCACGCAACGAGCCCCAGCCCCTAGAAACACTGCCTCCCCAGCACCTGGAGAGCCATCCTGGAAGAAATGCTGCTTCAGCGAGTAAAATGTGCTGAAGTAGATCCCTACACCAGGGATACAGCGCATAAACGACTGCAGGAAAGAAAGAGACAAACACTGAAACACTTCTATTTAATATCAAGCAACAAACAACAGGTGTCAAAGTTTTGTATTTAATCCAGACAATACATAGAAGTTATGAATACGTAATTATGTATCACTGAGAATTTGATCATTTTCATTGATATGCACGTTTATATTTATATTACATATACAATGATACATAGTAGCTTAATAAAGAGCATTATTTAATTGAATATATTTTTACTTAAACATTTTTGTGAATAAAGGTGCAAAACTTAACTTATTTTCTGAAAACCCAGCTGAAAATTGCATAATACTAAATTATTACAGTGGTACCCATTCAAGTTTATTATTATAATATAATACTGAATTATTATTATTATTTTGAGGATTAGATTTGTGTTATACAAAAGTAATATATTTCTGTTCTATTTACTTCACCTTCACCTGGAGCTTTTATTTTGACACTGAAAGTCCTGTGTGTATTTGACAGTTAACAATGTTCCACATCTGGTGAAATGCTGTCACTTACTCCTTTTCTGTTATACTGTCCTTAGTTTGTAGATTTTGTATAATAACTTGTAGTGGTTATTAATGTTTGGAATTGCAGTACTTTGACTTCACAATGCAAGTGAACTGCTATATGAGCACTACCCCATGAATGCACACAGATCAGCGTGTCACCGGTTTCTTCTGAAGCGCAAAGACATGTTTATCTAATAATAATTTATGACCATTATTATTAATTGTGCAGCCCTGAAGGATCGTGAAATTAGTCTACTGATGCACTCTCTATAAAACTAAATGGCCAAATAAAAAGCGCATTCAATTCATTGTCAGCAAAATCATTGAGATTATAAAGTGAATATTCAGTATATCGCCTAGCCCTAGAGAGTAGTGCAGTCTGTTCAATTTATCAGATGTCTGTCAAGGTGTCTTATGTCTTAAAGGGATAGTTCAGCCAAAAATTAACAATTTCTCATCATTCACTCACCTTCATGTTGTTACAAACTTGTATATACTTTTTTTCTTCCATGGATCACAAAAGGAGATGTTAGGAGGAATGAAATTCTCAATCCCCATTCACTTTCATTGTATGGTAAAAAGATGCAATTGAAAGTGAATGGCCAACATTCTGCCTAACATCTCCTTTTGTGTTCCATAGAAGTTGGTTTGGATCGACATTCAGTACATAAAAAGTAAATAATCACAGAATTTTTATTTTTGAGAGAACTTTCCCTTTAAGGTCATAGATAACGTCTCATTTATTTTTTTGAGTTTGAATTGTCCACTAGAAATTTGTGGAGTTCGAAAGGCATATTTTCAATGTTCCATCCAGGTACACAGTATGACATATTGAATGGACTGATCTTCCATCCTTCACAGCCTTATTGTCATTTGCACTAAATGAAATATGGCACCTACTCTGACGAAGTTCGTCAATATCTGCACTTGAGAACAAAATGAGCCTCTGCTAGCACACTGGACTCACCGGTGAAACCCCCTTCCAGAGGCCAAGCAGCTTCTCTGTGCGTATTACGTTGAAAAAGACTGTAATCATCCCCACTTTAGGAGCTCTGATAGACAAAGAGTGAGAGACGGAAATAGAAATGGTCATGGGGAAATGGACAGAGTGACAAAAAAGGGATTCAGAAAGTATTCAGACCCCATCATTTTTTTCACATTTTGTTATGTTGCAGCATTATGCTAAAATGCTTCAAATTATTATTTTTTCCACATCAATCTACACTCCATACCCCACAATGACAAAGCAAAAAAACAGATTTTTGATAACTGCAAGTTAAAAAGAAAAAACTGAAATATCACATAAGTATTCAGACCCTTAACTCGGTACTTGGTTGAAGCACCTTTGGCAGCGATTACAGCCTCAAGTCTTTTTGGGTATGATGCGACAAGCTTTGCACACCTGGATTTGGGGGTTTTCTGCCATTCCTCTCTGCAGATCTTCTCGAGCTCTGTCAGGTTGGATGGGGACCGTCGGTGGACAGCTATTTTCAGGTCTCTCCAGAGATGTTCAATTGGGTTCAAGTCTGGGCTCTGGCTGGGCCACTAAAGGACATTCACAGAGTTGTCCCTAAGCCACTCTTGCGTTGTCTTGGCTGTGTGCTTAGGGTCATTTTCCTGTTGGAAGGTGAACCTTCGGCCCAGTCTGAGGTCCTGAGCACTCTGGACCAGGTTTTCATTAAGGATATCTCTGTATTTTGCTGCTTTCCTTCAACCCTGACCAGTCCCCCAGTCCCTACCGCTGAAAAACACCCCCACAGCATGATGCTACCACCACCATGCTTCACCGTTGGGATGGTATTGCGCAGGTGATGAGCGGTGCCTGGTATCCTCAAGACATGACGTTTGGAATTGAGGCCAAACAGTTCAATCTTCGTTTCATCAGACCAGAGAATCTTGTTTATCACAAAAAAAAAGTCCTTTAGGGGCTTTTTTTTTTGCAAATTCCAAGCGGGCTTTCATGTGTCTTGCACTGAGGAGAGGCTTCCGTCTGGCCATTCTGCCATAAAGCCCAGATCGGTGAAGTGTTGCAGTGATGGTTGTCCTTCTGCAAGTTTCACCCATCTCCACACGATTCCTGAAGCTCAACCAGAGTGACAAAAGGGTTCTTGGTCACCTTTCTTACCAAGGCCCTTCTCCCCAGATTGCTCGGTTTGGCCAGGCGACTAGCTCTAGGAAGAGTGCTGGTTGTTCCAATCTTCTTCCATTTAAGAATTATGGAGGCCACTGAGATCGTGGGAACCTTCAATGCAGCTGAAATATATTTGTTGCCTTCCCCAGATCTGTGCCTCGACACAATCCCATCTCTAAGCTCTGCAGGCAGTTTCTTTGATCTCATGGCTTGGTTTTTGCTCTGATATGCATTGTCAGCGTGAGACCTTGCTTAGACAGGTGTCTGCCTTTCCAAACCATGTCCAATCAGTTGAATTTATCACGGGTGGACTCCAATCAAAGTGTAGAAACATCTCAAATATGATCCAGAGAAACGGGATGCACCTGAGCTAAATTTCACGTGTCATAGTAAAGGGTCTGAATACTTATGTCAATGTGATATTTTGCTTTTTTTTCCTTCTTTTTAATAAATTTGCCAAGTTTGCTAAAAATCTGTTTTTTGCTTTGTCATTATGCGGTATGGAGTGGAGATTGAAATTGATATGTTATATGATATACGATACTGTATATACACTGCGTGCACAACTATTAGGCAAACTGTATTCCTCAGGATTCATTTTATTGTTGAACAAACATAATGCTCTCAGTCAATCCAAAATGTTATTGAACCTCAAACCTGAAAGTTTAACAAAGGAAAGGTGAGTTTTGTCTTTCTCAGGGGAATATACAAGTGTGCACAATTATTAGGCAACTATTAGTGTGCACAATTATTAGGCAACTAAATTACAAAAATAATTTCTCCCAACTCAATTGTTTATTCTCAATTTTTAAGAGTAAGTGCAAAAAATAAGTAACACAAAACAATTAAATAACATTTTTGGCCTTTCAAAAATATTCAGTAACCAATATAGCCACCCTTCTTTTCAATAACTGCCATGAGCCTTCCATCCATGGAGTCTGGCTGTTCAAAGAGGCGTATTGTCTTCCCTCACTGTAAATCTCACATTTGAGAAGGGCCCACAAGTTCTCAGTAGGATTTAAGTCAGGTGAGGAAGGGGCCAAGTCATTATTTGGGCATCTTAAAGGCCCTTGCTGGCTAGCCAAGCAGTGGAGTGCTTGGATGCATGTGATGGAGCATTGTCCTGCATAAAGATCAAGGCCTTCTTGAATGCTTCTTGAAGAAAGTACTTTACAGAAACTGACAATAGGTTTGGGAGTTGAGTTTCAGTCCATCTTCAACTCGAAAACATCCAACAACCTCATCTTTAACGATAGTAGCCCATACCAGTACCCCTCCTCCACCTTGCAGGCAACTGACTCGAAGTGGTGCCCAGTGTCCATTAGTGATCCAGCCACGGGCCCATCCATCTGGTGCATCAACAGTCACTCTCATTTCATCTGTCCATAAAACCTTTGAAAAATCTGTCTTCAGGTATTTCTTTGCCCAAACTTGACGCTTCAACTTGTGAATCTTATTCAGTGGTGGTCGTGTTTCAGCCTTCTAGACCATGGCCATGTCTCTGAACACTTGACACCTTGTACTTCTGGACACTACAGGTAGAGGTAATGAAGCTGCCTAATAATTATGCACACCTTGATATAAGGTGTTAGTCACTTTCGGCACACCCTCCCTCATTATACAAATACATTTCACCTGAAAATGATTGAATCCAATAAGCATTCAAGTTTATATGGTTTGGAGTTGAAAAATGTGCATGGAAATAATGATAAGACCAGAATACTCACTTGCCTAATAACTATGCATGCAGTGTATATATATTCTCAACATGCGGTGCATAACAGCCATTCATGAGGACATAAAAATTGTCATGGATAATGTGTTATTCTCTGCAGAGCTGAGAGAGGGGCAGACAGTTTAATAAGAGAAAGTGTCACACCCACACCGCATACAGAGACACAGAGAGGGCACAGTTATATAAACACAGACAGGCACACTCACAATCAAAAAAACATTTTACTAAAAAAAAAAAATTTACCTCCCTTTCGCCTCCGAAAATTGCTACCGAAAATCTCTATCTGAAAATCTCAGATAAATGTGGATATGTGCCTAAATGGTAAAATACACTTCAATATCCAGTGAATATGCCCAGTACAGGACTGTGCCCACTGAAGGTTAATACTTAATGCCTATTAACACCAAGACTGAATTTTCGTTGCAAATGTTCGTTCTGAACGAGCTGTTGAATAGGAACAATGGATTCCCATGGCGCTATTCACACCGGGTCTGACAAATTGTCCGCTGACAATCCAAAGGTTTTTTTTTTACGAAGAGCAATCCGATTTTTCTTCTTCTTCAGACTGCATTAAAAACTGACTGACCAAAGAGTTAAGAGCTATTTGTCATTTTTTCAGAGCTGTTGCACAATCCAGTGCATTGGTGGCACTTATCAACTGGCAAACAGGTGCTTTGCTCTTTCTCTGGTCTCACGCACAAAAACTCTGAATTCAATGCAAATATGCAGTAAATAAACAATATAGAAGCTGTAAACAAATTCTTTCTTTATTAGAATACTTATGTAGTGTGCCGATACCTCATATTACAGGTGCATCTCAATAAATTAGAATGTCGTGGAAAAGTTCATTTATTTCAGTAATTCAACTCAAATTGTGAAACTCGTGTATTAAATAAATTTAATGCACACAGACTGAAGTAGTTTAAGTCTTTGGTTCTTTTAATTGTGATGATTTTGGCTCACATTTAACAAAAACCCACCAATTCACTATCTCAAAAAATTAGAATACATCATAAGACCAATAAAAAAAACATTTTTAGTGAATTGTTGGCCTTCTGGAAAGTATGTTCATTTACTGTATATGTACTCAATACTTGGTAGGGGCTCCTTTTGCTTTAATTACTGCCTCAATTCGGCATGACATGGAGGTGATCAGTTTGTGGCACTGCTGAGGTGGTATGGAAGCCCAGGTTTCTTTGACAGTGGCCTTCAGCTCATCTGAATTTTTTGGTCTCATGTTTCTCATTTTCCTCTTGACAATACCCCATAGATTCTCTATGGGGTTCAGGTCTGGTGAGTTTGCTGGCCAGTCAAGCACCATGGTCATTTAACCAACTTTTGGTGCTTTTGGCAGTGTGGGCAGGTGCCAAATCCTGCTGGAAAATGAAATCAGCATCTTTAAAAAGCTGGTCAGCAGAAGGAAGCATGAAGTGCTCCAAAATTTCTTGGTAAACGGGTGCAGTGACTTTGGTTTTCAAAAAACACAATGGACCAACACCAGCAGATGACATTGCACCCCAAATCATCACAGACTGTGGAAACTTAACACTGGACTTCAAGCAACTTGGGCTATGAGCTTCTCCACCCTTCCTCCAGACTCTAGGACCTTGGTTTCCAAATGAAATACAAAACTTGCTCTCATCTGAAAAGAGGACTTTGGACCACTGGGCAACAGTCCAGTTTTTCCTTCTTCTTAGCCCAGGTAAGATGCCTCTGATGTTGTCTGTGGTTCAGGAGTGGCTTAACAAGAGGAATACGACAACTGTAGCCAAATTCCTTGACACGTCTGTGTGTGGTGGCTCTTGATGCCTTGACCCCAGCCTCAGTCCATTCCTTGTGAAGTTCACCCAAATTCTTGAATCGATTTTGCTTGACAATCCTCATAAGGCTGTGGTTCTCGGTTGGTTGTGCATCTTTTTCTTCCACACTTTTTCCTTCCACTCAACTTTCTGTTTACATGCTTGGATACAGCACTCTGTGAACAGCCAGCTTCTTTGGCAATGAATGTTTGTGGCTTACCCTCCTTGTGAAGGGTGTCAGTGATTGTCTTCTGGACAACTGTCAGATCAGCAGTCTTCCCCATGATTGTGTAGCCTAGTGAACCAAACTGAAAGACCATTTTGAAGGCTCAGGAAACCTTTGCAGGTGTTTTGAGTTGATTAGCTGATTGGCATGTCACCATATTCTAATTTTTTGAGATAGTGAATTGGTGGGTTTTTGTTAAATGTGAGCCAAAATCATCACAATTAAAAGAACCAAAGACTTAAACTACTTCAGTCTGTGTGCATTGAATTTATTTAATACACGAGTTTCACAATTTGAGTTGAATTACTGAAATAAATGAACTTTTCCACGACATTCTAATTTATTGAGATGCACCTGTATATAACATGGTGTTTGTCATAATGTACATTATTTAATATTTATATTACTGTGCCTGTTATATTATCCAGGCAGTAAAAATAGCAGTGAAGTGTGGTAATTCGTTTTGACTAAGCGTGTAGTGAAATTACACATAAAAAGACTCTTTACATGCAATACTTTACTATGATTGTAGACAAACGAACTACAGAACCTCACTGCTATTATTATTGCATTGATAAAATAACACGTAAAGTATTCCTGTAATGGTGCTCTTTTTCTCACCACACACATAAACCTGAATTCAAAACACATATTCAATAATTAAATAAAGAAAAGACCATGAAGATATATTATTTTAAATGTTATGCTTCATATTTCATGGTATACTGTTTTACCTAATGAACATTATTTCATGGGTATTAATATCACCGTACCTTGTGTTATAATACCCAGGCATTAAACAAACAGAATCTGGGTTTGGGAGTTTGTTTGGAATATACTTTAAGCAAAATACATGCAAAAATATGAAGACAGATGACATGGGATGTATGCAACAACGTTCTTTACTCCTCTCACTCGAATAAAACATAGATTATATACTCCTCAAATTGCATCAAAAACATGGAAAGAACATAATGAAACGGTTATGCCAAATCTGTTAAATACAGTTGCAGATCCATGCACTAGAATAAATGTTTGTAGAACAGCACCACCTACTTTACAAGGGGGGGAATTGTGTTTCATTTTATTCGTTTCGATCTCGGTGTGAATAGACCTATCGTTGGCAGTTCGTCTCATCAGAAATTTTGTGTGAATAGGCCTTAAGGTTAGGGATTTTTTAAAATCCCTAACCCAAGAATGAGCAATAGTAATAAGAATACTTGCCTAATTAAACCACTAAATAATGACACATTACTATTACATAACTATAAATAACAGGACCAGGGATGTACAATACATGTGACCATATCGGTACATTTTTTTTTTTCATATTAGTCTGATATTGGAATAATTTCAGAGTTAATTTTTTCCAACTCAAACAGTATCTTTTTTTTATACCAGGTTTAAAAAGTACTAAACAGCTATCCACCAGTTACTATTGGCGGTATTGGCATTGGACAAAATTTCTATGTAGCCTTTTCCCTAGACAGGACTAAAATCAATTTATGTTTGACATACTAATTAGCCCACATCAGAAGGCTAAATAAATGACCATGCATTATTTCTGTGTAGACAGAACATGTTTATTATCTGTCAATCATGTGTTGAAACACAGCTCTGAAACCTAATACCAGACAAAGATCAATTAGACAAGGACAGCAACCTAACTGAAGGCTTATGTCTAGACGTGGTCAGTGAGGGTCGCAGATGTTGACGGTGTCTTACCCCGGGAGCATGTTATTGTGCAGGGTCTGCAGTCTTGTCTTCACCAGATCTAGCGGCTGGAACAGCAGAGTGGAGCAGGTGCCACTGAGAGAGCCGCACATAAAGGCCTTCAGGGCAGGATGAGCCTAAGAGAACAAACCAAGAAAGACAGTGTAACACAGTTCAATGGAAAGGAGGAGGCGAGAACCGGCTTGACAATATAAATAAAGGTTTAATGATAAATTTAAACCAAAAGACACAAACACACACAGGTGTCGGACAGCTGTCCGTAACACTCTCTCGCACTGCCATCTCCGGTCGGCCTTATCCCTCTCAGGCTTAATCAGCCGTATTAGGGGCCGGGTGTGCGGAATCACGACCCGGACCCGCCCTGCCGCCCTGCCACAGACAGAATTTAAGAAAGCAAGTACTGAAAGGGAGGACAAAAGTTAAAGCAAAAGAAGAATAAAATGGGTGGTCAGTAAATGTGGGGTGACAGCAAAAGAGAAGTGAAAAGACAGTGAGAAGAATGAATGATGCAGAAACATCCAGGACACAATTCAGCCTACACTTTAAAGGGGCCATAAGCAACAATTTATAGTCATAAATTAGTTTCTGATTACCTTTTTTCCTTCTCTCTCTGACCTTTATAATCAAACAGGTTGTTTTTACTTCTATAACTTTAAAGATCACATGTGTAATTTCTGCGCCACTAGTGTCATCAAACAAAATTGCAAAAATAATGGAATCAAACAGGTTTCTCGAATACTCCCCCATTTTCCATAGGTTTACAAACAGGTAGTACTACACCAGGCTCAGGCCATTGACTGAGCCAATGTCAGTGTCAGGATGCTTAAACAAGCACCAGTTTGTTTTTTTTTGTTTTTTCTCCCAATTTGGAATGCCCAATTCCCAACGTGCTTGTGGTCGCGTAGTGATTCACCTCAGTCCGGGTGGCGGAGGACGAATCCCATCTTCCTCCGTGTCTGAGACCATCAACCCGCGCATCTTATCACGTGGCTTGTTGAGCGCGTTGCCACGGAGACATAGTGCGTGTGGAGGCTTCACGCCATCCACCACGGCATCCACGCTCAACTCACCACGCACCCCTCCGAGAACGAACCACATAATAGCGACCACGAGGAGGTTACGCCATGTGACTATACCCTCCCTAGCAACCGGGCCAATTTGGTTGCTTAGGAGACCTGGCTGGAGTCACTCAGCGCGCCCTGGGATTCGAACTAGCGAACTCCAGGGGTGGTAGCCCCGTTTTGTGTTTTTTGAGTGTTACACTTTTCAGGGGAATCAACGAATGGCTTTCTTTTAGATGTCTCTGGGAGAACAACTTTTAACGTCAAATAAATTACACAAAGCACCTTCAAGACTAACATGTTGGCTAAATAACATCTGTTATGATTGGCTGACCTCTAAATACTGATGTAATAGCGCACAACAGTGCCCACCCACTTTTTCAGTGGTCTTGGTTCCAGAACAAATTTTCCCATTAATGTTTTCCATAGGGATTTAATAAAGTCCTTCATAAGAGTTCTAAGCCATGCAACAAACTTTGATTTAAAGGGGGAAAAAAAAAAATGTACAAGATGTAGTACTTCCGGTCACTGATGGGCTATATATACACAGTACTGTGCAAAAGTCTTAGGCACATAAGATGCTTCACAAAAACATTTGTATTAAGATGGTTATTTATATTTTCAGCTTTAGTGTGTCAATAGGAAATATAAATTTTAGACTCCCAAACATTTCTTTTGCAAATAGAAAATATTAGAACAGAAAAACAGGGAGCCCTGCAACAGATGTCATGGTCCCCACAGAGCCCCCCACTGAACATCGAGTCAGTCTGGGATTACAAGAGACAGAAGCTGTTTAGACAGCCAAAATAGATAGAAGAACTGTGGTGAATTCTCCAAGAAGCTTGGAACATCCTATCTGCGAACCAAGAAAAACTATGTCCAGGTGTACCTAGGAGAATTGGGGCTGTTTTGAAGGCAAAGGTGGTCACAACAAATACTGATTTAGCTTTTTTATGTTTACTAGACTTTGTATGACGTTAATTGATAAAACTATTTATGGCATTATTTTTGAAGACATCCTCACTATGCAACATTTTTCCCAAGTGCCTAAAACTTTTGCACAGTACTGTGTGTGTATATATACAGGTGCATCTCAATAAATTAGAATGTCGTGGAAAAGTTAATTTATTTCAGTAATTCAACTCAAATTGTGAAACTCGTGTATTAAATAAATTCAATGCACACAGACTGAAGTAGTTTAAGTCTTTGGTTCTTTTAATTGTGATGATTTTGGCTCACATTTAACAAAAACCCACCAATTCACTATTCCACTTTTCCACGACATTCTAATTTATTGAGATGCACCTGTATATATATATATATAACACACACACACACACACACACACACACACACACACACACACACCAGTTAGTTCCGGTCCACGAATCTGATTGGACGAGAGACGCTCCATGAGAAGTGATGGTCTCACACCCTCATCACTGGGACGCTTCACTGTGTGTATCACTCCGCTTGTGTTTGTGCCGTTCTAAACTAAAGTGTAAGAGCAGTCCAAATGTGTTAAGAGCTACTGTGTGTCTCTTTACATGTAATTTTTTGACATTATATACACTATATTGCCAAAAGTATTCACTCATCTGCCTTTAGACGCATATGAACTTAAGTGACATCCCATTCTTAATCCATAGTGTTTACTATGACGTCGGCCCACCCTTTGCAGCTATAACAGCTTCAACTCTTCTGGGAAGGCTTTCCACAAGGTTTAGGAGTGTGTTTATGGGAATTTTTGACCATTCTTCCAGAAGTGCATTTGTGAGGTCAGACATTGATGTTGGACGAGAAGGCCTGGCTCGCAGTCTTCGCTCTAATTCATCCCAAAGGTGCTCTATCGGGTTGAGGTCAGGACTCAGGCCAGACTGTGCAGGCCAGTCAAGTTCTTCCACACCAAACTCGCTCATCCATGTCTTTATGGACCTTGCTTTGTGCACTGGTGCGCAGTCATGTTGGAACAGGAAGGGGCCATCCCCAAACTGTTCCCACAAAGTTGGGAGCATGGAATTGTCCAAAATCTCTTGGTATCCTGAAGCATTCAGAGTTCCTTTCACTGGGACTAAGGGGCCAAGCCCAGCTCCTGAAAAACAACCCCACACCATAATCCCCCCTCCACCAAACTTCACAGTTGGCACAATGCAGTCAGACAAGTACTGTTCTCCTGGCAACCGCCAAACCCAGACTCGTCCATCAGATTGCCAGATGGAGAAGCGTGATTCGTCACTCCAGAGAACACGTCTCCACTGCTCTAGAGTCCAGTGGCGGCGTGCTTTACACCACTGCATCCGACACTTTGCATTGCACTTGGTGATGTATGGCTTGGATGCAGCTGCTCGGCCATGGAAACCCATTCCATGAAGCTCTCTACGCACTGTTCTTGAGCTAATCTGAAGGCCACATGAACTTTGGAGGTCTGTAGCGATTGACTCTGCAGAAAGTTGGCGACCTCTGCGCACTATGCGCCACGGCATCCGCTGACTCCGCTCTGTCATTTTACGTGGCCTACCACTTCGTGGCTGAGTTGCTGTCATTCCCGATTGCTTCCACTTTGTTATAATACCACTGACAGTTGACTGTGGAATATTTAGTAGCGAGGAAATTTCACGACTGGACTTGTTGCACAGGTGGCATCCTATCACAGTACCACGCTGGAATTCACTGAGCTCCTGAGAGCGGCCCATTCTTTCACAAATGTTTGTAGAAGCAGTCTGCATGCCTAGGTGCTTCATTTTATACACCTGTAGCCATGGAAGTGATTGGAACACCTGAATTCAATTATTTGGATGGGTGAGCAAATACTTTTGGCAATATAGTGTATGTTAGCCAGCAGGTGGTGGCAAAAGATAATTTTTGTGTGTAATATGAGCCATTTTGCGTGTAATATGATTTTGTGTGTGATCGCTAGGAAATAGCTTTAAATGAACAACTTCAGCATTACAGCTCATCACAGCTGACAGACACAACAGACTGATTAATTACACAAACTCAAGGCACTTACCTCTTACCGGACTTTCCACATTGGAGGACATACTGTTTAAAATGCCGGAGAAGATTGCGGTTTCTACAGTGGATGAATGTTACGCACCAGCTACCGCGAAATAGGGAGAAATACCACTGCTTGGACGACAATTTTTCCACTGAGAAAGCTGATCTTCAGAAAGCTGACAGCATCTCTGCTTGGGAGTGGCAACAGGTGATGGCACACGCTCCATCTCTCTCTCTCTCTCTCTCTCTCACACACACACACACACACACACACACACACACACCCCCATCCTTTTTTATCCAATAACTTGGTAGAAACAGCACAAGCCGTGAAACTATTTCTGAAGTGACATTTTTTAATTACTAACGAAGGCTTGGACATATCACTTGGTTTGAACCAGTGACGGCAGATTCTGATCCGTCACGCAAGAAAGTAGTTCCATGTACAAATGCATTTTTATGACCGTACTCAGTTTTTCCTAATTTTTCAATTATTTTTTAATGCCCCTAAAGTGCCCTGCCGCTCTCCCCCTCAGGTAGAAGTGTCCGCCGACGCAGCTGCGGGCGCGGCGCCTGGGCCGGTCTGCTGGAGTTGCGGGGATCCGGGACACTTCTGGGATCAATGCCCTGTGATGGAACTGGGAACGGTGGTCCGGATCCCCAACACTCCACAGGCTGCCCCCGATCGGGCCGGAGCATACCGGATACCAGTAAGTGTCAAGGGGGGTACTCACCAAGCACTGGTGGACACGGGTTGTAACCAAACCACTATCCACCAATGCGTGGTTCAATGCAAGGCTTTGGGCACAGCTAAAACAGTGAGGGTGAAGTGTGTGCATGGGGATATTCACAACTACCCTGTGGTGACCCTTGTTATTATAATTCAGGGAACAAAACAGAGTGGAGGCCACGGTTAGTTCCCGCCTCACCCATCCGCTGATTTTGGGGACTAATTGGTCTGAATTTAGAAATGTATTAAAGGGAATATGCGTGAATGGGTCCTGCACTAAAGCAATGAGATGTGAGATGTACGATTCTCTGGCAGGGGAGGCGGTGCCAGGGCTGTCTTTGTCTGCTCCATGTCAAGATGACGTGAGGGGGGGAGAGGCTTCAGCCCCTCTTGTCCTCGGGGAATTTCCCGAAGGGGATTTCCCTTTGGAGCAGCCGTGAGACGAAACCCTCAAGCACACCTTTGTCCAAGTGAGAGTGATTGATGGTCAACAACTCCAGCTGGGTGTCGCCCTTTCATATCCTTATTTTGCAATTATAAACGAGCGGTTGTATAGAGTGACGCAGGATGCTCAAACAAAGGAAAATACAACCCAGCTCTTAATACTGCAGAGCCGTCGGGAAAAGGCGTTCCAGGCAGCTCATTATAATCCCATGGCAGGTCATCTAGGGGAAAGAAAAACACTGAACCACCAAATAGCCCGTTTTTATTGGCCGGGCATTGGTGGCGATGTCCGCAGGTGGTGTGCGGCATGCCGCGAATGCCAGTGGGTGAATCCACCAGCCACCCAAAAAGCGCCATTGCGCCCTCTTCCGCTGATCGTGGTCCCCGTCGAGAGAATTGGAATGGACCTCGTCGGGCCATTAGAGCGGTCAGCATGCAGACATCGCTTTGTATTGGTCCTAGTGGACTATGCAACACAATAGCCGGAAACAGTGCCTCTGTTCAACATCTCAGCACGCAGTGTTGGAGGCACTCTGCAAAATAATATCCCGGGTGGGGATTCTGAAAGAAATCCTCACCGATCAGGGCACAACCTTTATGTCACGAACACTACGATTTAATAAAACCCTTAAAAACATGATTCGTAAGTTCGTGCACGTGGACGATAGAAATTGGGACAAATGGCTCAATCCCCTGTTATTCGCAGTACGAGAGGTCCCGCAAGCCTCCACAGGATTTTCCCCATTTGAGCTGCTATATGGGCGGCGCCGCGCGGCATGCTTGATGTTATGCGCGAAGCTTGGGAGGAGGTACCTTCAAACAGTAAGAATGAAATTCAATACGTTCTTGATCTTCAAGCAAAACTCCACACTTTGGGGCAACTAACACAGGAGAATTTGCTCCAAGCTCAAGAACGATAGAGCCGACTGTACGACAGGGGAACTTGGCTGCAGGAATTCGCACCGGGAGATAAGGTACTCGTATTAGTTCCCACATCAAGCTCCAAATTACTCGCCAAGTGGCAAGGACCCTTTGAGGTCACTTGATGAGTGGGGGATCTTGATTATGAGGTAAAGCGAACCGATAGAGGGGGCGCACGTCAAATATATCACCTCAACCTCCTAAAATTGTGGAGGGAGGCGGTCCCTGTGACGTTGGCTACGGAAGTCCCGGAGAGGGCGGAGCTCGGGCCTGAGGTGAATACACCCCGGTCACTTGCGGAGACCACCTCTCACTGTATCAGCTCGCAGAGGTTGCCAAGTTGCAAAAGGAGTTTGCAGATGTGTTTTCCCCTCTACCAGGTCGTACGAACCTCATACAGCACCACATCGAGACCGAGCCGGGAGTAATGGTACGTAGCTGTCCCTACCGATTGCCCGAGCACAAAAAGAAAATTGTCCGGGAAGAATTGGATACAATGCTCGATATGGGGTTAGAGGAATCCCACAGCGATTGGTCCAGCCCGGTCGTTCTAGTTCCTAAGAGCGACGGGTCTGTACAGTTCTGTGTGGATTATAGAGTCAACGCGGTGTCTAAATTTGACGCATACCCAATGCCTCGCATTGATGAGTTGCTCGATTGGTTGGGCACTGCTCGATTTTATTCAACATTGGATTCGACAAAGGGTTATTGGCAGATCCCCTTGACACCAATTTCCCGTGAAAAAACAGCCTTCTCCACGGCGTTCGGATTACAGCAATTTGTGACGCTTCCGTTCGGTTTGTTTGGGGCCCCGGCTACGTTTCAGTGTCTCATGGACCAAATCTTCAGACCGCATTCGGCTTATGCCGCTGCCTACTTAGATGACATCATCATTTACAGCAATGATTGGCAGCTGCACATGCAGCATCTGAGGGCGGTTCTGAGATCGCTGAGATGAGCGGGACTCACAGCAAACCCCAAGAAGTGCGCGGTTGGAGGTATTGTACCTGGGGTTCCACTTGGGCCATGGGCAAGTGCGTCCCCAAATTGACAAGACTGCGGTGATTGCAACCTGCCCGAGGCCCAAAACCAAAAAGGGGGTGAGACAGTTCCTGGGACTGGCTAGCTATTATAGGAGATTCGTGCCTAATTATTCATGCCTATATATAATCACTTACCATCTAAGGTCTGGGTAGATTAGATGGTAAGCGAACAATCTGTTCTCGTAGTCAACATGTTGAATGCAGGAAAAATGGGCAGGAGCAAAGACCTTAGACTAGGGCCAAATTGTTATGGCCAGACGACTGGGTCAGATCATCTCTGAAACAGCAAGGCTTGTGGGGTGCTCTCGGTCAGCAGTGGCAAGTACCTGCCGACAGCGGTCCGAGGAGGGACAAACCACAAACCGGCGACAGGGTGTTGGGTGCCCAAGGAACATCAATGCGTGAGAGCAACGAAGGCTACCCCATCTTGTCTGAACTAACAGAAGGTCTACTATGGCACAAGTCACAGAAAATTTTAATGATGGTTTTGGGAGGAATGGGTCACAACACACATTGCATCACACCCTGCTGCGTATGGGAACACGAGCGTCGGTACTGGACCTTGGAGCAGTGGAAGAAGGTCACCTGGTCCGATGAGTCACGTTTTCTTTTACATCACGAGGACGGCCATGAACATGTGCGCCGTTTACCTGGGGATGCTCTAGGCAATGTTCTACTGGGAAACCCTGGGTCCGGCCATTCATGTGGACGTCGATTTGCCTAAACAACACTGCAGACCAGGTACACCCATTCATGGCAACGGTTTTCCCTGATGGCAGTGGCCTCTTTCAGCAGGATAATGTGCCCTACCACACTGCACACATTGTTCGGGAATGGTTTGAGGAACATGATGGAGAGTTCAAGGTGTTTCCCTGGCCTCCAAATTCCTTAAATCTCAATCCGATTGAGAGGTCACGTGACGCCATGCAAGGGGCAGACGTGTGAGCAACGAGCTCTGCGCACTTAGCTAAATTTTTAATTATTCTCATGTTATAATCTGGTGAATTTTGATACACCCAGTTACACATTTGCTCTTTGATGCAAAACATGGCAAAGAAGTCAAAATCCTCGGGCTCTGGAGACATTAAAAGACACTTACGTGTTCAGGATGAAAGCCCCGACAGGCCTACAGACTGGGGACTCGATTTGGATGGTGCGGCGGGAGAAGGAATCCAGTATCAGTTGTCCAACATGTCGGTGATGTTGACGAAGATTCTTGCTGACTTGGAGGATCTCGCTGTAATACGTCGATTGATTACAGCAATGGAAATAAAATTCTCTGAGCTAGTTATAAGAGTGACTGATGTTGAGAGACAAATCGATTTTTTGGAGTCATCAGAGAGGGAATTAACCGCTAATCCGCCCGCTACCAAAGTTGATTTGGAACATCTCCTTGAAAAGCTT
Source organism: Myxocyprinus asiaticus (assembly GCF_019703515.2). Taxonomy (NCBI): domain Eukaryota; kingdom Metazoa; phylum Chordata; class Actinopteri; order Cypriniformes; family Catostomidae; genus Myxocyprinus; species Myxocyprinus asiaticus. Next base: position 44,372,093 of record NC_059352.1, on the reverse strand, counting down.
GAAGATCTTGAGAATAGAAGCCGCAGGAATAACGTTCGAATTGTTGGAATTCCTGAGCATGAGGAGGGCAGAGATATGGTGAAATTCCTAGACAAGTTTTTCCCGAGTCTGCTCGACATAACAGGCCACAAGCTGGAAATCGAGCAAGCTCACAGAGTCCCAGCTCACAGATTTGCTGAGGGAGACAGGCCCCGACTGATTCTTGACAGATTTCTGAGGTCATCCATTAAAGATCTTGTTGCGCCAGGCGAGGAGCAAAGGAAAGCTTTCTTGGCAGAACCACAATATTTTCTTGTTCACGGACTTTGCGAACTCGACAAGAGAGAAACGCGATCGGTTCAAGGAATGTAAGAATCTCTTACATCGGCGAAAGATCTCATTTGCTCTGATGTTTCCGGCCAAACTGAGAATAGAAACGAAGGTCGGTCACAAAGTATTTACATGTCCCAATCAGGCAATGTCTTTTATTGAATCAATGGCTGAATAAACCGTTGGATGTTTCTCATGCGAGTGGGTCGACTCGCTGTACTTACTCTTGAGGAAGCTGGGCGACATTTTAGGTTTTTTGCGTTGGCTCCGCTCTGCGGCTGGAGCTTGTTTTGTGAATAACACTTTTCCTTAAAAGAAACTTTTGCATTGACGGAAGATTACTTTTGCATTGAAGTTCCTGGCCAGTTTGAGAGTGGACACTACGGATGACCGCAAAATATCTACATGTTCACACAAAGGATGTCTTTTATAAAGTTGACGGATTATGTAAGTCATGGTACATACATTTATGCGGCCTCCGAGTGAACTGACTCGACCATCCGGGGAACCAGGATGCCGGTTTTGTTTCTTTTTGTATTGGTTCCGCCTAGCGGCTGGAGCTTGTTCTGTTGAATAACACTCCTTTGGAACAGCTTTGGATTCATCTGTTCGTTCTTCGTGCTTATTCCTCTTGCTGGCTGTAGTTTGTTTTGTTGAGTTTTTTTTACGGGACATTGGAATGATTACGTCATCCGTTGAACTCATAACAGCCAGCTCACTGAAAATTTGTCTGTCTATCCAAGGAATCTGAACGGTTTTATATCAGCTGGAATTTGTTTTGTGGAAGATCACACCTTTGAGACAGTTCTGTGAATTAATCTACACATTCTTTGTGTTCATTCTTCCTATTGGCTGGGTTTACTTTACAAAGTATTTTCTGTTATGTAATTTTGCCTCAAAAATTTGTGAGGCAAAATTGAGCAATCCGATGGCAAAGTTGTCGTGGGGGCTCGAGGGCGTTCATGGACCTTTTGAGTTTAGAGGGTGTTCAGAGATGGCCAGAGTGGCAGCTCTTAAGGAGGGGGTATCCAGAAGACTGGGGAGTCTGGACGTGTTTGTGAAGAAGTGGGGCAGATATCTGTCTTTTTTGGAGGACTCTCGGGGAGGGACAGTGGAGAGAAAGGTGTAGGGATTGTTTTATTTATTTTATTTTTTAATTAATTAATTTATTTTTGTTGTGTGTCTATGGTTGTGACCACTGGGGTGTTGTTGGGGGTCGGGTGGGGGATAGTGGGGGTTATATATTGATTCTGTATATGTGTGTTCTGCTATTGATATTTAATGGTTGAATCAATAAAAAAAATGTTAATCATAAAAATAAAAAAAAAATCTCAATCCGATTGAGCATCTGTGGGATGTGCTGGACCAACAAGTCTGATCCACAACGGCTCCACCTCACAACTTACAGGACTTGAAAGATCTGCTGCTAATATCTTGGTGCCAGATATCACGACACCTTCAGGGGTCTTGTAGAGTCTATGCTTCAGCGGGTCGGCATAGTTTTGGCAGCACAAGGAGGACCAACAGCATATTCGGTCATAATGTTTTGGCTCATCAGTGTATATTTGTGCAAAATTAACTGTATATGCAATTTCAAGACATCATTTTTTGTACATTTTAAAAAAGGTAAAATGTGACAAATGATAAAAGAACTAATGATAAATAAAACTTGTAAAATTAGTATTTCTGTAATTTACCAAGTTAGAAGGTCCCCTGTATTATTAATTACAACATTAGCTGAAAGAGAATTTCTTTCATACTGTGAGCAAAATGGACATAATAACTGAAATATACCCTAATGAATTGGAATTGAAAGCTTGTAAATCGAAATCAAATCAGGATATAAAGATAAATCAAATCGTGATATATGTATCGTGACACTTGTATCGCAATACGTATCGTATCTTGGGGTGGCTGGTGATACCCAGTATATATTTAAAAGTTTTATAAGGTAATGCTCAGTATCATTTCCCTTATGGAAAAAAATTAATGGGGTTTTTACTTCCGTTCTCTATTCCATAGTTCATCTGGTCAACAGGTAAAATTGGGTCATGATAAAGTGCTCATTGTTGTGATGTCACAAAACTGATGATTTCTGGATGATCTGTTTTTGCAGCTTAGTTTTCATAAAAGGTCTGGGTGCACAGAGGAGGAAGCTTTTTATTGTGAATGTTAGAATATTACTTTGAAATCTTTCATTTAAAAAGAGCAAGGAAATCCTGTTGATATGCCCCCTTTAACAGACTTCATTTTCTCAAACAGTCACCATTTACTATATGAACAACAAAAATACCACAGTGACCAACACTGACACCCCAGATAAAAAAGGATATTATCCTATACTCAGGCATTGAATATTCAACCTGGACAGTGATCCTGCATTTGGTGTCATGCACAGACACTAAATCTTACAATACACGTGTCATTTGCATGTTAATGTATGCAAAAAGAAAACAATACATCGTGCATTGCAAGATCAAAATACATTGACCATAAAAGTGAATCACACCCACTACAGATGCACAACCACAAACTGACACAGTCAGCATCAACACAATCATACTGAATGCACATCACGACTTGAGCACTGCCGACAGGTTACTCGAAGTGCTGAGATTCATACAGAAGCATGAAAACAACAAGACACGAGTGACCATGGTGGGCAGATGCACACACAGATGTGCAAAAACATACACTATGGAAAATCCACAGAGATACACACTGAGGCATTGACTAATCTGCCCTACCTTTCCAAGGCTGCTGGCAGATTTGGGCTGCGGGTCCTTATTCTCTTGCATCTCTCTCTCTCACTCTTTCTGTTGCCGCTAACAGCATATGACAGAATAAGGCCCGATCTCTCTCCTCTCTGAAACACAATACCCAACAATCTCTCTTTTCCCCCTCCCACCCACATTAGGAGACTCACTGGCTTAATCCACAAGCTTCCATGCTTTCTGATCTAAGCTCTGCTTTTCCACACTCCTTATCATTGCCTCGTACCTAAACATACATTTTGCCTCTGCCCGTTTGTGTTCCTCCTCACCAAACCATCATGTCTTTTGAGCACAGCATGAGTCATACAGTTGCCAAAGGCATAAGTGTTTGTGTGTGCGGCTTGTGTGGATGTGACAGAGAAATGTGGGTCATTCTTTGGACGCATGTATTCTATAATTGCAACATAGGTTTAGCACGAATGCACAGCAAAGAAAAATAATGACTTATAAATCTGTATATGCTCTTTCCACCTAAAGTGGGTTAGATGTTGTGTTGTCACAGCACACTGCTAATACAGTTTCATCATTCAATGTACCCACTCTCTGACTCCCAATTTCCAAGAGAAACAATAATCTGATTCCTTATTCACCACCTAGAAGGAAACACCCTGTAAATATAATTAGTAATGTCAACCACTCAAGCTGATGTTGATTTTATAGGCAATCAGCAGTCTGGGTTAACAAGAAAGATTAGTGATGCGCCTGTTGAATTAACCTTAATATTTCAAACATTCAAAACAAATATCAGCACACCATTATAAGTTATTCAACATTAACAGGACATATCTATATTTAAAAAAAAAACAGCAATATGACAAACTCACCAGGACAATGTCCATTGCAGATGGAGAGGAGGAAGATGAGGGTGATGATGAAGGTTGTGCAGAGGAAGAGCTCAACTCCCTCCTTTCCCTCTCCTCTATGGCCGTTGTGATACCTGGCACTTTAAAGCTTCCAGACTGCATGCGAGAGATTAATACCCAACCTGATCAGACAAGCACCACTAATATCACACAAAATCAAGCATGCATTACAGAGAAACTGGAGTGAGGTGCATTAGAGCTCATAGACTCTCTAGTAGAAATACAATTGACTGGTGGCCAGATTTAATGATGTTTAAAGTTAATTATTTAAGGTTGAACTGTCTCACCTGTATGTTAAGGGCCGAAGAGGAAGAGTGAATGAGGGATGGTCTTCATCATGTCTGATTCTCGCTCTTTCTGACACTTAACGCAGACTGCTGGTTCAAGACCACGAGGCAAGAACAGTCGATTTAGACACAGCTAACCAGCATTTAATGCATGGAGTTTAATGGAGACGTGCAGAAATATTCAGAGTAGAATTAATGTAAATGTTAAATACAAATACAGATCTGCGCACAAGCTAATGCTAATGCCACTGACAGCAGTGGTGACCCAGAGTAACGTACTTTAAATATTCAGCAAATGTTTACAATTTATACTATATTAGTTTCCATATAAAATACAAAACTGACACAAAAACACTCAAATATTGGGGGATACAGCTGACGCAACAGCACGTCAGCTGATTTCTGTAAATTAGCCGGTTATGCTAACGCTGCAGTAAGCGTTTACTGCCTCACAAACTATAATACTTTAACTTACATATAGTTCTGTTCCGCTTTTTCCTGTATAAAACTGCGTATTCTTTCTAAACGACCGACCAATTATGACAGGACAGACAAATTCCCGGTAAAATGGTGGGCAACTACGTTACACAAGAGTTTCACACTCTTCTAAGGAGACCGACCATGAGTTTGGTGTCACGCTTGCGTAAGAAAGTTCTGCGTTGTTTTCTTTGCTTATCTCCTCCGTAGTCTCCAGAACAACGGGTGTGAACCGGCTTCAGCTCGAATATTCCAGTCTGATCACCCCCAATGGAAAACTGATGCAAATGTTTCATGACCACCGTCAGCATTATCTGTTATTTGTAATAAATGGTGTAAGAAATTGAATTATGATATTCTGTTGAAATTTAGTTTTAGGTCCTTGGTAACAAGAAAAAAGCTTAGGTAATTAAGGACCCCTCATGCTTCACATCAGAATAAAACATCAAGAGCCTTTTGAACTGAATCATTGACAAATTCAGAAGACTAGTCATTTTAATTTACTAACCTGTCATTAAGATAATGCTTTAATCCAAAGTAAAACACATATTACTGGTAAATTCATGCTCAATGGCATAAATAGTTTATGGAGGACCACTTCTGGGCTTCAAACCTACAACCTTTTTGTTCTAAGCCCATATGTTGAACCCTTATGTTTCTGTTTAACCTGTTGAATTGCAAAGAAAAAGTCACTTTTGAAATGGAAAACAAAAAGAAAAGGTTAGAGTGGGCAAAGTAACAGACATTGGACAACAGATAATTGGAAAAGCGTGTTATGGATCTTAACCCCATTGAGCTTTTGTGGGATCAGCTAGACTGTAATGTGTGTGAGAATTGCCCAACAAGACAGCCACATCTATGACAAATGCTACAGGAAGCATGGGGTGAAATGTCACCGGAGTATCTGGACAAACTGACAGCTAGAATGCCAAGGATCTGCAAAGCTGTCATTGCTGCATGTGGAGGAATTTTTGATGAGAACGCTCTGAACTAGTTTAAGTTCTGTAGTAATTTTTCTTGCTATTAATGTCCGGACTATACACTGTGATCAGTTGAATGCCATTTTGGTGAATAAAAGTACCAATTTCTTTCTTTAAGAGCAAAATCTGTACATTATACCAAACTTTTGGCCACCAGTGTACATAAACTCAGCCAAAAAAGAAATGTCCCTTTTTCAGGACACTGTATTTTAAAGATAATTTTGTAAAAATCTAAATAACTTTACAGATCTTTATTGTAAAGGGTTTAAACAATGTTTTCCATGCTTATTCAATGAACCATAAACAATTAATGAACATGCACCTGTGGAATGCTGTTAAGACACTAACAGATGGTAGGCAATTAAGGTCACAGTTATAAAAACACAGGACACTAAAGAGACCTTTCTACTGACTCAAAAAAAAAAAAAACACCAAAAGAAAGATGCCCAGGGTCCCTGCTCATCTGTGTGAATGTGCCTTAGGCATGCTGCATGGAGGGCATGAGGACTGCAGATGTGGCCAGGGCAATAAATTGCAATGTCCGTACTGTGAGACGCCTAAGATTGTGCTACAGGGAGACAGGAAGGATAACTGATCGTCCTCGCTGTGGCAGACCACATGTAACAACACCTGCACAGGATCGGTACATCCGAATATCACACTTGCGGGACAGGTACAGGATGGCAACAACAACTGCCCGAGTTACACCAGGAATGCACAATCCCTCCATCAGCGCTCAGACTGTCAAATAGATAGAGAGGCTGGACTGAGGGCTTGTACGCCTGTTGTAAGGCAGATCCTTACCAGACATCACCGGCAACAACGTCACCTATGGGCACAAACCCACCTTTGCTGGACCAGACAGGATTGGCAAAAAGTGCACTTCACTGACGAATCTTGGATTTGTCTCACCAGGGGTGATTGTCGGACTCGCGTTTATCATCGAAGGAATGAGCTTTACACTGAGGCCTGTACTCTGGAGCGGTATTGATTTGGAGGTGGAGGGTCCCGTCATGGTCTGGGGCGGTGAGTCATAGCATCGTTGCCTGCAATGACAACAAGCTCAGTCCAATCTCAACGCTGTGCGTTACAGGGAAGACATCCTCCTCCCTCATGTGGTACACTTCCTGCAGGCTCATCCTGACATGACCCTCCAGCATGACAACGCCACCAGCCATACTGCTCGTTCTGTGCGTGATTTCCTACAAGACAGGAATGTCAGTGTTCTGCCATGGCCAGCGAAGAGCCCGGATCTCAATCCCATTGAGCACATCTGGGACCTGTTGTATTGGAGGGCGAGGGCTAGGCCCATTCCCCCCAGAAATGTCCGGGAACTTGCAAGTGCCTTAGTGGAAGAGTGGGGTAACATCTCACAGCAAGAACTGGCAAATCTGGTGCAGTCCATGAGGAGGAGATGCACTGCAGTACTTAATGCAGCTGGTGACCCCCCAATAATCAAAACAAGCAAGTACAACACCCACCTTCCCATTATTTATACCATGATCAATGGAAACATGTAAATGCTTCATGCTGCAACCCCCCCAACATTCAAGCCAAAATCTACGTCCTTGGATGATTGAGATATACAATACCTCCGTTTTATCATATTTGATGCATGCATTTCAATGCGACTTTTCTGACAATGTATGAAATTAAGCATGCACAAGTTGCTTCATTTCAGCAAATACTCATTTTGAAATATAGGTAAGAGTGAAAGGTTTATCATATCGATGTAGAGGCTTTAGAAAACCATGTATCAAATGATTCGCACAGCTTCATGGGGTTAACCGTTAGACTACCCCACCCCAGTGGAAAACACCACTGTGATTCAAGAAAACAAAAAAAGAAATTTGAGGGTACAAAAGACAAAAGTTTAATAATTTGATACAATGAAATAGCACGTGGAATTAAAAGAGAGAGGGAAACAATTTTTGGCTTTCAAGTACACTAAAAGACAGTTCTTAATTTCATCATTGCATTGGAAAATCTCTAGACAATTTATAGGCCCATTGAGACAAGTCTAAAAATGGAGGAATGTTACAAACGTACAACAGAACACAAAATATTCAGGCAAACATGACAGAAAAGCAGCATGTTAGCAAATACGTTCCAAAAGCAGCAAAAATTAAAGGTTGAGTATAAATTACATTTATTTTGAACTTTATTATACAACCCACCACCTAAAGTGTGAACAGTTTTTAGAATAAAGTTAACAAAAAGTAATAAGTGGTGCACAAGTGTTTGAGTGAGAACTTTAATAAAAAAAAAAAAAAAAACACACCACCATGCGATTTTATAGACATAAGGCACAGTTATTTTTAATCAATTTTAAAACAGAGTGAAAGTGGTGGAAAAAAAATTCTCCAAGGAAAAACTATAACAGAAAGGCTTAATCGGAGATGAAGTGCTTTTTAAAAAACAATAACTACAATAGGTTTAAATCTCCATTTAGCTGATAGGTAACAATCAGATTGCAAACATATTTCTTAACATTTCATTTGCTTTGAAAATGGATATCATATTTTGTCTCCTGTGTAAAATACATATAGCCAATATTTATTCAATGCATTTTAAGGCAGTCAATCAACAGGGCAGTCAGGGTCAACTGAACCATTTAAGTTTAATAGGAAGGATAAAGTTTGATTTTTTCCCTGGCATGAATTGGTCTTTAAATGCAGATTTTGAGCCAAATGATTACTTAAGGGGTTTCACTTCAATTTTTGTAGTTTAAGCATACAGTGCAATTGCCCTCAACGCATTCTAAGACAGATAAACAAGCCCTCAACTGTAACAACCAAGAGCTCAGCTTTCATATGCTGAAAGCAAAATGGCTTCTGGAACTGGGCAGTTTACTCGGGGGTCATGTCTGATACCTCACTCTTCAGGTCTATCTCCTCATCACTCCCTACGCCCGACCGTCCAACTGTGCGACGTACGTTGGCAGAAAAATCTCCACGTCTGTAGGAGTCACATGATCATCATTACAGTTGTGAATAAATACTGAACATCACGTATGGTATACAAATTCTTTCACAGACAAAGTTTTAATTTGGAGGAACATCAGCTTATAAAGATACTATGCGATTAGTGGAAAGGAGCAGAGTACATACCGGAGTTTGTTCTTTAGGGTGCCAACCTCTCGCTTCATAGCATCAGCAGATTCAGTGGCATCTTCCAGTTCTCTCTGCAGCTTCCTGCGGGAGGCGTTAGCTCGAGTCGACTCTTCTTCCGCCTCCTCAAGCTGCCTCTTCATCTGCTTCATACGAGTGTTCAGTTTCTCCGTCTGAAAGAAGAATTAATTATACATTATGAATGACTTAATATCAATAAACAAAAGAAACACACAAGTAGTTATCTGCCACGGACAGTGCCGGCTGCTTTTCATCAAGGACTGGCCAAACAAAGTCAGGTTCACTGTCACTTATACACACTGCAGAGCAATAAACAAAACGGGAAAAAAAAAAAAAAAAAAAAAAAAAAAAAAGGTTCCCTTAGTAAACTACAGTGCAACAATTAACATACATTCAAGAAGACATATGACACAAACTGATCTATATCTGCATGACAAATTAAAAACAATAAACTGGATTCATTTTGACACCACTATACATACTTGAAGTAACAGGTAAGTTCTGTCAATCAACCGCAGCGCTAATACAAGAGTTTTAAACTTACAGTATGTGCTGCTTTTAAAGATAAGTCCGATCGGAAAATATGGAAACACGCACATGCATTCATACATACGTACACATGAACTTTACGTAAATATTTTTTGGTGTCTAATATCAACATGAAGTGACAGATGATAAGTTTGCACACCAAGTGGTCTTCATTATATACTAGGCATATTTGCTACTGTCTGAATTAGAGTATGATTATACCCCGGCGCCCTACTCCCCTAAAATAAGAATTCAGCTTGAAATGTTGACTTTGTGCTTAGATTAAATGCAAGCATAACCTAATAGTTGGGAGAACTGGGGTGCCTATATAAAAAAAGAAAAATAATTGTGCATTCTTTTTGATCATCTACTTTTTGCGCTTTATTATTATTATTATTATTATTATTATTATTATTATTATTATTATTCACAGAGGTGATAGTACGGAGCCCCTTAGAGGACAGACCGGGATTTTTTTTTTCTGAAATAGTTTTGTGCCCTCGCAAAAAATTTACCATAGTTTTACCTCAATAACCATATTATAACCATGATATTTGTAGTGAACACTGTGATAACAGGAAAACAAACTACGGTAAAAAATAATTTTGTGGTTATTGTTTTACTATACAAATAACAATTTAACTATGGTTTTACTATAGTAATATTGCAGACTGTAGTAACCATATTTTTATGGCAGAGATAATTTTTCTATAGTAATATTGTATAGACTTTTGTTTGTTTTTTTGGCAGAAACCATAGTTTTAATACAGTATACTGCATCCATATAGTAATCACAGTTTTATTATAAATTATCCATAGTAATTCTTGTGGTTACTATGGTTTTACTACAAATATCATGGTATTTGTAGTAAAACCATAACCATGAAATTATGAATTATTAACATAGGTTTTACTAGGTATATCATGGTTAAAATATGGTTATTATAGAAAACCATGGTAAACTTATTGAAGACATGCAAAACTATTCAAGAAAAACATTCCCACCCTGTCCTCTAAGGGGCTCTGTGTGAGAGAGTGGGAAGCACCTAAAAATGGTTCAAATGAGAAAGAAAAAAAATGGTTTAAATTGTTCTCTTGTTTTTGTCAAAATGATGGACAGCATTTAGAATTCAGTCAAATATATAAGTGTGCCAAAATAATATAGTATTATTAAGTGGCTCTCTGCATAATAGGTACCTAAATCGCAACATGTTCACATACTTTGATGAACTAATTTTAAATGCTACAATAAATGTAATAAATCCTTTTGAATCTCTATACTGTTTACACTGCGGTGTACCCGCAGAACAATGCATACACACCAACATAGAACTATAAATGCAACCCACCGCGTAGGCCACCATTCCTATGGCATAGGTTCAACACAGAAGTATAAACCAGCCTTTACCTGTCTGTTCCTCAAACAAATCAGTTTGATTTTGAAGGCTTGGAAAACAGTGCACAATTCATATGAGATGCATTTATGGTGCTTTTGTAATCGTGGCAGTATAAATCCACTTTCATGTATGGAAAAAGAGAATGTAGACATAGCATATCACATCCATGTACACAGCACTTACAAGAAAAACTGAACATCTATTGAGAATGCATATCCTCCTTAGCATTTCCTCCCTTGTCTTTACTCGAGCTTTAACACACGGCCTATTGTACAATAAATCTACACTATGACCCACCTCATTTTTTAACTGGTCAGCGTTGCGTCTCTCATCCTCAACCTGAAGTAACATCTCTTTCATTTTCTTCTCCATACGGCGCATTTGTTTAGTGGACTGCTGCTTCTCCCTGAGGAGTTTAGCATACAGACACCAAGTAAATAAAGTTTCACTTAAGTAGACAGCATCAAATTAATTTACTGATTAGGAAGATCTTGTAACTTAAGCTCACAACTGAACAGTCCATAATGACATCCAATCAGTTACACCAGTACCTGTCAAGCGTGACAGTTGGACTGCAGTGCCAGTTATCTTTACAAACCATCTCTACCATCACTCACTTCATCTCAGCATCCAGCTGCTCTTGGAACTGTGCAATCTTGGCCTCCAAAGCAGTAATGCTGGACTTGTACTTGCTCTTCACAGCTCCCTCCAGGTCCTGCAGCTTCTGCTTGAGGTCCTTGTTCTGGCGGTCCAGTTGAGCGCACATGCCTTCCAGACGCTGGCTGTTACTGCGCTCTGCAGACAGCTCCACTGTAACTTGCTCAGCCTGAGGTTAAAACAAAAATCCATTGGCACTAGTAAAGAGCCTCATGACATCATGATTCATTTCTATGGGACAGATCAGCCAATTTCTCATGCAAATGTATCATACAAACTGCATTCATTCACTGTGATGCTGAATGACTGTTGGATTAAAACAACTAATTTTCTTGATTATCTACCGATTTCACATCTGATGTTATCCAAATCTTAGCTTCACACCTCCCCGTCAACCCCTCAATGATGTACCTGCAGTGTTGCTTTCTTCACTCGATCATTGACCAGTTCCACATTGAGATGCTCTTCCTCAAGTTCCTCCTCAAGCTGAGCAATACGTGCCTCCAGTCTCCTCTTCTCATCACTGCCCAGAGAGCTGACACAGAAAAGCCACTATAAGCCATTCTACATGGCAAGATATACCTGTACATCAACTTTGATTTTCATTTTGGACTACCAGTCAATGTGCAGGATGCCCTACCAGACAATACAATCACACTAACAGCAGGTGACTCACTTCTTGGCATTCTGGCTATTGATCATCTCCTGTAGCTCATCTCTTTCTTGCTGGATTTGTCTCTTTGCCCGGTCAGCAGCAGCCAGATCCTACAGAGAGAAATAGAATGAAACATGTTCCAAATGCCTTTTCCTTCTGAAAACAAAAGAAAGATTGTGCTCTACTAGAAATGAAATCTAGAATCAAATGAGAGTTTACAATTTATGCAATTCTGACCCAGGATGCATCAAAAGGACAAATGCATAAGACAGACCTCATGTAGCTGCATGATCTCAGCTTCCATGCTCTTGATCTTTCGCTCATTTTCTTTGGACTGGTTAAGAGCCTCGTCTCTGGACAGACGCAAATCCTCGAACTCTCTTATTTGTTCTTTCATCTGGGCCTGTAAAGTTAGAGCACAGAATTTTACTGTGTTCCAAGGACTTATTAGTTTTGTTCACCATTTTCAGTATTTATTTGGGGTTTGCGGTGTGAATTTCCTGGTTAGCAGAGTGGGCGTAACTTCCAAGGAAGCGGACACCTGTGAGGGGCACTCGTTTTAGATATTAGTATTTTTGAAAATTAACTCTTTTAATGTGCAAATAATATTCATTTTATCCATCCTACATTTGTATTATTTATTATTATTATTATAATTTTTTTTAAACTCATTTTAACTCTGGTTCTTATTTATTCAATGTAATTTTATTGAAGAATTTCAAGGTGAGGGCTAGTTATATTTAAAGAAATGGTATGTTCCAATTAGGCATGTGACGATGTTCGGTAATACAGTGCATCAATAATTAACATGCACAATATTGTTATTGTGAGCACTTCAAGATACTGTAAATAATTCTATACAATCTTTTAGCCAAACTGTTTCGTTTTTCTGATCACACTCCAATTTCTCCAACGAATCAAGATTCACAATACTGCGTGTATGCAGCATAAAATGACACGTGCACCCTGATGCAAACAAAACCAACGTGGATGAGAAGCATGGCTGAAGGAGGAACGTAGCTAACCCTTTATTTGCTTTCTTTCATGGTAAGTCAGAAGTGTGGAAGTATTTTTGGTTCCATAAAAATACAGAGGGATTGTTGATCGAAGATGGTTTCAGTTTGTGTAAAATATTTTAAGCATTTTGGCAGACACTTTTATCCAAAGAGACTTACAGTGCATTTAAGGTATACATTGTATCAATTTGTGTTCCCTGGGAATCAAAACCATGATCTTGGCGTTGCTAGTGCCATGCTCTACCAGTTGAGCTACAGGAAGTGGCAACAAAACACAGGAACAACTCCATGTTCACTCATCCCATGCAATTCAGCGATATAAAGGGAAGATGTGACAGTTCTGCTAATTTTTCCAAACTGTTCAACTGTTCTCAGAGGGAGACAACACACTAAAGACAACAAGCTAAGTGACAACCAAGACAACAAAGTAAACTGTTGATGCCATTTGCAGATATGTATCTTGCGTTCAAGTGGCCAAAGAGTAGTTTGCTAAAACTCTGCTAGCTACACAGTTACATTTGCACCATGTACTTAAACTAAAATACAGTTGTAATCAGCTAATACTAGGTCCTGTAATTAATAATGTGGCACAATGATGATATCAATATTAAAATTTCAAGTTGGAATGCAAAAGCCACCGTACGTTATCGTCCAGTGAACTTGCAGTTGTTAAATTTGTAGCTAGCGCCTAGCTATATACAAGCAACTGGATTGCGATCCAGAAAAATGCACACTATTGTAGCCAATTAGTTTTTTTTTTTTAGGTTCAGGGTTCTTTTAAAAAGGTCTTTGTTATCCGTTCATATAAAAGGCCAGTTTGGTAATTAAACTTGTTATAAAAGAAAACAGTTTGGTTCTCTTTCAACCCATTTTTGTATTGTAATTCAATAGTGATAATACTGTATACTGTGATAAAAGCTTCAGCAATTACAGTGATGTGAAATCACATGCCTAGTTCCAATCATTAAAGGCAGGAAATATGTCGTATAAAAGTAAGCCACCACTAGAGAAAGTGGACAGCTATTGTTAAGAGCACATGGGAAAACAAGGTTGCTGTTAGCGCTGCTTGAATGCAGAAAAAGCTTTTTTTTTCTCTTTTTTTTTTTTTTTTTTTTTAAATCAACCTTGGTTTAATTTGCATCTCTACATACCAAAATAACATTTTGGAACGCAATTCCAACTTCATGGTGTGATCCTCTTTATAACTGCCTTGTTCCTTATGACAATGCCCAGTAATACTTAAAATAAAAAAGTAAATAAATAAATAGGTACCTGAAGTTTCTTGAGCTGTCTGAAGGCCTCATCTCGAGCCTTGTTTGCAGAGTCGATCTGAGCGGCTAACTCTGACAGGTCTAGCTCAAGTTTCTTGCGCACAGACACAGCCTGAGCACGCTGCTTCCTTTCATCTTCAAGCTCAATCTCCATCTCACGCACCTGACAGAGACAGTGAGAAACAAAGACAGTCATATATAAATTAGTTGAACAGTATTTGTTCAATTTCAGTTCTCCAAATTCCTCCTGTAAGAGTCAAAGGCTGATCAATTATCAAACACATTTTTCTGTGGGCCGGAGAGTTCAGCACATACCTGTTTGACTAGTTGCTTCCGTTTCTCCTCACCCTGCTCATCTCTGCCTTGGAGGTCTCTCTCAAACTGGGCCTTCATGGCCTGTATGTTGACCTCCAGACGCAGTTTAGCATCCTCCGTGAGCTGCAGTTCATCCTCTAGTTCTTCCAGCTGAGTCTTCATTTCCTCTAACTGCTGTTCCATCCCACGCTTGGCCCTCTCAAGCTCATGCACCTGAAGGAAAACAAAACAGAGTTGGATGCTATAATCTAAGACTAAAACACGGCTTTAAACTTTGGCAGCAATTGGCAAAAACAAAAGAAAAAAAAAAACTAAACTGCACCAAATGAGGTAGTGATCAGTGTATGAAAATATATATAAACACATACACATATGTTGACCTGTAGAGTTGCATTCAAAATGCATGTTAAGTGCAAACTGGAAATAAAGCAAACTAAATTCTGAGCACATACTGTGATGGTCTGAGGACATTTAAAGCATTCTCATAGACAACACTATTCTTGCAAACTGTTTTCAGATGACTGAACCAGAAAAGCTTGCATAGGCAGTAAAACACATAAGTTTGGCATGAACAGTCCTTAGAATGTGGCCAAAAGAGGGCATCTATAATTATTAGGGATGTCAATTTAACTTGTTAATTGTGTGATTAATTATTTAAAAATAACACATTAAGAAAGGAGATGCAAATAATCAGGTCCCTGGACCATAATAAGGAACATTCCTACCATCGGAATGATTCAAGCTTGAAGTACCACCTGTTTTCAGCAGGGGGCAGTAAAGAGAAACTCGAGCTGTATAGGCAACGCACAACTGTCCAGAAAACAAAATCAGGTTCAGGCTTGCTTGACAGGCTAGCGACAGCACAAGAGGAGAAAGCATTCTTGGTTTCAAACTAAGCTGGACGGTACGCATTTTGGAACGCAGGGATTTGACCTGGTTTTCCAAGTTTCAAACAACATTTAACTTGACACAGCGACCTAAAAATGCAGTATTTATGATGCAACACAACCCTAAGAGTCCGTCTGACGCTTGTGCACATTGTGTCCTTAGAGAAGCCCTTATAATAAATCGATCTCAGGTCGGACTGACGAATTCAGTTACAAAATGGATTGCTGTGGACTGTAGGGCAATGATAAGCTTATGTACAATAATATGGAAATAATTAACATTGATTTCTAAAACCACTTTTTGTATTGTCTTATCAATGCTTTATTCGTCTGCCACAATAATTTAATGCCTTTTAAATATCTGAAATATTATAGTGCATTTATAATTCAAATAAAACAATATTTATTATATATTAAATTATTGTTATTTGAGGGCCTCAGATATTTAGATATGCAATTAATTGTGAATAATTTAAGAATCTGCATCATATATCATACAATTCAATAAAAATGTTCAATTGACAATGAGCTTCCTCACTTTTGGATCAGTCTTCAATGGAAGCTTATGATGCCTTAAAATGCTGCTATGTAAATAGCTCGCCACTTTTTGGAACAGATATTGTCTTAACACGGGTCTATAGCACGAGTATCACATACACTCTTGCCGACGTCATCCTTGGATGACATTAGGTCTTCCATCTCTGCTTTGAGCTGCTTGTTGGTCCGCTCCAGTTCATCCTTCAAGTCAGTCATGGCCTCCAGCTCTCTGGTCAGTGCAAGGGCTCTGGTCTCCTTCTCTCGGGCCTCTGCTTCAGCACGATCCCTCTCCTCAGCAAACTTCAAAGAGATACTCTTCTCCTCTCCAAGCATCTGCACAAATCAAGGTATTTGAAGGAGATTACAAATAACCAAATCATCTACACCATCTTCTGAATTTTTGAAGTTACCTACCTGGTCAAATTTCTTCTGTTTGCGTTCCAGCTCCTGAACAGTCTGACGGAGGTGATCCTGGTCTATAAGGACATCATCTAGCTCACGCTGCAGACGCGTCTTGGTCTTCTCCAGTTTATCGAAGCTAGCATTCCTCTCATCCAACTGCTGCATCATGCTCTCCAACTCTCTCTGCAATTTCTTCTTCCCTTCCTCCACACTCTCCACTGTCTGGGCCTCCTGCTCAACCTTTTTCTTCATCTCCGTCAACTGAGAAACAAAGAAAAAAATTGAAATAAGAGCTTGATCAAATTACCTCAGACCGATGTTTTACAATTGGTCAGACGAGGCAAACTGTCACATACACATGATATTAATGGGTCTCTCAAGCATTGGACCACTGTGATCAGTTGAAGACTCGATAGACTATCTGAACCTCTTTTGGGCTGGTGCATGTAAATACAAGGCTGCACATTTTCTGTGTAATGCTCTTGTAAAATGGGCAGTTACGATATGAGTCCATGCCCTAGGTCAAAACTAAGAGAGCCCTTGGATTCCTGTGGCTGGACTACTGGTGAGACATGTTATCCTTTAAAGCCATACAGAAGAGGAAAAAAATGTTTTTATTCATAATTTGTCATACTTTTCCTGCAATGACTACGCTTCGTTTTGCTTTAGCCTGGAATGCATCCGGATAAATTGGCATTTACACTACAAATGTGGAAAAATGAAGCCCCGACCACCTGTTAAGGTATTCACAGTTGTGCCATCTTTGATTTTTAATGGAATGACAATGACGCTGTGATGGACTGACTTACCATCTCTTTAATGCCATGTACAGTATAAAGCTGTAAAAAGATCCTAGTTCACATCTGATTTTCCACAACTCATGTTGTATGGAGGTTTAGTGTCAACTGAATGTTCTTAGAAAGATGTTTTTTCAATGTTTTGCCCACAGAATGATCAAAAGACTTTAAATTGCAGTACAACCTATTGAAGAGACTGGTCTATCCCTCACAACCTCATTATCATTCCCTTCAAAAATCAAAGATGGCGCTAATATGAAAAGTCTTTTGGACCCAGATTATGCTTATATTTAGCTCTTGTCCACTTGTGCCTAGATAACCCAAGACATTACTACCAGAGTTGTTGGGCTGATCTTTGGCCAGCTTCTTAATTTATATTAGCTTATAAAAACTTCACATGCAAAAATAGCTCCTAGATCAGCATTATCTTCCACCAGGAATGGGTCTGCAGATCGAAAGGCACACACCTGAGCTTGAGCGGTGTACAACTGCTTTTCAACATTTTTCTTCCTCTCCTCTTCCTCCTCCAGCATCTCTTTCAGATTGTTCTGTTCATCCTCCATCTGTCGAAGACGAGTGGAAAGTGCAAGCTTCTGCCTGGTCTCTTCCTCCAGCAATGCCTAACCAGAGAGGAAACAAGAGGTTGGTGTGTACTGGATAGTGGTCAGGCAAGTAACTGTGCATGCATAACCGAGTTGTACCTGTGTGTCTTTAAGTTGTGACTCAACAGTGGAACAATCTTTTACAGCTTTGATTGATTTACTCTCCACCTTGCTCAGGGTGCCATGGAGATTATCAAGCTCCACCTGAATATTAAAGACAAATATTAAACACACAAACATCCTGTAAAATTAGCAATTGTCTGATTAATTTGTCATCTTTCTGTGCTAAAAAGGGCATATTCCCGTTTATATTTAACCCCAAATAAACAATTATAACATTTTATTTTGCATGAAAAAGCCTACATTCAGGAGCATTAGAAAGGAATATTCCGGGTTCAATACAAGCTAAATCAACAGCCTTTGTGGCATAATGTTGATTACCACAATATTACATTTCAACTTGTTCTTCCTTTTCTTTAAAAAAGAAAAGCAAATAGAGGTTTCAGTGAGACAAAGAAAGTGAATGGGGCAAATTTTGAGGGTTTAAACAGAAATTTGAAGCTTATTTTATTAAAAGCACTTAAATTAATTCTTCTGCTAAAACTTTAGTTTATTATTAGAGCTGTAAAGTTGTTTAAATAGTCATTTTTACAGCCGTTTCAGGGTTTGTTGACATTACATCGTCATGAAAACAGTCGTAAAATTGGCTAACTTTACACACAGGTCTGTAAATGATTTTCACACTTAAAATCATGTTTACACAATTTTTGTCTTGTGGTTGTCCTTTTTTTTAAAAAAAAAAAAAAAAAAAAAAAAAAAAACAAACAGCAAAAATAGAGGTACGAGTATTTTAACCTAAACATAAATTTGCCCCCCACTTTTTCAAAGAAATGGAGTCAATTATTTTTTGTGGTAATCAACATTATGCCACAAATGCTTTTGACTGAGCTTAACTTGTATTGAACCCGGAAAATTCCTTTAAGATTTTTCTTTTTTTTGTGTTGCATTGTGGCATTTTTTTTCCCAAGCACATTTGACCCCACAATTCTTATTACCGTAACACGTCTGGATGTTTTACTTACGTGATTCCCATCGTTTTCATTTTACTTTCCCCATGGTTTTCAATTATGATTTCTCATTACAGCA
The DNA here is from genome assembly GCF_019703515.2 of Myxocyprinus asiaticus. Taxonomy (NCBI): domain Eukaryota; kingdom Metazoa; phylum Chordata; class Actinopteri; order Cypriniformes; family Catostomidae; genus Myxocyprinus; species Myxocyprinus asiaticus. The sequence goes on along the minus strand of NC_059352.1, from coordinate 44,353,062 downwards.
AGTCAATATATTTTTGATTATATTACAGTAAAGATGCTGTTGTAATTAAAAGATTTACAAGGGAGTATTAATATGATGTTTAAATACTCTACAATTAAAACAAAAATCATAATGACCATCTTTTTCACATTGCGGTAGTGAGAACTGGGTGATGAAATATGCCTGTCATTAAATAATATCTGTTATTAAAATAATATCACAATGCAATAAATCTTAAATGGCCCTATATGCAAAATATTATTTCCTATTTGTTACATGCTAAAATGAGAATTCAAATCTTGGATGCGTGTCAAGCACAGATGACATATTTATGGGCTAAAATAGATGCAATGTAACTAATAAAACAGAACATGGGTGTCGAGAGACCCGGGTTTCACAAATGTTTTTATAAAGGTTGGGTTTCCTTTTAAATTTTCACTGCGTCCAAAAAAAATAAAAAGTTGGTTACTGCATGAGATGCTGAGAAAACGGCTAGACACAATGCAATGGTCAAAGATGTCCATCTAGTGCATACTTGCATAAAAAAAATTAAAGAGACTTGTTCGGACTGACTGTGCCTTGCTTTGTTATCAGTGTCTCGCTGCATGATTTGTTGTGCTCTCTTGTGGACAGACACAACTTTGGATTAAAAATTATTTGTCTTTTTCCCCCGACCTGAAATAGTCAGTAAAATACAATTATAATTTGGATTTTGGTAATATTTTAAGTAAACATTTAGTTTCTCAGCCCTGTTGACAGCCCTTGTTAGAATCACCCAAAAACTCTGAGGCCTTTTGGTCTCAATACCTGCATCTTCGCCACTTTATCAGCCAGTTCATGTTTCTGTCTCTCACTCTCTCCATGTTTGACCTGTAGCTCTTGAAGCTGGGATTCTGCTTTCTTCCTCCGGTGCTCCGAATCATTTTTACCTTGTAACAAAGACTGAACTTCGATCTGAAGCTCACTGCGTTCGCTCTCCAGAGACTGTTTAGCTTTTTCCACAGACGCCTTATTCTGAGGGACACAACAGGGAGAGAATTAGTAAACACTCATATCAAGGGGTTCATTTTGTGGATGGAAAGGAAATCCAATCAAGAGTTTGGTATTTCACCAGTTTTCATTGGCAAGTTATAATTACCATTTTTATAAAATTAGTGCTAATACATACAACAAACTGTGATATTACAGGATCAGCACTGAAGGTGGTAACTAGAAAAGGACATAATTTCCATGTTCCAATTTTCAAAGCAGGATCATTAATAACAATGCTTTAGGAGAGGCCGGTGTTTCTTACCCTCTTGGCCTGCTCTAGCTGTTCATTGAGCTCCTCAAAAACCTGGTTGTGTTTTTGTCGCATTTCAACTAAGAGCTGTTCATGTGCACGACCCTCATCTTCCAGAGACTTCTTCAGCTGAGTAACTTCAGTCTCTCTCTTTGCCCTGCAGATACAGTTGGGAGCATTTTGGAGATGGTGATGCAGAATACTTCAATACCTTTCTAGCTTTTGCTAAAAGTTTTTTTTTTTGTCTCCTTGATTTTTGTTTTTTGCTAAAAGAACCAGTTTTCAAACAGATTCCACAAAACTCCTCATAGGTTGTTCAAAAAGATAGCCCCACCCTAAAATTACACTCTTGGTCGAGGCAGTGTTGGGCTAGTGCCACTCAAAAATAGAAATGCTTTAATAGTGCCAGTGTTAAACTTTTAGGTGAAAATTATCCTAAAAATTGTTTACTTATAGTTGGCTTTGCATATTAAGCTGAGATGTGGAAAAATTACCATTGAAAAAAAAAAAAAATGGATTTAGATTTGCAGAATTGTTCATTGAAAGGGAAAGAAATCTGCATCTTTCCAAAAAAAAGAAAGCTACCCTTAAACTGATCTGAAGTCAGCTCTTCACTACCTCCATTAGTTTTGCTCACGGCTGACCTGAGTTCTTGCTGAGCTGCAGTAGAGTCCAGGGTGTCTTCAAGCTCAGTCTTCAGAGCCTCCAGCTCCTCTCCCAGATCCCTGCGGTGTTTCTCTGCTTTAGCTCGAGCAGCTTTCTCCAACTCCAGATCTTCCTGCAAGTCTGAGATCTGAGCCTCCAGCTCACGAATGGTCTTCTGGGCAGCGTTCTTTAGCGCAGCCTCCTCCTCAATCCTACAATCAGAAATATTTATAGCAGTAGCTAGATATAAAATATGTATGAATAAAGGGATAAGTCAAGGTTTCAATGCAAGATAAATTTGCCTCCACTGACCCTTACTGTGATCTAAAATTTTGATAGAGATGTGTAATCAAACTTTTTTTGCAAGCTTAATTCCAGACATGAGGGCGCATACTCATGGCAGAAAAGTATGGTAGCCATGCAATTTTAATGTAACCCTCTACAGACTTGGGTGTCAGTTGGGTATATGGCCAACAAGAAAAGGTTTACTCACCTTGCCAGTGCAGCCTGAAGCTCTTCCTCTTTCTTTGCTAGTTGAGCACGGAGCTCAGCGATTTGAGCCTGCAGCTCTGCAATCTGATCATGCAGCTCTGTAGAATCACCTTCCAGCTTTCGCCTGTTTTTCTCCAGCTCCTGTCTTTGCTTTTCTTCCTTTCTTAGGCGATCTGGGAGTACAAATAAGAAGGGGTGGAAATTTATGGTAGAAGTAACAAAAATGGAAAGGCAGCAATTATGTACTTTAGATGGAGCTAAGACTACTACAAAGCTGAAGCTTTTGAATTTGTTAACAGAATTCATGGGTTATATTTGGACCATGTGCGCTTTTGCATCTTATAAAAATGTTGCAAACTTATTTCAGGGTTCTGGATAGACCACTACTTACCCTCCAGGTCTGTAATCATGGCCTCATGTTTGTTCTTGAGTTTCTGTAAACTCTTTGATTTCTCCTCCTCCTCAGCAAGGTTAGAGGTGAACTCAGCGAGTCGCTCTTCCAGTTGCTTTTTCTCCTATAAACATAGTTACAGGTACACAATGGTCACCACCAGGACAAAACACCAAGGAAAAAGTCCTGGTTCAATAAAATGTAAGCTCAATCGAAAGCATTTGTGGCATAATGTTGATTACCAAAAAAATAAAAGATCTTTAAGTCAAAATGGTGGTTAAAGTGGGGCACTTACATTGGAAGTGAACAGGGCCAATTTTTGGAGGGTATACAGGCAGAGATGTGACGTTTATAATTTCATTAAATATACTATTTTAGGGTTTACGTCATTATGTCATGGCAATGAAGTTGTAAAATCGGAAATAACTTTACACAGAAAAGGTTAAGCGATTTTATAAATCGCACAAAATTCATATTAACACATCATTTGTTTTGTGGCTGAACTATTTGTTAAAAAAAAGTGTCATTTTTTCCTCATTAAAAAAGTTTGACTCCTAAAGATATATTTTAATTTAGCAATACATGTAGGAAATCATAACCACTAAAAAGACTCCAGTCATATCAGTAACCTTATAAAAGCATTTTATTCTACATGGAAAGGGTCCGCACATGGGGGCTGCCATGTTAGAATCACATGACCAGCAGAATACTACTGGCTTAATCTCTGTAACAGTCCTGTTATTTGACTCTCACTTGATTAAAGTAATCATGACTGACTGTGAATACTACATTTCCACAATGGCATCTGAAACTGAAAACTATTGATTTTAAATTATGCTGCATCCATGCTGCCAGGTGTCAGTGCAAGTCCAAAAGGACACAAAGTCAAAAGTTACTGAGTGCACCTTTAAAGTTTACAGATTGGCCTCATTCACTTCCATTTTAAGGGCCTGGTTGTTCTTAAAAAAAAAAAACAAAAAAAAAAACAACCTGGGTAACACCAAGTCGAAATTAACTTTTGTGGTAATCAACATTATGCCTCAAATCCTGATGATTCAGCTTAACTTGTATTGAACCCAGAAGTATGGAATTTCTGCCACACTAGCGCCACTGAATGGAATAGCAAAAATAAACAGTTTCAAAACAGCTTTCTAAATACGCCCCTAACCTGGCATTGGTCAAACAAAAAGATAGTCCTGCCCCCAACTCACACCACTGGTGGAGTGGGTCTAAATGCGTTGCTCAGAGGAATTTTCAAAGCACCACAGAGACACTGTGTTCACGGTTTAAGAAAATTAACCTATGAATGGCTTACCTATAGTCGTCTCTGCATATTAAGCTGGGACAGAAAAGTATTAACACTGAAAAAAGGTTTGCAAAAGCATAATTCATTTTTGTCCAACCTTGGAGAGTTTGACGTTCTGATCATCAATAAGCATAATGTCCTCCTCAGTCTTCTTCAGCTTGGAATCCATGGTGACTTTCTCTAACTGCAGCTTTTGTCTGGCCGCTTCCTCCTCATCCAGCTGCTGCTCCAGGTCCTGAAAAAAAGATTTAAGGTTCTTGCTAATCCAGATTTACATCATCTGCCATCATCTCAAGGTAGCAATACTCTGCCTTACTCCCTGCCAGCTTCAGCATGACATAATTGTGTTATTTCTCAAATAACATAATTAAGCTTAAAGAACCTACCGACCCCAAAAAGTTCTATAGAGTGCAGCAGCACCTGCCCACTTTTTCAGCTCTCTTTGTTTCCGAAGTATATTTTCCCATAGAGTCTTAAATTAGTCATTAGGAGTGCTAGGACATGTATCAAACCAAACAGCTAGTCGATGATTCTTTGATTGGATGTTTTCTCTTCAGGATTCATGGGCAGTGTAGTTCATCACTGGGAAATAAACGGTCTTTAAAAAAAAAAAAAAAAAAAAAAAATTTAATAGCAAAAAGCATAAGTTAAAACATGAATTGATGGTTTCAACGTCGATTTACATCCTCAGAACTTACGGTATTGTCTGTCTTTAAAGCTGTCAGTTATTATTCAAAATAAATTAGCCTCTGGAGAAAATAGGCTTTTTAATTCCGGAACCTGAATGTTGAGCTCTATAAAACGGATACTCTATAGAAAAAATGTTCAAGACTAATGTCTACAAATAACAGCGCATCTACCATTAAAAACCCATATTGATTGACCTCTAATCTTAACATAGTGTCTGTGGTGGTTACGGCCCTGCCTCTCCTTCCTCACCGCAATGTTCTGTTGCATCTTCTTCCTCTCTGCTTGAAACTGCGTGACCCTCTCCTCTTCTTCCTCTAAACGAGACTCCAGGTCATGCAGGATCTCTTCCAGCTCCTGCTGGCGTGCAACAAGACGAACCCTCATCTCTTCAGCCTCTTGACACAGCTCTGTCTCCGCCTGCAACTGCTCCTGTAGCGCCAACTTCTCTGCATTTAACTGGTGAATAAAAGATACGATTATAGACACAATCTCAGAGTGGCATAAAAACATATGCTGTAGAGGCACTTCGATCTGCAAAGACAGGCATATATACCTGCTTTTGTTTGGCCTCAAACTCTTTCAGCTGGTCTTCAGCCTGCTGCTGTCTCTCCTTCATTTTTGCAAACTCTTCCTCTTTAGCAGCCATTTCCTCTCCCTCTCTGGTCACCTGTAGTAAAGGCTTCACCTAAAGAACCAAGTGACAGAGACAATGTTTTCATCATTGTCTCTACTAACAAACATACATCATAAAGCTATACAAATGTATAAACCTAGCGAAAAATTTGTCATTGAAAAATAAGGTTGGTCAAAAGATAATTAGAAATATTTAAATAGTGTAAACATGAATAAAGTTAGTAGAAATGTAATAGTGTCCATGTTTGTTTCACATGTTTTTGAAAAACATTAGCATTTTAACATGGCAATTTAAAAAAAATTATAATGACTTAAAAAAAAAAAAAAATAAAATACTTTGCTTATCCTTGAATAAACACAAGTGTTCAAAACTTAATTGTTCTTTTCAAACAAATTAATCACAACTACGAATATCAAGTTGTCTTAGAGTTACTCCATTTGACCTGAACAAAATGTGCTTTTTCTTAAAAAGATCAATAATCTCGTGTTTTCAATTTCACACACAGTCATGAGGGTCTAAATGGGTCCTCTGTTTTACGTTTTGACAATACAGAATGGCTACCTGCATGTTGGTTTTTCCAAATATTAATATTTTAAACTAGATTTCACTGCTTATTTTTAAAGAAATTATTCCAAACTATTTATGCCAACATTTATTTTTTTCAAGAATTTCAGCTTTCCGACATTTACCACCTTTTTGAAGAATAAAAAGGTGCCTACCGAACTGAGATAATGCAAGTGAACGGCGACCAAAATTTTAAAAGCTACAAGAAGCACTTAAAATCAGCATAAAAGTAATCCATAAGACTCCAGTGGTTTAATTCATGTCTTCTTAAGTGATCCAGTTGATTTTGGGTGAGAACAGGCCAATATATAATTCCTTTTTCACTATAAATCTTGCCATTGCAGTCTCCAAGCACAATCATGATTTCAAGCTAGATTGCACTTCCTAGTGCTTAACGCATGTGCAGAGCGCTAGGAAGTGTAAAAGAGCTTGAAATCATGATCGCCAAGGAGACTGCAGATGTCAAGATTTATAGTAAAAAAGGAGTTATATTTTGGTCTGTTCTCACCCAAATACAATTTGATCACTTCAGAAGACATTGATTAAACCACTGGAGTCTTATGGATTACTTTTATGCTGCCTTTGAGTTTAAAGTTTTGGACCCCATTCACTTGCATTGTATGGACCTAGATATATCTCCAGATATTCTTCTAAAAAGCATCACTTGTGTACTGCAGAAGAAAAAAGTAATACACATCTGGGATGACGTGAGGGTAGGATAAATGAGAGAATTTTCATTTTTGGGTGAACTATTTAAGCCCAAGAAAATAAAATAAATATGACTTAACTCGGAAACTGAAAACATGTTAGTACATCATAGTAGAGGTTATTTAATTGTTGGATATGTACCTTGGTAAAGAGTCTCCACCACTGCCAGTTCCTCAATTTCAAATAGGCCGCACAGTTTCGCTGGATTACCCTCATGGCCGTCAGCTGCTGCTGTCTCTTGGCAAAGGCTCTATGTACAAAAAAACAAAAAAAAAAAACATCAAGCGTTGTTCTCATTGTCAGGCAACCCTGTTCAATTAACACCTCATTAGAATTTTGTACGGCTCAGACATCTTGAATCATTTGTTGTCTAGGACAACATTCAGTTAAAGCTATTAAAATTTTGCAAACAATTATTTTGTCTTGCAATTCTCAAATCCCAATAGCTGTAAGGTCATGGGAAGGAGATCCATAAAATGTTAAGTCTATACCTCCTGGGGGGCCTGGGTAGCTCAGCGAGTATTGACGCTGACTACCACCCCTGGAGTCGCGAGTTGGAATCCAGGGTGTGCTGAGTGACTCCAGCCAGGTCTACTAAGCAACCAAACTGGCCCGGTTGCTAGGGAGGGTAGAGTCATATGGGGTTACCTCCTCATGGTTTTCGCTCTCAATGGGGCGTGTAGCAAGTTGTGCATGAGCCTCCAAATGCGGAGTCTCTGCGGTGTCATGCACAACGAGCCACATGATAAGATGCGTGGATTGACGGTCTCAAAAGGCAACTGAGACATGTCCTCTGCTAACCGGATTGAGGAGCGCAACCGTGCCACCACAAGGACCTACTAAGTAGTGGGAATTGGGCATTCCAAATTGGGATAAAAAAAAAAAAAAAAAGAGAGAGAGAGAGTCTATACCTCCTAGCAACATAGCCTCTACACCACGCCTGAAAGTTGATGATAACTTCAGTGATCTTCAGGTCTCTCTCTTCCTCTAGGTGGGCAAGAACTCCAGCCCTGAAGAACACCTTACTCTGACCTATACGGTATAAGTTAGAATCCAGTTCCAGGGCCTTGATCTAAGAGAGAATTATTATATATGCACTTGATCTACATGTGAGAGACACGTTTACACATTTTAATAGAAAGTTGATTGACAAACTGAAGAGTTAAGAGGTCATCATCTGTTACCATAAGGACACAGGCCTGCTTTCCATCCATAAATCCCTTGGGGATTGCATTTGGTGTGAGGATCTCATATCTGAAAGTACAATGGGGAAAAAGTATGTAAAGGCTAGAAGGACAACGGGAGTTAAAGAGGCCTAAAGAAATTAAATTGTCATGTCTAACTAAATAATTACACACTGCAAGTAATTGAAGTGTGCCATTCATTCAAAAAAATATTGAAACTTTATCCAGCTATAAATGCACACCTTTGTCTAAACTCCTGGAAGACAATGCGGTTGGGGAACCCTTGTCTACAGATCCGAATTCCTTCTAGAACTCCATTACACTTTAGTTGATCTAGAACCAGGTTATGTGCCAATTTACCAGCCTAAAAGAGAGGAGTTAATTATTGTGTGAAACCATATAAAAAAAATAAATAGAAAAAGCCCTTTTCAGTACACTACTTGTCGGGATGGAGAGCAAATTTAATTCCATCACACCTTCTTCTCATGGTTGGGGATAATGCATCGGACAAAGTTGGGGTTGGTGTTTCTGAGGGTGGTCATCAGATTTGTGAGCTGCTCTTTGTACAGCTGTCCCACTGTACGAAACATGCCCTTACGGGTCTTGACAGCTCCATGCATTGATTCAGCCATTCCTGCCACTTTGTCCAATCCCACAATTCTGTCCACTAATAAAGATGAGAGAAAATCAGAACATGGCACAGGAAACCAACAAGAAAAGGAATGCTCCAGGTTCAATACATGTTAAGGTCAAGCATTTGTTGCATAAATTTGATAACCAAACAAAATAATTGACTCATCCCTCAATTTTCAGTGTTAGAGTAAAGCTGCGGACACACTAGGCTGAGCATGAAAAATGACTGAGGACACCATGACAGACAGAATAAGACATCAGACTCAAGGGTTTCTAGTTTTAATTAAAAATAAATAATATATTTAAAATGTTAACATACCATCTACTATAAATTACCTGCAACAAAAACATGCAGCTTTGAGACATGAATTTTGTATTCAGTGCTGTGTAGAGTACTTGTAATTTGTAATCAGAACAAGATTACAAATCAAATGACTAAAATTGTTGTCAGTAACATGCTCTTGGATAACATTTTTAAAGTAATCTAATCTGACTGCTTTTGGATTACTTCTGACCTAATTCTTGTTTATTTCATGTCACATGCATTTGAATAGTGTAAACTTGTACCATTCTGACAATTTTGCTTACCGGTAAATGCATTAAAAGAAAAGTTTACTTAATGGATCAAAATATGGGAATTGACGATTTTGTGTGTTTTACTCAATTTTAGCATTACAAACACCATGTGTTAACAGATTAGATCAGTTATATTTGTATAACAATGTCATACATTTTTTTTGTAAAAAAAAAAAGTCAAATTGTTGCAAAAATATTAAAATGTACATTTTTGAAGCAAAGCAATTTGCGGAACTAAAACTAACTTTACCACACTAATGCATCGGTCCAGAATTTGTGTGTGGATTACCGCTCCATCTTCAGTGTGCTGGTAGCTAGTATCAGGACTGTGCGCAATTCCAAAACACTCGAAGACTTACCGAACGTACATTATATCAGCTGTAAGATGAATTAGAGGGATCAACAAATATGTAACCAGGTAATATATTAAGTAACTAATCGATGAGTATTTTAAAATGTAATTTAATTAATTACAAGTACTTGGTTTTTGTAAACTGATTACGTAATTCATATTACATGTAATACATTCTTACCCACAACTGTTTGTTTGTTTGTTTGAATTGAGTCAAGAGGTTGGTCCATGATGTTTTTTTATCTTCTCCCCAATTCCCAATGCACTAAGTCCTCGTAGTGGCATAGTGACTTGCCTCAGTCCGGGTGGCAGAGGACGAATCTCTGTTGCCTCTGCATCTGAGAAGTCAATCTGCGCATCTCATCACGTGGCTTGAGCGAGTTACCGGAGACGTAGCGCGCGAGGAGGCTTCACAGCATGTGGAGACTCACGCTATACTCCGCGGCATCCACGCACAACTCGCCACACGCTCCACCGAGAGCGAGAAACACACATAACCATGAGGAGGTTATCCCATGTGACTCTACCCCCCTAGCAACCAGGCCAATCTGGGTCCATGATGTTTTAAAGTTCTATTGGTTCACATGTTCACAAAACTTCAGCAGAAAACAAAATTTCTGCTTTTGTTTCCGGTCTCCCACATTCAGATGCATAAAAAAGGAAGTGAATTGAGAGTGAAGAGTAGCGTGACCACGGCTTAAGGCATTTACAATGGAAGTAAACTGTGCCAGCGTCCAAAGAGTTTAAAAGGCCGAAATAATTGCACTTAAATTCCATAAAAATAACTTAACATTATATATATTTGTCCTGTAAAGGTGTCTACATCATTTTTACAGTGGGACTACTGTTCTATGTGTATGAATGTCTAGTTATTCATCACCGATGTTACTACTTGTGGGTAACGTCAGTATATTATCATTAAGGTGTCATTACACACCTGGTTTCACAAAAGAACATAGCAGAAGGCTTTTATTAGGGGTTAAGCACCGAAGGTGCTGTGGCACCTATTGTATCAGTTAGTATTATTATTATTCCTCCACAATGGGAGTCTATGGCAGCCCATAGAACTGTACATAGGAAAATTTGTATTAACAATTGATTGATTCCATTCAACAAATTAAACAAACATATCAGAAAATGTGGAATCAAATTGTATAAAATTAAACCCTTCTCCCCGAACATCTTTCTCCCATAATCTCTTGAGAAGCCGAAGCTCCGTCCCCCAGACTCTGAATTAGCAGGGAGTAATACACTGATGCCTCATGACCTTTTCCAAAAGCAGTAAATCACCACTCCCAGAGTATCTGCCACTTTAGAAGGGTGTATGCTACTCCCAAAAATAGTACAGAGCAGGTGGCGCAGCTGTCAATACCTAAAGAACTGAGACCTGGGAATCCCAAAATGTTGAACCATATTTTCAAAAGGACCTCAACACTCCACTCTCATATAGGTCACAGAGCATATTAACCTCCCTCACAATCCACTCTGTCCAGCAGAAAGGGGACTTAATACATAATTTTGTGTTCAGTCATATGCTCGAGGCAACAGTTAAATAAACATCTGAATTAAACACTCGACACTTTTGTCCATACAGAGTGCAAATACGAGATAACGGGGTGTAACTTCTCCGGTTAGTTTGATAGAAAAGCTAATTTAGATTTTCATAATCGCCAAACATCATGAACGCAAGCAGACAATAAGAGTTTACAAAGTTTAAATATCTATCACACTGGAGTCATTAACACAATGTGTTCAAATTTTGCAGCTATACATTTGAAACTGTAGTTCAATATTTTGTGGATGGGCCACGTTTACTTCCATTGCAAGTGCCTTAGTGTACATGTGATTTATTTTTTTAAAGGATGAGAAAACTACCTAAGTGGTAATTAACATCATATCACAAATGCTGTCGATTGAGCTTAACTTGTATTGAACCCAGTAAATTCCTTTAAGAATTTTCATGCTGAACTGTGGAGTCTTTTAGTGTCCAGTATGAACAGTAGCAGACCACCTGCATAATACACACTGGTAAAACGAGACTCATTTTGCTCTATGATGACCTAAAAGCCTGGCACACAAAAGCTCAATGTAGCAGGTGGATTGTCATCAAATTCATGAGGACCATCCACAATCTTGAACAAACTAATAATACATCCTTAAACCTGTAAGTGTATTGCCTTCAAAAGTCTCGTACCATCTCTCCAGAGCTCAGACACAAACTTGTCTGTTGACTGATTGAGCAGAGTGGCCACATTGTCATTCAGAGGGTCCATGTTTTTCATTAGCCATGCATTTGCTTTGTAATCGACCTGTAATAGACAAAACAAAACCGGTATATGAAACACTTAAAGCATTCCAAGAAGGGTTAATTAACTAAAGGTCATAAATCCTCAAAGATTCTTAAGAGCTCTCACTTTTCCAGCATAGTGAATAACACAGAAGTCGGCATCATCTTTGAGCTTCTTGGGTTTTTGGAATTTGGGGTTATTGCCCAGTTCCTGGACAACTTTCTCCACAAATGACTTATCAGTGGCTTTGGGGAACCAGCACTCTTCATCCAAAAGAGCTAGGATGCCTGGAGGACCAGTCTGAGAAATGACATAAGCTTGTCAATGTCTCAAAAATGATTGAACAAATGATTCTACAAAAGTTTAGAGGGGAAAAAATAAACCCACAGGCTTCTCAATCAGTTCAATACAGGGCTGCAAGTCGAGGCCAAAGTCAATGAAGCTCCATTCAATGCCTTCCCGCTGATACTCCTCCTGCTCTAGGACGAACATAGTGTGGTTGAACAGCTGCTGAAGCTTCTCATTGGTGTAGTTGATACAGAGCTGCTCAAAGGAGTTCAACTGCAGAGAGAAAAGTGAGATTTCAGTAAAATGGTCAATCAGAATTTAGATTTCTCAAATTAAGATGTCTGGAAGATTAATCTTGATCACAAAATGCTTTCCAACCAACTGTTCGCACCTCAAAGATCTCAAATCCGGCGATATCCAGGATTCCGATGAAAGAAGCTCCCTGACGCTTGGTCTTGTCTAGAGCTTTGTTGATGCGCATAACCAGCCAGCGGAACAGTCTCTCATACGTGGCTTTGGCCAGAGCCTCCACAGCAAACTCAGCTTGTTCCTGAGTCTGAGCCTTCTGAACGAAATCACGGCCCACTTTGATGCGTGGCATGAGTATGGCACGTGTGAACTCTGTCACGTTCATGCCCATGAGGTGGGACACCTTCTGGGCAGCTAATGAGAGAAGTTGGACATTTAGGGCTGATTTAATGAAACATATGCAAAGTGTGGTTTAAAACGCTTTAATGGGGGTTTTGAGAAATCAATAAGCCTAACCTGTAAGTTTACTATTTAAGATGAAAACCAAATGGGGGAACTAAACAACAGGCCTCATTCACTAAATCGCACACGAAAACCTGCGTATAAATATTTTGACTTGGAAATCACGATTCATCAATAAGTCTGCACTTAAATTAACGATTTTCAGACATTTATATTTAGAAGCAACTGCAAACACATGGAAGCAACAATCAGATTCCTGAAGCATTAAAAACATGGAATGTGGTCAGACAAAATGTTCTTTTATATATTATTAATAGGGCTGTCAATCACTTAATTTAATCAATAGCAATTAAAGCCCCTCAAATAATTTAATGTATAATGATGAAATAATTATAAATGGTTATATTTCAAATTACAAATAAAATTTACATTATAAAAAAATTAAAATGCATCACATTGTGACAGACGAGTAAAGTACTGAAAAGACAGCACAAAAAGTGGCTTTAGAATCCAATATATTGTTTATTTACATATTATTGACATAAGCCTATCATTCGCCTGGAGTTCACAGCAATACATTTTGCAATTTAATTAGTCAATCAGTCTAAGACTTAAGGGCTTTTGTCCAAGGACATGTCAATGTACACCTGCGTCAGACGAACGCCTTGAGCGTCTCACTTTGGTTGTGTCGTGTCATAAACATACTGTTTTTAGGTCGCTGTCTCAAGTTAAACATAGTTTGAAACTTAGAAAAACACTTCTTCAGATCTCTGCCTTCAGATTTGTGCTCCAAGCTGTGTTAGAACGCAAGAACGAGTCAGTCCTCATTTTATGCGCTGAGTGAGGTTTGTTCCCTGTACTGCGCCTTGCTTATACAGCTGGAGTTTTGCTTACTGACCTCCAGAGAAAACAGGTGGTACTTCAAGCTTGAATGGCTCCGTTGGTGAGAAGGATATATAGCTGCAGGCAGAGCTCCAAAAAGATGCAGGAGCTCCAAACCACAAGCAAAGCTATTGGGAGCCCCTAACCTAACCCTTTCCCTAAACGTAACCGTGAGTGGAAGTGACACCCCCCTTTTATAGAGTTGGCCCAACCCCCTTTTTATACATATTTTATATCTCTCATACTGAATTTACATGTTAGATCAACATCCCTAATTATTAGTTGAAATTGAATAGGTGACCCTACAATAAGTTTTACTTTAGAGCTACAAAAAATATGCTCGATCTGCAGCTGAAAACGTGTAGTCTAGGTCTATATAAAAAATGCGTTTCAACTAGTGGTCGACTTTTTTTTTTTTTTTTTTTTTTTTTAAATAGTCAATGCCGATATCCAGAGAGCAGGGTGACTGATATCACAATTTAATATAGTAAATAACACACATAAAATTGCAATAAATAAACTCTCCCACTATATTTACTCTTTCACACAAAACTAACTTTGTAAAAAAGAAACGTAAAAAAAAAAAAACCCAAAAGAATGGCAGATAGAGGTTTCTTCCGATTTCTGTTTAGTCAATTTTAGTAATGTATTTGCACATAAATTATTTCCTCCTTCCTAATATATTAACAGTGCACACGGTAGTCCAGCAACCACAGATGGCATATGCGCATTAGCAATAATGTATAATGTGTAAGAAAGGGCAGCCGGTAGAGTTTCTGGAGCCCCCCCATTGAGTTGGCCTCCTACGCAGACGGTGTAATATGCATATAGGGAGCGGCAGTACTGTATACATCTCCTTTACATTCAAGCAGGCGACTCTAGGTGCCCTCGTGGTCTTAAATCGGCCGATGCAGATAATTAAAAAAAAAAATAATAATAATATTCAGAAGAGAGGCCATTTTATCGGCCTTGGCACTATAATCGGTCATCCACTTGTTTCAACTGGTTTTGTGAATGGCACTTGGCTTTACTCGAATTTCTTGCTTAAAATGGAGATCGTTTGGGCATGTTTTATGCAAATTACTAACTGTGAAGGCACGATTTATTTAGAACAATCTGGATTCATAAACATTAAAATGAAGATAAAAACTAATGTGCACATGCACCTGTAATGAATCTGGCAGAAATTTGCCATGAATATTTTTTTTTTTTTTTTAAAAGCACACAGAAAATTGTGTACGCATTTTTTTAGTGAACAAGACCCACTGTGATGATTGGCAGAATATATAATAAATTAGCAATGAAATTATGATCAAAATGCTTAATTTGGAAGTTAAATGAAAAAAAAAAATTAAACCTGTGTCGTCGGGCATGGAGGCCTGGTCCGAGCTGCGTTCTTTTTTAAAACTCATATTTCCCAGCTGCAGCACTGCAGACACCACTTTCAACAGACCTGAGACACATTAGCAAAGAACATACCTTACACAGTGTCTTAACCAGGCACAAGTTCAAATCACAGCCACACAAATCAAACATTACATTGTATATTATTAAACATCAAGCAGGATTTAAGACCAATGAGTTCTCACTGTGGGTGGGACTACCCACCATAACACAACAGAAATAGAAACAACTATTAACAAAATGTCCTGTCGCTCATTAGGACATTGTGTTGCACCTTAACAGACCTGAGATAATAGCATTTCACCACTCAGCTCAAAACCCCAAACTTCAGATATCACCAATAAAACTAAGGCCGAGACATATTCTACGCAAGTACATGACAGATGCGAGCACTAGGCCACCTTATTGCAAACATGAGTTCGTGTTACCGTGGCAAGAACAAACCTCAGTGCTCAAGGGTGCAATAGAGTTACCTTCAAATGTCTGTGCCATTGAACTGTACGTGTTTAGTTGCTGTAAATACTGACCAACTTACTTGCTCAGCAATAACCTCTTCAATCTAATACTGCACCATGATGGTAGTTGGCTTAAGACAAAACTCACAGTAGAATAGTGACCCTTGTGGCAACATTGAGAATGCAAGGCGTTACATTGTATTCTGAATTGTGATCAGACACATATTGGAACACAACAGTGCACAAAATCTAACTTGCGTAGCTAGAAGCATCTCCGTTCACATACTTACGTAGAGTTTGTTTTGGCCATAAAACTAGTTTTCCAACACATGAAAGCCACAAACTCCAACTTGAGAAACTGGTGAACTTCACCCAAACCCATGACACATTTAACACATTTGACCCATTTTAGGCGATTAAATGCTTTTTAGAATATCCACAGATGAAAGCATGCATTGTTCCAAGTCTCCATACCAGTCTGCTCATCCTCAGGGATGCCCATAATCCTGAAGGCATCTATGGTTTCTGCAAACATTTCTTTATCCTGTTGTCCAGGAATGGTCACGTTTCCATTTGTAAGGAAACGGTACTTATTGTAGTCCTCTAGGCACAGCTCATCTGAAGAACAACAAACATGACATTACAAATTTTGCTTAAAGAGTTAAAATGGCAAGAAAAAGACCAATGGTGAGACTGATTTTTGGTTCTAAAATGTAAGGGGGTACTCACTGTACAGCTTGTCACTTGCTCCTGACAGCAAGTAATAGAAAAGATGGAAGGTTCGCTCATCTTTAGCCTGCCTGATCGCACGAGACTTCTCCAACAGATCTGAAAGTTGCTTGTTAAGGGATAAAGAGAATAAGTCAGCATGTTACATTATGCATCACAGCTTTAAAATATTAACAAGCAAACAATAAATATTTCAGTTTTCTAAGTGACTTCAATCAATAAAAAGGATACAGGTCTCAATGTTGGCTCCGACAATGTAACCATTGACATCAAAGTTGATCCTGATGAACTTTCCCTGTAAAATAAAAAAAGTTTATATTGATTTGTGTTGAGGCTTAGTGTGATCTTTCAGAGAAGTGGATTTTTGTCTGAGTGCACTTACGAATCGAGAGGAATTGTCATTCTTCACCGTCTTAGCATTACCAAAGGCCTCGAGAATTGGGTTAGCCTGGAGCAACTGCTTCTCCAACTCGCCCTTAGCAGATAGAATTTTAATTACAAAAGGGAATCTAAAAGATACAGTTCACCTTTGCATAAACCCGAAAGCCATTAGTGAATGTATAGCTTCAAAAATATTCCCAAAAACATCAGTACAGACCCGGATCAGTAATTTACCAATGAAAAGCTTTGAAAACTGACACCCATTTTTACAGCAGTTGCAAACTGAAGTATATTCTTCCAATGCATTTATAATGCTATTAATGCGGTGTTAGAATTTAAATTGGCTAAAGCAGTTAGGAGACATTGCAATATAACACCATATCATTAAGACTGCAGAGGGTCACATGAATAGGAAAGGAGGTGTATGTGTCTAAAAAGTAGAGGAAGATATGGTTGGACAGAGGGAGGAATTTGGGAGAGGTAAAACTCACATGTGACAAGGTGATGTTGCTCTGGAGGATGAAAAACAGAAAGTCTTAAAATATAGGCAAAAATAATGTATTCCACGATCAAAACTGCAAGTATTTCTGCATAATCATTAGAGATCCACTTGAGAACAGGTCTAGACCTCATATAGGAATGTGAAAACAGAACTCCAACTTTTATGGTCTAAATGATAGAGTAGTCTCTAACTAGGGTTAGAAATTAAACAGGGCTTGGGGCATAAACATCTCATAAAGTGTTAAACTACCCAGATATTTAAAATGTGCAAAAATTCTCTTTTTAAAACTGGTTCTCTTGTTTTTAAATTGCATAATATTATATTTTAGACCTATCTAGGAATGGATTTAGTGGCTCTACAGACTTTTAATACGTAGCTAATAGGAAACTGTATTTGAAGGAAAGAACAATTACTAAAATCAGATGAAAACTGAACAAGAAAAACTCAACTCCAAAAATGGAGGGAAATGTAAATCCGCTAAACAAAATTACTGACATATGATAAATTGTACATCATTTACAATTACTTTTGTATTTAGTGTTTGTTTTTGTAGACAACAGACATCATTTGTTCATATTCTATTTCAATTAATTGTTTCAAGTTTCCCCCATAAATGTCACTTTATATGGTTGATGGATAAGGTTATAAAAATATTCCAAGTTGGTTTGGGTTACATACATTTCTCCCATCAACAACTGTTGTTAGATTTACCTTCCTCTGAAAATGCCCCTGAAAACCAAATCTAGGGGCAAATATTAGCCCTTAATAAATAAAAAGTTAATTTTGAAGACTTTTTTGAACCTTTAGAATAGGGGGTTCTCAACGGGGGCGGTACTGGCATAAACGGTTTTGTTTGCCTTCAGACATTCCAAGAGATGACCGAATTTGAAATCAAAAACCTGATGGGAGTTACAACTGTTAGAATAATTTAGCCACATAAATTAGGTGTTAACGTTTCATAGATGTCATATATTAACAACAGTAAGGTTAAGTAAACTTACAACTCAAAATCAATGCCTTACTGTAGAATGAGCATTTCAGTGGGTCAAAGTATGCAATATTATTGGTCATTTCACTTATTTTTGAAATATAATAAAAATTGTCACTTTCATTATTAGTTTGAATGACGGGAATGACTTGAGGGGGGGGGTGTTCATCCAAAAAAGGTTGAGAATCACTACCGTAGAGAAAAAAAAAAACACTAATGAAATGATAAATGGGAAAAAGAGAAGGCTGAACACATTTTGTATGAGCAGGGAGATAGAATGGTTGCTATTAAAAGTGGGTATAACAAAAAGAGTTATACAGATACATATACAGGACATTGGAGGTAGACAGGAAAGATCAGGATTAGGGCATAACACAGGCCAAATTCAAACCTGCACCCTCATGAGCACACAATTCTATGGACTCCGATACTCACTTGATCTTTCTTTGTTTTGAAGGATGATGCTACGTATGCAAGGTACTGAATTACTTTTTTGGTGTTTTCAGTTTTTCCAGCTCCTGATTCACCTCTGAATAAAAAAAAAAAAAATAAAAAAAAAATAAATAAAATAGTTTGATACCAAAAACTAAAATTCTTTAACTTACCTTTATTGTTTCAAACCTGTCTGACTTTGTGGAACACAAATGGAGATGCTCTATGAATAAATACGGTGGTCTGTTTTTTAAAACAACTAAACATTTCTTTGACAAATGCGTGCCACTGTGAATGAGCTTCTCTCATGCACACACAATGGACGTCAAGCTCTTTACTGAAAAATGACTTAAATGTCAGGTTGTTTCTCAAGACTTACAATGTGACGCATAAGTCACATGGACTAATTTTGATACTTTTTTTCTTAAAAGTGAAACACTAATCGGGGAGTCGCAGGGCGCCATATGAGGGTCAGATGGGTGAACAACGAGCTCTGCTAGTTTAATTCTTTTTGTATCATAAACCGGTGAGATTCGATACACTCGGCTACATAACTGTTCTAAGAAGTCAACATGTTAAACAATTTAAAATCCTCAGGCTCTGGAGATATTAAAAAAAAAAAAAAAAAAGACACTTATGTGCTCAAGCTGATACCTCAGACAAGGCTGCAGACCAGGGACTCAGTTTGGATGGTGCGGCAGGAGAAATTCAGCGGCAACTGGCGAGCATGTCTGTAATGCTGGCGAAAGTCATAGCGGATCTGGAGGATCTTGCTGTAATATGTCGATCGATTATGGTGATGGAGGCGTAATTCTCCAAGTTGGTTACAAGAATCGGGGACGTCGAGAGACTGATCAATTATCTGGAGTCATCAGAGAGGGAATTAGTGCTAATCCGCTAGCGACCAAGACAGACCCGGAACGTGTTTGGGGAAAAACTGGAGGATTTGGAGAATCATAACCGGTGAAACAATGTCCGAATTGTTGGAATTCCTGAGCTTGAGGAAGGCCAAGATATGGTGAAATTCCTAGAGGAGCTCTTCCCGAGTCTGCTCGACATAACAGGCCATAAGCTGGAAATCAAGCGAGCTCACAGAGTCCCGGCTCACAGATCGGCTGAGGGAGACAGGCCCTGATCAATTCTGGCCAAATTTCTGAGATCATCCAATAAAGATCTCGTGTTACGCGAGGCAAGGAGTAAAGGAAGGCTTTCTTGGAAAAACCACAACATTTTCTTGTTCCCAGACTTAGCGAATTCAACGAGAGAAACGTGATCGATTCAAGGAATGCAAGAAACTCTTCGATCAAATGGAAGATCGCTTTTGCACTGATGTTTCCGACCAAACTGAGAATAGATACCAAGGATGGCCGCAAAGTATTTACATGCCCACAGCAAGCGATGTCTTTCATAGAAACAATGGCGTGAGTAAGTCATTTGGTGATTTTCATGGTGCCCCAAGTAAGCTTGTCTCACTAAACAAACTTGACTGTATGAAGAAGCTGGGCGCCTTTGTTTCTTTGTGTTGGTTCTGCCTAGCGGCTGGAGTTTGTTTTGTGTAGTATCACTGCATTGGAGGGTCGCTTTTGCACTGATGTTCCCGGCCAAATTGAGAATGGATACGAAGGATGGCTGCAAAATATTTGCATACCCCCAGCAATCGATGTCTTTCATAAAATCGATGGGCTGAGGAAGTCATGTCGTGTTTCTTACATTGCCTCCAAGTAAGCTTGTCCCGCTGATCATACACTTGACCGTCCAAGGAAACTGGGTGCCTGTTTTCTTTCTTTTTGTGCTGGTTCCGCCTACCGGCCGGAGTTAGTTTTGTGGAATAACACTCCTTCGGGACAGTTGTGGATGAATCTGCTCGTTCTTTGTTTATGCCTCCTATTTGTTAGAGTTTGTTTTGTGCAGTATTTTTTGCAGGACATTGGAAGGATTAAGACTTCTGCTTCACTCATGAACAGCCGGCTCACTGAACATTAGTTTGACTGCCCGAGGAAACTGAATTGATTTTATTAGTTTTTTTTTGTGCTGGTTCCGCTAGGCTGGAGTTTGTTTTGTGGAAGAACACACCTTCGATACAGTTTTGTGAATGAATCTACATGTTCTTTGTGTTTATTCCATCTATTGGCTGGAGTTTGTTTTATAGATTATTTTCTGTTATGTAATTGTCTCACAAAATTTTTATAGAAGCACCGGACTTGAGCAATCCGATGGCAAAGTTGTCATGGGGACTCTCGTAGGCATGCATGACTGTTTGAGATTAGAGGGATGGATGCCAGTTGGCACTGTCGTGCGTGGGGTTAATGCACATTTTTTTTTTCTGTTTGGTTCAGGGGTTGATTGTTGCACCAATGTGGAATGTGGTCTTTATAAACTGTATTTTTGACACTCATTTTTCTAATATGTAAAAATGTCAAATGTTAATGAGTGGATTGTCTCTCCAAGTGGAATGTGAAGGGGTTGGGGTACCCCATAAAAAGGAGGAAGGTTATTAATTTTCTTAAACATAAGAAATATGATCTAGTGTTTCTTCAAGAAACGCATCTTTCCCCGCAGGAAGCTGAAAAATTTGGGAAGATACGGGGTGGACATGTTTTCTTTAGTGCTGGCTCAAGTAAGAGCAGGGGAGTCATTACACTGATAAGTAAACATTACAATTCAAATGTCTCAAACAGATTAAAAAGATAAATTAGGAAGAGTCATTGTTTTAGCAGTTAATTCAGGGGCAAAGGTTGATTTTGGCTAATATTTACTCACCTAACACTGAGGATCAGGGCTTTTTTTATTTTTTTTTATAGACCTTGAAGGGATTTTGCAAGCCACTGGCACCCCTCATGATATAATATTGGGAGGAGTCTTTAATTTAGTGATGGACTCAGTCCTTGATCATAGTGAAGCAAGTGTGTAAGTCCCCTAGAGCAACAATGATGCTTCACAGGATGTGTAAAAATCTTGGTCTTGCAGATATTTGGAGACTTTTGAACCCATCTGGTAGGGACTGTAAATTGTTTTCAGTCCATAAGATTTATTATGGAATAGATTTTTTTAAATATCCAAGTCCCTCATTTCATCTGTTGTTGATTGTTCAGTTGGAAACATCATCTCAGATCATGCCCTGGTGAGTTTAGAGGTGTTGCCACATATGGAGAAAATTAAATCATATAGTTGGCACTTTAAATATATCCCTTTTGCAAAATCCTGATTTCCAATAAATGTTTAAGGCTGAAATCAATGTTTATATGGAGACCAACTGGTTTTCAACATCCTCTGTGGGCGTGGCTTGGGATGCACTTAAGGGTCGGATTATACAGTATGCCTCATTCATCAAAAAATCCAAAGCACTAGAACTCATGGAGTTGGAAGGAAATATTAAAAGTGCCGAGGCAGAGCTGAAGCTCCGAATGTCGTCTGATGGCCTCAGTGAATTGACCGATTGAAATACAGATAATACTATGGTCACAGAAGGTGGAGTTTTGGTTATTCAGGGCAAGACGCAGGGGACAAAGCAGGGAAGCTTTGGGCTAGATATATAAAAGCAGAGAGAGTCATTTTCTTCCATTCCCTCAGTGAAATCTGCTGGTGGTGGTATTTTTATCTTGGGCATTGATATTAATAATGCTTTTAAAGAATTTTCTCTTGATCTCTATAGTTCCACGTCTTCGTCTATTGAAGAAGGTATTAGAAATTTTGTGGAACCATTAGAACTCCCTAAATTGACGACTGAGCAAAAAAATTCTCTTGATTCCGAGATAACCTTGGGAGGAGCTTGGCGAGGTAATTAGGGCCTTCCCTACAGGCAAAGCTCCCAGCCAGATGGATTTGCCACTGAATTTTTTAGATCTTATGCTACAGAATTGGCTACGGAATCATTAAAGAATGGAAAGCTTCCGCCAACCATGACGCAAGCCTGGATCAGTCCGATTCTTAAAAAGGACAAAGATCCAAGCAAGTGTAACAGTTACCATCCAATTTCCCTGATCCAGCTAGACGTTAAAATATTGTCCAAACTTAATCGGTTAGCCAAAATTTATGACATCTTATTACATATAGATCAGGTGGGGTTTATTCAGGGCCGCAGCTCTTCTGATAACATCAGGCGTCTCATCAATATCATGTGGTCAGTGGCAAATCAGACTCCAGTCGCTGCTGTCTCACTTGACGCCAAAAAGGCATTTGATATGGTAGAATGGGATTAAGATTTTGGAAATGTATGGGTTTGGGGGTACATTTATTGGATTGATTAAGTTGCTTTTATAGACACCCGGCAGCAGCAGCAGTACAAACAAATGGATTAATTTCAGATTATTGTACTCCGGATAGGGGCACCCGGTAGGGTTGCCCTCTTTCCCTGGAAACATTAGCAGCCATGATAAGAAAGGAAAATGATTTTCCAGGGGTGGTCGCGGGAGGTATGACGCATAAACTTTTGCTTTACGCAGATGATTTTATTATTCGTCTCCGACCCCACTAGATCTATGCCTTGCCTTCACAGAATTATTAATTCCTTTTCTAAGTTCTCAGGATACAGAATTAATTGGTCTAAATCCGAAGCTTTGGCTCCGACAGCGTACTGCCCAGTAACAGATTTTCAGCCATGCGCCTTCCAGTGGCCCAAACAAGGCATTAAGTATTTTATTCCCAGCAAATTGTGTGATTTAGTTAGTTCATTTTGACCCCTTAATAAAACCGTTTGAGCGATGTGGACAGGTGG
This sequence comes from Myxocyprinus asiaticus, assembly GCF_019703515.2. Taxonomy (NCBI): domain Eukaryota; kingdom Metazoa; phylum Chordata; class Actinopteri; order Cypriniformes; family Catostomidae; genus Myxocyprinus; species Myxocyprinus asiaticus. The sequence continues at coordinate 44,329,852 of NC_059352.1, read as the reverse complement.
ACTTCATTACATTTATCTATGATTGGGAAGGTTAAATGTTATTAAAATGAATTGTATTCCAAAATTCAACTTCCTGCTACAATCTCTCCCTGTAGATGTCCCCCTCTCTTATTTCAAGCAATTTGATAGCATAGCGAAATCCTTCATTTGGAATGGTAAACGTCCCAGATTACATTTCAACAAATTACATAGGCCAATTGACAAAGGCGGGCTAGGCCTACCCAAGATTTTGTTTTATTATTATGCATTCAGTCTCTGACATTTGGCTCATTGGTCGCTTCCAACTGAGAGAGCCCCTCCCTGGTTTTGTATTGAACAGGAAGTTCTTGCCCCATTTTACCATTACAAAGCCTTTCCATTAAACTAACCGGAGTAATTAATTCACACCCCGTTATCTCGCATTTGCACTCGGTATGGAAAAAAGTGTCCAGTGTGTTTAATTGACATTTATTTAAATGTTGCCTCGAGCATATGGATGAACCCAAAATTATGTATTAATAAGTCCCCTTTCTGTTGGTCAGAGTGGATTGTGAGGGAGGTTAATATGCTCAGTGACTTATATGAGAGTGGTGTTGAGATCTTTTGAAAATTTGGTTCAACATTTTAGGATTCCCAGATCTCAGTTCTTTGGGTATTTACAGCTGCAACATCTGCTCTGTACTGTTTTTGGGAGTAGCATACAGCCCCCTAAACCGGCAGATACTCTGGAAGTGGCGATTACTGCTTTTGGAAAAGGTCATGAGGCGTCAGTGTATTATTCTCTGTTAATTCAGAGTCTGGGGGACGGAGATTCAACTTCTCTCAAGAGTATGGGAGAAAGATTTAAACTTTGTATTGGAGGAGGGAGTGTGGGCTAGGATTCTAAAAAACATCAAGTCTACATCTAGAGATGCAAGGGTGCATCTGATGCAATTTAAGATTTTACATAGATTCTATTGGACCCCCTCTAGATTGTATAGACTTGGTCTCAAAGACACACCCACCTGCTGGCGATGCCAATCAGAAGATGGGGACAAATGTTGTGTGGGGGGGTGGGGGGGGTTAAGATTCAAGAATTTCGTTTGAAGGTTCAGAATTGTATTTGTGATGGGTTGGGTGCTGGGGTTTCATTTTGGCCCAGGCGATGGGACAGTTATTGATGTAGGGGATGGGTTCATGAAGAGTTGGGTCCTGGCTAGTGTCATGATCAGAAGGCAGGTCATCCTTAGGGGATTGAAATCAGCTGGAGCGCCCTCATTTCCGGAGTGGTGCACGGAACTGGGCAGGGTGGCGGCTTTTGAGGGGATGGTTTGCAGAAGGCTGGGCAACATGGGATTATTTAATCAAAAATGTTTTTATATATATTAAAATGTTCAGAGGGAAGGGTTTAGGTTCATGTAATTTGATTCAGTGTTTCCTGTTATGCTTGTTTGATTTGTCATTGGAAACAATAAATTGTAAAAAAAGTGAAACACTATCAACTGGCATTGTATTGACAAGATGACCTGAGATATTCATAAATTCCCCTGTTGTATTTCACATAAGTCAAATGGGTTTGAAAAAATAAAAAAAAGGCAGAGTAAATTAAGACAATTTTCTATTTTTTTTTTTTTTGGGCAGTGGGGGTGAATTATTTCTTTAAATTTGCCCATTTTGATACTTGGTATTGGTATTTTTTGGAGTGCCAAGTCGAGCTTACGTGCACAATATGGACTGATCCTCTCGATCTAAATAGATAAAGAAAAAGGAATAAGCATTGAAATCTATTGCATGAACTGATAGCAACCAGCCAGCAAGTGTACAATGAAGCAAGTGCCATTTTAGTACTGTACCAAATTAAAATGAATAATAGTTTGAATAAAATGGCATGCAATGTAATGCTTTTACAGTTCTCACCCTGCATCATGCTCCTGTAGGCCATGTCTGTAATGGCGTAGATATGAGGGGGCATTTCATGCCTCTTCTTGCCTTTGTACATCTCAACGATCTCCTCAGTGTAGATAGGCAAATACTTGTACGGGTTTATCACAACACAGAAGAGGCCAGAGTACGTCTGCAACAATGATTTTGCAATATGCTATTTCACATGAAAAGCACCTTTTGTGTTTTTTAAAAGCCTATTGACCAATACTCACTCTTGACCAATGCCCTGTTCCAAAACCTAGTGAGCGCCTACAGAGGCAGTCAAACTTTATAACTTTTATATTAACAGAGAGTAGAGCCTCCTGGTCACATCACGAGACGCAGACTGATCTCACTGTGAATTCAATAACATAGCAAAAAATTCTGTGCTTATCGAAATTCGAACCACTGCCACCAATGGCCTAAGCTGGAAGTGCTGAGGTGAAATGTCGACAGGGTGACGGCAAAACTTTACTTTTAAATGATGTAGTCAACAAGAACGCATGTTTTACTAACCCTGATCTCTAACCCAAACTCCCCAACCCAAAAATCAAACCCTAAACCTATCCGTCAGTGGAGAAAAAGTGTAATCAAAGCGAAAATGCAGCCTCCAAATTGCGCTCACCATGGTTTGTGCGAATACCATTATTTCCTGGCTTCCATGGAACCAGAACCAGTGTCTGAGATTGTTCGCGCAACACAGTCAGTAGTGCCACAGGGAAAGGTGAATACTTTTTGATTGATGCAAAAGTGTCTGATGGGACAGCGATTGTCAGTAATTGGTACATGAACATTCGGAAGCAGCATGTTGCTTTCCCGTGTGATCATGTTGCATAAAGTGTGCAATTGTGTCGTGCACAGAGTTGCTGCTTATGTATAGCTTTCCAAAGCAGTTACTTATGAGTTTTTATGACAGTCTTGGGGACTGTTCAGACAGAACACACTGAATGATGCAGCACAACGAATGTAAAAAATGCAGAGACGAGATGCGTTGACACCATCTTAGAATCAAGGCACAAATGGTCAAAGATCTCCATCGAACACTGAATTTTTTTTTTTTTTTTAAACTGTGCAGATGGAAGCAAAAACAATTCTGGGTGAACTGCCCCTTAAGTACTGCAATGCCTATATAGGCAGCAGGCAAGAAGGCAGCCCATTATGTTTTGGAACAGAGCTCAGTAACCAATCACAAATATTTGCACTAGATGCTTCTTATGGTTTAAATGATGTAACTTGAATCATGGTCATACAATAGTCACATTTTTGCATTGAAACTACAAAAGTCATAAAATTCAACCTTTATGAGTGTTACATTCCTGCATTGACATTCAAATGACATCAAAATGTTCAACATGCACCATGATGGATCCAGACACAAGTTGACAGCTATGCTTTAATGCAACTCCTACCATGCCCATGTATTTTCTAAATTGGAACACCACATTAAAACAGCCCCATTTCTGACACTCACATAGATCAGTCCAGAGTAGTACCTCTCCCTTAGGTTATGCAGAACCGAAGCTTCATTCAGGCAGGTGAGCTCTGCCATATCCTCCACCTTGCTGTATTTGGGCGGGTTCATTTTCTGGATATCATCCTTGTTCACCTTGATCTTCCTGCCAGAGTCTACAAGCTCCACCAGACACTCATCTCCAGTCTCCTCTTTGATGGAGCCGGCCTCAAAGCCAAGCTTTTCTGAGGGAACCCATACCAGCTTCTTAGAGGCCCAGTCAGCCTGGGCCAAAGGGTCATTGATGGCGTTGCGGTCAGCATAGAGGAACTGCTCAGCATCTGACATTTTGGCTACAAGTAGGAGAGAAAACATTTGTGGTTGGGTATGTTTAAAACTTTTCACATTTTACACATCCCCATTATAAGAATAATGTTATGGAAAGAGGAAGATTTAAGAGGAGTGGTTTCTAAGAATTTCCTCAATTCCTAAACAAAGTTAAATGAAAAGATTACTCAAGTTCCATACTCCTGCAGACACTCCGTACATTTACCAGTTCAGTTAGTCAAGCTACAGGTGGTACCACTTAAGGTACCAAGGCAAGAGTACAAATATGTAGAGCGATTGTGTACAATCTTCATTGACACGTATACTTGGACAGATCAATGCGTAATTTAATATTTGAAGTCAAATGCATAGGGTTAAATACTGTTAAATTGTTGTTGCTGACAGCACACTGCACGAGTGTTTGTAGCTTGCTAGCCTGCTTAGCATTGCTTATTCTTATATGTTCATTGTTTTACCCTTTGCCGTTTTACCGAGTACTTGGGGTTTTTCCGCTTTTCTACGGTTTCATCTGTGTGTATTATACCGCGTGCACCCGTTTCTCTAGTTTATTTCCTTTTCTTTTTTCCGCTCGTCTATAGCTTGCATCTTGACTGAGTGTACTGATTTTTCTCCACTGTGTTCTACATGGATTATTGCATCTAATCAGCAGATGTTTGATATTGAAACCACACCGATCGCCACTCAAGAACCACCACCAATTGCGGTAAGTCGTGGCATCCACTCATGTTATTGCTTCCTGCATTAGATGCCACATGTTTACTATAGCTTCTTCTGTCAGCAGTGAGGGATTCACATGTGACAAACATAAGGAATTAGTCAGGCTGACAGAGAAGGTTAATGAGCTAGAGGCACACATCCGAACACTAGTGGAGGTCAGTGAGAAAGAGAAGCCAGTAGATACGGTTTCGGATGTGGGTAGAACAGAGCAACACACACTTTGGTTCCGGCTCTAGAGCCCCGCAGCTGGGTGACTGGGTGATGCCTTGGCGGCATACTCGCTCTGCAAAATGACACCACTCTCCCGTTCCTGTTAGGGTTTCAAATCAATTCTCCCCACTCAGTGATGTACCCTCTGAAAATCATATTGCAAGAGCCCTAATAATTGGTGATTCTATTGTAAGAAACGTGGAAAGAGAGACTCCAGCCAACATTGTTAAATGCATTTTGGGGGCTCGGGTGTCTGACATCAGATCAAATTTACAAGTGCTGGCTAATACTAAACATAGATTTTCCAAAATTGCTATTCATGTCAGCACTAATGATGTCCAGCTTCGCCAGTCGAAGATTACTAGAGATAATGTTAAAGAGGTGTGTGAACTTGCAAAAACGATGTCAGACACTGTAATATGTTTGTGCCCACTCCTTACTTGTCGTGGTGGCAAGGTTTATAATAGATTAGTGTCACTGAACAGCTGAAATGTCTGAGTGGTGTCTGGAGAACAGCATAGGATTTATAGACAATTGGAAGAGTTTTTGGGGTAGACCTGACCTGCTAAAGACAGATGGATTCCATCCCTCCAGGGAAGGTGCCGCTCTCCTCTCTAGTAATTTGGCTCAGTCTTAATAATGATAGTATTTGAAACTGGGGCCCAGGTCAGGAAGCAGACAAACTGGTTAATTCAAATGTCTGCTAGCTGCCTTAAGACGTCACATAGGTCACATGAACAACACAGAGACTGTATCACCTAGATATCTCAGAGACTGTGTCTGTTCCCCAAACTACCAAAAACAACCTCACTAAATCATTTAGAAAAGGTCAAACTTCAAAAAAAAAAATTAAGAAACATATAAAAAGGTAGGGCTACTAAACATTAGATCTCTATCTACCAAAGCACTATTTGTAAATGAAATTACAGATCATAGTTTGGATGCGCTCTTTGACTGAAACCTGGCTTAAACCAGATGAATGTATTAGTTTAAATGAATCTACTCCCTTTGGTTATTGTTATAAACATGAGCCTTGTCTGAAGGGTCGAGGAGGTGGTGTTGCTACAATTTACAGTGAAGTTTTTGGTGTTACTCGGAGGACAGGATATAAGTTTCTTTTGAACTAATAATGCTTAATATGACAGTTAAATATAAATAAATCTGTCGTCTTTTGCCCTTGCTACAGAATAAATTTATCTAATCTAATAGTTAATGTAGATAGAGCTTTAATTGTTGGTGACTTCAACATTCAGATAATGAAAATTACACATTGGGATTAGAATTTATTGATATTCTCAACTCTCTTGGAGTCAGACAAAATGTGACCACACCAACTCATCACCATAATCTTATAACAGAATTAAATCTAGTGTATGGAGTTTATGTTGATACTACAGAAATTCTACCGCAGAGCGATTATATCTCAGATTATTATCTCGTCTCGTTTGTTGCGATCAGCTAATGTCATTCAATCTACACCACGCTAATGTTCAGGTAGAACCATTCTTTCAACCACTAAAGACAGCTTGACTAATAATCTTCCAGAATAGTCGCACATACTCAGTAATCCAAAAAGTCTAGAAGAACTTGATGAAATAACAGAAAATATGAATACAGCCTTCTCTAGCACTCTTGATATTATCCCCCCCCATTAAAGAAAAAAGCCTTGCACGGTGCAAGGCTTTTTTCAGTACAATGATCACACTCATGCTCTCAAGAGAGCAGGTTGGAAAAGGAGCGCAAGTGGAAGAATACAAAATTAGAGGTATTTCGCGCTGCATGGAAGGATAGTTTCTGTAGATACAGACAGGCACTAAAAGCTGCCAGGTCAGCATATTTTAGCAAACTCATAGAAAATAACCACAACAATCCTAGGCGTTTCAGTACTGTGGCTAAATTGGTTAGGAATAAAGCATTGACTGAACCAGATATTCCGTCGCAGCACAATAGCAATGACTTCATTAACTTATTTACTAATAAAATGTAAATAATTAAATAAAATTGGAACTATGCAATCATCTGTCACAGCACCTCAGAAAACAGTCTCATAATTTTGCTCATGAGCAACTGCAATCCTAGGTCATGAAGAGCTAACAAAACGTACTAAAAATAAATAAATAGCCACAACATGTTAGATCCAATACCAACGAAGCTCTTAAGAGGTATTCCCAGTAATCTCAGAACCTTTTTTTTCCCCTCCCCTTTTTTCCCCCAATTTGGAAAGCCCAATTCTGACACCTTCAGTCCACGCATCTTATCACGTGGCTTGAGCGCATTACCGTGGAACCTCTTCTTTATATTAACTCCTCGCTATCCTTAAGACATGTCCCAAGAAACTTTAAAAATGGCAGTTATCAAACTGCTTAAGCCACAGCTTGATCCTTGAGAATTGGCTAATTATGGACCGATTTCAAATCTACCATTTATGTCGAAAATACTAGAAAAGGTAGTGTCCTCCCAACTAGGTTCATTTCTACAGAGAAATTGAATATGAAGAATTTCAGTCAGGATTTAGGCCCCATCACAGTACAGAGACTGCACTTATCAGTTACAAATGACTTGCTCTTATCATATGATCACGGCTGCATTTCTCTTCTAGTGCTTTTAGATCAGTGTTGCCTTCAACACAATAGATCACGACACTCTCTTGAATAGGCTGGAGAATTATTTTGGCATTAGTGGACTTGCATTAGCATGGTTTAGGTCCTATTTATTAGACCGCTACCACTTTGTATGTGTAAACGAGGAATTGTCAAATCAAAAGAATGGAATGCCACAGGGATCAGTTTTAGGACCTCTGCTTTACTCCTTATACATGCTTCCCCTGGGAGATATCAGGAATCAGTGGAATCATGGAATAAGTTTCCACTGTTATGCCAACAATACCCAACCTTATATTTCTTCTAAACCCAACAAAAACTCACAATTCTCCAAATTAGCAGAGTGCATCAATGAAATCAAAGATTCGATGGCCAGAAATTTCCTTCTACTCGATTCCGACAAAGAGGTAATAATGATTGGACCAAAAACCTCTAAAAATAAGCTGCTAAAATATAATGTGACTCTCGATGGATGTTGACGAAGATTTTTGCCGACTTGGAGGATCTCGTTGTAATATGTCGATCGATTACGGCGATGGAAATAAAATGATCCGAGTTAGTTACAAGAATGACTGATGTTGAGAAACGAATCGATTTTTTGGAATCTTCGGAGAGGGAATTAACCGCTAATCCACCCGCGGCCAAAGTTGATTTGGAACATCTCCTTAAAGCTTGAAGATCTTGAGAATAGAAGCCGCAGGAATAACGTTTGAATTGTTGGAATTTCTGAGCACGAGGAGGGCAGAGATATGGTGAAATTCCTAGGAGCTTTTCCTGAGTCTGCTCGACATGACATAGGCCACAAGATGGAAATTGAGCGAGCTCACAGAGTCCCAGCTCACAAATTTGCTGAGGGAGATAGGCCCCGATCAATTCTGGCCAGATTCCTGAGATCATCCGATAAAGATTTTGTGTTGAGCCAGGCGAGGAGCAAAGGGAAGCTTTCTTGGAAGAACCATAATATTTTCTTGTTCCCGGACTTTGCGAACTCCACAAGAGAGAAAACGCGATCGGTTCAAGGAACGCAAGAAACTCTTACATCATCGGAAGATTACTTTTGCTCTGATGTTTCCAGCCAAACTGAGAATAGAAACGAAGGTCGGTCAAAGTATTTACAAGTCCCAATCAAGCAATGTCTTTTATTGAATCAATGGCTGAATAAACCATTGGATGTTTCTCATGTGAGTGGGTCGACTCGACTCGGGCGTCATTTTGGTTTCTTTTTTTTTGCGTCTGCTCTGCCTTGCGGCCAGAGCTTGTTTTGTGAATAACACTTTTCCTTAAAGAAACTTTTGCATTGAAGTTCCTGGCCAGTTTGAGAGTGGGGGGGTTTGGGGTTTCATTGTTTCACTAATGGGGAATGTGGTCTGTATAATTTGACAATTTATTTTTTCTACTATATCAAAATGTCAAATGTTGAGTGTACTCTCTCTCGCCACATGGAATGTGAATGGGTTGGGGCACCCCATAAAAAGAAGGAAGGTCATTACTTTTCAACGTAAGAAATATGATAGTGTTTCTTCAAGAAACATCTCTCCCCGCAGGAAGCTGAAAAATTTGGAAAGATATGGGGTGGACATGTTTTTTTAGTGCTGGCTCAAGTAAGAGCAAGGGAGTCATTATATTGGTAAATAAACATCTACAATTAAAATGTCTCAAACAGATTAAAGATAAATTAGGAGTAATTGTTTTAGCTGAAATTCAAATGGCAAAGGTTTATTTTGGCTAATATTTACGCACCTAACGCTGATGATCAGGGCTTTTTTATTGATGTTGAAGGGATGGTGCAAACCGCTGGCACCACTCATGATATAATATTGGGAGGAGACTTTAATCTTTTGATGGACTCAGTCCTTGATCATAGTGAAGTAAAAGTGTGCAAGCCCCCTAGAGCAACATTGATGCTTCACAGGATATGAAAAAATCTTGGTCTTACAGATATTTGGAGACTTTTAAACCCATCTGGTAGGGACTAGACATTTTTTTTTTTTTCCATCAGTCCATAAGATTTATTCTAGAATAGATTTTTTTTTAAATATCCAAATCCCTCATTTCATCTGTTGTTGATTGCTCAATTGGAAACATTAGTCTCAGATCATGCCCTGGTGAGTTTAGATGTGTTGCCACATACGGAGAAAAATAAATCATATAGTTGGTGCTTTAATGTGTCCCTTTTGCAAAATCCTGATTTCCAACAAATGTTAAAGACTGAAATCAACGTTTATATGGAGACCAACTGGTCCTCAGTATCCTCTGTGGGCGTGGCTTGGGAGGCACTTAAGGCAGTTCTTAGGGGTCGGATCAAACAGTATGCCTCATTCATCAAAAATCCAAAGCACAAGAACTTGTGGAGTTGGAAGGAAATGTTAAAAGTGCAGGGGCAGAGCTGAAGCGCTGTATGTCAGCTGATGGCCTCAGAGAATTGACCCAATTGAAATATAGATATAATACTATTTTGTCGCGGAAAGTGGAGTTTTGGTTATTCGGGGCAAGACAGTCATACTTCGGGTGACAAATCAGGGAAGCTTTTGACTAGATATATAAAGCAGAGAGTCTTTTTATACAATTCCCTAAGTGAAATCTGCTGGTGGTGAAATTTTTACTTCAGCCATTGATATTAATAATGCCTTTAAAGAATTATATATCGATCTTTATAGTTCCACGTCTTCGTCTACTGATGAAGATATTAGAAACTTTGTGGAACCATTAGATCTTCCTAAACTGACTACTGAGCAAAAAAAACTCTTGATTCTGAGATAATTACCTCGTCAAGCTCCTCCAAGGTTAAGTCCCTACCTACTGGCAAAGCTCCAGGGCCAGATGGTTTTGCCGCAGAATTTTTTAGATCCTATGCTACAGAACTAGCTCCACTTTTGTTAGAAGTTTATACTGATTCATTAAAGAACAGAAAGCTTCCTCCAACCATGACACAAGCCCGGATCAGTCTGATTCTTAAAAAGGACAAAGATCCAAGCGAGTGTAAAAGTTACCGTCCAATCTCCCTGATCCAACTAGATGTAAAAATATTGTCAAATTTTGGCTAATCGATTAAGTTATGACATCTCTTATACATATAGATCAGGTGGGATTTATTCGGGGCCGTAGCTCTTCTGATAACATCAGGCATCTCATCAATATCATGTGGTCAGTAGCGAATGATCAATCTCCAATCGCTGCCATCTCGCTTGACGCCGAAAAGGCTTTGATATTATAGAATGGGATTATCTTTAAGATTTTGGAAATGTATGGGTTAGGGAGTACATTTATTGGTTGGATTAAGTTACTTTATAGACACCCTGTAGCAGCGGTACAAACAAATGGATTAATTTCAGATTATTTTACTCGGAATAGGGGCACTCGGCAGGGCTGCCCTCTTTCCCCATTGTTCTGTTTTGCCCTGGAAACATTAGCAGCTGCGATAAGGAGGATGATTTTCCAGGGATGGTGGCGGGAGGTGTGGCGCATAAGCTTCTGCTTTATGCAGATATTTTATTATCTATGCCTTGCCTCCACAGAATTATTCATTCCTTTTCCAAGTTCTCAGCATACAAATTCAATTGGGCTAAATCCAAAGCTTTGGATCTGACAGCGTACTGCCCAGTAACGGCTTGTCAGCCGGGCGCCTTCCAGTGGCCCAAACAGGGCATTAAGTATTTGGGGATTTTATTCCCAGCAAATTTGTCTGATTTAGTTAGTGTTAATTTTGAACCTTTAATAAAAAGGTTTTCGAACGATGTGAGCAGGTGGGCTTAAACTACATTTATTGATGATTGGGAAGGTTAATGTTATTAAAATGAATTGAATTCCAAAACTTTACTACCTGCTACAATCTCTCCCTGTAGATGTCCCCCTCTCTTATTTCAAGAAATTTGATAGCATTGCGAAGTCCTTCATTTGGAATGGTAAACATCCCAGATTGCATTTAATAAGTTACATAGGCCAATAGACAAAGGAGGGCTAGGCCTACCCAAGATTTTGTTTTATTACTATGTGTTCAGTCTCAGACATTTGGCTCATTTGTCACTTCCACCTGAGAGAGCCCCTCCCTGGTTTGTTATTGAACAAGCAGTTCTTGCTCCTATTTCGCCATTACAAAGCATCTCTATCAAACTAATCAGAAAAGTTAAGTTACACCCCGTTATTTCGCATTTACACTCGGTATGGACTAAAGTGTCCAGATTGTTTAATTTGGACACTTATTTAAACGTTGCCTCGAGCGTATGGCAGAACCCAAGACTGTGTATTGGCAAGTCCCCTTTCTGCTGGCCAGAGTGGATTGTGAGGGGGGTTGCTACACACGGAGACCTATATGAAAGTGGTGTGTTGAGATCATTTGAAAACTTGGTCCAACATTTTGGGATCCCCAGACCTCAGTTTTATAGGCATTTACAACTGCACCACCTGCTTTGTACTATTTTTGGGAGTAGCACACATCCCCCTAATGGGGCAGATGCTTGGGAGAGGTGATTGCAGCTTTTGGAAAAGGTCATGAGGCATCAGTGTACTACTCCCTGTTAATTCAGAGAATGGTGGACGGAGCCTTAACTTCTCTCAAGAGAGTATGGGAGAAAGATTTCAACTTGGCATTGGAGGAAAGAGTGTGGGCTAAGATTCTTAAAAACGTTAAGTCTGCATCTAGTTATGCAAGGGTACGTCTTATACAATTCAATTTTGCACAGATTTTATTGGACCCCCTCTAGACTGTATAGGCTTGACACACCCACCTGCTGGAGATGCCAATCGGAGGATGGAGACATGGCCCATGTTTTTTTGATGGTGTGTCGAGATCCAGAAATTCTGGTCGAAGGTTCAGAATTTTGTGTGCGACGTGGTGGGCACTCGGGTTTCGTTTTGCCCCAGACTTTGTGTTCTGGGTGATGGGGCGGTCATCGATGTGGGGATGGCCATATAGAGAACTGGGTTCTGACATGTGTGATGATTGCCAGGCAGGTTATTTTGAGGGGTTGGAGGTCAGCTGGTGCGCCCCCATATCCGGAGTGGTGCACGGAGGTGGGGAAGGTGGCAGCTTATGAGGAGGTGTCATCGGGAAGACGGGGTGGCTTGGATAAGTTTGTTCGGAAATGGGGCAGGTATTTGGAGGGCTCTCGGGTGGGGTGTGGAGAGAGTAGTGTATTATAGTTAGTACGATTATTATGTGTGTATATGCATGTATAGGTATTTATGTTTGTATATGTATATATTTTTTTTATATATGTATATCGGTTTGAGTTTTTATATATTTTCTTATGTTTGACCACAGAGTTGTGGGGTTTAAATGTTTATTTTATATATATTTACATTTCATTGCTAGTGTATGATTTAATAAAAATATATTACACAAAAAAAAAAAAACACTACACAATGATCACTACAAGACATTATATTACAGTTTCATTTTATTTATGTTAACACATGATTTCCTGTAAAGCTGCTTTGAAACGACGCATGTTGTGAAAAGCACTTTAAAAATCACTGAAGCTACAAATGGACATCGACTTTCTACGTCAAGTGCCAAGGGGATGAATACGCAAATCACACATCCACAAGGTTGTGGCGAGCTCCATGTGACAGGGAATCAGAGAGAGTCTGTATCATGGTCACCCCTCCACCATTCTGAATCGGAAAGTGTGACAAACATCCGACTGAACAGAGCACAATCTCAGTAAAACAGTTGGTAAGTGTGACACCAGAGGCCAAAACCGCTTTGTTTGGAGCCAGCTAGTGTGTCGCCGGCTTGAAGCGTTTACATTTGAAAAATAATCATTTTAGTCTGAAGTCAAACTTTAGTGCATATAAACATATTGAATGTTGCCCTATAATGCAACAGCCACACCAGCAATCCACTAATAAAAAGTACCATGGTACGATCATGTTTTTTAAAAAAAAAAAATGTATTACATGTAACAAGACAAAATGCAGTAAAAATATCGATGCAGTATATAGTAGGTATACTGTGCATAGTATGCACATTTTCTGTATAAATAGAACACCTGGATAAAATACTACATAAACTTTGTAATAGACAGTACTACTACCACCACTATCTCAAATCTTTCGTCTTCTATCCTCCTACCTAATTATTCCCCACACCTGGGTCAAATTCCTTCAACCCCTCATTACAGGAATTCCATAAATTCCCACACTCATTTCAGATTCAGTCTCAGAGTGGAGTACTCGGCTTCATATTGCTAAATAGGGAGTGCTTTTTATAAAGACTACACATTTTTGCGTGGCTGGAAAAGTCTGACTATATGGAAGGTGGTACAACACCATGTTCCCATATTACCATTATGGCTTTTGACAGGGTAAACCTTTGAACACAAAGATTTCACCATTTTACAAGCCTTCTGTCCACTAGACATCATCTTATCAAAATGGGTTAACCAATACGCAATTCTTGGGTTCGAGATATAGCACCTAAAATCTAGTGTGCTGATGTGTACACAGAGACTCTGGACGCCAACTACTATTCCTTTGAAGTGGAGAGAACATCTGCTCTGAAGGAGTAATTCCTAAAACAAGTTAAGGCAAACAAAATCTCATTATCCGCCACATCCTGCGCAACACTCCAGACCTCAGAAATAAGCGTCAAGCCAACACTTTTCATTAGTCAAAAACAATGCAACCTATTATGGCTTGAAATGCCATATTAAATGCTTGGAGCTCTATGGCTTTACGTTTTCAGAGATTTTTAATCATTGCATTACAAGAGGCTACTTAAATAATCAGAGGGCAAATTTGAAACATTAGTTGGCCTTCTGATAAATTATGCAACAGTTCCTCTTTTTAGTGCCCATTAGGAAGATAGGTCATAACGCATATTGGAAATGAGCCTTTTAGGTTTTGACTGCATAGATAAGAATACCATACCAATTAAGAATTCAATAGTTAGTGATCAGTCAAACACCATCAAGCCCAAAAGCTTAACTATCTGTAAAAGCTACAGTGGACCTCCCTAACTCGACCTTTTACCTAGCTTTACAGCAGGGCATGAAATTTGTGTGCTTTTAAAAACATTCTTCCTGAATGTTAGTCATCTGATATTCTGTGAGAATGAGGCAGAATGACAGCATCTTGCAAGAATTTTAGAATTTCAAAATTCCCAAGCAGCCGCAAGTCGTTAGTGGAAAACTCAGAATTGACCCTTTGCTAAGCTCCGCCCCCCCCGGTTACTTGCTCTGACGAGCTTTGCAAACTCCCAATAGGAATGAATGGGAGATTGCCATGAATGGCACGGTTTTTGGCAAAATTCTCTCAAAATGCACTGGATAATATTCTTAAGTGGGCTAGAATGAAGAGTGACATTGTAAGGCATATTTATCTGACGTTTCTGTAAAAGAAATCATTAAATTACAGTAATTTGATTGAAAACTGTGGAGACTGATTTAGAATAAAGAAAAACGATCACCACAGTCCCCTGAAAAGTGTAATTTGATAGTGATTACACACCTGATAACATGCAAATGACCAGAACTGCTCTCACTATGATGCAGGGAACTTTGATTAATTGCCTCTACTAAGACCTGAAACAACCAATAATCCTCTCAGCAGTCCGAACTGTCCTTTGTAGTCTTCTGATGTCTGATTTCGTAGCTGAACCAAACCAGACAGTTACTGAAGTACAGAGGACAGACTCAATGAGTGCCGAGTAAAACTGTATCAGCAGCGCCTGGGGCAGGCTGATCTTCCTCAACTGGTGAGGGAAGTACAACCTCTGCTGGGCCTTTTTCACAATGAAGTCAATGTGTGTCTCCCACTTCAGGTCCTGTGAGATGGTAGTGCCCAGGAACCTGAATGACTCCACTGCTGCCACAGTGCTGTTTAGAATGGTGAGGGGTGGGGGTCAGTGTTGGGTTGTTCCTCCTAAAGTCTACAAATCAACTCCACCGTTTTGAGCGTGTTCAGCTCAAGGTTGTTTTGACTGCACCAGACAGCCAGCTGTTCAACCTCCCTTCTGTATGCAGACTCATCATCATCTCGGATGAGGCCGATGACAGTGGTGTCGTCTGCAAACTGCAGGAGCTTGACAGAGGGGTCCTTGGCAATGCAGTCACTGGTGTAGAGGGGAGAGCACACATCCCTGGGGGCACCAGCGCTGATTGTACAGTGCTAGAAGCGAGTTTCCCCTGTCTCACAAGCTGCTGCCTGTCTGTCAGAAAGCTAGTAATCCACTGACAGATTGACATGGGAACAGAGAGTTGGTGCAATTCATTCTGGAGTATAGCTGGGATGACGGTATTGAAAGCCGAACTGAAGTCAACAAAAATGTCATATGTCCCTGGTCTGTCCAGATGTTGCAGGATATGATGCAATCCCATGTTGACTGCATCATCCACAGACCTGTTTGCTCGATAAACAAATTGAAGGGGATCTAGAAAGGGTCCAGTGATGTCCTTCAGGTGGGCCAACACCAGTCTCTGATTTGTGTTTGATGATTTCATGACCACAGACGTCAGGTCTGTGAACAAGAAAACCTTTCACTGCTCTTTGCTGGGTTATTTTAGTAGCTTTAAAATGACTCATGTATTATAACTTTACAGTGAAGGCCACCAGCAATAAGTAGAATCTTGAATCTGCTATCTATACATACGTATATATAATTTGAGATGGGCAGTCTACAGGTCCTTAACTTTAACCAACACCTAAACCTAACGATAGGGTTTTAAAAGCAATTTCGACATTAAAAAGCACTTTTATTGAAGCAACCACATCATTAGTGTCACTTCTATGACACTTTCGATTCACTTTCACAAGCATCCTTGCACGGGCGAGGCTTGGTCTCCGAGTCCAAAGTCCAACACTATCAGGTGAGCGTCTGAGGAACTTAATCACATTGAAATAAATGTGTAAGTGTAGGAGGGCCTGTGGTACAAGCATTAAAATGTATCATTTTTCAAATGATGCGTTAGAGTAAAAGTGTTTTGAGATAATAATATAGCAGGGTCTGAGTAATAGAGCGAGAATAAGTGTTCATAAAGTCCTAAAGAGCCATAGTACCCGTGATTTGTGTGAAGGTGAATAAATGCACAGTTGTTGTAGCACCTCTAGTATTAATTCCACCAGGAAACTGTAGCAAAACGTGGAAAGAGTCACGTAAAATTCGATTTGCAAAAATGTATAGTAATGTTCTTTCTGTGAGACTAGGTTGCAGCATAAATACAAAGTGTTGGTTGCCATCAATAATTGGTTGAGAAATGTTGTTGTGCTTACTGGGAGAGTAATAAGGTGATGGAAAATGCACGCACGCGATAATAAATGACTTGAAATGAAATAATCTAATGTGACTTGAGTATGCCAGTGTCGAGTGTTCCACATCTACCTGTGCCTCAAGGGGAGGAAATGCATGGCTTCTTGGAGTGAAAGTCCTATGCCTGTTTAGACTATGAATATGCTCACTGCCCTTGACCTCTAAACACTCATATAATCCAATTTCTAATTAAGCGCAGTGAGACAGAAAAAAGAAAAACAAAAAAAAGATGCCAAGAAAGGTGAGTGGAATGTGGCCAAAGGTGAGACTGGGAAAGAGTAGAAGAAAGGTACTGTAGCTAGAAAAAGAAAAGTTAACAGCACAGCTTTAGCCTACTTTTGAGATGGTGTGTGTAAGAGGGATAAGGAGATTAGCCTGGTGTCATCTCTGTCTGCAAGTTCATTAGCAGCTCGGAAACAGTCTCTGTGATTAAATGCAAATGACCGTGGGTACACGTTGTGCACTTTTATTGGGTTCCTAATGAAGATGTGTCACCAAATTACAATAATACAGTATAAAAGGGACATGAACGGAGTTCTTTAAAGGACTTTTATATTACAAAAGAGTCAAACAACTCATTGTTGAGCAAAGAGGAACCAAGAGCAATCCATTAAGGAACAATAAATAGTGAAATGGTTTCTAGAGGCTGTTGATATAGAAGTTGCTTAACCACGCTGACACACTTCCTCCAAAGCTTCAGGCTTTATTGCAAGACCTTAGAACGCAACACGTTACAGCTTGTTCTCTGAATCTATTAAAAAGTAACAGGAGAACAGCAGACAACAGTGTGTCAGCCCAAAACTGTGCTTAATTTTGTTTAAATTGAAGAAATTCACTCACCTCAAGATTAGCTAAACAATCACTCCTCTCCCAATTGTCAAACCTGATCTAGTCTGGTCAACACAAATACACAAAAGACCTGACAAAATAACTTAAGGGGGAATCTCAAAAACATTCAAGAACATATACAGGTAATATTTCACCCTGAAAATCAAAAAAGAAATAAGAGATTATATTTTGCTTAAAGTTTTTTTTTTTTTTTTTTTTTGGCAATGGGACAGTATTTTCTGTATAAAGATATATTTATTTATTATATACACACACACATACACACATTTTTTTACTACAATAAAAATATGGTATTACACTAATTAGAATTATGAACGTAAATAACAGGCCTAATTGTAATGAATTGAGCTTAACTGTCACAAAAACTGTCAATGCAAAATATCCTAATGGTCCTAATATTGCCTTATTTGTTCTTTATGCAAATTGAATATTTATTTATTTTTCTTGATTTTGGGGTGAAATGTAATCTGGACATGTTTTCATGAGATTCACCCTTAAAGAGTCTGTCCTACAGTCAGATCTTCTGTGGTCATCTGTAGTGCCATGCCTTATCTGATCCCTCCATTGTCACATTCTCTCATCCCATGCCTGATCTTGGCTCATGTTAAAGCCTTGCTTACAGTTCAAATGCAAACAGCTCTGAGATAAAGTCAACAAGCAGCACAGACACACCAATGCTCACACTAAACAGAGACAGATAGATAGATAGATAGATAGGAGTACAAGGTGAAACACCACTAGTAGTAAGTCATTAATATCAATTTGTAACTTTTTTTTTTTAATGTTCAAAGTTACATGAGTTGAGTACTCTTGTTCTCCGAATGTGTCTCCTCAGGGCTGAGCAAATCAGTAAAAGTCGTGTCTGTCCTTGAAACTTGTTTCAAAGCAGGCTGCGCGTGTTGCACATACAGACAAAAGCTCATCTTAAGTGTCAGCGGGGAATATGTTGAATAGCATTGCATTCTCGCGCATTCTCTTTCTTTTGGGTATCAAAAACATTTTAAGTCGTACGTTAGAACACTCTAATGTGCTAAATGTTTCACAACGTTTCTCAATTTTACAAATATTATTAGTATCCAACAACAACAACAAAAAAAAAAAAAAAAAAGGTGTTTTAACAAATCTGAAAGAATTTTATCATTTAATCTTAAAATGTTTAGACGCACGTGCATTGGCTGATTGTGAAGAACAGGTTCAGGTGTGCGCGCTCAGGTGAGAATGTAACACTTACCTGGTGCTTTCTTATAGTTGAGAAGATCTGCTTGATCCAAATCTCCTAGTTTGCTACAGAGAATGACACGGATGCGATGAATTTATCCGAAAAACTGTGTAGTTCGCGATACTTTCCTCTGACATCTGCGTTCACCTCACCAGTTTCCTCTCTCTTCTTTAGACAAACTCCCTCTGACTCTTAAATCAGCTGTGTGGGCGTGGCGGTTTCTCTATACCGCCCCGCCTACTTTTATTCATTTAACCCTCCTAGGAAAGCGTCAATAAAGAGATACGCTTTCATTGATTAATGATTTTTTCAGCGTGCCAAAACAGTTACCTTAGGGTGGACTTTTAGGCTACAGTTGGGTCCAAAAGGGTGAGTCCACGTTGCATTTTTGTTTTTTATCTAAACCAGGAAATTAAAAGAAAGAAACATTTATAAGAAATATATAAGATTCTGCATGAAGGACGAATTTCTGACATCGGACATGTGTATTCATGCTTCCACTGAAAGACACACGCTCTTTGAAAGATTACACTGTGTAACACTTGTTTTTTGGTTTTTTGTTTTTTTGGTTCCTGGGTAGTGTTATTTCCTAATTGCTTGTGCCTCAGAAGTATAGAAATGGCTATTATTCCCCACAACCTTTGCTTTTGTGACCAGGACAGTGATATTTTGAAATGTACCTATTTTCCAGAACGTTCCAACATTCTAGAACTTTCTAGAACTTTCCAGTAATATAAATAGTAGTATAAATACAGAGGCCTTAAGCCCACCAGTTCAGTTTAGTTCCAGCTGCCTAAGCAGATACATATCAAGACCTTGCTGGACGCCTTGAAGTATAATGAGTATGGCTGGGAGGTCATAGGAGACTTCAAAATGGTGGCATTCCTGATGGGTCTCCAAGGCGGTTTTACCAAGTTTCCCTGCTATCTTTGCCTTTGGGACAGCAAGGACACCAAGGCGCACTACCACAGGTGGGACTGGCCACAGCGGACCAAGTTCTCTGTGGGGAGGAACAACGTCAAGTGGGAGCCACTGGTGGACCCCCGGAAGGTGCTGATACCACCACTGCACATCATATTGGGCCTTATGAAACAATCTGTCAGAGCTCTAGATAAGGAGTCGGCAGCCTTCAAGTGTCTTCAAGACTTCTTCCCTAAACTGTCTGAGGCAAAGGTCAAAGCCGGTGTCTTCGTCGGACCACAGATGAAGAAGATCCTGGAGTGCAATGAATTCCCCAAGAAGCTCACTAGTAAGGAGAAAGCAGCTTGGAACAGCTTTGTCGCAGTGGTTCGGGGCTTCCTGGGCAATCACAAGGCCGAAAACTATGTGGAGCTGGTTGAGACTCTGGTGAAGAACTATGGCACAATGGGCTGTAGGATGTCCCTCAAAGTCCATATCCTTGATGCTCATCTTGATAAATTCAAGGAGAACATGGGAGCGTACTCGGAGGAGCAAGGCGAGCGCTTCCATCAGGATATACTGGACTTTGAACGCCGCTATCAAGGACAGTATAATGAGAACATGAAGGGAGACTACATTTGGGGGCTGATTCATTAAAGTGATTTACAGTATAATCGTAAATCTCGAAAAACTACTCACTTTTAAATCTTTTGTAGTCATTTTTGTATTACTTTAGTATAAATACATGTTCATTTGGATTCATATGTTGTTGTTGTTTTTTTGTTTTTTTACTTTATGTGAACGAAAAGACACAAATTCCATTTTCTTATTGGAAATAGGTACATTTCTAAATATCACTGTCCTGGTCACAAAAGCAAAGTTTGTGGGAAATAATAGCCATTTTCTGTACTTTTGAGGCATAAGCAATTACGAAATAACACTTACTACCCAGGAACAAAAACTGTGTTACATAGTGTAATCTTTGTCCTTTGATAATGATTTGGGAGGGTAGAGTCACATGGGGTAAGCTCCTCGTGATCGCTATAATGTGGTTCGTTCTTGGTGGGGCATGTGGTGAGTTGAGCATGGATGCCGCAGTGAGTGGCGTGAAGCCTCCACACGCGCTATGTCTCTGTTGCAACGCGCTCAACAAGCCACGGGATAAGATGCACGGGTTGACGGTCTCAGACGCGGAGGGAGCTGGGATTCGTCCTCCGCCACCCGGATTGATGCGAATCACTACGCGACCACGAGGACTTAAAAAAAAAAAAAAAAGCACATTGGGAATTGGGCATTCCAAATTGGAAGAAAAAAAGGGGAGAAAATCCACAAAAAAAAAAAAAAAAGAAAAAAAAATGGAAAAGAAAAACTACTCACTTCTAAATCTTTTATAGTCATTTTTGTATTTCTTTAGTATAAATACATGTTCATTTGGATTCATATGTTGTTTTTTTCTGACTTTATGTGAACGAATAGACACAAATTCGCCCGTTTTCTTATTGGAAATAGGTACATTTAAAAATATCACTGTCCTAGTCACAAAAGCAAAGTTTGTGGGGAATAATAGCCATTTTCTATACTTCAGGAACAAGGAAATAACACACTACCCAGGAACAAAAATTATGTTACATTGTGTTATCAAATCATGCTGAAATAACATGGATCATTAGGTTTTGCATAAACATGTGGAATGCATGCCAGCTCAAGTGCATGCTGGAAATTATGAAATTCATGTAAAACTGTTTAACTTTTCACTCAAACTGTTATGCAGATAATATAATTTGTAATAAAATCAAATAAAAGAGTGTTAAATGATAATCGATGCAAAATAGAAGCATTTTTACTAGTGAAACTTTTTGGGCCTCGCTGTTTTGGTAGTTGACACATTATGTGTCCGAGGACTTTTTATCAACATCAGGATTTTAGGTATAAATGATATATATGAATAAAGTGAAAGTGTATATATTTAGGCCTGTATTTGGTCACTATTCTTTTAGTTTTTCACCATTTATAATCACGCTAATTTGTTAACTTTGCCTACACTAGTTTATTTCAAATGGTCCTGCAGTGCGACAAATCAATTTTATAAAGTACAAATATTTTATGTAGCTTCTCAAATAATTTTAGAATTTAAAAGCTACATGCATAATTAACATTGAAGAATTTGCAAAAGTTGTTTAAAATAGTTATAGATGGAATCCAACACTGCAGGAAAATACTTCTCAAAGGTATGTTAGCTACTCACATGCCATTTGCAATATTTAAATGTTTTACTGAAATACTACAAAATACTGACTTCTAAGTACTTGAATGACTTCTCTTATTACGAAAGACTCCTATTAGTCTTTGTATTGCAGAGAGGGAGTTTTTAGAGTATTAAATGCTTTATAAATACTCTTTCAGGTGAGGTCAAATACTGTGGTTTATCTAGTAGAGCATACTTACTGTACGTCAAGAAGACCAGACATTTATGATGCTAATAGGTCACAGAATATTAAGCTTAATATGTTAAATGCATAAGAGTCAAAGGAATACTGTGAAGCTACTGGTGGAGGGTGTTGGTGGGTGAAGGAATGCAGAGCTTTGTCTGTACGTGCAAACCTGCAGTGATTTTCACAGTAGATTTAATTAATTGTACTGAGGATATGGAGACAGAGCGAGAGAGAGTGCAGGGGACTAAAATGAACGTATGTTGATATAGGCATGAGTCACTCACAGGATATCATATAACACATTGATAAGTTGTTCTATAAAGTGCTGAGAAATTCTCTCCATTGGCTGGGAGGTTATAGATGGCGCATTTTTCTATGTGTGTCAATGAGGGGTTGCCAGATATGTGTATTGATTATTGTGAATGGTGTTACAGTTATTGTCACTTTAGTAAATAGATTGCGGATAAAACAAAAGGTAAAAGTTCAAGTAAGGTCAGAGGTAAAGTATAAATTTCCACTTTCACTTTTACTTTCACATCTGAAAGTCACATGTGGCACGTGTTTAGTTTCACTTTAACATCTGAAAGTGAAAGTGGAGATTGATAGTGAAAAAAGGGCTTAAATATTGATCTGTTTCTCACCCACACCTATAGTATCGCTTTTGAAGATATGTATTTAACCACTGGAGTTTAATGGATTACTTTTATGCTGGTTTTATCAGATTTTTGGACCCTCAGATTTCTGGCCACCATTCACTTGCATTGAAAGGACCAAAAGAGCTGAGATATTCTTCTAAAAAAAATAAAGTTATACACATCTTGGATGGCATGAGGGTTAATGATGAAAGAATTTAAATTTTTGTGAGTGAACTATCCCCTTTAAATCTCATTCACCATTCCTCATATTCCAAGGGTCCACAACATTTTTTGACATGAAGTGCCATTTTTAGTATAACGTGTTCCAAAAGTCTTAGTCCACTTGTGAAAAGTTTAACTGAACAATTAACATGAATTCCATGAATTAACAAGAGTTTCTTCATTGTTGTGTATGTCCTCCTTCAGCTTTAAATGACAGTCGAGCTGGTATGAACAAAACCTGATGATCATGTTATTCAGCATGTTTGAGAATATTCCAACAATCATCTTGTGTGATCATCAAGGAAATCTGACATTTTGTATAAAAGTTAAGTTTCCAGTTTATTTCAGGGTTTAATTGAGATTTTGGATTATGAACTTTGTGTGTTTTTGTGAGTTTGCCCTTTTCCCTTAATAAAGGCCCATCATTGTGGTTTAAGGAGCAGGTATGCTTGGATGGACATCACAAAATTGATAAGTGTTTTCTTATTTTCATCATGTGCTGCAAAAAACAAAAAAGGAACCAATAAAATAAGAAAATATAGGCTGCCATCCGCTCTATGTGACCGACTCAAAGCGGATGCGTTAACTTGCAGGACTGAAAATGAAAGTTAAATGTGAATGATTTGCACCCACTGCGATCATCTTGTGTTGACTAGCTATCATATGGCTTCCGAAGACATGTAACATAACGTAAGTTATATAGACTACTTTTATGGTGTTTTTTTTTTTTTTTTGTCCTCTTTGAAGCTTGACAGCCATAGTCATTGTAAAATATCATATGGAAAAGAGTATTGTGAAAAGTTTTCTCCTTCTCTGTTTCACAGAAGAAAGAAATACAGGTCTGGAACATCATGAGTGTACGTAAATAATGACAGAATTGTTATTTGTGGGTGAACTCTCCCTTTAAGAAACCAGATTAAGAGTGAATTTAATGGAATGTAACAAAACAGATGCCCATGGCAAAACAGACAAAGATCCAAGCACAATTAGTTTAGGAGGCCCTGAGTGCAATGACAAGCATAAGTATGTGTCTACCTGGTCTCAGGTGAGTTGATTCTGCCTTATATGGTGTGAGAGAGAAGACAGCAAATAGTGAAAGGAGTTGTCTGTTTTTTTGGAAACAGTAGTTTTGGATTTCCCCATACCTCCATCAGTCCGCCCCCTTCTCTACCTTCCTTCCTCCTTCTGTCATCTGAGATACTCTATGGCATGTAAGATGGAGAGATAAATGCATGAGAAGGCTTGTTGCCACATGACTCCACACCAGATGAGCAGACAACAAATGAGCAAATAAGATTTTTAAACCCTTGTTTGACCGTGTTCTACTTAATAGACGCTGCAGTATCTTTAATCTCATCCATTGCATGAATACCAGGCCTACATACAGTAGGTGTTACTTGATATTATAGTGAGCATGAAAAAAGTGGCCAGGCTGGTCCTGGCCTCTTTTCATAGTGTGCATTTGCGATTGCTATGTTGGTTGTTTCTTGTTGTTTTTACACCAAGAGGGAAAAAGAGACAACCGGGCAATTGAAATGACATGTTAGAGTGGTGGCCTGCAGTGTGACATGCTATACTGCATCTACTATTCAAACTAAATTGTAATATTATTAATATATTATAATTACTATGAAATTCACTCTTTTATAATAATATGCATGCTGTGTTTAGGACGATTTATCAAGTAAGAGTCTGCATGGAATATCTGTACTTTGAAAAATGCATTTGTTACACCCACTGATCTATAATACATGTTGCGTTCAAGTCATGTTGAAATGGTCGCATTTACGAGTTAAACGCACATGAACAGCACCACAAAGTCATAATTATGAGTGGGAAACTCTGGATTTTCTTCGAGACCTGACTTTCTGAGTTGGGGGCGTGTCGATTTAAGAAACATGCTGGAACCAAATTGTTATTTGCTGAATGAGATTTGGCCCTAAACTTTTTCGTCTTCCAGGCAAGTAGGTTTAGCTGCAGGCCGGAAACCTCCAAATGGGGGCGGAATCTCAAAAAGAGGGCAGGTTACTCCAGAAGGGGGCGTGGTTACTCCAAAAGGGGGTTGCGGCAACTCCAAAAGGGGGCGTCACTTCTGATCACGGTTAAGGTTAGGGAAAGGGTTAGGTAAGGGGCACCCTATATCTTTAATGGTGGTTTGGATCTCCTGGCCCTTTATGGAGCAATGCCTGCTGCTAATTCCTTCTCCTTCCAGGGGGTGGATCGTGCACCTTCGTTTAGCTCCCTCCAATGGCACCTGTTTGCACCTCCCTTTGTATGGCGCCCCTATGCATTGTGTGGCACCCCTATGAATTGCATACATTGCATATACTGTATAAGGTGCTCAACGTTTCGACCAATTAATCGACCGATAGGGTCCTGCGATGTGGACTTCACATGGTATTCAGCCATCTTAAAGGGATAGTTCAACCCAATATTAAAATTCTCTCATCATTTACTCACCCTCATGCCATCCCAGATTGAATGACTTTCTTTAGGTCCATTCAATGCAAGTGAATGGTGACAAAAATGTTGAATCTTCAAAAAGCACATAAAAGGCTACATAAAAGTAATCCATTGGATCAATGTCTTCTGAAGTGATCCAATTGGGGTTGACTGAGAACAGACCAAAATATAACTAATTTTACACCATAAAACTTGACATCAGCAGTTTTCTTGGTGATATAGTTTTCAGTTTTCTCGGTAATCGAGCTTGAAATCATGATCGTGCCTAGAGAATTAAATGGCAAGATGTATAGTGAAAAGGAAGTTATATATTGGTCTGTTCTCACCCACAATCAATTATCGCTTCAGAAGACATGGATTAAACAACTGGAATTACTTTTATGCTGCCTTTATGTACTTTTTGGAGATTCGACATTTTGGTCACCATGCACTTGCATTATATGGACCTACCGAGCTGAAATATTCTTCTAAAAATCTTTGTTTGTGTTCTGCAGAAGAAAGAAAGTCATACACATCTAGGATGGCATGAGGGTGAGTAAATGATGAGAGAATTTGAATTTGGGTGAACTATCCCTTTAAGTGAGAAGTGTTCCTTTAATCGAAGTGTTCATTCTGAGTTACTTTTGGGTAAATTTATTTTAAAAGTGTCCTTTTCTCACGGTGACTTGAGAGCATGTATTCTTGCTTGCTCTCTCTCTGTTTATGTACACACATGCAGCGGGCGCACAGACAGAGAGGGAGATAAGCCACGCAAAGATGGATAAGATGAAACTGAAATGCTAGGCTTAAATGGGGTTTTAATGACACACACACACACACACAGAATGTATGACATGTATCTATGACTTTAGAGATCATGTCAATATGAAAACACGCATTTTAGGTGATTTAGAAATCCCTGTCTGACTTTTTAAACTACAGAAAAACAGGATGTCCGGGGAAAAGGACGTGTTGACACCCTATAACAAGCAGATATTGCAGCTTTTCCTACTTGCATTTTCCTACTTGCAACTTGTTGACAGTTTTGTCACGTCCCTTGATGAACATTGTGCTGCATTTATAAGATGCACAATGGGGCAGGTGGATGCTTTGATATAGCAATGCATGTATATCTTCTCTCTTGCAGCGAATATTATACATAACGAGCTAATTAAAAGTTACAATTACAAAATTACAATTGTCACTAGGGGACGAAATACGAATTGTATACAGATATTGGAGAAGGTGAAACGGCATCGGTATCGGCTATCATGAGGCTTTATGGCAGTTGGGGATTACCAACATGGCCTCTCGAACACTTCACCACCTGCTAGCAGTTTAACATTGCTTTAGCAATCCAGTTCTATATACACACACTTTATTAGGAACATCTGTACACCTACTTATTTGTGCGATTACCTTATCAGCCAATCATGTGGCAGCAGTGCAATACATAAAATCGTGCAGGTACAGGTCAGGAGCTTCAGTTAATGTTTACATCAACCATCAGAATGGGGAAAAATGTGATCTCAGTGATTTCAACCGTGGCATGATTGTTGGTGTTAGATGGGCTGGTTTGAATATTTCTGTAACTGCTGATCTCCTGGGATTTTCACACACAACAGTTTTTAGAGTTTACTCGGAATGGTGCCAAGAACAAAAAACATCCAGTGAACGGCAGTTCTGCAGATGGAAATGCCTTGTTGATGAGAGAGGTCAACGGAGAATGGCCAGACTGGTAACTCAGATAACCACTCTGTACAATTGTTGTGAGCAGAATAGCATCTCAGAATGCACAACATGTCGAACCTTGAGGCAAATGGGCTACAACAGCAGAAGACCACATTGGGCACTTTTTATTAGGACCATAGTGTTCCTAAATTGTAATTTGTACGGCCATATTAGGGTTTACCGTGATATGACGTCATGGCAACAAAGTTGTAAAATTAGATAAAACTTTACGCAGAAAAGGTTAGAAATAGATTTTATCACACTAAAATCATGTTATCACACATTGTTTACATCTTGTGGCTATACTTTTGAAACAGTGAGTATTTTAATGTTTACAGATTGGCCCCCACTCACTTCCATTGTAAGTGCCTCACTGGAACCCAGATTTTTGCTTTTTTTTAAGAAAAGGGATGTGTAAAAACATTTTTTTTTTGGTAATAAACATTATGCCACAAATGCTGTTGATTGAGCTTAACTATTCCTTTAACTATGGTTTAAATGTTTTTACACATTTTCTTATATATTCATAGAATTTTTAACCTAAAATCTTAATATTGAAAAATTTATAATATATGTCAACTAACTTTCGCAAGTATTGTCATAGAATTAACCACAATTAAACCTAAAGTGTCCCTTTCTGGTACGTATCTTGCACATACGACACATTACCAATTAGCATATCTGAACAAAATTCTTTAAATGTTATCGTTACTTTTTAAAATCTATCATTACGTACAGTGTGCACTACCAGTTAAAACGCTGGACACACTCATGTTTTTAAAAAACGTTTGATCTAAAGGAATATATTTATATACTGTATATTGGTCACTGCTTTGTTCCCATATTTAGATTTGTTATTTCTTACTGTAGCTGTGATAACTTTGCTATTATTCGAAAATATGAATATGATAAGTAATAATAAGGAATGAGTAGGTGTGTCCAAACTTTTGACTGTTATTAAGTGCTCTTCATGCATTTCCATTTTCAAGTACCACCAGGGGGCAATGCAATCAAAATTTCAAGCCATTTCCTTTATATGAAATGTTTAATTAGCAGTCAGTCGATCTGTTCTGCAATCATCATTACAGATGTCAACAGTCACATCCAAGCACCGTGTTACATAAAGAAGCTTTATCTCACTTCCTTCAGTGAATGTACAATGTAGAAAAAATGCTGGCTTACAAAAGAGCCGATAACATCAATAGACAAAATGTCTGACAACAAGCTTTACAGAATATTTCCCTCTGTTCAGTTTAACACAAGTCTCATGAAGTTAAGTTCTATAGACTGAAGTTGTTTAATGGTAACATACCAATTTTTCTTATGTAAAATGGCAATCACAATGTGTAAAAGAGTTATTTACAAATGTATATAATTTTATGGTGAGACAGGGACAGTCAGACAGTTGAGAGGACTGGAGTTTGGCTGGTGGTACAGATGTTGTCCCAAATAAACCTTAGGATGAAACCTGATATGTCATATATTTTTTGGTTCTGAATTATATAAATAAATGAACAATGTCAGTGATGCAATTAGGATATGCACATTGATAAATCACAATATAAAGGGGAAAAAATGTAACATTTTATACAATGTAAGATATAAAACTACATGTACATATTTGCTACATCCTGTACATTTTTCACTCTTAACCCTATAGTGTTGAAATTCTCTTTTTTGGAATAATTTAATATTTTTTTCCATTGTTACTTGATTGAGTATACTTAAAGCTGAAGTATGTAACTTTTTCAGTGTTATAATACTTTCTCCTATCCCAGCTTAATATGCAAAACAACTATAATTAAGCCATTCAGAGGTTAACTTTCATGAAAACTGTAAACACTGTCTCTGTGGCGCTATAAAATTCCTCTGTTTGTTTTGAGCGACCCCTTTAGACCCGCTCCAACAACATTACCAATGGAGTATCTCTTTGTTTGACCAATGGCAGGCATAGGGTGTATACAGAAAACTATACTTCAGCTTTAAAGTAACCTATAGCCAAAAAATAGTGCTAAACTGTATAATAATCTACTTAATGTCTTTCAAATACATTTACTAGTAGAGTGCTACATCCTACCAATATCTCTATATTTCAAAAATAGAATTGTAATATTTTGTACCCTTCACTTCAGAAAATCTGAAATCTTTAATTTCACAGTAGATATTCAGTTTATGTATGGCTGTTACATGGAAAAATATTTTTGTAATGGACACAGAATGTTCATATATCAACACCTTCAATTAATAATAGTATTATGCTGTAATTGTTATGAAATTGGTGGAAGATTATTATGAGCTGGAACACTTTTCTTTAATTATATAACATTAAAAATAATTAACATACCCTGCTAAAATACACGAAAGGGAAACCAAGATGATTAAGACAAACATTGAGCAATCCAGACTAAAATAAACAATATTGCTGTCATTGCCTCTGTCATCCAGAAGGGGGCAATAGAGGTGAATATGGGACAGCTCTAGACCTGAGTCGAGTATGATCTTGTGAGAGAAGGTCTAGGGCGGGTGCAGGTGGAGTATTCAGAAGGCATGTCTAGACTGCGCTGGAGATGGAGCGACGAGAGTGGATGAGAACATCGGGAGGGGTGGGGGCCAGGTATGGCTGATGGTCATGTGATGCCTGTGTACAAAACCCCTGGAACCTGCGGAGGAGAGAAAACAAATGTTTCTGAAAGAGTGTAAGATGGAGAAAGTTGCCTAACCAAGAAACAGGGTAATTATTTCCAGTGAAATAAACATTTAGCAAAAGGTAAAAAGTTTGCAAGTGACACAAGAAAGTGTAGACCAACTTGTATCAGAGTTTCAAATCAGTACAATGGCTCTGTTTCAAAATCGAATGAGCTGTCTTGGTCTCTACTGCGTACACACGCAACTGCCTTTTAAGGCAGCATGCTAACCAAAATGGAAACTCATATGTGTGGCAAAATTACTCTACACGCTCTATATAGGCAGCATTTAGGTGTGCCACACATATATCGCTCCTTATGTGAAGCTGAGACTAAATGAACTTAAATTCTAAATTTCAAGTAATTGATTACTCATTTCCTTTTGTGTTAGAAAACTCTTCTACAAAATTTACTCGAAATGCTTAACCTAGGTTTTACTACAGTAAACATAGTTTAACCATGGTATTTGTAGTAAAACAATAGTAACCACAAAATTAACCATGTTTACTACAGTCATGGTTACTACAATATTACTATAGTAAAACCATGGTTGATTTTTGTAAGGATTAAATAATTAAGGCAACAACATTAAATTGTATCCTTAATATACACTAATAAACTACAAAACACCCCATTTTATATAACTGAATCAAAATACAGTGATAAATAGCAGCAATGCACTAAATATTTATCTTCAAAAAAGAAGGCAAAGTCCCTTTAAGTTCGTGCTGAGCACAAGTGAATCAGGGAATCATTTATGTGAACTAGTACATTTACATGAAAGAACCAACTTACTAAATTGAACCTGATTTCCCAACCCTATATAAAAGGGAATTGTTTATTTTAACTGGTTCATCTACATGAATTTTCTGCAAGAATTGATTCACTTCAAGTACAGCTCTTGTTTAGATTTCCCATGCCTCCCCTCCCTATCTAGGGTTCCACCCATCACCCCTTACCTGAGGGCCACTTAACTTTTCGAGTGGACTCTCTATACAGGGCATGGCCACCATGGGCATGTTGAGCGGGGGGTCTGGGCGTGGGGGCTGCAAAGGGGACGGCATGGGTGGTAGGGGAGGCTGTGTCTGCTGGAAGTTATTGATCACACAAGTGACCTGGATGAGTGAAAAAAGCAGAATGGAGAGAAGGTTAATGGTGACTACAAAGTCGTATAAGGCATTTATGGCAATGGAAGTTTAGGTCGAATCTGCCTGTTGTCGATTAAGGACTTTATGCCCAGTGCATGTTCAGTTAAGTCCTTGGCATGGTTGTGACTAGACTTGCTTTAAGAGGATAAATGAAGGCGTCTAGAGCAGGTGGATTAGCTGCAGACTCAGTAAACACTTGTTAGAATTTGTTATTAAACGTGTGTGTTCAAATGATTTTAAGTTCAGTCATGAAACTGTACATTGAGCAAGATTATAGGTCCTTTGACATGTAATCAGGTAGCAAATCAACTTTCATACTCTCTCTTTGTCTAACATTTAAATTGCCTCAGTTATTGCAGGTAAGCCGGTTTCACTGCAGAGCATTACGAGAGTTTTCTATCTGAAACCCTCCTCCTCCCCAGCATCACCTGTTTAGATCTGGTTTAACTGTCAGAGATCAATGGAATGCAAGTGGACATGAATCTGCAACAGAACATGAAATGCAAAAGCCTCCTTGCTGAAAAGACCAGCTTACACCAGCAGTTAGTGTTGGTCTAGTGTTGGTCTAGCTGGTGGAACATGCTAACGCTTACATACAATTGCAAACAGTATGCAACAATGTGGTCTGTGTTATCAAAATGCAATTTTTTGATGTAGGTTTCGAGACATGCAATGACATTGTAGTATGAACCACTGTTGTACTGGCTTACTACATACATAAGAGCATACTGTCTCATTAAAGCCCCCCCAAAAAAACTCAATGGAAGTATGTAATGCAGATGCTTCTAGCTACGCAAGCTCCATTTCATGTGTTGTTGCATTCCAAAAATGTGCAGACCGCAATTCATAACTTAACTCAAGTACACGTTGCATTCTTAAAGTCAGCATGAAATGAAAATTCACCTTATCTATTTTCTAAATGCATGTTATTGATCTTATTGTGAACAATTAATCCATGCATATGTTTTATTTAAAAAACTTTTTTTACCTCGTAATCTTCAAAATGTAATAACTCGATCTTCCAGTGAAACGACAGTCTTCTCTCTGGTGACGTATGCAGGACTTCTCCAATCATTTAGTCCGCTTAAACCCTGCCCCTTTCTTATAAATACCACAACCTTGCTGTGGTGATGTGGGCGTGGCCAAGAAACGACTGTGGAGAGCGAGGCCGAGAGAAGAAGAACGGCAAGGACTGAAACCTGTGGGAAATTCTCTCTAACAGCTGTTTGTGTTTGCAGTGAGAGCTGGGAGGGCTAAAAGGGCAGTCCGAACCACTGGAAGAGAGAGAGAGAGAGAGACGCACGCAGCAGTGCTTATGTGTGCCTTATTTACATTGTACTGAAAAGCAGAACTTTGTGTGACACTGAAAAGTGTGTTAAAAATAAAGACTCACGTGGATCGTTTCTCTGGCTACCGCTTCCTCCTTCACGAGAGAACTAGAGACTTATCACACTTGCGTAGAGTTGAATGAAGCATCAATCGTATGTTGGTGAAGATGGCAAGGTGTATTGTCATCAGTTTTCCTTCAAAACTATCGTTCCTTAACCCAAACTTCCTTGGTTATGGGTCAGCTGGCTTGAATTTACATTTAGAATGAGGAGGAATAACGGCGAATTTGCGGCTGTGTTCGAGACATTTTATGCCTGAATTGCTGCGGTGATCACTACTGAATACAACACTTCGGATGCCACTGGAGGGTATTTATATTTTTGAATGCAGTTATTTTAGGATGCACAACATGAGTAAGTGTTTTTTCCTTTATATTTAGTGTATTGTGATTCAAAATGTTAAAATATGGTTATCTTTTACTCATAAATTTTTCAACGGCTACAGTCTCTTCGTAAGCAAAGACCACGATGTGCTTGTGCGTTTATGTTGTCCGTTTGATCATGTGTTGAGATCGCTGCTCAATCTCACCGATAACAGGCTGTAACATGTAAAAGATGGGCAAGGAGGAGGCGGGAACCGGCAGAACAGTCAACATAACTTGAATTACATAAATTAACTTAAACAAACATAAACACACACACACACAGCAGCTGCTTGTGTGTCTCTCTCTCTCTCTCGAACTGGCGCCCTCATCTTTATCCCCCTCCCAGCTTATTAGGTGACTCAGCGCTGGCCATGCACCCTCACGGCCCGGCCACGCCTCCTCTCATCACACTCCTCCACCGCCCGATTCAGGCCGAGGATACCTCCGGTGTGTGTACTCCCCTCCCTTCCCTTGCTGGAGGGGAGGTGTTGCCCTTCTGGCCGTCTTGCTTCCAGCAGGTCTTCTCCACCTCTCTGGAGCCCTGGGAGAGACGAGGGGAGGGTGAGGGGAGAGGGAAAGAGCGAGGGGGGGAGACAGAGAGAGAGAGGGGGGGAGACAGAGAGAGAGAGGAGAGAGAGAGAGAGAAAAACCTCGCTCGCCATTCCCCAGACATGCCGTCGCCTAGTCCTCAGCCACTCCTCTGCCCTCTGTTGAATGACAGCAGCTCCTCCCCTGGCAGACGGCAGTGAGTCCACCGACCTCTGGCGGATGGAATGGCTCCTCCCCTTCCTGGTGGATGGCAGTGGTTCCTCCAACTCCCGGCGGCAGGCAGCAACTCCTCCGCCCCTTGCGTACGGCCACGGCTCCTCCCCTAGCGGACGGCAGCGGCGAGAACTCCATGACAGCGCATCCCTCCTCCTTCCCGGGTTTCGGCACCAGTGAAACGGGTAAGAATGGGCAAGGAGGAGGCAGGAACCGGCTGAACATTCAACTTAACTTTAATGAAATAAAAGAACTGAAACATAACATAAAACACATACAGGTGCATCTCAATAAATTAGAATGTTGTGGAAAAGTTCATTTATTTCAGTAATTCAACTCAAATTGTGAAACTCGTGTATTAAATAAATTCAGTGCACACAGACTGAAGTAGTTTAAGTCTTTGGTTCTTTTAATTGTGATGATTTTGGCTCACATTTAACAAAAACCCACCAATTCACTATCTCAAAAAATTAGAATATGGTGACATGCCAATCAGCTAATCAACTCAAAACACCTGCAAAGTTTTCCTGAGCCTTCAAAATGGTCTCTCAGTTTGGTTCACTAGGCTACACAATCATGGGGAAGACTGCTGATCTGACAGTTGTCCAGAAGACAATCATTGACACCCTTCACAAGGAGGGTAAGCCACAAACATTCATTGCCAAAGAAGCTGGCTGTTCACAGAGTGCTGTATCCAAGCATGTTAACAGAAAGTTGAGTTGAAGGAAAAAATGTGGAAGAAAAAGATGCACAACCAACCGAGAGAACCGCAGCCTTATGATTGTCAAGCAAAATCGATTCAAGAATTTGGGTGAACTTCACAAGGAATGGACTGAGGCTGGGGTCAAGGCATCAAGAGCCACCCCACACAGACGTGTCAAGAAATTTGGCTACAGTTGTCGTATTCCTCTTGTTAAGCCACTCCTGAACCACAGACAACGTCAGAGGCGTCTTACCTGGGCTAAGGAGAAGAACTGGACTGTTGCCCAGTGGTCCAAAGACCTCTTTTCAGATGAGAGCAAGTTTTGTATTTCATTTGGAAACCAAGGTCCTAGAGTCTGGAGGAAGGGTGGAGAAGCTCATAGCCCAAGTTGCTTGAAGTCCAGTGTTAAGTTTCCACAGTCTGTGATGATTTGGGGTGCAATGTCATCTGCTGGTGTTGGTCCATTTGTGTTTTTTGAAAACCAAAGTCACTGCACCCGTTTACCAAGAAATTTTGGAGAACTTCATGCTTCCTTCTGCTGACCAGCTTTTTAAAGATACTGATTTCATTTTCCAGCAGGATTTGGCACCTGCCCACACTGCCAAAAGCACCAAAAGTTGGTTAAATGACCATGGTGTTGGTGTGCTTGACTGGCCAGCAAACTCACCAGACCTGAACCCCATAGAGAATCTATGGGGTATTGTCAAGAGGAAAATGAGAAACAAGAGACCAAAAAATGCAGATGAGCTGAAGGCCACTGTCAAAGAAACCTGGGCTTCCATACCACCTCAGCAGTGCCACAAACTGATCACCTCCATGCCACGCCGAATTGAGGCAGTAATTAAAGCAAAAGGAGCCCCTACCAAGTATTGAGTACATATACAGTAAAAGAACATACTTTCCAGAAGGCCAACAATTCACTAAAAATGTTTTTTTTATTGGTCTTATGATGTATTCTAATTTTTTGAGATAGTGAATTGGTGGGTTTTTGTTAAATGTGAGCCAAAATCATCACAATTAAAAGAACCAAAGACTTAAACTACTTCAGTCTGTGTGCATTGAATTTATTTAATACACGAGTTTCACAATTTGAGTTGAATTACTGAAATAAATGAACTTTTCCACGACATTCTAATTTATTGAGATGCACCTGTAGATGCGCACGTGCACACACAGCGGCCACATGTGTCTCTCTCTCAGTGGTAGGTTTGTGTGTGTTCACTGCATACTCGCATTCAGATCTGCCTCCATTCCGCTATGCAACACCCACTTTTCACAATCCAATCAACAACCGATGGATAAACTCAAATGACTACCCTACATTTTTTCTTGTTCGATGAGCTGTTTCACTCGGAAATATGTCACAATACAGAAGTAAAGTCGGTCGCAACTTCCGTTTCATGCCGACTTCAACAATGCCACGAATAGGCTATAGTGAATATTAGAGTGAACTGTCCGCTTCTACAGAGAGTTTTTTCTTTCAGGTTAACTACTGTAATGGTGGAGCAACAGTTTGAAGAAAATATTGCTAAGCAAGTTAAAGGCAATATACTTATAGTAGCTTACCTAAATAATAGCACATCCGGAATTATGCCACAAACTTTTAAGATAACTCTCTCGCCCCCCTGAGTACTGAGGTTTGTTACCACCATAGGGACCCAAGAATGCATGTTAGTATGTTTAACCAGACTGCACGTTGGAAATGCATTGGTCAAGTGCTCGAGTCTGTGTTCGCAGACATGTGTATGTTTTTGGCCTAACAGTGAAGTACATATTTTAAGTGCATAGTAGAAGTATTTGCATTGCGATACAGCCCTAAACTGAAGATAACATGAAACGGTTTGGCTCCCATTATGTTTGTGCTGACTGGCTGAACAGATTGTAGCTCAAATCAAAGGTTGTTAGATCCTCACCAGAAAAGCAGCAATGGCTCCCCCAGTAAGGTATCCCGCTAGAACATCAGACCAGTGATTGCGGTACTCGGATACACGCACAATGCCCACCAGAACAGCCAATGAGAGAAGAGTCATACACAGAGTGGGTTTAGTCAGCCTTGTGCCTTTAGTGCGCCACACCAGAGTTACGTACATCTGCAGAAAACACACACCAAATACAAAGAAACACAAATTAGGGGCCGTTCTCACTGAATGCGTTTTTGCATCCATCTGTGCTGTTTTTAAAAGTGTATGTAAACAGGGGCTAGATTGATGTCTTTATCTGTTGCACTGTGTCTCTGTGTTTTTTCAGTGTTTTGCACATTTCATGTTGTGTCAAGTTAACAAAAACCTACCCTTTTAGAGCAAGAACATTTTTAGCCTGAACGGCCCATTAGTATGCACAAACAAAGATACACACATGGCGTGAGTATTTAAAACAGCATAATCAGGTCACATATGCAAAATCCATGGATAAAAATAATATCATGTCATTATTTGTTTACATACTAGTCCATATTTAAATCTGTTTAGCATACTAACATACTACTCTTCCTTTTTTGCAGTATTTATACTTAGCGCAGTATGCACATTTTCTGTAAGCATGGAATAAAATAAATTTGCCAAAATGTACAGTGTACAATAGAGCAGACAGCCAGGTGTATCTGTCTGCGTCCCGCAAGACTACAAGGAACACCCGCTTCATGACTTCACAACACGCCCACTACACGTAACCCCACCCTTGGATCATCAAGTGATTCTATTGGCTACAAGAACTTTTAAAATCCTATGCAATCGCTGTATCATTTATTTTCTCTTAATTCTTTAAATATGACAAAGAATAACTTTTAAATTATATGTGACATATATTATTAAACAGAAGATATAAATGGTAAATTGAACTTGCTTGTTTAATGGGAAATTTTGTGGAAGTGCTCTTTATTCCTGACAACAATTAACAACAATTTAACTGTTGATTAGTTAGATATGTGTGCCGTGCACGTAGAAACTCCATCAGTGAGGTCATTTTGCATTTTGGTGAGTTTTGGTGTAAACACTTCAAAGAGGATCATAAGCATCCAGTTTCTTTTTTTATGAAAAGCCTATTTGCAATTTATATTCTTACATTTAAATTAAAAACATTTTTGTACAAAATGTGTAGCACACAATCATAAATGTATATTTTTTAAATAAAAAATATATTGTATTAAAAAAAAAAAAATAGTTGAAAGAAATAATTGCCAGATTAGTAGATTATCAAAATAATTGTTAGTTGCAGCACTAGTAATTACAGTGTAACCGGTCCTGCTCTGAGCAGGATTTGAACTGGGGTCTCAGGCATGGGATGTGGGCACGCTAACAAGGAGGCTAAATGTTACAGCCTCTATCCTCAGTCGCTAGTGCACCTCTTGAGGCCAGGGGAGTGAGGATTACACACTGCATAGCTACCTACCTGCTGGCTACTGTTACAACAGTACCAATTTTTTCTTTGTTTTAATAAGATAGAGATTCAAGTTACTCAAAATGTAATAAAAAATGCACAGTAACTGATTTAAATTTTGAAGATGACCTTTGGATCCCCCACACATCTAATGAGATGAGATCATGTGACAACAATGTAAACAAAATAGTAGTTCAGTAAGAAGTAAGCTAGTATTCCATTCAAAACATAGCCAATGTTCATTAATTTGTCCACTAGGGCACAAAATACTGTCAGCCCACTAACCATGTCTAAGTACTCTGAATAACCCTTTTCATCATTAGAATAGATCCCATAAGAGCAAAACAAATGAGACAGAGAGTGGCTGCTCTATCAAGACTGCACACATGTATCCTGTCAATTAGAGTCAGCACTAATAAAAGAGAGGAGGATAGTGATTTTATCTCAAGCTGTGTCATGTTTGATTTCTTATTCTGGAAGTACTCACCACTGTATAGACAGCAGAGTACATACTCAGCGCTGCGTCTTTTGAGGGGAAAGATTTGCGGGCGGAGACAATGAGGTAAGGGTTCCCAGTGCATGCGCGGCGCTCTGTGATGTATTGCATTGGTGAATGGCAGCCCAGCGCTGTGTAGTTTGGGCGGCATGTTGACAGGAAGTGAGGAGTCTGATTTCCTGTCACCACCTGTCCTGCATTGGCAAATATTGTGGTGGTAAAGAGGCCAAAGGAGTACACACCTGAGTGCAAGATGACAAAAAAGAGAGAGATAGAGACTTCAACAATCAAAAAAATTTCACATCAATCGTTATTTCCTCAGGTTAATTTTCATGGACTATAAACATACTTAAACTCAACCTTCAAATGAGCAATTAGCCATTTTAAGTGAGAACCCTATTGAAAAGACTAGCATTTCCATGCTGATCCAGGATGGTTTATCCTGGTTTTGTGCTGCCAGAACACGAGTGTTCACACAACATGTGCTAATGAACATCTATGCTGGTCTTTTCAACAGGGAAGCAAAGAAAGCATGGAGCATTGCTTACCAAGAAAACGGACCATGCGTCTCAGCAGCGGGTTGAAATAACAGCAGTCAGCCGTTACTATGGTCTTCTCCTGTGTGTCCTCAGGTTTAGTGAAGAAGGATATGAGCTCCCCCAGCAGTATCTACAGAACACAGAAGCGGAATAAGATTTATGTGGTTAAGGGGGACAGCAATATTTACTTTCCTTAAACTGACTGGCAAATGTATGGGGAATCATTTGTCAGTGTCTTCTCTGGCTTCAAATCCAGAATTTACGAGAAATCGGTCCAATTTCCTGGACAATGATAGATTCTCATTTTCAATCCCATGAATGTATAAACGCTAAATGTATCAGCACAGCATGCAACCTATATATATTCAATATACCTTAATGGGCCAGCATTCATAAAACATGACTCCTCAACACTATATCCTAACTGTACTCAAACACCTGAGACTAAAATGTCATAGAATTCATGGCTGACTCCCAAGATTACAGGCCCATTCAATGTATTCAGTGAAGAGCAAATTGTATTAATACCAAGAAAACAAGATTAAACTCTGAAGCAGATGATTATATTTCTTACCTCAGTGCTGCTGAGCAAGTACAAAATACTTTGAATACTTTTGAAAAGACAATATGGAATGGAGTTTAGCATCTAAATCAGCAACATTCTTGAATAGTTTTGGTGCTTTATCTAAACAGCAGCAGTCTGACCTTGAATTCCACACTCAGCCACCTTTTTAAGTGTTTCAATCAAGTAGGAGGTCTATAATACTAGGAGAAAACTGTCTTTTAGCATTTCCATTTATTCCCCTGCCAACCAGAAATACACAATTTTGTGTGCCATCTTTACACACTCAATTCCGCACCCAGGTTTTTTGAGCCAATCACCTGAGCTATAGACGCCATGTGTCTAATCACTATGGAAAATGAAGAGCGTTTATTGGCTAATGGCACCACAAGAATGTACCATGCCCTTCACTAGTGACTATACTGAGCTGTAATGTCAAAGGAAGCATACAGGGAAAATGTATGTCTTTTGAAAGTGATAGTTCACCCAAAAATTTAAAATTCTCTCAATATTTACTCACCCTCATGCCATCCCAGATATGTATGACTTTATTTCTTCTGCTGAACACAAAGGAAGATTTTTAGGAGAATATCTCAGCTCTGTAGGTCCATACAATGCAAGTAAATGAAAGACATCATAAAAGTAATCCATACGAATCCAGTGGTTAAATCCATTTCTTCAGAAGCGATATGATAGGTGTGGGTGAGAAACAGATAAATATTTAAGTCCTTTTTTACTATAAATTCTCCTCCCTGCACAGTAGGTGGCGATATGCATGAAGAATGCAAATTGCCAAAAACAAAAGAAGAATGTGGAAGTGAAATTGAAAGTGTAAATTTTTTTGTAAAAAAGGACTTGAGACCCACACCTATCATATCGCTTCTGAAAATATGGATTTAACCACTGGAGTCAAATGGATTACTTTTATGCTACCTTTATATGCTTTTTGGACCTTGCATTATATGGACCAACAGACCTGAGACATTCTCCAAAAAATCCTCATTTGTGTTCAGCAAAAGAAAGAAAAAGTCATACCCATCTGGGATGGCATAGGGGTGAGTAAATTATGAGAGAATTTACATTTTTTGGGTGAACTTTCCCTTTAATTCCTTTAAAAATGTACTATAATATATATATATATATATATATATATATATATATATATATTAAATATTTGTGATTTATATCTTGTTTCTAAAAAAATAAGTAATATTTTGTCCAAATTACACTACATTTTTGAATGGCCATCAATGAAGAGAGATGCTTTTTGGCAACCTGGTCTCACTTTCCTTATACATTCATTTTTGGAAACATTCATTTTTACATGATTTGTTGTTCGTGTTGCATCAGTTTCCTAGTGCAATGAACACTAGAAATGCTTAAACAATGACTTTTATTCCCTTTTACACACATCATGAGTAAAAGGGCATATTATCAGTTAATAAACACTTACTTTTCACCCTGTTTCTCACACAATGCTCTCTTATGACAGCAAAACACTTTAATACTATAATGCATGACTTGTAAGGTGATAAGGTTATTTTAACATTTGCATTCCATAACCAACTACATTTACAAGCTTATTTGAGTGCAATCAAATCGTGAAATAGCTCAACTGCATTGCACTTCTATTGCAAAAGACCGGGGTAAGAGTCCTGAAGAGCATGCGAGTCAGAACGTGAGATGAAAGTGTCATATAAGCACCACGAAATGACGTGGTTGCTTCAGCAACTGCATTTTTCATCTCACATTTGCATTGTTTGACACTATTGGTTATGTTTAGGTTTAAGGTAGGAAGTAGATTTTGTTGAATTAAAACATTATAAAGCATCATCTGCTTTGGAGAAACAGACTGTTTTGTTATCATGGACTCTTGCTTGTGCTAAAGGTTTTCTCCTTTGCATTCTAATGCCACTCAAACTCCTTTCTCTGACTGGAAAATGGATTATTCAGGGACATGAAAGCCTGAATCACAAAGTAACCTTCAAATGTTAAGTGAGGTACTGTGAATGATTTTTTGTGTGGCATATTGTTGTTTGAGGGCTCTTATTGCATAACAAAAACGAGAAAGGGGGAAAAATGAGAGTGAGAGTGGAAAAGAGACAGATAGAAAAGAGGGAAAGAGAATTAATATTTCACTGCAACATCCTTGACAAATTGGAGTGCTCTGATGATGATAGTGACAGCCATCATGCTTTCAAAATCCTCAACACACATTACACTTCTAACGCATTTATATGAAGAGTTTTAAAACTCTGGAAAAACTCAACCCTATGTCAAACATAAAATGAACTAATAGAACCCTTAGTAAAGCATAGTTCAATATGCAGATACATGAGGATTATTTTGTTTTGGTTTAGTTCTGCATGATCCTAATCACATAAAATACAATATGGGGTGTTCAATGAATAAACGGTGAGAACATTTAAAGGTATAGTTCACCCAAAAATGAAAGTTCTGCAATCATTCACTCACCAAACCAATAAGAATTCCAAACCCGTATGGAAAGAGCAGCATGGACATCATGCTATATAATTCCTTTGAGTTCCGTGCAAGAAAGAAAGTCATACAGGTTTGGAAGGACATGAGAATGAGTAAAGGATGACATATTTTCCATTTTTGTGTGAACTATTCCTTTAACTGTGACATTGTCAGCTACCATTAGCTCTAGTTTTGATACAGCTCATGAGAATGCAAAAACTGATAAAACAGCACAGCTTTCAAAACTTTCAGCATCAGCAGCAAATCCCCAAGCCCACATCATCCTCAGTAAACAGAAAGAGAATGAGCTGTCAGTGTCACTTCATTTAAATTAAGACACACGGTTTAACATGTCCTCTGCAAGCTAGCTAGAAAAACGGGGACTTCAGAGTGGGATTAATGGAAGTTTTTGAAGTGAAGTTCTTCAATGTTTAATTGATGAAATAGCTCTGATAAGTCTTGTCTTGTTAGGGAAAGACAAACGAAAGAGGGAAGGGATGAAGACATGGAGTTCAAAGCAAAAAGAGATGGAGAGAGAAAGAGACTGATAGCAAAAACATAACATAAAGAGATAAAAATGAAAAGGAGGAAAGAGAGATGAGTGTAAAACAGAAAGATGGGGCTGTCTGCTTCCTGAGGAAATCATACAATTATATGAGAGTGTTGTTAGATGGATGAGAATGCTGTCAAATAAAAAGCTTTAAGCAGAAAAGTGGAGCACCAAAAGTGCAGAGACTTTAGTAAAGTCGAAAACCCTCTGCGGTCTATTGCAGAAGGTGCCAGAATGTTGGTCAGAAAATAAACCACACAAACACATACAAATGGCTTTATCTGAAGGTTCTGATGATTTTTCCTTGAAAACAAGCACAGTAGAGGAGAGTAAAGTGTTTTTATACAATAAAAGCAAACCGTATCAAGAAAAACTTAGATTTTTAGCCGCACATGCACTGGGAACACTTACCTCATCGCCTCCGCCCGCAAATCTTTCCCCTCAAAAGACACAGCGCTGAGTATGTACTCCTTGGCTGAAAGTTTAAAATAGTTTTAAAATCTTAACATTTGAAGGTTTCACAGGGCTTAAGGACAGACAGACAGAGAGATCAAAGCTCATTAGAACTCATAAAGACCAAATCAGACCAACTCAGAACACATTAGTCCTCATCACACCCATAAGAGACCACATCAGAGCCCATTAGACCTAATTAGAACCCCTTGAGACCACATCTTAGAACTCCTCAGACCCCCTAAAGACCACATAAGACCCTATTAGATATGGTCAGACACCTTAGAGACCACCTCAGACCCAATAAGAACTCATCAAACATTCTTTAGACCACATCAGACCTCATTAGACCTCATCAGACCCCAGGGAGACCACATCAGACCTCATCAGACCACAGTAGACCTCATCAGACCCCCGAAAGACCACATCCAGGGTTGCTGCAGAGTTTTTAAAATCAAATTTAAGACTTTTTAGGCCTTTTTCAAGACATGAACAAATAAAATTAATACCATATCCCCATACCAAAACAAATCCACAACATCTCAAAATAAATCATGGATCACAGACTCTTACTTAAACAGACACATTCAGCATGGCCTTAACATTGCTTATCAGTAAAACATGATAGGCTATATGCAAGTTTAAAATACTTAAGACATGTTTTCCACATATATATCACATTAAAATTGGTTTATGTACAGTACCATTATATAAATAAATACAAATTAGAGGTCGACCAATATAGAATTTTGCTGATATGATAATGAGTTGAAAGAAAGGCAATTAATCTGCTAATAGTTTTTAAAATTGGAAGCCTATAGGAAATGTTCTTAGTCTTTCGTTCCTGTGATGGGGAGGGCCAGACAAAGGCTACAAGAGTCATATTGAATTCAATTCAAGATGCAGCTCATGGTGCAACCAAAATACCAATAACCAGTTGAATCAAAAGATTTGATTCATAGCGAAGAACTTTTACGTTTAAAAGCTGAAATACACAGAGGACTCTTATTTTGAAATGTAGGCGCTTCACTGCTTCCAGCTGCTCATTCAAACAGATAAGGGAAAAATGTTGCACTCCTACAATAATCTGTAACTTTTTACATTGTAAACAATTAAAAGTAAACATTGTCATATTTCATCAACATTATATCAACATCATCAACAGGTGATCATTATTGATCGCTTGTCATAAATTTCCGATATGGCCTAATGATTGTGAACTGCTCTGCAACAGCTGGAAACACTCACAGCCCCAGTGTGCTTGGAGAAAATACAACAGAGCCACGCTTTCACTCTAGCGCATGCATTTATTTAATTGAATTGTATTCTTTTGAAGTTTGATAATCACATTAGGTCATTTCATGATTCCCATCTTTCCGCCCCCAAATTTAAGACCTCTGTAAATGATAATTAAGACTTTTGTTGTAACATTTAGGATATTTAAGACTTTTTATGACCTTAAATTTTTGGAAAACCGAATTTAAGGGTGCTTTCACACTAGCACTTTTGGTGCGCACCCGAGTTCGAATGACATCAAAGTTTGGCTAGTTTGGGTGGTGTGAATGTTGTTTTCCGAACTCGGGTGCGCACCCGAGAACCGCACCCGAGTCCACTTGAAAAGGTGGTCTGGGGTACGGTTAATGTGAACTCCGGTGCGGTTCGCTGCTAATATAAACACAATCGTATCAAATCGCAGAAGTGAACCCTTATTGATGAAGTATAATTCGCGTCTTTGCAGGCTCCCGATTGCAATTATTATGGTTTAATGAATTTCTCATAACAGCTTGTGTCCAAATAAATCACCTTCAGAGAGCAGCTCACGTTCTTCACTCTTGCAATGCATCCGCTGGCTTGCGGCAGACTGTAAGGGAGTTCGAAGAAAGGAGGAGGCGAGAAGCGAGGTTTCCCAGTTCAGGTGGGTGTTTTAATTTATCCAGTTTAAAGTTTACAGCTTTCCAGGAAAACTATTGACTTTCACACACACACAACTTCACAATAACTTCCGTGGCGATATGGCTTTTCTTATGCCGGTCTCTCTCTCTCCATCTACTGGCG
Source organism: Myxocyprinus asiaticus (assembly GCF_019703515.2). Taxonomy (NCBI): domain Eukaryota; kingdom Metazoa; phylum Chordata; class Actinopteri; order Cypriniformes; family Catostomidae; genus Myxocyprinus; species Myxocyprinus asiaticus. Next base: position 44,285,408 of record NC_059352.1, on the reverse strand, counting down.
GTGTGGCTCTTTTATGCCGCTCTCCCCGTGCTCACTGAAATTAGAGACAGGTGTTAGACATAATTTAGCTCAGGTGTAAGCGCCCTTACTGCTTTCTCTCTCTCCGGAGAGATGCTTGACCACATCCCCACTGCCACATATCCCCACCGCCCGAGTCAGGCCGGGGAGGCATCCGGCCTGCCTACCACTCCCCCCCCATTCCTGGAAAGGAAGTCGGCGACAGCCATCTGCGCTCCCGGTTTGTGGACCACCTTGAAATTAAATGGCTGAAGAGCCAGGTACCAACGGGTGATCCGCCCCTTGGTATCTTTCATGCGGTGGAGCCACTGGAGCGGGGCGTGATCGGAACAGAGGGTGAAGGCCTGCCCCAATAGGTAGTATCGGAGAGTGAGGACTGCCCACTTGATGGCGAGACACTCCTTTTCCACGGGCGCTCCTCCCCCTCCACCACCTGCGAGAGTACAGCCCCTAGCCCCCTGTCTGAAACATCTGTCTGTAAAACAAAAGGGAGAGAGAAGTCAGGTGAATGTAACAGCGGCCCCCCGCAAAGTGCGGCTTTAACCTGCGTGAACGCCTGCTGACACTGCTCCGTCCACTGGACCGGGTCTGGAGCTCCCTTTTTAGTGAGATCAGTCAGCGGGCTGGTGACGTCCGAATAATTAGGCACGAACCTTCTATAATAGCCAGCCAGCCCCAGGAACTGTCTCACGCCCTTTTTGGTCTTGGGCCTCGGGCAGGTTGCAATCGCTGCTGTCTTGTCAATTTGGGGATGCACCTGCCCGTGGCCCAAGTGGAACCCCAGATACCATACCTCCACCCGCCCAATCGTGCACTTCTTTGGGTTTGCTGTGAGTCCCGCTCGGCGCAGCGATCTCAGAACCGCCCTCAGATGTTGCATGTGCCGCTGCCAATCATTGCTGTAAATGATGATGTCATCTAAATAGGCAGTGGCGTACGCTGAATGCGGTCTGAGGATTCGGTCCATGAGACGCTGAAACGTAGCCAGGGCTCCAAACAAACCGAACGGAAGTTTCACAAACTGGTGTAATCCAAACGGTGTGGAGAAGGCGGTTTTTTCACGGGAAATTGGTGTCAAGGGGATCTGCCAATAACCCTTCGTCAAATCCAATATCGAATAAAATCGAGCAGTGCCCAACCGATCGAGCAACTCATCAACGCGAGGCATTGGATACGCATCAAATTTAGACACTGCGTTCACTTTCCTATAATCCACACAGAACCGTACAGACCCGTCGCTCTTAGGCACTAGAACAACTGGGCTGGACCAATCGCTGTGGGATTCTTCTATTACCCCCATATCGAGCATTGCATCCAATTCTTCCCGAACGATTTTCTTCTTGTGTTCGGGTAATCGGTAGGGGCGGCTACGTACCACGACCCCCGGCTCGGTCTCGATATGGTGATGGATGAGGTTTGTACGCCCCGGTAGATGGGAGAACACATCCGCAAACTCCTGTTGTAACCTAGCAACCTCCGCGAGTTGAGAGGTGAGAGGTGGTCTCCGCAAGTGACTGGGGTGAACTGTTTATGTTTTGAACTCACCTCCGGTCCAAGCTCCGCCTTCTCGGGAACTACCGTAGCCATCGTCACAGGGACCGCCTCCCTCCATAATTTCAGGAGATTGAGGTGGTATATTTGACGTGCGCCCCCTCTATCGGTTCGTTTAACCTCATAATTGAGATCTCCCACTCGTCGTGTGACCTCAAAGGGCCCTTGCCACTTGGCGAGTAATTTAGAGCTCGATGTGGGAAGTAATACAAGCACTTTATCTCCCAGTGCAAATTCCCTCAGCTGAGTTCCCCTGTCATACAGTCGGCGCTGTCGTTCTTGAGCTTGGAGCAAATTCTCCTGTGTTAGCTGGCCCAAAGTGTGGAGTTTTGCTCTAAGATCAAGAACGTATTGAATTTCATTTTTACTGTTTGAAGGTCCCTCCTCCCAGGCCTCTCGCAATACATCAAGCACACCATGTGGGCGTCGCCCATACAGCAGCTCGAATGGGGAGAAGCCAGTGGAGGCTTGCGGGACCTCTCGTACTGCAAATAACAGGGGGTCGAGTCATTTATCCCAATTTCTAGCATTGTTGTGCACGAATTTACGAATCATGTTTTTGAGGGTTTTATTAAATCGTTCCACCAGTCCATCCATTTGAGGATGGTACACACTGGTGCGAACTGATTTAATACTCAACAATTCGTACAGCTCGCGGAGTGTCCGTGACATAAACGTTGTGCCCTGATCAGTGAGGATTTCTTTCGGAATCCCCACCCAGGAGATTATTTTGAAGAGTGCCTCCGCAACACTGTGTGCTGAGATGTTGCGAAGAGGCACTGCTTCCGGATACCGCGTTGCATAGTCCACTAGGACCAATACAAAGCAATGTCCGCGTGCTGACCGTTCTAATGGCCCGACGAGGTCCATTCCAATTCTCTCAAAGGGGACCTCGATCAAGGGAAGAGGGCGCAATGGCGCTTTTGGGGTGGCCGGTGGGTTAACCAGCTGGCATTTGCGGCACGCTGCACACCACCTGCGGACATCGCCGCCAATGCCCGGCCAATAGAAGTGGGCTATTAGACGGTTCAGTGTTTTCCTTTCTCCTAGGTGACCCGCCATGTGATTATAATGAGCCGCCTGGAATACCATTTCCCGACGGCTCCGTGGAACCAAAAGTTGGGTTGTATCCTCTTTAGTCTGAGTGTCCTGTGTCACTCTATACAACCGCTCATTTATAATCGCAAAATAGGGGTATGAAAGGGCGATGTCAGGCTGGAGTCGTTGACCATTGATGACTCTCACTTGGTCGAAGGCGTGTTTGAGGGTCTCGTCTCGCGACTGCTCCAAAGGGAAATCCCCCTCAGGGAATTCCCTGAGAAGGGGAGGGGCTGCAGCCTCTCCCCCTCTCTCGTCATTATGACGTGGAGCTGTCGAGGACGGCCCCGGCTCCGCCTCCCCTGCCAGAGCATCGCACACTGTACATCTCCATGATTTCATACAGGACCCATCCGCACAAATTCCCTTTAATAAAACTCTAAAGTCAGGCCAATCAGTTCCCAAAATCAGCAGATGGGTGAGGCGGGAACTAACCGCGGCCTCCACTCTATGCTTTTTCCCCCAGAATTTAATCGTCAGTGTCACCACCGGATACTTGTGAATATCCCTGTGCACACATTTCACCCTCACCGTTTTAGTTGTGCCCAAAGCCTCGAGTTGAACCAAGCGTTGGTGGATAGTGGTTTGATTACACCCGGTGTCCACCAACGCTTGGTGAGTACCCCCCTTGACACTTACCGGTATCCAGTACGCTCCGGCCCGGTAGGGGGCAGCCTGCGGGAGGTCGGAGTCCCCAGCTCTATCAGAGGACACTGATCCCGGAAGTGGTCCGGGTCCCCGCACCTCCAGCAGGCTGGCCCAGGCGTCACGCCTGCACTTGCGTCGGCGGGTGCCTTCACCTGAGAGGGAGAGTGGCGGGGCATCGGGGTAGGGGGAGGTGTCGCCTCCCACACCCGGGGAGATGGTCTCGGTGGCTGAAGTCCTCCTCGCCTGCGTGGGGCAGGAACGGGCCCTGGGGAGAGAGCAGAACGAGAGGAGAGAGGGGAGGGGGATGAGACAGGGGAAAACACAGAGGGAGGAGAGAGAGTGCAGGAGGGCTCTTCCGCCCTCGGGATCGCCGCCATGTGGTCCTCCGCAAGCCAGACGGCTTCCTCCAGCGACGCCGGGCGGTGGCACTGGACCCACTCCGCCATCCCTTTTGGCAGACGATGTATTAATTGTTCCAGTACCACCTGGTCGATGATCCCATTGAGGCTGCGGTCCCTCGCTAGCAACCATCTTTGGCAGGTGTCACGGAGCCGTTGGGCGAAGGCAAACGGGTGGTCGGAGCTCTCCAACTTCAGGCTCCAGAAGAGTTGACGACTTTCTTCCGGACTCCGACCAACCTGTTGCAGGATGGTTTTCTTTATGTCTCCGTAAGCCAGGAGGCTTGTCGCTGGCAGTTGTTGAGCCGTGAGCTGGGCTTCCCTGGACAACAGCGGGATAAGTCGGGCCGCCCACTAGCCAAGCGGCCAGCCCCAGATCTCGGCGGTCCGTTCAAACAAATCCAGGAAGGACTTGAGGTCGTCCGCGTCCCCATTTTCTGTAATGCAGGCGGGGGCAACGGCGTGTGAGTGTCCGGGGTCACGGCTGGGAACCCCGCCTGGCTGAGGAGGCTCTGAATCGCCTGCCAGTCCTCTGCTTGAGCGTGTAGGAGCTCGACAAACTGGCGATCTTGATCTTGTCGGAGCTCAAGCAGTGTTTGCTGGTGGCTCCGATGTAGGCCAGCAAGGGCTTGGAGGATCTCCGCCAACTGGGAGGACTCTACGGGGCGACTTCCATTCATCTTCAACCAAACTTATTCCCGGGTTTTGGCACCAGTGTAAGGGAGTTCAAGGAAAGGAGGAGGCGAGAAGTAAGGTTTCCCAGTTCAGGTGGGTGTTTTAATTTATCCAGTTTAAAGTTTACAGCTTTCCAGGAAAACTATTGACTTTCACACACACACACAACTTCACAATAACTTCCGTGGCAATATGGCTTTTATTATGCCGGTCTCTCTCTCTCCGTCTACTGGCGGTGTGGCTCTTTTATGCCGCTCTCCCCGTGCTCACTGAAATTAGAGACAGGTGTTAGACATAATTTAGCTCAGGTGTAAGCGCCCTTACTGCTTTCTCTCTCTCCGGAGAGATGCTTGACCATGCCCCCACTGCCACACAGACAAACCTTAATATTCTTCACATCATTGCACATTCAATGCATCCATGGCAGACAAACATAATTGTCGTTTTGTGTATGTAAAGTTTTGGTGGTAAATTCAAAGAGATGAATACTTTAATAACTTCAAAAATAGTCTTTTTGAGTTGTTGCCTAGTTACAGTAGTAAACAGCTGCCGCTTGGACCGAACCAGAGTTCGTTTCCTCCCCCCTCCCCCTGCAGGTCTCTGTTTGCATCATATTTTTTGGGTCCAAACCGCAGTCCGATTACGTCATCAACGTGAGTACAAGCAGCAGCTGTTTACCACTGTATCTAGGTAACAACTCGAGAAGATGTCACTGTGTTAAGTGAAGTATTAAAGTTTGTCTCTTTGGATTTACCATGAAAACTTGCCATGCACAGAACAACACTTTGAATGTGCAATGATGTGATGAATATTAGTTTGTCTGTCGTGAGCCCACGGACGCGTTGCAAGAAATGTGAAGAATATGAGCTGCTCTCTGAAGGCGGTGTATTTGGACACAAGCAGGTAGGAGAAATGCATTATACCATAATAATTGCGGTCCTCATTAATAACAATAATCCTCATCGGGAGCTTGCAAAGATGTAAATTAATGTCATCACAAGCGGTTCACTTCTGCGATTTGGTACGATTGTGTTCATATCAGCAGCGAACTGTACTGGAGTTCACATGAACCGTACCCCAGACCACCTTTTCAAGTGGAAAACAGTGTTCACATTATCCAAACGAACCGAACTTTGATGACATTTGACCAAAATGGTGTGCACCAAAAGTGCTAGTGTGAAAGCACCCTAAGACATTTTAAGTCTTTTTAAAGATCCACGGGAACCCTGACATCAGACCACATAAGACCTCATCTGACCCCTAGAGATCACATCAGTCCCCATTAGATCTCATCAGACCACATTACACCTTATCAGACCCCACTAGACCCCATCAGACTACATTAGACCTCCTCAGATCCTGTAAAGACCACATAACACCCCATTAGACATCATCTGACCCTTTAAAGACCACATAAGACCCTATAAGACATCATCAGACCCCCTGGAGACCACATTAGACCCAATAAGAACTCATGAGACATCCTTTAGGCAACATCAGACACAATTAGACCACATTAGACCTCATCAGATCCCCGAAAGACCATATCAGACCACATAAGACCTCATCTGACCCCTAGAGATCACATCAGTCCCTATTAGACTTCATCAGACCACATCAGACCCCATCAGACTACATTAGACCACTTCAGACCCTCTTGAGACCACATCAGACCACATTAAACCTCATCAAACCCACTTGAGACCTCATAAGACATCATCAGATCCCCTAGGGACCACATCAGACCCTATAATAACTCATCAGACCTCCTTGAGACCACATCAGACCACCTAGAGACCACATTTGACCTCATAAGACTCCGAAAGACTACATCAGACCACATAAGATCTCATATGACCCCCTAGAGATCACATCAGTCCCCATTAGACCTCATCAGACCACAGTTTACCTTATCAGACTCCATTAGACCTCATCAGAATACATTAGACCTCATCAGAATACATTAGACCTCATCAGACCCATCTGAGACCACATCAGACCTAATCAAAACCCCAATAGACCACATCAGAACACACTAGACCTGATTAGACTACATTTGACCTTATCAAGTCCCCTAGAGACCACATTAGACCTCATCAGACTCACTAGAAATCACATCAGTCCCCATCATATCCATGCTGTTTACCAGCAAAACATCACCAGAAACTTCTTGACTTACTGGTTAAACTAGTTAAGAAGCCGATTAGGGACACAAGCACACCAGCATCCCATGGTGGGGATAAACATTTAAAATACAACATATACTGGTGACCAGCTATCTTTTCTGCAGGGTGGTGCACAAACAATAGTTGAAAAACAGTTTTACAAAGTAGAACAGGACAGACTGGACATTTGACCAGCAGTGCAATGCCTTAGGCACTGGCCCGCTTCCCTTCCACCAACCTAATTCTCTCAGTGAACTAGTACTTAAAATATATCTTCCAGTACACAGTGACATACAGCAATATTAATCATAATTCACTGTACACCTCATTTGCCTTAAAGAGGTTGTTTAAAAAAATGCACTGGTAATCTTTTCTAGAGAGAAAAGGAAAAAATGCTTGCTACTATAAGATGTAAAAGAGACAGTTCACCCAAAATATCATTGGTTTGATCGCACTGTGAAATCGACGACAGTAGGTCGAATGTTCGGCTACTGAAATCGGTTTGTGCCTACCAATATTCAAACTACTGCCCCCAGTGGCTGAAGCTGGAAGTGTTGTTGAATGTATCGGCATGTGTGAGCTCTAATTCCCAGGTAAAATGGCACCAAAACAAGTTGTATTTTTGGTCGTAAATTATGCAATTCAGTCAACAGGAATGCATATTTAATTAAGCATGCATGCTAACCTAAACCCTAAACCTAGTCGTCAAAGAAGTAAAAATAATTTTTTTACAACAAAAATGCAATCTTTGAATCTTGCTCAGTATTGTTAATGTGAATGTGATTACTTCCTGGTCCCACAGGACCAGAACCCATGTCTCTAAGGTTGCTGTGCTATCAGTAATTCTAGAGGGAAAGGTGACCACATTTGAACTGATGCAAAAATGTCTAACAGGGGATGGCCCTTGTCAGTAATTCAGCAGAATGAGGTCAATTTCAGGATCCACAAACTTTTGGACACAAAATGTCAAGTTCCTGTGTGATCATGTTGCAGAAAACACAACTCTCTCTTTGGACCATTTCACATTTATTCACTATTCAAACATGCACACACACATACACACACACACACACACACACACACACACACACAAACACGGCTGGCTTTCCTGATCCTCTTGAGACTGGCAGACCACTTAGGATGTTTTCTGGGTGACATGCTCGAGTCTTCCAAGATACAGCAGAACACACTCTGTTGTCATAGTGTTACCATGGCATCAGTATGACAGCTGATACATCCATGCTCCTGCTAATCCAATCCAGATTACAAATAGATCACATCAAACATTACATTTATTTCCACATTAGAATGTCAACTTAATGTTTAGCTGCTGTTTTTAATACATCAAACTAAGATACAGTACCAGTATGTCATCACTGATAATTTCTGCTATCTGGCCATCATTATAGGTATAGATCAACAGTTTTAACAATCTTTCTTCCTTATATATTTCTTTATCTATTCATTATTTTCTCTTGTCCTTTCTGTGTGTTTCACTATCTGTCATTGCTTATCCTTGGGATTTTGTCCTTCTGTCTTTCTGCGGGCATGTCTCCAAGTAGCATGCAAGGAATCTGGGTTAGCATCATTCCATTATCTCTGTATCCACTACCAGTTCATTTCTACTCTTTTCTCTGTCCTTCATTATCATGTTTTTTCTTCTTCTTTAAAGTCAACATAAAATCAAAATTGACCCCATTTACTTTCTTAATACATGCTTCTGGTCTTATTGTGAATGATTAATCGGTGCAAATTATTCTAGAGTAAAATAAATAGTTGTCTTCATAATCATTCATCAAAAATGTAATAACTTGTTCCACCTCTGCAATGTCTTCCTTTCTGACTGACAGCAAACCCTCTTATCTTTTAATCTCTCCCCTCCAATCACGATCCAATCAGTTCCCGATGGGTAATATTAAGTTCCGGCCTACATTTTTTATCTGAAATATGCCACATTACACTGCATGTTGACTGTAACTCATCTTGAAATCTTGCAGAAAATCCAGTTTAGCATTGCTCTTGGCTCAGTTGCCATACTCTCTCTCTCTCTCTCTCTCTCTCTCTCTCTCTCTCTCTCACTATCTCTATCCATCTGTCGTAGTTTTCAGCATCACTTCTCACTTTCCTCACAGTCTAATAATCACCGTAGGTCTCCACTCCACAGCCTTTTGTCTAATAGTGTACTGCTTACTGAACAAAGGGTTCTTCTCAATCGGAAGGCTGGATATCTCGGCTGCCACGTCATCAAGCTCCGTCGAAGGCTGTCTCAATTGTGAGGACACTTGGAAGGCAGCCTCGTTTTGCAGCCTTCGTTCGTCATATTTTTGGAGGATGCATCGGGTGTATCCTTCATGGCCTTCAATCACCAACAATCCCTTGAACATGTCCCAAATTATTTTAAAAAAAGGGCAGAAAACGAGTCACGTGACAGCGGAGGCGGAAACCTTTATGACGCAGCTAACTTTTTTCTCTCTCTTCAAGTTTTTATTTGCATTTGTAGCAATGACAATATGTAGAAAAATAAAAAATGCAAGTAGTAGACAATACAACAAATTAGAAGATACAAAGCACAAAAAAATTAAATTATTTTTTTATTTTTTTAATAAAAGGCCAATTACATGAATTTGGTCTAGGAAGGACACAGCCTTACTAGGCTGCAGCCTTCTGTTTGAGAAGCACCCAAACTGATCACACTGGGAATTCAGTGACATGTGGTCTAAAGTTCTGCAGATGAAATTGGTCTATGCTTACTGAAATTCAACCCACTGCCCCCAGTAGCTAAGCTGGAAGTATTGTTGACCAGTTTTCAGAAAAATGGCATATATAATATGTAAACTTGTTGGATTATGCATCGACGATATGTTATGTGATTAACCTGCAATATGTCAAAATCAAATTAAATTGTCTTCAAGTAGATCTACATCAAGTTTTCCAAGTGACATGTAAAATGTATTATACAGCAATAAACAAATGGAAATCTAAACAAAGTTTGGATTAAATTAACAAGCTACATGTGCAAAAGTACTTCTCAAGTTAGACAAATTATGGGGAGAATGGAGCACTGACACCACTTTAAATTTTTTTTTTAAAAATTTCCAACTCCCCTCACTCCCACATAATCTTGTCTCATAATGCCATCGCAAATCAGTTGTCTGTGCAGTTATATTAGCATCTTAAAATCCTGCACCTCTAATCCACCCCATTACCTAGACAGTCATTACACTTGTACACGAAACACATACTTTATTAAATCTATTCTTTTTAGGGTTAGACCCAAGATGCAAATGGAAATCTGCCTTTGAAACTCCAGAAAATGATAAAAAAAAAAACGTTATGCAGTAATCGCAAACGACTGTGACTGGTGCATCCTCAACAGCGCTGAGAAAAGTAACATGTGACACATAACAATGCCGTTTGTGCACTCCTGAAACGATAGGACAATAATTTACACATGACTAATGAAACTGAGAAACTTTAATAGTCATTAAAATGAAGATAAAAACATAGGATAAAGTTAAAGTATTTTTTATGAGGTAAAATTGCCCAAAAGTTGGTTGGGACACTTTCGATTTTCTGAAAGTTGGTAGGGACATGTCCTTAGCATCCCTACCTAAATCTATGCCTATGCGCTCACTATTGTTTATGTGAACATGATTACATTCTTGTTTTCATTGGACTAGAACCCATGTCTTGGAGATTATTTCCACAACACAATTTCAGTAGTATGGTAGTATGCCATTCTGAATATACCCTATGTCTCTCTGTGCCTTGGTTTTTAGCTTTAAGACAAGAAAAAATATTAAATTTTTAGTTATAATTAAGTTGTTTGTATTTGATTAACTATTTGTGCATGTCAACCCATATTTTCTTCTGTATTACTATTTTTCTCTTTACTTCAGCATCTCTGTCTTTCTTTCTCCATGCCCATATAACCAACTCTCTCTCTTTCTCCCAGTCTTAGCAAGACTGAGTAGGAATGCTAAACAAAAGCTGATGGCTTAATCTAAGGTTTATTAACATTAGACTGTGGATGGTCTCCACAGAGGGAGGTTAAACGTATCCATGGGCATTAGTGCACACTTACATAAACTGGGTGCACGTGACATGGATCTTAATGAGAATATCATATTTTTTGTGCTTCTCTCTCTGCCTTTCTTATTCACTTTTCAGGTAAAATGCATTGTACAATTTTTTTTTGAATTTACAGAATACTCCTGGTTACTAGTTGCTGTTCTTTCACAGTACTTTTTACAGTGGCAACAGTACAATTTATTACATTAAAATGACCAGTGGGTTCCACGTTATTTTAAAGTTGTATTGTTACTATGTATTTAATTAAATTACGTATTACTAAGTAATACTAATGAACTCTACACTGATGAGCCAAAACATTATGACCACTCACAGGTGAAGTGAATAACACTGATCATCTCTTAACAAGACCACATGTCAAGGTCTGTGTAGATTAGATGGTTAGCGATCAATCAAGTCTCTTATTCAAGGTGTTGAATACAGGAGAAATGGACAGGAGTAAAGACCTGAGCAACTTTGCCAAGAGCCAAATTGTTATTGCCAGACAACTGGATCAGAGCATCTCTAAAACGGCAAGGCTTGTGGGGTGCTCTCGGGTCAGCAGTGGTGAGTACCTACCGACAGTGGTCCGAGGAGGGACAGACCACAAACTGGCAACAGGGTGTTGGGCGGCCATGGCTCATTGATGCGTGAGGGCAACGAAGGCTATCCCATCTAGTCCAGATCGACAGAAGGTCTACTGTGGCACAAGTCACAGAAAATGTGAATAATGGTTACGGGAGGAATGTGTCAAAACACAGTGCATTGCACACTGCTGCGTATGGGGCTGCATAGCCACAGACCGGTCAGAGTGCCCAAGCACAGTCCACCATTAAAAGCACCTACAATGGGCATGCGAGCATTGGAACTGGATGTGGCAGCAGGGGCGTGGTCAAGCATCTCTCCGGAGAGAGAGAAAGCGGTAAGGGCGCTTACACCTGAGCTAGATTATGTCTAACACCTGTCTTTAATTACAGTGAGCATGGGGAGAGCGGCATAAAAGAGCCACACCGCCAGCAGACGGAGAGAGAGAGACTGGCGCAAGGAAGGCCACGGTGCTACATGTTATTATGTTGATGATGTAATGAAGTAGAAGTGCTTAAGTTAATATTTGCTTGTGAAACTGTTGAGTGTGTGGAACTGTAAGCGTCAGGGTGCACAATTAAACGCCTACCTGAACCAGGAAATCTTGCTTCTCGCCTCCTCCTTCCACTGAGAGGTGTTTCACTGGTGCCGAAACCCGGGAAAAGTTTGAAGATGGACAGAAGTCACCCCGTAGAGTCTTCCCAGTTGGCTGAGATCCTCCAAGCCCTCACTGGCTTACATCGGAACCACCAGCAAACCCTGCTTGAGCTCCAGCAAGATCAAGATCGCCAGTTTGTGGAGCTCCTACGTGCTCAAGCAGAGGACCGGCAGGCGATCCGGAGCCTCCTCAGCCAGGAGGCGTCCCCAGCCGTGACCCCGGACACCCACACGCCATTGCCCCCACCTGCGTTACAGAAGATGGGGACGGCGGACGACCCCGAGGCATTCCTGGACTTGTTTGAACACACCACCGAGACTTGAAGAAAGCCATCCTACAACGGGTTGGTCGGAGTCCGGAAGAGAATCGTCAACTCTTCTGGAACCTGAAGCTGGAGAGCTCCGACCGCCCGTTTGCCTTCGCCCAATGGCTCCACGTCACCTGCCGAATATGGTTACTAGCGGGGGACTGCTGCATCGACGGGATCATCGACCAGGTGGTACTGGAGCAACTAATACATCGACTGTCAAAAGGCACGGCGGAGTGGGTCCAGTGCCACCACCCGGCGTCGCTGGAGGAAGCCGTCCGGCTTGTGGAGGACCACATGGCGGTGATCCCGAAGGTGGAAGAGCCCTCCTACTCTCTCTCCCCTCCCCCTGTGTTTTCCCCTGTCTCATCCCCCTCCCCTCTCTCCTCTCATTCTGCTCTCTCCCCAGAGCCCGTTCCTGGCCTACGCAGACGAGGAGGACTTCAGCCACCGAGACCAGCTCCCCGGGCGTGGGAGGCGGCACCTTCCCCTACCCTGATGCCCCACCGCTCTCCCTCTCAGGGGGGGTGCCCGCCGATGCAAGTGCGGGTGTAGCGACTGGGCCAGCCTGCTGGAGGTGCGGGGACCCGGACCACTTCCGGGATCAGTGCCCTCTGATGGAGCTGGGGATGGTGGTGCGGGTCTCTGACCTCCCACAGGCTACCCCCGACCGGGCCGGAGCGTACCGGATACCGGTAAGTGTCAAGGGGGTACTCACCAAGCGTTGGTAGACACTAGGTATAATCAAACCACTATCCACCAACACTTGGTTCAACCCGAGTCTTTGGGCACAACTAAAACGGTGAGGGTGAAATGTGTGCATGGGGATATTCACAAGTATCTGGTGGTGACGATTAAATTCCGGGGGAAAAAGCATAGAGTGGAGGCCGCGGTTAGTTCCTGCCTCACCCATCCGCTGATTTTGGGGACGGATTGGCCTGACTTTAGAGATTTATTAAAGGGAATTTGTGCGGATGGGTCCTGTATTAAATTAGGGAGATGTGCAATGTGCGATGCCCTGGCAGGGGAGGTGGAGCCGGAGCCGTCCTCAACAGCTCCACGTCATAATGATGAGAGAGGGGGAGAGGCTGCAGCCCCTCCCCTTCTCAGGGATTTCCCTGAGGGGGATTTCCCTTTGGAGCAGTCACGAGACGAAACCCTCAAACATGCCTTCGACCAAGTGAGAGTCATCGATGGTCAACGACTCCAGCCTGACATCGCCCTTTCATACCCCTATTTTGCGATTATAAATGAGCGGTTGTATAGAGTGACACAGGACACTCAGACTTAAAGAAGCTACAACCCAACTTTTGATACCACGGAGCTGTTGGGAAAGGTATTCCAGGCGGCTCATTATAATCCCATGGCGGGTCACTTAGGAGAAAGGAAAACACTGAACCGTCTAATAGCCCGCTTCTATTGGCCGGGCATTGGCATTGATGTCCGCAGGTAGTGTGTGGCATGCCGCGAATGCCAGCTGGTTAACCCACCGGCCACCCCAAAAGTGCCATTGCACCCTCTTCTGTTGATCGAGGTCCCCTTTGAGAGAATTGGAATGGACCTTGTCGGGCCATTAGAATGGTCAGTACGCGGATATCGCTTTGTATTGGTCCTAGTGGACTATGCAACGCGATATCCGGAAGCGGTGCCTCTTCGCAACATCTCAGCACACAGTGTTGCAGAGGCACTCTTCAAAATAATCTCCCAGTTGGGGATTCCAAAAGAAATCCTCACCGATCAAGGCACAATGTTTATGTCACGGGCACTACGCGAGCTGTACGAATTGTTGAGTATTAAATCAATTCGCACCAGCGTGTACCATCCTCAAATGGATGGCCTGGTGGAACGATTTAATTAAACCCTCAAAAACATGATTCGTAAGTTCATGCACGACGATGATAGGAATTGGGATGAATGGCTTGACCCCCTGTTATTCGCAGTACGAGAGGTCCCGCAAGCCTCCACTGGCTTCTCCCCATTTGAGCTGCTGTATGGGCGACGCCCACGCGGTGTGCTTGATGTATTGCGAGAGGCCTGGGAGGAGGGACCTTCAAATAGTAAGAATGAAATTCAATACGTTCTTGATCTTAGAGCAAAACTGCACATTTTGGGCCAGCTAACACAGGAGAATTTGCTCCAAGCTCAGGAACGACAGCGCCGACTGTATGACAGGGGAACTCAGCTAAGGGAATTTGCACCGGGAGATAAAGTGCTTGTATTACTTCCCACATCGAGCTCTAAATTACTCGCCAAGTGGCAAGGGCCCTTTGAGGTCACACGACGAGTCGGAGATCTCGATTATGAGGATAAACGAACCGATAGAGGGGGCACAAGTCAAATATACCACCTCAACCTCCTGAAATTGTGGAGGGAGGCGGTCCCAGTGACGTTGGCTATGGTAGTTCCAGAGAAGGCGGAGCTCGGACCGGAGGTGAGTTCAAAAAATAAACAGTTCACCCCGGTCATTTGTGGAGACCACCTCTCACAGAGTCAACTCGCGGAGGTTGCCAGGTTGCAACAGGAATTTGCGGATGTGTTCTCCCCTCTACCGTGTCGTACGAACCTCATTCACCACCACATTGAGACCAAGCTGGGGGTCGTGGTACGTAGCCGCCCCTACCAATTACCCAAACACAAGAAGAAAATTGTTCGGGAAGAATTGGACGCAATGCTCAATATGGGGGTAATAGAAGAATCCCACAGCGATTGGTCCAGCCCAGTTGTTCTAGTGCCTAAGAGCGATGGGTCTGTACGATTCTGTGTGGATTATAGGAAAGTCAACGCGGTGTCTAAATTTGACGCGTATCCAATGCCTCACGTTGATGAGTTGATCGATCGGTTGGGCACTGCTCGATTTTATTCGACATTGGATTTGACGAAGGGTTATTGGCAGATCCCCTTGACACCAATTTCCCGTGAAAAAACCGCCTTCTCCACACCGTTTGGATTACACCAGCTTGTGACACTTCCGTTTGGTTTGTTTGGAGCCCCGGCTACGTTTCAGCGTCTCATGGACCGAATTCTCAGACCGCATTCAGTTTACGCCACTGCCCATTTAGATGATATCATCATTTACAGCAATGATTGGCAGCGGCACATGCAACATCTGAGGGCGGTTCTGAGATCGCTGCACCGAGCGGGACTCACAGCAAACCCAAAGAAGTGCGCGATTGGGCGGGTGGAGGTACGGTATCTGGGGTTCCACTTGGGCCACGGGCAGGTGTGTCCCCAAATTGACAAGACAGCGGCGATTGCGACCTGCCCTAGGCCCAGGACCAAAAAGGGGATGAGACAGTTCCTGGGGCTGGCTGGCTATTATAGAAGATTCGTGCCTAACTATTCGGATGTCACCAGCCCGCTGACTGATCTCACTAAAAAGGGAGCTCCAGACTCTGTCCAGTGGACGGAGCAGTGTCAGCAGGTGTTCACGCAAGTTAAAGCCGCACTTTGCGGGGGGCCGCTTTTACATTCACCTGATTTCTCTCTCCCTTTTGTTTTACAGACAGATGCTTCAGACAGAGGGCTGAGGGCCGTGCTCTCGCAGGTGGTGGGGGGGGAGGAGCGCCCGGTGCTGTACATTAGCTGTAAGCTCTCGTTGAGGGAAACTAAGTACAGCACCGTGGAAAAGGAGTGTCTCGCCATCAAGTGGGTGGTCCTCACTCTCCGATACTACCTGTTGGGGCGGGCCTTCACCCTCTGTTCCGATCACGCCCCGCTCCAGTGGCTCCACCACATGAAAGATGCCGACGCGCGGATCACCCGTTGGTATCTGGCTCGTCAGCCATTTAAGTTCAAGGTGGTCCACAGAATGGGAGCGCGGATGGCTGTCGCCGACTTCCTTTCCAGAAATGGGGGGGGGGGAGTGGTAGGCAGGCCGGATGCCTCCCGGCCCGAGTCGGGCGGTGGGGATATGTGGCAGTGGGTGCGTGGTCAAGCATCTCTCCGGAGAGAGAGAAAGCGGTAAGGGCGCTTACACCTGAGCTAGATTATGTCTAACACCTGTCTCTAATTACAGTGAGCATGGGGAGAGCGGCATAAAAGAGCCAAACCGCCAGCAGGCGGAGAGAGAGAGACTGGCGCAAGGAAGGCCACGGTGCTACATGTTATTATGTTGATGATGTAATGAAGTGGAAGTGCTTAAGTTAATATTTGCTTGTGAAGCTGTCGAGTGTGTGGAACTGTAAGCATCAGGGTGCACAATTAAACGCCTACCTGAACCAGGAAATCTTGCTTCTCACCTCCTCCTTCCACTGAGAGGTGTTACACTGGACTTTGGAGCATTGGAAGAAGGTTGCCTGGTCTGATGAGTCCCGTTTTCTTTTACATCACGTGGATGGCCGCTGTGGGAAGACGACAAGCCAGTGGAGGGAGTGTGATGCTCTGGGCAATGTTCTGCTGGAACACCCTGTGTTTGGCCATTCATGTGGACGTCAATTTGACACATACCATCTACCTAAACATCACTGCAGACCAGGCAGACTCATGGCAATGGTATTTCCTGATGGCAGTGGCCTCTTTAAGCAGGATAATGCGCCCTGCTACACTGCACACATTGTTTGGGAATGGTTTGAGGAATATGATGAAGAGTTCAAGGTGTTGCCCTGGCCTCCAAACTCCCCAGATCTCAATCTGACTGAGCATCTGTGGGATGTGTTGGACCAATAAGTCCGATTCAAATGTTAACCTAATAATTGTGTTTCATATCATTACATCTAAATTAACTAATTTGATTCAAAACTCAAAAGTCAAAATTATATTAAAAAATATAAAATATAAATTAACTAAATCAACCTGAATACATTGGGTTACACCATCAAAACTCATTTTTAAGGGTTAGATCTGGTAGAAATGACACCATAAGGTATAATTATATGTTACTTTTTACAGTGTACTTTACGCAATTATCCAACAACATATTCTGCAGACAGAAACGCCTTGATGAGAGAGGTCAACAGAGAATGGCCCGACTGGTTTGAGCTGAAAGAAAGGCTATGGTAACTCAGATAACCATTCTGTATAATTGTAGTGAGCAGAATAGCATCTCAGAATGTACAACACATCGAACCTTGAGGTGGATGGGCATCAACAGCAGAAGACCACATCGGGCACTTTATTAGGACCACAGTGTTCATAATGAAGTGCTCGGTGATTGTAATGTGTAACTCTTCTCACCCACATGAAGACACATGTACTCTCTCTCTCTCTCTCTCTCTCTCTTTCTCCTTCTTTCACGTGAGCATTCTCTTCCAAACAGAATGAGGTCCCAGAAACACACTTATGGCATACCCACATTCTGGCGTATAGGAGCACACAGTCCCCAAACATGCATGATAAACCCACAGATGTGAAGTCAGGCAGCCACAGACTCTAAGTGAGCATGTCACTGAAGGATGCTGTACACCTATGCTGGGCCAGGGCTCTCTTCAGATCGAAGAAAAACAGAGACTGTCCTAGTGCTGCCATATTTACCAGAAAAACACATTGCCAAAAGCTCAGAGAGAGAGGCATGAATAATTTAAAGTGTATTTGTCAGCATTTACAGACTTCTTTTGAATGTTGCTAAACTCTACTTTTGTATACTTGGTTGTGGGTAGAGTATATAGTACACATAAAAAAAAATTATAAGGTAAAAAACCCCCAAAAAAGTCAGTTATTTAAGTAAAAAAATATGATTTGATATGAATAAATCAACCTGAATGCATTAGGTTACGCAAAAAAAAAAAACACATTTTTAATGGTCATCCCAAGAACATTAAAGGAATAGTTCAACCAAAAAATTTAAATTAATAATTTAATCACCCTCATGTTATTCCATATGACTATATATATAATGCAGAACACAAAAGGATAACTTTTAAAGATATTATCCTTTTTGTGTATATGGTTTATAAAGACTGCTGTTTTTAGATTATATAATACCTGATGCCTTCAACATCACCAGCATGAATCTGGATCTGTCTATTTAAGTCCATTTAAGGCTCTTAAAGTGATTAATTAAATTAAAGTAGATCACATTTCACAAAAGAAATCACATTTTATACTCCCACAGGGTTTCTTACACCAAAAACAGTCAAATTTAATATTACAAGTACTCCCTTACAAATAAACAACCTTTACAATTTTTGTGCATGAATCATATGGAATACTTTTATGGTGTCTTTTTTATCATTTGTGGAGCTCAAAAGCCACCTTGAGAACAGCGCAACCATCTCCACACTAACAGGAGACAAACATGAGTGTTACAGCAAACAATAAACCAGCAAACAAACAGGGGAAACACATGGGATGAAATAGGGCATGCAATCAGAGGAAGACAGATGGAACATGTAAGAAATCTACGTAATTGACGCCTACCCTGGAGCGATAAGCATTCCCATGGAAACTCCGATTACACTCACTGTGAAACACGAGGGAGAGAAAACAAACAAGAGAATGAACCAGCAAATGCCGGAGCCCCCCCCCAAGGACGCCTCCTGGCGTCCTCCGAAAAATTACCTTGCTACTGGTGAAAACGATAGACAAGGACGCGATCCAGGATATCCTGCACCGGAACCCAACACCTCTCCTCAAGTCCATAACCCTCACAGTCGACCAAATACTGATACCCTCTGCCCCTCCGCCTAACGTCAATAAGTCTCCTGACAGTATAGGCTGGAGAGCCCTCAACCAGACATGGGGTTGGGTGGAATGGAGGTGACAGGGTGCAAATTGGAACAAACAACGGGTTTAATTTTGTACACATGAAAGACGGAATGAATGCGACGAAGATGAGGAGGTAGCTTGACCAGTAACAAAGTCCATGGCTATGTGCGACCAGGGTCTCGAAGGGACAGCAGTTAGAAGAGCCCGGCTGGGGACCAACAAAAGTTAGTATGAGTGGAGGTGAGGTCTGTCAAAGGAGCAGTGAGTTGGCTATATTTCCTTATAAATCTTCTATAAAAGTTTGCGAACTCCAGAAGCCTCTGCAAAGCCTTGCAAGAATCTGGAGTTTGGCCACTCAGCGGCGGCTTTAACCTTAGCTGGGTCCATGTGCACTTCCTCAGACGAAACTATGAACCCCAGAAAAGGAACCGACTGCGCATGATACGTGCACTTCACCTTGACAAACAGCCGATTCTCTAGCAGTAGCTGAAGAATATGCCTGACGTGCCGCACATGGTCTTGCATATTCTGGGAGAAGATCAGAATGTTGTTGAGATAAACGAAAACAAAACGTTCGACCATGTCTCGAAGCACGTCATTCACAAGCCCTTGAAAGACGCCGGGGGCGTTTGACCAATCCGAATGGCATGACCAAGTATTCAAAGTGCCCCCTATTGGTGTTAAATGCCGTCTTCCACTCATCCCCCTTCCTAATACGGACCAGATCGTAAGCATTCCGTAAGTCCAACTTTGTAAAGACGGATGCCTCCTGCAAGAGTTCGAAGGCAGAAGACATCAGCGGCAGAGGGTAAAGGTTCTTTACCATGATGTCATTCAGCCCCGATAATCTATGGAGGGTCTATGCTTGCCGTCCTTCTTCTCCACGAAGAAGAACCATGCCCCTGCAGGCGAAGAGGAAGAGCGGATGAGACCGTCTGCTAAAGAATCATTAATATACCTGTTCATGGCCTCCCTTTCGGGGCCAGAGAGCGAATACAACCATCCTCAAGGTGGAGAGGTGCCAGGATGCAATTCAATAGCGCAGTCGTATGGCAATGAGGAGGAAGGCGAGGCGCGGGATCGGCTGAATATCGCCCTCAAGTCGTGATACTCCTGCGGAACACCTGAAACATCTGCCGGCTCATCCTGCAATGAAAAACAAGACTGGACAGGGGAGACAGCAGAGTTAAGACAATGTGAAGAACAGAAAGAGCTCCAAGACAAAACAGAATTGGTTGCCCAGTCTATGTGAGGATTATGTGTTACCAACTCAGCACCACCAGGGTAGTAGGAGACCGGATGAGGAGGAAGGACAGCTGCTCAGAATGATTTCCAGAGACTGTGGGCTGTGATGGGTTCCTTCAGTTGGCATATGGGAAGCCGCCACCTAAAAACCAAATCAGAGTCAAAAAAGTTCCCCTCAGTGCTGGAATCCACCAGAGCCGAGATCACATGGCTATCGGAAACAATCAGTAATCGGACCGGGAGGAGGGTGCGAAGTCCAGGGGCTTTGTCCAGGGGAGTTGCGCTCACCAGTAACCCCCTACCTACTGGTGAGCGGGGTCTTTTAACGAACAGGTAGCAGAGCGATGGCCAGCTTGGCCACAAATGAAACATAGCTCTTTGAGGAGCCGTCGCTGCTTCTCCCGATGCGAGGCTGGTAGTCTGCCCACCTGCATGGGTTCTGGGTTGGGGCGAAGATCAGGGGATGTGGGTGGAGGGGCGGGCAGATAACGAAAATCACTGAGCCAGGTCCACTAAGTCTTCAAATCGTGGGGTAAGTCCAAGGAATAGATTTCATCCTGGATAGAGTCAGATAATCCCCGCAAGAAGCGGTCCCACATAGCATGGTCATTCTAGTCACTGGAGGCAGCCAGAGTACGAAATTCGATAGCAAAATCCACAACTGACCGGTTCCCCTAGGAAAGTCCAGATAAAATTCTCCCTGCCTCCCGACCTTGGGCAGTGTGGTCAAAAACCCGGCAAAGCTCCGAAGAGAAAGCGTCATGCACAGCACTCATGACGATTGTCCCAAAAAGCCATTCCCCTTTCTCCAGCCTTACCGGAGAGAAGCATGATTACGCAGACAACTTTCATGGTGTCAGAAGTGAAAGCAGAAGGCTGCATAGAGAAAAACAAAGAGCATCGAGAGAGAAACACGCTGACAGATCCCTCACACATCTGACCTGCTTGCAGAGGCATGTGAAACAGTTGATGGGGGAGGAGGTAAATCCTGCACCATAGCGGGATCAGGCGGGAGGCGGAGTTGCTGGGCCAGTGCCGTAAGCTCAGCGAGCTGTGATGCCATCATCTCCATGGCGCTATTCAATGCAGATATCTGGTCCTGGTGTCGGCCAAGTAGAACTCCTTGCTGAGCCAGAGCGGAACGAATTGTGCTCCCCTCCACTGGGTCCATAACTGGCTGGTTTATTCTGCCACGAACATTGGGGAAAACAGGACCCAAGAGCAAAAGAGATAAATGTCAGTCTTTTATTAACACAAAATAGCGCTCAGCGCCAGCTCGGTCAAGCTCAAAATAATAAAGCCAGGATGGCGAGGAGGGTGTGTTCGTCAGTAGGTGTTGCAGTGGAAGTCCGGAAAGATTGGTTCGATGTGAAGGAACACACAAGACTCAAGCTCCCCAACACGTGGGAAGGTAATCCAAGGAATCCTCCTCGGGAGTGACCAACAGGGCAATAGCGATTTGTGGGGTAAACACCACCTCGAGAATAGCGCAACCAACTCCACACTAAACAGGAGACAAACGTGAGTTGTACAGCAAACAATAAACCAGCAAACAAACCGAGGAAACACACGGGATGAAATAGGGCGTGCAATCAGAGGAAGACAGGTGGAACGTGTAAGAAATCTATTACCGCAATCTACGCCTCCCCGGGAGTGATCAGCATTCCCATGGAAAGGCCGATTACGCTCACTGTGAAACACGAGGGAGAGAAAACAAACAACAGAACGAACCGGGAAATGCCGGAGCCATGACACTGAGACTCGGGTTCTAGTCCTAAGGAAACCAGGAAGGAATCATATTCTCTCTAAAATGACATTTTCCTCCTCTGACAATTAGGTTTAGGGTTGGGGTTTGAGTTAGGGAGTAGGGTTAATAAAATATGCATTCCTCTTGAATGTATTACATAATTTACAGCTGAAAATAAACTGGCTTTTAGCACCACCCTGTGGACATTTCACCCTAAAAACACTTCCAGCTTCGGCCACTGGGGCAGTTGTTAAAATTTTGGGAAGCACAGACCGATTTCAGCAGTAGAACTTTCAATGTCCTAAATGCTAAATTCACAGTGTGAATGAGTGCATCTCAATTAGCTCCATATGTCGTGAATTAGTATACTGTAAACACGAATTCGGGCACTGGCAAGTGTACTGATCAACTGAACATTGGGACATTTATGACTCAATTACCTATGACAGAATTATGAGGTTGCACTTTTAAACGCAGCTGGAATTAATCAACAACACCGCTGTATATATGACACTATCATGCATTTTTGTTGTAGATATTAAAATGGTTCATATTTACGAGTGTTATTATGAAAAATAAATGACAAATTAATACATAAATATAGAAAGAAGTGTATTTTTAATCTTTTTATAACAACTCTAATATTTAAAAGACTATTTCCCTTTTATGTACATTATGGATGAAATATAATTCTTTTTTAAAGAGAAAATGAGGCTTTGACAATATATTTACACCTGCGCTCATCCTCTAACAACTTGAGACTTTAGAAGACCTGAAGACATTTCGGGTAAGGGAATATAGTAAGCAACGATGCTCCCTGGTTTAAAACTCTGGGAAAAATTTTGGGTAGCGAATATTTAAGTGCACTAGATAGATTTTGCGATTGTCATAACCCTCCAAATGGCCTGACTCCCTGACCAGTGCCCTGACTACTGAACTAGGGAGCTGATTGAGACGTACCAACAGTGTGTTCAGTCTGAAACTAGCTGTATTGAAATGGAAATGACCCCGATTGGGCACTCTGTGGTACTTCGCTCATTAGGGAACACAAAAGGCAGTGACTGCTGTGATTTAGAGGACCACTTGACATCTTCAGATGTGGAGAGCCAGCATGTTTCAGTAATTAAGCCCTCCGTCAGGGTTCAAACATGTTTTTACAGCGGGAAGAGCAGCCACGTTTAAGAAGCTAGAACTGACAAGAGTTTTTCTTATTCACTATCACTGTTTCCATATTCTACTCACAGCAAAAGATAGAAACCTTCAACCGCCCACACGCACACACCGAGAACCCACATACTCGCACACGTGCACACACACACAGAGCGCAGATACGGACACTCACTATCATCCTCAAGACAAAGAGATAGTAGGTGTAGTGACACACAAAGAGAGTTTGCACACACACAAACACACACACTGCATGTGTTTGTGCATGTGAGTTCCTATAGAGATATGTTCAACAGTGTCATTTTTCACACCGAAAAAAAAAAAGAAAAAAGAAAAGAAAATGAGAAGTAAAATATAAGAAAAACCCATCTACATAGATCCCTAAAGAACACACACTTGTTTTCTTAGTGAGGACATCTCATCTTCTCATGTTTAACTATATTAGTGAGGGGTGTGTGTGTGTTGGCAGGTGTCCCTGTGTGTGCTGCTGTCAGCTCCATGTGCAATAACTGATGGTGAGCTTTTATTTTATAAACTTCTTCTGCTCTGATTTTACACAGAGGAGAAATGTGTGTGTGTGTGTGTGTGTGTGTGTGTACAAATAATTAAATGTGAAGAAAGCCCTCGTGATGTCAGATGCTGTGGTATTTCACCATCTGCTTGTGTGATGTTGGCTGAGACCGACATTAATTCATCCTCCTTCTCATAATGTATCACTTGACACCACTGGGACATCTGAATTTTTTCCTGGCTAACTGAATCGAGACTCTTGGCTGAAGCATTGACCCCTTGAAGTTTCCATTCATAGCTCTGCATTGCACTGTAGACATCTGACTTTGTTAATGTCACTTAGGTTTGTCTGACCTAAATAATAATGACACAATGTCCTGACTGCATGCATGACCCTGAACATCCAGAAAGGAGAGAGAGCACTGGGAGCTCTTCTTCCTGACACTGTAAAGCCCAAATCATACTCTATGCAAGTACATGAACGCAGACGTTACCAGCTACGCAACCTCAATTTGGTGCATTCCAAAATCCGCTTTATGCTGAGTTTTCTCTTGCAAGCCAACTATTGTCATGGCAGAGCAACAGTTTGAAGAAAATATTGCTGAGCAAGTAAGTTAAAGTCAATATATTTATAGCAACTTACCTGAATAATAACACATCCAGTTTAATAGCACAGACTTGTGAAGGTAACTCTGTCACCCCCTTGAGTACTGAGGTTTGTTCCCGCCACAGTAACCCAAGAACGCACGTTAAGCATGTTCAACTGAACTGCACATTGGTAATGCGTTGGCCAAGCACTCACATCTGCATAAGGTTCATTGACAAATAAGGTTGTCTGAGGTGACAAAAATGAGAAATATTTTAAAAAATCTGGTTTAAAACAAATGTCAAGTTTGTAGACATTTAATCTTTGAATTTTTAAGTCAAGAATATCAAGTTTTCTTGTGCACCAAATGACCTGAACCAAATGTGCCTTTTCATTAAAATGTCAAAATACTGATATATAATGATATTACAAAATTAGGATTTGTTATTAAAGCTTCACACACAGTCTTGTGGGTCTAAAGAAATCTTCAGTTTTATGATTTGTGTCACATGACAACAAAATTACTACCTACATGTTGGATTCACCACATGACTTTGATTTGGTGGACAAAAGTTTTTTATATATTAAATATGTAAAACAAAATATATATATATATATATATTGCAACTGTTTTTTTTTTAAGAAATAATAATAAAAGATAATTCAGCACAACTCATGCCAAAAATTTTTTCAAGAATTTCAGCTTTTAATTACTGTCTCCGGATGGTTACACCACATGATATTTTTGACTTTAAGCCCCAGAAAAATAATCAAAATTACTTTGAACTCAGTAATTGAAAACATGTTCATCATAGAAGAGGTTTATTCAAGTAATTGTTTTGTGTGAATTACATTTTAATGTATTTTTTATTAATTTATTAGATGACAATAAAATGAGGGTCACGTCATTGACCCATAAACATATTTGTGTAAAATTATGTTTCAAGCCCTACTCACCACAAGTTAGTGTTGCATTCTCAACGTTAGTGCAAGGGGTGCTATAGCAGACATTAGTGTGTGAACTGTGAGCTTCTGCAGTGAGTTTTGTCTTTCAAGACAACAACTGTAATAGGGGTGCAACAGTTTGAAGAGAATATTGCTGAGCTAGTAAGTAACACCACAGTAACACAAGAACGCACGTTAGTAATGTAAGTTCAGCTGAACCGCGCATTAGCAATGCATTGGCCAAGTGCTCAGGTCTACAATCCCGTACTTGCATAAGGTATGTTTCTGGAAACATACGCTACACAAATACATGAATGCTACCGTTTCTAGCTAGGTAAGCATGACTTCACATGTGTATTAGCAGTAAACACATACAGTAGCACATTAGCACAAATGTGTATTAGGCAACATTAGTCATCTTCCTTGGACAATTTTCTCAACTGTCATGACAAAGCAACAGCTTAAAGAGAACCTTGCCAATCTACGTTTTGAAAATCTGCCCCCTGGGCAGCTATTTCTATGTAGGTAAGGGATGCATTTACATCTCCAATCTATTTGAATGGGAAAGACCGGAATCTCCAAAACTGTTTGTCAGTTTTGGAGATTCTAACATTTGAAAGTATCTTTATTGTCCCCTTGAGTACTGAGGTTTCTTATTGCCACAATAACGGAAAAAACAAAACAACTCATATTAAGTATGTACAACATTGCAATGCATTGGCTAGACACTGACATCTGCTTTTGCACAAAAAGAAAGTTGTGGACTCATTTGCATTTTATCTATTTTCAACAGTACACTGCTAAATAAACTATTTAAATTCCAAAATAGTCAAACTAATTTTGGGCAATGCTGGTACAAGTTGGCTATAGGCTGGTTATTGATGCAGATAGACAACTCTGACAAACAACATTCTATTTTTTCACCAGCTTTCACCAGTGCTTTTTCTAATTATATAATCTAAATAAGAAAAAGACAGCAAATAAATTGTGAATTACTTAAGCTTCAGATGCATCGATTACGTTCACAATCATTCATACCCACACACACTCATTAACAATCCCACATGGCGACACACAGATGTACACACTCACAAAGTGTGAGTTTATGAATGGCATTAAAATTCTTACGGTGATGGTGGGGATGGCGGTGACCAGCGAATAGACCAGCACTGGAGCAGCTTTGCTGTCATCTTCAGGTCCAGGATTTGGCTTGGAGAAGGCTTTATCAAAGCAGAAGAACCCTTGGATGTGCACCGGAAACGTGTCCGTATACTCAAAGTAGTATGCCAGGAGAACTGTTCCGGCCATGATCACCAGCTGGAAATAGAACATGGTTCCAGTTTAGATCCTACAATCTGTGCTAGAACACAGATGAATGAAACAGAGGCTGGATTCGGAATCTTCGGCTGAGCGGAGGAACGAATAGAAGAAAATAAAGAAGAAAATCCCCCCCCCACCCTGAAAGAAGTGACAGAATATTTTGAGCTGTGAATGAACGAGTGAAGGCAGCATGAAAGGAGACTAGAATCTGGAATCCCTTCAGCTGTGCCCATCTATAGAAATAAAAGAAGAGTCATGGAAGACACAAATTAAGAAACGCATTCCATGATAAAGAAAAAAGACAGATGAGAATGATCGAGGGAGAGAAGAAAAATAGGGGAGGAGGGAAAGAGATGGCAACATTAAAGAGAGAGAGGGAGGAGGGATGGGAGAGAGAGAGCAGCCTTGGGAGGGAGATCAGAGAGAGAGAGAGAGAGAGAGGAAGGGGGGTGTGTGCATCTGTGCTAACAGCGGGAGAGGAAATGGGTATATTGCTAGAAGTAAAATATACTTTTTCATTTGAGGCAGAAAAGATGAATAATAGCTTGATTTTTATTATGAAAAATAACATTTCACACTTGTAATTTTGAAAGGGGGTTAGCACCGCTTTTTACCCAGGGTTATGAAACCCTGCTCCGGAATGAGTTAGCATCACATTTGCGCGGATAACCCCACATTGTGGTGCCAAAGCTGTATAGTGTAAAAACGATGCAGTGTTAGAATGTTACAGAAAGTTGTTTAGCAACACACAACTGATCATATAATGCCTCAGTGCTTACCTCATTTAATATTCATGCTCTTTGTTCAGCCTCTGAATCTTTCATGCTGAAACATTTCAAACACGGTGTATTTTCATTCTCCGTCTGAGGGAAAACCGTAGTGTCGAACAGTGATGGCATACGTGATAACTGCCGTAATAAAGAGACAGTATTCCATGTTTTCTTGGCATATTTCAGAAGACGAAAGACAAACAGAGCTGATTTGCTTGGCGACATTTCCACAGACAGGTTGCGTGTCTGTCGCGAGCTGTGTTTTTTCAATCATTGTTAATGACACAGCAAATATGCAAATAAGAACATTAGCCCAGGGTTTAAGAATGTACAGTGTGAAACATTGAAACATGAATACCAAGGATTACTTATTAACCCAGCGTGAACAGTGTGAAACATGAAACAGGATAACCCAGGATTCTGTTTACCCAAGGTTTCAAATGTCCCAGGGTTAATGATTTCAAGTATGAAAAGCTCTTTTGCACCACAATGTGGGGTTACCCTGCAAATGCAGTGCTAACCCTCTTTAAAAATTACAAGTGTGAAACATTGCTTCACCTGGGGTTAAAAGAAGGGTTTAAAAGGTGTTAACCTGGAGTTAAGAGGAGTATGAAAAGCCTTGATGCAAGAAAACCTAGGATTCTATTTACCCAAGGTTAGGGATGACCTGGGTTAACAATTTTAAGTGTGAAAAGCCCTTCATTGTGGTGGTTCTTAAGGGAAATATCCACTGTGTGGTGCTTAAAGCGAGTACAATTTTCTCAAACAATATTGTCATAAAGTCATTTTGTGGAGCTTCTATGACTTTATGCTCACGTGTCAACTTGTGTGCTCTTCTGAAGTCATACCCTGGTCCTTTGCATTGCAAGTGCACTGCTCTATCAGCTGAGATTCTTCGTAACTTTATCATGTTTCAATAAGCTTGTAAATTAAGTTGTTGAAATATGTTGCATTACAAGTCTGTTATGATAAATAGAGGACCCTGATGCAGGAAACAGTTCAAATGATATTTAATGGAATATAGAGTGGTTTAACACAGCAGACAATCCAACAGCAAGAGTAATCCAAAATGACGATGGTGATGAAGATGACGACGGCAGGTAATGACTGCAGTGAGGTGGGATGATGAAGGCAGAGATGACCAAATGCATAGGGTACTGTGAGAGATATATGACTGCAACACAGGAAAACAGGTAAATCCAACTAAAAACAAGAAAAGAGCGTGAGCATGAGAGAGACAAAGCACAACACGAGAACGATCCGACAAACACAACTCACACAAAGGGCTGCTTATAAAGGGGAAAGGAGATAGCGTGCAGGTGTCATGTTAATCAGGCAGCGGCTGATAATAAGCATTGCTGAGCAACGGTGCCACGTAATTAATGCCACACACGCAACAACACGAGGGAAGACACACAAAAAAAACCGGGGCTGAATAATCCCATGACAGTACCCCCTCCCTATGTGTGCCCCCTGGCGCACTCAGGGCCGGTGACCTGGTGTTGGTGGAAACTGTCAATGAGGGAATGATCAAGTATGTCTCGTGCAGGGACCCAACATCTCTCCTCCGGACCGTAACCTTCCCAGTCCACCAAATACTGGAACCCGCACCCCGTTCACCTGGAATCCAGAATACGCTTGACCGAATAAGCAGGTTCCCCCATCTACGAGATGCGGCGGTGGAGGAACAGGAATGGGCGGATTTATCGAAGAGTAAAAAATGGGCTTAATTTTAGAGACGTGGAAAGTGGGGTGAACCCTCCTGTACACTGGAGGCAATTTTAGACAGACTGTTACCGGGCTAAGGTCTTGGTAACAGGAAATGGGCCAATAAATTTGGAAGCAAGTTTATTGGAGATGGAACACAAAGGAATATCCTTAGAAGAAAGCCACACCTTTTGACCTACAATATAGATGGGAGGCTTAGACCGGTGGCGATCGGCTTGGGCCTTAGTGTGGCATCCCACCTGTATGAGAGTCTGTCTGGCACTCCTCCAGGTGTGACGGCACCTCTGGATAAATGCATGGGCAGAGGGGACCACAACTTTGGGTTTCAGTGCTGTAAATAGAGGTGGCTGGTAACCTAAACTAGTCTGAAATGGAGATAGGCCCGTGGATGAAACTGGCAAAGAGTTGTGTGCATACTCCACCCACGCAAGTTGCTGACTCCAAGAAGAGGGATTGTGGGAATCCAAACACCGTAAAGTTCTCTCCAGGTCCTGATTAGCTTGCTCAGCCTGCCCATTGCTCTGAGGATGGAACCCAGAGGTAAGACTGACAGTAGCCCCCAGTAATCTACAAAATTCCTTCCAAAATCTGAAAACAAATTGGGGCCCCCTGTCGGAGACCTCGTCTGTCGGGAGGCCATGAATTCGAAAGACGTTGTCAACGACAGCAGTCGCTGTCTCTCTAGCAGAAGGTAATTTAAGTAGAGGAATGAAATGTGCTACCTTCGAAAACTGGTCCACTACGGTCAAAACGACTGTAAATCCCTGGGAGGGAGGGAGGGCAGTAACAAAATCGAGGGCAATATGGGACCAGGGTCTCGAAGGTACCGACAGCAGCTGAAGAAGTCCCGCTGGGGGCAAACTGGAAGTCTTGGAACAAGCACAGACCGAACAGGAGACCACGAACTGATGAACATCACGGGCCATGCACGACCACCAAAATCTCTGTCTGACCAGAGCCAGGGTGCACCAAACTCCAGGGTGACAGGCTACTTTGGAGGAATGACACCAACGGATAACGTCTGGATAGACAGACTCCGGCACATACAAATGGCCCGGTGGGGTTTTAAGCGGGGGCGTTACCCCTTGTAAGGCCGTGCGGACCTTCGACTCAATCTCCCAGGACACTGCCGCCGCCACCAACTTGGTAGGGATGATAGGTTCCGGAGAGATCGGTCACTCGGAACGATCAAAAATACGAGACAAGGCGTTTTTGGAACCAGAGCAGTAAGAGATGTTAAAATTAAAGCGACCGAAAAAAGAGCCCACCGGGCTTGCCTGGAGTTCAGATGTTTAGCGGAGAGAATATACTCAAGATTTTTAAGATCGGTCCAAACAATGAAAGATACCCCAGACCCCTCTAACCAATGGCGCCACTCCTCCAAGGCTAACTTGATTGCCAGCAACTCACGATTACCAGTGTCATAATTATGTTCGGCAAGAGACAAACGATGGGAGAAAAAGGTGCACGGATGCATCTTGAGTTTGGAGAAAGCCAGGTCGGCCTCCCTTGACCAGCAAAACTCAGTCTTGGTGGAAGTAAGGTCTGTCAGAGGCGTGGCTAGTTGGCTGTAATTGCGAATAAAACGGAAGTAAAAATTGGCGAAACCCAAGAATCTCTGCAGGGCCTTGCGAGAATCCAGGATTGGCCAATTCTCCCACAGCCTTAATCTTAGCTGGGTCTACCTGAATCCCCTCTGGTGACACGATGAATCCTAGAAAAGTTACGGATCGAGCGTGGAACTCGCACTTCTTGGCCTTGACAAAAAGCCCATTGTCTAGCAGCAGTTGGAGCACTCATCTGATGTGCTGATCATGTTCCTGGAGAGAATTAGAAAAAATCAGAATGTCATCCAGGTAGACAAAAATTAAATGATTAATCATATCTCTCAGCACGTCATTGACTAATGCCTGGAAGACTGCGGGGGTGTTGGCTAAGCTGAAAGGCATCACCAAATCCTCAAAGTGCCCCCTAGGGGTGTTAAAAGCAGTCTTCCACTCATCGCCCTCTCTGATGTGGACCAGATGATAAGCATTGCGAAGGTCCAATTTCGTGAAAAAGTTGGCACCCCGCAGATGCTCGAAGGCTGATGACATCAACGGTAAAGGGTAGGTGTTCTTAATGGTGATGTCATTCAGCCTCCGATAGTCAATACAGGGCCGAAGGGAGCCATCCTTCTTATCCACGAAAAAGAACACCACACCTGCAGGAGAGGAAGAGGGCCAAATGATCTTGGCTGCCAGAGAATCAGAAATGTATTTCTCCATGGCCTCCCTTTCAGGAGCCGAGAGTGAGTATAAACCACCCTTCAATCATAGGGATGATGAGGAGGAAGAGATGCAGCCTGAGACTTACTGAACACCCCTCTCAGGTCGTGGTACTCCATGGGAACCCTGGAAACATCCACCGGTTCATCCTGCAACACAGAACAAGAAACAGGGGAAGGCGCAGACAAAAGACAAGAAGCATGGCAGAAAGTACTCCAAGCCAAAATCGTGTTACCAGACCAGCAAATGTGAGGACTGTGTGTGGATAACCATGAATGTCCTAGGATGACTGGGGTGAGCGGAGAGTCAATTATGTAAAATGAGGTGAGTTCAGAATGATTACTGGAGACAGTGAGGTTTAAGGCGGTGGTGCAGTGAGTTATTTCTGTAAGTTGAGTGTTGCATAGAGTATTGACCGGAATCTTGACATTGAGAGTAGAAGTGGGGATCTTGCGAGCCTTGACCAGGGAAGCGTCAGTGAGATTGGCCTCAGAACTGGAGTCGACTAGGGCTTGACAGGAGTGATGCAGAGAACCCCACTGCAGTCGTACCGGGAGGAGAGTCGAAGATGAGGATTTCCATTGGAATGAACTACCCACCAGTAACCTCTGAACTACTGGTGGGCTCTCTCTTTTACCGGACAGGAATGTGCTTGATGACCTGGAGATCCACAGTAGAGACACAGACCTTGTGTGCATTGGCGGTTCTTCTCCTCCCGGGACAACCGAGCTCTGCCCACCTGCATGGGTTCTCCCTCAGATGACTGGCTGACTGCAACCTGACTCAAAACTCCCCTGGAAGGTGACGAAGCATACAGCAGATGCTCATGAGTTGCTGTAGATCCTAGATGCGAGCGACGCTGAAGATGTGCGTCCACCCGAATATCAAGATCAAAAAGTCCAACAAGAGTCTTTTGTAGATCTAGAGCATAGATCTTGTCCTTGATGTGGTCAGCCAACCCATGCAGGAATAAGTCCCACTGCGCCTCCTCATTCCAGTTACAACTAGCAGCAAGCATCAGAAACTCAATGGAATACTCAGATACTGATAGCATTCCTTGGTGACATTCAGCTAGAGCATATGCTGCCTCTCTGCCATGCGCTGTATGGTCGAAGACCTTCCAGAGTTCCTCAGCGATGGACTGGAACGAGGAGCAACATGGATATTTCTGTTCCCACACTGCTGTACCCCACAGACATGCCCGACCAGTCAGCAGTGAAATAACATAAGCCACCTTTGATTGCTTGGTGGTAAATGCAGACAGCTGCAAGGAAAAAACCAGAGAGCACTGGGATAAAAAAGCTCTGCAATAGTTAGGCTCACCTGAATAGGATGCTGGAGGGTTGATCCGAGGCTCAGATCGTGGAGCAGTGGCTGGTGCTGGCTCCGGTGGGGGTGGGGGTGGCAGTGGCGGTGTGGGTGCAGGGGACTCATCTTGAGATGACAGTCGCTGGACGAGGGAGGAGAGCTCAGAAAATTGTGCTGCCAAAACTTCGATGGCTCGTCCGGTGGATCTTGTGACCTCCTCTTGCTGAGCGAGATGGGAATCCTGACGAGAGAGAAACTGCTGGATCTCGGTGAGTCCTGTGGGGTCCATGATGTTGGTCGGATCATTATGATAAATAGAGGACCCAGATGCAGGAAACAGTTCAAATGATATTTAATGGAATATAGAGTGGTTTAACACAGCAGACAATCCAACAGCAAGAGTAATCCAAATGGCAATGATGATGGAGATGACAACAAAGCTTGGCAGGCAATGCCAAGGTGGGATGATGAAGGCAGAGATGACCAAATGCATAGGGTACTGAGAGAGATATATGACTGGAGCACAGGAAAACAGGTAAAGGTAAATCCAACTAAAAACAAGAAAAGAGCATGAGCATGAGAGAGACAAAGCACAGCACAAGAGAACGATCCGACAAACACAACTCACACAAAGGGCTGCTTATAAAGGGGAAAGGAGATAGCGTGCAGGTGTCGCGTTAATCAGGCTGCAGCTGGTAATAAGCGTTGCTGAGCAACGGTGCCACGTAATTAACGCCACACCCGCAACAACACGAGGGAAGACACACAAAACAAACCGGAATAATCCCATGACAAAGTCATGCATAAAGTGATAGCGTTGTTTGAGGAACAGGGCAAAGCGCAAGTCTTTATAAACTGATAATTCGCAGTTTTAAATGTGCACTCAGTAATTTTTTTTCCTCATTAAAAAAGTTTAACTCCTGAAGACATGAATTGTAATTTTATAATATATGTTGGAAATCATGATCACTCACATTAAAATGAAGACTCCAGTCACATCAGTGGCCTTATAAAAGCTGTTTTATTCTACATGGAAATGTTCCGCACATGGAGGCTGCCATGTTAAAATCACATGGCCAGCAGAATACTCCTCGCTTAACCTCAGTAACCATTGTGTTATTTGACACTTTCACTCATGGATTAAAATAATCATGGCTGACTGTGAATACTAAATTTCCACAATGGCATCTGAAACTGAAAATAATTGATTTTAAATTATGCTACATCCAAGCCGCTAGGTGTCAGTGTACGTCCAAGATGACACAAAGACAAAAATTACTGAGTCCACCTTTAAAGGTGATTTGTGTAAAAGGGAATAAAAGTAATTGTTGTAGTGCCTCCAGTGTGCATTTCACCAGGAAACTGAAGCGATAAAAATCATTTAGCAAAAATGTAATTATAGTAACGTGGTTCTATGAGACCAGGCTGTGTAACAGGGTTGCAAATTTAGCCTAAATTAAATCACTCGGAGCTAGATAGTTTGAGACCAAATGTTTATATATAAAAAAAAACACTAATAAAAAACGCTACAATTTATGACATATTTTATGTGATTAAACCTAGAAAATGTTCATGCTACTGTATGTTATGTTCGATGATAGTTTCTCTAACACACCTAATAGTTCTTACTACAAAAATATGGGAGTTTGTGCATCTAGTACTTTAAAGAAGTAATGAGATGCCAAAATGTGGTTCTCAAACATGTCTCCCTTATCTGAAACATCTATTTAAAGGTCTTTTAGAACTCCAGGACAGGTTTGTCAAGGGGGAAAAAAGCCAAATAACATTGCGCAACAACATATCATATATTAGTATTGTCACGTTAACTTGAGCTTGATTTTTTTTATTTTTTTTTATAATTCATAATTTAGAATCTATTAAATTCTAAGAGAGAGAACACAAGAGAGATGGAGAGGGAAGTATAGAATGTGATGGTAACAATGTAAGAGCGTTTGCATGCAAGTGTAGATGCACTGTGTGCGCACAAACGTGATGACATATTGGACCCATAACCCTCTTATGTCAGGGTCTCCATTAATGTCCAATGAAACATTAACATACTGTAGCTCTGCACAGCCTCAATGTGCTGATATTCAGACTTATTTATAGACACATTTCAAATGGTTTCTATATCGCCCTGGTCCAAAACTCATTATTGCAGCCTTTGTCATTGAGACAAAAAATATTCCCTCCATTTTTTTTTTCAAATGCAACATTGAGCAATCAACGGACACATTTTGTAATTTGCTTCCTAAACATGTCAACCACTTCAAACAATGTCTTCCTACTGTAATACACAGATATATTTTGTAAATACTTAATTCATTCTTAGGACACAGTGCCATTTGTGTGACCACTGTTATACTGATATACTATATATTTATATATACAAGTATAGGTGCAGTAAGTGATTTATTTTGGTATATCATACAGTACATAACATATCCCTATTACCTGACAGATTTCACTGAAATAGGGGTCCTGATATACCCCACTTGTCTCTGTAAATGGTGAAAAAGTCAAGGGAGCTGCCCAAACCTTTTTAAGCCATTCCAAAAACTAGCCAATCACACTATCTCCTTTTGAACCATTTTGCACTTTCTGATCAAATCAGATGATGCGGATCTTTCTGACATCATATTTAAGGGAGTGACATCATATTTTTTTTACCACATGGTTCAAACAGAGATAAGTTCCCCTACAGACTTTTTCAGTATTTCATTATGTTTACAATAATACTGGCCTTGTCAAGCTCAAGTTCAACTCTGTTATGGGAGAAATCATAGTGATCAATTATTAATAATAGTGATTTGTTTTACAGACAAAATACTGTTCATAGCACAAAGAAATAACATTGACTGTGAATGATGTGGTGTAGTACAGTAATATTTGCTAGCTAAAGGTGTTATTGGAAATTTCTTTACTGATTTTCAACCCCGTAACATTTAAGTCCATTTTGAATGTAACAGGGTTGGTTTACTGGGTTATGCTGGATTCATAAAAGGCACACAAAATTGGAGTGATTTCAGATTTTCCTCAGTTCAGTCATGACAACTCTCTGAAAGATTTAGCATGTTAATATGGGTATGACATACTGATAGGATATTGGTCTTGGTGGACTAGGTCTGCTACACTGCTGCAGAGCAAGTACAGAGACTTGCTACTGCTAGAACATACACAGACATGCTGAGTTAGTCATGTTGACATGCTGCTGCACAATTAGACATAAATACAATCCCCATGTAGCAGATCTAGACAGGTGGTTCCGCAGAAAACTCTAGCAGCATGTTGTAGTGAAACCAGCTGACTTATAAACTCAGCAAATTTAAATGTTAGGCTAAGAGAGGCTTGATTGGCTACCTGATTATATATCAAAGGACCGATCAGCTTACACTATGTGAGCTGATTGGCTTGACATATCACATGTGCGTGAGCTGATTAGCTAACAGATAAGAAGTTCAAAGAACCTATCAGCAGAACTGCGGCTCATTGGATGTTTTTTGTTTTCAGCACCATTCTGAGGAAACTCTGGAGACTGTTGTGCGTGAAAATCCCAGGTGATCAGCAGTTACAGAAATACTCGAATCAGTTACTGAATCTTTCCAAATGAAATGCTAAAAAAGAAATACATATTCAGGCACAAATGGTGCCAGAGAATAACCTCTTAACAGACAACACAGTTGCAATATACAAAAAAAAAAAAAAAAAAAAAAAAAAAAAGCCAGAGCAGGTACTACTTCCAGCAAAGACTTTCGTGTTCTTTGAGATGATCTACAATTATGTCTATAGTGCCCAATGTGTTTTTCTATGCTGTGAAATGCTAAGGGATTCCAAAGCCTGAACAACCTGATCAATGAAGGCCAGTTCTGTTCCTGACTCACCCTGGACTCAATAAAGAGGATAACTGCTAAATTAATCGGTCATCCATCAGTGCTTGAGTCAATGTTAAACAATTCTGCAAATCCATTTCACAAAGCTCTTTAAGAGACCATTGCCTAGTTTTTGCTTAACTCTTCCTCTATAAGAGACACTCTTTTCTGCTGGCTGCTCCTCCTCCTGCTGTGCACATCTTCATGTTATTTCCAGCTCTTACCCAGCATTGCACAAGTCTTTAGTTCTCGCTCATCTATAAGCTATTAACACAGTTCCGCAATTAGCTTTGTTAGCTTTAGTCTGCTTGGTGCTCATCTATTACAAATCCTGATCAGACATTTAGCAATAGGTTTCTAAGTTTTGGCTTGTTGCAAAGATAAAGCCATATCTGAATATGCCAATTTAAAAACTTGCCCTAATTAGCAGTGGTTTTGATATTTGCGTTGGTTTCCATGGTGAACAGAACAAACTGGATTTTCATTGTCTGAAGCTAATGTTAGAGTTATTTGCTCTTGCAAAAGTTGGTGCCACTATGCTAGGTTGTGTACGGTTGCCAGAGCATCGCTATGCGTTTGCTTAATATTCTGGTCCTAGATATGGCTTCAGTACCTCCCACAATGCAAGTATACATATTGTGGTAGGGTGAGCAAGAGACAGACACAGTGGGTGTGGCGCCAAGCCTCGGGGAGGCATTTATTGGAAATAAACGTAAAAATGTCCATAAAGGGGTAATAAAGTGTCCAAGGGGGAATAGTTCATATAAGGGGAATCTGGCATCCTCGCGGTAAAACGGGGCTCCGTGAAGGGCGGGGTAGTGTCCATAGGATAGCCCAGGCACGGGCTGGTTCCGTCGACCGCTCACGCTCCCCTCCAAAGTCCACGGCGCGAGGGGCGGCGGCGTCACTGGCGGCCTTTCTTCCCAGGCCCGCGGCCCGGCATCTAGCCCGTAGGCGGCAACGTGAGCTGTTCACCCCGGCGACTCATTAACGCGTCCGAGAAACGGGTCCGGGAGCACATCATCTCGTCCAACTCCGAACCCCACCAGCTCAGGTCCTGGGCGTGCGAGGGTGCCAGTGTGCACACATGGAGATTTGAAGCCGGTTCCCCGAGAAGAGGTGCGCTCTGCGTTTTAAAGACTGCGGTGATGAAGCATTATCCCCATCAGGTGTGCTTCATTCACCGCTGACTAAACGAGGCTTATTAATTATGCACCTCTTCTCGCTCTCCCGCTCAACTCCCATCGTTAGCCTGGCTGAAGGGCGGCCCTAAGAGGCGGGGCGACGATGACGAGCCGGAGGGGCGGATCATTCCGCCACATCATATATATATATATATATATATATATATATATATATATATATATATATATATATATATATATATATATATACACACACACACTATATTGCCAAAAGTATTCGCTCACCCATCCAAATAATTGAATTCAGGTGTTCCAATCACTTCCATGGCCACAGGTGTATAAAATGAAGCACCTAGGCATGCAGACTGCTTCTACAAATATTTGTGAAAGAATGGGCCGCTCTCAGGGGCTCAGTGAATTCCAGCGTGGTACTGTGATAGGATGCCACCTGTGCAACAAGTCCAGTCGTGAAATTTCCTCGCTACTAAATATTCCACAGTCAACTGTCAGTGGTATTATAACAAAGTGGAAGCGATTGGGAATGACAGCAACTCAGCCACGAAGTGGTAGGCCACGTAAAATGACAGAGTGGGATCAGCGGATGCTGAGGCGCATAGTGCGCAGAGGTCACCAACTTTCTGCAGAGTCAATCGCTACAGACCTCCAAAGTTCATGTGGCCTTCAGATTAGCTCAAGAACAGTGTGTAGAGAGCTTCATGGAATGGGTTTCCATGGCCGAGCAGCTGCATCCAAGCCATACATCACCAAGTGCAATGCAAAGCGTCGGATGCAGTGGTGTAAAGCACGCCGCCACTGGACTCTAGAGCAGTGGAGACGCGTTCTCTGGAGTGACGAATCACGCTTCTCCATCTGGCAATCTGATGGACGAGTCTGGGTTTGGCAGTTGCCAGGAGAACGGTACTTGTCTGACTGCATTGTGCCAACTGTGAAGTTTGGTGGAGGGGGATTATGGTGTGGGGTTGTTTTTCAGGAGCTGGGCTTGGCCCCTTAGTTCCAGTGAAAGGAACTCTGAATGCTTCAGCATACCAAGAGATTTCGGACAATTCCATGCTCCCAACTTTGTGGGAACAGTTTGGGGATGGCCCCTTCCTGTTCCAACATGACTGCGCACCAGTGCACAAAGCAAGGTCCATAAAGACATGGATGAGCGAGTTTGGTGTGGAAGAACTTGACTGGCCTGCACAGAGTCCTGACCTCAACCCGACAGAGCACCTTTGGGATGAATTAGAGCGAAGACTGCGAGCCAGGCCTTCTCGTCCAACATCAGTGTCTGACCTCACAAATGCGCTTCTGGAAGAATGGTCAAAAATTCCCATAAACACACTCCTAAACCTTGTGGAAAGCCTTCCCAGAAGAGTTGAAGCTGTTATAGCTGCAAAGGGTGGGCCAACGACATATTAAACCCTATGGATTAAGAATGGGATGTCACTTAAGTTCATATGCGTCTAAAGGCAGATGAGCGAATACTTTTGGCAATATAGTGTATATATATTGTTCGTTTTATCATCTATATCGTAATAGCACACCTCTCCTCAACAAGCCACATGATTTGAGGTCATTTATGTCCAGAACGGGGGCAAATTGCACACCACATTTTAACACTTTGGGTTAGGGGTTTGTAAGTATGAGCAATAATAGTAGTGACACTTGCCTTACAAGCATCACTAATAATATGTCCATAACTTTCTAAGTGGGCCACAGCTAACAATTTCGATGGCTTCTTGTAACAGGTAATCAAATGAACACAAGACTAAGAATAACAATTCACTCATGTCTCAAATCTTGGGTTGATTAGAGTATTGGGTAGTTGACAAATATGCAGTAAAAAACTATTTTTTTGTAAAGCACAATTTTGAAAAAATAAAAAATAAAAATAAAAATTATGTAGTGTAAAGTCTGATAATTAAGAAAATATAAGGGGTCACTAACTTTGTCAATTATTTCACTGTTTTTTGAACATTTCCACTGAACTGCACTGTAAATGTGTCCTATGGTGTGACATAACAAAAATGAAGAAAAAAAGTTAGGTAATATACAAAGAGCATGAGAGAGATTTATTTTCATTGTTAGATGCTTATTTTCATATGGTGCTTTTTATTTATTGTGAAATTATGAATAACAGCTTCCCCCCATTACCTGTTGAACTTGTTGGACATTTTCATTAAATGCAAGTCAAAATTTGCTGTCATCCTTTCAAAATTGTTGAAAATTATACCAGTTTAAGATGAGTGATGATTATATCTACCCTGATGCAATATTCAACAGTTTTTTTTAAACATATTTTGAGTTAAAAAATTTATTTTTGGTTCTTTTATGTGTGTCACACCATAGGACAGAAATGGTAGTTGTTGGATTAAAGAGAAATAAGATGTATTACATTCAAGCATTTTAATTTAACTGAATGAAAGATGATTGAAATTTTGCATTTTTCAAAGCAACATTTAAACTATTTACTTTCTTCATCGTTCTCTTAGGATCTCCTCCCTTCTGTGTGGATCCCTGTTAATTTTCTCTCTATACTTTCGTGTTCTCTCTCTCCCAATCATTTTTCTCCCTCAATTCTTTGTGTCCAAAAATGAAAGAATCCAAAAATGAAGGACCACATTTTATACTTCAGTAGTTTGCATGTAAATGTAATCTTCAATAGAGTAAAGCATATTTGGCCTGCTGTCCGATATTGGAGGGCTCGGAGCTCGAGACTCGACTTGAGTCCTGATTACACCAACCCCCCCCCCACCCGACTTTACTTACTTGGGGGCCGTTTACACAACAACGTTTTCAACTAAAAACGGAAAACGTTTTATGTGTTTTGGCTGTTCGTTTGTACGACAACGGTGTTTAAAAATCCCTGATATTGAAGTCAAACTAAAACATGTTTACAATTTTCAACTTCTTGGATTTTCAAATGTGAATGCTTATATTATAAATATTATAAGGAGTAATTCTTATCAATAATAACAATAGTTCTGAGACTTTTTGGGTGAGCACTCTGGAAGTTTGCATTTATTAATTTGAAAGACACTTTTATCCAAAGTAACTTACAGTGTTTTCAAGGTATCCAGTTCATCAGTAAATTAGTTCCCCGGGATTTGAACCCATGAACGTGAAATTATTAGCACCATGCGCTACTGGTTGAGCTGCAGGAACATTAGTTAAACTATGCTGGTTTTAGCTGGTTTAGCTATTTAAATTTTTAAACACTGTTCTTAGTTTGTGTTGAAAAAGGGTAAACTTAAAAAAAAAATTAAAAAAAGTCATGTGTTTGATTACACAAGGGACTTTTACAAAGCGGGCACACTTTTGTGACCTAATTTATCAGAGTAAGTCTTTTGCTTAGTCAGTTTTTTAGTGTTTTTGACTTGTTTTTGGACTGTTGTGCCTGCACATAAAAATTCAGCCTTCATACTCAACTCATACTTCAACTCTGTCAAAAACTTGGAGAAAACTGAAGTGAGACAGAGTAACTATTTTTCTTAAAACTCACCAGCTAACTTTAGCTATTAGCATTTGCGCTTAGGAAAGAAAAAAATAATAATAATTTGCCCTGCTCAAAAAACAGCTTAAACCAGCTAAATGTGTTTATCTGGTGTCACAGCCTGGCCAGTCTAGTCTGTTATGAAGGGGTTTTGGGCACCTGTCAGAAGGTCAGACTGGGAGACCAGACGGCCGACCTGCTAAAGACCAGCTTGGCTAGGCTCCAGTTTAGCCAGGCTGGGAGACCAGTGAAACCAGTTAAGACCCGCAAACCACCTTACAGTTTGTTTTTTTTTCTCAGGCGGGTAATCTAATAGTTAGCAGATGTCTATTTCTATTCACATCTGTGGACATCTTTTTTTATAGATGTCCATTTCTAATAGTTCTAATTGTGAGTCATTCCACAGTAAAGAAGCTTGACAGAAAAAAAAATCATATCTCAAACAAATTATGAGTAAAATCAAAGCAATATTACAGTTTTAGTCACATAAGAAATTTGCCAGTCAGTTTAGGGGCCAAATCTATGGGATAATTGTGCCCTCTGCTGTTCACACATTACATTTCAAAGGCTTGTTCATTAAATTATTTAGAAGACAAATTTTAGACTCACCCACCAATTTATGTTTTATCTATGAGGCTTTTTTTTTTTTTTTTTTTTTTCAGATAACACTGCCTGAAAATA
This sequence comes from Myxocyprinus asiaticus, assembly GCF_019703515.2. NCBI lineage: Eukaryota > Metazoa > Chordata > Actinopteri > Cypriniformes > Catostomidae > Myxocyprinus > Myxocyprinus asiaticus. The sequence goes on along the minus strand of NC_059352.1, from coordinate 44,243,808 downwards.
TAAAAACACTACAATTAATTTAAATAAAACTGCATGTTGAGGGCTAGTCTAAAATCTATCAAGCCACTAATAAAAATACAACATGTAGACTCTAAATTCTGTAAAGTCTATTTTTTGTATATAGAGTCTATATTTTTAAAATCTTGGATTCAAATTTTAATTTAAACCTGGAAATAAACAAAGTTTGAGGATTTCTGAAAAATGTAAAACAAAGAAACGTTATGATGTACAATATTGATGATGATGATGTATTTAATTCTGCACTATTTTTTAGGTCATATATCAAATCAAATTTGAGAAATTGACCATGTTAATTAATTTCTACAAGAGATCAGATTTCCTTGCATATACAGTATTGAAGTACACAAGATGCTCTTTGGAACATTTTCAAATCATTCTTGGATAACATCATTAGGTTTTGCACAAACTTGTGGAATTCATGTCAGCTCAACTGCATGCTGTCATTAAAGAAAAACAGAACATACTAAAGATACTAGAAAACATACTAAAGAAATTCAAATAGTTTTTTCCTTCAACATTTCGCACAAAATGTTATGCTAATATACAGTAATTTGTAATGAGAAAAAAAAAAAGATTTTTTATGAGTGGACTCATTTACTTTTAGGACATTTATTTAGTAGATACTTTTATCCAGAGTGACTAATAAAAATTGCTTTAGCTTCACATGCAATTTGATTCCATGTTCAACAGATGGCAAGCATGCAATTCATAAAGTTTTATTTATAGAAGGGCAAACAGAAGAACTTTGTGCAAAAGTGGATCATTCCTATCAGTCTTACTCATCCTGATCCTACAATAAAATCCACTAGCTGAGAGAGTAGATGCATCTTGGTGATTCTAATCCATTTAAATAGCATCTCTTTTCGCAAAAGAATACATAATAAAGTGGCAGAACCACTGAAGTTCTGCGTCAGATCATAAAACTGGCTCATTAACACTTATGTAGGGTATTCAATGATGCCCACACAATGCTAAAATAACTGATCTAAGATGAATAACAGAGTCTGTAAAACCCAGATGAAAAACACTTTGAACAGAACTCACTGGAATATTCCCCTTTTGTTGTTTGTTTCAACAACAGTTACATTTATCAAAAGAATGCTGATTTAAGAATTTAGAGGAGCATAACTGCCAAGTATACCGTGTTGTTGCCAAGTAAAAAATGCACGATTCCATTTTGTTTTCATAAGAATATGAGAGTGGTAATTGCACGTAGAAAAATCAACACCATGATTCTAGGGTGTTTTAGGTGGTTACCAGGATATTACAATGTGGTTTCTAAGGTGTTCTGAGTGGTTGTTAGCATATTTCTCTGCAGATGCTAGGGTGTTCTGAGTGGTTGCTAGGTGGATGCTTACTAGCCCAAGTCAAAAAAGCCCACCCCCAAGTCTTTATGATATTCTGGACCCTAGATATGTCTCAAGTTTCCTCCTTCAGTGTAAATCTATGGGATTTAAATCTGAAAAGTAATAGAAAAGCAATAGCACCTCTCCTCAATAAGCTGTATAATTTGAGGTGTCGTTCATGTCTGTAGCTCAAACAATGTGGGATGAGTTATACACTGAAGCTTAATAATAGGCTTAAGGGTTTAAAAGGGTAGTCAGGGTTCCTTAAGGTAAGTTTGTATGGTTAGGGGTTTAGAAGTATAAAACTAGATACCTACTTCAAGTTAGTGCAAGTGCACAGAAACACCAGGAAAACTCTTGCAGAGTCTTATTTAATTGAATGTTTTGCAAACTGCTCAAATTCTACCAGATAAATCGGTGTTGCAAATTTTGCATTTTCTATTAACATTTTCATTTCATGAGAATTTTATACATTTCTTGGAGCGTTTACTTCAATTCTCTACTTGGCTGATTTTTAAAACTATAAAAACGCTTTCCATTGTGTTATTTCACAGTGGAAGTTGCACATTTTACGATAACATTTTCCATGCAATACATAGCGTTTTTTATCTAATTTTCTATCTTTTAGCTAGCTGTGTTTGATTCGACTGCGATGAACAAAGACAAATTTTGATCAAAGTATTTATCCATCCTCTTGGCAAACACTGTGTTCCACCCACCTCTTCTGGTAGTTCAGAATTAGCCTTTTATCTCTGGTCTTATCTAATCTCCTGCAAAACACTCACTGAACATCAATATGGGAATGAGTTAACTCCTCTGGGGGACATAAGGGGGTACTTCAAAAACGGATCCTTAACAAAACTTGTCTTAAAGATTACGAGAACACTGGGTGGTGCTAGCTTAGAAATGGAAGCACTGGGCCAGGATTCTAAAGGTTGCAGGTTTAAATAATAAATTGGAGAATAGATGTGTCACCATTGTGCCCTTGAGTAGTGTAGTATAGGTCACTTTGGAGAAGTGTTAGAAACATGTGTAATAATAAAAAAAGATGGCTGGTAATTAAGGTATATTTAAGCATACAGTATAGCTAGAGAGCAGTTTGGTTGGGGTTCAAAAGTTTGAGTCTACATAGCGAATCTGGGACTTTAGGTCTAATTTAAACCTGGAAATTGACAGAAAGTTTTAGGATTTTGAAAAGCGTAAAATGCAAAGAAATGTTAAAATGTTCTATACTATTTCTAGGTCTATTAGCATTTGTCCCACAGCGCTGAGTTGACGCAGAGCTTGAAATGTATGAAGGATTAGGGAAAGAAAAATGCCAGAGACAATGTTACCAAATGCAACTGATAATGAGATGCAAATGTAGAACCATTACGGGCCACAGAGGAGGGCTGGATTCCAGCAGAGAGTGCTATGTAGGTAGTGTTCCATAAGAAAGAATTGAACACTAGCTTACTACTTACTGAATACTGTGTAGTGTACACTCTATGATACTGGCAGTAATTTAAAAAAATATGCCACTATTCCACAATAAACATTTCAAACAATAGTATATTTTGTTGTAACGAACACGATCACATTAGAAATCGACATGTTGCTTCCGAATGTTCATGTACCATGAAATCAACCACATTCAGCTGAATTACTGACAAGCACCATCCTCCATCAGACATTTCTGCACTGATTCAAATATGTTCACCTTTCCCTCTGGTGCTACTAATAGCACATTTGGCAAGAAACCTCAAAGACGTGGGTTCTGGTCAAATGGAATCCAAGAAGTACTGTAATTGCGTTCACATAAAAAAATGGTGAGCGCAATCCAGAGGTTGCATGTTCATTCTAAAATGAAATTTACACTCCACTGAGGGATAGGTTTAGGGTTGGAGTTTGGGTTGGGAGGGGGTGTTGATAAAATATGCATTCCTGTTGACTGTATTATAGGGTTGGTATTTATACAGATTTCCTGATTCGATTAAATTCCGATTCACAAGCTCTCGATTCGATTCGGATTCGATATCGATTCATTTGGGTATATTTCACTTGTAATGTCCCTTTTGCTTAGATATAAAATAAATTATCTCCCAGCTAATACTGTATAACTTATACAGGGGACCTTTCAACTAGGTACATTACGAAAATATAAATTTTACTAATTATATTTTAATAGTTTTTCATCATTTTGGTCACATTTTGGCTTTTTTTTTTTTTTTTTTGATTAACAGTTTTTATTGGTTCACATATATGTACCTCATAAGACAAAACATATATACACAGAATCAAACTTAACCTCAACTATTACCCCTCCCCCTTCCAAGTGCACCATAACCCCAACAACATAACAGTGGTCCAAACTGACATAGACACACACATGCACAAAAAAATAAAATAAAATCAAAATCAAAATAAACAAATAAAAAAAACACAACAACAATAAACACACATCCACAAATGACAAATACCCGCCCCATTTCTCCACGAACACTTTATACCTCCCCATTCCTCTGAATGTAACTTCCTCAAAGGCCGCCACCCTTCCCATCTCCGAGCACCACTCCTGAAAAGAGGGTGCTCCAGCCAACCTCCAGCCCCTCAAAATGATCTGCCTGGCGACCATTACACTGGTTAAGTCCCAACTCTTTATGTGACTACTTTCAATGTCAATGACCGCTCCATCACCCAAGATACAGAGTCTGGGGCAGAATGATACCTGAATGCCTAACACATCGCACACCAGATTCAACTGCACCTTTACCAAAACTTTTGTATTTCAACACACCCCCAAAAGACATGGGCTACATCTCCGTCCTCTGATTGGCATCGCCAGCAGGTGGGTGTGTCTTTAAGACCAAGCCTATACAACTTAGAGGGGAATTGTATAAGGCGCACCCTTGCATCTCTAGATGCAGTTTTTATGTTTTTTAAAATCCTAGCTCATTCTCCCTCCTCCAATTCCAAGTTTAAATCTTTCTCCCATAATCTCTTGAGAGTGGTTGAGACTCCGTCCCCCAGACTCTGAATTAATAAGGAGTAATACACTGATGCCTCATGACCTTTTCCAAAAGAAGAAATCACCTCTCCTAGAGTATCTGCTGCTTCATGATGGTGCTGCGGATGGCTGCCTCTGTGTGGAGTGCTCCTATTGTTTTGTTGTTTTTGTTTGTTTGTCCTGTGTTTAGTAATCTTTTTCCAGTCAGTTTTACCAGAGACGAACTGCTGAAGATTCGACAGCATATACCAGTCAATCTTTTCCCGGATTTTAAATATTCAGATGTTTTGCTGGACATTTTAGTTGGAGGCGCGGCTGTGTTGTTTGGGAGACCCAGGCGAGGGAGACGAGCAGGCGCGCTGGTCAAGCTCCATCGGCGCAGATTTCGAACAGCGCTGCTGAGCATTCATCTTACGAATCTCTGCTCTCTTCCTAACAAAACGGACTAACTACATCTCCTCACCCGCACAAACAAGGACTTTTCAACCTCTGCTGCCTTGTGTTTCACAGAAACCTGGCTGAGTGAAGCCATTCCGGACAGCACGTTACATCTGCCGGGCTTTCAGCTGTTCAGAGCGGATCGCATCGCGGAGTTAATGGGTAAAACAAGAGGCGGTGGAACATGCCATCAATGAAAGTTGGTGTACAGATGTAACAACGTTAAAGAAGATGTGCTGTCCTAATTTGGAAGTGCTCTTTATTAACTGTAAACTGTAAACTGTAAACCTTTCTACTCGCTAAACAAGGAGTTTTTCTTGTTTATTCTGGTGAGTGTGTATATCGCACCAAACGCGTGTGTGAACACAGCGCTGCAACAGTTGACTGATCAAATCACAGACACAGAACAACAATACCCAGACTCAGTTATTATTATTCTTGGGGATTTTAACAAAGCAAACCTCACATGTGAACTGCCCAAATACACACAGCACATTACATGACCCACCAGAGACAGAAATATACTGGATCACTGCTACACAACAATAAAGGATGCATATCGCTCTGTCCCTAGAGCAGTTTTGGGACTATCTGATCACTGTCTGGTTCATCTTCTTCCAACCTACAGACAGAAACTAAAATCTGCTAAGCCTGTAGTAAGAACTGTAAAGAGATGGACCAATGAAGCAGAGCGTGAACTACAAGCCTGCTTTGACTGCACTAATTGGAGTGTTTTTGAAGCTGCAGACACCAATCTGGACAAGCTCATAGATACTGTAACATATATCAGTTTCTGTGAGGACATGTGCATTCCTACTAGGACTTATTTAAAATTTAACAATGACAAACCATGGTTTACAGCAGAACTCAGGCAGCTTCGTCAGGCCAAAGAGGATGCTTACAGAGTTGGGGATAAAGTCTTGTACAATCAGGCCAGGAACACACTGAATAAGGGAATCAGAGTGGCTAAAAGAAGATACTCAGAGATGCTGAAAAACAAGTTTTCAGCTAACGACCCTGCATCAGTGTGGAGTGGCATGAAACAACCTACGAATTACAGGACTCCTGCCCCCAAACCTGTGGTGGACCAACAACTGGCTGACGACCTGAATGTGTTCTACTGTAGATTTGAAAGGCCCAATCTCACACCCCACACCCACTCTGACCTTCACTTCACACAAACACCAACACCTCCTGCAATCCCCCTCCTCCCCCCTCCTGCTACTCAACCTGCACTTAAGATCTGTGAAGATGATGTATGCCGTGTCTTTCGAAAACAAAGGATAAGGAAAGCACAGGGACCAGATGGCGTTTCACCTGCATGTCTTAGATCCTGTGCTAACCAGCTGGCCCCCATCTTCACACAGATCTTCAATAGATCATTGGAGCAGTGTGAAGTCCCATGCTGTTTCAAACGTTCCACTATCATCCCCATCCCAAAGAAACCAAAAAATCACAGGACTTAATGACTACAGACCTGTCGCCCTGACATCTGTGGTCATTAAGTCATTTGAGAGACTGGTGTTGGCCCACCTGAAGACATCACTGGACCCTTTCTAGATCCCCTTCAATTTGTTTATCGAGCAAACTATTGTCTGTGGATGATGCAGGCAACATGGAATTGCATCATATCCTGCAACATCTGGACAGACCAGGGACATATGCAAGGTTCCTTTTTGTTGACTTCAGTTCGGCTTTCAACACCATCATCCCAGCTATTCTCTGGACTAAATTACACCAACTCTCTGTTCCCATGTCTATCTGTCAGTGGATTACCAGCTTTCTGACAGACAGGCAGCAGCTTGTGAGACAGGAGAATTTCACTTCCAGCACCTGTACAATCAGCACTGGTGCCCCCCAGGGATGTATGCTCTCCCCACTACTCTTCTCCCTCTACACCAATGACTGCATTGCCAAGGACCCCTCTGTCAAGCTCCTGAAGATTGCAGACGACACCAGTGTCATCGGCCTCATCCGAGATGACGATGAGTCTGCATACAGAAGGGAGGTTGAACAGCTGGCTGTCTGGTGCAGTCAAAACAACCTTGAGCTGAACACACTCAAAACGGTGGAGATGATTGTGGACTTTAGGAGGAACCCCCCAACACTGTCCCCCCTCACCATTCTAAACAGCATTGTGGCAGCAGGAGTCATTCAGGTTCCTGGGCACTACTATCTCACAGGACCTGAAGTGGGAGACCCACATTGACTCCATTATGAAAAAGGCCCAGCAGAGGTTGTACTTCCTTCGCCAGTTGAGGAAGTTCAACCTGCCATAGGCACTGCTGATACAGTTCTACTCAGCAGTCATTGAGTCTGTCCTCTGCACTTCTATAACTGTCTTGTTTGGTTCAGCTATGAAATCGGACATCAGAAGACTACAAAGGACAGTTCGGACTGCTGAGAGGATTATTGGTTGCCCCTGCCCTCCCTTCAAGAACTATACACTTCCAGAGTGAGGAAAAAGGCTGGAAAAATCACTCTGGACCCCACTCACCCTGCCCACTACCTTTTTGAACTGTTGCCTTCTGGCCGACACTTCAGAGCTCTGAGCACCAGAACCGTCAGGCACAGGAACAGTTTTTTCCCCCAGGCTATCCATCTCATGAACAGTTAAAACTGCCCCTTTGAGCAATAATTAATATGCAATACACAGCTTAGTCTTTTTATATTATCCAACACATACTACCTCTTCTGCCATTACATTCCCTTGCACTGTATATAACCGATTTGTATTTAGATTTGCACTACATATGTATGTATGTATGTATGTATGTATGTATGTATGTATATGTATTCATATATATGTATATGTGTATATATATGTATGTGTGTGTGTGTATATATATATATATATATATATATATATATATATATATATATATATATATTGTCTATTGTGAATTCTATATATACTTTTTTCTTTTCAATATTTATCTATTTTTTATTCAATTGTAATTATTTTTTAAAAGTCTTGTTGCTGTTTTGTATTGTTGTGTACTGGAAGCTCCTGTCACCAAGACAAATTCCTTGTATGTGTAAGCATACTTGGCAATAAAGCTTATTCTGATTCTGATTCTGTATGCTATACCCAAAAAATGGTACAGAGCAAGTGGCGTAGCTGACGATACTTAAAAAAACTGAGATCTGAGGATCCCAAAATAATGAACCAAATTTTCAAAGGATCTCATCACACCACTCTCATAAAAGATCACCGAGTGTATTAACCCCCCTTGCAATCCACTCTGACCAACAAAAAGGGGACTTATTAATGCATAGTTTGGGGTTTAGCCATTGGCTCGAGGCAATATTTAGATAAATATATGAATTAAACACTCTGGACACTTCTGTCCATACTGAGTGCAAATGTGAAATAATGGGGTGTGATTTAACTTCTCTGGTTAGATTGACAGAAAGGCTTTGCAATCGCAAAATAGGGGCAAGAACTTCTTGTTCAATGCAGAACCAGGGAGGGGCTCTTTCAGGTGGAAGCGACCAATGAGCCAAATGTCTGAGACCGAACGCATAATAATAAAACAAAATCTTTGGTAGGCCTAGCCCACCTTTGTCAATCAGCCTATGCAGCTTGTAATCTGGGGTGCTTACCACTCCAAATAAAAGACTTCGCTATGCTCTCAAATTGCTTGAAATAAGAGAGGGGGACATCTACCGGGAGAGACTGTAGCAGGTAGTTAAATTTTGTAATACAGTTCATTTTAATAACATTAATCTTCCCAATCATCGATAAATATAATGAAGCCCACCTGCCTATATCGCTCAAAATCCTTTTTATTAAAGGGTCAAAATTAACTCTAACTAAATCAAACAATTTGTTGGGAATAAAATACCCAAATACTTAATGCCCTGTTTGGGCCACTGGAAGGTGCCTAGCTGGAAGGCCGTTATTGGACAGTATGCTGTCAGAGACATAGCTTTGGATTTAGACCAGTTGACTTTGTATCCTGAGAATTTGGAAAAGGAATTAATAATTCTGTGGAGGCAAGGCATAGATTTAGTAGGGTCAGAGACGAATAATAAAATATCATCTGCATAAAGCAGAAGCTTATGCGCCACGCCTCCCACCACCACCCTTGGAAAATGATCCTCCTTTCTTATCGCGGCTGCTAATGGTTCCAGGGCATGACAGAACAATAATGGGGAAAGAGGGCAACCTTGCTGGGTTTTTACATCTAGCTGGATTAGGGAAATTGGATGGTAACTCTTACACTCGCTTGGATCTTTGTCTTTTTTAAGAATCAGACTGATCCGGGCTTGCGTCATGGTTGGCGGAAGGTTTCCATTCTTTAATGATTCAGAATAAACTTCTAACAAAAGTGGAGCCAGTTCTGTAGCATAAGACCTAAAAAATTCAGCAGCAAAACCATCTGGCCCCGGAGCATTGCCTGTAGGTAAGGCCTTAATTACCTTATCAAGTTCCTCCAAGGTTATCTCAGAATCAAGAGAGTTTTTTTGCTCAGTCGTCAATTTAGGTTGTTCTAATGGTTCGACAAAAATTCTAATACCTTCATCAGAAGACGAAGATGTGGAACTATAGAGATCAAGATAGAATTCTTTAAAGCCATTATTAATATCAATGGCCGAGGTAAAAATTTCACCACCAGCAGATTTCACTGAAGGAAAGGTAGAAAAAGATCCTCTCTGCTTTATATATCTTGCCAAAAGCTTCCCTGCTTTGTCCCCTGACTCAAAATATGACTGTCTTGCCCTGAGTAACCAAAACTCCAATTTCCGCGACAAAATAGTATTATATTTGTATTTCAAACGGGTCAATTCTCTGAGGCCATTAGATGGCATTCGGTGCTTCCGCTCTGCCTCTGCACTTTTAATATTCCCTTCCAACTCCACTAGTTCTCGTGCTTTGGATTTTTTGGTGAATGAGGCATACTGTATGATCCGACCCCTAAGAACCGCATTAAGTGCCTCCCAAGCCACGCCCACAGAGGATACTGAGGACCAGTTGGTCTCCATATAGACATTGATTTCAGTCTTTAGCATTTGTTGGAAATCAGGATTTTGCAAAAGGTATACTGTGGCAGCGGGGGCGTGGTCAAGCATCTCTCCGGAGAGAGAAAAAGCGGTAAGGGCGCTTACACCTGAGCTAAATTATGTATAACACCTGTCTCTAATTTCAGTGAGCACGGGGAGAGCGGCATAAATAGAGACACACCGCAAATAGGAGAGGGAGAGCCTGGGCACGACAGACCTGAGCAAGAAGCAAGGAGTTTTTATTACAAATGATGAGAGTTTATTTTTGTGAAGCGGTGTGTAATTGTTGATTAACTTTGTGCATAACGCAAAGACTGGGAGACTGTAATTGGTGCTGCAGAGAGAGAGAAAATAAACCCTGACCTGAACCAGGAAAACTGCTTCTCGCGTCCTCTTTACATATACATTAAAGCACCAGCTGTATGATTTATTTTTCTCCGTATGTGGCAACATCTCCAAGCTCACCAGGGCATGATCTGAGACTTAGATGTTTCCAACTGAGCAATCGACAACAGATGAAATGAGGGACTTAGAAAAAAAATCTATTCTAGAATAAATCTTATGGACTGATGAAAAAAATGTATAGTCTCTACCAGATGGGTTCAAAAGTCGCCAAACATCTGCAAGACCAAGAATGTTATACATCCTGTGAAGCGTCAATGTTGCTCCAGGGGGCTTACACACTTTTGCTTCACTATGATCAAGGACTGAGTCCATCAAAAGATTAAAGTCTCCTCCCAATATTATATTATGAGGGGTGCCAGCAGCTTGCAACATCCCTTCAAGATCTATAAAAAAGCCCTGATCATCAGCATTAGGTGCGTAAATATTAGCCAAAATCAGACTTTGCCCCTGAATTTCTGCTAGAACAACAATGACTCTTCCTGATTTGTCTTTAATCTGTTTGAGGCATTTGAATTGTAGATGTTTATTTATCAATATAATGACCCCCCTGCTCTTACTTGAGCCAGCACTAAAAAAAGAATGTCCACCCCATATCTTCCCAAATTTTTCAGCTTCCTGTGGGGAAAGATGTGTTTCTTGAAGAAACACAATATCATATTTCTTACGCTTAAGAAAATAAATAATCTTCCTTCTTTTTATGGGGTGCCCCAACCCATTCACATTCCATGTGGAGAAAGATAACCCACTCGTATTAACATTTGACATTTTATATAATAGAAAAAATACATTGTGCATCAAAAACAAAATTACAAAGACCACATTTCAACATCAATGCAACAGTCAAACTCCGAACTTTCCCCAGAACAAAACAAACAGAAAAAAGAAAAACATGCGCATTAACCCCACGCACGACAGCGCCAACCGGCATCAATCCCTCTAAACTCAGTCCATGTACGCCTACGAGAACCCCCGTGACAACTTTGCCGTCGGATTGCTCAAGTCTGGTGCTTCTATACAGATTTTGTGAGGCAAAATTACATAACAGAAAATATTTTGTAAAACAGAACCCAGCTAACTGGCAAAATAAACAGAAAGAAATTAAGATTCATTCACAGAACTGTCTCGAAGGTGTGTTCCCCCACAAAACAAGCTCCAGCTGATATAAAGCCGTTCAGTTTCCTCGGACAGAGAAACAAGTGTTCAGTGAGCCGGCTGTTTATGAGTGCAGCAGATGACGTAATCATTCCAATGTCTCACGAAGATACTCCACAAAAACTCCAGCCAACAGGAGGCATAAGCACAAAGAAAGAACAGATTCATCCACAACTGTCCCGAAGGAGTGTTATTCCACAAAACAAACTCCAGCCGCTAGTCGGAACCAGCACAAAAAGAAACAAAACAGGCATCCCGGTTCCTCGGATGATCAAAAGTCAAATTCACTTGGAGGCCACATAAAAAAAAAAAATACATCATGACTTACTCAGTCCGTCATCTTTATAAAAGACATCCTTTGTGTGGGCATGTGATTATTTTGTGGTCATCTATAGTGTCCATTCTCAATCTGGCCAAGAACTTCATTGTAAAAGCGATCTTCCTTCAATGCAAAAGTTTCTTGAAGGAAATGTCATTCCACAAAACAAACTCCAGCCGCTAGGCGGAGCCAACGCAGAAAGAAACAAAAATGGCGCCCAGCTTCCTTAGACAGTCGAGTTATGTACAGTGAGTCAGCCCACTCACATAAGTAACATGCAATGGTTTACTCACCCATAGTTTCTATAAAGGACAGTGCTTTTTTGGGGCATAAAAATACTTTGCGGCCATCTTTGTTGTCTATCCTCAGTTTGGCCAGAAACATCAGTGCAAAAGCGATCTTCCGTTGGTGTAAGAGTTTCTTACGATCCTTGAACCGATCGCGTTTCTCTCGTCGAATTCGCTTTCCTTTGCTCCTCGCCTGGCGCAACATGAGATCTTTATCAGATGATCTCAGAAATTTGGCCAGAATTGATCGGGGCCTGTCTCCATCAGTGGATCTCCGAGCCGGGACTCTGTGAACTCGCTCGATTTCCAGCTTATGGCCTGTTATGTCGAGCAGACTCGGGAAGAGTTTGTCCAGGAATTTCACCACATCTCTGCCCTCTTCATGCTCAGGAATTCCAACAATTCGTATATATTGTTTCTTTGATTCCTATTTTCAAGATCTTCAGGGCGCGGGCGGATTAGCGGATAATTCCCTTTCCGATGACTCCAGATAATCGATTTGTTTCTCAACATCTGCCACTCTTGTGACCAACTCAGAGAATTTTGTTTCCATCGCCGTAATAGATTGACGTATTACAGCGAGATCCTCCAAGTCAGCAACAACCTTCATCAGCATCACTGAGATGTTGGACAGTTGACACTGAATTTCTTCTCCTGACGTGCCTTCCAAATCGAGTCCCTGGCTGGCAGGGCTGCCAGAGGTTTCAGCTAGAGCACATAAGTGTCTTTTAAAGTCTGAGGATTTTGACTTCTTTGCCATGTTTACCTCAAAGAGCAAATATGTAACTGGGTGTATCGAATCTCACTGGATTATAACATGAAAATAATTAAAAACTAGCAAAGTGCGCAGAGCTAGTCGCTCACATGTCTGCTGGATTCACATGATCCGTCCACATTTTGGCTTTTTAAAAATGAACCAATCTATGTATTCAATCAATAAATTAGATATATTTCATACATTATTTTTCTTGTTACTCTTTTTTATTGCAGAATTTAAAAAGTATTTACATTGATTTGTTGAACACGCGCTAAAACTGGTACTGTCTCTTTAAGGAAACCCGGCATTTCTGTAAAGAGCGTCTTTTAATGAGCGCATGTGTGGCATGGGGGGGCATGGTCATATGTCGGTCTACAGGAGAGGGAGAGCGGTAAGGCTCATCACCTGGGTTGTGAGTACTCTAACACCTGTCTCTAATTATAGTGATGGCGGAGGGAGATCTGAAAAGGCACGCCAGAGCGTCAGTGTGGGAAAGAGAGTGACTGGAAAGCACGACAGCCCGGACTAAGAGAGTCATTAATTGGGCTTTCATTTATTTACAAATTATTTTATGTAATCGACGGTTACAGTCGATTGTGTGCTTAAAAAAGCAAACAATTAAAAGAGACTGACCTTGAACCTGCTTTGTTGTCTCCTGACTCCTCCAATGCCCACGAACGTAACATTTCACAGCATGTTAACGAGACAGAACTCGAATGGTTTATCTTGTTTTTGTTTTTTTATCAACAACTGACTATAAAAGGCAGAAAAGGTATTAAAAGAGATATTATTCAATGACAAATGGGTCGCATGGATCTCCTCTTTGGACACGCATCACATGGAACAATTTTTACTCTCAACATGCAGTGAAACGATCTCGCTGCTGAATACTCCACCACTCTACTACACTATTACCAGCCAGTTGCCAAATATATATATATTAATCGCATAGCACAAACTTTGGTTGCTAATGCGAGTGATTTCCTCTCATTGTAGTAAAAGGCTGCGCCAGGACTTTGGTTGCGTGTAGAGTAAAAGATCGATCTTGGGATTTAAGAATCAATATCGAGATCATTCAAATAAAGATTGCAATGCATCTGAAAATCAATATTTTTTACCCACCCCTCCTATATTACATCATTAGCAACTAAAAATACAACTCACTTTTGGCACCACTCTGTGACTACAGCTCACAAGTGTCTATATGTTCAAAAATACTTCCAGCTTCGGCCACTAGGGGCAGTGGTTCAGATTTTGGTAAGCAGAGACTGGTGTCAGCAGCAGAACCTTTGACTGACTGTTGCCGAATTTACAGTGCGATCAGTATGGTTGTTACATGAACTCATATTGCGAATGAGTGACATCCAGTTACCATGTTGGTAATAATAACGGTTATTTTCCATTTTTAATAAAATTTGTGATAAAAATATATTTTGCAGAAACTTTTGGAAGTCCAGTAAAATAATAATAATAATAATAAAAAAAGAGATATAAAAAAATTATGGCTGTATTGTTTTCAAAAGCTCTTAAAATTTTTGCGTGCAATTTGCATCAGATGGTTTGTGAGTTTACAGTATTTATTCTAGTATACGGACCTGCTGTCTAAAGATGTAAACCCAGGAGTTATCCATTCAGCATATTAGTGTACCAAGTTGATTTGAATGAAAGGCATCTGCTAAATGGCAAGAATGAGAGGCAGTGGAACACAGCCAAGTGTCTGTGCCTCTAGTGACACCAAAAGGAATTGCAAAAATAATGACTGTTTTCAAACCGGTTTCCAAACACTCTCCACGTCTGTCGTTGGTTGGACAAGCAGGAGGAATCAACCTACAAATGATGGCTTACTTATACAGTAGTTGTCTCTGCGTATTAAACTGGGACAGATGGGCTATGCACCTATCTTAGCTGACACTGAATTTGGCACCAAGTTTGTGATTTGACTACATGTGGCTTGCAGGTTTTAACTCTCTTTGAAAAGCCTGTGAACGCTCTGCTGTGCTGGCACACAAACTTAGTGCCATCATATTTGTATGTTAGACAGATGCATACATTTTGGCTGAAATCTTTGCTGCCTCTGTTTTTGGTCTCGGGCGACTGAGGCAATCAGGCACTGTGTGCGCTAACGCTGCTCATTAGCAGTATTAATTAAGAGCACTTTTGAAGGTCTTTGCTGTCCTCTGAGTCAATGAGAACTCAGGAATAAAGGGATGTGGAAGATCACAGATGAGAAAAGAGGTCACAGAATTGTGGCAGACATATGAATTGGATATCATGGCTATATCAAAGAATAACAGTATTGTTTGATGTTTACTGTAGGCTCAGAAGCTCATACTTCAGTACATATTTGTGTTTGGTTCTGTGTACCATTTATTAGATCTGCCAGTCGAGGGAGCTGTGGGTTAACTGCACCCTGTAAAAGGTAGCGCAATTCTGGGGCGGAGTGGTTGAGTCTCATAAAATCACATTACTCTGCCCTTTCCTTCAGGGGTAACTCAAACATTTTTACAAAAATCAAAGTAGTATAACAATACATCACCTTCAATTAAAGAAAAGTTCACCAACAAATAAATACTCAGTCACTGTTTACACACTCTTATGTTGCTCCAAACCAGTATGCTGTTATTTCTTTTGTGGAACTCAAACAAAGAATTTTTGTTGAATTTTGAAACAGTTCTTTTCCATACAACAACAATTCATAGTGACAATAAGTGTCGATACTTGTACATTTTGGAGCTTGACAGCTATGGCTATTATAAACCATGAACTGGACCTTCCAGTTCTTATTATATTTGTATGGAAAAGAGCTAAGTAAGTATTCTTCAAAATTTCTCCTTTTGTGTTCTCTTAAAAAAACATCAACAATAACAGCATAAAGGTTTGGATCGACATGAGGGTGAGTAAATGGTGACAGTATTTTCATTTTTGGGTGAAATATTCCTTTAATAACAACAGACATTGGTTCTGCCATTGTGACTTTGCTCATTGTTTGATCATTGAGTTAAATGACATAATAGGTTAGACATTTCCAATAACATCTCCATCTACAATAGTAGACTTGATTAATTTTTTTATTTTTTTATTTAGTTCCACCAGAGGGCAGAGCATAATAGTGATGACACAGAGAGATGTTGGATATGAAAGCATACAGCATGGTTAAGTGATACTTGCAACAGCTAAAGAGAACAGAAGTGAACTATCTCTGATTAGTCTACAACTCACCTCTACGAACAGAAAGCATGGCACAATATATGTGCTTCTCTTAACTCCTCCCCTCCCAACAATTCTCCTTCTGTCCATCTCACTTGTTTGCGGTATATCAGTGAGTCACCCTGAAAAAAATAAAAACACACAGGAATCGGCTATTTAACATAGATTGGCATTTACTGAAGGAAAAAATGGTGCTTGCAATGCAGCAAAATAATAGATTTAAAGTTTTGATAGGCTAAGGTTTTAGGCTTTGGTTTTGTGTGAATGAAATGCTGCATTATTTAATCAACACATAGTCACTGTGCCATATAAAGGAGGCTAGAAATGGTTAAATACTGTATATGCAAGACAGACAAGATCTATCACAGTATATAACATATATACAAATAGATGCAAGAAAGACCAATGGCAATTCAGTTTGCAAATATTACCTTGATGTCACCTTTGTTGGTTAAATTTTAAATGCTAAACATTTTTTGTGCACTAACTAGTACATAAAGTAAATTTTAGCATGTGAAATACATGCTGGTTGGAACCACTGCAGAGTTTTGTTTAATAACTATGCTATGGTTAGTGAGCAATCACTTTCATAGGTGACATCTACCTGTCTTAATCGGTAGTTCAACCTCCATTCTTCACCATAATGGTAACCCCCAAAACTCCAACATAACAGAAACTCTTTAAATCTCAACATAACAAAACATAAAACACCACGTATCCCCCTTTATATTAATCTTGCACAAAAACACTTAAAATAACACTTAATTTTAACATTCACTCTCCCAATCGAGTCCTATGCAAAGCATGCTGTAAAATGGAAATCCCCTGCCCAGTTTCATCAATGCTACATAAACACCACAAAAAGTATTCATGTAGTTCCAACTCAAATGGATTAAGTAAACTTCCATTTTACAAATTCAAATGGATAGAACACAATGAAATCAAGTTGTGACAAAGTGTTCTAGAATTGTGTTGCTTTAGTTCATTTTAATTAAGTAAGTTGAACACATTTTATTTTTATTTTTTGTGTGTGTGTACTTAGGGTGAAGGTTTAGAACAAACCAGAGGCCAGAGTAACAAAAATTTCCTAAGAAAATTGTATAAAAGTTCTTAGATAAGCTCTTTCCCATAAATTGTGCATGTAGAAAACATTTTCATTTTGTAAATTATGCATACATATATATATATATATATATATATATATATATATATATATATATATATTTAGAATAACAGCAAGTATACATTTTTAACCTACTGTATGATTACAGAATGATACTGTGTGATTATAAACAACAGAGGA
This sequence comes from Myxocyprinus asiaticus, assembly GCF_019703515.2. NCBI lineage: Eukaryota > Metazoa > Chordata > Actinopteri > Cypriniformes > Catostomidae > Myxocyprinus > Myxocyprinus asiaticus. The sequence continues at coordinate 44,226,580 of NC_059352.1, read as the reverse complement.
TAAAGTTTACAATGGTTTCCAGATGCAATTACATGTTTTTGTAGTATTAAAGCAGAATAAATAGACAGATTAATGAAGCTATTCCATAATTCTACACCATGACATGAGGTTATCCATATAATTACAACCCCAAATTGGGACAGGATGGAAAATGCTAATAAAAACAAAAAGGAGAGATCTGTAAATTCGATTCACCCTGTGCTATATTGAAAGTACTACAAAAACACATTATGTAATGTTTTACTGGTTTTTTGTAACATTTCACATCGCCTGATTGCAACATGCTTCAAAAACTTTGGGACAGTCGAGTGTTTACCACTGTGTTCTTCTAATAACTCTTAAGTGTTTGGGCACTGAAGAAAACCCCATGTGAAAATGTTTAAATGTGGACTCGCCAGAACACAAAACACGATTCAACTCTTCTACTTTCCATCTCAGATGAGACTGAGCCCAAAGAAGTCAGTGGCCCTTCTGGACAGTGATGATATATGGCTTCTGCTTTGTATAGTAAAGCTTTAACTTTTATCTGTTGATGCAGTGGCTAACGGTATTGAGTGACAAAGGTTTACCAAAGTATTACAGAGCCCATGTTGTGATATCCATCACAAGCTCATGACAGTGACGTCTGAGGAATCGGAGATCATGCACATTCAGAAGAATATTTTAACTATATTGTGCATTATAGAGGGTGAAATGCCCAAAATCCTTCCAATTTGTCTTTGGGGAACACTGTTCTCAAAGTGCCGGATTATTTGCTGACGCATCTGTTGGCAAATTGGTGAGCTGCGACCCATCCTTGCTCTTGAAGGACTAGGCTTTTTTTGATTCTCCTTATGTTCTATAACACGATTGCCTCACCTGTTTCACATCACCTTGTTATTTCAACTTGTCAGATTGTTATTAGTCGTGAATTGCCCCCTTCTAAACTTTTATGAAATGTGTTGCAGAAAAAAATGTATATACACCAATGAACCAAAACATTATGACCACCTGCCTAATATGCTGTTTTTCCTCCACGTGCCGCCAAAACAGCACCGACATGAGGCATGGACTCTACAAGACCCCTGAAGGTGTCATGTGGTATCTGGTACCAAGACATTTGCAGCAGATCCTTCAAGTCCTGTAAGTTGCAAGGTGGAGCCGCTGTGGATCAACTTGCTGGTCCAGTACATCCCACAGATGCTCAATCGGATTGAGATTTGGGGAATTTGGAGACCAGGGCAACACCTTGATCTCTTCATCATGTTCCTCAAACCATTCCCGAACTATGTGTGCAGTGTGGCAGGGTGCATTATCCTGCTGAAAGAGGCCACTGCCATCAGGGAATACCATTGCCATGAACTGTACTGCAACGACTGCAACGATGTTTAGGTAGGTGGCACATGTCAAATTGACGTCTACATGAATGGCCAGACCCAGGGTTTCCCAGTGGAACATGCCCAGAGCATCACACTCCCTCCACTGGCTTGTCGTCTTCCCACAGTGCATTCTGGTGCCATCACTTCCCCAGGTAAATGGCGCACACGTACACGTCCGTCCATGTGATGTGAAGGAAAACAGGACTTATCGGACCAGGCAACCTTCTTCCACTGCTCCAAGGTCCAGTTGACACTCGTGTGCCCATGGTAGGTGCTTTCGAAGGTGGACAGGGGTCATCATGGGCACGCTGACTAGTCTGCGGCTACGCAGCCCCATACGCAGCAGGGTGCAATGCACTATGTGTTGTGACACATTCCTCCCGTAATCATCATTAACATTTTCTGTGACTTGTGCCACAGTTGACCTTCTGTCGGTTCGGACCAGACGGGATAGCCTTTGTTGCCCTTGCGCATCGATGAGCCTGGGGCGCCCAACACACTGTCGCAGGTTTGTGGTTTGTCCCTTCTCGGGCCACTGTCGGTAGGTACTCAACACTGCTGACCAATAGCACCCCACAAGCCTTGCTGTTTCAGAGATGCTCTGACCCAGTCATCTGTCCATAACAATTCCAAAAGTTGCTCAGGTCTTTACTCCTGCTCATTTGTCCTGCATTCAACACGTTGACTACAAGAACTAATTGTTCGCTTACCATCTAATCTACCCAGACCTTGACGTGTGGCCTTGTTAGGAGATGATCAACATTATTCGCTTCACCTGTGTGTGGTTATAATGTTTTGGCTAATCAGTGTATCTTCAAAAAGCAATGCAGTTGATAAGGTAAAATCATGAAGTACCTTGGCTTTATATTGTATAATGTTTGAAAGCGAGTCAAAGTACATTTAGAAATCACTCCTTTTTGATTTTATTGGCATTATGCATACTGTTCCAACTTTTTGGAACTGGGTTGTATATTGCATTAACAATAATTCCCCCATCACCAACTCTGTACTGTATCTTGAAATTGAAATCCAGTCTAGCAGTGTAGCATCAGGAACATTATCAGCACAGCGACTGTTCATTCCATTTGCAGCAGGGACTTTGTGAAAGAGAACTGAATTCCCACTGTGCCAAACACATCATTATTTGTAGGACCAGAAGCTGAAATATGGGATTAGAATCTTATTCCATCAATTTACGCAGAGAGCAAGAAAGAATGTGTGCCTTGAGAGAGCAAAGGATTCTCTCTCTAATCTCTCAAAGTTTGATGTATATCACAAACACACACTCCAACACATGTTGCTCCCAGAAAAATGCACAGCTAAAAAGACAAAAAAAAATAAAAAAATAAATATAAGCTCTATTCTGGGACACTGTAATACTCACGGGGCGAGATCACATTTATCTTATCTCCACCATTGATATATAAAGAGGGGGTGAAGCAGGAACAAAAACAAATGAATAAAACATGAGGTTTAGCTTGTGTCTTTAGTGCTGTGTTCCGCAGGCACAGCAGCAAACACAACAGCACAAACATCTTGTAGCTGTCACCATCTACACAGAGATGTTAAAAATCTAAAAACGCTGAGGCACAGATCGAAAAGGGATGAAAATGATTTTACGCACCAATTAAGATGCACTTATAAGATGTTTATAACTGGTTTGCATCTCAACCAAACTAAAGTGAGGCACAAGATATTTTCTTCTTTTTATTGAGGCTCTGAAGTTCGCTTCGTTTATAATTTAAAAGTACCTGTTACAAATAGAAAGCTCCTGGCAAACTATTTGTCATTCTCGGGGAATGTTAGCTTTCATTTCAAAGTTAGTTTTTTAGATTCTTTTCTGAGTGCCCTTGGTTTCCAAGCTGGACCAGGCTGATTTATGTTGGTTTGGGGCTAGTTTACCTTGGGACCCTGCATAGTCATGCTCCATATCAGAAAAAAAAGTTGTTGTTGAACCAATGGTGCTTTGCCATCAAATACGCAAAATCTGGTATGATGCGCTGGGGCAGCATTTTTTAATAAAAAAAAATGTGAATCATGATTGTGAATAACGACTTATATTTCAGTCTGTTCCTAACAGTGACTTCAGAAGGCTTGGAAAATATAGATTCGTGTGGACTACATTTACGGTACTTTTATGTTTGTATTTTTGTCCTTTATGGAGTTTGACATAGTCTCTATGAACTGTCCTTGTATGGAAAAGGGCTAAAGAAAATTTATATTACAGAGTGCAACAGTGCAGAAGTATTTTTCCCATTCATTTCTTCCATAGGGATTTCATAAAACCCTTCAACAAATAAGCAAATCTGTGACATTAACTGTTATCTCATTTTGTGCAAAAGGACAAGTTTTCTTTCATTAAACTTTCACATGATGCTCTGTGAAAATTCACATACAGGATCATGATTATATCATAACCTATATATATAATAACCTATTATATCACATATCATTACCGCGGAGACCTAGGGTGTATGGAGGCTCATGCTATTCTCTGCGGCATCCACTCACAACTCACCACACGCCCCACCGAGAGCGAGAACCACATTATAGCGACCATGAGGAGGTTAACCCAATGTGACTCTACCCACCCTAGCAACCGGGCCATTTGGTTGCTTAGGAAGCCTAACTGGAGTCATTTGGTACTAGAAAATCACTTGCCATTATATCAAACACAGTTGAAAGCTATTTGGTTCGTTAAATGAAGCTTAAAGTTGTCTTTGTGTTTGTTTTTGAGTTGCCACAGTATGCAATAGACTGGCATGTCTTAAGGTCAGTATTAAGTCAAAAATGGCACACACACACACACAAAAAAACAAAAAACAAACAAACAAAAAACAGCTTTCTCTAGAAACTCTTCAATCAATCATTGTTTTGAGGATAGAAGGCTATACAATGCTTGAAATTGCCAAAAAACTGAAGATTTCATACAAAGGTGTACACTACAGTCTTCAAAGAGAAAGGACAACTGGCTCTAACAAGGACAGAAAGAGATGTGGAAGGCCAGATGTACAACTAAACAAGAGGATAAGTACATCAGAGTCTCTAGTTTGAGAAATAGACGCCTCACATGTCCTCAACTGACAGCTTCATTGAATTCTACCCGCTCAACACCAGTTTCATGTACAACAGTAAAGAGAAGACTCAGGGGTGCAGGACTTATGGGAAGAATTGCAAAGAAAAAAAAAACACTTTTGAAACAGAAAATCAAAAAGAAAAGGTTAGAGTGGGCAAAGAAACACAGACATTGGACAACAGATAATTGGAAAAGAGTGTTATAGATCTTAACTCTATTGAGCTTTGTGGAATCAGCTAGACTGTAAGGTGCGTGAGAAGTGCCCGACAAGACAGCCACATCTATGGCAAGTGCTACAGGAAGCGTGGGGTGAAATGTCACCTGAGTATCTGGACAAACTGACTGCTGGAATGCCAAGGATCTGCAAAGCTGTCATTGCTGCACGTGGAGGATTTTTTGATGAGAACTCTTTGAAGTAGTTAAATTTTTTTCAAATTGTAATAGTAATTTTTCACATTATTAATATCCTGACTATACATTGTGATCAGTTGAATGCCAGTTTGGTGAATAAATGTACCAATTTCTTTCCATAAGAGCAAAATCTGTACATTATTCCAAACTTTTGGGCACCAGTGTATATATTTAGAAATTTGGAGCTTAGGCATTGCTAGACCCTGTTTTTCATCTCAGCCCCCCTAAAATTATGCAGTTAGCATCACCCTTAAAAATATGTGATAATGTGCATGTGATCTATGAAAACAGTGGCTGCAGTAAGCTATCTGAGGTTAATTTTTCTCTGAATCATGCCCTTACCAGTCGTTAATTTTAAAACTTGTCAAACGAAGTATTTTCCTTCCCTCTTGTCATAGGCATGCTTGGCCATATGTGACATAGCAGCAATGTTTGTATTTAAGATCATAGACTTCTGAGAAGTCTGAGAATGTGTAAAATAAATGGAATGATATCTTGCCTCAGTTTTTGCTGTTCTGTTTCCTGCATGGGAATAATATTGTGGTGTGCGCACGAGACAGCAGCGCGGCCGAGCGCAATGAGAATGTTACCTATTCACATCCTGCACTGCCGATATAAAAAAGAAAAAGTTGGGCTATCTTAAAGATATATTACAATTGTAATCATACATTAGAAATAAAACATGGAAAAGATTTGTATAATTTTTTTTAATGTTTTTTTTTTTTTATGTAAATATCCTGGGTCGTGCTGCGTACCACTTGAGGGCACTCCGCGTACCACAGTTTGAAAACCAGTGCTCTAAATGACAATATTTTTATTTGTAATTTGTGAGAAATGTTGTCAGTAGTTTATAGAATAAAACTAAAATGTTCATTTTACTCAAACACATACCTATAAAATAGTAAATCCAGAGAAACTGAACATTTGGAGTGGTCTCTTAATTTTCTCCAGAGCCGTATATATTTTTTTTGCCGTGGTGAGGTGGGGAGGCACAGCCATGAACCAGGAAAATAAAAATGGCACTCCATGTCAAAAAGATTGCCGAACCCTGCTTTAAAGGTTTATAAGTTATTAATAAAAATCAATTCACCTACGGAGAAAATGAATGGAATTTTTACTTTTGGAACCCGACAGTTGCACACTATTCCTGTAGGGAAACATCAGCACATCAACATTACAGCATTATGGGGACCAGCATCTAAAACACATGATATACTAATGAGCAGCTATGCTTGTTTTTTCAGCATGGCTTTTATGAAAATAGAATGTTTCTTGAATGTTATGAATTGGCTCTCACAAAAATAACAAAACAGGAAACATACAGTACACTTACATAACAGTACAGTTTCAAACATGTACCTAAACAACAATTTCAAACACTTCAGCCATGTTCTCCAACACAAAGATCTGTTTTCAGCTTCAAAACTTTCTTCTGAAGTTACAGTAGCACAATGCAATATAGCTTTTGTCCTATGGACCAGCCTCGTCTGGATAAGCCATTGTACCTAAAAGCATGATATGTTGGGGTGGGTGAAATGACTTTACAGTGGAAACTCTTGAAAGTGAACCATCAAAACATAATTTCTTACATGAGGGTTAGTGAATGCTGTTCTTTCAATTAATATCACCCAGACAGGCTGTTGATGTGCATCATAAAATCTCACCACACTGAAAAATGGGCCACTACATTTAGCAGACACACAATGTAAGAAAAATGAGCATAATGTAGGTGTACTTTTTCAAGCGATCCATCTTCAAAGGGCAGTCTACTGCACCCCTCATGACAAGTCTATCCTCTGAACTCTTTAAAACATACACTCTATTAGCAACAGAGAGAGAAAGACAAATTCAGGTCACTGGTAAAGACTAGGCTACTGAAGGAGAACACAAGGGACAGGAGGGACCACAAAAAGGAACAAGACAGGAGAGGAGTCTCCTCTAGCGCTTTAGTGCCCATCAAAACCATTGTATTCAGATTGTCTCTTGAACACTTGCTAATTTGGGTTTAAAACATGACAATAAATAATAATTTAACAGTTATTTAAAAAATAACCTACTTTTGATCCAGGCTATGGCTTAAATAAAGCTCCCATATCCCTTCCCACTAAAATTCATGTCACTGAGCAGTAACCTAATATATACATACATGTACTGTTTACCATCATGGCACTATTAAGAGCTGTCCAGACAATGCTTAATCCTGAGGTTTTGTATTTTTTAACCCCAGGTCAAAGCTACTTATAAAGGAATAGTTCACCCAAAAATGAAAATTCTGACATTATTTGAGTTTGCCGGTTTATTCTGTTTGTTTTGTTATTCTCTCTCCCTCATGTCTCACAGGTGAAGCCAGCATGCATGATCAGTGTTTCCATGGGAACACTGATTGTTCCCAGGGAAACTCTGATCATGCTACTGATTAGCATGCTAGCAACACCTGTTGTACTCTAATTCACTCCCTACTTAATCCCTGTGTGTTCTCACTGTATTTGTTAAATTACTGTGTGATGTCAAGCAACTAACCTTGCTCTCTTGTCTAGTTGGTGCTGTCTTGTGTGTCTGTTTGGTTGCCTGTCTCTGCCTACATATCTGGGGTGTGGTTACCTTCCAGCTTGCTGTACGCCGGTTCTCGCCGCCCACTAATCGCCAGTGGAGGATTCCTTGTCTCTGTCCACGTGTTGGGCATACGACTGCCTCCTAATCATCCGGGCTATGTTCTCTGCACCTCACTACACTTCAATGGACACTCCTTACAGATCTGCTTCCACAACGCATACATCTGTCTATGAACATACTCTTTCTATATGCCCACTTCGCGGCCACAGTGCGCACTGATTCATACTTCTCCCCCCGCTACTGCAGCCGGTGCTGGGATTCTTATACTTCGCCAGCACAGTTTGTTAACATTTAATGTGAATAAATCCTTTGCTGACAATTTACTCTCTAGACTAGAGGTCTGCTATCTTACCTGAGCCTGACAGGTCCTGACAAACCATTGTCAAACCAAGTCTTCAGGTTCAAACTGGGTTTGTAAAGGTACACAATTTATTATTATTTTTTAATAATTATTAATGAGAGAGTGCAACAAAAATCCACCTTCCAAACCATGTCTTTACCCAAATACACTTTAAACCTATAATAATGATATTTATAAATATTTTAGAGATGTCGGGACGAATTTCAGGGGAAATTGCATACACACGTCATTCATCCGTGCATGCTGACATCATATCCATACACAAAGAAAATAAGATCTGGCTACTGTAGTGTGTGTATGGTGTGGGAGTAGCTGAAGCTGAAAATTTGTCATAACAAATGAGAAACATTGACCATGGATCATTCAAAACGGCAAACCTCTGAGGAATCACTGGTTGTAAAAAGAAGCCCCCAACAGAGCAGAGTCTACAAGCAAAAAGGGAAAGCGACAGAGTCCGTAATAAAACCAGAATCAACATCGGCTTGGCTTTTCAGAGGTGGAGACAACTGGATTTAAAAGCGACACAAAGATGGCTTTTTTTCTTACTCAACAGGTAAGATATTTTATTGATATGGTTTATGTATAATTGTGTAATCACACACACGTCTGTTAACTGTAATTATACTGTTATCGGTGCAGAACTTTTCACTTGCTAGCACACCTATTTCCTTTTTAATGGCAATCATTTCTATAAATAAATCCTTTAGTCCTAGGCTTTCCAAGGACATGTGAGTCTTGAAATGATGTTGACCACTGGTTGGTAACAATGACAATCTATAAATTAGTTACCACTGTGGTCTATTTGGCCAGAATATCCTGCAGTTATAAAAACTTTACAACATTTGATCTTATCAGACTAGCAATCACTGTGTCTAATGTTAACAAACTTTTATAATGTAATTTATTTCAAAACATCAATGTTTCCAATAAGTCAAAACAACAGCATAAGATATGGCACTTATCTGCTCAGATGTCATGTTTTTGGATATCCGTCTTTTCCTTTCTTTCATTATTTATTTGTCCATTAGCTGATAAGATGTCCTGTATCCTTGTGCACACCGGTGCCACGAATCACATTCATCTGCGCAGAGGAGCAGTGCTGAACCACAACCAAAACAATGTTCTTCCGCAAGACACATGCAGTTTTATTTTTTTAACCACTAGAGGGCCAAATGTTACTTAGGCTATGTTCAGACTGCAGGCAAATCAGATTTTTTCTCAAATCAGATCTTTTCAGGCAGACTGTCCGCACTATTATTTGCAAGTGATCAAATCAGATTTGCACTTTCAGACATAACCAACCTATCTGCATGGGTTGCAGTGGTAATGACGTAGGCGTTCCCATGTGACGATGCTTTCAAAACAGATGCGGGAAAAATGGAGGTGCATCATCTCGCTCTCCAAATAAGCGCCCTGTCCAGTCACGGTGCAGAACTCCTCCGTCACACAAGAAAAACTCAGTGACGGAGGAGACTGGTAAATATTGTGATGTTCCGTGCTGCAGTCACAGATTATTGACGTCATCGTTGTGTGTCACATTAAAAGTGACGCAAAAGACCATTTGAAATCCGATTTGAGCAGCCAGAGCATCCGGACTGAGATGCATCTGAAAAAATCAGATTTCAATTGCATTTCAAACCACCTCCCGATGTGGTTTGAATCAGATTCTGAAAAATCTGATTTTATGTGGTTTTTTGCTGTCCAGACTATCAAAAACTCATCTGGATACAATTTGGATATGCAAAAAATCGGATTTTTAGTGGCAGTCTAAACAAGGCCATAGTGTAGCTTTAATGAAAAATGACACGCACGAACAGACAAGGCTTTTCAGTGTCTCGCGCAGGACCTCAATTTTTATAAATGCATCTCGAGACACCTGTATTCCATTTCATTTGTTGCACTACATCAATGTTTTTTGGCACAGGTGTCACAAAGATTCAACATTCTGAAGTAGTTCAGGTTGTAAAGAAGACTTCATGTGACTGTTACACTGTTAGAAATGATTCAAGATTCCAAAACACAGTAAGCAATCAATATGACTTGCACTATATTCCAATTCTTTTGAAGCCATATGAGTCATTTTGAGTAATTAAACAAATTAAATTTAAGATGATAAACACCCAACCGCAGTGGCCAAATTAAATATGCCGACATTTGGTCATGAGACACGAATCAATGAAGTTTGATGTTTCTGACATCCAACCTGTGCTGTAGTCGCCATATTAGATTTGGCCATTGCTGTTGGGAGTTCATCAATGATTTGATTTGAGAGTAAAAACAATTTAGATTTCAGTTTATCTAGCCAGGTTTGGCTACTCTTATCTAGCCAGACTTTTGACTTGTGGCATAAAATCTGATTCATATTGCAGCTTATTCTGGCAAAGAACCGCCCACTTAGACAGGAAGAGGCCGTCTGACTATAGGCACTGCATCAAGTTTTTTTGGCGTTGGTGTCACAAAGATTCGATGTTCTGAAGATCAGGTTGTAAAAAGGACATCATGCAGGGCCAGTCAGCCAATCTACAGAGCCAATTTTAGCATGTGTCCAATCTGTGTCAAACAAAATGCGCACTGTGCGTTCCGATAACGTGTTGTGGTGCCCTCCATGGGACATATAGACCGTGTACTAAATGCCTTACTACCATACTACTTTTTCTATTATATCACAAAAACAGTGAGAGTAGTATGGATAGTATGCCATGTAAACACAGCCATAGACTCGCGAATCGTAGCGATGCCCGATGCGTGAAGAAATAATCACTCTTTTCAGTCGGTTCTTAATTAATTTGTCTAACGTGCGGGCTGAATCGTTTGAAGCGCTTTGTCACGCAGTAAAACAGTAAAGGGATGCTTTAGAAGAAAGAGAACAAAAACAATGCTGAATGAAGTAGATATTTACTTGCAATTAATTGAAAGAAATCCTGAAACTGCATTCAATCATTTGCCATTGATGAAGAAGGTACAATAGAAGAACGATAGACATGTTCTAAATAAGTGTCAAAATACTAATGATACTAATACTAATGCTTCCTGCCTCATCCTCCACGTGATGCGTGACCTTACCAACGATCTTAGGTCATCCCTCTCATGTGCGCGCATCACAGAGATGTACAGTTATGTTGTTACTGATATTTCAAATTAGTATTTATTGAATTCAAGCAGCATGTGTTTAAAATTTCATTATTTTGTAAAAAAAGAAAATTGGCCCTGGGGTCCTTGCTAGTCATAATCTACCCCTAAAAGGGCTTGAAACTATCAGTCCAGTGTTCTTGTTAACCAAACTTCCTAACTGGTATATCAACCAGTATATGAATGCCTGCAACAGTGTATGCATAAATTATTCTTATCAGATTCTTATCACTTGCATGTGATTTACTGCTATCTTTCAGCTCTGTTGCAATTCAAACATCAGCAGAGGAATCAAAGATGAGAAAAACTGACCTGGTGTTCATAAAGTATGATCTAGGCTAAAGCAACATAATGAATGTTATGACAGTGCTCAGATGTTCCATGCTCTCAGTGCACTCACATCAGTAGGGGCATGTGGGTCTCTGTGTGCAAAAATCCGCAATACCAGATGCTGACTGGCAGCTTTATCCTCAAAGTCCCATCCTCTGCATGGATGCCAAGACACGTCTCCACACTTTAATTACTTTGAATCTACAAAGTCTTATCTAGCCAGACTTTTGACTTGCGGCATAAAATCTGGTCCACATTGCAGCTTGTTCTGGCCAAGAACTGCCCACTTAGACAGGAAGAGGCCGTCTGACTATAGGGATTGCACAAAATAGTCTACTATAACTAATGTAGTTGACACTGTCAGCCTGAAGTCGACTGTAAGAAATACAGCGGGTGGCAGATTTCCAAAACGTAAGATGGCAGGGGAAGACTTGTTCATATAAATGAAAAAAGCTACCTGATTTGAAAGGGTTAGGTTTAAAGGGTTGAGTTAGAGTTCCTCTGACCAATCAGCTCATGCTTTCCTGATGAATATAAATTATTCTTCCTTTGTCATCCTATACTTTGGAAACTCGCAAGCGGGTGAGAATGCTGATGGCTCTGCACTAAACAAGTGGCTCAAATGTACTTTGATAAAGATGACACAAATGCTACAGTTCCCTCCAATATACAGTAAGCAAAGTGGCCTTCAAATATAAAGAACGAACATTACATTTTATATAGTGCTTTTCTGACACTACACTCAAAGCACTTTGTGTGAACAGTGAACAGGGGTCTCTCCTCAACCACCACCAGTGTGTAGCATTGTAACGTTGTTGGCTGCTGACAATGATGACAATGATGAAGATGACGTGAAGATGAAGAACCCAAGTGCAGTTTATTTACAAACATGAACCAATAACCCTGACTACAAAACAAAACATGAACATGAACATGGACTAAACTAGACTAGACTTGACTTGACTACAGCGTACCAAACACATACCATAACATTCAATACTTGACTCGAGGGGCGGAGCCATGGAAGGTGGAGCCGTGAGAGGCTCGAGGGGTGGAGCCATGGAACGTGGTGCCGTGAGAGGCTCGAGGGGCGGAGCCATGGAACATGGTGCCCGGAGAGTAGCCAAAGACTCGAAGGGCCAGGGTGGAGCCGATGGCAGGGAGGACCAAGGCGGTGCTGAGGGATCGGAAGACTGAGGTGGAGCCGGTGGGACTGAGGACCAAGGTGGAGCCGTAGGGAAGGAGGTCCCCGGTGAAGCTGACAGATCGGAGGGACGAGGCGCAGCCAGAGGATTGGAGAGCCAAAGCGGAGCCAGGTGACCGACAGACCAAGGAGGAGCTGGAGGGACGAGGGACCCTGGCACAGCAGACAGGCTGAAGGACCGTAGTGGAGCCGAGGGAACGCTGAGCTGAGGCAATGTCGAGGGACCGACAGGCCAAGGCGAAGTCCAGGGCTCGGAGGGTCCAGGCGGGATCGGAGGGCCGAAAGTTCCCCTTGCCTGCTCAGGAGAACTAAGGGTGGGTATAAGGGTGGGAACCATCTCCAGGTCCCACTGCTCAGGTGTGGCTGTGACATGGCATGGAGCAGGCTGAGGCATTGCGGTGAGGTGGCATGGAGCAGGCTGAGGCGTTGCTGTGACATGGCATGGAGCAGGCTGAGGCGTTGCCGTGACGTGGCATGGAGCAGGCTGAGGCGTTGCCGTGACGTGGCATGGAGCAGGCTGAGGCGTTGCCGTGACGTGGACCTCTGGCTCGGCGGCGGCCATGTCGTGGACCTCTGGCTCGGCGGCAGCCATGACGTGGACCTCTGGCTCGGCGGCGGCCATGACGTGGACCTCTGGCTCGGCATCCACCTCCCCCACAGTGAATGGGGAACCAATGAACCGTAGGACGAGGTCGATATATTGAGCCGGGCTGAGGGAACTGCGACCGCCAGGCATCAAAAAAGAAATGGACTCATTAGGTCCAAATCTAAAACAGTCTTTGAGGGCAACCTCATTAAAGTCCACCTGGCTGGCTAAACCGCAGAAGTCCTCAACATAGTCCTCCAGGGGACGATTCCCCTGACGTAGGCGCAGAAGTAAAACTGCTGGGTTCATGGTTGGTCAAGTATTCTGTAACGTTGTTGGCTGCTGACAATGATGACAATGACGAAGATGACGTGAAGATGAAGAACCCAAGTGCAGTTTATTTACAAACGTGAACCAATAACCCTGACTACAAAACAAAACATGGACTAAACTAGACTTGACTTGACTTGACTTGGCTTGGCTTGGCTTGGCTTTGGCTTTGGCTTTGGCTTTGGCTTGACTACAGCATACCAAACACATACCATCACATTCAATACCTGACAACTAGACAATGAAAACATGAGGGCTTAAATACAAGACATGGGAGAACATAAACCAATGAACAAACAGAACTCATAACAAGCTAATTAAACAATAACCCAATGAAAACATGACACAAGAACATGGAGGGAAAACAGAAATCACATGACAAGGGAAACAGGAACACATGACATGAACCAGGAACTAGAATTTCAAAATAAAAGACATGAATCAACACAATACACATGACAAGCATCTACCTGGATGATGTAACAGCAGCCATAGTGCACCAGTACATTCACCACACATCAGCTATCAGTGGAGAGGAGAGAGCAGAGTTATAACCAATTAATTGATTGGGGTTATTAGGAGGCCATAATTGAGAAGGTTCAATGGGAGGAATTTGGCCAGAACACCAGGGTTACACCCCTACTCTTTACAAGTGCCCTAGGATTTTTAATGACCACAGAGAGTCAGGACCTCAGTTTGACATCTCATCCAAAGGATGGTGCCTTTTTACAGTATAATGTCCCCATCACTATACTGGGGCATTAGGATCCACACAGACCACAGGGTAAGCACTCCCTGCAGGCCTCCCTAATACCTCTTCCAGCAGCAACCTTAGTTTTTCCCAGGAGGTCTCCCATCCAGGTACTGGCCAGGCTCAACCCTGCTTAGCTTCAGTGGGCAACCAGTCTTGAGCTACAGGGTGATATGGCTGCTGGCCTTTAAATATAACATAAATACTACATGTTATGCAATAATTTAAAAGGCACCATAATCAGCTTTGTGTGTTGAGACATCTGACTTGGTTGCTGTTCACTCCTTCAAGAACATGATTCGGCGACAGTTTAGATAAGCGCTTCAAGTAACCATCTGAACAAGTGGCTGCAAGAGAAGGGGGTACCGCCTGCAGCTACAGGTGGTCCAAGCTACACTAAAATATGTCGTCAGGACTAGTCGAATGCAACTTGACTCAGGGGCTTAACTGTAGTATTATTTAATAACTATTTAAAATCAGTAGTCGTGTAGTCCCAATCTGACTAACATAAAAAGTGACCAACCAAAGGTCATTTCGTTTTACCTGCTGTGTAGGGCTGGGTTTATCTGAAATTTTTGATACCACTATAATAGACCGGCAGGGACATTGGCGTAGTGTCTGGGTATGCACGTCCATACGGATGGGGGCCAGCACCCAGTCACCTGTATTTTCATACCGGCATGGTTATTTTTAAAGATTACGGCACACATTGACAGATCTCACACAGCAAATTTAGCAGTGTTAATTCAACTCTGACAGAAAAGCAGGGGTGGGGGGAGGATTGTTTCACAGAAGCAGGACACAAATTTCCAAAATGTAGTAATTTATATTCATTAGGAAAGCAAAACCTGATTGGACAATTCAGTAATTTTCATCAGGTAAATGATACCTAATTGGTTAGAAAAACTACGGTATAACCCAACCCCTAAACCTAACACAAATCAGGTAGCGCTTAACACATAAATATTATTGATTTTGCCCCTGGGATCCTACATTTCGGAAATCTGCAAGCAGGATACCAAACCGTGACATAAGGGCTGCCAGATCACAAGAATAGCTGCTTGTACTATGACATCATTTTCGCATCATTGCTGGTATGCGTACCGGCCCATCCTGGCCTACTTTGAGCACTGTGAAGAGTGCAACTAAAATGAGTGAGTATGTGGTTTCTTTTCACATTTTTTATGTCTATTTGCTATACTTTAATAGCCTATTGGGTCGCTGTTGTTGGTTTATATTGGGCTAAGCCTGGTAGGCTATATAGAAGGCTTCTGGTAGTTTGGTAATTGTACTGGTTGTGAAAAATCATTGGGTAATGGTATAACACCACTCATGATTGCATTTTACATCAGTGTTTTTGGTTTATCAAATTAGTCAGGTGACTTGCCCTAGATATAGCACTGTCTAAAGACCCAAAACATTTGTCTAACACTAATAGCCTACTACTGTATTACTTGTGTTGAATGTCTTGTGTACAGTGATGTTCAGTTATTTATTAGGCTACTTGAGAAAATGTAGAAAAATATTACAAGATTTTTGGCCTATTGGGAAATTGCATCTGGTACTGCGTCTTGCTGCGATAGTAACTGTGGTGAATGTGGTTCGCCTACAGTACATTGTGTTGGGATTTTGGGCACAGCTTCAAATCATTTTGCACAAATGGGCCCAGGGGTGACTTGTTATGCCACTGGGCATGGAAAAATTTCAAATAATTGCACAGCAGTGTCAGTATGTGATGTTTTGTATAGAGAAACTTAAGAAACTGGCAGAAATGTGTATAGATTTTGCAATCATAATTTCTGTTTATCAAGAAGTAATAAGTAAAAATTATTTCAGACATATCACATCACTTCTGCATTGTTTTATGCCATTTTGAAGTGTAAGTAGTGAAAAATGCAGTGAGCAGGAGTGTGGATTTTGAATACAAAGAATGCGTTAGCTTTAGGTTTAGGTGCACTGATCTCACACACACACACACACACACACACACACATACACACACACACACACACATACACGTTGTTGCGGCTATCCTTCTGAGGACTCTTCATAGACATAATCATTTTTATACTGTACGAACTATGGATTCTATCCCCTAACAAAAACAACAACAAAAAATCTGCATTTTTACATACACACACACTGTGCCCATGCAGTACTTCTACACAGTACTCATCATTGCATACTGCAGGTTTCGGTCAAAGCATACACAAATGGTATAAGTAAGTAATTCAAATACCTATACCCTAACCCTATACCTACCCCTAAACCTGATCCTTACAGAAACATTTTTACATTTATACATTTAAGACATTATTTAGTCCCTTTATTAAGTTACCCCTATTGGGACTGTTTGTGGATTCCCTAAATGAACATAATTCAGGTTTTACTATCCGCATGGTGACATTTGGTCCCCACAATGTAGGCAAAACCTTATCTACAGTACACACACACTCAAATGCATTCACACATTTTGCCAGCCTCATTCACAAAGTGTTTCCTCACCTAACCTGAAAAAAAATATTAACCAGTTTATTTCTAATGTGCGCACACTACAAAAAGACACAGTTTGATCATTGAGCACTCACGTAAGTGTGTATCATTGCCTCCTAAGTCAGTTTGTGTGGAAATCTCTACTTTATATCACTTTTGTTGAGAAGAAAAAGACAAAGTCAGTCTCTGCGATGAGACCAGTGCACGAAGACTCCCCGATGTGGGTCAGAGCCCCATGCACACTTTCTCCCAGCAGCCGTCTTGATCTAGTAATGTTTCTGTTGCCTTCACATTTAAAAGCACTGAATCCATTACTTATCGAGTCGCCCGGATCCCTGCCCACAGCACACATGCATCCATTACAAACACATCAGCGTGAGAGCGAGCGAGAGAGAGAGAGAGAGAGAGAGAGAGAGAGAGAGAGAGAGAGAGAGAGAGAGAGAGAGAGAGAGTGCTTACCTCTAATGTTTGTAGCAGTATTGAAAGTGAAAGCGCTATATTACAGCCATTTCGGCTGGACGTGAGCACAAGTGGTTTGGAAGTGTGTATAAATGAAACGGCAGGCACCTGCTTAACTCAGCTTTCTGCATGCTGCAGAAGCATACTGCCACACTTTCTCTCTCTCTCTCTCTCTCTCTCTCTCTCTCTCTCTCTCTCCCCCCCCCCCCCTCCTCCTCTCAGTCAGTTTCTCTCGACACACACACACACATAGCCAGTGGCATCAGTGCCACCCCTCTCTACATTTACAGATTTGCTGTGTACAAGCTGCTTGATGTTCCAGCATTCAAGAGCGAAGATCAAGCTAATTCGTTAAGTGTTTTTGATTGAGTGAGTATTGGTAAGACAAAGATGGAGAGGAAGAAAGAGAATTAAAGATGGAATGGGAGCAGTGCAGAAAGAAAGGCATTTACAGGAGAAACCTGTGCAGAGGAGAGACTGTGGTGACAAAACCACCTATGACCAGCATGAATTGATGGACTAGGCTGATTAGGTGCTGGTTTAGCTGGTGGACCTGCACAGCCATGCTGGTTGACCAGAATATTCTTTCTGGAATGACCAAGGAAGTCTTTCTTCTTAATATACAGTAATAAAAGTAATCGTTCACCAAAAATGAAAATTCGATCTTTATTAACTCACCCCTATGGTGATCTAAAACCCGTTGTGGCAGCGGGGGTGTGGTTAAGTGTCCGTCCGGAGAGAGAGAAAGTGGTAAGGGCGCTTGCACCTGAGCTAGATTATGTCTAACACCTGTCTCTAATTCCAGTGAGAGGGAGAGAGAGTCTGGCACGAGAGGAAAGGAATGGCGGAGTGGGTCCAGTGCCACTGCCCGGCGTCACTGGAGGAAGCTGTCCAATTGGCGGAGGAACATATGGTGGTGTACCCGAGGGCGGAAGAGCCCTCCTACTCTCTCTCCCCTCCCCCTATGTTTTCCCCATTCTCTTCCCCCTCCCCTCTTCCCTCTCACTCTGCTCTCTCTCCAGAGCCCGTTCCTGCCCCGCGGAGGTGAGGAGTACCGCCACCGAAGCCAGTATCCCGTGCACAGGGGTTTGCACCGCTCACAGCATCGACAGTACACCGCCGCTCTCCCCCCAGGTGGAAGTGTCCGCCGACGCAAGTGTGGGTGTGGCGACTGGGCTGGTCTGCTGGAGTTGCGGGGATCTGGGACACTTCCGGGATCAATGCCCTGTGATGGAGATGGGGACGGTGGTCCGGATCCCCGACACTCCACAGGCTGCCCCCGATTGAGCCGGAGCATATCAGATACCGGGGGTATATAAAGGGGGGTAATCACCAAGCATTGGTGGACATGGGTTGTAATCAATCCACTATCCACCAATGCTTGGTTCAGCATGAGGCTTTGGGCACAACCAAAAGGGTGAGGGTGAAGTGTGTGCATAGGGATATTCACAACTACCCTGTGGTGACCCTTGTGATAAAATTTCGGGGAACAAAACAGAGTGGAGGCCACGGTTAGTTCCCGCCTCACCCATCTGCTGATTTTGTGGACTAATTGGCCTGAATTCAGAAATGGTGTTAAAGGGAATATGCATGGATGGGTCCTGCATAAAAGTGATGAGATGTGAAATGTGCGATGCTCTGGCAGGGGAGGCAGAGCCGGGGCCATCGTCATCAGCTCCACATCAGGATGATGTGAGGGGGGAGAGGCTGCAGCCCCCATTATAATCCCATGGCGGGTCATCTAGGGGAAAGAAAAACACTGAACTGTCTAATAGCCCATTTTTACTGGCCGGGCATTGGCGGCGATGTCTGCAGGTGGTGTGCGGCTTGCTGTGAATGTCAGCTGGTGAACCCGCCGGCCACCCCAAAAGCACCATTACGCCCCCTTCCGCTGATCAAGGTCCCCTTCGAGAGAAGAGTTAGGGTTAGGGTTAGGGACCTTCAAACAGTAAGAATGAAATTCAATACGTTCTTGATCTTAGAGCAAAACTGCACACCTTGGGGCAACTAACACAGGAGAATTTGCTCCAAGCTCAAGAATGACAGAGCTGACTGTATAACAGGGGAACTCGGCTGCGGGAATTTGCACTGGGAGATAAGGTACTCGTATTACTCCCCACATTGAGCTCCAAATTACTCGCCAAGTGGCAAGGATCCTTTGAGGTCACACAACGAGTGGCGGATCTCAATTATGAGGAAAAGTGAAACGATAGAGGGGGCGCACGTCAAATATATCATCCCAACCTCCTGAAATTTTGGAGGGAGGCGGTCCTGTGACGTTGGCTACGGTAGTTCTGGAGAGGGCGGAGCTCGGGCTGGAGGTGAATACAAAACAAAAATCATATCACCCCGGTCACTTGCGGAGACCACCTCACACCGTATCAACTCGCAGAGGTTGCCAAGTTGCAACAGGAGTTTGCAGACGTATTTTCCCATCTGCCAGGTTGTACAAACCTCATCCAGCACCACATCAAGACCGAGCCGGGGTGGTGGTACGTAGCCATCCCTACTGATTGCCCAAGCACAAAAAGAAAATTGTCCGGGAAGAATTGGATGCAATGCTCGATATGGGGGTAATAGAGGAATCCCACAGTGATTGGTCCAGCCCGGTTGTTCTAGTTCTTAAGAGCGACGGGTCTATATGGTTCTGTGTGGATTATAGAAAAGTCATTACGGTGTCTAAATTTGACGTGTAACCAATGCCTTGCGTTGATGAGTTGCTCGATCGGTTGGGCTCTGCTCGATTTTATTCGACACTGGATTTGACAAAGGATTATTGGCAGATCCCCTTGACACCAATTTCCCGTGAAAAAAAACGTCCTTCTCCACACCATCTGGATTACAGCAATTTGTGACGCTTCTGTTCATGGACCAAATCCTCAGACCGCATTCGGCTTACGCCGTTGCCTATTTAGATGATATCATCATTTACAGCAATGATTGGCAGTGGCACATGCAGCATCTGAGGGCGGTTTGGAGTTCGCTGCGATGAGCGGGACTCACAGCAAACCCCAAGAAGTGCGCGATTGGGCAGGTAGAGGTAAGGTATCTGGGGTTCCACTTGGGCCATGGGCAGGTGGAAAAGGGGGTGAAACAGTTCCTGGGGCTGGCTGGCTATTATAGGAGATTTGTGCCTAATTATTCGGATGTCATCAGCCCACTGACTGATCTTACAAAAAAGGGAGCTCCAGACCCGGTGGACGGAGCGGTGTCAACAGGTGTTTATGCAGGTCAAAGCCATGCTTTGCGGGGGGCCACTTTTACATTTTTCTGATTTCTCTCTCCCTTTTGTGTTGCAGATGGATGCTTCAGACAGAGGGCTGGGGGCCATACTCTCGCAGGTGGTGGAGGAGGAAGAGCGCCCGGTGCTGTACATTAGCCGCAAGCTCTCGCTGAGGGAGACTAAGTACAGCACCATATAAAAGGAGTGTCTCGCTATCAAGTGGGCAGTCCTCACTCTCCAGTACTACCTGTTGGGGTGGGCCTCCACCCTCTGCTTGGATCACGCCCCACTCCAATGGCTCCACCGCATGAAAGATACCAATGCAATCACCCGTTGGTTTCTGGCTCTTCAGCCGTTTAAGTTCAAGGTGGTCCACAGACTGGGAGTGAAGATGGCTGTCGCCGACTTCCTTTCCAGGAATGTGGGGGAGTGGTAGACAGGCCTGAGTCAGGTGGTGGGGAGAGAGAGTCTGGCACGAGAGTCTCAGGGTGAAGCTACCGAGTTGTGACGTTAAAGAATTGTGATAAAGACTGTGTGATGATTAAGAGGCTGTAACTAGGAGCCTGTGATGTTAAAGAGTTTGTGAAGCTGAAGAAGTTACGTTGCCAGTTGTGACTGTTAACCCAAAGTTTGTGATTAAAAGCTCACCTGAGACCTGAAGCACCCTGTCCCAGTGTCCTCCTTCCCTCATTCCAAGTGTATTCGCTTACACCCGTATGCTGGAGAATTTTTGAAGAATTTTCATGCAGCTCTTCTTCATACAACAGCAGTTCATAGTGACCCTAGCTGTCAATTTCCTAAAAAGGTCCATAGAAACATAACCATAAAAATAGTCAATTTGCTGCATTACAAGTCTTCTGAAGCCATATGATAGCTTTATGTCATGAAGAGACCAAAAATTAGGACAAAAAAAATTTTATTCACAGAAAATATTGCCTTCCACTGCAGCTCTCAAATCTCATTCTTCATCCTACATATTCAAACTGGCACTTTGTGTTTGCATATACAACATGTGAGAGCCAATGGAGTTTTGGAGTAAATGACTTCAAACCTGTTGTGACGCATTGAATCACAATTTGTGAATATAAGCACTTTCGCAAATGAGATTTCAGAACTTTAGTGGAGGGGAAATTTATCAGTGAATGACAAATGTCATTTTGATCTGTTCCTTAAACAAAGCTGAAGTATGACTTCAGAAGACTTGGAATATTGTGACAAATGCTAGTCTTTTTGGGAGGAAAGCTTTATGTCTTTATGTGTCTTTGTGATTTTAGAGCACCAGATAAATTATAATAAGAGACATCTAACAGAGTTTGTGACATTCCTATGTGCATGGATGTGTCTGCAAGTGTATTTATTAAGTAGCTGAATAAACAAAGATAAAGCTGTAGTGAGTTAGTACTGCTGCATGACATTGTTAAAAATATCACAAGGTCTACATGTAGGGTGGGAGGTGGATTTGCAGTTCCCATGGAAACTCAGGCACCATGCTTCACGAGAGAGATGTTCACCGGAACTCTTAACATTGTCAAATCCCTTGGACGATCTCTGTGAAAGATGCAGTGTTTCGGGTCAGCTGCAGCCATGTTTAACAAAGCAGAAAGACAGTTTACTGTAGCAATGCATAAACAGTTTTATTTAAATTTGAACTAAAATTTAAATAATTAAAGAATATTGCCTAGAGACTTACCTAAACTATACAAAGATGATAATTTGGTCACAGCCACATGTCACAGTATGCATTGACTTAAAGTTGCACTCAGTAACTTTTGTCTTTGTATCACCTTGGACTTGTTGACACCTAGCGGCTTGGATGCAGCATCATTCAAATCAATAGTTTTCAGTCACAAATGCCATTGTAGAAATTCACTATTCACAGTCAGTCATGATTACCTTAATCAATGAGTGAAAATGTCAATTAACAGGATGGTTACTGAGATTAAGCGAGTAGTATTCAGCTGAGAGATTATTGTGATTCTAAGGCTACGTCTACATTAATCCAGATACATTTGAAAACAGAGTTTCTCTCTGCCCACACTAGCGTTTTCCAAAAGTTGCTCATCCACACTGAAACGTCTGAAAACGCTTACGACCCTGTACTGCGCATGAGTAAAACGTAAGACACTTCGACATGCGTCATTTCCCTCAGGTGTTTATTTACTTTCTGCCTCTTTGAAACGTAAAAAGGAAAGGCACCGAGTTTTTTAAATGGAAGGACAATGAGGTGGAGTTGTTGATGTGGGTAACGCTAGACTATAAAGTTGCAAAAGTGAAAATGTAGACTGGGAATCATCATCGAAATATTGGACCGCTTCAAAGAGCACTATCCTTCTGATGATGCGGCTTACCCCCACAGTAAGGGCAATCTCACAAAACTTATTACATATAAAACATATTAACATATTATACATGACTGCATCACATGACTAAAAATGCGTCATCGTTTTCGGAAGCCTCCGTTTTCACAGTCCACACTACAATGCGAAAATGGCGTTTTCAAATTATCCACTATGGAGTGCGTTTTCAAAAAGCTCAGTTTTCGTGGACAAAAACACCGTCTCAGTGTGGACGGAAGGCCAAAACAGAGAGAAAAAGATGCGTTTTCTAATGAAAACGTATTAGTGTGGACAAGGCCTAACATGGCAGCCCCCATGTGTGGACCCTCTCCATGTAGAATAAAACAGCGTTTACAAGGTTACTGATATGACTGGAGTCTTTAATGTGAGTGGTCATGATTTCATACATATATTGCAAAATTACAATTCATGTCTTCAGGAGTTAAACTTTTTTAATGAGGAAAAAATTACTGAGTGCACCTTTAAAGCGGATAAAGCTGATGATAAATGACTTTCTCCTATCACAGCTTAATATGCATGAACAATTATCAGTAAGCCAATCATAGGTTAATTTTTCTTGAAAATTGTAAACAGTTTGCATCTGGCTCTATGAAAATTCCTATGTTTGTTGAGCGACCCGTCAAGCTCACACAAAAACATGACTCAACTAATGGCGTAGGTTGGGGTGGGACTATCTGTTTGTTCGATCAACAGAAGACATGGGGCATTTTCAGAAAGCTATTTTGTGAACAATGTTTATTTTTGCAATTCAGTTGGTTTGCGCTTGTGCCACAGAAATTACACACTTCAGCTTTAAAGATGAAGTGTGTCATTTCTGCACCACTTGCCAATGTGCCGTCTGGTTTAAAATACTTAAAGTGCATTCTCGCATTTCTGAAGTTTGTTACTGCCTCAGTAATCAAAGGTGCAATGGAGTTACCTTCAGAAGAAGTAGTCAAAATCTAAATTGTTATTATTTAGATAAGTTGCTATAAATATACTTATTGAGCACTTTATTAGGACACTATTGTCCTAATAAAGTGCCCAAGTGGTCTTCTGCTGTTGTAGCCCATCCGCCTCAAAGTACGACGTTTTATGCATTCTGAGATGCTATTCTGCTCACTACAATTGTATAGAGTGGTTACCTGAATTACCATAGCCTTTCTGTCAGCTTGAACCAGTCTGGCTATTCTCCATTGACCTCTCTCATCAACAAGGCGTTTCCGTCCGCAGAACTGGTGCTCACTGGATGTTTTTTGCTTTTGGCACCACTCTGAATAAACTCTAGAGACTGTCGTGTGTGAAAATCCCAGGAAATCAGCAGTTATAGAGATACTCAAACCAGCCTGTCTGGCACCAACCTTCATGCCACGCTCGAAATCACTGAGATCACATTTTCCCCCAATCTGATGGTTAATGTGAACATTAACTGAAGCTCCTGAACCGTATTTGCATGATTTTATGCTTTGCACTGCTGCCACATGATTGGCTGATTAATCGCATAAATAAGTAGGTGTACAGGTATTTCTAATAAAGTACTCAGTGAGTGTATATTGACTTAAACTTAATTGCTCAGTGATATTCTCTTCTAACGGTTGCTCCACCATTACAGCTGGTTACTGAGAGATGTCTTATCTCTAATGTGCTTCAGCAAGGCAGTTAACCTCAGGGTGCTCTAGTGGTTCTATCCCAGCAATTAGTTTATTTTAGATAATAAGTGTACATTAAATGTTAGAGAAATCCATAGAAAACTGGCAGGCTACATAGGCAGTACAATAACAAACAATCAAAAACTTGAAAATAATATTCTAAATCCAGCGATCTTTGGAGTTCCACAATTAAAAGGATCGTTCTCGACATAGTAAGAAAAAAACAAAAAAACTTTTATATGTTGAAGTATAAAAGTTCTTCATATTCTACAAACTTTTCCTTCTCTTAGGCCCCTAATTTCAGCCTGTAGTTTTGAATAACTTTGAAAAATAAAGTTTGCAACTTTAACTAGTTTGCGTGGTTATTTCCCTCCTTTCATTAAATCTTTATCAGATGATAAACACAGCAAACAGAAGGGAAACTGAATCAGTGGCAAGAGGCTGAAAGCATGCAACTCTTGCCACGCTGTGGAACAGGTACTGTTCTTATGCGTACCTCACAAATGTTTTCGATCCCTCTGAATAGGACTTCTCCAGAGCATTGCAGCAGAGATCCAAAGTGGGTCGCCATGAGCTTGCACACCCAGATTTATTAATGTCATGTGGACAGTGGCCAAATCAATTTTAAGGAAATGGCAGTGGAATTTTGGAGAGGCATGGATAATTTATACATCTTTAAAAATGGAACAAAACAGAATAATAAAAAATATACAGTGGGGATGAAAAGTCTGAGACTACATTTAAAATGGCAAATTAAACTGATTTCTTTCTTTTTTTTTTTTTTTTTTTTTTTGCATTTTTTAAAAATTGAAATCAAAGAAATATTACAGTATGATCTTTTGAAACCCTGTGAATTTTTGACCTCCTTTGTCCATTGAAGTGGACTAGATGCTCTTTGGAATGTTCTTAAATCAATGCTGGATAACATAATCATCAGGTTTGGCTCAAACTAAGCTAAATTATGCAGATCATTTAAATTCATATTTAAATGATTATACATTAATATGAACATTAACTCATTTAAAATGCTCTTACACTGCAAAAGTTTTCCTTCTTGTAGTATTGCTGTGTAATGCTTACAGAAGAACATGGACAGGCCTATAACTTCCATGTATTAAGCTTAATTTCAATTAACAAACTTGCTACACTTTCTGGACATCAAAGATCCATTCTTGTGATGATGCATCAATCTTGTAAATGGGTCAATAGTTGTTTAACTGCACACCACACGAGCTGTTAAGTCCAAAAACAAATAAAAACAAGTCTTACAGTTTTATTGAGAGAGAGAGAGAGAGAGAGAGAGAGAGAGAGAGAGAGAGAGAGAGAGAGAGAGAGAGAGAGAGAGAGAGAGAGAGAGAGAGAGAGAGAGAGAGAGAGAGAGAGAGAGAGAGAGAGAGAGAGAGAGAGAGAGAGAGAGAGAGACCTCTTACCAGGAGTGGGTTGGCCTCATAAACAGGAACTGAGACAGTCAGGTAACCAGAAACCTCAACTCCCTCTTGACTGGAGTCCCTTTATTTGATGTGCTTGAAATGCGCCGAGGTGGGAGAGGCACAAAGTTTTCAGTGGATGTAGGAACCTCATTTGTAAAACTTTAGGTAAAAACGGCGCTATGTCTTTTGGCACCAGTTTTGAACAAACTGGGTTGCAAAGTTGATTTGAAGCCATTAAATTCCGCCTGACTTCTCAGGTGTTTCGTTCTTCCAGCTGAGAGAACGCGTTAAAGTTTGTCGATTTCATGCATTCGGCGTAGATCATACATCGTAACCAGCGCGGCAAACTCGTGTTTAAATTTTAACCGTCAGTTCCGCTTTCATTTTTTACCCGTTTTCTTTTCATACCCTTTGGGAAGGAAATACATATCAACGGGCCACACTGCATCAGGTAAGACTGTTTTAAAACGATTGAGGGTATTGGTTACTTGAAATACGTTCTTACAGTATTCAGCAGGTGGCTGTTTCATAATTGTTCTGACTACTATTTTCTTCGCGCACTTTCAGCAATAATCGCACGCGGGCCGTTTACGATCAGTCGCACGTGTCTGTTCGCTAATTTATTTAAGCTAAACTTGATTTAAACCAAACTAAAAATATCAATTGGACACACATAGTTTGCACTATGCACTTCTGACTAATAAGCTACTGTGTGTATGAACTTTGAGAACAAATTTTGTTTAAACAAATTACCATAGTAACCATATTTTCCCCCTAAATACCAGTTACTGCAGTTATTGTCTCTACAATATTAAGGGAACTTCTTAAGTCCTCCAAAAATGACAAATATTCTAAAAGCTTCTTGCACCGTTTAAAGTAGACAGTTATTGAGTAGAAACAGTAATTGTTGTCTAACTATGGCATTTTGGAAGAAACTATGTTTATGGGAATTTTTGTAAGGGTTTAATATGCATGAATAACGTTGATCCTTTTTAACATTAATCTCAAAGTAGACTGAAATCACTTGACGTGCCAAGCAGGTGTCTGTTTAAAGTGGGAGTGCGCAAAACCTGGTAGAATACTGTTAATCCCATAACCTACATGAAAATATAACTAAATACATCAGCTTAGTTTTCACAGGCTATCAGATGTCATTTGATGCAAGGATCAGTATGTTAATTTAAGTTGTTTATTCTTTTTTGTATGAATAACCCATAGTAATAGAGAAACAAAAGCATTAAAACCTCTAAATAAGTACATATTCCAAATTCAAGGTAAGACTATGCCTGCAGATACTTTTCAGTATTAGTTGCTAACCCAATTTCATGCTGCAGTCATTTTCAAAACCACACAAACATTTGGACATTGCAAATATTGAAGTACTACAACAAAATGTAGCTTAAAGTTCACACTGAATGGTTGGAAAGACATACACCTGGAGCTTTCTTAAGTCTTTCTCCTACTTGTCTGTGCAAGAACTGCTTACCATTGAAAGACAAAGGTTTTATATGGAACTGATAAATAAATATGAAAGTCCTGGCATAAACTGTAGCAGAGCTGGAAGCCCTTCTTGTCAATGAAGTTCTAACCTGTTTAAGTTTTTTTTTTTTTTTTTTAACCCTCTATTGTGTGAAGATGCCTCAAGGTAACACCCATTTTCTTTACTTTTCAAGCACATTAGGCATTTAAGATGCCAATAAAATGGATAATGAGGGCATGGGACAATTTAAAATGGTGATCGAGACATATAAATTGAATGTAGCCTACATGCACTGGAGAATTGTCTTAAGGAAATCAGTATATATCTTTGTGCGACCCTGCGCACACATGTGTGGACATTGTAGTTTGGCTTTGCTATACGCAATATATAATTTAATTTTAATTTAAACCGACTGAGCTCTGTTCAGGAGACTCTGGGCTGTAAGTACAGGGTTACACTTTCGACAGTCAAAACAACGTGACAAAACAACATGGCGCCAATCACAGTGGACTTTGTCTTTCAGAACAATGCCAACAAATCTACAACTGGATAGAAACCTTAAGTTTTTACATTGAAATCTGTTTGAGTCAAAAGATTAAGGTCTTTAATTTCATCTGATATGCCATTTTAAAAATGTAAGGGATCAATTGCAAAACGCCACGCTGCTAAACACACTGTACACTTATGTGTACAATAGAACAAGGTTTTCATTACAAATCCTGTATTTACTGTGCATGTCTGTAATGTCTCAGAAACATTAATAACCTGGGAAAATAAACAATTAGATTTTTTTACTTTCTATAAATTGGTATTATTTAAAATTTCACAACTTAGTCCTGCTGTCCACAAATGTGAACATACATTTTTAGGAAAACTATTTGCTCATTAGTTTGTTTATTAGGTGCTACTAGTTACAAATCAAAAAGGGAAATGGAAAATTCACACAGCAGTCATGCTCTGGTCTCAAGAGGATATATATTTCATTAAAAAAAAATTTTTTTTTTTTTTCGACCACATTGTTCTTAAGAATTATTCTTTAAATATTTTTTCCAACATTTTTAGCATTCTGACATAGTCACTCAGTGTTAACTACAAATATTTAAATATATAAAGTACCTGTCCTTAATTAATTTCTTTACATTGTCACACAGTGTTGACTTGAGGCAAAAATCAAGCTTTTCATTTTAGTAATAAGGTCCATTTTATGCAAGAAAAGGGAATCAGACATTTTTTTGCTTTCATACTGCATGCAATAGAGGGTTAAGCAAATTCGTCCAGTGCTTTTCACCCATGAAGGGATGAACTCCAAGTGCTGTTGAGGTCCACCTGAGTGAAAAGCAGAGAGAACAAGGTTTAGTCAGAGAAAATAAAGGTGCAGAGAGTCGGCAAGAGAAAATTGTGTTATATAGGTTGCAGAGGGTGTGTGAATGAATAAAAGGGAATTGCAATGGTCTCAGTTGGCCAGTCGGTATCCTGGTTAAGATGCTCTGGAGCGTTCCTAGACCGCTGATGATGGATGTTAAGTTTGCTGAAGGGAAATTCCTCACTGTCATGGAGTCACCATGCTGTCAAACACACACTTACACCAAGAAAAATAGCCTGTCCAGTTTGAAGCATTGCTTTGCTTCTCGATTTAAAGCAAGACTCGCTTTTCGACAAATAGTGATTAACTACTGTTCTCTCTCTCTCTCTCTGGTGATAAAACATTTAATTATTGCGGTTACAACTACTTGAAGTTGGCTTGATGAAAAACTGTTAGAAACTAGACAGACTACACATATAAACTCACTGAGCACTTTATTATGAAGGCCTGTACACCTACTTATTCATGTGAATATCTAATCAGCCAATCATGTGGCAGCAGTGCAATGCATAAAATCATGCAGATACAGGTCAGGAGCTTCAGTTAATGTTCACATCAACCATCAGAATGGGGGAAAAATGTGATCTCATTGATTTCGACATTGGCATGAAGGTTGGTGCCAGACGGGCTGGTTTGAGTATTTCTGTAACTGCTGATCTCCTGGGATTGTCACGCACAACAGTCTCTAGAATTTACACAGAATGGTGCCAAAAACAAAAAACATCCAGTAAGCGTCAGTTCTGCGGACAGAAATGCCTTGTTGATGAAAGAGGTCAACGGAAGATGGCCAGACTGGTTCGAGCTGACAGAAGGGCTACGGTAACTCATGTAACCACTCTGCACAATTGTAGCGAGCAGAATAGCATCTCAGAATTTACAACACATCGAACCTTGAGGCGAGTGGACTGCAACAGCAGAAGACCACATCTGGCATTTTATTAGAACCATAGTGTTCCTAACAAAGTGTTCAGTGAGTGAACAATCTCAGTCAAAAATGTGAACACACCTACCCATTCTTTATTATGATTTTCTATATATTAAAATAATAGTAATTAAAATGTTTAAATAAAACCAATTACATGTGTGGGAATCATCCAGGGAATTAAAAACTAACAAATAAAAACCACCTTATATTTTAGTAGTCAGATTTGGCATTCTTTTAACCAGCTTGATAAGGTGACACCTGAGATGCTTTTTGAACAACACTAAAGGAGTACCCATGTAAGTTGGAAACCAAAATGTTTTGTTTATTCAAATATTAGTTTTGAAAAGACATTCATAGAAAGGAACGGTTTATATTGGCATACAAAACTAATTTCAGGCATTTAAGGATGAGCCTTGAGGTCAAAATGTATTTAAAATCATGAGAAACATAAATTAAGTGTGACCAAACCTGTGACTGCTACTGTATTTCATAAGAAGTAGCGCAATCACCATATTATGCAAATTGAGGTCATTTGCTGCAGGATGGTGCTGCTGCTGGTGAGATGTTTCTGTCTGGGTTTCTCCCAGGCCTTTTCTGTAGGTGTTAGACCTGCATCTGTGCCAGGACTATTTAAGAAAGGACTGGATTAGTCTTTTCAATCTGAAAACGCATCCCAAATGTGTCAGCATAATCGGGGACAAATAACCTGCAAAAACCAGCAAACTCTTGAGACAAACGAATCTAAAAGAGTTTAAACAAATCTACTTGAGAGAGTTGTGCCGTCCTATCCGATGCATTTCATTTTGGATCCTAAATTGTTTATGAATGTTCCCTCCCTTCTAGAAAACTGCCTGAGGCCAAAGGAGCTGTTGCTCTGTGTGTAATTCTACATGGGGTATTTTCCCCATCATCCCTGGCTACTGTCTTATTTATTTGTGCTGTGGGTTGCTTGGACTGTTTCACAACCTCCTGCTGGCTAAAGAATTGGCAAGCTGCAGGAGACATGTTTACTTTTGATGGGGAACTGCTGTGGAGAATCACAGAAGAACAATGGGAGACTGATCTTTGCATGCACACACATACAGTAGTAGGGATGTGCAAAACGTTATATTTCCAAAATCGAAACCAGGCGCGTTGCCTGAACACCTGGTTGACTTATCATTCACAAGGACTGCCCTGCATAATAAGGTTGATTTTGGATTCGCTTGACCCTGATTGGGTACGTTTCTTGAGCCTTAGTTGGACGGGATTCATTTTTCAGACATACAGTAAGCAAGCAACCAGATTGAGCTTTACTACCGCGGGGAATACTGCTGCGTGAAAAATTTTAATTCTCACACATGAGACACGTTTGCAAAATCACCATCAGGAGGCGCAAAGGGCCACTTTTGTCATCATTGTTTAGTAGTGTGAAGAAAGTGAGAGTTATTATGCTTCAGTTGTTAATATTATTATTTGTATTGTATTTTTTACATTTTGATAAGTAGAAGGTGATCTAACAATGCAAAATTAATGGCAGCATTAAAGTTATAGCTTAGTAAGCGCATTAATTGAAGAAAAAATTGCTTGAATGTCGCATAGGGTGGCAGCGTTCATGATAAAGTTTATTCTTCAACTTAATTACATTATACAGTAGCCTACAATAGCGTAAGTGTAGTTCACAATAGGGCTGGGCAATATGTAAAAATTATTTTATCAGTAATCACCTTAAAATATTGTGATATACGATTATATCGTCAACCCCCATGCCGGTGGTCTGTGAATTATTTTGTTTTATTGATTTTGCTTTAATAAATAAATAAGCATAATAAATTCCCTTGTGTTCCCAAAATAATGCTGCCAAATGTGTGTTCTTATCGAATTTGTGTTTGTATTGTGTTTTGGTAATAATGCTGCCTAAAGAAAATAAAATAGAACTCAATTTGAGGTTCAAGGTGAATGTGTCTTGTATTACTTTGATTTAATCACTTTTGTCTTTGTTTCTTTAATACAAATATATCTATTACTGAACCTGCAGAGTTGTATTCACAACTAAACTCGCAGCAACTCCTGAGATGAAAGGAGATAATTTGCAGCATTCTCATAAACAACATTATTCTTCCAAACAGTTTTCAGACGAATCAGAGAAAAAAAAAAAAGAGTGAAAACTCTTTACATGAGCTTGTTCCACATGACAGGCTCATGCTGCACAACTCTGAACAAACAGCTAATCAGACACGAGAATTTACTGCATTTCTTTTGTCTGTTAAAGTGTGTTTCTTCAAGCGCGTTTCTTTGTGACTAACAGCATTTCTTGTCATGTGTCACTCCGAGACGTCTTCCAGGTCGCCCTCCTGTTGCGGGTAGATGAGCAAAATTACCCGTGCATGAAATACATTTGGACGAGGAGCTTGTGAACTGGATTCAGCCTCGATGCCTTTTGCGGGTAGCGGGTGCTAGTTTCACGCCGTGGGCTATGGTTTAATATATTTGGCGACTTCCCAGATTCATGGTTTTGCCATTTGCCAATATTGTCAACCATAGCCTAGTTTCCATCCACTTTCCGCGCTATTTTGTTATCGACAAAGTGAAAATGTGTAAAAAAAAATTAGCGAAATTTGCCGTCTTCTGCCTGTTTACATTCAAATGGCCTTTTATCGATAAAAATGGTGTGCGTGATGACGTCATGCCTAAAAAAACACTGTCGCATTTTGGTTTAGCGCAAAATAAATCTGCCCCGAAGCCATTTCCATTCAGAAATGTGTGTTTATCGCTAATTCGCCTGCCAGATGTCCCTAAGGTTTTTCCTCTGAAGTTTTGGTAAAATGGGGAGAGTATTGAGATAATTCATTGAAATTAACCAGCTTAACTGTCATTTTAATTTCACAAATAAATGCAATCAGAAGATGAGGAATTGCAATCAAAAGGGAGCAGTTGTCCTTCTGACATGACTGTAATATTGGTCCTAATGTTGCGCCTATTGCAAATTGCCATTGGTTCCGACCTGAAAACGAATAGTCACGGCCCTGTTCAAGCTGGAAACCTGCACCAAGTAGTTGGGGAAACTTTCAGTCTTTGTATTAGGACCATCCATCCATGTGTATATGCTGCATGCACAGCTATTAAAGAAAAACTAATGCGGTGTAATATCAGGGTTTACACATGATACGTTCCTGATATTCAGGCTATATAGGCTATATTGAACAATCATCTAATCTAAAGCATCGCCATCACAACCACATTATGTCCCGCATATTTGTCCAGCAACTTTTAACGACCAACTGAACTTGATTTTCATCTAAAATTAATTTTAGCGTCATAATGCAATTTACATTTTCTGAAGAAGCTCAGCAAATGCGATCCGACGTAAAGAGGGTTAGATTTAAAAAATGTAAAAGTTTTAAAAGGTTCAAAAGCTGGTTTTCTGAAAGTGAACTCATTGGACAAATAGTTCTGATAGTTTATAGTCTTGAAGTGTAGAAAATGTCATTCAGCCGACTTTATTCGTCTACAGAATAGGGTACGGCCAATTTAAGTTTGTGTAAAGAAAAGGCATATATAGGTCTAAATATATATAATATATATTTTTAATTGAATGTGTTTTTTGTTTGGTAATTTATTTTATTTAATATAGGGAATTTTGCCAGCATTCTTTCAAAAGCTAAACAATAATTTGATAGAATTGTGCTATATGTTCGTGTTCTGTATTTTTAATTTAAAACATCTTTGTGCACAGAAATTATATATTTTTTTGTATTGTTGGCTAATTCCATGACTGCTGTCTATTATTTTGAATGGTGTGAAAAAGCAACTTTAATAAATAAACGGATGGCTACCGCGATTACATTAATCACAAACAGTGGCCATTAATTTGTTCTCCGTGCACTTGTCCATGTGCATGATACGAGATATTTGTGTTGGTACTCCTGGAAGTGTCATGTTTGCAGTGATCGGATCTTTATGCTGTTAAGATCAATCCATAATCACATACAATAAATTGGCTTTCAAGGATCCTATACCTTGTCGTCATGATTAACACAGGCTAACGATTGGGGCAAATTCTGTCATGTGACACTACATTTTTGCGTTAATGCCAATTTTTTCGACAAAGTGTTTCCAAACCAGTTTTTCGCGACATTTGATGTATCGACATAGAGTTTATGCGTTAGAGTCAAACGGAAAAATATTATGTCGAAACTTGTGAAATTTTAGCGATAATTTGCATTTCCATCAGCTCAATTTTGAAGCGCTAAAACTTTTTTTGCAAAAAATCCTTGGATGAAAACGTAGTGAGTATCGGAATCGGGATCTTTGTAAGACATCGTCGATATTTGATAACATCATCCTAGCGCCCAGCCCTAGTTCACAATAGTGTTAAACATTATTGTATGGGTTTCCTCTACGTCATTCTCCGGTGTTATGGTTTAACTGGGTTTGAATAAACTTGCCACATAATGTTGGCATCCGTGTACAAATGAAAATAAGTGGTATAATTAGCTGGAGCGGCAGAATGACACAAAAAAAAAAAAAAAAAAAAAAAAAACAACTTAGAGGCAGGAGATTCGATCTGGTTCAAAAACAAAATGATCAGTGCAACTTCACACAGCATTATCAGTTTGAACTATTAGGCGGCGATAACAGTAGTGAGCATCTTTATGTTCAAATGAGGTTTCTTTATTCGGTGTGAAATGGTGCATATTATCAAGCAATGTTAACACCATGTTAACTTGTGCATCACGTTCACAATATGATGGTCTTGTCAGATTATGACATTGTATGAAATCTGAGTGCCTCTTTCTCGTCGAAACACTGCTCCCAAATATTATGCG
The DNA here is from genome assembly GCF_019703515.2 of Myxocyprinus asiaticus. Lineage (NCBI taxonomy): Eukaryota > Metazoa > Chordata > Actinopteri > Cypriniformes > Catostomidae > Myxocyprinus > Myxocyprinus asiaticus. The sequence continues at coordinate 44,192,265 of NC_059352.1, read as the reverse complement.
ACATTAAAAAATCAATCAGTAATTGAATGAACAACAAACGGCCAGAATTAATAAAGCCCTACTGAGTTTGTTTGTTATTAGTGTAAATATACTTTTTCAATGTACAGTTGTCCTCAAAAGTTTGCATACCCTGGCAGAAATTGTGAAATTTTGGCATTGATTTTGAAAATATGACTGATCATGCAAAAAACTGATAGTGATCATATGAAGCCATTTATTATCACAGTTTTTTTGGCTCCTTTTTAAATCATAATGGTAACAGAAATCACCCAAATGGCCCTGATCAAAAGTTTACATACCCTTGAATGTTTGGCCATGTTACAGACACACAAGGTGACACACACAGGTTTAAATGTCAATTAAAGGTTAATTTCCCACACCTGTGGCTTTTTAAATTGCAATTAGTGTCTGTGTATAAATAGTCAATGAGTTTGTTAGCTCTCACGTGGATGCACTGAGCAGGCTAAATACGGAGCCATGGGGAGCAGAAAAGAACTATCAAAAGACCTGCGTAACAAGGTAATGGTACTTTATAAAGATGGAAAAGGATATAAAAAGATATCCAAAGCCTTGAAAATGCCAGTCAGTACTGTTCAATCACTTATTAAGAAGTAGAAAATTCGGGGATCTCTTGATACCAAGCCAAGGTCAGGTAGACCAAGAAAGATTTCAGCCACAACTGCCAGAAGAATTGTTTGGGATACAAAGAAAAACCCACAGGTAACCTCAGGAGAAATACAGGCTCTGGAAAAAGATGGTGTGGTTGTGGTCGAGTTGCCAGAAAGTAGCCTTTACTGCGCCAATGCCACAAAAAAGCCCGGCTACAATATGCCCGACAACACCTTGACATGCCTCACAGCTTCTGGCACACTGTAATTTGGAGTGACGAGACCAAAATAGAGCTTTATGGTCACAACCATAAAGAGGGGGTCAACAAGGCCTATAGTGAAAAGAATACCATCCCCACTGTGAAGCATGGTGGTGGCTCACTGATGTTTTGGGGGTATGTGAGCTCTAAAGGCATGGGGAATCTTGTGAAAATTGATGGCAAGATGAATGCAGCTTGCTATCAGAAAATACTGGCAGACAATTTGCATTCTTCTACACGAAAGCTGCGCATGGGATGCTCTTGGACTTTCCAGCACGACAATGACCCTAAGCACAAGGCCAAGTTGACCCTCCAGTGGTTACAGCAGAAAAAGGTGAAGGTTCTGGAGTGGCCATCACAGTCTCCTGACCTTAATATCATCGAGCCACTCTGGGGAGATCTCAAACGTGTGGTTCATGCAAGACGACCAAAGACTTGGCATGACCTGTAGGCATTTTTTCCAAGATGAATGGGCAGCTATACCACCTGCAAGAATTTGGGGCCTCATAGACAACTATTACAAAAGACTGCACGCTGTCATTGATGCTAAAGGGGGCAATTCACAGTATTAAGAACTAAGGGTATGCAGACCTTTGAACAGGGGTCATTTAATTTTTTTCATTGTTGCCATGTTTTGCTTTATGATTGTGCCATTCTGTTATAACCTACAGTTGAATATGAATCCCATAAGAAATGAAATGTGTTTTGCCTGCTCACTCATGTTTTCTTTAAAAATAGTACATATATTTCCAATTCTCCAAGGGTATGCAAAATTGAGCACAACTGTATGTTGCTAATGTAATCGATCATGCTCTTGCTTGGCAACATGTGAGTCCCCACTGCACCTTTTCAGCTCAAACAAAGGATTTAAACACCTCCTCCCCCCGTGAAGTTAAGGTGTGAATCGCCTAAGCTCTTGGTGTTTAAAACGTATGACTGTTAAAAAGAAGTTTCTTGAAAAATGTCTTAAAGTGTTAAAAGGGTTCTAAAGTTCTAAATGATGCACTAACTGATTGGAACATGGATCTGTCCTGATGTCCTCTACAGATAAAATAACCATAGTATCACCATGGTATTTTGTAGTAAAATAATTGTAACCGCAAAATTAAAAGTTGTTACTATATTAACACCATATTACTGTAGTAACACCATTGTTAATGTTATCAAATCTATGTTTTCAATATGCGGTCTAATGATGCTCGCTAATAAAGTCTGTACATATGTATTAAAATACTCACAAATTATTTCTAATGAAATGTGAATGAATAAATGCAAACAAATAACTCTCCAATGCACGGATGTCCTTGTGAACGCTGAATGTTGCAGTAAAGTCTTTATCATGCATCTCCATTGCAACGTTTACCCAGAAAATAAATCCATGTGGTTCTTCTTTCTCCTCTTTTGTTTTCTTTTTATGGCGGTTGGCAAAACCAAGCTTAACTTGCCCTTACTGCCTCCAACTGAATGGTCGTTACGATGGGAGAAATAGCTCTGAGGCATTCAGCTCTGGCCTGTTGAAATTCTATGGTTATAGCGCCCCTTAGTTTTGAGCTGCTAATGACTCATTCACGCGGTGATCGTGGTGGTAGAAAGCCTATTATTAATGGAGACCCACTGTATGTCTATAGAGTAAATTTTACTGTACATGTCTGTAAAGTTTACTGCCAATTTGAAAGGGATAAGCAATGTCTGTATTTGCGAGATTGGTGTGCCTTCACTGATGCGTTGTCATAATGTTGAAATAGCCCTGTGCATTGTACGTAATGTATTAGGGTTGGGCGATCTTCTCCATTGTCAGATTTGGGGGTGTTCACGTTTAAACCAGTGAACAATGGTATTACCGCTGGTTGGATACAAGTTGGTACTATGGGGTTATTTTCGTTAAGCAGGATTAGGGTTAAGCCTACACAATAAAGCAAGACACCTTGATTTCAAACTTTGAACTTTATTTTTTATTTATTTTAACAAAAAATTCAATGAAACTGGAAAAAATTAAGTGCAATTAAAATGTGTGTTGTTCAACTTTTTGAAAGATGGCTTTACAACAGTTGTGAAGAGCAACATCTCTTTGGCAAAGAATCGACTTCACCTGCGCATTCTCTACCGGTCGGGTATTTTGTTGTCTGGGAAAATACATTGTGTGTGAATACATTCGTTTTGTTCCCTCCTTCACGATATATATATATATATATATATAAAATCACAATATCCAATTACATGGATCTATAAAGGGATCGGTGAGGGCTGAGGGATCGGTGAATATTCTTGCTATAGTGATTTTGCATTGAAAATTAATTTATTTAAATAATGAAAAACTTATCAAATACATTTCTAAATTCAAATTGCACTCCAAACTAAACGAAAAAGGAATTAAAATAACAAAGTGATCCAAAAAATAATATATATATATATAAGTAACCACCTTTCCATTTACCGTCAGGCGAGGATCCGTCTAAACATGCAGGCGGAAAAGTACTTACACAAATGAAGACAAAAAAACAATTATAAATGTAAAAATAATAATTATAATAATGATAATCACTGAAATATAAATCATGGTTCGAGGTGAACGTGTTTTTGTATTATTTTATGTTTTAATCACAGAAGTTTAGGCTGCAGAGTTGTGGTCACAATGAACTGCTCTGTGGTAATAAAACAAACTGAACTCAGCACCTCCTGAGCTGAGATATCTGAGGTCATGTGCAGCACTCATAGATGATACTGTTCTTGAAAAAATAAAATTCAGAAGACAGAAACAAAGAAAGAGTGAGAACCTTTTACATGCGCGTGTTCCACGAGCCTGCACGCCTCGGTAGAAATAGCGTGTCATACATGCGCATAGACGGCTTTTCTGTCATCTGTTCTTAATAATATAATAAAGTGTGTTTCTTCAAGCGCGTGTCTGTGTGCCGCGGGGCAAATTATTTGTAATGTTAATTTGATGATAATAATAATAGCCTAATAAAAATAATAATAATTTAAAACATTAATGGGAAAACAAGCCAAATATCATCTAGACATCATCAAAGGCATCAGCTATTGGCGACCACTCTGACCATCGTCGATCCCCGAGATTATCGTCTATCGGCACAATCCTATAATGTAATAACCTAGTACGTAATAGAGGGTTAAATTTGATCCTTAAATTTAAACAAATCTATAACAGTATTTATTTAGCTGATTACTTCAGCAGTAATTAGGTTATTAAATATTAGCATTACTGGGTAGGAATGTCGCGATTATACGGTTTCACTATTGACCGCGGAAAAAAATGGCACAGTTAATTTAAACGGAAGAATTTAGAATCTATGGTTAAAAACCATGAAATGTTTTATGTACAAAATATTATATATACTGTATGTATGTGTGTGTGTGTGTGTGTGTGTGTGTGTATGTGTGTATATATATATATATATATATATAATATATATATGAGAACATTTGATTTCAAAACATTAGCTTCCACTCTTTTGGGAAGGCTTTCCACTATACTGTATGTAGTAACATGGCTGCAGGGATTTGCTCTCATTCAGACACAAGGCTATCAGTGAGGTCAGGAACTGATGTTGGTCGATGGGGCCTGACTTACAGTTGCTGTTCCAGTTCACCCCCAAAGTGATCAGTGGGGTTCAGGTCTGGGCTTTGTGCAGGCCAGTCAATTTCTTCCACACCAGACACAGTAAACCATTTCGTTATGGTCTTCACTTTGTTCACAGGGGCATTGTCATGCTGGAACAGAAAAGGGCTATCCCCAAACAGTTGCCACAAATTTGGAAGCACACAAAGCCCAAGCCCAAGTTACATAAAGAAACATTAAGATTTTTCTTGACTGGATTTAATGGAGTAACCAAATTCGTTAGAAGGGGGTGTCCACAAACTTTTGGCCATATAGTGTATATATATGTGTGTGTGTGTGTGTGTGTGTGTGTGTGTGTGTGTGTATTAGAGCTGTCACGATTATGAAATTTGTCTGATGATTAATTGTCAAACAAATAATTGCAATTATGACGATTAAATGTCTGTTTTAGGGCTGTGGCGATTAATTGTCTCGTTAAGGGCTTTCACAATTAATTGTCATGTAAATTGTCATTCATTTTTAAGGTGTACTTATTTTCTGAATGTGTACTTCATACACCTTAATTCATTTTTACATATTTACATATATAAATAAAAAAATAAAATAGGAATAAGCTTTGATTTCCTTTTAAGGCTTTAAAAACTTATGAATGACATGAAAAATATTGTTTTAAATATCAAAATATTTCTAAATGCTTAAAAATATGTCTCTTTTTGGTTAACTTTAGTTTTGGTCAATTTTATATTTACACTTGTTTTTTGAATTCTTATATTGTATCATTTTTTTAAATAAAAATAAAATATACATTTTATATATATTTATATAATATTTTATTATATAATGCAATAGTAAAATATTTCTTTCCTAATTCCTTCACTTTCACACGCTATTTTAATCATTATATGTCATGGAGCAAAACCTTTGAGATTTCGTTTCATCATTTTATCACTCCACAGAAATAGAGTAAGCGTTCGTCTCCTCCTTTTTGACACTGCATGTCATAAACGCAGCGTGTATGAACCAGGAACATTTGCCATTTTACGATTGTTTAAAGTGAAACCAGAGTGCTTTGCGTTCACTATCAAAGTTTATACTTGTTCATTTATATTTCCGCGGGAGTTTGGCGCAAGCCTCTGCTGACAGTATGCATCAGAGGGCTTCACGTGCTCTTTAGGACAAGAGCTTATATATATATATATATGTATATGTGTATTAGTATAGAAATATAAAGTATAGAAAGTTTTTCGGTGTAAGTTTAAAACCCAAAGTATACTTCGGACAGACCTTTATACCTGAAAGAGCAAAACAATCTGTTGGATGACATGAGCTACATGTTGCGCTTCCAAAACTCTTACAGTTATGCAACTTTGAAGTGACTCCAAGCACTCTAGTTACATTTAAGCGCATCATTCTACGCCCAGGATGTGCATAAGCGGTGTTGTGCCCTATATTGAAGCATCTCTTCTTATTATATACTTCCTATTTATTTGTTGTGTATTTATCAGTTTTCCTATTGAATGGCTGCGCTTCCTCAGACAGTAATCTAACCATCAAAAACTCACACCGTGGCATCCCTGTTATAGGGCATTTATCTATTGGGACTTGGGAGATGCATATGCTAGGCTAGGCTAGCTATTGCATAATAAATCTTACCAAAAGTTGCTACAAGCCTTAATCCTTTAAGAAGTGGTTTGCGTTTTCTTGATGTTTTCATATTGCATCTTCCACACAATACTGCCACTTGATGAACTTGGGGTAAAAGGTTAAAAAAATTACCACATCCAGGATTGCCTCTTAAAACAGTGCAAAATATTTTCATGTCATGGATGCTATGTTAGTCTCATATAGAAACTGTTTGTTACTTATAACAGTTCCTCACTGTAGGTGAAGGGTGAAGTCAAAATCTTTTAGTTGTAATCAATCTGTATTTATCTTAATTTCATTGCAAAAATTTGCAGTGGTTTGTCATTGCATCCCCACTGGACACGCTGTCACTCAGAGCATATTATTACCTCATGAAAGAAAAGCTGCCTGGCCTTAGGAAGCTAACACACCCTTATCAACCGCCTGCAGGTAATAAATGTGAAGTTTACTAAGCAGATCTGTCGACATACGCTTTTTCTGGCAGCTCAGTGGCCCTCCAGAGAGGTCTCGCTCTGTGCTGTGTTGTTTTCATTTTATAAGTGAGAAGATCTTGGTGAATTAGACCCAATTTAACTAACGCTGCGTCCGAATATTCATACTTCCCTACTATATAGTATGTCAAAAACAGTATTCCAATGGAGAAGTATGTCTGAATCCTCAGTATTCATAAAACAGTAAGCGAGGAATTCCCGGATGACCTACTCTTTCTGGTGAGATTCTGAAGTGCGGAGTGACTGGACACTTCCCATACGATCCCATAATGCCTCGGGAGCTGAGGAGACCTCACGTTCAAAATGCTGGATTTAAAAGAACGGCCCACGAATTGAAAGGCTCTTTTTAACTGTAAGTGATAAATATACTAAGAACATTGTGCTTAAATGATGCTTGTTTAACAAAACCAGAGTTGATTATTTTTGCGGTTGTTGCTGTTATGTCATGTATTTAGGTCACGGGACAATACCCACATTCCCGGATGAAGTATGTTCGGAATATATTTGTACTACTTGCATGTATATCTAAAGAACATACTGTACAATTGTACCGGCCGAGAAGTGTGTCCTTCATCAAATACAGTACATTCTGTGACGGTACGTGATTTTGGACGCAGGGAAAACCTTTGTGCTGTTCTATTACGGCCCTGGATATCGGTAATGCCTTTGAAAATCCCATATTGTTCAATCACATGTTTATACATTAGATTACCTTCTCTAGGGATTAAACCTTCAACCTTTGGGATCATCAACCACTAAGCTACCACCATACACAGTCCAGGCACAATTATCCAATAACCTTAACCTATAAAAATGTATCAATCGTAGATATCGTATCTTGAATTCGAAACTTTTTCACAGTAAGCCACATGAAGTGTCATTAAACCCAACAGATGCTCCGATACCTGCAGAGCGTGAAGGATATGAGGTCGCAGCTCTTCCGTCAGCTCTGCCGTATGGAGCTGAGAATTAGTAATGAACACTGAATTTCAATGAATATTTTGAAACCAGGCATGCTGTTAGTTCGTTGCCTGATTAATGTCTTCTGCCTGCATGAAGGGCAGTTAGGGATGCTTGTAATTTATTTATGAATAGCAGTAAGATATGATTTATATTCAGCTGCTTCTGTTAGACATGTTCAAATTGCTTGAATTTAATTCCCTAAAATGTTTCAGACGAGCCTTTAATTAGGAGATGGCAATATAGCTTAGCAAACTATCTCAATGTTTTTAGCTTTCAATATATATTTTAATATTTGTGTATTTGCTCCTGGCTTAAAAGATGATTTTCTTCAGAATCAGAATGAGATTTATTGCCAAGTATGCTTACACATACAATGAATTTGTCTTGGTGACAGGAGCTTCCAGTGTACAACAATACAAAAACTGCAGCAAGACATAGATAATAATAAAAAATAGTTATACACATACGTACATACATACATACATATACACATATGTAGTGCAATCTAATACAAATCTGTTATCTGTTATGTACAGTGCAGTCAGAACCATAATTTCAACCAAACAGCAATTGTCATTTAGATTCAGGATGGGTTGAAATGGTTATCTCATGATTCGATGTCGATGCGATACGAGTTTCTTGATTCGATATAATAAAACTTAAAAGACAAAGTATGACAGAAAATTGTTTACATTTTAGAAAAAGTTTGAGCAAAATGCACATTATAATTTCTCATCAGAATAAAGTTCTCCAATACACAATATATGTAAATGCTCAAAGTTCAAATAATAATTTCTCCTTTGTCTTTCTCTATAAGAAAAGATCACAAACAAACCTTCAAAAATAGTTGGATACATTCAAGCTGATCAGGTGCAGGACAAACCATAGAACTGAATGGTACCTGTCCTGAAAAGGTATGTGAAAGTTGGTGTATATATATTTATTTGTGTGTGTGTGTGTGTGTGTGTATATACACACACACACACATACATATATACACACCCACTCTCACATACCTTTTCAGGACAGGTTCCGTTCAGTTCTATATATATATATATATATATATATATATATATACACACACACACTACCGGTAAAAAGTTTTGAAACACTTTTTCATTATTATTATTTATTTATTTATTTTTTTACATTTTAGAATAATAGTAAAGTCATCAAAACTATGGAATAACATAAATGAAACTATAGGAATTATGTTGTGACTAAACAAAATCCAAAATAAGTCAAAACTGTGTGATATTTTTGCATCTTCAAATTATTCACCCTTTACCTAGAATTTTCAGACATGTACTCTTGACATTTTCTCAACCAACTTCTTGAGGTATCACCCTGGGATGCTTTTTAAACAGTATTGAAGGAGTTCCCATCTATGTTGGGCACTTATTGGCTGCTTTTCTTTATTATTTGGTCCAAGTCATCAATTTCAAAAACATTTTTTAAAATTTATTTATTTTTATTAAATTTTAGATTTATAATTAAATAAATTAATATGGTGGCACAATTATATTTTTGTCTACAAAACTCATTTCAAACATTTAAGCATACGCCTTCAGATCAAAAGATTTTTAAGATCATGAGAAACATTTCAGTCAAGAGTTTCAAAAGTTTTGACCGGTAGTGTGAATATATATATATATATATATATATATATGAGTTTACATTCATGTGTATTAAAAGCGCTAAAATGGTACTCTCTTTTTAAGAGTTCAATGAGTGTGTGTTCCGATTCACCGAACATTAACAGCGAGGAGTCTCATGGTTTCATTACCACATTTGTGCTCTGTGTGATTAAATTAATGTTTCTTTTTACTTTTTGATCAACAGTTGACTGTAAAGAACAGAAAACTTGAAGCAATCTCATACCAGCCAGCTTTTCTAAAGACCTGAGAACCAAATGATGATCTTATGGATAGCATTAATACATAACCAGCCCACAAACGCACGCAGCACATTGCAGTCTTTGCTTACGACGAGGCTGGAGCTGTTGTGAAAGTCTGATGCAGATGAATGAAAAACAAGCGAGTAAAATATAATATATCCATGTTTTGAATCACAAAACACTAAGCAGTAAGAATAAAAAACACTTAACTCAATGTGTATATCCCAAGAAACCTCCAGCTGCACAAAAAAAGCATTTGATTGGACAAGGTTTCTCAGCCTGTATGTGACGTCATGTAGGAGTCTTTTTAGCCAGAAGAGAGAGACTGCAGATTTTAAATGTTTATCTTTTGAAAACGGATTTTGTCAACATTTTGCAAGTACACTAGCATATACAGTAGATGACCTTAAAGCTAGATAAAGATATGGACTCAAAGCAGCAAAACTTTAATATTGATTTTGTGTGTATACATTTCTAAAAGGTTATTTCAAGCACCTTAACCACTTTAAGGGCCTTGTGCGAACCCTGTAAACGGTGTAGAAAAAAGTGAAAGAGATTTGATGGGTCATTTCTTTTATGATCACTTGGATGGAAAACAATGTTGCAAATTTCAAAATGTCAAGTTTTGCCTCTGTGGTTGTCATTACACTACATAGTAATAAATAACAATATTCATATAAATATATATTTTTATTACAACTTTTTGGTACATGTAAAATGCCACGCAGAAACTTCAGTGAACTTTTTCGAGTGATGACACAAATAAGTTATGAGTTGATTCAAGGAAATGGAGAGTTTAAACTAATGTGCAGAAATGAGCTGATCTTACTATCTTTACATTTTTCTTTCTACTTAAGTTTAAATTAGACGCTATTAAAACATCTGTCTTATTGCTTTCATATGCAAGTTGCGAGACAAAAAAGAATTGTGAAACTAGTCTAATGGCACGGTCTTTAGGAAACTTAAAGCACATTAAGATCATCACAATATTTACGATGTTGCTTAATTTTATTTCACAGGTGAAATCACCACGTATATGTCGTGAATACTCAATATATAGCCCAACTCTACCTTTTGTCTAACTCTCTTGCATGCTTTGTTTTTATTTGTTTTCTTTCAATAACAGCATTTTTTTTATTTTTTATATTGCCTGCTAATCTGCTTAATATCCCAAACAACTCTGATTTTCTTGCCAGGAACAACAACTCTCACGTGTCTAATCTTTCCTCACCAATTATCTGCTTATTTGATTAATTCTGCTGCTTTATTGACTTGAGTGTTTGGAATTCCGTCAATGTTGTCTGACCTTTTCAGCACCTCTTTATCCTCATTATCTTGTTGACCTGTTACAAAGGTTTGCAGGATACCCCTGTAACATGAGCTGAGATGTTGTCTCACATTTCACATACCTAGTAAGTTCACGAGGTGTGTGATTAAACAGGGCAGTAGTGTGTTTTTAAAGACTTTACACACTGGCCATGTTTATGTGCAACAAAATAATCAGTTTAGAATCTGACTGATAGCTCAATCGGATTGAAAAGACTTCATGTAAACACAAAAATGACCCAATTGAGCTGGATCCAAATGAAATTTCCATCTGATTGAAGGGGGTGGTGTAGACCTGAAATAATCTGATTAAGATAAAAAATATTAGCCATGTAAATAAAGGTAAAGATGCAAGAGAGTTTCTTTTTTTATAAAAAACATAGATCTGTAAATAGAAAATGTAATTTCAGACTGGAACCTGTCTCCCTCTTTATCAGACAAATGAGGTGTTAAAGGTGTTAAATCAGGTCTTTATCAGTTGTTAAAATGAGGCCTTGTTATTAAAATTGTATAATCATATTTTGAGTCACTTTGTGTAGAATATGGCTGGTGTCTCAATGGTTTCTGACCAGTCATATGTCATTTCTAAGGGTGACTCATCTCAAGGGCAGCAGAGAAGCATGTGTGTTAAACATTAGACATTTTAATCCACTGAGACAAAACAATGACTCAATCATTTTAGAAGCTAAAGGGCAGATAGGCTGTTTTGATAGGCTGACAAAGCTAAATTGACTATTAAAGGTGCTGTAAGGTAATTTGTTTTTGGATTACCCCTAAAATGTGTGTAACCTGACAGCGCTTTTTTAGCCAGTCGCAAAACTAGCCAACCAAAAATACTCTCTGCAAATCCTTTTGCGCATTTGGATTTGCTGACATGTTTTTGGAGGACAGGGTTTTGATAAGAGGGCATGTGATTTGAAGTTTGCATAATGTCTAAAAACACTTAGAGCAACTTTAACACAAAAGTAGATTAGAGCAGCACATGCACATATATGTAGCCTACGTGAACTGATGACCCAAAACATTATGACCACTCACAGGTGAAGCAAATAACGTTGATCATCTCCTAACAAGGCCTCATGTCAAGGTCTGGGTAGATTAGATGGTAAGAGAACAATCAGTTCTCAAAGTCAAAGTGTTGAATGCAGGAGAAATGGTAAGGAGTAAAAACTTGCGCGACTTTGACATGGTCTAAATTGTTATGGCCAGGCAACTGGGTTAGAGCATCTCTGAAACAGCAAGGCTTGTGGGGTGCTCCCGGTCAGCAGTGGTGAGTACCTACCGACAGTGGTCCATGGACGGACAAACCACAAACCGGCAACAGAGTGTTGGGTAAACAAGGCTTATCGATGCATGAGGGCAACGAATGCTATTTTGTCAGGTCCGAACCAACAGAAGGTCTACTGTGGCACAAGTCACAGAAAATGTTAATGATAGTTACAGGAGGAATGTGTCACAACACATAGTGCATCGCACCCTGCTGCGTATGGGTCTGCGTAGCCGCAGACCGGTCAGAGTGCCCATGATGACCCCTGTCGACCATCAAAAGCGCCTTCACTGGGCACGCGAGTGTCAGAACTGGACCTTGGAGCAGTGAAAGAAGGTTGCCTGGTCCGATGAGTCCCGTTTTCTTTTACATCACATGGGTGGCCATGTACGTGGGCGCCGTTTACCTGGGCAAGTGATGGCACCAGGATGCGCTGTTGGAAGCCGACAAGCCGGTGGAGGGAGTGTGATGTGGCAAAGTTCTGCTGGGAAACCCGGGATCCGGTTATTCGTGTGGATGTCAATTTGACACGTGCCACCTACCTAAACCTCATTGCAGACCAGGTACACCCCTTCATGACAATGGTGTTCCCTGATGGCAGTGGCCTCTTTCAGCAGGATAATGCGTCCTGCTAGACTGAACACATTATTCAGAAATGGCTTGAGGAACATGATGAAGAGTTCAAGGTGTTGGCCTGGCCTCCAAATTCCCCAGATCTTAATCCGATTGAGCGTCTGTGGGATGTGCTGGACCGACAAGTCCGATCCACAGCGGCTCTACCTCGCAACTTAAAGGACTTGAAGGATCTGCTGCTAATGTCTTGGTGCCAGATACCACAGAACATCTTCAGGAGTCTTGTAGAGTCCATGCCTCAGCATGCTGATACCAAATTAACTTTATTGAGACCAACATCGTGCGGTAATTGTTGTTAAAAACACCAGCAGCAAAATAGCGCCCTCAGTTGACAACTGTTTTGAACAACATGGCTTAAAAATGGCAGTAAGTCTCAATAATTCGCTGCAAATACAGAACTATGAGAACATGTAAAATGATTGACAGGTCGAAAGCGTCATTGTCACATTTTTGTTTGCTGTTTACAGTGTCCAGAGCTGTCACAGAGACATTTGAGATGTCTTAATACACTTATTTCAGTAAATCTCTCAGGGAGAAGGAACATTTTGTGTACCTTTCTGTGAAAAAAAAAAAAAAAAACCGCTTGCAGCGCTTTTAATTAGTATCCTAAAAATGCATAAATACAGTATTTGGCTATTGGTAATTATTAATCAGCTAAAAAAGGAAATTTGTTTCAGAGGCAAGTTAGGTATTACATTTTGATGAAAAATACAAAAAATATTTTTCCTTTGGATTAATGTGCTAATGAATCATTCATGACAAGACCAGGAAACTGTATTAAGAGAGAGGTGTTTTCAGACCTGTAGCTCGTTTAAATTGTTCCGAAAACAGAGGCTAAATTGTTACAATGTTGCGTTTTCTTCTTGGTTCGGTTTACTTTCACATGGAAACATTTCAAAACAGACCAAAACTGTGTTAATAAATGTCACATGTGAGCAAAATTGGATCCAAGTTTGTGTGATGTTCAAGTATTTAGCTCTTGCATCCAAATACCGGTTAAAATGATATACCTGCATAAATTTGTCAACTGTTACAAATTTCAGACTACTGTTTATGTCACAGTTATGCAAAAAGCTTCCGCGTGGCACAAAATGTGCGTTCCAGTCAGAGGTTGCACTGCAAATAAAATTTGTCACTCGGTTGGATATGAGTTGTAAAATTTTTGTCATGGTTATTTTTATCTGTCATTAGCTGATTTGCATTATTTCTGTATTGAAAAATGCCTGTTTTCATGGACACGGAAGCTACGTACAGTAAAGATGTTTTACATCTGTCATAAAGTTGCTAACGTGAAGCAATTGCACTATTTACCTCAGGAATTATAAAGTAACTGTTATTTTAAACGTGCAATTATGTCTAATATAGTCGCCAAAAGGCTCTATCCACGTTTTGATTATGAATTACAGCGACGTGCTGACCTACAGATTTGTTCCCCGCAGATCCATCAAGTATGTTTATAGTTTTTATTGGGATATTATTTGGTGCGTTGGTCCGTTTGGTTGATTTGTATTCTCAGCTCAAGCGAACCACTCCAGAGTTAGTTTGCAATCGGTTCGAGACCACCTCGTTCAGGAGGTCTCAGATCGATTGTTTTGGTGCAGATCCGAGTGCGATTGCTGTGTTCATATATGCTTAAATGAACCGAACCAAGGGAGAAAACGCGCAAGGTTCCGAATCAAACACTCCAAATGAGCCAGGTGTGAAAACGCCCTTAAGCATCCATTTAGGGACCCATAAAGGGGGAAAGGGTCTTCCATTTTCAGTTTTAATTTCTCTTAATTACCAGCTCATTACTGAGCATGACTGGATCAGCACAGCAGACAGAAATTTGCATTTAATGCAGCATATAGGCCCAATGAAGGAAGTGCATAATCACTTCAAAAATGTCTGATTTATTAGTCTGATATGCTAGGTTTGCACAAACTTTTCTTTTGTAGGTGTTTACTTAAACTCTGACTTCACTGTGTTTCAAACAGCAGAAAACACACAGCCCAGGGCACAGCTCGGAGACAATTTCAGCCGCTTTGACAAATCAAGACCATCTATAAGTGGACATAAGTATGTGAGGAAGGTCAGTTTTGTTTAACAGTCTATAATGACATGTTTGATGAAGTATGTCCTTGTCCCAGTGTTGAGGTTTGCTGATGGCAATCTGTGTATATAGTTTAGGCAGGATTAGTCAAGTCTTACATTCTTCCCCAAACCTGTTTAAGAAAATCACTAATCCCAGACAACAATAGAAACAAGCCATTACATGTCATGTTGCCTGCTTGCCATGATATAAAAAATATCTAGTGCAATATCATGAAATGGTTTATTATGAAATAGCAGGACTTTTGAAGGGGAAAGTATGCTTTTGTGTGCCTGTTGGAGAAAGAGATATGTTTAATAATTGACCATGTCTTACTGAGTCTCAGTTTATTAAAGTCAAAATGAATAAATGAGAGTGGAGCTTAAAAGAAGCCAGGATGAATTTCAGATGAATTTAGCAGGATAACCTCTTTTTGTAGATATTCACTGTCTGCTAAAGCTTGTTGTGATTTGACTTGCGGCTAGTCTCGTATACTGTCATAAACTGTGATGAAGTCTAGTCCACATTGCAGCTTATTCTGGCCAAGAACCCGCCCTCTTAGAAAGGAACAGGTCATCTGACCAACATGTAAAGCCAAAAACAAAAACCTTGTGGATCAGTTTGTTTCTTTTACTAGTCTTAAAGGGAAGGTAAATCTGACATTACTTTTGGAATAGAAAAGAAAATACGGTTGTGCTCAAGATATCTCATTTACTTGTCACTAAATGTCTCAAACAAAACTCTTAAATTTATTTCAGAAGCAGAATGAGCTTTATTGCCAAGTGTTCTCACGTACACAAGGAATTTTGTTTTTTTGTTTTTTTTTGGTGATAGGAGAAACAAGTGCACACAGAACATTACAGTGAGACACAGAATATAAACACGCGGCGGCGACGTTCAGCTCAAGGTTGTTGTGACCGCACCAGACAGCCAGCTGATCAACCTCCCGTCTGTATGCAGACTTGTCACCACCACGAATGAAGTAGATGACCATGGTGTCGTCTGCAAACTTCAGGAGATTGACAGTGGGGTCTTTTGCAGTGCAGTCATTTGTGTACAGGGAGAAGAGCAGTGGAGAGAGAATGCATCCCTGAGGAGCACCACTGCTAATAGTGAGGGTCCCAGATGTGAGTTTCCCCAGTCTCACTAGCTGCTGCCTATCTGTCAGAAAGCTGGTAATCCATCGACAGATTGGGGTGGGCATGGAGAGCTGGGTCAGTTTGGTTGAGAGAACATCAGGCATGATGGTATTGAAGGCTGAACTGAAGTCCACAAATAGGATCCTTACATAAGTCCCAGGTCCGTCAAGGTGTTGCAGGATATAATGCAGTCCCATATTGACAGCATCATCTAGGGATGCACTGATACCACTTTTTCTCTTCCGATTCAGATATCGGAAATCTCAGTATCGGCCGATACCGATCCCAAGCTGATACCAGTGTTGTTTTTTTGCATAATCAGTTTAGAATATCTTTACATTATTGTGTGGAACTAATTGGGAGTACTCTTTAATATGTAAAATAACACAAACCTCTAACTACACATTATTTCAATATAAATGTATAGCTTATTTTAGAAACACTTTATTATTAACTAATATACTGGATAATGTAGCAGCAAAATTAACAGTAATTCCAGTCTTCAAGTCTTCAATAGAAAGGAAACCAGTGTTTTTTTTTTTTTTTTGCATTTTTAAAAAATATTTTTTTTTTAACTTGCATCTGGACTTTAAAGGATTCAGATCTCTTTTTTGTTCAATTTAGTTGTAAGACATCAGTCCACTTTTCATTCACACAGTTATTTTTTGGAACCCATTCAACTTAAAATTTTTTATAAATTGTAAACAAATACTAATGATGATGATAATAATAATAAATTGTTATTAATATTATTATTATTTACTTAATTTTAAATACAACAGTAATATATATAAATCGTGCACTTTTTATACCCTCACGCTTCTATTTTGACATTCTAAACTCTCTCTGTCTGTTTGTAGCCAAGTTCACAATAGTTTAATTTGAATCTTATTCAAATTCTGGTAAAATGCACCCAGTGCTGTTCTAAATGCATATTATAAGTGAACCGAACTATTAAGCATCTACTTCTTTCTTAGATGCTGTTCTTGAGTAGCGCTCAAATATTGCACACCGCTGTGAAGGCTAAAAATAGACGTGAGTGCATCACCAGACTGTGCGTGAGTTTGTGTCAACAGAGCAGCACCATTCACGAATGTGCTGGCGCTGCACATACTATATATTTACTTATTAAACACAGCCTTTTATGATTCACAGAACTATCGCACGTCTTCAGGTGGCTTTGAATAAAATGCATGAGTCATATGAACTGCTTTAATGGTGTTTTTATGGTTATTTTATGTCATTTTTGGAGCTTGACAGTAACGAACATGACTAACACACAGTGTCGGGTTTGGATCGGGCTCGTCGGACTGATACCCGATCCCTCTAAAAGCTTCAGTATCGGAGCCGATACTGATCCAAGTATCGGATCAGTGCATCCCTAGCATCATCCACAGACCTGTTTGGTCGTTAAGCAAACTGAAGGGGGTTCAGCAGGGGTCCATTGATGTCCTTCAGGTAGGCCAAAACCAGTCTCTCAAATGACTTCATGACCACACACGTGAGAGCGACAGGTCTGTAATCATTAAGTCCTGTGATTTTGGGTTTTTTGGGGACCGGAATGATGGTGGAGCGTTTGAAGCAGAAGGAAACTCCACAGTGCTCCAGAGATCTATTGAAGATCTGTGTGAAGATGGGGGCCAGTTGGTCAGTGCAGACATTCAGACAGGCAGGTGAAACACCATCTGGGTTGGAAGCTTCCCTAGACGTTTGTTTCTTAAAGACCCAGCACACATCCTCCTCACAGATCATAAGTGCAGATTGCGTAACAGGAGGGGGAGAAGGGGGGTTCCAGGAGGTGTGGGTGTGTGTGTGTGTGTGTGAAGTGAAGATCAGAGTGGGGGAGGGGTGCGAGACTGGGCTTTTCAAACCTGCATAAAAACACATTCAGTTCATCAGCCATTAGTTGATTCTCTACAGAGCGAGGGTGAGGTGTTTTGTAATTGGTGATGCTTTTTAGGCCTTTCCACACATGCAGGATTGTTGGCTGAAAATTGGTTTTTCAGCTTTTCAGAGTAGCTTCTTTCAGCCACTCTGATTTCCTTAGCAAGTTTGTTCCTGGCCTGGTTGTACTATGGTTTATCCCCACTTCTGTTAGCATCCTCTTTGGTATGACGAAGCTGTCTGAGTTTTCCTTTAAACCATGGTTTATCGTTACTGAATGATAAAAATTTCCTAAAAGAGATGCACATATCCTCACAGAAACTGATTTTGATGTCACAGTATCTGTGAGCTCGTCCAGGTCTGTGGCTGCAGTCAGTGCAGTCAAAGCAGGCTTGTAGTTCAAGCTCTGCTTCATTGGTCCATCTCTTTACAGTCCTTACTACAGGCTTAGCTGATTTTAGTTTCTGTTTAAAAGGTATTGGCGATTTCAGCAAGCGCTTTAAATATTTATGCAGTATGCATCGCTCATAAATGGGTTTTTGGGCTGTCCAGGGGCATCTCATATTGGTCCAAAACAATAATTTGACAATATCCTCAGACACGATTATTAAAGTAGCAAGGATAATGCCTTTTTTAAAATAAAGATTTTCAAACAGGTTGCCCCCCACCCCCCATACACATGCCATTGGTTAAGCCAGAGTTGCTGTGTCAGGCTTTGTTTCGAAAGCACCACAGTGCTTACATTTTTTTGGTTACAGATGTCTCTACATATTAAGTTTAGACAGGAGAAAGTATTTTAACATCTAATAAATTACACTTGTCTTCACATATAAGGTTTAATATTCAGAAAGTTCTCCTAAAAATTCACCTGTGTCAGTGTAGCAAGCTCACTTTCATACTATGATGTTAAACCGCTTGTGTCATCTTAATCTTTGTGTCAGTAGTAAGCCGATTCAGCACAGACATAACAGTGATGCTGAACACGAACATTCCAGCGTTATTAAAAATGATTAATATATAAAAGCTGTATTTTGATACTGTGTGGTCTCAGTTTCAGGACTGTTTGTTCCTGTGAATCGACAGTTGAAGTCAAAAGTTTACATACACTTAGGTTGAAGTCATTAATACAAATTTTTTAACCACTCCACAGATTTCATATTAGCAAACTATAGTTTTGGCAATCATTTACACACAAAGTAGATGTCTTGACATTAGTAATTTTTCCAACAATTGTTTACAGACAGATTGTTTCACTTTTAATTGACTATCACAATTCCAGTGGGTCAGAAGTTGACATCCATTAAGTTAACTGTGCCTTTAAGCAGCTTGGAGAATTCCAGAAAATGATATCAAGTCTTTAGACAATTAGCCAAGTAGCTTCTGATAGGTGTACTGAATTGAAGGTGTTCCTGTGGATGTATTTTAAGGCCTACCATCAAACTCAATGCCTCTTTGCTTGACATCATGGGAAAATCAAAAGTAATCAGCCAAGACCTCAGAAACAAATTGTGGACCTCCACAAGTCTGGTTCATCCTTGGGAGCAATTTCCAAATGCCTGAAGGCACCACGTTCATCTGTACAAACAATAGTATGCAAGTATAAACACCATGGGACCATGCAGCCATCATACCGCTCAGGAAGGAGATGCATTCTGTCACCTAGAGATGAACGTAGTTTGGTGCGAAAAGTGCAAATCAATCCCAGAACAACAGCAAAGGACCTTGTGAAGATGCTGGAGGAAACAGGTAGACAGGTATCTATATCCACTGTAAAACGAGCCCTATATCGTCATAACTTAAAAGGCTGCTAAGCAAGGAAGAAGCCAATGCTCCAAAACTGCCATAAAAAAGCCAGACTACAGTTTGCAAGTGCACATGGGGACATAGAATGGAACTTTTTGGCCATAATGACCATTGTTATGTTTGGAGGAAAAAGGGTGAGGCTTGCAAGTCGAAGAACACCATCCCAACCATGTCATGTTGTGGGGGTGTGTTGCTGCAGGAGGGACTGGTGCACTTCACAAAATAGATGGCATCATGAGGAAGGAAAATTATGTGGCTATATTGAAACAACATCTCAAGACATCAGCCAGGAAGTTAAAGCTCGGTCGCAAATGGGTCTTCCAAATGGACAATGACCCCAGGCATACCTCCAAAGTTGTCAAAATGGCTTAAGGACAACAAAGTCAAGGTATTGGAGTGACCATCACAAAGCCCTGACCACAATCTGATAGAAAATTTGTGGGCAGAACTGAAAAAGCATGTGCGAGCAAGGAAGCCTACAAACCTGACTCAGTTACACCAATTCTGTCTGGATGAATGGGACAAAATTCTAGCAACTTGTGAGAAGCTTGTGGAAGGCTACCCAAAATGTTTGACCCAATTTAAAGGCAATGCTACCAAATAGTAACAAAGTGTATGTACATTTCTGACCCACTGGTAATGTGATGAAATAAATAAAATCTGAAATCATTCTATTATTCTGACATTTCACATCGTAAAATAAAGTAGTGATCCTAACTGTCCTAAGACAGGGAATGTTTTCTATAATTAAATGTCAGGAATTGTGAAAAACTGAGTTTAAATATATTTGGCTAAGGTATATGTAAACTTCGGACTTCAACTGTATGAAGTGCAATAGAAAAGCAATGTCAGTTTTTTCATCTAAAGGTGATGTGATCTTTAAAACCTAAATCCCTGTGGTGCTGTCAGGACCCATCAGAACAGGTGTCTCACCATCTGGGCCTCTTTTGCTACCTGCTCGCAGTGGCTTTTTCCACGCTTTCTTCCTCCTTTGAATTTTGTTCAGTAAAGTTTATATATGATTTAACATAGTGGTGCACCGATCAGGAAATTTGAGGTACCGATACCGATCTCTGATTTGTTTTTTGTTTTTTTTTGTTTTTTACATTAAGATCAGCCGATACTGATTTTTTTTAAAAGGGCCCTTTGCCACACTTTTGTAAGCTATATGCTGCAGTTATGTTTATGCCCCACACAGAAAAATTACAGTAATACTTTAGAAAAAGGTTCCATTTGTTAACATTATTTAACAACATCACTGTAGCTAACATAAACTAATGAACTTAATGTTAGTTACAAACATATACTAATAATTTTTTTAAATCAAATTCAAATTTTGTATTAGTTAACATTAATGCACTATGAACTAACATGAACTAACAGTGAAAAATTTTATTTTTATTAACTTAATGATTAATAAATGCTGAAAAATATTGTTAATTGTTTGTTCATGATACCTAATGCATTAACTAATGTTAGAGAAATGAAACTTTTTTATAAAGTATTACCAAAATTACAGTAATTGTGAATTGCTAACATTGATTTGTATTGAAAACAGTTATGAATAGTTCTGTTGTCAATATCAAAAGGTCATTGTGACATACTAGCAACCAATAAAAACCATGAGAGCATTACACACAGTAGACATATGTTAAAAAATAAGAAATACATATCCATTATAAGCTCTAAAACTGCTTCAGTGAGAAATCATTCAGATCTATGATTTGTTTAATGTCTTTGCCGTTTTTCTGTAACACAAATCACTAATTATTAAGCAAATGCATAAAGACGCGATGCTGTTAAGGTTAAAATGTAATTGCTGTGATTAGTGGTATTGTGACCAACATTAATCGTATTTAAATTGGGATCCTCCCATACTAGCGCTAGGATGAGTGACTGATGAGATATTGAGAGCACTTGGAGAGCCGCATGTTTGATTGACACCAAGAGTGCTCATGTTGAAAAGAGTAAAGCTAAAAGCTTTAAAAGCTTAAAGTCTCTATCGCTCCACACAATGTCTGATTGTGACTACTCGCATTACATCACGTGTACTCAGATTTGTATTTGCATGTTTATTTGTTGTTTAATTTGTTTTTATACCCGTTAGCACCCTCTTTATCCTCTTCCTGCTCACTGTGCAGCAAGTCAGAATAACTACCGTATTGACTCTAGAAAATGGGCAACTTAATATTCATACACATGTAATTCTTACACATTATTAAAGACAAAATGGAAAATTCATGTGAATTACATCATGTCTGAAAGTTTAAATTTGTGAATGCTTAGAATTGCCAAGATCTCCCCCTCCAAATGCCACTCTGTCATGCTTCAAGGGCTGAGCAAGCATTCATTTATTAGAGGAGCAGTTTATGTGTGATTCCCTGCGTGCTGCAAAAAAGATCGGCTATAAATCTAGGCATGATCGCCGATCACGGATTTAAGATGAATATCGGCCCATTTCAATCGGTGGTCCATCGATTGGTGGACCCCTAGTTTAACATGTTTGATATATATAATAGTCAATTACAAGTCCCATACATCAAATACAATTTTGTCCTAATTTTGAGCAAAATTTTAAGTGGGTTTTTGGACCAATGACATTTCACTGTGGGTCGGGCTACTCGGTGTGATTAGATGAACGTAGAAACCAAGCATCCAACAAAATGTCTTGTTGCACACAACACTATTGATGACACTGTTTTTCTTTTTTGATAAACATGGAAGACATGCTATTTATTGCTTTATCATTTCATGTCTGGATATAACAGCCTAACATGACTATTAACATCATCCACCAGAAGTATATTACCATACATTAAATCATGTTTTTTTCCCCTTTTCTTTGAAGTATATTCTGGTAAGAATGTGTCTGCCAAGAACATAATTATAGAACCTCTTGCTAAAGTGTAATAAAGATGTCTATTTACAGCAGTGAGATTAAATGGAGAACAAATGGACACTTCTGCTTCTCAGATATTTCTCCTGAGCAAAGCACTAGGCTAAGTTACTATGTATGTCTCAGTCAGATTTAATACAAAGTTGATTTTTCAATTAAACATAATTGACAACTCCACGAAGTCTCCAAAAGAGCAACATCTGAGCAATAACATACTTGGTGCAGGCCTGTAGTGCAGTGGCAGTTGCTGACTGTTCAGATGGCCGCAATTTAATTGCATGATTGAAAAAGAACAATTTTGTTTTTTTGTTTTGAGAAAAACTGAAAAATTTATTTAATTTGACTGAAATTACTGTTGGTTGAAACAAAGCTGGAGGTGTTGTTTTGATTTAGAGATGAAGGATTGAATTAGGAACAGACAAAAAGCAGTCAGACTCTGGGCATTCCACCAGACAGAGAGAGAAAGGGCCAAATAGGGAAAGGCACAACACTAACGTTCCTGTCCTTGACAAGGGCTCTTTTCTTCCTGTCTGTATTGCATGTGATTTATAGAAAGAGGGAAATAAAAAGCACAAAACGTGCAATTTTCTGCCATTCTAGGTCACAGTTGTGTATACTCATCAAAAGGAAATCAAAATTAACCCTCTTTACTTTTGATTGTTCCTGGTCTTATTGTGCACAGTTCATCAGTGCAGTTAATAAAAAAAATAAATTAAAAAAAAATATTTTTGATCAAAATCAAATAGCATCTAAAACAACTTTTTCCTTTACTGTCTGATTTCACAAATCTGTATTTTTCAAACCTTGTCCAACAACCACCTGAGTCCATTCTGGTATGTAACGCCAACTTTTCATGATCCAGAAAATTTCCAATCAAGCCTGACTCTACATGTTTTTCACTCAGAATTGTGCCAGATAATGGTTGTAAAATTGGTTGTGAATAGTGCTTCATGTTGACTTTAAAGACCCCATGGAATAAAAATTTTTGTTTTGTGGCTTTTAGTCCACATATAATACCTTTGGGGCCATCTGCATGCTACATTACTCCTAAAAATTTACAAAATGAAACTATTCACCCTTTTCCTGAATGCAGAGGTGTTCCATAATGCATAAATGGAAGCCTGTTGTCATATGTTCTTAATGGATATGATGGTTTTTAATGTGATAATGTGAGGAAAAAAAAACATGTTGATGGTGCCAATACTTCAATAAGTCACAATGACCATTTTTTGGCAGTGCCTCACCCATCAAAGTTTAAGGTGTTGATGGATGACATGAAGCTATGGAGGTGAGTTTCATTGATATCATGAGTTATGACACAACACAAGCTGAGCCTGAACTAATTTTTATTCCAACTAACCCTTAAAGCGGTTGTTGTTCTCCTTTTGAAACCGTTGTATTGGTAGTTTTGACATTGTTTCTTACATAGACTGGCATCAGAAAACAGTCCAGCTGCAGTTAGATTCATCATGGTGGCACCCAGTGGTTGGTCAGGAAAACTGAATATATGCGTTTACACATTTACAGTTTTTCCTCTTCCAGGAAAATGGTATTGATGACTCATCTTGCACTACTCAGATTTTTGTCCAATCAAAAGCTCTCTAGAATGAGTGTTCCTCCTAATACCACTTAAACCAACTAGCAAGTAGCCAGTCATGGTTCGTGGGTGTGGCGTAATGGGCAGATTTTTGTACAATCAAAAGCTCTCTAGAATAAGTGTCCCTCCCCCTAATACCACCTGAAACCAACTAGCAAGAAGCAAATCATAGTTCATGGCTGTACCTGAGACATAACTAAAGCCTATTGGCTATTAGGGAAAAAAAAAGGGATCAGCCCTTCTATATGTCCTGCCCAAACTTTGTTTCAATAGGAAATACATCAGCACAGGAAAGAAAAGCAGCTCGTAAAGCCATTTCGTGGGGGTTTTATAGTAATGCCGTTGCAGCTTTTTCTTGATATAAAACTGACCATAATCTTTTTGTAGCTAACCGTTCACTTGACAATTCCATTTACATGGGCGACAAATTAATGATACTGGACTTCGTTGAATTTCCCTAAGACATCTGGGATCTGTTTTATCACAGTAGCATGATAACATGGCAGTATCATGCAGAAGCACTTTGCACGCTTTGCTTGTGAGTCCTTTGCTCGCACATGGCTGTTTCTCACAAGCTGTTCAAACAAAGCTTTGCAGCTTGGCTTGATAAAGAAATATTGTGACAATTTCGATGCCTCAAATGAATCTGTGATGATACTGGATTTGAGGAAAGTTATCCTGTATGACTTCAGAAGATTACAAAGAGCCTACAGGTTGACATTTTGTTGATCCTACCAAAGCTGTAGCAGCTTTCAGCAATGGGAAAGCGCATTTTGTACAGAATTGATATGAAATCCTCCTATGAATCAGAGGATTTTATTGCTTTTCCAGTTTATAATTAGGTAAACTGTCATCTTATGCATTTTGATGAGGGTTGACCTTTCCAAATGTGGCTTCATTTCCTTTAAAAAAAAAATATTTTCAATGCAACATTTCCTACAGCTTTTAACAAACATCCTAAATTGATTAAATGAAGCTTGCTCAGATAAGACAGACATTCTAGTGCATGCTGTGGAATATTTGAGGAACTCCAGCTGGTATTTCGAATAAACAGTGCAGCTAAGTTGTGTGAAATCTAATTAAGTTTCTCGCTGGCTCTACAGTTATGTTGGCAGATGATAGCAGCACTTCAAACACCTACAAACTTGTTAGTGGGAATCTCAGCTTGATGATTAGCTCACCATCTGACTTGTTGACTCATCATGACTTAACCTTTTTGTTTCTGTGCTTGTGCAAGGACTCATCCCCAGTAACTGATCTACCATCACCAAACAAGTCTTTACACTTTGCAGCTTATTTGGGACAAGAACCGCCCACTTAGACAAGAAGTCACCATCTGACCAATATCTAAAATAACCAACCATGGTTCATTGATGTTTAGAGGCAGGTAAATCTAAAATTGTAATGCCACAACTAGAGGTCAACCGATAGGTGGTCGAAAAGGCCAATAACTGATTAATCGGCCAATAGTTTTTAAAATCGATTTATTTAATGTTAGAAAAATTTCTTGGTCTTTCCTTAATGTGACCGGCACAGACATAGAGGCTGCAAGAGTCCAAAATTAGTAAAATCCCAGAAGCGTGTTTGTTGTGCAATCAAAATTCAAGTAATAATTAAAAAATAAAATAAAATGAAGATTTGGTGCATACCACGGGACTTCTAATTACAAACAAGCCCGAAATACACAGGACTCTTATTTTTAAACATATGCGCTTCCAACTCACAAAAACACACAGAGAAACAGAACATGCACTCTAACAATCATCTACAATGTATTACAATAGAATCACTATAAAGTAAATGTTTTCATGCTGGGTAATAAATACTGTTTGAGCAGTAAATAATCAACAGTAGATACATAATCATTCATCAATAGTAGATCATCAGCGATCAATTGTCATACATGTCTTTTTACAGTTGAAGTCAGAAGTTTATATACACTTAGGTTGAATTCATTAAAACTCATTTTTTAACCACTCCACAGATTTAATATTAGCAAACTATAGTTTTTGCAAGTCGTTTAGGACATCTACTTTGTGCATGACATGAGTAATTTTTCCAACAATTGTTTACAGGCAGATTGTTTCACTTTTAATTGACTATATCACAATTCCAGTGGGTCATAAGTTTACATACACTAAGTTAACTGTGCCTTTAAGCAGCTTGGAAAATTCCAGAAAATAATGTCAAGCCTTTAGCTTCTGATAGGAGGTGTACTGAATTGGAGGTGTACCTGTGGATGTATTTTAAGGCCTACCTTCAAACTTGGTGTATCTTTGCTTGACATCATGGGAAAATGAAAAGAAATCAGCCAAGATCTCAGAATAAAATAAATGTGGACCTCCACAAGTCTGGTTCATCCTTGGGAGCAATTTCCAAATGCCTGAAGGTACCATGATCATTTGTACAAACAATAGTACGCAAGTATAAACACCATGGGACCATGCAGCCATCATACCACTGAGGAAGGAGATGCATTCTGCCTCCTAGAGATGAACGTAGTTTGGTGTGAAAAGTGCAAATCAATCTGGAGGACTGGGCAAAAATTCCAGCAACTTTTTGTGAGAAGCTTGTGGAAGGCTACCCAAAATGTTTGACCCAAGTTAAACAATTTAAAGGCAGTGCTACCAAATAATAACAAAGTGTATGTAAATTTCTGACCCACTGGGAATGTGATGAAAGAAATAAAAGCTGAAATAAATCATTCTCTCTACTATTATTCTGACATTTCACATTCTTAAAATAAAGTAGTGATCCTACCTGACCTAATACAGGGAATATTTTCTATGATTAAATGTCAGAAATTGTGAAAAACTGAGTTTAAATGTATTTGGCTAAGGTGTATGTAAAATTCTGACTTAAACTGCATGTAACCCTTTGCATTAATAATCATGAATTAGTCCATAAACAGTGACTGTAAAAGTGTCTTGGTTGGCTGCAATGCTCTAAATGTAAATATTCACCAAATTTAGGTTTTTGTAGCCTGTATATTCTCAAAATGAAGGGGTTTGGCCACACACACACACACACACACACACACACACACACAAATAAAATAAAAACAAAACACTATCAGCACTGATTTTTGTAAGGATAGTTCCAAAAAGTAACTAAGGGCACCGCTTTAAACAACAGTACACAATGTGGAACAATGTGAGAGCTCACTCAAATAATGGTTTTAAATGTATAGTTTTACAAACAACATTAGTGAAATAATTTAAATTATCTGAAAATATGTGTAGTATCTGAATTTCTGTTTGCCTCAATTTTGTGGGGAAAATGTTGATTATGGCGGATGACTGAGTCTCTCTCATGTTACTGTAGGACTGGCATCAACAACATGATTTCTTTTCAGGTGTCCCAAGAAGTTTGTCGTATTTCCAGAGTATTTGAATTCGTACTGCCATTATTTGCAAATGACATGGGTTTTGTCTGTCTGTCCATCTTTTCTTCTAAATCCAAAATACTTCCATACTTATGAATAGTTTCTGACAGGAGAGTATATGCTGTCTGTGTTTTGTTTTGTTGTCTTGACTGCTACTGCTCAGAGTGCTCGGTTGCTGCATCGCCTGGCGCTTGTTGTACAATTGGAAGAGGACGCACTCTTTGACGGAAATGCGTACGCATGTGGCTGCCATGAGACTGCACCCCTTTCCCCATGTGACGAGGAGGAGGTTGTGGCCGGGCCGTGAGGAAGCATGCATCTAATCTGCCTGAATCTAATCAGCCAGGAGGGGGATAAAGACGAGCCTGAGGTGCCAGTTCGAGAGAGAGAGAGAGAGAGACACGCACGTAGCCGCTGTGTGTGTTTGTCGGTGTTTTTAAGTTGATTTATGTCATTAAAAGTTTCGTTGATTGTTCCCTCCAGTTCCCGCTTCCTCCTTGGAAGGGAAGGCAGAGTCTGCCACAGTGGTGCCAAAACTCGGGATAGGAGGAAGATGCGCCATCAGAAAAGCCCTCACCGCAGGGGGAGGGTCGCGATGCCGAGGGGGTATGATACGGTGGTACTGGAGAGGTTCGCCTGAAGGTGGAGGAGCATGCTGCCATCCGCCAGGAAACGACAGAGCCGCTGCCATCCGTCAGGGGGCGGGGGAGCTTGCTGCCGGTCGTTACAGGGCGGAGGAGCTGCTGCCGGTCGCTACAGGGTGGAGGAGCCACTACCGTCCGCCATGGGTCGGCCAGTAGGTGAGGTCCAGTGCCATCGTCCGGTGTCACTGAGGACTGCTGGCCGAGGACCGAATGGTGGCGTGGTTGGTGACTGGAGTGTTTTGTTTTTTTCTCTGTCTCTCCCCCTCGCACTTTTCCTCTCCCCTCTTCCTCCCCTCCTCTCCCAGGGTCCAAAGAGCCAGGGAATACCTGCCAGCAGAAGGACTGCCAGAAGGGCAACACCTCCCTTCCTCTAGGAAGGGAGGAGAGGGGAGTACGTCAAGCTGGAGGATTCCCCGGCTTGAATTGGTTGATGGAGGAGTGTGACGAGGAGGAGGGTGTGGCCGTGCCGTGAGGATGCACGCCCGGCGCTAAATCTTCCTAATCAGCCGTGAGGGGGATAAGGATGTAGCGGAGATGCCAGTTAGAGAGAGAGAGAGACACACGTGGCCGCTGTGTGTGCACGTGTCTGTTTGTTTTATGTTATGTTTCAGTTTCTTTATACCATAAAAATGCATGTTGACTGCTCAGCCGGTTCCCACCGCCTCCTCTCCATTAAGCAGAGACCTTACCCATCACAACCCATTATATCCCTCCCCTAAAATACATGATTTGACCAATTGATTTGAAAAATTACTTACATTTCTGTCTGGTCATCATACAAAGTGTTCATATGGCGTCAGAAGTCTTGGAATGTGATGCATAAGTCATGAGGTTTGCACTACTTTATGCATTCCATTTGGGTTACTTGCGGTGCCAGACCTCAACAGTGTTTGTAAACCATATTATAAAGGTTCTATGAAGGTGTGGTATCACTCTCGCTGTTATGAGTTCCATCGAGTCTTGGCTTGTTGTGGGTCTGTGCGGAGGATATTATGGATGGAGAACTGTGGAGGTTGTGAAGAGCTTGTTCCTTTCTGAACAGAGACTCTATTTTACAGGGCCGCAAAGGTGTAGTATAGACAGAGAGGCCATTGATCCATTTCTAGTTGCCCAACACAGCTCAATAACATCCCAAGCAAGAAAGAGAGACGCCCAGAGAGGCCAACACTGTCAGCGGTCTACTGGCCATGAACCCCTGGTCCTCCCTAGAGAGGTCTAAGTAATGTTATTATGCCAGTTGTTGGACAGAGGTGTATGATGGAGGGTCGAATTAAAGGAAGTCAGCTTTTTCTTTTTTTTTTTTTTTTTTTTTGAAGTCAGGACATTAATGTAGTGTTCTTAAAGTGTAATTTTTTGCATTAAAATACACACTGTTTCAAAAGTATAGCCACAAGACGTAAACGTGATTTTAGTTGATAAAATCGCTTACAGGGTTTACTGGCATTACATTATCATAGCGACAATGTTGTATTATTGGATATAACTAAACCGATAAGGTTAGTAAGTGATTCTATCACCCTAAAATCATGTTTATGTATGGGCCACATTCACTCCCATTGGTAAGTGCCTTACTATAACTGCGATTTTTGCTTAAGGACAAGTCGAAATTATTGTTTTTGGTATCAACTTGCCAAAAATGCAGTCGATTAAGCTTAAATTGTATAGAACCCAGATTGTTCCTTTTAAGCTGGTATAGATGAAAATATTTTAAAAGTGAAGTGCATAATTTCTATGCACAATATCAAAGAATGGAGTAATGATGCGTTCATGTCGTGTCAGAATTACTGTAATAACTTGATGGCAAATCTGAGCTGTTCATATACATGCGTTATTTGTTACTATGGCAACACTTAACCCCAAAACGGCTTTGTTGTTAATAACAGAAAAAAGTATGGGTGGGAATGGCCACAGACCTCCCGAATAGATATTACAACGATATTAAGAAGTAGGGATGTATAAAGCCACCAGTTTTATAAAATTGACTAGTTTGTGCACTGTCTGAGCTGTTTGTCGACTAGTCTGTGTTTTTAGGAACCCATGTATAATTAGGCTGCATCATGTCAATGTTACCCTGATCAGACGTGTTTCATAGGGTTATATGGCTGCTAAGCTCATCTCTTTAATAGGGTAATTAACAGATATTCAACAAATAATTAGGCTAAATAACTATAACCTCTTATCGCATAAAATGAAGGTTAAACAAGAAAGACTCCAATACAGAGTGGCACAAAATTGCTTTTGCACATCCCGGACGCAGAATGACGCACTTCAATGTAACCAGAGCGATCCCGGCTCTGCATTCAAAAGTGCATATCTGTAAGATTATAAATATTGCGGGGGCGCAACATGTAGTTCACGGCACGAACAGTTTTATGAGCCTTTTTTTTTTTTATCTTCAGCTGTTTATTAAGTCAGTGTCAGACAATCTGCAGAATGACTCCTGAAAAATATTCTTTACAGCACTTCACAAATAAACCTGTAGATTATACAGGAACATTGATCACAGCAGAGGATTTGACGTCCAACAATGAACAACTGACGCTTTGATGGCTGTAGCAGCAGTGCATTAGAGGACTAAACGTAAAGAATTAAAGAGACAAAATGTCTTTGGGAGAAAGCCTGTTTGTGTGGAACTCAGAAAAAAAAAATAGCTTCCTATGTCTCTCTATCATTTGTATTATCATATTAAGCTAAATTTTTTTTTTTTTTTAGCTATTAAATTAAAAATCTATTTTCATCAGGGAGACAATTTAAAAATGGTTTGTATCCGAATCGATACATTTTTTTTTTTTTTATTCACCTCTGTTTATACAAAATGTTTAAGAACTGTTTCAGGTAACAGTAGCAGAATAAAATGGCACAGCAAACAGAAATATATGTTCACTACTTTTAACTGTTGATTCTGCTGCCATTTTTTTGTTCTTTTTACATGACATCACGACTGTCAAGTCAGAGCTTTTATAGAATTCAGAGTACAACTTGTAATCATGAGTTTTATGCTGACATTAACGCTTTTTCCAATTCGGAATCTTGTAATTACGGTAATTCTTACATGACGAGAACACACCATAATGACCATGTTAACAAACTGGTTGCCGGGGAAATGTATAGTCCCATCCCAAACCCACGGCATTGGTTGAGCTAGTGTTGCTGTGTATGGCCGGTCAAGATGCTTAAACAAACAGCAATGCAGAATCAACCTATGAATCACTTACTTATGGTTGACTCTGCATACTAAGCTGGGATAGTAGAAACTATTTTAACATAGAAAAATGTACACACTGATTGCACCTTTACATTTCGAATTTTTATTGACTTCTGCAGCCTGAAATTGTGACTGCACCAGTGGACAGTTGACAGTACGCACAGCACCTGTGAGAAGATCCGATGTTTCTATTGTTTCCCAGGCTTACATTTCATCATACCATTTTGATCTCATGGTTTGGAATCTGCTGCAGGGGTGTCTTGCAGTAGTTTGGGTATTTGAGACACACACACCGTCACTTTCACCCACATGCTCGCACATGTATGCAACATTTGGCTTCACGCACAATGGTATGTTGTGTTTCATTAGCTGTCCATTTGCAGTGTCACTCATTGAGACCTCGCCTCACAGTTACAACTGCTGCAATAAATGTTTTGAATTCCTTTCATACCCCCAGCATAGACACACACAAACACACACATTCATGCACGCTCTGACATACACAAGCACATATACTCGTATGCAGTAACGCCAAAAACAACCACATGGACAGAAAAGCAGTTCTGCAGTACTGCGGTCAAATTACACAAACTTTATTTAGGTGTCTCTGGCCTAAGGAGCATTGAAACAGGGCTGTACTGTGGAAAACAGCCGCAGTGAATCAATGCTTTAATAGTAGAGAGTGGTGGCTGTCCCCAGAGAAGTAATAAAGTCAGAAATTTGAACTAGGGTACTGGTGATAAAGGAATTACAAAGTTCCTAAGACTTTAGGGTGACACAAGCCACTGCAAGTAAATTTACAATACAGAGCCAATTCATTTAACATGTTCATTGGACAAGCAAGTGTAATTACAGTAAGCCTTGAAGGAATATTTTACCCACAAATGAACCAAAAATGATAGTTCATTCAGTAATGAACATTGTGCCTTCACTTACTCACCCTCATGTTATTCCAAACCTGTATTACTTTCTTTTTTCCCTAGAACACAAGAGATGTTTAGTCAAATACTGAAGCTGCTCTTTTTCATGTAATGAAAGCACATAGTGACCATGGGCTGTCAAGCTTTGAAAATTATATATATATATATATAAGTATAAAGTAGTCCATATGACTCGTGTGCTATATTCTAAGTCTTCTGAAGTCATACAATAAATTTGTGTGACAGACTGAAATTTAAGTTATTCACTGAAAATCTTCCCCTCCACTGTACCTCTCATTTATTATTATTATTAATATTAAATAATTAAAACTTGCCATGTCATGATCATCAAATCTGGCATGACCATGTCTTGTCCAATATGAAATACACAAACTTGAATGAGATTTGTGAGCTTCAGTGGATGGAAAAATTTTCAGCAAATAACAATTTGGATTAAATGCAAAAGTCATGAATTACTTTATGACCCCGTTTCCACCTGGTGTTTCGATGCGTCTCGGGTGATCCGATCACATGTGGTCAGGTGAGACACATTGCTGCGAGAAACATTGCTGTTTACACCCGGTCACTTAAATGTATCTCCTGTGACCATTTGCTATCGGATTTGGAGGGAAGGGTCTTTGTTTCAAGACGACATACACTACCGGTCAAAAGTTTTGAAACACTTGACTGAAATATTTCTCATGATCTTAAAAATCTTTTGATCTGAAGGCGTATGCTTAAATGTTTGAAATTAGTTTTGCAGACAAAAATATAATTGTGCCACCATATTAATTGATTTCATTATAAATCTAAAATTTAATAAAAAAAAAATAAAAAAAACATTTTTGAAATTGATGACTTGGACCAAATAATAAAGAAAAACAGCCAATAAGTGCCCAACATAGATGGGAACTCCTTCAATACCGTTTAAAAAGCATCCCAGGGTGATACCTCAAGAAGTTGGTTGAGAAAATGTCAAGAGTACATGTCTGAAAATTCTAGGCAAAGGGTGACTACTTTGAAGATGCTAAAATATAACACAGTTTTGATTTATTTTGGATTTTGTTTAGTCACAACACAATTCCCATAGTTCCATTTATGTTATTCCATAGTTTTAATGACTTGACTAATTCTAAAATGTGAAAAAAAATTATAATACAGAATACACCACTGACCGGTAGTGTATATCAATGTCACTATGTCAGCGTGTTAATGTATGATATTAAAGTGCAACAAATTCAGAAAAGACAAAGCGCAAAAAAATGGAGCGCTGTTTCTCCCAGATGTGGTTGAAATTTAATCTAAGCACAAACGCAACATGTCATGCAGAATTATCTGTTATTTTAGTGGATTACCTGTATTAAAAAAAAGCTTAAGATGTTTGTGCTTCTTATCTGTGTTGATATCAAACACACTGAAGATGATCCGTGACTCTCATAACTGTATGTATCTGCTTTTTTAAATTTTCCAATCGCACGGTTATTTCCTTTGTAAAACCGCTTGTAAGTAGTAAAGTTTAAACTCTTGTTTTAGCGCAGTGGTTGATTGACAGGTGAGGGGTGGCACTTCACTGCTAAAGGGACACATACAGGACGGATTAGCATTGACACCAGTGGTTCTCAACCAGGGGGCCTGGACCCACTAGGGGGCCACAGCACATTTCCAAGTGGGCCTCAAGATGACTTAAAATTTATTTAAAATAATTAAAATAATACAACTTAATTAAAATGCTAAAAAATACTTTAAGATGTATGCCTACAAATTATACACAGACTCTTTCTGAAACTTCTAGATTCAAAAATTATCCATGATTAATTATTTTAATCAGACACGTCTAGTTTCAGATGAGGGGGCCTTCAAATATTGTCTTGGACGGTAGGGGGCCTTGGAGTCAAAAAGGTTGAGAACAACTGATTTATACCTCATATGCATTGTGATCACACTCGCATGCGTTTTGGACCACATTCATATGAGTTTTTTGTGATCCGATCACAAAACGTTTTAGACCTGTATTTAGCGCTGACCACGTGATCAAATCACTCAACGCATCTTAAAACCAGGTGGAAATGGGGTCTATGGTGCTTTTTTGTTGCTTTCTGTCCTCATTGTCCTCATGTTAAATACATGCATATATATAAACCGATTAAGCTTAACAAGCAGACAATGTGTGTGGTTATGTAAACTCCTTAAACAGTTTTCCTTTATCGGGGTAAAGTCATAAATGGTTTAAGCAAAAACCCATCAGCACACACAGATTTTTGCCCATTACCCCAAATTCACTTTGCATGTAACACCTTTACCGGCTTTCTCACCAGTTTATCCAATGTGTGAAAGTGTTTTGCACATGCCTGTTTATGTTGTGAGGTCAAAATCTAAGAATAATCTGATTATTTTAAACCATGTAAACAGGGGGCCTGGGTAGCTCAGCGAGTATTGACACTGAATACCACCCCTGGGGTCACAAGTTCGAATCCAGGGTGTGCTAAGTGAATCCATCCAGGTCTACAAAGCAACCAAATTGACCCGGTTGCTAGGGAGGGTAGAGTCACATGGGGTAACCTCCTCATGGTCGCGATTAGTGGTTCTCGCTCTCAGTGGGGCGCGTGGTAAGTTGTGTGTGGATCGCGGAGAATAGCATGAGCCTCCACATGCTGTGAGTCTCCGCGGTGTGATGCACAGCAAGCCACATGATAAGATGCACGGATTGACTGTCTCAGAAGTGGAGGCAATTGAGACTTGTCCTCCGCCACCCAGATTGAGGTGAGTAACCGCGCCACCACGAGGACCTAGTAAGCAGTAGGAATTGGGCATGCCAAATTGGGGAGAAAAGGGGATTAAAAAAAAAAAGAATCTTTCTTATGTTGTTGGTTTTCTTAAATAAGCCAGTTTTTGATAGTTATCAGTGTATTACTGTGTATGAAAACACACAAATTTTTGGGTGGACTAACCCTTTAAAAATATACAGGATGTCACAAATCAAAATGAAATAAAAAATGAGAAGCAATAAAATAATTCTACAACAGAAGGAAACTACAGCCATTCTTTAAAAGCAAAGCACTCCTTCAACACACTAACCTCATGCGTACTTGTATCTTGTTAGTTTTCTTTTATTGTTGTTAACACATTTTTTAGTGCATTGACGAGGCATTCTCAGACTATCAGTGTAAACATGGGATGGCCAGAAAACATTAACGGCACTCAAATTCTGCCCTATTATTCATTTGCTGAGAAAGCAGTCATTTTTTAGTCCGCAGGCGTATTATGTTTTTGTTGTAACGTCCTTTGCATTATCGCAGGCCATTCATACGCGCACACCATATTGGCACTATTGTATATATAATCTCTGCCTCCTGTAGGCCTCTAGACAGGTTACATTGAAACACATTCCAGTCTGTATATGACACCATGATTGTTTTGTGAAGCCTCAACAAAAGAGCTTTGCTTTTGCTGGTGCACATTTGCTATTCAGTGCTTTTCAGAACAAGACAGAATTTGGATTACACTATCCAATAAGAAATGTTTTTTTTTTTTTTTTTTTTTTTACTGTAGCATATCTCTGTTTAACTGTAAAGACTTGATGTGCTTTGTGCTGATGAGGCAAATCTGATAAATATTTCCTCTTTTATCAAGTGTCAGGTCAGATCATTCAGTCTGTATCTAAATGTGGGATGTAAGGGACAGGACATGTAAGGGACAAACATTCAACAGCAGCTACATACTGACATCATGTTACCATGAGGTCTGTCAACTTTGGACAAAGGTGATCAACTTTGTCTGTTGTAGACGAGATATGTCATAGCACAACCTGTTGAAGGATGTCATCCGTTCCTAGAAAGTGCACCAAAATCACTTTCCAGGCAAGTCACTCCAATTAGCGACCATCTTGGGAATGCTCCTGGGCAGCTATTTTCTATGGATACAAATGGCATAAATGTACAGCTCCTATCTACTTGAATGGGGAAAGACTGAAATCTCCAAAACGGTTGGTCAAGATTACAATCAAAGAAAATTTTAAATCAGCAGTAAAATCTGACAACAATGTAATCATAAATTGTTTCTTTAGCTAAGATCACGCTAACCCCCCCCCCCCCCCCCCCACTATTTTTCAGGACAGTACAAATAATGCACATGCGTGTCTTTTGAGTTAACTGACATGTGATGTCTGTATCTAAAAGGTGATTGGCTCTTTAACCTGTAAGGCGGGACTTCCTTTTCTAGATTTGCCATATTGGGTTTTCCAATTTCTCCTATTCATTTAAATACAAGTGGTCCGTCTCTGGCTTAACATTCTCTAAGTGCACTCAAATAATGAGTCATTGTTTGCTGCTGAACGGCATTTTGATTTGAATTCCAGAGCTTCCCTGGAGCAATAGCTTGCTCCAAAATCTGTTGAGCTGCCTACCTAGAAAGCATTTTAGGCATCATTGGGATGTTCCTGACAACAGTGGGCAGCAGAATTATGTTGCTTGGGGCTGCTTTGTAATGTTGGTTATAAAAATTCATTCAGTACTGTACATTTCACCCAATATTTTGTGCTATGAATTGTTTTATGCTTATCATGTGATTTAGCTTCATTAGCAACATGCGACACGCGACGCAAGCAATGGCTTGAGGTTGTCTACACCGGACACATCGACACGAACATTCTAAGGCTCTTATTTGTGTCAGTAACTATGTTTCCATCCAAGGATTTTTTGTGAAAAAAGTTTTAGCACATCAAAATTTCAAGTGTCGACATAATATTTTTTTGTTTAACTCTAGTGCATGAACTCTATGTCGATACTTCAAATGTCGTGAAAAACTGGTTTGGAAACACTTTTTGTCGAGAAAATTGACATTAATGCAAAAATATAGTGTCACATGACAGAATTTGCCCCAATCGTTAGCCTGAGTTAATCATGACGACAAGGTATACATCTTTGAAAGCCAGTTTATTATACGTGATTATGGATTGATCTTAACGACATATAGATCCCATGCTTCAAACATGACACTTCCAGGAGTGCCAACACAAATATCTCGTATCATGCACATCGACAAGTGCACAGAGAGCAAATGAATGGCCACTCTTTGCGATTTAATCATGGTAGACATCCGTTTATTTATTAAAGTTGTTTTTACACACCATTCAAAATAATAGACGGCAGTCACGGAATTAGCCCACAGTACAAAAAAACATATCATTTCTATGCACAAAGATGTTTTAAATTAAAAATAAATACACAATACTAGGAGAAAAGCATCGGTGTGCTTTTTTGGAACACTAACATATAACCCAATTCTATAAAATTATTGTTTAGCTTACTTTTGAAAAAATGCCGGCAAAATTCCCTGTATTAAATAAATTACCAAACGAAAAAAGCATTAAATAAAAAATAAAAAAAATTACCAAACGAAAAAAAAAATTATATTTTTAGACCTATATATGCCATTTCTTTACACATTTACATTAGCCGTACCCTGTTCTGTAGATAAAAAAAGTCAGCTGAATGTCATTCTCAGAGTTTTCTACACTTTTTTTCAATACTATAAAGTATCAGAACTATTTGTCCAATGCTGAGATCACTTTCAGAAAACTGGCTTTTGAACATTTTAAAACTTTTAAATATTTTAAATCTAACCCTCTTTACGTCGGATCGCATTTGCTGAGCTTCTTCAGAAAATTGAAATTGCATTATGATGCTAAAATTAATTTTAGATGACAGTCAAGTTCAGTTGGTCGTTAAAAGTTGCTGGACAAATATGCGGGACATAATGCAGCTGTGATGGCGATGCTTTAGATTAGATGATTGTTCAAAATAGCCTATTGGATATCAGGAATGTATCATGTGTAAACCCTGAAATTACACTGTATCAAATTTTCTTTAATAGTTGTGCACACAGCATATAGACATCGATGGTTGGTCCTTATACTAAGACCGAAATTTTCCCCCATTGCTTGGTGCAGATTGCCAGCTTGAACAGGGCCATGATGATTCGCTTTCAGGTTGGAACTGGTGGCAACCTGCGATAGGCACAGCAACAGGACCAATACTACAGTTCTATCAGAAGGGCAACTGCTCCCTTTTGATTGCAATTCCTCCTCTTCTGATTGCTTTTATTTGTGAAATTAAAATGACTGTAAGCTGGCTAATTTCAATGAATTGTCTCAATACTCTCCCCATTTTACCAAAACTTCAGAGGAAAAAATGTAGGGACATCTGGGAGGTGAATTAGCGATAAACGCACATTTCTGTATGGAAACGGCTTAAGGGCACATTTCTTTTGCGATAAACCAAAACTTATGCAACAAAGTATTTTTTTAGGCATGAAGTCATCACGCACATCATTTTTATCGATAAAAGGCCGTTTGAATGGAAACAGGCAGAAGATGGCAGATTTCGCAAAAAAAAATGTTTACGCATTTTCACTTTGTCGATAGCAAAATAGCGCGAAAAGTGGATGGAAACTAGGCTATTGTCAGCAGTAGTGCCAGCATGTCCAGAGCAAAATGGAACAGGACACCCGTTTACTGTCGGCACACCGCAATGGATGCTTCCAGTGTAGACAGCATCATTGTTTATAATGGGTCTGTTGTTTTTGATGTGATGCGACGCTCATGTCCAGTGTAAACCAGGTGGAACAGTAGGGCTGAGTATTGATACAGATTTCCCGATTGGACTCTGATTCACAAGCTCTCGATTCGGTTTTGATTCGATATCAATTCATATGGGTATATTTAAGTTATAATATCCCTTTGATTACATATGAAATTAATTCTCTCCTAACTAATGCTTGAATTATACAGAGGACCTTCTTACTAGGTACAATATGAAAATATTAATTTAAAAAATAAAAAAATAAAAAAATGAACATCTGAGAGAGGTCACGTGACGCCATGCACGGGGCAGACATGTGAGCAACGAGCTCTGCGCACTTTGCTAAATTTTTTTATTATTTTCATTTTATAATCTGGTGAATTTTGATACACCCAGTTACACATTTGCTCTTTGATGCAAAACATAGCAAAGAAGTCAAAATCCTCGGGCTCTGGAGACTTTAAAAGACACTTACGTGTTCAGGATACAGACCGGGGACTCGATTTGGATGGTGCGGTGGGAGAAGGAATCCAGCGTCAGTTGTCCAACATGTCGGTGATGTTGACGAAGATTCTTGCTGACTTGAAGGATCTCGCTGTAATACGTCGATTGATTACGGCAATGGAAACAAAATTCTCTGAGTTAGTTACAAGAATGACTGATGTTGAGAAACGAACTTAACTGCTAATCCACCCGCGACCAAAGTTGATTTGGAACATCTCCTTGAAAAGCTGAAGATCTTGAGAATAGAAGCCGCAGGAATAACGTTCAAATTGTTGGAATTTCTGAGCATGAGGAGGGCAGAGATATGGTGAAATTCCTAGACGAGCTTTTCCCGAGTTTGCTCGACATAACAGGCCACAAGCTGGAAATCGAGAGAGCTGCTG
Organism: Myxocyprinus asiaticus; assembly: GCF_019703515.2. Taxonomy (NCBI): domain Eukaryota; kingdom Metazoa; phylum Chordata; class Actinopteri; order Cypriniformes; family Catostomidae; genus Myxocyprinus; species Myxocyprinus asiaticus. Next base: position 44,152,590 of record NC_059352.1, on the reverse strand, counting down.
AGGGAGATCTGCTGAGGGAGACAGGCCCCGAACGATTCTGGCCAGATTTCTGAGATCATCCGATACAGATCTTGTGTTGCGCCAGGCGAGGAGCAAAGGGAAGCTTTCTAGGAAGAACCATAATATTTTCTTGTACCCAGACTTTGCGAACTCGACAAGAGAGAAACGCGATCGGTTCAAGGAATGTAAGAAACTCTTACATCAGCGAAAGATTACTTTTGCTGTAATGTTTCCGGCCAAACTGAGAACAGAAACGAAGGTCGGTCGCAAAGTATTTACATGTCCCAATCAAGCAATGTCTTTTATTGAATCAATGTCTGAGTAAACCACTGGATGTTTCTCATGTGAGTGGGTCGACTCACTGTAATTACTCTTGAGGAAGCTGGGCGTCATTTTGGTTTCTTTTTTCTTTTTGCATTGGCTCCGCCTAGCGGCCGGAGCTTGTTTTGTGAATAACACTTTTCCTTGAAACTTTTCCCGGCCAGTTTGAGAGTGGTCACTACGGATGACCGCAAAATATCTACATGCTCACACAAAGGATATCTTTTATAAAGTTGACAGATTGTGTAAGTCATTGTATATACTTTTATGCGGCCTCCGAGTGAATTGACTCGACCACAAATTTGTGAGGCAAAATTGAGCAATCCGATGGCAAAGTTGTCATGGGGGCTCGTGGGCATTCATGGACCTTTTGAGTTTAGAGGGATTGTCGCCGGTTGGTGCTTTCGTGTGCGGGGTTAATGCGCATGTTATTCTTTTTTCTGTTTGTTTTGTTCGGGGGGAAGTTCGGGGTTTAATTGTTTCACTAATGGGGAATGTAGTCTGTATTATTTTGTTTTTGACACACAATCTATTTTTTCTACTTTATCAAAATGTCAAATGTTAATACAAGTGTACTATCTCTCTCCACATGGAATGTAAATGGGTTGGGGCACCCCATAAAAAGAAGGAAGGTTATTACTTTTCTTAAACATAAGAAATATGATATAGTGTTTCTTCAAGAAACCCATCTCTCCCCGCAGCAAGCTGAAAAATTTGGGAAGAAATGGGGTGGACATGTTTTCTTTAGTGCTGGCTCAAGTAAGAGCAAGGGAGTCATTATATTGGTAAATAAACATCTACAATTCAATTGTCTCAAACAGATTAAAGATAAATTAGGGAGAGTCATTATTGTTTTAGCTGAAATTCAAGAGCAAATGTTGATTTTGGCTAATATTTACGCACCTAACGCTGACGATCAGGGCATTTTTATAGATCTTGAAGGGATGCTGCAAACCGCTGACACCCCTCATGATATAATATTGGGAGGAGACTTTAATCTTTTGATGGACTCAGTCCTTGATCATAGAGAAGCAAAAGTGTGCAAGCCCCCTAGGGCAACATTGACACTTCACAGGATGTGTAAAAATCTTGGTCTTACAGATATTTGGAGACTTTTGAACCCATCTGGTAGGGACTATACATTTTTTTTCATCAGTCCATAAGATTTATTCTAGAATAGATTTTTTTTTATTTTTATATCCAAATCCCTCATTTCATCTGTTGTTGATTGCTCAATTGGAAAAAAATTTGTCTCAGATCATGCCCTGATGAGTTTAGATGTGTTGCCACATATAGAGAAAAAGAAATCATATAGTTGGTGCCTTAATGTATCCCTTTTGCAAAATCCTGATTTCCAACAAATGTTAAAGACTGAAATCAATGTTTATACGCAGACAAACTGGTCCTCAATATCCTCTGTGGGCGTGGCTTGGGAGGCACTTAAGACGGTTCTTAGGGGTCGGATCATACAGTATGCCTCATTCATCAAAAAAATCCAAAGCACAAGAACTTGTGGAGTTGGAAGGAAATGTTAAACATGCAGGGGCAGAGCTGAAGCGCTGTATGTCAGCTGATGGCCTCAGAGAATTGACCCGATTGAAATACAGATATAATACTATTTTGTCACGGAAAGTGGAGTTTTGGTTATTCAGGGCAAGACAGTCATACTTCGGGTGACAAATCAGGGAAGCTTTTGGCTAGATATATAAAGCAGAGAGAGTCTTTTTCTACCATTCCCTCAGTGAAATCTGCTGGTGGTGAAATTTTTACTTCATACATTGATATTAATAATGCCTTTAAAGAATTCTATATTGATCTTTATATTTCCACGTCTTCGTCTACTTATGAAGATATTAGAAACTTTGTGGAACCATTAGATCTTCCTAAACTGACGACTGAGCAAAAAAACTCTCTTGATTCTGAGATAACCTTGGAGGAGCTTGATGAGGTAATTAAGTCCCTACCAACTGGCAAATCTCCGGGGCCAGATGGTTTTGCCACAGAATTTTTTAGATCCTATGCTACAGAACTGGCTCCACTTTTGTTAGAAGTTTATACTGATTCATTAAAGAATGGAAAGCTTCCTCCAACCATGACACAAGCCCGGATCAGTCTGATTCTTAAAAAGGACAAAGATCCAAGCGAGTGTAAAAGTTACCGTCCAATCTCCCTGATCCAACTAGATGTAAAAATATTATCAAAAATTTTGGCTAATCGATTAAGTTATGACATCTCTTACACATATAGATCAGGTGGGATTTATTCGGGGCCGTAGCTCTTCTGATAACATCAGGCGTCTCATCAATATCATGTGGTCAGTAGCGAATGATCAATCTCCGATCGCTGCCATCTCACTTGATGCCGAAAAGGAGTTTGATATGGTAGAATGGGATTATCTTTTTAAGATTTTGGAAATGTATGGGTTCAGGAGTACATTTATTGGTTGGATTAAGTTACTTTATAGACACCCTGTAGCAGCGGTACAAACAAATGGATTAATTTCAGATTATTTTACTCTGAATAGGGGCACTCGGCAGGGATGCCCTCTTTCCCCATTATTGTTCTGTCTTGCCCTGGAACCATTAGCAGCCGTGATAAGAAAGGAGGATGATTTTCCAGGGGTGGTGGCGGGAGGTGTGGCTCATAAGTTTCTGCTTTACGCAGATGATATTTTATTATTTGTCTCTGAACCTACTAGATCTATGCCTTGCCTCCACAGAATTATTAATTCCAAGTTCTCAGGATACAAAGTCAATTGGGCAAAATCTGAAGCTTTGGCTCTGACCGTGTACTGCCCAGTAATGGCTTTTCAGCCGGGTGCCTTCCAGTGACCCAAACAGGGCATTAAGTATTTGGGGATTTTATTCCCAGCAAATTTGTCTGATTTAGTGTTCATTTTGACCCTTTAATAAAAAGTTTTTCGAGCAATGTAAGCAGGTGGGCTTCATTATATTTATCGATGATTGGGAAGGTTAATGTTATTAAAATGAATTGTATTCCAAAATTTAACTACCTGCTGCAGTCTCTCCCTGTAGATGTCCCCCTCTCTTATTTCAAGGAATTTGATAGCATAGCGAAGTCCTTCATTTGGAATGGTAAACTTCCCAGATTGCATTTTAATAAGTTACATAGGCCGATAGACAAAGGAGGGCTAGGTCTACCCAAGATTTTGTTTTATTACTATGCGTTCAGTCTCAGACATTTGGCTCATTTGTCACTTCCACCTGAGAGAGCCCCTCCCTGGTTTGTTATTGAACAGGCAGTTCTTGCCCCTATTTCGCCATTACAAAGCATCTCTATCAAACTAATCAGAAAAGTTAAGTTACACCCCGTTATTTCGCATTTACACTTGGTATGGACTAAAGTGTCCAGATTGTTTAAATTGGACACTTATTTAAATGTTGCCTCGCGAAATGGCAGAACCCAAGACTGTGTATTGGCAAGTTTTCTTTCTGCTGGCCAGAGTGGATAGTGAGGGGGGTTGCTACACTCGGTGACCTATATGAAAGTGGTGTGTTGAGATCATTTGAAAACTTGGTCCAACATTTTGGGATCCCCAGACCTCAGTTTTATAGGTATTTACAACTGCGCCACCTGCTTTGTACTATTTGTGGGAGTAGCACACATCCCCCTAAGGAGGCAGATGCTTTGGGAGAGGTGATTGCGGCTTTTGGAAAAGGTCATGAGACATCAGTGTACTACTCCCTATTAATTCAGAGAATGGGGGACAGAGCCTTAACTTCTCTCAAGAGAGTATGGGAGAAAGATTTCAACTTGGCATTGGAGGGAGGAGTGTGGGCTAAGATTCTTAAAAACGTTAAGTCTGTATCTAGTGATGCAAGGGTGTGTCTTATACAATTCAAAATTTTGCATAGATTTTATTGGACCCTCTCTAGACTGTATAGGCTTGGTCTTAAAGACACACCCACCTGCTGGAGATGCCAATCGGAGGATGGAGATATGGCCCATGTTTTTTGGTGGTGTGTCGAGATCCAGAAATTCTGGTCGAAGGTTCAGAATTTTGTGTGCGACGTGGTGGGCACTCAGGTTTCGTTTTGCCCCAGACTTTGTGTTCTGGGCGATGGGGCGGTCATTGATGTAGGGGATGGCCATATAGAGAACTGGGTTCTGACATGTGTGATGATTGCCAGGCAGGTTATTTTGAGGGGTTGGAGGTCAGCTAGTGCACCCCCATATCCGGAGTGGTGCACGGAGGTGGGGAGGGTGGCAGAGGAGGTGTCATCGGGAAGACTGGGTGGCTTGGATAAGTTTATTCGGAAATGGGGTAGGTATTTGGAGTTTTTGGAGGGCTCTCGGGTGGGGTGTGGAGAGAGTAGTGTATTATAGTTAGTATGATTATTGTGTGTGTGTGTGTGTGTGTGTGTGTATATATATATATATATATATATATATATGGATATGTATTTATGTTTGTATATGTATGTATGTATATATTTTTTTATATATATGTATTTATATGTGTCGGTTTGATTTTTATTTCTATATATTATGTTTGACCACAGGGTTGTTTTTTGGGAGGTCGGGGAGGGGGGTTGTGGGGTTTAAATGTTGATTTATATATATATATATATATATATATATATATATATATATGTTTACATTTCATTGCTAGTGTATGATTTAATAAAAAATTGTTAATTCCAAAAAAAAATGAACAAATCTATGTATTTAATCAATAAATATATTATATTTCATATTATATTTTATTTTTACTGTAATTGCATAATTTGTGCTATTTACAAGTATTTACACTGATTTGTTGAACACATGTTAGAACTGGTATTGTCTCTTTAAGAGACAGCATTTATGTAAACAGCGTCTTTAAATTAGCACGTTAACAAGAGAGACTCACAGCTTTATTTCATCTGTGCTATGCCAGATTATAAATAAATGTCTCTTTTTTGTTGTTTGTTTATGATCAACAACTGTCTGTAAAGAACAGAAAGGGTATTAAAAGAGACATTATTCATTGAAAATTGGTTGCATGGAGCTCGTCTTTGGACACACATGGAACAACTTTTAATCTCAACATGCAGTGAAAGGATTTCGCTGCTGAATACTCCAACTATACTACACAATTCATTCGCTGGTGAGTGAAACCTAACATTTACCAGCCAGTTGCCAAATAAATAGATTTTTAGTCACATAGCGTGAAATTTGGTTGTAAATGTGAGTGATTTTCTCTCATTGTAGTGGAGGGTTGCGTATAAGAGTAAAAGATTGATCCATGGCTTTTGAGAATCGATGTCAAATCAACCAAATAAAAAACATTACAATAACTGAAAAATTAAATTTTTTTGCCCAGCCCCTTTTTTGTCTTTTTTTTTTTTTTTTACTTGAAAGCTGGAGCTGTATGAGGTCCAGATCAGTTTAAAAGTACAACCAGAAATGGCTTCAACTGCATAATTTGAACTTCTGGGTACTTGTGTGGAAAAAAAGAGCAGTTGCCATAGAAATATCTGGAAATGTTGCTATTGTTTGAACATGTTTTTCACAGTAGACTTCTGGCAATTAGCTGCCAGTTGTTAATGCTCTTTTTGAAATACTCTGCAGGCACAAATGTGGAATATGAACATGCGGGCAGGTCAAGACTCAAAACACTCAACAATCGCATAAACATAGCTTCCTGTTGCTGTTTCTGCCACCAATATTCAAGGCTAGTTGAACACAGATGTGTTTCCTCTGCGTGCCTGGCACCAGGTGCCCTGTTGACAGATTTCACACAGATCTGTTGGCACTAGTATGTCCATTTAAAATTCCTGCTAGGTGGTAGCTGCATAACAAATAATTAGGATAAACAATTTCTTATGAAATATTGAAATGATTTCATTTTATAATTCTGGAGTGGAGTGAATTAAGCATGCTCAGGTATTTCCAATTCATTCTCTATGGGAGCTGAGCGACGGGCTCATGCTGGGGATGGAAAGTGGAGTGGAACAATTGTTTGAGAGCATCAAAAAGTTTAGACATCCAGTATCGGTGAGATGACAGAAAGCCAAGGTTTTTGCCAAGGTCAGTCATAATCATTTCAAAAGCTGTTGCCGATGGTGCAGGAGTTTCTGGTGAATTCAGTGTTTACCCTGCTACAAAGACTAGCTTTACCAGCATGCAGTTCCCAATCTGGTCTAGGCTGGTTTATGTTGGTTAGTTGCTGGTCTAGCTGGTGGACCAGCATAGCCATGCTTTTCACTAGCAAAACCAGTATGGTCTTTCTAATGAAGTGGGTTAGTTTAAAAGTCTGGTGGGGACACCAGCACACCAGCATCCCATGCTGGGGGACCAGCACCCACAACACAACATAAGCTGGTGGCCAGCAACGTGTTACCACTGTATATTTAAATCAGATTTTAAATGCAATTTGCACACTTTCATTTTAGCTAAGTTAACAAATTTGTATTATATTGTCACTGTTGCATATGACTTTATTGATCATGTATTTAAAGCAATCATAGGCCATACTGAAGATAGTCTCAGGTAGCCGGAACTTATTGCAGCTTACACCCTGTCTGCACCGGACAGCTAGGTGCTATCGTTTTGGCCGAGCGTGTCACACATGCAGACTGTTTTGCTGAGATCTCACTCTCTTCAGTCAGAGGTATGACATATTGCCAATGTGACACACAACAGCTCACCACAACTATCTCTCTCTGACAAAATAACAACTTGAGTAAAATTGTAATTGCAATAGAGTTATTTGGGATGTTTTCAGACCTGGAGCTTGCTTGGTTGTTCCGAAACGGGCTAAAATAGTTACAATGTTGCATTTTCTTCATGGATCGTTTGGCTTTCACAAGGTAATATTTTAAAATGCACCAAAACTGTAAAATGTCTGTCAAGGTTATTTTTATCCGTTATTTGTTGCTTTTGTATTATTTCTACAAAATGACAGAATCTCTATGGATTTTAATCAGCGTTTGTGATATGCAGCTGAGTGTTATAAAAAAAAAAAAAGTTCTGATCAGCTTGTCATCTTGTCAGTTCTACACAGTGACAGAATGATTTTTTCACACAAAACACATGTGTCTTTTCAGTGCTTGAAGCCATTAACTCAGCAGGGAGTCCTGATGGTCAAGTGATTGACACCTCCCGCTGAGAGGTGCTAATGGGCACTCTGTATACCTCTGCCTGGCCGGTGATTGTTAATGAAGCCAACACCTGAAAATCATTGAAAAAAATCAGCTAGTGTAGAGCCAGCTTTAGACAGAAAGAGCCATCTGACTGACATGTAAAGCAATCAATCAATCAATGTTATTACGTGCTGTTTAGGTGCAGGTTTATCTGAAATACTGTATATCTGATATATTATACCATACTAAGAGACCGAGGAGAAAAAAAAAAAAAAAATAATAATAATTTTTAAATAATGGTGCAGCTGTCTCCATGAGTAATTGCATGGAAAACAAAAGGCGGTGTAGAGAGTCTAAGTACAGTAGAGAAAATAAGTATGGATTATTTCACTGACGTAACTAGGAAAACAAAGAAGAATATAAACTTAAGCTCATGGGTTTAAAATGTACTTGCTTGTACATGCCTTATTCAAAACCCTGACCTTTTAAAACATTTGATGTTACTTTCCTGGCAAACTTTGATTTAGCCTATTTCATCCTCATAAGCCCTAATTGTGTTAACCCCATACTTTATAAACACGATTGATTTATACATGCAGCTGTTAAGGCTACCAAACCATTCCAAGCATTTTCTATAAGCACTTATGAAGCTACATTGTCTATCACCACTGATGTGAGGAATTGCACAGTCACAGCTGACAACATCTCACTCAGGAAATCATAGGGTCGTAGTGCAGCCACTGAGAACAGCTGCTCAGTCAAGTGGACCTAAAATGAGGTAAACCACAGGAGCGGTCTCCATCACTTCTTGAAAATGGAGAGAACAAGAGCAGAAAGCATGCAAGGCAGTGCAGGGAAGCGTGTCATACATGCTAGAGGCGCATACTTAAAAGCTTCTGCATGGCTGCTCTCTATTCACTGTTTTGATCACCGCGTTGACGTCATCCGTGACTCGGTGTCAGCCTGAGTTATTAGCTTGATTATTCATGATGTGATACTAAACGCATATCAAAGAGGTCGCCCATGCAGAAATGTGACAAACTACCTGCAGTCAATCAAGGCTGTTTCTGCAGAGAAGAATAGCACATTTTTGTTTAGATCGACCAGTTATTAAATCAAAGGGTTCACTTACTTTTCCACAGCACTGTGAATGTTTAATGGTGTGTGTTCAATAAAAATGTTGTTGGCATAAGCACATTGTGTTTGTCTACACTTGTGACTTTGACAAAGATGAGATCACAGTTTATGACCTGCTAATTCCAAAAAGTTCACATACTTTTTTTGCCACCATATTATTCGGTGTACTCCAAGTGCGTTTTGTGATGTTTACGTTAATGATTAATTGATGGTTAATTTCCACGAAAATCGATTATGAAAATTGACATCCTGGTTAATATTCAAGCTATTGGTGGTGTTTGCCAAGTATTGGCCATACTTGGGGTTTTATCAAAATGCCCAAACACAAGTATTAAACTTGTAACTTGTCCTGTACCTCAGATACTGAAAGGTGTGCAATTACTTTTCTAACCAGTCGGACTTGGGCAGGTAAGCAACCACTCAAAACCCATAGCAATGCACTGGCAACCACCCAGAGCTGATTTACTCGAAACCTGTCAAGAAAATGTCCTGGTTTTATTTTGCTTCAAAGTCAAAAGAAACAAATAAGAAATTACATTTTGCATATAGAAAATTACTGTCTATTTTTAAGGCCATTAAGGTTTTTTTCACATTGTGATATTTCATGACAGTTATGCACATTTTACACCATCCGCAATGCAAAAAATATGTTAATAAATTGAAGAGCTGTCAAAATTAACGTGTTAACGCATGCAATTAAAGTTTAACGCGTTAATTTTTCTTAATTGCGATTAACGCATTACCATTAATACAGCATAAACCAGCATAACTACTGGTCGGAGCAGGGCGAAACCTTTGCGATGTGTCTGCCCGGAGTCACTAAACTCACGCACATGCCACAAACACACACATAACAGCGATGGTGAAAGTATCTCTTAATGCTATCTGTTGCACAAAACATACTAAATGAAACTTGTGACAGAAATCAAGTATTTTTCAGCCTAAGTGGTAATTACCACAGAAGCACGGCAAGTCTTTACCATCACCACAATGTAGAATGAGATGTTTTTGTCTGCTAGCGCTTTTCATGTGGAGTTCAAAGCGGCACTTGATGCTGACGCCCTGATGTGAATCATGAATGCAGCTTCACGATCACTGTAACAAAGCAGATAGCCACAGTCTGCCGGGTGATTACAATTGTGGGGGATGAGAATTTAAGAGATTTAATGCCCATTGCAATGAATATGCAACCTATGTGGGGACTGGTTCTTTCAATTAGTCAAACTCCCACTTAGACTTTGGGAAATGTTTAATGTTACTTGAATTGGTGATATTTTAGTGAATTTCTATCTTTATACTGTGGAAGGCTTTGTTTGGAAAATGTTAATAAAGCCTTTATTATTACATATTGTTCTTTTCTAAGAAGGAAATAAATTCATTTTGACAAGAAAAGTATATTTAGAGTCAAATTTCAGCACTTTCAAAATCGGCGATTAATCGCGATTAACTACGAAAAATGATGTGATTAAATCATGATTTTAAATTAATCGACTGATAGCACTACTGAATATATGAATTAGAGACAATGTAATGCTATGGCCAATCTGTTTAAATATTCTACAACTTGCATGCGGACAAGTTAAAAATACCAGTTTTTATTTCCGTTTTATTTGTTTATTTATGGCTTGATTTTAGCTAAAGAAGTACAATTTATGATATCATTGTTGTCAATGAGGAACTTCGCGGAAGAAATGTGGTCAGAAAAAAATCTTGAATGATCGTGATTGGAGATCACTAAAATGCTTTAAGTCACATCGTGAAAAATCGACAGTAGAACTTACGGCTATGATTAATAGTGAAAGTAAGAGCATTTCCACATGCACAATGCATGAGAACTTACAGGATTTGGACTACACAGCTGTGTGGCCACAAGAAAGCCACTTGTTAGTGAGGCTAATCGGAAAAAAGACTTCAGTTTGCTAGGGAGCATAAAGATTGGACTGTGGAGTGCTGGAAAAAGGTCATGTGGTCTAATGAGTCCAGATTTACCCTATTACAAAGCGATAAGCACATCAGGGTAAGGGAAGCGCATGAAGCGATACACCCGTCATGCATAGTGCCCACTGTACAAGCCTCTGGAGGCAGTGTTATGATCTGGGGTTGCTTCAGTTGGTCAGGTCTAGGCTCAGCAACAATATGCTGCAGTAAAATTAAGTCAGCTGACTACCTGAATGTACTGAATGACCAGGTTATCCCATCAATGGATTTTTTCTTCCCTGACAGCACGGGCATATTCCAGTATGACAATGCCAAGATTCATTGGGCTCAAATTGTGAAAGAATGGTTCAGGGAGCATGAGGAATAATTTTAACACATGAATTGGCCACTACAGTGACCTTAACCCCACTGAAAGTCTTTGGGATGTGCTGGAGAAGACATTACGGAGTGGTTTGAATCTTCCGTCATCAATACAATATCTCGGCCAAAAATGTATGCAACTCTGGACAGAAATAAATGTTGTGACGTTGCATAAGGTTGTTGAAACAATGCCATGACGAATGCACGGCATAATCAAAGCTAAAGGCGGTCTAACGGAATATTATATTATGCACACTTTTTTTGGCCCGGCAGTGTATATTTAATGGCACAGCTGGTGTTTGTGTCATTGTGCCTTTGTAGAGGGCAGCACGTTACTATAACAGCAGCTTGGAAGGACACACCTGAGAATAAAGCATACAAAAGAGAAAGCGAAGAAGTTTATTGTTTCTCGCCTTCTCTCTTTTGCTCAGTCTCGCTCTTTGTCTTATTTTCTCTTCTCTCTTTTTTGTGCCTGATGGATAGGCAGAGCTTCACATTTTAATTAGTACTGCACTTTCTGTTGAGACCTGAAGAGAGTGAATAATCAAAGGCTCGTTTGTGTTTATTCCTTGGTGCTATTCTCGGCAAAGTTTGTCTCCAGAACTCTGATGAGCCCGACTCTTTCCCTCGCGGCAGTTTGGAAGTTACCCATTAGCCTTGGGGAAGAAGATGAGTAAACGCTTTCACGTCCTGTGAAAGGATATATCTCACTTCTCGCAAAGCACACAAGAATTATTGGAAAGTTCTTTGTCACGGTCAAGGCCTCGTTTGACATGGAGTTTATAAGTCTTGTGATTCTCTATGAAAGAAACCCAGGGGTCTCAAAAACTGGTGTCAAATCAAGCACCGCACTGCTTAATAAAAAACAGAATTCTGTTTAAAGGGATAAGTCACGCCCCCAAAAATTATTCTGTCATTATTTACTCGGTCACATGATCCAAATCCGTATGATGATTCTTTCTTACATGGAACTGCTAAGGAGAAAGTCTGAACACTCCTTTCTATTTAATGTGAATGAGGACTATGGCTGTCAAGCTCCAAAAAAAAGAAAAAAGCATTTTAAAAGTATCATTAAAGATGACTTGTGTGCTATATGCCAAGTTTTCTGAAGCCATACAATAGTTTTGTGTGATAAACAGACCAAAATTTAAATCATTATTCACTGATAATCTTCCCCTCCAGTCAACTGGTTACAGTAACTGTTGCCAGTGGATCATTGACTCAGTGAGTCATTGACTCAAGAATCGGATCAGTCTGATTCGTAAACGAATCATTCCAACTGGTTTTGTGAATTGGATAACTTGATCACTAAAAACAAAATTCAATGATCTTTGACTCGAGTGATTTTTCGTGAAAATAACAACACTACTTTTCTCATTAACTCTGCTAAACAGTTTACATTTTGGTCTGTTCCTCTGACAATGGCTATCATTGTGTGTATATAATAATAAAATACAGTAATCAATGACTGTTTGTTATTGTGATGAGTGAATGAATTTTCATTTTTGGGTTAAACAATTTTCCTAAATCTTCCTGTATTGACTGGTTATGCTGTATTCATTGGCAGAAACTCAAAGAAAGGTGGCATGTTTATTCTGTTTAGCCTTTGCACTTCCATATATTTATTTTACACACCCATATTTTTTCCTTCACCAAGAAACATACTCCCTGTTGCAGGGTGTTCCATGTATGAACATCAACAAGGATCAGACATTGGTATTTGTATGTGCATGCTGAAAGGAACACACAGGCTTCTTTTCTCAGCACTGAAAGCTGAAAGTGAAATTGTTGCATTGAACCGTTTGTTTTCTGTTAGAGCTTCAGGCCATGCATGACAGCTAGAGAGAATGGTGAAATAGATTTCCGAAGAATGTAGGATATATATAAAGGTGAAGTATATAATTTTCCCAAATTTAAAGGAATAGTTCACCCAAAATTATAATTGTCATATTTAAATTACCCTAATGTTGTACCAAACCCTAATGACTTTCATTCTTATGCGGAACTCAAAAATAGACGTTTTAATGAAAATCTTGGTCCCAATGGTACTTGATAGTGACTACATTTAAAGCGAATAAAAGGACATAAAATTACCATAAAATGTGTCCATTCGACTCGTGCGCCATATTCCAAGTCTTCTGAATACCCAGAGTATGTTTTGGTATAAATTAAATTATATTAAACAAAACGTGCATTGTTTTGAGCACTAAAAAATGCAAGTCCTTGAGTGAACACATGCAAGACCCTGTGAACGAGCAGAAGACTTAGAAGATGACACAAGAGTCACATGGACCACTTCTATGTTTTTCCATTAAAATAAAGTAGAATTCAAAGATATTCTCCCTTTTTACTCTTGAAGTCTAGCCTTGAGCTTACAGCTGATTGGAAAGTGCTTAACGCTCTGTTTAAATAAACTCAAGAATCCAATAATAAAAAATTAAAAAATGAGATAATTTATACGTCTCTCTTATTGCAGGTTCAAAATGGAACATGAAGCAGAGACATACCAGCAGCGACTGCAGGCTATAGCGGTATGTAACACAGAAGACATTTCATCATTATACAACAAATCAGGTGAACCTGCTCACAGTGTGGAGTGGATTAACTTATCATTGCAATGACAGCTCCACTTATGCCCTGAAAATAGTATTATGTATCGAAACATATAGACACATCCATCCATCACTTTATTATATGGTGCTGTTTGGCAACAGTTTTTATTGCAATATCAGTGTACTTCCAATGGTAGCAGTTACAGATTGTTCTTTCAATAGAAAAAATGCATTATAACAAAAACAAATGGACTGTTACTTTTGATAGACTGTTAGTTTTAAATAGACTGTTAGTTTATCTCTCTTAGCCACACACACATAGGCATGGAAACTGGTGTTAACTGTATTCACAAAGTTTTCTGTGGCCTCTGAATTATTAAGTGTGATGGAGACTGTCCAGATCAGGTAAAACTACACCAGACAACAGCAATGACTCTGCACCCAAGAGCTTCATCACCTGGTCTCGGACTGTTGTTTTTCAAGTGCGGTCAAGCATTCATTCTCATGATGGGGCCATATGTTGTCAGCTTTTAAATACTTGTTTTTCTTTTTAAATTCAAAATTTAAAGTTGCAATGTAGTGCCTTGATGAACACAGTTCTATTTCTTAGTTCTATGACATATTTCCTACTGAAACAGGAAGTGGGGATGAGACATGTCGAACGGCTCTTTTTTTTAAAAATCTCAATACCTGCCCGCTTTTCCACTGACTTGAGAACTGAACTAACTGACAACATTAATACATAACTAGTGGTCGACCGATATGGGTTTTTTAATGGCCGATGCCGATATCCAGAGATCAGGGTGGCCGATACAATTCCGATACATCACACAATTTAATATAGTAAATAACATAAATATAAAATTGCTAAAAACATGAATAAACTCTTATTTAGCACTATATTTACTCAATTTCACACAAAACTTTAACTTTGTAAAAAATAATCTAAAAAAATAATATTGTATTTTAAATGGTAGATAGCCGTTTCTTCTGATTTCTGTTTAGTCATCAAATTTGTGTCATTTATTTGCTATTAAGAAATTGATAAATATTAGGAAGAAGGAAATAATGGTACACACAGTAGTCCAGCAACCATGGATGGCATGTCCATGTAAGCAATCACATTTGCACATACAGTACATGGTGAATAAGATATTTACTCATAGCACATGTGAAGCCCTTTTACTTTGAAGTTGCACTCACACGTTCGTGTGTATCCAGCGGGAGCAGCAATCACCTGACAATTTAAGCGGCCTGGATCGCCTGCTTGGATTGTCACGGATTGACTGTCATGATTTGTGAATCAGAGGAACTTTTGATCCTGATCCTGAAGTTTTTGATTCTGGCTGATAGAATACGTGCTTCAGAGGAAGATATTAGATGAGCGCTCGATGGGGAAAAAATGCAGAATTTTCGTGAGGTTTATGAATTACATCTGTTTAAATGAGATATCTGCATATTTGCAGACATTATATGATAGAAGTTTAATTGATATTTGCATTTTTTTTATTAGAAAAGAAAGTTCAAGTTGACAGGGAACTGCTAAGGAGAGGCTGATAGAAATGTGCTTTAGAGGTAAATAAATGAGCGCTCCACAGGATGCTGGAGTTTTGTGAGATTTGTGTATTATATCTGTTTAAACGAGATATGCGCATATTTGCAGACGGTATATGATATTATTTTTATTGATATTTGCCTTTTTATCATTAGACAAGACAGTTGAAATTTACAGGGAACCGTTGAGGAGAGAGAATTGAGAATGAAACAGGTGAGCACTTTAACATTATGAGCTCAAACCCATCTGCCGCGGCTCTGATATGTGGACCGTTTAAATGAGACCGTGTTGCACACCAGTCTATTATTGGAGTAACACGATGGCACGTAACAACAAAACAAACAGTGACTGGTCGTTTACATCTCTCAGTCGCTTCACATGCAAGCAGGTGATTCTCAGCGCCCTCAAGAAACAAATCGGCCAAACAGGAAAATTTATCGGCCGATGCCGATAATTAAAAAAGTCAGAATATCGGCCGATTTATCAGCCTCTGCGATATATCGGTTGACCACTAAACATAACGGGCCACAAACACACACAGCACATTGTGGTCTTTGCTTACGATGTGGCTGGAGCCATTGTGAAAGTCCAGTGTAGATGAATGAAACCTGGAAAAATACCTCAGAAAAATGCCTACATTAAAAAAATAAGAGTAAATTCCAGACACTTTCTCCACATCTGATGTAAGCATTCAGGCGTCAAATGCCTCAAACACAACTGCGAACTCTCTGTTATTCCTCCACCTAAATGTAAAAATGAATGCCAGGGGGCCCATAACCAAGGTAGTTTGTGTAGTGGTACACCGATCAGGAAATTTGAGCCCTGTACCGATATTTTAACACTGTGATTGGCCAATACCAATCTGATCACACATTTTTATTTTTGAAGTGCCCTTTGCCACACTTTTGTCATTAAGTTTGGTCAGTTTTTGGTAAGAGAAAGACTAGCCTACATTTTAGTTATTTATAGCTGCCTTAAAGATCATTGCAAACTTTTAGGAGAACACTTGGATATGTTGATGGCTTCAAAGATAATAAATATGGATCAGCAGCATTTGTGGCATAATGTTGATTACCACACAAAAAAATTTAAACTTGCCCCTCATTTGTTAAATCAAAGCAATAATCACAGTTACAGTAAGGCAGTTACAATGGAATTGAATGGGGCCAGTCCATAAATATACATTGTTATAAAAGTATATCCACAAGATGTGAACAATATACATATTAACATGATTTGAGTGTGATAAAATCACTTACTAACCTTATCTGTTTAAAGTTATAGCCAATAAAAAAAATAAAAAAAAATATTATCCCGATATACCCTGTTATCCTGATTATGGATATATAAATTAACACAGTACCTGTATGATTGTAATGCTGTTAGTATAGAACGGGATGTTTGTGCCAGCATTCTGAGGTGTTTTAATCATGCATCTTGTAAAGTCTGTTATATTCTTTGCACTCAGGAGAAAAGGCAGAAACAGGAGGAACAAGAGCGAATCAGGAGAGAGAAAGAGGAAGAAAGACTGAGACTTCAGCAGCTTAAGGTGTGACCCCTCTCTCTCTCTCTCTCTCACACACACACACACGCCTGCATAACCTCTAACCCCATTTTGCTGCCAGGCACGTCAGGTCACATTTGTGTTAAATAGGCTGCGTCATGGGGTGGAATTTCACTAATGTATCTGCATGCACACCCACACTTCATTAGGTTCCAAATAATAATATCATCATACTTTTAACAAGATAAAAAAAATTCATGATCATACTGTCCACCACTAACACACACACTTGCACACACACAGTTTGCCTCGGATGTATCATACAACCACACACAGTCACCAAGGTCATGTCTTAAACACTTACGCACAAATAATCATTTAGTATTCAGCATATGCAAACACACACCCTTCTTGAGAATGCCAGTGTTAACCTTGGAGGTTACTTGCCTCCTTTGTAACAGTTTGTGTGTACGTATGTGCCTGTGTGTATGTGTGTTTGTTTACATTCTCTCTCTACCCATTGTTCCCGCAATACTTCCGCATTGGTGTTCCCTCTTCCCATTCCTTTGTGTACTTACTCAGTTGGTTCCAAGACAATTTTTTCATTCACAGACTGTGTGCACATTTATGTTAAAGTCCAAGTATGTAATTTCTGCACCACTAGCATCACCAAACAGAACTGCGAAAATAATGACTGTTTTCAAACAGTTTTCCCAAGCACTCCCTCCATCTGCCACTGGCATGATAATCAACCTACAAATAGCTTACTTACAGTTGTGTCTACATATTAAGGTAGCATTGGAGAAAAAATTACACACACTGAAATTGTTGCTGTAGAGTGTTAGCTACTGTTATTTATTATTTTTACCCATATTTAGGGACAAAAAGAAAGGGAAAAAGTATTATTTCATTACTTAAACAAGTGTTGCAAATGCTACAGTATGCCTTATGTTTTAATGTTGCATATTGATAATATGATGTGAATGTATAGAAAGGAGCAGAATAAGGTTTGATGATCAGACAGCCAGTGCTATCATGTGTTAGCTTGTATTAAACTTCTGCAGCACCAATGCAACAACCATTTTACCTCCTTTAACAACCTCAGATTGCATACTTCTGTTTTCAGTTTCCATGGTGCATAGCACTTCCTGTTTAGGGATAACTGATGATTGCACAGCGTTCTGTGCACAGTGTATTTCCGCTTTGATCTACTGTACTGTACATGTATGTGCCACTACATAGAGAGTTTTATTGCTACTATAGAGATAAAATGCACTCTAGTTGTCCTGATGGTAGATATAGCCTTTCAGAAATGTCTGAAAGGTGAATTAAGCGGAAGAGTTAAAGTACATTACGCACAGCAGGAATTTTAGACTTTAACATTTCAGTGTCCTCAAAATATTTTCAGCTGAAAAGACTTCTTCATTTGGTTAATGCCAACAATAGTTAATCCAAAAAACAGAACAAATATTAAATAAAAATGCTAAGCATGTACACTGCAGAATAAAGGCCTTTTTATACCAAGACAGACCCAACAAAATGAAAAGAATCAAAGATTAAAAAAAAATCTGCAAGGATTTGTTGCACCACAACTGTTAAAGTGCAACACACTTCGGTCATTTGCATGCTTAAATGCAAAATACAGTGCATCTGACACAACAGATTTGACTTCCTTTAAAGACCACAAACTGTGACTAACAGTTTTATTTTCTGTGTTCCCATTCCTGTTCCTATTGAAACTGGAAGGTGGGTCGGGATATATAGGACTGTGCAAAAGTTTTAGGCACTTGTGAAAAATGTTGCATGGTGAGGATTTCTTCAAAAAATAATGCCATAAATAGTTTTCAGTTTTTCAATTAACGTCATAAAGTACAGTCATCATAAAAAAAGCTAAATCAATATTTGGTGTGACCACTTTTACCTTCAAAACAGCACCAATTCTCCTAGGTACGCCTGGACACAGCTTTTCTTGGTTGTTGGCAGATAGGATACTCCAAGCATCTTGGAGAATTCACCACAGTTCTTCTATCTAAGCTGACTCAATTGCTTCTGTCTCTTCATGTAATGCCAGAATGACTTGATGTTCGGTGGAGGGTTCTCTGGGGGCCATGCCATCTATTGTTCTTCTAATCTATTATATTTGCAAAAGGAATGTTTGTGAGTCTAAAATGTATATTTCCTATTGAAACACTAAAGCTGGAAATATAACAACCGTTTTAAGAGAAATTATTTTGTGGAACATCTTATGTTCCTAAGACTTTTGCACAGTACTGTACATTAAAGTGTGTTATTGTGGGAAGGGGACAAATATCGTTTAAAATATTTGGTCCATCGGTCCAAGAGAATTTTTTTTTATATGTGCTAAAAGTTAATTTTGTCAGCTTTAAAAAGTACACTCACATAGAAATTGGCTCAAAGATAATAGAAATGGTTTAAAAGCCACAAAAGTCCAAAAGTTTCATGGGGTCTTTAATCCAACAATGCATCTTACAATACACTTTGGTCTTTATTGTGAAATACAAGCAAACACTACAAAGTAACAGATATGTTGTCACTCTTGGGATGGAGCAATGGATGTAAAAAGGTGGGATAGCAAGATATAGGAATAAATCACAGTGTAATGATATTAATAATGGTCTGCTTTTAGGAATAATAATAATTGTACAGCTATGGTGCTACGTGTGTGTGTGTGTGTGTGTGTGTGTGTATATATATATATATATATATATATATATATATATATATATATATATATATATATATATATATACACACACGTGTGTGTATATATAATACACCGATCAGCCACAACATTAAAACCACCTGCCTAATATTGTGTAGGTCCCCCTCGTGCCACTAAAAAAAGGAGATCAGCAGTTACAGAAACACTCAAACCAGCCCGTCTGGCACCAACAATCATCCATGCGATTATCTAATCAGCCAATCGTGTGGCTGCAGTGCATAAAATCATTCAGATACGGGTCAGGAGCTTCAGTTTATGTTCACATCAACTATCAGAATGGGGGAAAAAAATATGATCTCAGTGATTTGGAGCATGGCGTAATTGTTGGTGCCAGATAGGTTAGCTTGAGTATTTCTGTAACTGCTGATCACCTGGGATTTTCACGCACAACAGTCTCTAGAATTTACTCCGATTTGTGCCAAAAACAAAAAACATCCAGTGAGCAGCAGTTCTGCAGATGGAAATGCCTTGCTGATGAGAGAGGTCAACAGAGAATGGCCAGACTGATTTGAACTGACAAAGTCTACGGTAACTCAGATAACCGCTCTGTACAATTGTGGAGAGAAGAATATCATCTCAGAATGCTATTTTGAGATGAGAGTTGGCGCTGTTTTGGTGGCACGAGGGGGACGTACACAATATTAGGCAGGTGGTTTTAATGTTGTGGCTGACCGGCAGTGTGTACACTCCTGGGCAAAAAATTAATAAAAAATGGGCCAAGCCCAATATGGCAAAACATTAAGCTTTTAATGGTCTTAACCACAAATCACTGGTCAGGAAATTAGCAAGAATTGAACTAGGGCTGCCCCCTAATAGTCGACCTAACATTAGTAGATGAGAAGAGTAGTCGTTGACCAAGTTTTGATTGGTCGGTTGGTCGCAGAAAAAAAAAAACTCCACAGGAAACCAACGAACACCAGTATTACCGCTGGTTGTACGCTAGGTGGTATTATGGGGTAAATTTCGTTAAGCAGGGTTAGGGTTAAGCCTACACAATAAAGCAAGACACATTGATTTCAAACTTTGAACTTTATTTTTTATTTATTTTAACTAAAAATGTAAATGAAACTGGAAAAAAGAATTAAGTGCAATTAAAATGTGTGTTGTTCAACTTTTTGAAAGATGGCTTTACAATAGTTGTGAAGGGCATCATCTCTCTGGCAAAGAACCTACTTCATCTGTGCATTCTCTACCACTCGGGTATTTCAATGTCCGGGAAAATATATCATGTGTGTGCATAAATTTGTTTTGTTCCCTCCTTCACGATATATATTGTGGCAGGGAGGAGGGAGTGTAACGAAGTTCAGTGGAAAAGAGGAGGCGAGAACCGGCTTGACAATATAAATAATAATTTAATAATAAACTTAATCAAAAAGACAAACACATGCTGGGCAGCTGCCCGTAACTCACTCTCTCTGGAACTGCCGCCTCTGGTTGCCTTTATCCCTCTCGAGGGCTTGATTAGCCTGATTAGGGGCCGGGTGTGCAGCATCACGACCCGGCCCCGCCCTCCTTCCTGCCACAATATATCGCAATATCCAATTACACAACCCACGGGCTGAGGGATCAGTGAATATTCTTGCTTTAGTGATTTTGCATTGAAAATTTAATTAGTTTATTTAAAATACGAAAAACTTGGGGGCCTGGGTAGCTCAGCAAGTAAAGACGCTGACTACCACACCTGGAGTCGCAAGTTCTTCAGTCAGGCTTCCTAAGCAACCAATTGGCCGGTTGCTAGGGTGGGTAGAGTCACATTGGGTTAACCTCCTCGTGGTTGCTATAATGTGGCTCTCGCTCTCGGTGGGGCGCGTGGTGAGTTGTGCCTTGATACCACAGAGAATAGCGTGAGCCTCCACACGCGCTAGGTCTCTGCGGTAACACGCTCAACAAGCCACGTGATAAGATGCACAGATTGACTGAGATTCCTCCTCCACCACCCGGATTGAGGCGAGTCACTATGCCACCACGAGGACATAGAGCACATTGGGAACTGAGCATGCCAAATTGGGGAGAAAAGGGGAGAGAGAGAGGGAAAAAAAATGAAAAACTTAAATCAAATACATTTTTTAATTCAAATTCCACTACAAATGAAATGAAAAAGCAATTAAAATAATGAAGTGATCAAAAAAATTATATATAAGTAACCACCTTTCCATTTACCGTCAGGCAAGTATCCGTCTAAACATGCTGGTGAAAATTGAAGATGTTAAAAACAATTATAAATGTAAAAATAATAATTATAATGATGATAATAATCACTGAAATATAAATCATGGTTCGAGGTGAACGTGTTTTTATATTATTTTATTTTTTAATCACAGAAGTTTAGGCTGCAGAGTTGTGGTCACAATGAACTGCTCTGTGGAAATAAAGCGAACTGAACTCAAAGCCCATCCTGAGCTGAGATGTCTGAGGTCATGTGCAGCACTCATAGATGATACTGTTCTTGAAAAAAAAAAAAAAAATTCAGAAGACAGAAACAAAGAAAGAGTGAGAACCTTTACATGCTTATGTCCCACGAGACTGCACATCTCCGTACAAACAGCGTGTCATACATGCGCATAGACAGATTTTCTGTCATCTGTTCTTTTTTTTAATTGTATTTTGTATTAACATTTTTATTGATTCCAAAAATAAAACACACAAACACAACATAAAAAATGGAATCAATTATTCACATTAACCCCCCCCCCCCAATAAAATCAGTAAAACACATACCCAACTAAACTACAAATCCCTCTCCATAGCCATTCCCTGAGAACCATCCAAAAAAGCCAAATACCCCCCCCCCCACTTCCTGACGAACAAATCCCATTTCCCCAGCCTTCTAAAAAACATCTCCTCAAACGCCACCACCATGCCCATCTCCCCGCACCATTCCCTAAATGAGGGTGCCCCAGCCGACTTCCATCCCCTGAGGATGATTTTTTTTACCAATCATGACTCCGGCTAGGCCCCAACTTTTTTAATAACTGTCCCCAATGTCCAGAATCATCCCATCACCCAGGATACAGAGTCTGGGGCTAAATGAAAGTTCAGTGTTCATCACCTCCCTCATAAAGTTCTGAACCCTCAACCAAAATTCTTGGATCTTTACACATCCCCAAAATACATGTATTGTGTCCCTGTCTTCTGATTGGCACCGCCAACAGGTGGGTGTGTCTTTAAGACCCAACCTATACAATCTAGAGGGGGTCCAGTAGAACCGATGCAAAATCTTAAATTGCATCAGACGGACCCTTGCATCTCTAGATGCAGACTTGATGCTTTTTAGGATCCTGGCCCACACTCCCTCCTCCAATACCAGATTTAAATCCTTCTCCCATAATCTCTTGAAAGAGATGAAGCTCCATCCCCCAGACTCAACAGGAAGTAATACACTGATGCTTCATGACCTTTCCCAAAAGCAGTAATCACCATTGTGTACACTACTCCCAAAAATAGCACAGAGCAAGTGGCGCAGCTGTAAATACCTAAAGAACTGGGATCTAGGAATCTTAAAATGTTGAACCAAATTATCAAAAGATCTCAGTACTCCACTCTCATATAGGTCATCGAGTGTAGTAAACCCCCTACCAATCCACTCTGACTAACTGAAAGGGGACTTATTAATGTGTAATTTAGGGTTCAGCCATATGCTCGTGGCAACACTTAAATAAATGTCCGAATTAAACACTCTGGACACTTTCGTCCAAACCAGGTGCAGATGCGAGATAACGGGGTGTGACTTAACTTCTCCAGTTAGTTTGATAGAAAACCTTTGCAATGGCAAAATTGGGGCAAGAACGTTCAATACAGAACCAGGGAGGGGCTCTCTCAGGTGGGAGCGACCAATGGGCCAAATGTCTGAGACCGAACGCATAATAATAAAACAAAATCTTGGGTAAGCCTAGCCCACTTTTGTCAATCGGCCTATGTAACTTATTGAAATGTAACCTGGGACACTTATTATTCCAAATAAAAGACTTCGCTATGCTATCAAATTGTTTGAAATAAGAGAGGGGAACATCTACAGGGAGAGACTGCAGCAGGTAGTTAAATTTTGGAATGCATTTCATTTTAATAACATTAACCTTCCCAATCATTGATAAATGTAATGAAGCCCACCTGCCCACATCACTCGAAAAACTTTTTATTAAAGGCTCAAAATTAACTCAGACTAAATCACATAAATTTGTTGGGAATAAATACCCAAATACTTAATGCCCTGTATGGGCCACTGGAAGGCACCCGGCTGAAAAGCTGTTTCTGGGCAGTATGCAGTCAGAGCTAAAGCTTCGGACTTAGACCAATTAACTCCCAAAGATTTTGTATCCCAAAAATTTTGAAAAGGAATTGATAATTCTGAGGAGGCAAGGCATAGATCTAGTATGGTCGGAGACAAATAATAAAATATCATCTGCGTAAAGCAAAAGCTTATGCGCAACACCTCCCGCCATCATCCCTGGAAAATCATCTTCTTTTCTTATCGCGGCTGCTAATGGTTCCAGGGCAAGACAGAACAATAATTCGGAAAGAGGGCAACCATGCTGGGTGCCCCTATCCAGATTAAAATAATCTGAAATTAATCCACTTGTTTGTACCACTGCTACAGAGTGTCTATAAAGTAACTTAATCCATTCAATAAAAGTATTCTGGAACCCGTATATTTCCAAAATCTTAAAAAGATAATCCCATTCTACCATATCAAATGCCTTTTCGGCGTCAAGTGAGATGGCAGTGATTGGAGACTGATCATTCGCCATTGACCACATGATATTGATTAGACGCCTGACGTTATCAGAAGAGCTGCGGCCCTGAATAAACTCCACCTGATCTGTATGTATGAGAGATGTCATAACATAATCGGTTAGCCAGAATTTTTGCCAAAATTTTTAGATCTAGCTGGATCAGGGAAATTGGACCGTAACTCTTACACTCACTTGGATCTTTGTCCTTTTTAAGAATCAGACTGATCCGGGCTTGTGTCATGGTTGGGGGAAGCTTTCCATTCTTTAATGATTCCATATAAACTTCTAACAAAAGTGGAGCCAATTCTGTAGCATAAGATCTAAAAAATTCAGCGGCAAAGCCGTCTGGCCTGGGAACCTTGCCTGTAGGTAAGGACTTAATTACCTCGTCAAGCTTTATCTCAGAATCAAGAGAATTTTTTTGCTCAGTCATCAATTTAGGGAGTTCTAATGGTTCCACAAATGTTCTAATATCTTCATCAGTAGACAAGACGTGGAATTATAAAGATCAATATAGAATTCTTTAAAAGCATTATTAATATCAATGGGCGAGGCAAAAATTTCACCACCAGCAGATTTCACTGAAGGAATGGTAGAAAAAGACTCTCTCTGCTTTATATATCTAGCCAAAAGCTTCCCTGCCCTGAATAACTAAAACTCCACTTTCCGTGACAAAATAGTATTATATCTATATTTCAGTCGGGTCAATTCTCTGAGGCTATCAGATGACATTAAGCTCTGCTTCGGCACTTTTAATATTCCCTTCCAACTCCACAAGTTCTCGTGCTTTAGATTTTTTAATGAATGAGGCATAATGTATGATCCGACCCCTAAGAACAGCCTTAAGTGCATCCCAAGCCACCCCCACAGAGGATACTGAGGACCAGTTGGTCTCCATATAGACACTGATTTCAGTCTTTTTTTTGTTCTTTTTCATTTCAATTTGGATTGCCCAGTTCCCAATGTGCTTTTTTAGCGTAGTGATTCGCCTCAATCCGGGTGGCAGAGGACGAATCCCAGCTGCATCCGCATCTGAGACCGTCAACCCATGCATCTTATCATGTGGCTTGTTGAGCATGTTGCCACGTAGACATAGCGCGTGTGGAGGCTTCACGCCATCCACTGCGGCAACCACGCTCAACTCACCACACGCCCCACTGAAAACTAACCACATTATAGCGACCATGAGGAGGTTACCCCATGTGACTCTACCCTCCCTAGCAACCGGGCCAATTTGGTTGCTTAGGAGACCTGGCTGGAGTTACTCAGCACACCCTGGGATTCGAACTAGCGAACTCCAGGGGTGGTAGCCAGCATCTTTACCACTGAGCTACCCAGGCCCCCTATTTCAGTCTTTAACATTTGTTGGAAATCAGGATTTTGCAAAAGGGATACATTAAAGCACCAACTATATGATTTATTTTTCTTTGTGTGTTGCAACATCTCTAAACTCACCAGGGCATGATCTGAGACTAAAATGTTTCCAACTGAGCAATCAACAACAGATGAAATTAGGGACTTAGATATAAAAAAAACAAATCTATTCTAGAATAAATCTTATGGACTGATGAAAAAATGTATAGTCCCTACCAGATGGGTTCAAAAGTCACAAATATCTACAAGACCAAGATTTTTACACATCCTGTGAAGCGTCAGTGTTGCTCTAGGGGGGCTTACACACTTTTCCTTCACTATGATCAAGGACTGAGTCCATCAATAAATTAAAGTCTCCTCCCAGTATTATATCATGAGGGGTGCCAGCGGCTTGCAACATCCCTTCAAGATCTATAAAAAAGCCCTGATCATCAGCATTAGGTGCGTAAATATTAGCCAAAATCAACCTTTGCCCCTGAATGTCTGCCAAAACAATAATGCCTTCCTATTTTATCTTTAATCTGTTTGAGAAATTTGAATTGTAGATGTTTACTTATCAATGTAATGACTCACCTACTCTTACTCGAGCCAGCACTAAAGAAAACATTTCCACCCCATATCTTCGCAAATGTTTCAGCTTCCTGCGGGGAAAGATGCGTTTCTTGAAGAAAGACTATATCATATTTCTTACGCCTAAGAAAAGAAATAATCTTCCTTCTTTTTAAGAGGTGCCCCAACCCATTCACATTCCATGTGGAGAGAGATAATCCACTCATATTAACATCTGACGTATTGATATAATAAAAATAAATAGTGTGTCAAAAGCAAGATTATACAGACCACATTCTCCATTAATGCAACAAACCCCGAACCCCCCCCCCAAACAAAACAAAAACAGAAAAAAGAAAAACATGCACATTAACCCCGTGATCGACGGCGCCAAACGGCGTCCACCCCTCTAAACTCAAAAGGTCCATGTACGCCTACGAGAGACCCCGCGACAACTTTGCCATCGGATTGCTCGAATTTTGATGCAAAATTACATGACAGAAAATACTTGTAAAACAGGCCCCAGACAACAGGCAGAATAAACACAAAAAACATGTAGATTCATTCACAGAACTGTCCTGAAGGTGTGTTCCTCCGCAAAACAAATTCCAGCTGATATAAAGCCAGTTTCCTCGGACAGACAAACAATTGTTCTGTGAGCCGGCTGTTTATGAGTATGGCCGATGACGTAATCATTCTAATGTCCCTTAAAAATACTCCACAAAAACTAACTCCAGCCAACAGGAGGCATAAGCACAAAGAACAAACAGATTCATCCACAACACTGTCCAGAAGCAGTGTTATTCCACAAAACAAACTCCAGCTGCTAGACGGAACCAGCGCAAAAATAAACAAAACAGGCATCCCGGTTCCTTGGATGATCTAGAGTCAAATTCACTCAGGCCGTGTAAAAAAAAAAATACACCATGACTTACTCAATCCGTCAACTTTTTAAAAGACGTCCTTTATGCGAGCATGTAGATATTTTGCGGTAATCCATAGTGTCCATTCTCAATCTGGCCGGGAACTTCAGTGTAAAAACAATCTTCTGTCAATGCAAAAGTTTCTTCGAGTGTCATGCCACAAAACAAACTCCAACTGCTAGACAGAGCCAACACAAAAAGAAACAAAAAATGGCACCCAGCTTCCTTAGACAGTCAAGATACTAAACAGTGAGTCAGTCCACTCACTTAAGAAACGCCCAATGGTTTACTAACCCATAGTTTGTATGAAGGCCAGTGCCTTTTTGGGGCATAGAATACTTTGCTGCCATCCTTGGTGTCTATTCTCAGTTTGGCCAGAAACATCAGCGCAAAACCGATCTTCCGTTGATGTAAGAGTTTCTTACATTCCTTGAACCGATCGTGTTTCTCTCTTGTCAAATTCGCAAAATCCGGGAACAAGAAAATATTGTGATTCTTCCAAGAAAGCTTTCCTTTGCTCCTCGCCTCGCGTAACACGAGATCTTTTTCGGATGATCTCAGAAATTTGGCCAGAATTGATCAGGGCCTGTCTCCCTCAGCCGATCTCCGAGCCGGGACTCTGTGAGCTCGCTCGATTTCCAGTTTATGGCCTGTTATGTCGAGCAGACTCGGGAAGAGCTCGTCCAGGAATTTCACCATATCTCTGCCCTCTTCATGTTCAGGAATTCCAACAATCTGTATATTGTTCCTTCGGTTCCCATTTTCGAGATCTTCCAGTTTTTCCAAAATGTATTCCAAGTCTATTTTGGACGCGGTCGGATTAGCGGATAATTCCCTTTCCGATGACTCCAGATAATCAATCCGTTTCTCAACATCTGCCACTCTTGTGACCAACTCAGAGAATTTTGTTTCCATCGCCGTAATCGATCGACGTATTACAGCGATATCCTCCAAGTCAGCAACAACCTTTGTCAGCATCACCGAGATGTTGGACAGTTGCTGAATTTCTTCCCAAATCGAGTCCCTGGCTCACAGGCCCGTCAGAGGCCTCAGCTTGACTACTACTACTAATAATAATTTAATACATTAATGGGAAAACGAGCCAAATATCTTCTTGATATCATCGAAGGCATCAGCTGTTGGCGATCACTCTGACCATCATCGATCCCTGAGATCATCGTCTGTCGGCACAACTCTAATGTGCATTTCTCTCTATAAATCAACAAAATGTTCAGATAGTCTGGTTTTTCTGACACATTCAGAATCATTACACTTTTGCCAGTGTCGCTGTGGCATGTTTTGTGTGTGCGCTTGTAAAATTTATATTTTAAAGGCTCATTATTAAGGTTAAGTATTTCTCTGAAATTTAGAACAGTGTTAGCAATGCTACTTATAACATTCTTTCTCAGCCCTGGAACTCAAACCATTTTCTGATGCCCCCAAAATATATATATATATTTAAGTGATTAATATCATAAACGTGGGACAACTAGTCGACTAATGGCTTAAACTAACGCCTACTAGTCGATTAGGAAAATCTTTGGTTGGGTGTCACGGCCCTAAATTGAACAAATAGCTAAAGTAACTTAGTATGGGATAGTTTTTCCATTTCTTTAAATGTTTAAGCCTTTTTACAGTAAGAAGAGTCAATGTTTTTCCACTCAATGTTGATGGCTTCAAACAGTTGATGAGTAGTTGAAAAACGTTTCCCATTCAAATCTGGAAACGGACCAGGCCAAAACATGAGCCTGATGGATTTGTTCTCAAGCCACTTCTTTGTGGTCTTTGCAGTGTGGGCAGGAGCATGGCTTGTTGAAAAATAACAATTGATCATTCCTCTTTAGAAAACAACTTTTCAATTGTGGGAAGCAAGCCTTTCTGCAATATTCTCCTGTACTCCAAAGCATGAATTGATTTTTCACAGTGAAACAGCTCACCAGTACCAGCAGCTGAAAAGGCTCCCCACACCATGACACCTCTTCCTCCATGCTTCACTGTGGTAGAGATATATTCACTATTGTATTTCTCACCAGATCTTCAAAGACACCTCTCTGGAGCATCACCATGCAACTCAAATCATGATTTATCACACCACACAACTCTGCTGCACTCTCTGAATCAAACTTTCCATATTCTGCCAAAAACGTCATTCTGTCTTTGATGTTTTTCTGAGAAAGCAGTGGCTTTTTAACACATCTTCTAGACACAAAACCTGCATTGGATAACCTTCTGGTTGTTGTTCTTCTCGAAAGAGTCTTGTTTTCTGAGTTCTGACTGTTTTTGTAGGCTTTTATTTTCCTGTCTTTGAGAACTGTAAATTTCAGCTGTGGTCATCCCTGCATGAAGAGGATTTGGGCCTTCCAGATCCTTACTTTCTGGCAACATCTTCTGTTGTTTCAAAGTATTGACCTATTCTCTTAATAGCTGATAGAGAAATAGGGATCTTCTCTGCATTAGGGTCTTCTAAACTTTAGAATGGCTATGTTTGGTCTGACGCAGACCAGCTATGCGATTTCTGACAGCAACCCCTGCATGATTTTTTGCTTTTTTTTAGAGCAGATTTTTTCACTCTTTACCTTGGGACAACACTGCATATTACAGATCTCTCCCTGCTCTATCACTCCTGGTTCAATTTATGAGCTTGTTATCAGCCCTTTGATGGGCTGAATTTCCCTGTTTCGGTGTGAATAGCCCAACAAATACCTTGTTCAAACCAGTGTAATTTACAAACCTCACAAAACTTGCAAATCCAGAATTGTCTTCTTGTGGAGAGCTCGTATATCTTCCTCCAAAGCGTGTATTCTATAAGCTTAGATAAAAACTCAAATGTTGAACGTTCCTATATCTTCCTCTGATGCACGTATTCTATCAGCCTGAATCAAAACTCTGTTCCTCTGACTCTCGAATGTTGCATGATGGTGAATCCGTGACACTCCAAGCAGGCGATCCGGGCTGTGTTAACTGACAGCTGTCAGGAGATTGCTACTCGCTGATTCCGCACTAGCACGTGAGACCAACTTCAAAGTGTTAGCGCTTCATGTGCGCTATGAGTAAATGTCATATTCACTGTGCACTGTCTGTACAATTAGTTTGATTCAGTCTTTTGTGAGAAAATGCAATTGCTAATGCACACAAATTGAAACAGGCTTTTCTTAAACACTTCAGTATCATCTCCAGGTCACGTATACTCCCCAGCATCTGGAACCAATGTCTTATTATCTAAGGGTGTTTTCCATACTGCATTTTTGCGCCTTTGAAGTGGCACTGCGGGAAGGGGATGCCACTCGAATGGTCGTTCCAAACTAAAGTAAGAAAAGGTATCTTTTTTCACGAAGGAGCTTCCACAAGACTGAATGGACCATGGTATTACTGTATGAATGTTCCCTTCCCTAACAGAGTGCCCTCATCAACAGCGCTGTCCTTCGGAGTGAGTAGGGCATAGGGAATTTGGGCAGTCATAAAGGGCAGAGACAAGTTTGACCCGGTTAACTACTGTGGAATTTATGTTAACAGCATTAGAGGTAAAATCCTCTGCAGCATCCTGAACAGCAGACCTCTCTCTTTCCTCAGAGACAGAAGTGTGCTGAATAAATGTTAAACTGACTTCCAACCAAAATATCTTCCCATCTGTACACTTTGCATATTCACAACAACCAAAGTTAAAGCAAAATCTTTACACTGTTCACTTATGTCAAAAACAGTCCTTAATTCAAATTGAAATGAGGGTCTGCACATTGATTTTAAAACAGGGAAACAGACAACATAATTAAATCAGTATACACTTAAGTGTACTACAGGGCAGTTGTTTAAGGCCAGTACACTTTAATATACACATCAATGAACTGGCACAGGAATTTAGACATTCTGCAGAACCCACATACTCCGCTTGATTCTGAAGGCAATTGTCTCAAATGTTTGCAGAAGATTTGGTCCTGCTGTCCTCCACCGAGGTCCAACAGCTCTTACATTCATAAAGACAGGATCATCACAGATGTTTTGTTATATTGTGACCAAATCAGAGCAGAAAACATTCATTCTTGACTTCTGAATGAGAGATGTCTACGATGATGAATCGGTAGGTATGTGTACTCGCAGGTCACACATCAGACTCGCTGGTGTACGGAGATAAATCGTGGAAAAGAAATATTTAAATGTCTACAAAAGTCAAATTTGGCAATATTTGTGCAGACTTCAGACATGTATACACCTTTCCTGGGACTTGGCCTGGATCAAAAGCATTTTTTGAGGTGTTTCTTTATCATTTTATGGGTGTTTTTCCATTCATCGCCATTGTTTATTCCCGCTGATGGTCACAAATAAGGTGGCTGCGGGGAAAAAGTGACATCACTGAAACAGGTCAATAGTGGCCACCCAATGTCTAATGCGAGACAATCGAGACAGCTGGCAGCCTTACTAGTGTATACTTCACCACCACATTGTTACGTCACTAACATCGATTTTGAAATAGAGTTGTTTTGAGTGGAAACAATAAATTATCTTTTTGGGCTGGATAGGAAGTTTTGAGTTCTGAAACTTACATTGTTTTTTTTTTATAGTACAATAACTTGCATGTCAAAATATCAAGGAAAATTTTATTCCCTATGTCATGACCCTTTTAAAGTGAGTTCAAAACGACCGTTTTATGACAACTTTCAGCCCTCCAGAATTCTTACAGTGGAGGGTAAAGTCTTTGAGGGTAAAACGGCATGGGGATGATCACTTATGAATGGAATGCACCCCTATGTCATACAGTATGGGTTTGTTCCAAAACTTAGTGAGCTGCCTCACTTTCTTCTATGCCAGCATCCTAACTGAAATGGAGCCTCATAACAGAGCGATTTGGAACATTCTACAAAGGCAGTAGCTCCACGCATCATTCAAATAGTACTCCTCACGCACGGTGCATGGGAGACTCAACCCACAACTGATTTCAATACAGGTGACACGAGACAAACAGACCCTATACACACACACACACACACACACACACACACACACACACACACACACACACACACACAGTTGAAGTCATTAAAACTCATTTTTTAACCACTCCACAGATTTTATATTAGCAAACTATAGTTTTGGCAAGTCTTTTAGGACATCTACTTTGTGCATGACACGGGTAATTTTTCCAACAATTGTTTACAGACAGATTGTTTCACTTTTAATTGACTATCACAATTCCAGTGGGTCAGAAGTTTACATACACTAAGTTAACTGTGCCTTTAAGCAGCTTGGAAAATTCCATAAAATGATGTCAAGCCTTTAGGCAATTAACTTCTAATAGGCTAATTGACTAATTGGACTCAATTGGTGGTGTACCTATGGATGTATTTTAAGACCTACCATCAAACTCATGCCTCTTTGCTTGACATCATGGGAAAATCAAAAGAAATCAGCCAATATTAAAAAAAAAAAAAAAAAAAATTGTGGACCACCACAAGTCTAGTTCATCCTTGGGAGCAATTTCCAAATGCCTGAAGGTACCACGTTCGTCTGTACAAACAATAGTACACAAGTATAAACACCATGGGACCACGTAGCCATCATACCGCTCAGGAAGGAGATGCATTCTGTCTCCTAGAGATAAACGTAGTTTGGTGTGAAAAGTGCAAATCAATCCCAGAACAACAGCAAAGGACCTTGTGAAGATGCTGGAGAAAACAGGTAGACAAGTATCTATATCCACAGTAAAACGAGTCCTATATCGACATAACCTGAAAGGCTGCTCAGCAAGGAAGAAGCCACTACTCCAAAACTGCCATAAAAAAGCCAGACTTCAGTTTGCAAGTGCACATGGGGACAAAGATCTTACTTTTTGGAGAAATGTCCTCTGGTCTGATGAAACAAAAAATTAACTGTTTGGCCATAATGACCATCATTATGTTTGGAGGAAAAAGGGTGAGGTTTGCAAGCCGAAGAACACCATCCCAACCGTGAAGTGTGGGGGTGGCAGCATCATGTTGTGGGGGTGCTTTGCTGCAGGAGGGACTGGTGCACTTCACAAAATAGATGGCATCATGAGGAAGGAAAATTATGTGGATATATTAAAGCAACATCTCAAGACATCAGCCAGGAAATTAAAGCTCGGTCGCAAATGGGTCTTCCAAATAGACAATGACCCCAAGCATACTTCCAAAGTTGTGGCAAAATGGCTTAAGGACAAGGTATTGGAGTGGCCATCACAATGCCCTGACCTCAATCCTATAGAAAATTTGTGGGCAGAACTGAAAAAGCGTGTGCTAGCAAGGAGGCCTACAAACCTGACTCAGTTACACCAGTTCTGTCTGGAGGAATGGGCCAAAATTCCAGCAACTTATTGTGAAAAGCTTGTGGAAGGCTACCCAAAACGTTTGGCCCAAGTTACACAATTTAAAGGCAATGCTATCAAATACTAACAAAGTGTATGTAAACTTCTGACCCATTGATAATGTGATGAAAGAAATAAAAGCTGAAATAAATAATTCTCTCTATTATTATTCTGACATTTCATATTCTTAAAATAGTGATCCTAAATGACCTAAGACAGGGAATGTTTTCTACAATGAAATGTCAGGAATTGTGAAAAACTGAGTTTAAATGTATTTGGCTAAGGTGTATGTAAACTTCTGACTTCAACTGTGTGTGTGTGTGTGTGTGTGTGTGTGTGTGTGTGTGTGTGTGTAAATATATATATATTTATATATATGTATGCTACAGGGCAGCCAAAGCAGTGCAAACCTCTTTTACTATAATCAGGGTTTGTACAGAGTCTTGAAAGTTGTGAAAATGCTTTATTTTCCCAGTCAGGTTTTCAAGGTTTGAAATATGCTTGAATTTTGAATGTATTCCTTGAAAATGCATGATTTTTCCTTAGGTTGTTCACAGTTATAAAAGATCTAAAATGATTTCGAATTTTAAATAGCTATTATACAGTCTGTATATGTTTGTGGTGTCTCGGGAGCGCACGTGTGCCACTCCGCATCTTGTTTTGATGTTGTGCATACACAGAAGTTCTGCACGTCTCCACTGTAGTAGATTGGCACCAAAGAAATTATACTTGCATCTCCTGCTTCCATCAACATGCTGGAGTGCCATTTCAATGACAGCTGGTTGGAAGAGGTGACATAAAATAACTCTGTGCAGAAGAGCGATCAACAACAAGTGCATCCGTCTAAGTGTGCAGGGGGAAAAAAAAAGACATCAATGGATGTTGGCACTTATCAACACTAAGCCATTCTGAAGGTAGAAGATGAGACAAAGATTTTGTTAAAACTTGAATTTATTTTGGAATAATTTACAATCAGTTATACAATAAGAATATTTAAGTAGGGCAGAAAGTCAATGTTTGTGATAAATTAAATATGAATAAAATCGAAATCGTTATGTGGCCCAGTGCAATTTATTAAACCCCCCAAAAGGCTGCAATTGTATTAAATAAATGTACTTATAGTCTGGATTAACATGTTCCAAGGCAAGCATGGCCGCTGTTTTCAAATGTCCACTGTCTCATCGGCTCGCAAACAGCGAATGGCCCACACAAACTCCATCTATCTTGGGAGTGTTCTGACGCTGAGTTTGGTTTGCCATTGTGCTGTGCGTTTTTACTATAATGTGCATTAAGAACGCAAAGTGCTATGAAATAACTTTATTTTCATGGAATTCAAAACATTCTTGTAATAATGTGACACTGGGGCACTGAAGAGGAGGAAGTGGCATTTCACCACATTGTAAATAAGGTGCATGTTTAAAAAAGTCTAAGCAAGAAAAACAAATGTCTTCAGTTTACCGTAAAAAAAAAGGTTTGAGGGTTTAATAGGGCCAATGCTGTGTGAATGTAATGAAATTACGACAGAAATATTACTGTTGTTCTACAATAAAATTAACATATTCAGTAATAATAATTTAATATTACATTACAGTAATATATTATTACTGTTTGCTTATTAAATATCACAGATGTCCCCGCATGACATTTTACATTAAATCATTTAGTTTAATTTGTAAGTAAATGTTGTTTATTCATTGTTTATGTATTGATTTGTTACATTTACCAGTTTTAATATGATAAACACAAATGTATATTTATGATGAATATTATTCATCCATGAACTCATTAAATGGAAAACATGACTTGATTATTTTAAACTTGCAGAATCTGATAAGCAGTGTTACATGTTCAAAGGCCTTGTTGAATATGTGCCCCAGCCTGCGTATATACATTTATCCTTGATATATTTTAGCTGTCAGAACATGCTGAATCACTCATAATATTTATAATAACATAATATTCTTCAAATCGGTCTGATGTTTGCAGTCACATCTTATACCGGTGTGGGGGAAACCAATCCCATCACACTGCATTTATTTCTGCTGCAGATGTGCATGTTTAGAAGTGAGATTCCACATGCATCATATATCTTGTCACTGAATAGCTTGTATTTTTCAAAGCAGGCTTCTTTTAGCTTTTATTCAAATAGCTGGGAACAAAATATCAGTTGTAGAATTTCTGCTTTTATTTGAAGTGAAAACACACTCAAACTTTCTATAAAAATAGCCAAATCTATTTTATATTTCTTTTCATTTTCTACATGGAAATAAATAAGTAACTAACCAGGATTGTTTCCCCCCGTGGTCATTCAAGCCCTATAGATAACCAGTGTTCAAATGCATGTGACATAAAATAAAAATAGAATTAGGTTGAAAGTAATCCAAAATTAATCGAATTAGATTACCCCCAAAATGTAATCTATGAGATTATATTACTGATTGCATTTTTTGTCATGTAATTTGTAATCAGTACCTCATCACAATTCACAAGTAATCCGCCCAGCACTGCTCTCACACATGGTGAACATAAGCAAGTTTGCATTGTTACTATGACAACTGTGTGGTGGTTGTGCCGGCAAAAGCAACTGTTGTCTGAACAGAGAAAAATCCGATCTGGCCACATATAGCTTGCAGTTTGAACAGTCAGTCCAAAAAACTGGATTTGAGAATAAAAAAATAGGATCTTCCACGCAGTGTAAACAAAGCCTATGAGCTTAACCTTCAGTCTGTGTGCCTCTTATGCTCTTTTTTTTTCTGTATTTAGCATAGGGATGTGTGGTTTTTCAGATTTTTCCGATTAATTTGAATTTGCATTTTGAGAATTTTTTATTTTTTTTTTAATCGAGAAATTGAGATTTTTGCGCACACACACACACAAATAAATATATATATATATATATATATTGAAAATGCTATAGTTAAGATACGTTGTAAATCCACCAAAGGTTGAATAAGGAAGAGAAAAAGAATTCATAGTGCTTGTCTTAATGCAGCTCCCAATCTGCACGTGTGTGGCACGCTCCAAATGAACATGACAGTTTAACAACACAGAGACTGATATAAAAGACAGCGGTAATATTCCCAGTACGATTGTACACAGTGTGAATGTATCTTATTTTCGTCTATCATGGTGTTATGATTAAGACCATAACTGGCCTCGGCGTGCGCATGTTGATGAATGGTCTCCTTTCTTTTTACCCATAAAAAAACTTTAGTTACATAACAGTTACGGGTGCTTCATTTTAAATCATGGACAGGCTATATATGGGAGAATCAAACATCTGCCCCTCCTTTTGCCATGATGATTCAGATTGCTAATTATTGCTTTGTTCTGTGACGTGTTTCAAGTGTACTGCATCTATAGCCAACATTTGGCAAATGATCATTTTGACTAACTTTAGAGTTTGGGTAGAGTCACGTTGGGTTAACCTCCTCGTGGTCGCCATAATGTGGTTCACGCTCTCGTTGGGGCGTGTGGTGAGTTGTCCGTGGATGCCGCGGAGAATAGCTTGGGCCTCCACACGTGCTACATCTCCGCGGTAACGCGCTCAACAAGCCACGCGATAAGATGCGCAGTTTGACGGTCTCAGACAATTCGTCCTCCGCCACCCCGATTGAGGCGAGTCACTACGCCACCACGAGGACTTGGGAATTGGGCATTGGGAGAAAAAAGAACATACAATTTGAATCATGTTGGAGTACTGTTCTGTCCTCTCCCTCAAATGCCTTGCTTGAGTCAACAGTCAGATAACGCCTCCCAAAGACAACAGACAAAGGATGTAGTTTAGAATCTTTACTGATGTCAATGGAATGATTACAATGACTTCAAACCCAACTGAAATCAAAGAACAACAGCAGCCATGACCACATGCTCTTTCCTCCCATGCTGAATACTAGGTGCACGTTTATGACATAATTTAAGGACTCAATCAATTTTACATGTAATATCAACTTTCAACAGTAAGTGTCACTTCACTGCACTTCACTTCAACTTAAAAATCTATTAATATAACTTAACCGAAAATGTCCATAGGGGCAGAACACTCCCCGTCTGGTATTCAACAAATACCAAATTTTCTTTGTCTAAATTTAGACCTCATTGATTGGTCTCTGGAACAGCTCAGGTCCATCTTTCCCAATGATTTTGACTTGCACCTTTTGAACATGCCCATCTTGGCTGGGGTAGGTATCAGTTATGATACCAAGAGGCCAGTGATTCCATTTAGATTGAGAGTTATTTAAAAGAACTACATTCCCTGTAGAAATGTTAGGCT
The DNA here is from genome assembly GCF_019703515.2 of Myxocyprinus asiaticus. NCBI lineage: Eukaryota > Metazoa > Chordata > Actinopteri > Cypriniformes > Catostomidae > Myxocyprinus > Myxocyprinus asiaticus. The sequence goes on along the minus strand of NC_059352.1, from coordinate 44,115,230 downwards.
GTTGAAACTGCCATTTTTTTCCAAGATTGCAGAGTTGATAAATACTGTTTGCGCCACCTGTCCCAAAATGTGTTGGCAAGGCTTTGCACTCTGCGCCACTGTTGCTTGTACAAGTCAGACTCTCCAAAATCACCAACTGGGATGGGACAAGGACCAGTCTTTTGGGTGAGTAATGTGGCAGGTGTGAGGATGAAAGGATCTGTTGAAATAGGAATCAGTTGTCTGCTGTTTCCAATGGTGGTGACCTTGGCCATAAAGGTGGTGAGTACCTAATGTGAAAGTTTAGAAGGCACCATTTGAAGAAGCATGGAGTCCAAAATTCTGCATGCAACACCAATCATCCTCTCCCATACACCTCCCATATGCGATGAATGCGGTGTGTTGAACGTCCAGGCGCAGCTGTGATTAGAGAGGAATCCTTCCACTGCTCTTCCATCAATGTTGGAGGGAATTTGTAGGTCTTTACAAGCTCCAATGAAATTGGTACCTCTGTCGGAGCGAATATGTTTGACTGGACCCTGAATTGCTATAAACTTCCTCAAAGCATTTATAAAGCTGGAGGAATCTAAAGACTCAAGGACTTCTTTGTGGATGGCTCTGATACTCAAACATGTGAAAAGCACTGCCCATCTCTTGCTTTCAGCATGGCCACCTCTTGTCTTTCGTGCGGATACTGTCCAGGGACCAAACACATCTAGTCCCACATGTGTAAAGGGGGGCTCCATGCTGAGCCTATCTGCAGGCAGATTTGCCATCTTCTGAGTCTCACAGACTCTCCTGAGTCTGCGGCACACTACACATGCATGAATAAGACTGGTCACACACCTCTTGAGACCTACTACCCAATAGCCAGCAGATCTAATTGCCCCCTCTGTAAAGTGACGGCCCTGATGATCTGTCAGTTCATGGAAATGTTGTGCCAAAAGTGATGCTACATGGTTCCGTCCAGGCACAATGAGAGGTCTCTTTTCTTCAGGATCTAGGTTTGCTTCTGCAAGACGACCTCCTACTCTCAACAATCCTTTTTGATCAATAAAGGGATCTAAGGACCAAATTGGGCTATTTTTGGGAAGTTAGCCCAGTAAACCAGATAGTATTCTGCAATTTGGCTGTTGATAATGGTCTCGTTGCAACGTCAGCTGGATTATGCTCTGAACTCACATTATGCCACTGCTCTGGGATGGTGCTTCTTCAGATTCTCTGAATGCGATTGCTTACATAGACATGAAATCTACATTTCTCATTGTAGATGTATCCAAGGACTACTTGACTATCAGTGTAGAAAGTAATCTTGTCACATTTGATGTCCGTCTCTGCAGTAATGATTTTCATCATATTCACAGCCAACACAGCCGTGCAGAGTTCCAGTCTGGGTATGGTGTGTTCTGGTCATGGCGCTAACTTTGCTTTGCCTGAGATGAACCCTGTATGACAGTTACCATCTGGGTCTACTGCTCTGAGATATGCAACCGCTGCGATTACTCTCTCAGAAGCATCAGAGAAAATGCAAAGCTCTTGGCGACTGACAGTGATGTGTGCCTGTAACTTCTTGGGACTTGTATATACTGCCATTCTTGAAAAGAATCTCTCCATTCCTCCCACAATTTTTGCTTATCTGCAGGTAAGAGAGCATCCCAGTCAGAAGAGTCTTGAGTCAACTCCCTGAGAAGAGCTTTGCCTTGTACTGTTACAGGAGCCACAAACCCAAGTGGATCGTACAAGCTGTTTACTACTGATACTACTCCACGTCTAGTGAAAGTCCTTTTATCATTTTGAACTTGAAAGGTGAAGCAGTCTGCATCCAGATTCCAAAGCAAGCCAAGACTACGTTGCACAGGAAGTGGACCTGCACCTAAATCCAGATCTTTCAGTGAGCTGGCATGATCCTCAGAAGGAAAGGCTGTCATCATGTCTTCGCTGTTTGAAGCCAGTTTATGCAGCCTCAAGTTAGAGCTAGACAGCATGTTCTGGGTCCTTTTTAACAAATCAATTGCCATTCCTGGGGAGGGTAAGGATTTTAGTCCATCGTCCATGTAAAAATCTCACTCAATGAACCGTTGACCATCTTGACCAAATTCCTCTTCACCTTCTTGAGCTGTGCGTCGAAGGCAGTAAGTGGCTACTGCAGGAGAGGGACTATTCCCAAGTACATGGACTTTCATGTGGTATTCCGTGATTTCATTCTCTGGGTTGTTGTTGTGAAACCAGAGGAACCTCAGGTAGTTCCGGTCTGCTGGTCGGACTTTGAAGCAGTGGAACATTTGTTGGATGTCCACAGTGAAAGCTACAGGCTCTCTACGAAAGCGTATGAGTACTCCAAGGAGACTGTTATTGAGATCAGGTCCAGTTAAGATAACCTTATTCAGTGAGAAACCTTTATACTGTGCACTTGAGTCGAAGACCACACGGGTTTGAGAGGGATTTTTTAGGATGGTACACTCCAAAACAAGGTAGGTACCAGACTTGTTCATTCGGACTTATTGACAGAGCTAATTCTGCATGATCATTTTGGAACATTGTCTCCATGAAGGTTACAAAGTCCTTTTTCATTTCAGGCTTTCTCTTGAAGGATTGCTGTAGTGAATTAAGGCGTTCCACAGCCTGCAAATGATTGACTGGAAAACATGGCCTGGGCTGTCTGAATAGAAGTGGGGCAACCCATGAATTTTCCTCATCTTTGTTGATCTCTCTGTCCATGATCTGTAGGAAAAGCATGTCCTCAATTGATGTCTTTTGAGTCTCTCCTTTGAGAATGTCTCTTGGCTTGGGAAGTGATAGACCTTGAAACCTTTCCTTAACTATGTAGTTATTAGGACAGGGGTGGAAAAGAGTAGGCCATCCATTGTCCAGAATGTTTGTCTGGTAAGTTTGGACAGAGGTCAGTTTATGAACATTTCCAAAGAACATGTCTCCAATAATTACCCAGCTGAAGTCTAATCTTTGTGCATAAGGGGCATTGGGTGGCCCATTCACTTGTTCGTGGGCTTTATGGACTCTGATTATATCTCTGCCCAGCAAAAGGAGAATGGGGGCTTGGTGATCGAGCTCTGGAATACTCTTTGCAATATGTTTCAGGTGAGTATGGTTGAGTACCACTTCAAGAGTGGGAATCTCTGTATGGTTGTCTGGAATCTCATGGCAAAGGTAAAACTATGCTTCCATCCAAAGACTCCACTTGAAAGCCAGTTGCTTGTCTAACCTCTGTATCAATAGTACCTGCACATGTTTTGAGAGTGTATGGTGCATTACAGCCTTTGATGCCTTTGCAAGCAACCTGTTTCTCTGGTCATCTGATACTATGTACATCTTAACTGTCTTGTCTGGGTGGCCATTGGGATATACTTTTACCAGACAAAACTTTGAGCATGAACATGCAAATTGGTAATTTCCACATACCTCTGTGCAAGCTGAAGAAACTCCAGCTTCTACAGGCATCTCATGATTTCCTTTTTCATTCCCTGGAGAAGGAGATCTCGACTCTTTGGACCATGGTGCTGGGCCTGGATGAAGTTACAACACTCTAAACACTTAATGTCTTGGTCACAGTTCTTTACCTTGTGTGCAGTAGAACCACAATATTTGTAGCATATGCCATGTTGCTTTAGCAATGCTTTTCTTTCTTCCATACATTTCATTTTGAATCCCCTACATCTGGGAAGAGGGTGAGGGTTATTGTGGAGCAGGCACTATTTTTCCAGGTCTACTTTATTCTTGAGGCCACTAACAGCTAATTGTTTTCCAGTCTTGTGTGTGGTAACAGCCCTTGGATGAACAAGTTTGTTTAACTGTCTGTTCGGTTTGTGAAGTTCTTCTTGTACAGCTGTGAGAGAGAAGCTTGGATCATTACGCATTTTCGCTTGTTGACATACAAAGTCTACCAAGTACTTAAAGGGTGGAAAGGAAACCCTGAAGTCATCTTTGTACTTAAATCTAACAGTGAGCCATTTCTCTTGCAAACGAAAAGCTAGTTTCTGAACTATTGGATTCATGCCACGTGGAGTGTCCAGATAGGAAAGACCCGCCAGATCACCATCATCCTTAGCTGCTTGGACATCCATAAGCAAGTCTTCCAGCTCTCTCAGTTTGCGTTTGTCTCTGTTTGAAATTTTGGGAAAACTCTCCAGTCTCCCAAATATAGAACTCTCTATCATTTCTGGTGAACCATATGTTTCATGGAGTCTATCCCATATTAGCCTAAAGCCTTGTAAAGTATGATTAATATGTACAGCTCTGATGCGTTTCACATGCTTTGTGGACTCACAACCCAACCATTTTACTAACAGGTCCATTTGCTCACTGGGCGAGAGGTTAAGATCTTTGGTTGCATTTATGAAAGATGCCCTCTTCCCTAAAAGCCTCTGGGCAATCATTAAACTGCATTAGACCTGTGGACACTAATTCACGCCTTGCGATTGAACTTGACAAGATAAGACATTTGTTCATTTGAATGCAAGTTACCTTGTTGTGGTTCAGTTTGTGAACGTATGGCTGCATGAGTCTGAACAGGATTGAATGTCACTTGCCTATATCTTTTATCACTGCATTGGAATGCTTTTGGTAGTGAATTATACATTTCACGAGATGGCCCAGAGTAATAATCCTCATATTGAACTGGGTTCACAAGGTTTCCATTTGTGGTTTGCGAAATGGTAGGGCACTGCACACTCTCTGAATTAGCTATTTGAGTTTTGGAAGACATGGCATAAGAACTATACTGAACATGCTTCTGCAAATGGAAATAAGTGGCTGGGTTGTGTTGAGCTTTTGAATCATTTATGCTTCCATTGTCATAAAATGGACCATCAAGCACTGGCATTTGTGAATCCACAACACATTCAGCATGTTCCTCTAAGTATGCTTTTGTACATTCTTTTGTGTCCTCTACTGGCAGCTGTATGTTGCTCAAATTCTCTCCACTTTCCTGCTCTACAGCTATCTCTAAGGCTTCTGCCCGTGCTTGTGTGGCCACAGCTCTCTTTTCAAGCCGCAGAGTTTCTAATGATGCCTCCAGTTGTTCTTGCTGTATTTTAAGTTCACTTTCTTTTTTGGGAAATGCTACTTCAGCTTTAGCTGCTTGAGCCTCTGCTCGAGCCATTGCAGCAGCAGCTACAACAGCTGATGAGCTGTGCGAGCACTGAGATGAGTGTGATGCATTGGACCTGTGCCTCAGCGATCCGGACTTGGAACTTGACATGGACATTGTAGGAAGGAAGGTTTGGCTTATGAGCTGGCTTGCTCCCCGCTGTGGAGTTTCAACTTTCTGAACAACTGAGAGTTGGCCGCTTGAAGGTGTCGTTTTACTGTTCTGTCCTCTGCCTCAAACTCCTTGCTTGAGTCAACAGTCAGATAACGCCTCCCAAAGACAACATACAAAGGAAGTAGTTTAGAATCTTTACTGATGTCGATGGAATGGGTAAAACAACAATGCCTTCAAACCTAACTGAAATCAAAGAACAGCAGCAGCCATGACCACATGCTCTTTCCTCCCATGCTTAAAACTAGGTGCACATTTTTATGATATCATTTGTTAAGGACTCAGTCAATTTTACATGTAATATCAACTTTCAACAGTAGGTGTCTCTTCACTTCAACTTCAACTAATATAACTTAACTGAAAATGTCCATAGAGACAGAACAAGTACATTTAAACGTTGAAAAAAATCAAATCGTGAATCGTCCATAAATTTGATAAAAAATCGAGATTTAATATTTTTGCCATATCACCCAGCACAAAGCGAAGTTTTTAGTAAAACTTTAAATCAAACAGTTTATTTCAATGGACCTATTTAGCTTTACAGCATTGGAACTTTTCACTGTTTATACCACTCCACGTCTATATTTGCGCTCCAGACAGTCTGACAGTCTGTGTGTAGATTTGCTATATTTGGACTCTCTTAAAAAAAAAATTACATTAAAGCATGTCATATTTAAATTGTCGGAATGAAGCTTGTGAATTAAATGTTTTATTTTTTATTTATTTATTTTATTTTTTTATTTTTTCGCTCTTGGTGTGAATAGATCTGTGATTTGTTATGCTTTTTGTGTCATTCTTGGTATGAACAGACTTTCTGCTCTATGGGTTATTGACTTACAAAGCCCAGCAAGCATGCTGCAGTGCCTCTTTTTAGCAGTTAGTGTGAACTGCTGATAAGAAATCAATTTGAATAATGTACAAGGAGCATTAATCACTACACCCTCTAACTGTTTGATCCTTCTCTCTGTTTCTCCCACAGAGGAAGTCCCTTAGAGACCAATGGCTGATGGAAGGACCCCCCACTTCTCCTGACAGTACGGGGCCCCGATCGCCTCTCTGGGGCCCCAAAGCTCAAGAGATAGAGAAACACATTGAAAAGTAAGAGATATTTTTAAATATTTTAAAACACATTTCCCATTACAGTCCATAAATAAAGTGGGGAAATTACTTAGAATGAATTGCACACGGCAAAAGCGGCAGATAAATAGTTGCAGTTAGAAAGGTTAAACTGCTCGATGTTGTGAACTAGATGAGTACTTGCATCATTATCTTGCAGTTCTGTGCTTTTGAATGCACAGCGAGGATTGCCCTGAGACTTCCAAGCTCTCTGTTTACATTGAAGCACGTCATTCTATATTCAGGATGCGCATAAGTGGTTTTGTAATGTTCTTTATTGGAGCTTTTCTTATTTCTTACTTTGATCATTTTGTGCAATAAGATGTTATAGTTATTTAGCCTATTTATTTGTTGAATATATTATTCACCATGTTGAAGTGCTGCGCTTAGCGTCCGTATATTCCTCTGAAACATGTCTGATTGGGGTCATGTGACAATGATGGAGCCTAATTATACATTAATATCCTTAACATGACTGTTCGACTAGTTGTTCAAACAATCGACCGAGTAGTCGATTATGAAAATTGGTAATTTTGCACATCCCTAATGGAAATAATGCTGCTACCATGCTAGGGTTTTCTGGGTGGTTGCCCAGGGCATTGCTAATGCAATGATGTTCTGAGTATATTTTAGTGTGGTTAGCTTTGCGGTTGCTATGGTGGTCTGATTGTTTTTTAAACACATTTTTAGTTGGTTGCTAGGGTGTCCTGGGTTGTTTCTCAGTGCTGTCTTGCTGGCAGTCAAAAAAGCCCACTCCGTGTCTTAATGATATTTTGGTCCCTAGATATGGCTCGTTACTTCCTTCAGTGTAAATCCATGTGATTTTTCTGCCCATTTTATCATCCACCAAGTGAAAATCATTTGTCTGATCACTTACACCTCTGCTTCACAAGCCACATGATTTGAGGGATCATTCGAGTTAGAAGCAAGAAGTTTAAATCTCTGACTCCCAAGTATGAGTAATAGTAATAGTGATGCTTGCCTAAGCAAAGAGCACTTATTATTCCTGCCATAGCAGCTCCTAGCAGGTGATGGGCTTTTATCCCCCCAAAATATCTTTCTATTTCCATATGTGTGTGTGTGTGTGTGTGTGTGTGTGTGTGTGTGTGTGTGTGTGAGAAGGAGTGTTTGATGTTCTTGCTGTGCACATCAGCATTTATTTGCTTAACTGAAGTAGATGGTGATTATTATAACAAGTTGGCCACTGAGATGCTTTTCTGTATTGAAGCAGAGCTTTAATTAGTCTGAGCAAAGTTTGCCAGTAATAAGCTGCTTACAGTCCTAAAGGGAGAACACTTTTATGGTGTGTAAACAGTTGTCTGGGGCTTCTCGTCCAACGAGGACCGAATCATTTAATGTGTGTATTTGTCACAATGCAGTTTTATATAGAGATAAAGCACGCTTTGATTTCCAAAGAATTTAATGAGGGTCTAAACGAGTTGAGGGCTTTTGGTCTTGTTTGTCTATCCTGATAGGGATAGCACTATCCTGATAATAATTGTAAAACCTGAAAAACTATACACTGTACAAAATGTCTGTAATTGTAATGGTCAAAAATTTAAATATGCTACAGTAAAGAAACGTTAATTGGTTAACAGGTAGTTTATACAGTAAAAAAATGTCATTTATTTAACAAGACAATACATGTAATTTTACGCTAAAATATTGTAAAAAATTATGTTTTTAGATGTAAAATAAAATTTTACCATATAATTAACAGTAAAAATGTATACTATGTTTAACAAGAGCATACATGTACTTTTTACGGGAAACTATTGCTAAAATTACTGTGAAAAACAATAACCAGGCATTCTCAGAAGTCCCTGCGTGACCCATCACATTTCATTATATTTTATGTGAGTAGTTTCTTCTTATTTTTAATATCAGTTATGTACTTTGGGGTGTTCTGTGTTATATTTTATGTAGTTTAGTTGATGTTTATTGCATTATTTCAGTGCCATGTGTTACCCCGGTGGTGTTTTGTGTTTGTGAGTAAGACTGCACTGTCTCTACATGTTTATTAATTATTGCTCCTGGAAGGGCCACTCTTGATGAACTTAAAGGAAATATTTTGGCCTATTGTAGTTACTACGGTGATTAACAATACATTTTAAAGTGAAATGCAGATTTTTTTTAAGTTCCAGAAGGTTAGTATTTTAAGTTTATTTCATTTAATAAAATAAACAGTGGTGAACTGTAAAATATACAGGTATCGAAAAAACATCCTGTAAAGCCTGAAATATGGTCACCATATTTCTTGCGGTAAATTTATGGTAACCACAGCTGGCAGTATTTTACTGTAAATTTAACTGAATTTTATTTTACAGTACACAAACTGCTTGTTAGGTTATAGAACAACCGCTTTATAAAAGTGACTAAAAATGTCTTATTTCACATTTTAAAAAAAATGCCAGAATGTGTCTAATAAGGGGCAATATTGTGGTGTAGTACTCATATTTAGCTTAATTGAAGAAATTTAAAAATCAGTATGAAGTTCCTAACATTTGTGTGTGGGTTTACTTTGCTATAGTGTGGAGACAAATGTGTCCCCAGAAGTGCACTAAATCAACTCGAAAAGTGATTCATAAATAGAATAAGTAGGCTAATATTTATATGAATTTTTTAAATGCATTAAGTTTTTTTTTTTTTTTTTTTGTATGGTAAGGGTTTGAGTTAGAATATTTATATATTTTTATATATAATATATATATATATATATATTTATATATATATATATATATATATATATATATATATATTAATAGAAGTATATGGCATTGGTTCTCAACTGGTGGGTTGTGGCCCAAAAATAGGCCACAGATCCCTTCTGAAAAGGGCCACAGACAGCAGGAAAAAAAGTGCTAAATACAAATAATCATATTAGGCAGATGTCATCATTGTCAGTGCATGACATGCCCTAATCTTCAAAAAGCATTGACAAAACTATTAAAGGTTAAAAATATACAAGCTAGACTGCATTAAATACAGGTTTGCAGGGGAAATCACACCTCTGTTTATTATGTATTTATAAAATTGTCAATTTTCCTATTGAGCTGATATAGTGTTAATAAGTTTGTATACTGTTGGGACTATGCAGTTCATGGTAATAATTTAATAAATACCAATGTTTGATTGTGTGTGCGTCTTAGATTACAGGCAACATCCGAGTGGTTGGCAGAGGAGGAGGTCAAACTGAACAAACATATAGAAGATGGTCCTGCTCAAACTGGTGCAGATGCTGCAACGCACAATAAGGTGAGACGCCACAACAGACGATCAAGCTGAATGCAGTGCTGTTGCTGACACTTAACACATCTGCCCTTAGAGCTCTGTGGTTATGTAGTTATTTTGTGCCTGTTGCTTATCATATGTGTACACAAAACGATAATATTTGAGTCTATTAAACTAATCTTACAAATGGGACCAGAAAGTGTTGAAGACATGTACTCATTCTTTATTATTACTATTTCCCAGATTTTGGAACAATAGAAAAGCCATCAAAACTATTAAAAAACAGAAATGGAAGTGTGGGAATTGGGAGCGACCAACATTTTTTAAATCAAAACCATCACCAGCTTCTTCAAAGTAGCCAGCTTCCACCTAGATTACAACTACATTAGAGTCAATAAGCTTCTTGTTCACAGTTACTATGATTAGTATGATGATTAGCACTTAGCATGATGCAACACACTCTCAAATCATTATGAGCTGTTTTCTGTAATGGTGGGTCAGTGCAGTCCTTACCATCACAATAAACAGCCTTGTATGGAGGTCAGCTGAACCACAAGAAAAACATTATTTTGACTGGACACACACTGCAAGGCTGTTGAATCTGGGGTGCTTGGCAGCTTTAAGACTATAACAGGTTTCACAGAATTTAGTTACCAAGCATTTAAAGTTGGATCTTGGTCTTATGTGACCGCATCCTTAAGGTGAGGTGAATTAATGGCAGCCAAATTAAAGCACCACATAAATCATATGGACTAGCATTGATTCAGATTTGTACATGGCGAACACAAACAAAGAAACTAAAGTTAACCCTCGGGAACTGTTGCGATTGACATGACTGTCTATATATTTGGAGTCCCAGAGACCACAAAGATTAAAGCGTAAAAATAATAATGATAATTTCAAAGGTACACTCTTATTTCCCTTTAAACCCTTTTAATATGTTCCTCTGACCCATTTGACAGATTTGATTGAATCTTAAAAGAAAACAAAATGTTATCATTATTGTAATGTTTGGGGTCTTCTGTTCTTCTGTTTGGGGTCAATTTGATGCCAGTAAAAACACTTTCTCATCCTAGAAAGCATTTCACTAGTGCCTGTGAGTGCTTTGGTCTATTTTTTCAGAGAGAAAGACTTAATTTTAATTGTTTATATCTGTTCAAACATAATTTGTCAAATTTAGGTACACTAGCATATAGATGGTCCCAAAGCTAACAGACATGGACTAAAAGTCACAGCACTCCAATTTTGATTACCTTTTTTTTAAGGAGTTTTTCAGACCCCAAACAGAACATGAGGGTTAGGACTAACATATAAATATCACTGAATAATGTGTATTCTTTCAAATTTAGCACCTTTGCCATTTATTAACTACTGTCCTGCTTTATCTGAATGCTGCATATAAATAATGTTGACTTGACTCCCCCTTGTGGCAGCAAAAGCAATCTCAATGTTGTCTGGCTGCTGGTAAATTAATCTGGCAACGTTCCCATATTTTTGATTATCTTTAATGGGAAATTAAAGATCTCCCTGAATTTACAATCAGAGTGAGTGAAGAACAAGATGTTTGCTGGTCTGCATTGCAACAACTGCTAACAAGTAAAACTGCCCATGAAATACAAGATGATTGCTAATCTTTATCATAAACTAAAGAGGAGGGGTGGGATACAGACACCAGGCAGTGAAAAAGCCAAACCAATGGCATAAACTAACACAGACTGGCAAAGTCTGATACATTTAGCAAACCTGAAATGTACATTTATTTACATGGTGATGCTTTTATCCAAAGCGACTTGAAGTGCATTTCAAGGTACAAATTTTACCATTCTGTTTATTCCCTCTGAATCGAACCATTGCTAATGCCTTGTTCTACCATCTGAGCTACTGTAGCACTATGCAACTATGTATTAGTTTTTACACTAAAACTGTACCTCATATTAAAACAATAGTGGTGTTTTCAAATCACATCAGTAGCATTTCATATTGTAAATTAACTCTTTGAATGTTCTGAAAATGCCAAATATAGAGAAAATGAATGAACTAAAAGGTGTTTTATGGTGTTTTTCTAAGTCACATTGGAACCAAAATAATGCAGTTTTGTGAGTAAGGTTAAATATTTGTGTGCATGTAATGAACTTAGTGATCCATTTGGATAAAAGGAAACTTCTCTAGTCTTCCTGGAATGGAGGCTGTTCAGAGCTGGGTTACACCCATAAATGTTCCAAGTCCTTGAATGAAATATTAACCAGCAGACTGAGATAGTTTGAGCTGCTAAAGAGATTAATGTGTCCTCTTTATGATGCCTTTTGACCTTTTTCTCTTGTTCATCCAATAGGTAGAGACTGCAGTGGTGCCAGTTGAAACAGGTGAGTGTATGCCACCTGTCCACTCTCTGAAACACACCTGTCTCAGGGCTAACCACCTGTGTGTCTACTCCACTTTAGCCTGAATAGTGTTTTGATTACAGAGCATTAGAGTGATTATTGCTTTTATAAAATGTTAATCCATGACAAAAACAACAGTAGTGATTCTATTGTTAAATCACCCAGTTAATTCTGATTTATGCTTAATTAAGGCTTAATGTTGGCACAGGAATTCAGCATACTTAGATTTTGTAATCTAAATGGCTATAATCTTTTTTTTGAATGAAAAACACTGTTAACAACTAAATAACTAATCTACAGGGCAGAACAACAGACTGATATAAACCACAAATATTTCTAATTAACTGTAGTTGCTGAGACTGCTCCTAATGGACCTATAATGAAGAACGGAAAAGATGAAAAGAAAGGTACAAAATATCGATGTACTCTCCTCTTGAATTAGATATCCATGCTTGTTTATTTTTCCTCTTAGACATCTGTTTAATAATTAACATATTATTATTGGTGATTGCTAAGTTTAGCATTACTATTACTATAAGCCCTAAACCCTTGAATTAAACTTTGGGATTTGAACAAAACCTAAACCTAATTATTAACTTTGGTCTGTAACTCGTCCCACACTGTTTGTGCTAAGGACATGAATGATAACACAAACATTGTGTGGCAAACTTGCCTTTATTGTTGATGGCCAATAAAACAGGCAAAAAAAAGCCATATATAGGGACAAGAATATCATAAAGTGCTTTTCCGCCTTCGGGCCGAACAATTCTATGCAAGGTGAGTAATGGTTCCAGTAGCATTTCTGGTTTAGCTTGGTTCGGTATGGTAGGATTACAAACCATTCCTGGCCCGGATTTCTCAGCACGGTTAGCTAACCTTTCTGGTGGAACTGCTTTTGTGATGTGGCGACTCAAGATTGGTCACTTACCCAGTCAGTCCAATCTAATTCTGATTTTGCAGCACCACAGTGGAAAAAGAAACCATAACCGTGCCAACGATCCGGATTGGTACGGAACTGCACGATTCCGCTACGAGAACCGTTCGGCCCAATGGTGGAAAAGCAGCTAAAGACAACTTCAGTTTTTTGCTATCAAGTATGAATGTTCAAAACTGATTTAAGATCCGTACTTGTGGTTCTGGTTGCAGATGACCCTGTGCATACTGAGAACCACAATTCAGATGAAGCAGGACCGGTTGTTGATGTTAAGGTGAAAGCAGCCACCACAACACCTTCCGCTGTTGTTAACGGAAGTATGGAAGGAGAATATTCTCATAATACACCAGAACAGGATGAAGAACCACATACAAACAGCTTGGCCATCCACTCTCTTGAAGGTTATGATGCAGGTGGCATAACTATGACCTTCCTTGGCTTCAAAGAGGCGGAGCCTGGCCAGGGAGTAAGTGAAGATGATGATGTTGGAGCAATTATCCGAGCAGAAAGAGTGATTATTACAGACGAAGGGGAGGAAATTGCAGAAGACGACACCAGCATGACAGAAGAGTCTGCTATGCCCGTTGCGAATGAAGACACACTGAGAAGCACAGAAGAAATGGGTGATGTGGAAGAGACCGAGAACCACCCCGAAGCTTCTGCTGATATAGAGCTGGCTGGATCAAGTGAAGTTTCCCTAAATTTAGAAAGTCCTGCTGAGAAGGTGGTTACAAATTTGACAGTTGGAGAAGATCAAATGGACCCAGAGCTACCTGAGACGCAGCTCCAGAATGAGACATTAGATGGTGCTATTGAGGTTTCCCAAGTTCCAGTGTATTCCACAACACAGCCGTCACCCACAACCAGACCCAAAGCAGAGGGTGAGGCAGTAGAATCGCAACCCCCAAAAGAAGAGGAGGCTGTAGTGGCCATACACATTTCCCTAAGCCAATTTCAAGAGGTTCCCCTTGATGGTGTTGGAGAAACAGCAGAGCCTAGCACCAAGGCAGGAACTGGGAGACCAACTGCAGAACAAGAGCCTCTGCTGGTCTCCAAAGCATCTGCCCAGCTTGATACCAGCAGCCCAAATCAGCCAGAAGACGCAGGTGTACCAAAACAAAAAACATGCCAATGCTGTTCAATCATATGAACTTGTCTGTTGCCATCGAGCGAGTGTTCCCCTTAATCTTCATCTCTTTTGTCGTCTTGACTTTTACTTTGAAAATAGTGTGGGTATGTCAAGACGTTCATATTTTGATCTTCAGCTGAACACATCAAAACTCACAGCTGAACAAGTCCTTTCTCTTTGCAGAGGTTTCAAAGCACCTTATGCATTGTTACTAAAGAGCAGCATAACTTCAAAACAGAGCCTTAAATCTAAGGACTTCATTCCTTGTGATGCTCTCTCAGAATTTCCATAATTCTTATCTGTATAAAAACGAAACTTTATTACCTTGGAGGAAAGGACTTCTCACTTGTTCGAGCTTCCATGTGCAAGTTATTGTTGATGTATCATGATTAGGTGCATTCCCTTCATGCCTTTAGTGTGTCTGATTATGATACAGGTTTTTAATTCTGGTGACTGTAGAGCAGTGGTTCTCAACTGGTTTTGCTTCAGGACCCAGATTTTACACTGGAGATTAAAGTTTTATTTTCTTTTACCTTGCATAGGTTTGTTCATGGTTTTGAGGATGAAGGTATATCATGCAACCTTAATTCCAGAAATGTTTTTCCCCCCAAAAGAATTTCCATAAAATCCTTCATAAAAGCATTCTAAGCCATAAACCAAACCAACCAACTCTGATGTGAATAACACGATTACAATCTTTGGTTTGGAGCAAAAAAATATTTGAAAATCAGGCAAAAAGACAAAGGTACAAGACTGTGTACTGAACGTCTTTAATGAGGGCATGAACTACAACCCCATGAAACATTGCAAATGATGTAATTGAATTAAAAACTATACATAAAATTGGGACTTCAGGTTGTTGATTGTAAGTATAGAAACAATATATTTAATTTTATTGCAATATATAAGTAGTTTAAAAGTTTTGGGAGACTGACTCTATTACGTCATTCACAGTGCAACATGGGAGTGGGTGGTTGCTGCAGTGTTTTTTGCAGCATTTTTGTTTTGTAGCGACTCTTGGATTGGTGGATCTTTCTCTACAGGATCATGTGAAGTGTAGTTCTTCACTAGAAATTATAAGTTGAAATAACGTGGACTGACGGCTTCAACAGAGGCATATACAATCGATTAACAACCTCTTAGCTCACGGTATGTCTGCCTTTTATAAGTTAATAATTTATCATTAAAATCGATTAATCAGTGGAGAAAATGAATGCTTCTACCAAGTGACAGAAGAGTTTGTACCAAAATACTGTTGAGTGTGACTGAATGCACAGCCTTTGACATCAGAAAGTGTTTTCTCCTCCTTTTTTAAAGTTGATAAGACTATTTATTTTGCATGATTATTTGATTATTAATCGATTATTAACAGAACCTTCCGTCTGAGATCCTTGCTCAACAGACGTGCAATCCATTTCTGGGTCACGACCCACCAGCTGAGAACTAATGCTCTAGAGCACTGGCTGTCGACCCACTGGGCCATGACTGTTTTAACACTGCTATATAAAAAAAGTTTTGTTATTGCCATGGAAATCAACCCATGAAGTTAGCTAATAATTATCTACCTACAGTAGCACTGGTGTATTACTCTTTCATTAAATCATTTGTGTGCCTTCATAATGAATCAAAAGCCTGATCTTATATTGCAGAGAAATGGTAATCTTTGATTTTATATGTGCTGTAACTACAGTAATCTTCAAAGTTTTTATTGCTAATGTGATACAAGTTGTTTCAATGTGACTGTTTAATTGTTACAGTGTCTTCAACTGCCAGATGAGTGTTTTTAGAGTTATATAATGTTACTTCAGTATATTTCTCTGCTTTTTAAAATAATAGTTAACCCAGAACTCAAATTCTTTCATTACTTGCCCTCATGCCATTTGAAATATGTATGACTTTCTTACGTAGCACACA
Organism: Myxocyprinus asiaticus; assembly: GCF_019703515.2. Lineage (NCBI taxonomy): Eukaryota > Metazoa > Chordata > Actinopteri > Cypriniformes > Catostomidae > Myxocyprinus > Myxocyprinus asiaticus. The sequence goes on along the minus strand of NC_059352.1, from coordinate 44,099,271 downwards.
GAAGGAGATGAGATTTGAGAACATTTGCAGAAAACAGGATTTTCAGTGAATATTGACTTTTTAAAATGTTTGTCTGTTTATCACACAACAAACCCATGACATTGGCATTGCTAGCATCGTGCTCTACCAGTTGAGCTACAGGAACCTGTCTTAACATCTTCTTTTATGTCCTAATAGAAAGTCAGCCATATGGATTTGGAACAATATTAGAGTGAGTAAATGATTTTCATTTTTGGATGAACAATTCCTTTTAAGAAAGCAGAGTTCAGCTCATATCTCATATTTGCAAGCATATACAGCTATAACAATCTTTTTTTAATGTTAATCATCCAACTTGAATTTCTGTGAGAAAGTTTGTGTTTTTTTCTTTTCTTGACACTTGTTTCATACCGTGATGTGTAATCATTATTATTCAAAGTTTTCCATTCAATTTAGGACCATCATGTTTTTCTGCATATAAATTTTACGTTTCAAATAAAATACTAAGTGCCTTGTATGTACAGTATCTATAATGACTGGAATGGGAGTGGTTGAGGATTTTGTATAGAAAGTTTACATTGGAAGAGCTGTGAGATAAATGAATAAACTAAGTTGATCAAATGTTATTGTAAAGTCTGTTTTTCTTCTTGGTAAATAGTTACTACTAGATAAGGATGTATATAATGATAATGATGACAGCTTTTGTTTAAGGGGTAGTGTGTAATTTCTGCTGCACCAAACAGAATTGCAATCTGTTTGAGTGACATATCGTTGGCTTAACCAATGGTGTGACTTTTTGGCAGGGCTGCCTGTTTGATCAAACAATAAGAGACGTGGGAATGTTTGAAATACGTTTGGAAACGGTCGATATTTTGCAATTCAGTGTGGTGCAGTGGCGCATTTCACCTGTAAGAAGAGGAAACCATATTCTGTAGTAGGTTATGTATTAAATGTATTAAAGATATTCAGATAGTAGTAATGCCAATAAAAGAAGAACAATGGCAACAATCCTTTTATCATGAAACATGAAAAAGAATATTGTATGTTGTATACTGTATTGCAGTGCTGGGTGTTTAAAATGTAATAGCTTCAACCTTGTCGCACATTCCAATATTTGTGCATATTTTATAAACTTTTATACTACTACATTTAGGTTTTACAGTACAGTTCAGTATAGTGGGAAAATTTAAATGTTATCCATTGAAGAGATGAGTTGCTTTCACTGTTTAATTTGCTACATGATGTTTAAAGCAAGCCCTTGCTTCAGTCAGTAGAGTTTTTAGAGGGCTGTTTGGATTAGTGATGCAAGGCCTGTGGTTTACTCAAGAGCTTTAATTCAGTGTGAAAGTTGGAGGGGAAAGAACAGCACCGATTTTAACCTTGATCACCAAGAAGGGGGTGGGGGGTACAGAGAGAAAGACAAAACTGAGAAAGAGAGAGAGTTCGAGAGAGAAGGAAACCAGGAAAAGTAAGGGAAGGACAGAGTGGTAAAGAGCTCGAAGGTGTGAGTGGGGAAGAGATTTTTACAAAGTTTGTTGGTACATCAGGTGGACAATATCAGTTTTCTGTGTCCTCCAGGTGACCCCTGTCTTTCATCTCGTAAACTGGTAGGTTAATTTTTCCTTTCCATCTTTTTCTATTTTCATTCCTTTCTAAAATTGAGAGAGCTCTAAGTGTTATATAACAGTGTCAGGAATTTTAGCTGAAACGTTTATCAAAGTTAGTATGATAAATATTTTAAAAACTAGCACAAAGTACATTTAAAGTTATGTTAAACTTGTCTGTTTTCAAAGACAGGTATTCATGTTTCTTGAAATGTGTTTATATTCTTAATGCCTTATTTGTCAGCAGTCTTTTTCTCCCTGTGATATTATTTGTTTTGTTTAATATATATGAATATTTTATCAATTTTATTTAAACTAGTAATTTATAAAGTCACTCAGAACACCTCGTCGTAATTCTGTTATTCCAGAATGATTATTTCCAGGTTGTTTTGACACTCATGGTCACAGTGTAATCTGATTAAACAGTATTAATCTGTTCCTTATGTAATTAGCATTTGCCTATGATACACCTGTAAGTCCTTGTGTTTGTTTTGAGTCCCATGGACAAATGCAGAGTCCAAATATTTTATTGTGAATGATCCATTTATTGTCAGCCAAATATTACTGACAAGTCATTAAATAGCCTGTAATACATTTTAAATACAAATAAGTTGTGGAAGATGGACTTTTTTCTTTAGATATTGTCTTATTTTTTTTATTATTATTATTATTTTAAAAAGGTAATCTTTTCAAATCAGTGTCAATTAATGCTGGTTTTCATGGTGACAATTTACCCCATAGAGGTGACAGAAATTATGCCCCAGTGATCTTTTAAATTAAAGTAAATATAATTAATAAAAGACCTTGTTAATTTGTACTTTCTGCAGAATATAGAGAAATTTCATTGACTTCTCTGTTAAGGTGAAAGAAAGTTCCACTCCCATGTTTTTCTAAGTTTAATAAACTTGTTAATCATTCTCAATCATGTATGGCAACATGGCAACTGGATCAATGAGCAGGGGTAAATGCTTTGATAGGTCATTTTTCAAATGACACTATAGCATTCAAAATATCTAAAGGGAGAAGTTACAGTACTCACGGAAAGAAAGAACTAAGAAGACTGGTGCAAAGAGAAAGAGATAAATTGTAAAAAAAGATGTGTAAATTATAATAATCAAGAGTTGTTCCAGGTTCATGGTTTCAAGGTGATCTTAATGGGAAAGGACACTAATTTGACTTGGAGGCATGGGAGTTAAAGAGTAAATGACCTAATGAGTCTAATTAAGACCTTCCTAGAGGTCAAAGAATTGTGAAGGGGACTAAAAAAACAAATAGTTAGGTTTCAAACCCAAACAACAAGACTAAAAAAGTGGCCTGGTGAAAAAAAAAAAAATTCTTATTCAGTTACAGCAATCAGCCAGGCTGTAACTCAATTTTGTGTGAGCCTTGCTGAGCTACTGGGATTGAAACATAAGCTGATTATAGTATCAGCAAAATGTATAAGTGTGCCTGCACAAAGGAAGGCCTTTTGTGGCTTCATAAATGACATCTTTATTGGTAGATGGACAGCAAGAGAGAAACAAAAGGCCTGGAAAGGGGGGAAAAATGTTAAATTCAATAAAATAAAGGAAGCCTGTTGTCAGTACACAAGAGCCGGCTGTTTGTCATCCTGTGATTGTATAAAAAGTAACTCATTTTGCCATTTATTCCAGACAGATCAAGCGTGAAATGGAAACAGGCTCTGTGATGTGCCCTCAAAGATCTGAAACCGAGGATGAATGCAGTAGTGAGGCTGGGGTTGAAAAGAATTCCCAGTTTACTGAAGGCAGGGAAAAAGAAATGAGAGAAGAACCAGAAAAGCAAGAAATGGCCACAGATCCTCAAGGGCTGGAAAATCAGGAAATAAAGCCTATTAGTGAAAAAGAAAGAACAGAATTGGTAGAAAGGGACTTTTTTCACCAGCTTCACAGTGCTCCCACTTCTTTACCAGCAGATGGAGCCATCGAGTCAAAAATGGAAGACTTCAACAGTACAGTTGAAAATGACTTGAATCATGTCCAGTGTCGAGATTGGCCACTAGTGCCCCAAGTGAAAGCCCATTCTGAGAGGAATGAGGCTCAGGTCATTGAGATTCAGTACGGGGAGAAGAAAAACGTTGAAACCAGCCAAGATGTACAAGAAGATACTGAGGGTGAAAAATCTCTCACCATGACACAGAAGGATGAAAGCACAGACTCATCAAATCCACCAAAGGTAGCCAGTGAAGAACAGAACCATTTCACTAAGCATGAACTAGAGTCACATGGTGACTCCGGCTCAGTTGTCTTCCTATCAGAGAACAGCAAAGAGCAAAACATAGACTGCAAACCTGCCGATTTTGCCACCACCAAAGAGCAGTGGGTAAGACGGGACAGCCGTAGTGATGAACCACCAAACCTGTCAGAGTGGTCCAAGAGCTCTTCAAAAAGTCTTATTGAGCCCAACCCTCCACAAAGCACCCAAAGTGAGTCCATAATCATGTCTGAGGCTGTCCAGCAGGGGGAGCTTGAGGTGAACAACCCAAGAGGTTTGAATGAAAATGAGGTGGTGCAACAGGTGTATGGTGCTGCTCCGCCCCTGGATACAGTTGCTGGCGAGCCAGCCAATCCAGGTCAAAGTATCCCTACCAATTACTCTACTGAAGTAAAAGTGCCATTGATAATGACAGAGGGGGGTAGGGACAGTGAAAGGGAGGAGAGAAAGCATTGTAAAACAGGTGAAGAGCGAAAGCAAACAGTGTGTGTCACAGAAACCTGTGAGACGGAAGGTGGGAGGCAGGGAGAGATTAAAGATCAAGGACAAGAACAGGCCAACAAAAGACAGAGTAAAACAGACTCCCAGCCAAACACGAAGCCTCATTTTGGGGAAGTAAAATTCAGCAGAATGGATTTTGATGACAGCCAGAGTGATAGTGGTCTATCAGCAGATTTCTCTCCCAACAGCATGACAGATGTCTCGGACTGTCCTGTTAACGTTGATGCTCCTGATCCCTTTGAAACTCCTACTAATGAAACTCCCATCGAGAGGGAGATTCGTTTGGCCATGAAGAGAGAACAAAGTCTACGGCGCTCTCGAGGACTGGAAAATACAACAAACAGGACTAATGAGTTTGTGGAAATTCCAACAAGGAGACCCATTCTCTCTCAGGACATGTTCCTAAAACACAGCCCAAGCCAGGTAAAGGACAGAGAGTTTGCTGGAAAGAAGATGCAGCAGGAAATCAGTGCGGAGGCCAAGAGGGAGAAGGTTCTGGTTGAACTTGGTCGACTTCCTGGTTTTTATGACAAGGGCACAGAGGTACAGCTTCAAGAGAAAAAGCAACTCTTTGAGGCCTTTCAAGAGCCAAAGGAATCCGTGCCAGTTCTTAGTAGAAGATCAAACTCCGTCAATGTAGAGGGTTCTACTGAGATACAAGAAGTTGATTCTGCTGTGGAGGTCAGACAATCTCAAATTTCTCCCACTCCACCAACAATGAGCCCACAGGGGGGTTCTAACAGCAACCAACCTGCTTCTCGAGGACCTGGTCTAACTGAGGGAATCAAGGGCCAGATAATAATCATAGAGGCCAACTCTTTTCCCACAAGAAGCTCTTATGGCACAGTCCCATGGACAGATGGACGGTCCATGAAAGTCATGAATTCTGAGAATGTGAGTGCTGCTTCTGCTGGGCCTGTCAGAGCTAGCCCAAGACTAAATTTACAAGTGACTGAAAATGAAGATGTCTCAAGTTTGGTGAAGGAGAACCCTTTCTTCAAGCTCCGTTCTTCCATGTCACTGCAGCCCGAGGTGGAGCAGGACATTAAGGAGGCAAAGGAGAGGGAGAGAGAGCTACAGAGACAGAGGAATAGTCTTTATGGAGGTGCACCCATGGACACGGATGCAGAAAGAGTAACGGGAACAGACTTAGGGACAAAAGAAGGAGAGAAAATGGAAAGTAAAGTAGGAGAGAGGGGGGTAACACAATCCTCTAGCAAAGAGATGCCCAGACCCCCTCCTCAGCACACAAATCTAACTCCAGCAGGCTGCCAATCAGATCAGTTCTCCACCACCACGTCAGGTGAGTCACTGAAAGCAGCATGTGTAAGTTTGGTTTTGGTTTACAAAACAGATGAAAGAAACTGGTTGAGTCCAGCCTTTGATGCTTCCCTGCTGTTCAATGTGGAAACAGTGTACAAAAAGGATATACAGTGACCACTGTATTTGTATACTTAAAGGGATAGTTCACCTAAAAATGAAACTTCTGTCATTTACCTAACCTTTTGAGGAGATTCCCCCTATACTGGTTGAGGAGATTCACTTCATTCTATGTAAAGTGCTTGAGTGCCTAGAAAAGTAAAGCTATATAAATGTAACAAATTAGTATTATTTTTATTATTATGTTGTTCCAAACCCATATAACTTTTTCTTTTGTGGAACACAAAAGGAGATGTTTGACAGAATATTTTTCACTTTCTTAGCCATATTTAGCCTTTAGCATATTTCTGAAATTTCTTTTAACCAGCAGTTCCCAAGGTGATTTTTACTGGATGTATGAAGTCAGCCCCTCTCAAGTTAACACAGGTGTCGTTAATCACATTAACTATGGACATGTCCCACTAAGATTGACAGAGAAAAAATGTCCAAATAATTTTTGGGGCCGATATAATGTTTATGCAAAAGACACATTACATGTCCATCTAAGCAAATCCTAAAGAGCTCCATTCACTGTATTTGTAGGCCATAAATCCAATGGCTAAACCAACACCTGCAAAACTAATCTACTTTGATAGCAGTGAGAGCGTATAACACTTCCTGTCCTGTTTTTGATTGGTCAGTTACGTAAACAAATTTTTATTTGACTTGAAGCTGGTAGTTTTTGCATCTCCATGGCAGCTAACAAATAAACACTTCCACAATGCTAATTTAGTGAGATGTCATCAGTACTGACTTGAACCAGATATTGAAATGGTTGTGTTATTAGTCAAATGTGCTGAAATGAGCAAAGGATGGTTAAGAGTAGCTTGTCTGGAAAATTGTCTGGTTTTTGTAATGCATTTTTTTTTACTAAAGTTTTCATTGTGTGTTTGCATGTCCAATAAATAACCGCAGTCGAGTTGTAACGTCTTGACTTTATTGTCTTTTACTACTGTATGAGTCATCTAGTCTAGTGAAATAGCCTCGACTGAAGTCCATTGCTAGTTTTCATATAGGTAAATGCTCCAGGGATTCGTGCGAACAATTGTAATATAGATTTCTGATTTCGTACAAAACTGAGAGGAAGTGAAATTCCTGTAAAATTACTTGGTTTTCTCCAAATATAGTGCTTGGAGTTCAGTCCAAGAAGTTCCGTTTTTGTCTCATCTGACCATGGAGGATTCTGATGGCATGTGGCAAATGGTTTTATGGTCTGATTAGACAAAAACGGAACATTTTGGACTGAACTCCAAGCACTATATTTGGGGAAAACCAAACACAGCACACCACCCAGAACATACTGTACCATACCTACTGTAAGGCATGGTGGTGGCAACATTATGTTGTGGGGGTGTTTCTTTTCAGTGGGGACTGGGCAATTGGTCAGGTTTGAAGAGAAAATTGATGCAGCCATGTACACCCAAATTCTTGAGGAAAATCTGTGGCCCTCTGCTCGACAACTGAAGATGGGTAGGTGGTTCACCTTTCAGCATGACAATAACCCTAAACACACCACCAAAAAAACAAAACAATGCAATGGCTTAACGATAGGAAGGTCAAAGTTCTTGAGTGGCCAAGTCAGCGCCCTGACCCGAGTCCAATAGAAGACCTGTGGATAGAGAGCAGCCCATCGCCGCTCAACCCACAATTTGACTGAACTCAAACAATTCTGCAATGGGCAAATATTCCCCAATGTAGGTGTGCGAAGCCAACAGAGACACATCCAAACTGTCTGATGGCTGTCATTAAAGCAAAAGGTAGCTCTACAAATGATTAAATCCAGGTGTATTATCACTTTTAAACCCTGTTATTCTAGTTTTTCACCTTTTATATATTTTTTTCCCATTACTTGAATGTTGTAAGGCAACATTTCTAAGTAAAGATTTTTTTCTAAATTGGTTTTGATTTCAGGCTGTAAGACAAAAAAGTGACTATTCCAAAGGGGTATGATGATTTTCCATAGGTACTGTATTACTGCCTCAGTGTTGACAAAACACATTTGTTTATTTAGAAAACTCTTTATTGTATTTAATACATTTTATGTTTATATATTTTCCTGAACAAAGCCTATAGTTATGTAATAGATATTGTATTGACTGAAATAACATAAAAAATAGAAAATAATATCCATATCCTTTCTCACTAGTGCGACTGTCCACCGGAAAACTGGACCTAACATGGCCGCCACCCCAAGCGAATGAAGAACAAGGACAACAGTCAAAGGTAGAGGACCTCACTGTTTTATTCTCTCTGTTAAAAATGGATATAAATGCCCCTCTCCATGCTATCCACACTCTGGGATTAAATGTGTCATACCTCTCAGCTGTAATGGGGATTGGGGTGGTAACTCAAAAGTCTGAGGTTCAAGTCCTAGATTGGTTGATCTATGAACAAGGGACTCACTAAGTTTTCTTTATTATAGTGTTTGCAAGGCAGCTCTGTATTTAGATTCTTCAAAAATTCTTGTTAGTGGTTTGTTCTTAACCACTTACCCTAAATATTAAGTAACTTTCTACCAAACTTTGTTTAGTAGAAAGTTTCAATCTTGTCTAGAAGTCTATTTGTGGTTTTTGTAAATGTTTTATTTTATTTTATTTTTTTTTTAAGATTTAAAGATTAAAGAAAATTAAAAATTGCATTTAAAAAAATCTCTCATAGACTTACATTGATTGACTTGGAAAATGTATCCAACAGCAATGATGTCACTGTAATATTTGCATAGTGAATTTCAATTGGTTTTCATTCTACATCTATTTGAATACTGAACTGTGATTGTTCTACCCTTTCTTGCATCTTTTTAACCATATAACCATCTTTACACTGCGAAGACGCACTGAGGGTCATAACAGCATAGCAGCTCTGATGAAGCATTTTATTTACACAGAAGCAAAATTTGAAACCTACACTTACTATACTTACATTTTTAACAGGTGTTTTTCTGCCTTGCTAGCACTGATATTTCTTGAAACCATAAAATGGTATTTAGGAAATGTAAATTTAGTTAGCATTGTGCTCTTGAGACAAGACAATGAACAAGACACTTCACTCCAGCTTGCTCTCCAGGGAGGTTAGAGTAGGAGATCAAGAGGTTTCCGTAATAAGTTAATTGTCAGTCGTTTGAGATACCAAGTGTCTGCTAAAGGACCAACGAAAAACAGACACCAAAGCAATTCATTCCTTCAATAAGTAATCATAGAGTATCAAAGATTCAATAACCCTCCCAGTGCAAACACAACCAAAGACACTTAAAAGTGGCTGCTGAAAGAGATGCTTATCTTACCCAGATAATGATGTCTATGAGAGTTTGTACCCACTGCATTCTTCTGTAGCTAAAAATCAAGATCGAGCCATGAAAGATGAAGACTCTTATCATTATTGCCACAGCTCAGCCAGGAGGCTATAATGTAACAGAAGCAACACAATCAAAACTGGTGTTGTCAAGTAAACGTGTCTTTATCAGTAGAGAGTGGATTTTTTCAGTTCACCTCATCTCACCTATACACCGTGTGTATATATATATATATATATATATATATATACACACACACACACACACACACACACACACACACACACTGGCGGCCAAAAGTTTGGAATAATGTACAGATTTTGCTCTTATGGAAATAAATTCGCACTTTTATTCACCAAAGTGGCATTCAACTGATCACAATGTATAGTCAGGAGACATTAATAATGTGAAAAATTACTATTACAATTTGAAAAAAAAACAAGAATAATAATTCAAAACTTCTTAAACTACTTCAAAGAGTTCTCATAAAAAAATCCTCCACGTACAACAAAGACAGCTTTGCAGATCCTTGGCATTTTGTCTAGATACTCAGGAGACTTTTCACCCCACGCTTCTTGTAGTACTTGCCATAGATGTGGCTGTCTTGTCGGGCACTTCTCACGCACCTTACTGTCTAGCTGATCCCACAAAAGCTCAATAGAGTTAAGATCCATAACACTCTTTTCCAATGATCTGTTGTCCAGTGTCTGTGTTTCTTTGTTTTTCTGTTTCAAAAGTGGCTTTTTCTTTGCAATTCTTCCCATAAGGCCTGCACCCCTGAGTCTTCTCTTTACTGTTGTACATGAAACTGGTGTTGAGCGGGTAGAATTCAATGAAGCTGTCAGCTGAGGACATGTGAGGCATCTATTTCTCAGACTAGAGACTCTGATGTACTTATCCTCTTGTTTAGTTGTACATCTGGCCTTCCACATCTCTTTCTGTCCTTGTTAGATCCAGTTGTCATTTGTCTTTGAAGACTGTACTGTACTCCTTTGTATGAAATCTTCAGTTTTTGTTTTTTGGCAATTTCAAGCATTGTATAGCCTTCATTCCTCAAAACAATGATTGACTGACGAGTTTCTAGAGAAAGCTGTTTCTTTTTTGCCATTTTCGACCTAATATTGACCTTAAGACATGCCAGTCTATTGCATACTGTGGCAACTCAACAACAAACACAAAGACAATGTTAAGCTTCATTTAACGAACCAAATAGCTTTTAACTGTGTTTGATATAATGGCAAGTGATTTTCTAGTACCAAAATAGCAATTTATCATGATTACTCAAGGATAAGGTGTTGGAGTGATAGATGCTGGAAATGGGGCCTGTCTAGATTTAATCGATTCATTTTTTCAAATAGTGATGGTGCTGTTTTTTATATCAGTAATGTCCTGATTATACTTCGTGATCAGTTGAATGCCACTTTGGTGAATTAAAGTACCAATTTCTTTCCGAAACAACAACATCTGTACATTATTCCAAACTTTTGGCCGCCTGTGTGTGTGTGTGTGTGTGTGTATATATATATATGTATATATATATATATATATATATATATATATATGTATATATATATATATATGTATATGTATATATATATATATATATGTATATATATATGTATATATATGTATATATATGTATATATATATATATATATGTATAATATAAACTCACCGACCACTTTATTAAGAACACCTGTACACCTACTTATTCATGCGATTATCTACTCAGCCAATCGTGTGGCAGCAGTGCAATGCATAAAATCATGCCGATATTGGTCAGGACCTTCAGTTAATGTTCACAACAACCATCAGAATGGGTACAAAATTTAATCTTAGTGATTTCAACCATGGCATGATTGTTAGTGCCAGACAGCTGGTTTGAGTAATTCTGTAACTGCTGATATTCTGGGATTTTCAAGCACTAAAGTCTCTAGAGTTTACTCAGAATGGTGCCAAAAACATCCAGTGAGCAGCAGTTTTGCAGACAGAAAGGCCATTTTGATGAGAGAGGTCAACAGAGAATGGCCAGATTGGTTCGAGCTGACAGAAAGCTACGGTTACTCGGATAACCACTCTGTACAATTGTAGTGAGCAGAAAAGCATCTCAGAAGGCACAACCCGTTCAAGATTGAGGCGGATGGGCTACAACAGTAGAAGATCACGTTGGGTTCCACTTCTGTCAGCCAAGAACAGAAAGCTAAGGCTGCAGTGGGCACAGGCTCACCAAAACTGGACAGTTAAAGACTGGAAAAATAGCCTTTTCTGCTGAGGTACACAGATGGTAGGCCCACAACACAAAAATCATGCCATTGTCGAAATCACTTATATCACATTTTTTTTCCCCATTCTGATGATTGATGTGAATATTAACTGAAGGTCCTGACCCATATCTGCTTGATTTTATGCATTGCACTGCTGCCACACGATTGGCTGATTAGACAATCACATGAATAAGTAGGTGTAAAGGTGTTCCTAATAAAGTGGATGTTGACTACAAGAACTGATTGTTCGCTTACCATCTAATCTACCCAGACCTTGACATACGGCCTTGTTAGGAGATGATCAACATTATTCGCTTAATCTCTGTATGGTCATAATTTTTTGGCTCATTGGTGTATACTTTACGTACTGTACTGTATATATGCAATATATGAGAGTTTCTGTAGTTCAACTGGTAGAGCATGGCGCTAGTGATGCCAAGATCATGGGTTCGATTCCCAGGGAACGCATAAACTAATACAATGAATACCTTTAGATAAAAGTGTCTGCCAAAATGCATAAATGTAAATATAATAAACAACATTTGTGACAAGCTACCCTTTATAGACATTTCAAATGTACTCACTAATGGTCTTATTAATTTCATTAAATACAGAAAACCCTAAAGATCCCAAGGCAGCGAAACCCATTACTTGAGCGCTGGGAGACAGGGATGGTGAACAGTCACATGGACAACAGCAACTGAGACCAAACCCAAATGACAGCATCATGACACACTGTATACAATATTCTGGAGGCCATTCTACCAAGAGACTCAACGTGATGAAGGATATGAACAAATAATCAGCTTTCACAGAAACATCCCTGATCTTCTAAAGGAAAGACAGTTTGAGGACTGTGTGTCATTATGGGTGGAAAAGAGCATACAATGGGCCTACACTCCAAAAGACACTACAAAAGTGAAAAGTTGGATATCCAACCCAGCATTTCTCAACACAATCCAGATGTCTGTAAAAATAACTGACAGCCAAAGTGGTTATAATAACATCTATTGGTTGTGTTTTTGAATGCTTGGCAATGACAGGTTGGTGTTGCATAGGTTTAAAAGATTTCAGTGTAATAAAAATTCTCTGCATTACAATTATTCAGTCATTCATAATCAATAAACTACTCATCTCATAGTGATAAAACTGGTATGCTTTAAGGTAAGATAAGGGTAAATTTAGAGAAACATGAGAAACAAATGTCATTATATTACTCATTAGAAACGCTAAATTAAACTGATGATACATATTAAAATGCTTTTGTTATTTGTGAATGTTTTGAATGCCTTTGAAACTCAAATTTACTGAATGTGACTGAAAGTTAACCTGGGGTATCAAAGATAACAATCCCACTACCTGCTCAGTCATTCATGTTAGGATCCTGACGGAGGTTTGGCTCTTTGAGTCTGAAACTGGATCACTGCATTCACAATAGGTATAATCATCAAGATGTATTGCTTATTTATGGCGTATCTATAGCTTTGATTTTGCCAGAAGAGTATAACAATTAAAGAGGGTAACGTTCCAAGATTCTATTCAGTTCTATTCAGTATTCCTTTGCTTGTTTAATGACATCATCATCCATTCTATCCTTCTATGTACTCTGCCTGCGGTATGTACTTAGCTGCCATGACTCAACACGCCAACGAGAATTCAAATGAGTCGCCATGGTGATGATGGCACTGTTGGTAAGGTACAAAGAAAACGTCTGATTAGTCATGCAGGGCTGCCAATTCTCACGCAATTGACACTGCTCTCACGCCACATGTCCCTTATCTCACGCAGTGATAACGTCGCAGAGCAAAGGGCACTGACAGCGCATGGACAGACAAGACAGAGCAGGCAGCACCGTGCAGCAGTGATTTATTCAGACCAATCAGGGGGAAAGCAGTAGCACAGCGTCTCTCCCTCCCTCCAATCAAACTACTACATCACTTTCCTAAACACCTGTTTGTCACTATTATCACGTGCAATGTCTAAAGGTTGATTTTGAGGTCAATTGATCTAGCATTTAATTACTTTTAAAAGTGTTGAAATTTATTAAGCTAATGAGCATAACATTTATTTTTTTGTTATTAACAATTTTATTGATTCTAAACATAAAACTGTAAAGAGGTTATAAAGGAAAGGAGGCGAGAACCGGCTTGACAATATAAATAAAGTTTAATGATAAACAAAAACACATAAACGTACAGGGCAGCTGCCTGTAGTTCTCCCTCTCTCTCGAACTGCCGTCTCTGGTCGCCTTTATCCCTTACTCGCCTCATCAGGCTGATTGGGGTCCGGGCATGCGTCATTCCGGCCCGGCCCCGCCCTCCTCCGCGCTACAAAAACATACAAACACAACATTAAAAACTGAATTAATTATTCACATTAAACCCCCTCCCCCCGAACGCTCTACTGTGGTCACCGACAACTAGAACATAAAAAAAAAAAAAAGATATACATTCAAACAACATCAATAATACACATACCCAACTAAACTACAAATCTACAAATCTCTCTCCACAGCCCCTCCCCGAGGACCCTCCAAAAAAGCCAAATAATCCCCCCACTTTCTGACAAACAAATTCCATTTCCCCAGCCTTCTGAAAAATATCTTCTCAAACGCCGCCACCTCGTCCATCTACCCCACTCCCTAAATGAGGGTGCCCCAGCCGACTTCCATCCCCTGAGGATGATTTTTCTACCATTTATGACTCTGCCTAGGACCCAACTTTTAAACCCTGCTGGGTGCCCCTATCCAGAGTAAAATAATCTGAAATTAATCAATTTGTTTGTACTGCCGCTACCGGGTGTCTATAAAGTAACTCAATCCATTTAATAAAAGTATTCCCGAACCCGTATATTTCCAAAACCTTAAAAAGATAATCCCATTCTACCATATCAAATGCCTTTTCGGCGTCAAGTGAGATGGCAGCGACCAGAGTCTGATCATTCGCCACTGACCACATGATATTGATGAAACGCCTGATGTTATCAGAAGAGCTGCGGCCTCGAATGAACCCCACCTGATATGTATGTATAAGAGATTTCATAACTTTAATTAATCGGTTAGCAAAAATTTTTGACAAAAAATTCTAGCTGGATCAGGGAAATTGGACGGTAGCTCTTACACTCGCTTGGATCTTTGTCTTTTTTAAGAATCAGACTGATCCGGGCTTGTGTCATGGTTGGCGGAAGCTTTCCATTCTTTAATGATTCCATATAAACTTCTAACAAAAGTGGGGCCAATTCTGTAGCATTAAGATCTAAAAAATTCATCGGCAAAGCCATCTGGCCCCGGAGCCTTGCCTGTAGGTAAGGCCTTAATTAACTTGTCAAGCTCCTTCAAGGTTATCTCAGAATCAATAGAATGTTTTTGCTCAGTCGTCAGTTTAGGGAGATCTAATGGTTCCACAAAATTTCTAATATCTTCAACAGCAGACGAAGACATGGAACTATAAAGATCAAAAAAAGAATTATTTAAAAGCATTATTAATATCAATGGCTGAGGTATAAATTTCACCACCAGCAAATTTCACTGAGGGAATGGTAGAAAAAGACTCTCTCTGCTTTATATATCTAGCCAAACGCTTCCCTGATTTGTACCCCGACTCAAAGTATGACTAAATAACCAAAACTCCACCTTCTGAGACAAAATAGTATTATATTTGTATTTCAATCGGGTCAATTCTCTGAGGCCATTAGATGACATTCAGCACTTCAGCTCTGTCTCTGTACTTTTAATATTCTCTTCCAACTCCACGAGTTCTCGTGCTTTGGATTTTTTTGATGAATGAGGCATACTGTATGATCCGGCCCCTAAGAACCGCCTTAAGTGCCTCCCAAGCCACGCGCATAGAGGATACTGAGGACCAGTTGGTCTCCATATAAACATTGATTTCAGCCTTTAACATTTGTTGGAAATAAGGATTTAGCAAAAGGGATACATTAAAGCGCCAACTATATGATTTATTTTTCTCCATATGTGGCAACACATCTAAACTCATCAGGGCATGATCTGAGACTAAAATGTTTCCAATTGAGCAATCAACAACAGATGAAATGAGGGACTTGGATATAAAATTAAAAAATCTATTCTAGAATAAATCTTATGGACTGATGAAAAAAATTTATAGTCTGTACCAGATGGGCTTAAAAGTCTCCAAATATCTGTAAGACCAAGAATTGTACACATCCTGAGAAGCCTCAATGTTGCTCTAGGGCTTGCACACTTTTGCTTCACTATGATCAAGGACTGAACCTATCAATAGATTAAAGTTTCCTCCCAATATGATATCATGAAGGGTGCCAGCGGCTTGCAACATCCCTTCAAGATCTATTAAAAAGCCCTGATCATCAGCGTTAGGTGCGTAAATATTAGCCAAAATCAACCTTTGCCCTTGAATTTCTGCTAAAGAAATAATGACTCTTCAAAAATGTATCTTTAATCTGTTTGAGAAATTTGAATTGTAGATGTTTACTTATCAATGTAATGACTCCCCTGCTCTTACTTGAGCGGAATAAACACAAAAAAGTGTAGATTCATCCACTTAATTATCTTGAAAGTGTGTGCCTCCACAAAACAAGCTCCAGCCACTAGCGGAACAAGCACAAAAAAAAAAAAGCTCTTCGGGCAGTCAAACTCACTCCAATGTCCTGCAAGATATATTGCACAAAACCAACTCCAGCCAACAGGAGGCATAAGCACCCAAAACGATCAGATTCATCCACAAGCTATCCCGAAGAAATGATACTACACAAAACATACTACACGGAACAAGCACAAAACAAAACGAAAAAGGCACTCAGTTTCCTCGGACAGTCAAGTGTATGTTCAGTGAGACGGGTCCACTAGGCGGCAACATGAAAATCACCAAATGGCTTGCTTACTCCAATGTCTTTATGAAAGACAATGCTTGCTGTGGGCATATAAATATTTTACAGCCATCTTTAGTATCTATTCTCAGTTTGGCCGGAAACATCAGTGCAAAAGCGACCTTCCATTGATGTAAGAGATTCTTGCATTCCTTGAATCGAACACGTTTCTCTCTTGTCGAATTCACAAAGAAAATGCTATGGTTCTTCCAAGATAGCTTTCCTTTACTCCTCGCCTTGCGTACCACAAGATCTTTATCGAATTTGGCCAGAATTGTTCGGGGCCTGTCTCCCTCCATGGACCTCCGAGACGGAACTCTATTATCTCGCTCGATTTCCAGCTTATGGCCTGTTATGTTGAGCAGACTCGGGAGGAGCCCGTCTAGGAATTTCACCATATCTCGGCCTTCTTCATGCTCAGGAATTGCAACAATTTGGGCGTTGTTTCGCCAGCTACGATTCTAGAGGTCTTCCAATTTTTCCAAAATGCGTTCAAAAGTCTGCCTTGGTCGCTACCGGGTTAACAGCTAATTCCCTCTCCGATGACTCCAGATAATTGATCCATTTCTCGACGTCCGACAATCATGTAACCAACTCAGAGAATTTTGTCTCCATGGAAGTGATCGATCGATGTATTACAACAAGATCTTCCAAGTCTGCAACAACCTTCGTCAGCATTGCCGACACATTCATCAATTCACCCCAGAATTCTTTCAGTTCACCGTCCGAATTGAGTCCGGGGCTTTCGGCCTGCCGCTGAGGGGAATCAGCTTGAGCATGTAAGTGTCTTTTAATATCTCTAGAGCCCGAGGATTTTGAATTCTTTGACATATTGTCTTCTTCAAACAGTTAAGAATCAGGGTGTATCGAATCTCACTGGTTTATGACACAAATATTATTAAAACTAGCAAAGTGTACAGAGCTCACCCATCACACGTCCGCTCCTCACATGGCGTCACGTGACTCCGAGCATAACATTTATTTTGAGACAAAATACTTATGTCATTTTCAGTTTTGTTCAAGGTGATCAAATAAAAAATAAAAAAATCACTAAATCTAATAAGTGAAAGGCCCCCCATAAAAAGAGGAATACTGTAGATTTGTTAAGAAGAATGTTCAAAGTGGGCTCACATTGACTGATCCAATCACAATGAAGATTTAGTTGTTTATAGAATACTTGAGATGCTATGAAATGTCAAATGTGATTTAAATGAACAGGAAATTGTGCACCCTTTATTGCACTGTGCTTATTTTGAATAAACATTATCTTAATTTGTTACTCAAAAAAGCATCTTGCTGTTTTTAAGGTATTTGCATAAGTTGACAAATTTTGCCCCTCGCTATTGCCCCTTAATTTAAACTATTTCAATATAACCTCCAAGTGTGGGGTAAAAGCCCCCTTGTCACCTTTTTAAAAAAGATTTTTAATAAAAAATAATAAAAAAAAGTGGGTCAATTGTTTGGTATCATTTTAAATAAATCTTTTTTTTTTTTTTTAATTATGTAGATTATGATAAATTATGAGACTCTCAGCCTAAGAAAACAGCTGAAAAATGACAAACTTCAGCCAAAAATACACTTTTTGTCTTATTTTTCTTATTTTACATTATATATCTCAGGGTCTAAATAAGGTAGCTCCAAAAACTGCTTTTGTTTTGTTCCCAATTGTTCCATTCTGTCATTTGAGACATCATTGAGTCTGTGTGATGTACTTGAAGCCATCTCCTGGTGGCAATATGTAATTAGAGTGAACAATCCTCTCTGCCCATATTTGGATGACTTCCACCTCTGGTTGCAGCAATCTGAATCCTAATATGATTGGTTAAGCGTTCCATGATGCCGGACAACATCATTTCTGATTAAGTCATCTGACAGGAATCCCCTCCTCTAAGTAATTGTATGTGATATTTTATCTTCTGTTTGTTTTTGTGAAGTTTTTCAGCAAAAACGCGGCTTATTAGCAACACCAGTTTACATGTAACATGTATGTCAAAGACATGTACTTAGGTATTACTCGTTATATTTTTGTCTGTGAGTAAAACAAATAGGCTGGTTGCATTCTACTCTTTGAGAGCTTTCCAACAACATATGGCACATGGCTATTTGATCAGTTTTATGTTTTTACTGATTACAATAATTTGTACAATGCAAAATTATTAATAAATTATCAAAATGGAACACTTCTGATTTGTCTGCAAATTTCAAAGCACTTGTTCAGTTTTGGTCATAATGCCTACATGCATTATAAAATACAGCTTCTAAGCTTTAAAACAATACCTACTGTATTTTGTGTGGGTCAAGACTGTATTTATTAATATTTTGATTTTTTTTTTCTCAACGGGCCCCGCCGGGTTAAACCAACCTTCGGTTATTATATCTGTTCACACAGTTTATGTTGCTCCATCAATATTGAATAAACCAAAAATGTATTTCTTTTTTTCAGTTTTGATTCCAGCAATAAGCAAATTTTATGTCCAAACTTAAATCGAAACTGCTGCATGACACAACACACAGCCAATCAGATGATGTATGTCAACCAATAGTCTATGTGTGCAACAGAAAACAAAGTAGAGAAACTTCCATTAGCCATATGGCATCTAGATCACAACTGTTTGTAAGAGAGTTATAAATGGTTTATGTAAATCGGCAAAGTTATAGTAAGGTAAGAATACTAAGACATCACACAGGTATATGTGAACACTAGGGGTGTAACAATATGAAATTTTCACGGTATTGATTATTGTCCA
Source organism: Myxocyprinus asiaticus (assembly GCF_019703515.2). Taxonomy (NCBI): domain Eukaryota; kingdom Metazoa; phylum Chordata; class Actinopteri; order Cypriniformes; family Catostomidae; genus Myxocyprinus; species Myxocyprinus asiaticus. The sequence goes on along the minus strand of NC_059352.1, from coordinate 44,080,373 downwards.
GGTTGACACTTAAAATATGCATTTGCATGCATTCAGTAATTTGTTGCATTTGTGATTTAGTTCAATTCTACAATACCTACTGAAAATATTTTATTCATGTGCAGTTTATTAATTGGCATTTTGTCCAATACTGACAATTTCTGCCACAGTTTCACTGTCAGTTTCTTGCATGCATATTTTCAGTGTCAGTTTCCTGAACACCAAAAGCCATGCATTTTGTAAACCCTATTTAGTACTATGTTTTACATATAAAACATATTATTAGTATTATCAAACACATTGGCCTACTGTTGCGCTGCACTTAGGCAAAAGAACAAACAGTTGGCACATCGAAAAGTTAAACGAGGTCTTAAATCCGTTTGTTGCATTTGTGAATGTGACAGAAAGCATAAACATAACTAGTCATTACAAATAATGTAAAACTACATTGAATCTGGTGTTTTTATGAAACGGGCTATAATTTATTATCCTGTGTACTCCATTTCCACTTACATTCGTCTCCGCAAATTCCGTGGGATGGTGCTCACGGAGATGGTGCTTAAGGTTTTAAGTGTTTCCCGCCTGAGCCGATACTTTTTTGCGGCAAACTTTACAGACTGGGTAACCATCAACGTTGATGGTGCCTCGTGGTTCGTTTACATAGCCAAGTAATCCCAGACAGCGGACTTAAACTTCTGTGGCGGCGGAAATAAAGGTTCAGGCTCGGACATGTCTGTATGTTGCGCTCGTGCTGCACTCATGCTGCGCTCGTGCTGCACTCCGCTCGTGCTGGACTTCTGAAGTGCTCATGATGCGCAGCGCTCGCGACACCTGCATGTCACCTTTAAAATTGAGTGACAGTCAAATCCAACTTAAGGAAGGCGCAATTTAAAGATTTATTTTATCTAGCCAAGTTTATATGATTCTGTGTAAATGTCGCAGATTCCGTCTGTTTTAAACTAATTTGGATTATAGAAAAGTTCTGAAAAAATATGTCTTTATCTTCATGCAATACCGTCAATGAGAAGATTTCAACGGTATGATAACCGTCTGTTTTAAAACCGAGGAATATTGTGAAACCTTGAAACTCTTACTTCCCTAGTGTACACTAAACAATAAACACTAAAAAGTTTTCAAAACAAACTAGTTCCTATAATAGATGAAAGGGCTGGGCAATAGCAGAAAAAAAAATATCTTGATAATTTTCAGGGTTTTGGCGCTATATGATATATTTACTTATATTTGAGACCTATATTTTTCGGTCAACCTTTTTAATAGAATACACACAGGGACTTTTGTGAAGATTTTTGAGTAATGACACAAACGAGTCATTGGAGTTTTGAATTGAAAATTATAAATTGAATTTACCAACATCCTTTGTACTACTTAAACTTAAATCAGAGACGCTAAAATATTGTAATGCTCGGGTCACAAGACAAGGAAGGGCTGTAAAACTAGTCAATTGACATTACTTCACATTGATACTTGATATATCATCACCTACTGGGCAGGAAGGAGAATTTATAGTAAAATATCACTTCTTAAGATATGGATTTAACCACTGGAGTCTTATGGATTAATTTTTTTTTTTGCTGCCTTTATATGCTTTTTGGAACTTCAAAATTATGGCCACCATTTACTTGCATTATATGGACCTACAGAGCTGAGATACTCTTCTAAAAACCTTCGTTTTTGTTCAGCAGAAGATCACTCAAAAACTGCTAATACTTTCCTGAGACATGACTCACATAATATCTGGCTTTTCAGAGATCTCTTCTGAAAATGACAGTGAAATTCATCCAAAATCTCACTGAAAAATACATACCATATAACAACTGTATACAATTATTAATGCATTATTTTATAAATATACAAAATGTTGTAGCTTTTAAATAAACAGCAAAGTACATAGAAACAAAAATCCATAAATGAGATAAGTAGATATGTGGATGGAGGGAGTACTACAACAAATAAAAGAACTACAGTAAACAATGTTTTTACTTATTCATTATTTTACAAATATACAAATTGTTGGCCTTAAAATAAGCAGCGCATACATAGATCATTATCAAACGGTGGGGTTAATGAAGGTTGTCATGGGACAGTCGTAGATGGGCTCTGAGACAGAGGGTCTTCTTTTAAAGGCTCGTCCAAAATCCTGCAGTCAGTTAAACACATAAATTAAACATAAGTGATGTAACAACAACACAGTGTTTCTCACAGAGAATATAATGCAACAGGAGGATGTTGGCAAACTCTGAGTGAAGCAAATGGATCTGATATGTGATAGATTTCACACAGTTTAAATGAGAACTTCCTCTTTCCTTCCTGTCCAAATAAATGACAAATTAAATGCCAGTTCGTAGTACTTGTAATGTTCTGAGCAATTTCATTGGTTTATACAATGACGTTTATGTTACGTCATATTAGAGCACGAAGTTAGTCAGTCGGTCGACTAGAAAGTAGAGAGCATGAATAGAGATACACTGAGTCTGTATACACACCAGAGTCTCAATAAACGGCAGACCAGATCTAATGTCAGACTTTTATTCAGCAACACAATGGACATGACAGTACTGAAGTGAGATATGAGATTACTAATGTAACTGTAGGTCACCATCCAAGTTTTTTTTTTTTTTTTTTTTTTTTTAAAACAGGTTTCTCTCAATAAATTTGGTGGACTGGGGCCTTATGCAAAGGAAATCTACTTATAAACCTATTGTTACAAGTTACAATTCAGTGTCAGCCATTAGTTACATTGAAAAGTTAGAAATGGTGCATTGTTACCTCGGATCCAATGTCAACACGCTGCAGTGTGAGGTCTGATGGAAAAACAATCAAAAGTGATAGAAAATCAGATATCTATGGTGCTTATGATGATATGATGGCAGAGATATGTGCCATAGCAATGGAAAGATTTTAAACAAGATGAATAATCGTTGCTTCAAACAGGTAATCATGATGACTTACCAACAATATGATCTCTGGAGTGAACATGATTCCAGAGTTTTTCTTGTTCTCTGTGGACAGAATACGTTTTGTCATATTTGTGTATTTTTATATAACATCCGTGTACTTTTATTTTTAATTATTATTTAAAAATCTACTATTTAAATAACCTAAATATTTTTTTGTTCCTGAAGCTCAAATGGTAGAGCATTGCTATAGCAACACCAAAGTTATGTGTTCAATTACCATTTTATCACACACTGTAAATAATAATAGTTATCTCAAATTGTAAAAAAAAAAAAAAAAAAAAAAGTTTACTCAACTTAATTTTTTACTATTCTTACTAGTTTTACTGAGTAAGTTACCATTACTCTCTAAACCCTAAAGTTGTCATTAATAAAAACATTTAAGTGGTACTATTAAACAGTACTTGAAATGTCTCATTTTGGAATCATAACCCAAATATATATGTTCTTTTGTTATTAAAATTTTTATTGATTCCATTCATAAAAAAACAATAGACACAACATAAAATATGGAATTAGATATATAAATTAAACCCTTCCCCCTGAACATCCCCCCCACCTGACACAAACAAGCATTACAGTGGTCTCTTACAATTATAGCAAAAAATTAGAAACAAACTAAAAAAAAATACTTTCAAAAAGGAAGAATGCACATACACATCAAACTAAAAATTAAAAATCAAGAATCAAAAATCCCTCTCCACTGCCCCTCCCCGAGAACCCTCCAAAAAATCCAAATATCCACCCCACTTCCTATTAAACAAATCCCACTTTCCTAACCTTCTGAAGATTGCCTCCTCAAATGCCGCAATCTCGCTCATCACGCCGCACCACTCCCGAAACGAGGGTGCCCCAGCCGTCTTCCACCCCCTGCGTATTATTCGCCTGGCCACCATAACTCCGGCCAGAACCCAACCTCTCAAGTGGCTATCCCCAAAATGTATGACTTCCCCATCACCCAAAATGCAGAGTCGGGGGCAAAATGAAAACCTTGTGTCCAACACATCACACATAAATCCCTGAATCTTTAACCAAAATTCCTGTATTTTAACACATCCCCAAAAAACATGGGTTGTGTCCCCATCTTCTGATTGGCATCACCAGCAGGTGGGTGTGTCTTTAAGACCAAGTCTATACAATCTAGAGGGGGTCCAATATAATCGATTCAAAATCTTAAATTGCATCAGACGCACCCTCGAATCTCTAGATGTAGACTTGACGTTTTTTAGAATCTTAGCCCACACTCCCTCCTCCAATACCAAATTTAAATCTCTCTCCCATAATCTCTTGGGAGAAGTTGAAGCTTCATCCCCCAGACTCGGAATTAACAGGGAATAATACACTGATGCCTCATGACCTTTTCCAAAAGCAGTAATCACCACTTCTAGAGTATCTGCCCTTTTAGGGGGGTGTATGCTACTCCCAACAATAGTACAAAGCAGGTGGTGCAGCTGTAAGTACCTGAAAAACTGAGATCCAGGAATCCTAAAATGTTGGACCAAATTTTCAAACGATCTCAACCCACCACTCTCATATAGGTCACCGAGTGTATTAACACCCTTCTCAATCCACTCCAACCAACAGAAAGGGGACTCACCAATATGCAACTTTGGGTTTAACATTTAAATAAATGTCTGAATTAAACACTCTGGACACTTTTGTCCATAGCACGTGCAGATGCGAGATAATGGGGTGCGACTTAACTTCTCCAATTAGTTTAATAGAAAGGCTTTGTAATAGTAAAATTGGAGCAATAACTTTCTGTTCAATTCCAAACCAGGGAGGGGCTCTCTCAGGTGGAAGTGACCAATGAGCTAAATGTCTGAGACCGAATACATAATAATAAAACAAAATCTTGGGTAGGCCTAGCCCACCTTTGTCAATCGGCCTATGTAACTTACTGCAATGTAACCTGGGACGCTTTCCATTCCAAATGAAGGACTTCGTTATACTATCAAATTGCTTAAAATAAGAGAGGGGGACATCTACAGGGAGAGATTGTAGTAGGTAGTTGAATTTTGGAAAACAATTCATTTTAATAACATTAACCTTCCCAATCATCAATAAATGTAATGAAGCCCACCTGTCCACATCATTCGAAAAACTTTTTATTAAGGGGTCAAAACTAACTCTAACTAAATCAGACAAATTTGCTTGGAATCAAATTCCCAAATACTTAATTCCCTGTTTGGGCCACTGGAAAGCGCCCGGCTAAAAAGCCGTTATTGGGCAGTACGCTGTCAAAGACAAAGCTTCGGATTTAGACCAACTGACTTTGTATCCTGAGAACTTGGAAAAGGAATGAATAATTCTGTGGAGGCAAGGCATAGATCTAGTAGGGTCAGAGACGAATAATAAAATATCATCTGCGTAAAGCAAAAGCTTATGCGCCATACCTCCCGCAATCACCCCTGGAAAATCATCCTCCTTTCTTATCAAGGCTGCTAATGGTTCTAGGGCAAGACAGAACAATAATGGGGAAAGAGGGCAACCCTGCCGGGTGCCCCTATCCAGAGTAAAATAATCTGAAATTAGTCCATTTGTTTGAACCGCCACTACAGGGTGTCTATAAAGTAGCTTAATCCAACCAATAAAAGTACTCCCGAACCCATACATTTACAAAATCTTAAAAAGATAATCCCATTCTACCATATCAAATGCCTTTTCGGCGTCAAGTGAGATGGAAGCGACCAGAGATTGTTCATTCGCTACTGACCACATGATATTGATGAGACGCCTAATGTTATCAGAAGAGCTATGGCCTCGAATAAACCCCACCTGATCTATATATATGTCATAACTTAATCGATTAGCCAAAACTTTTACATCTAACTGGATCAGGGAAATTGGATGGTAACTTTTACACTCGCTTGGATCTTTGTCCTTTTTAAGAATCAGACTGATCCGGGCTTGTGTCATGGTTGGTGGGAGCTTTCCATTCTTTAATGATTCAGTTTAAACTTCTAACAAAAGTGGAGCCAGTTCTGTTGCATAAGATTTGAAAAACTCAGCTGCAAAGCCGTCAGGCCCAGGAGACTTACCTGTAGGTAAGGCCTTAATAACCTCGCCAAGCTCCTCCAAGGTTATCTCAGAATCAAGAGAATTTTTTTGCTCAGTCGTCAGTTTAGGGAGATCTAATGGTTCCACAAAGTTTCTAATGTCTTCATCAGTAGATGAAGAAGTGGAACTATAGAGATCAGAGTAGAATTCTTTAAAAACATTATTAATATCAATGGCTGAGGTAAATATTTCACAACCAGCAGATTTCACTGAGGCAATGATAGAAAGAGCCTCTCTCTGCTTTATATATCTTATGCCAAAAGTTTTCCTGCTTTGTCCCCAGACTCAAAGTATGACTGTCTTGCCCTGAATAACCAAAACTCCACTTTCCGCGACAAAATAGTATTATATCTGTATTTCAATCGGGTCAATTCTCTGAGGCCATCAGATGACAAACGGCGCTTCAGCTCTGCCTCTGCATTTTTAATAATTTCTTCCAACTCCACAAGTTCTCGTGCTTTGGATTTTTTGGTGAATGAGGCATACTGTATGATCCGACCCCTAATAACCGCCTTAAGTGCCTCCCAAGCCACGCCCACAGAGGATACTGAGGACCAGTTGGTCTCCATATAAACATTGATTTCAGCCTTTAACATAAGTTGGAAATCAGGATTTTGCAAGAGGGACACATTAAGGTGCCAACTATATGATTTCTTTTTCTCTGTATATGGCAACACCTCTAAACTCACCAGGGCATGATCTGAGACTAAGCTATTTCCAATTGAGCGATCGACAACAGATGAAATGAGGGATTTGGATATAAAAAAAAAAAAATCTATTCTAGAATAAATCTTATGGACTGATGAAAAAAATGTATAGTCCCTACCAGATGGGTTCAAAAGAGTAGAATATAGTAGAAAAAATAAATTGTGTGTCAAAAACAAAATTATACAGACCACATTCCCCATTAGTGAAACAATTAAACCCCGAACTTCCCCCCAAACAAAACAAACAGAAAAAAGAAAAATGTGCGCGTTAACCCTGCGCACAAAAGCACCAACCGGTGACAATCCCTCTAAACTCAAAAGGTCCATGAACGCTCACGAGCCCCCACGACAACTTTGCCATCGGATTGCTCAATTTTGCCTCACGAATTTGTGAGGCAAAATTACATAACAGAAAATACTTTGTAAAATAAACCCCAGCCAATAGGAAGAATGAACACAAAGAACATGTAGATTCATTCACGCAACTGTCTCAAAGGTGTGATCTTCCACAAAACAAATTCCAGCTGATATAAAACCATTCAGATTCCTCAGACAGACAAACGAATGTTCAGTGAGCCGGCTGTTATGAGTTCAGCGGATGATGTAATCATTCCAATGTCCCGTAAAAATACTAAACAAAACAAACTCCAGCCAGCAGGAGGTATAAGCATGAAGAATGAACAGATTAATCCACAGCTGTTCCAAAGGAGTGTTATTCAATAGAACAAGCTCCAGCCGCTAGGCGGAACTAATACAAAAAGAAAATAAACCGGCATCCCGGTTCCCCGGATGGTCGAGTCAATTCACTCGGAGGCCGCATAAAAGTATATACCATTACTTACACAATCCGTCAACTTTATAAAAGACATCCTTTGTGTGAGCATGTAGATATTTTGCGGTCATCCATAGTGTCCACTCTCAAACTGACCGGGAACTTCAATGCAAAAATAATCTTTCGTCAATGCAAAAGTTTCTTTAAGGAAAAGTGTTATTCACAAAACAAACTCCAGCCGCTCAGCGGTGCCAACGCAAAAAGCAAAAAGAAACCAAAATGATGCCCAGCTTCCTCAAAAGCCAGAGTAAGTACAACGAGTCGACCCACTCACATGAGAAACACCCAATGGTTTACTCACCCATTGATTCAATAAAAGATATTGCCTGATTGGGACATGTAAATACTTTGTGACCGTCCTTCGTTTCTATTCTCAGTTTGGCTGGAAACATCAGAGCAAAAGTGATTTTTCGCTGATGTAAGAGTTTCTTACATTCCTCGAACCGATCGCGTTTCTCTCTTGTCGAACTCACAAAGTCCGGGAATAAGAAAATATTATGGTTCTTCCAAGAAAGCTTCCCTTTGCTCCTCGCCTGGTGCAACAAAAGATCTTTATCGGATGATCTCAGAAATCTGGCCAGAATCAATCGGGGCCTATCTCCCTCAGCAAATCTGTGAGCTGGGACTCTGTGAGCTCGCACGATTTCCAGCTTGTGGCCTGTTATGTCGAGCAGACTCGGGAAAAGCTCGTCTAGGAATTTCACCATATCTCTGCCTTCCTCATGCTCAGGAATTCCAACAATTTGAATGTTATTCCTGCGGCTTCTATTTTCAAGATCTTCAAGCTTATCAAGGAGATGTCCCAAATCAACTTTGGTCGCAGGCGGATTAGCGGTTAATTCCCTCTCCAAAGATTCCAGACAATCGATTCGTCCCTCAACATCAGTAACTCCTGTAACTAACTCAGATAATTTTATTTCCATCACCGTAATCGATCGACGTATTACAGCGAGATCCTCCAAGTCAGCAAGAACCTTCGTCAACATCACCGACATGTTGGACAACTGACGCTGGATCACCTCTCCCCCCACGCCATCCAAATCAAGTCCCCGGTCTGTAGGCCTGTCGAGGCTTTTATCCTGAACACGTAAGTGTCTTTTAATGTCTCCAGAGCCTGAGGATTTTGACTTCTTTGCCATGTTTTGCCTCAAAGAACAAATGTGTAACTGGGTGTATCAAATTTCACCAGATTATAACATGAAAATAATACAAATTTAGCAAAGTGCGCAGAGCTCGTCGCTCACACGTCTGCTTCTTGCATGGCGTCACGTGACCTCCCAAATATATATATGTTCTATAAAATTCGGCTTCAAGTCCTACTAACTCAAAATTATCAAGTACAAAATTGCGGCTCTGTGGAATACACATATTATGTATGTTTGGTCTAAACAATGGAAAATATTGTTATTGTTATTTAAAAATGTATATAGTTTTCATTCTTATGACTATTGTTGTTGTTTTGTTGTAGCTGGTTGAGTTGTGATTTGTGTGAAGTCACCATTAGGGTGATTTAGTGTTACCTCTAGTGAACTTGGAGCTTTTAACATTTTAGCCATTCTTCTTTACTTAATTGAACTTTACAAAAGTGCAGATTTATGTGCACTAAGAAGTACTATGGAGAATCTAATGAGCAATATAGCTAACCGAGATTCCAGTCATAATTTCCTTTATAATGTATAAGACGTACTATACCTCAATTTAAATAATTAAATAAAAACAATGATACTTTAATCACAGGTGAGTTAAGTTTACTTGGAACTATTTAATGTTACTTAAAAAATTAAGTTCAGTTTACTTGAGCCAAATAAGTATGTTTAAAAAGCATGCAAACCGTTACCTTAAAAATCTAAGCAAGGTCAACTAATTAGATTTTACAGTGCATAGTGATAATGCCTGGATTTACTGTTAAAGTGCTTTAGATAAAAGTGTCTGGCAAATGATTAACTAGTGAAAATAATATAGTAAATAAAAAACAAATGTAATTTTAATCAAATATCAGGTATGCTTCATTACTGTTTCTCACCTTTGCCTCCTACTCACTGCCGTAGCTTTGACTAAAAATAAATGGAAAGAGATTGCAATGCAATTTATATTAATGAGGATTACATGCATGAATGAGAAACCAAAGTCTGTTGTTTTCATTCCAGCATTTAATTTAATGGATCAAGAGGTTAATCACCATATTCTATATTCTTTTCAAGTTCGAGTTCATAACACAACAGACTTGATCTCTGATCAGGAAACATGTGGGCTACTTAAAATTAATAGATATCTAATACTCACCATGTCTGTGTATGGCAAAGCCCAGGAGTGACACCGCCATGAGGACCAGAACACCCGCAGACACAGAGCCAACAATGAGTGCCAGGTCTGTGTTCCCTGTGTTGCCTTTCCAAAGATGAAGAACAAAGGAAAGTGTCTTAAAAATACCTTTTTATTTCAGCTGGGCACATTTGATTTTCTGCATTACTGTGGTGAGGTACAAGACCATAGTAAATGTTACCTGCAGAGGATGGTGTGCATAAGTGATGACCTGAAAAATCATGCAATCAGTCAGAGTTTATATGTTAAGTTTACATATTTTTGTACTTTCCACAAATATGGTACAAAATAGGGCCTGAAACTCTTTAGAAACTAATTTTTTGGTCAGTGAAAAGAGGTACTTAACCTTTTAAAAATGTTATTGTCAGCCTCAGAAGCTCAAACTAAATATTATATGAGCGGTTTTATTTTCCATTTATTTTATGAGGTATGTTACCAGAATTTGGGTCTAAATATATAGTAGTTTAAACCTTGATTTCTGTGATTTGTGTTTTAACAGGAAACATTAAATAAAAGTCAAAATTAAACTGACAAATTTTATCAAATAACAAACTGCAAGTTGAAAGTAACATGGTTGCAAATTTAGTTAAGCTCAGTGTGGGCTAGCTGAAGATTTGTGCCTACAATGTGTTTTTTTTTTTTTAAGTAGTGGGATGTCAAAGTGTACAGTATTTGTAGAAAGTGACTTGTATTTTAAGCATTATCATGTCACATTAAAAAAAGAATACACACCTTTAATACATGGGAGAGTCACTGGGATGCTCATTTTGGAGTATGCCCAGGAGTTGCCCAGTTGCACACTATACTGACACTGAAACATTGTGTTGTGTTCATATCGTGTGGGTAAGGGAAATCTCGCACTGTGTTGGGTCAGGGAAGCCTGATGGGTCGCGTAATGTGACAGGGTGTCCACAATAAATAAAGAGAAGAAGGCCTGTGGATATGAGGGTGACCCCACACACTCCAAAACTTCACCCCCGTGGTGGGATATGGACAGAGTGGGGACTGGGAGCTCTTAGAGAAAACGCACACAGTGATATGAACATTAATGATGCACTGCTGTGGCAAAAACGGAAAACCTAAATAAAGTGCAAGAAACAGTCAATGTCAATCCACGTTTGCTGACTCAAGAACATGGGTTAAATAGTTTCTGTGTGAATTCTTTGCCTACGTTTTTATGCAAGTCATCACCATAGTGCTATAAAAAGTGATATATCAAACAAATGCAGATTTATGCAAGAACATTCTTTACTCGTCACACTCACACAAAGAACAAAGCCTCTATATTCCTCAAAATGAATCGAAATGCTCAGAGAAATGTAAACACTGAACTTAAATCATACTGTAATAAATACAAACCATACAAAAACCACATACTGTATTTGAACTTGCAGTTGGGTCTGCAGACGTTTGTGTGCCACCTATTTTACCAGAGTGGATGGACTGACGACAAATATTCCGATCGGTTTTGGTGTGGTGGCCATTTGTCAGCGATTCATCTTGTTTTTTCATGTCACGTTTAGTGTTAAAGGGCCTCTAGGGTGGTCTGGGTGTTTGCTATGCGTTTGCTAGATTGTTCTGGTCATTGCTAGGGCATTGCTAGGTGGTTGCTAGGAGTTATGGGTGGTCGCCAGGTGATTGCTTACTGGCCCAAGTCAAAATATCCCACCCCCAAGATTATATTCTCTCTAAATTTGACTTGGGTCCCTCCTCCAGTGTGAGTAAATGGTATTTTTTTTCACCAACTTTATCGTAATTTTATCCAGCAAAAATCTTCTTAGATAAGCGATAGCAGATCTCTCCTAACAAATTACATTATTAGAGGTATTCATGTCACATACAGTGTGGGACGAGTTATGTGCCCAAGTTTAATCCTTTAGGAGTTTGTTAGGGGTTTGTTCAGATACCAATCCTAAGTCTGATCAATAGTAATAATGATACTTGCCTTAGTAAGCACCACTCAGTATCTTATGTTTTATCATATCTAAGATATTCTAAAATGATTAAATACTTTAGAGGACAACACAAGACCTGATCAGAAACCATGCACACCAGTCCAATAGTTGTCTTCTCACCTATCACATTTATGTAAACAGGCTGACTTGCTGTAGAGTTCATTTGTCCCATCTTTGGTAATGTGATTTGGTAGAGGCACATGTACTCCCCACCGTCCTCATGTGCTATTATCCTCACACTGAAGCGAGACTGCTGGGATTGGGATACCAGCTTGGCAGGGGCCACCATGGAGCCTGGGGTTCCTCTAGCCCTCTGGAGCAAAAGGAAAGCCTCTGGGAGCTCCTGAGGGGTAAGTGGAGCCTGACAGTGGAATGACAGTGTCTGACCAAGCATAGCATGACCACTAGAAGGCTCCACCACCAGATGAGGGGGTGGAGGGGTCGAGATGGAAACTGTATGGTGAGAAAAAGAGAAATAAATATTGAGATACAGTTTGAAATACAACACTAAAGATGAAAAGACGTACTATTGGGTGGAGTATCTTGCTTTGGCGGTTACTTGCAGAGACTGACAGAGCTGTTTTTTTAACTGTCACACCTCAAAGCATTTCCCACCTCAACACAGCAGCCTACTTGCTAAACTATAAACCAATGTGACAACAGAGATTCACTTAGATCCACACACTGAACAAAACTTAATATACATGAAAAATGACATTATATATAGATCCTATAATTTATAAATATCATATCTTATGGTATTATTGTAGATGCATCATATATATTATAATAAATATTATTTTTATTATTATTATTATCATTATTATTATATGTATAATATTATTTTTAATAGTATGATCATAATTACAAAATGCTGCTTATTGTACAGCTACTTACCAAATTAGTTAATAAATGGACATTAAATATTGTCAAATAAACAGTTTGGACTCATTATAGAAGTATATTTGACCATTGAACACTGTGATTGACCAGTCAGAATCATGGATGGATGGATGGATGGATAGATAGACAGATATATAGATGGATGGATGGACAGATAAATAAATTGATAGTTGGATGGATGGATGGATTTCTATGAGTTTATACTCACTTTTTGGCTCTGGCTTCATGTAAGAACTGTACATGCTGTTCTGGTACTGACAACAGTACAGATTCTTGTTGTCTGTATCGTTTCCCCTAAGCACAAAGCGAGCCTCTCGCTGTTCGCTTGAATGCTGTACAGTGTCTATTAGCTGTTGTACTTTGAAGAGTTTAAATATAAAACCACCATAACCCTGAGGGGCCTGGCACAACAACTCAACAGATGAAACCCTCGCAGCTACCTGGGTCAGGGTAGGAGCTTCTAGGACAGAGGGCTGTCCTGCAGCTGGAAGAACAAAGAAAGAGCCTATATATTATTGTATATAAAACTCTAAGTCCTCTTTACAGTCTTAAACATATTTAAAGCCCGGAAAGATAGGATCAAGCAATTGTTCAATTTGGTAGATATAAAAATATGGTGAGTACACATTTTTCTTATTTCTATAACGCAAGAGGTACTCATATCTACTGAAACACCCAGCTGGAGTATTGGATGTCCCCACCATGCATCCTAACTAGCTTAACCAGCAAGACTACTCTGGTCAATCAACTTCATAGAATATGGTAACCAGACCAGATTGACCAGATTCATCAGCTAGTTTTGTTGGTGATCATAATGGCTTTGCTAGACCAGCACAAAACCAGCACAGGAACAGTGTGGTCTATGTGGTCTTTTTTTTTTATATATATATATTTTTTTTTACCAGGGATTGCAATAAATTTATAAAGAACAGTTATGTAATAACAAGTTATGTTCAACCCTAATTCCCCCAAAATCACTTTCATCAAGAATTAAGACAACCAGCCATTTAAAAGTTTAAAGACACATATAGTAATTACTGTAGATTTTATAGTATGTGAAGAGAGCATACACCAAGTGATTTGCTACGTGGCTTAGATTACAATGTATCAGATATGTTCTGAGGATAGTGATAATAACAAACTTACCAGAAAAATGCTGCCTAATGATGATCAAAGCTGTGAGAAGATACCCACAAAATGACATTCTTTTTGTGCTGACCCCAAAATGTTCCATGTTTTCCTGTGCTCACAGTTATCAGAGCTTTAAAAGTCCTGTATGTGTGTGTATTTGTATATTATAAAAGATGTTTATGATTTCAAGTGGTACAACAGATGCATAAAAGTACCTCCCTTCTCTGAACCTCCCTTCTCATTCACTTGCACAAACTTCCTCATCCATGCATAAAATTAACAACGCACATTTTGTGTGTTTAAGAAACCACATCCTTCCATCACATCATGAAAGAAGAAAGACTCCTTCCTCATGAGTGGCCCATGAGTGCTATTGCTGCATATGACAAAGACAGGAAATAGACAGGATGACAGGAAGTTTAGATACTGAATTCACTTATATTTTTATCTTTATACCTCTCCATCCAACAGTTTTACATTTGTCCACTGATACAGGGCAGGTCAGCAGAGGTGCATTTTAGTGTATACAGTGAAGGCAAAAAAGGAGTCACACTTAAGTCACACTTAAAAATGTATAATTGTCATTAGACTAGATGACAAAAAAAGAAATAAAAATACAATTAAAAATAAAATTAAAAAAATCAAACAAGGTGACATCTGCAAACAAATGATGACTTTTCTCAATACTAACATTTTTTCAATTACTTTTAAACCAACTGGTCCCAAGGTCATTTTTAGTGGATGTATGTAAGTCCCTTAATGATTAAATTTCAATCCCCCAAAATTCTTATATGTGTTTATGGTCTTGGTAGTAAGAATAAGAAATGAATTGTAAATCTAATCTACAAAACATCATGTTTACTGTAGCTGGGAGGAACTGTGGTCATCTGATTGTTTTGCCAGTGAGAGTGTCACATGGACAGGACAAAACAACAATTAAATGTTATTGGTGTTTGTTGTCTTTTGCATTCTTTCCCTTTGTTCCTTTTAGCATTCTGCCATTTATTTCATAAAGAAGGACTACTACCTATCTTTCATATTAAATACCCATTGGATTGGATTGCCACAATAACATGCAGAGATGATAACCAAAAATTATGAGTCAGCTAGTATTGTAGTTAAATGATCAAATGGAAAGCAGGGGATTTAGTGATTATACACACTTCATTGTTCAATGTTTTTATTTTCAATATCCTGAAACTACTTTTTAGGGAAATTATATATTTTGAGAATGCCCCTAGAAAATGTATATAATACACTGCTAATACACAACAATAAAACCACCTGCCTAATATTGTGTAGTTCCCCCCATGCTGCCAAAACAACGCCAGTCTGTTCTTCTCACCACAATTGTACAGAGCAGTTATCTGAGTTACCATAGACTTTGTCACTTCGTACCAGTCTTGCCATTCTCTGTTGACCTCTCTCATCATCAATGCATTTCCGGGGAGTCAAGTGATGCCATGCAAGTTTCGGACTTTGCTAGTTTATTGTCATAAACCAGTGAGATTCGATACACCCTGTTCCATAACTGTTCTCGGAAGACAATATGTCAAAGAATTCAAAATTCTCAGGCTCAGGAGACATTAATTGACACTTACGTGCTCAAGCTGACGCCCCTGACAAGGCCGTGGACCAGGGAGCAGATTTGGCCGGTGAAGTGCGGGAAATTCGGCAAGAATTGCTCAACTTGTTGGCAATGCTGTAATAACCTGTAATACGTAGATTGATCACTGCCATGGAGATGAAATTCACTGAGGTGGTTACAAGAGTGGGGGACGTTGAGAAATGGACGACATCGGAGAGGGAATTAGCTGCTAATCCGCTAGCGACCAGGGCGGATTTGGAGCACATCTGGGAGAAGTTGGAGGATATGGAGAATCGTAGTTAGCAGAATAACGTCCATATTGTTGGAAATCCTGAGAGAGCAGAGGGTCAGAATATGGTGGAATTCGTGGACGGGCTCCTTCCGAGTCTGCTCGACATAACAGCCCATAAGTTGAAAATCGAGCAAGCTCACAGGGTTCCGGCTCAGCAATCCACGGAAGGAGATAGGACCTGATCAATTCTGGGCAAATTTCTGAGATCATCTGATAAAAATCTCGTGTTACGTGAGGTGAGGAGTAAAGGAAGGCTTTCCTGGAAGAACCACAGCATTTTTTTGTTCCCAGACTTTGCGAATTCGACAAGTGGGAAATGTGATCGATTCAAGGAATGCAAGAAACTCTTATATCAACAGAAGGTCGCTTTTGCACTGATGTTCCCGGCCAAATTGAGAATAGATGCTAAGGATGGCCGTAAAATATTCACATGTCCCCAGCAAGCATTGTCCTTCATAAAGTCAATGAAGTAAGTTATTTTGTGGTACTCGTTGCAGCCGAGTGGACCGACTCACTGAACATTCACTAGACTGTTCGAGGAACTCAGCACCTTTTATGTTCCTTTTTGTGCTGGTTCCACACAGATATGGGGTGGGCATGTTTTCTTTAGTGCTGGCTCAAATAAGAGCAGGGGAGTCATTACATTGATAAGTAAACATCTACAATTCAAATGTCTCAAACAGATTAAAGATTATTTAGGAACAGTCATTATTGTTTTAGCAGAAATTCAGGGGCAAAGCCCCTCCCCGGTTTTGTATTCAACAGGAAGTTCTTGTCCCTATTTTGCCATTGCAAAGCCTTTCTATTAATCTGACCGGAGAAGTTAATTACACCCCGTTATCTCGCATTTGCACTCGGTATGGACAAAAGTGTCCAGAGTGTTTAATTCAGATATTTATCTAAATGTTGCCTCGAGCTTATGGCTGAACCCCAAATTATATATTAATAAATCCCCTTTCTGCTGGTCAGAGTGGATTGTGAGGGGGGTATGAGAGTAGTGTGTTGAGATCCTTTGAAAATTTGGTTCAACATTTTGGGATCCCCAGATCTCAGTTCTTTAGGTATCTACAGCTGCGCCACTTGCTCTGTACTATTTTTGGGAATAGCATACACCCCCCCTAAAGTGGCAGATACTATGGGAGTGGTGATTACTGCTTTTGGAAAAGGTCATGAGGCATCAGTGTATTACTCTCTGCTATTTCAGAGTCTGAGGGACAGAGCTTTAACTTCTGTCAAGAGATTATGGGAGAAAGATTTAAACTTGGTATTGGAGGAAGGAGTGTGGGCTAGGATTCTAAAAAATGTCAAGTCTGCATCTAGAGATGCAAGGGTGCGCCTTATACAATTCAAGATTTTACATTGATTCTATTGGACCCCCTCTAGATTGTATAGGCTTGGTCTTAAAGACACACCCACCTGCTGGCGATGCCAATCAGAAGATAGAGACATAACCCATGTTTTTTGGTGGTGTGTTAACATCCAAGAATTTTGGTTGAAGGTTCAGAATTTTATGTGTGGCGTATTGGGCACTCGTATTTTGTTTTGTCCCAGACTCTGTGTTTTGGGCGATGGGGCGGTCATCGATGTGGGGAATGAACACATAAAAAATTGGGTTCTGACCAGTGTAATGATCGCCAGACAAATTATTTAAAGGGGATGGAGGTTGGCTGGAGCGCCCCCATTTCAGGAGTGGTGCACGGAGATGGGTACGAGAGTCCCAGTATCTCAATTGCTCAAGTCCGGTGTGTCTATACAAATTTTGTGAGACAGAATTACATAACAGAAAATAATCTATAAAACAAACTCCAGTCAATATGCAGAATAAACACAAAGAACATGTAGATTAATTCAAAAAACTGTCCTGAAGGTGTGTTCCTCCACAAAACAAGCTCCAGCCGCTAGCGGAACCAGCACAAAAAAAACAAACAAAAAAAACGTTCAGTTTCCTCAGGCAGTCAAACGAATGTTCAGTGAGCCGGTTGATCATGAGGGCAGCAGATGACCTAATCCTTCCAGTGTCATGCAATAAAAATACTCCACAAAACAAACTCCAGCCAATAGGAGGCATAACCACAAGGCATGTGCAGATTCATCCACAACTGTCCCGGAGGAGTGTTATTCCACAAAACAAACTTCAGCTGCTTGGCGCAACCAGCACAAAAAGAAACAAAACAGGCACCTAGTTTCCTCAGATGGTCAAGTGAATGTTCAGTGAGTCAAGCTCAATTAGGAGCAATGTGAGAAACACACCATGACTTCCACAGTCCATTGATTTTATGAAAGACATTGCTTGTTGTGGGCATGTAAATATTTTGTGGCCATCCTTAGCATCTATTCTCAATTTGGCTGGGAACATCAGTGCAAAAGCGACCTTCCGTTAATGTAAGAGTTTCTTGCATTCTGTCGATGCAAATGTTTCTTGAAGGAGTGTTATTCCACAAAACAAACTCTAGCCGCTAGGTGGAACAAACACAAAAAGAAACAAAAAGGTGATCAGCTTCCTCAGACAGTCAAGTGTATGTTCAGCAAGTCAAGCTCACTTGGGCGCAACATGAAAATCACCAAATGGCTTACTCACTCCATTGTCTCTATGAAGGACAATGCTTGCTGTGGGCATGTAAATATTTTGCGGCCATCCTTAGTATCTATTCTCAATTTGGCCGGGAACATCAGCACAAAAGCGACCTTCCGTTGATGTAAGAGTTTCTGGCATTCTTTGAATCGATCACGTTTCTCTCTTGTTGAATTCGCAAAGTCTGGGAACAAGAAAATGTTGTGGTTCTTCCAAGAAAGCCTTCCTTTACTCCTCACGTAACACAAGATGATCGGATGATCTCAGAAATTTGGCCAGAATTGATCGGGGCCTGTCTCCCTCAGCCAATCTCCGAACCGGGAGCCTGTAAGCTCGATCGATTTCCAGCTTATGGCCTGTTATGTTGAGCAGACTCAGGAAGAGCTCATCTAGGAATTTTCCCATATCTCGACCTTCCTCATGCTCAGGAATTCCAACAATTCGGACGCTGTTTTGCCGATTACAATTTTCAACGTCTTCCAGCTTTTCCCAAATGCGTTCCAAATCTACTTTGGTTGCTAGTGGGTTAGCAGCTAATTCCCTCTCCGATGACTCCAGATAATCGATCCATTTCTCGACGTCCGACACTCTAGTAACCACCTCAGATTATTTCGCCTCCATGGAAGTGATCGATCGACGTATTACCTCAAGATCCTCCAAGTCCGCCACGACCTTCTCCAGCATTACAGACATACTGGACAGTTGCCGTTGAATTTCTCCCGCCACACCGTCCAAACCGAGTCCCTGGTCTGTGGCCCTGTCTGGGGTATTAGCTTGAGCACATAAGTGTCTATTAATATCTCCAGAGCCCGAGGATTTTGAATTATTTGCCATGTTGACTTCTTAGAACAGTTATGTAGCAGGGTGTATTGAATCTCACTGGTTTAAGAAATAAAAACTACCAAAGTGCGCAAAGCTCACCGTTCACACGTCCGACACCCGCATGGCGCCACGTGACTCCAACTGTACCAAACATTAACACAATGTAGTTTGACATATATGTGGGGATATCTTGTTTACTTGCTTCTATATGTCTAAAATAAACTTTTCAATACCTTAGAAAGATACAATGTCAATAGTGTCAGATATTAACAGGGACTTGGGGCAAAAATGCCACCAAAATTAACAAAAACATCCCCAAATTTAAAAATATGGAGGCAAAAAATGCCCACGCAACAAGTTCCTGTGTTTTATTAATAATATCTGATGTAGTTACAATTACATACTGATCATCTTTTGACTTAATCACTGAACATTCTTTTGTTTTCCCACCATCCAGATCCTCACACCATCATGTGGACAAACGGGCTCTCCGCTTCTATCAATCCGTATCAGTTCGGCATTGTACTCCCTTGTTAAATCCCATAACCGTTTGCCTCTCTTGTTCAAAATAAACTGTCCTAGTGGGTAACACTCTCGCTCACGGTGCTGTGCTGTACTTCCCTGCCCTGTGCTGCTGTTTGTCTGTCTGAAAAGCCTCACCCACTAGAGGCCAAAAGTGCACAAGGGATGGATGTTATATAAAGAAGGTATGAGAAATCACAAAACATAATGTAGCCAAATGTTACAATTTATTTAATAATAATATCTCAATATGTTAAATAACCATAATGTTAATTAAAACTTTATTATTACAACTATAATACAATAATACATATACAGGGGGGGCCTGGGTAGCTCAGTGAGTAAAGACGCTGACTACCACCCCTTTAGTCACGAGTTTGAATCCAGGGTGTGTTGAGTGACTTCAGCCAGGTCTCCTAAGCAACCAAATTGGCCCAGTTGCATGGGGTAACCTCCTCATGGTCGCTATAATGTGGTTCGCAATTGGTGGGGCGCGTAGTGAGTTGTGCGTGGATGCCGCGGAGAATAGCGTGAAGCCGCCACAAGCACTATGTCTCTGCGGTAATGCGCTCAACAAGCCACGTGATAAGATGCATGGATTGACAGTCTCAGACGCGGAGGCAATTGAGATTCGTCTTCCGCCACCCAGATTGAGGCAAGTCACTATGCCACCACGAGGACTTAGAGTGCATTGGGAATTGGGCATTCCAAATTGGGGAGAAAAAATAAATAATAGATTTACAGAACAACCACTTTTAGTGTTTTAATCAATCATATCTCTCACTAAACACTGTGTGAAAAGTTTATTTTTGCCTTATTATATTCAGTTGGCATGTAGGAGTTGATAACAGTTTGCTTAATAATCTCATTCCATATCTGGATAATTGCTGCAATATCATAGAGGATACATTACCTCCTCTATGATATTGCACTATATTAGTTTTGTACAGTATGTTAACTTAATAGCCAAAATACTTGGACATACATGAATGACAATAAACTAAAATAGGAATGTGTTTCAGTCACAATGCACATTATGTAGTTTAGAGATGATTTAGAGACATTTAGATTGTTACAAAATGGCTATTTCTTCTTGCAGCAATGCAGGTCTTTGGCATTTAGAAACTGCTAGTTTAGGACATGTAAGGAGTCTGTTTCTGAAACTAGAGACTGTGATTTACTTGTTTTTTTGTTGTGCATCTGGGCCGTCCACTTCCCTCTCTATCCTGGTTAGAGATTATTTTTTCAAAACAGTAATGCATGGAATAGCCTTCATCTCTCTAAAACAATAGTCTTTAGGAGAAAATAGAATTTCAGGAATTCTATTTTCAGAATTTCAGTTTTTTTTTGCCTATTTTTAAAACCAAAATTTGACTTGCAAGTGAAAAGTAACTTGTAAGAACTCAATACCTCAGCAAATGGGGGGAAAAAAAACAATGTATTGTGATTTCCGCATGGTAGCGCAACAATTTTCAGTTGTTCTAATAATAAGAAAATGTTCTTGAGCACCAAATTAGCACATTAAGAAATAGGTGACACTGTTTATGTTTGCCATCACAGGTAAAGAAAAAATTGAATAAATACCACTTAAAACAACTATTTCAAACCGTAATAATAATTTGATTTTTGATCAGTTTAATGCATCCTTGGTGATAGGAAGCATCAATTTCTTTCAAGAAAAAAATGACTTTGTGTTCTAAAAATGGAAGCGAATATACTATATAATTTTCACGTAATTGTAACGTAATTACTTCAGTAGTTTTTTGGCAAACTATTTATTTACTCTTACTTGAGTTAAAATATTTCTCAGTACTTCTACTTGTCCTCAAGTGAATTATTTCTTCAGTAGCAGTTCTTTTACTTAAGTAAAACAAAAATCAGTACTCTTTCCACCACTGGATATACTTCCGGAGAAGTTCTTCTGCTTTTTCGTTCAGGGGTAAAAAGAAGTTTGAAACAACCGAGCAACCGTACATTTAATATACAGTACATATAAATATGAGGATGCTCAAGATAATGTGACATGAAAATGTGTTATCAATGACTTTATGCCTCATTCTATGAGTAGAATTCACATGAGGTCAGTAAAAGGAGTTGTTTTAACCACTCAATGAGGATTTAAAGTAATACAGGTGCATCTCAATAAATTAGAATGTCGTGGAAATGTTCATTTATTTCAGTAATTCAACTCAAATTGTGAAACTCGTGTATTAAATAAATTCAATGCACACAGACTGAAGTAGTTTAAGTCTTTGGTTCTTTTAATTGTGATGATTTTGGCTCACATTTAACAAAAACCCACCAATTCACTATCTCAACAAATTAGAATACATCATAAGACCAATAAAAAAAACATTTTTAGTGAATTGTTGGCCTTCTGGAAAGTATGTTAATTTACTGTATATGTACTCAATACTTGGTAGGGGCTCCTTTTGCTTTAATTACTGCCTCAATTCGGCGTGGCATGGAGGTGATCAGTTTGTGGCACTGCTGAGGTGGTATGGAAGCCCAGGTTTCTTTGACAGTGGCCTTCAGCTCATCTGCATTTTTTGGTCTCTTGTTTCTCATTTTCCTCTTGACAATATCCCATAGATTCTCTATGGGGTTCAGGTCTGGTGAGTTTGCTGGCCAGTCAAGCACACCAACACCATGGTCATTTAACCAACTTTTGGTGCTTTTGGCAGTGTGGGCAGGTGCCAAATCCTGCTGGAAAATGAAATCAGCATCTTTAAAAAGCTGGTCAGCAGAAGGAAGCATGAAGTGCTCCAAAATTTCTTGGTAAACGGGGGCAGTGACTTTGGTTTTCAAAAAACACAATGGACCAACACCAGCAGATGACATTGCACCCCAAATCATCACAGACTGTGGAAACTTAACACTGGACTTCAAGCAACTTGGGCTATGAGCTTCTTCACCCTTCCTCCAGACTCTAGGACCTTGGTTTCCAAATGAAATACAAAACTTGCTCTCATTTGAAAAGAGGACTTTGGACCACTGGGCAACAGTCCAGTTCTTCTTCTCCTTAGCCCAGGTAAGATGCCTCTGACGTTGTCTGTGGTTCAGGAGTGGCTTAACAAGAGGAATATGACAACTGTAGCCAAATTCCTTGACACGTCTGTGTGTGGTGGCTCTTGATGCCTTGACCCCAACCTCAGTCCATTCCTTGTGAAGTTCACCCAAATTCTTGAATCGATTTTGCTTGACAATCCTCATAAGGCTGCGGTTCTCTAGGTTGGTTGTGCATCTTTTCCTTCCACACTTTTTCCTTCCACTCAACTTTCTGTTAATATGCTTGGATACAGCACACTGTGAACAGCCAGCTTCTTTGGCAATGAATGTTTGTGGCTTACCCTCCTTGTGAAGGGTGTCAATGATTGTCTTCTGGACAACTGTCAGATCAGCAATCTTCCCCATGATTGTGTAGCCTAGTGAACCAAACTGAGAGACCATTTTGAAGGCTCAGGAAACATTTGCAGGTGTTTTGAGTTGATTAGCTGATTGGCATGTCAACATATTCTAATTTGTTGAGATAGTGAATTGGTGGGTTTTTGTTAAATGTGAGCCAAAATCATCACAATTAAAAGAACCAAAGACTTAAACTACTTCAGTCTGTGTGCATTGAATTTATTTAATACACGAGTTTCACAATTTGAGTTGAATTACTGAAATAAATGAACTTTTCCATGACATTCTAATTTATTGAGATGCACCTGTATATATAGTATATGCAGTAGAAAATGTCCAATTTGTTTTGTTTGCTTTCTGAATTCATGAAGCTAATGCGCTAACACAACCCATTCTCATTCCCTAAGCTTCCAATTTTGACGCTTGTGCAGAAGCCTAAGGTGCCCCCTGGTGTCCTCTCACTGACGCAGTGAGAAACCCCATTTTTTTCAATGAGAAAAGGTTGTCATCAGTTACCAATCTTTGAATATTATTTTATGTTTAACCTGAATGTTTTATTATACTTATAAATATATTAGTGTGATATAACATTATGCAATAATATATAATATTTTAGATCCCTAACCCAACCCCATTTCTAAATCTAACTGATAATCAACAATATAAATCATGAAGGAGACACTTTGATATACATCATTTGATATACATTACACTATTTATAGATATTTTTAAGCACTCAACCACACATTTATGTCTAAACCTACCAGTTTTCCACCATAGAAAAAATTAAACAAGCATCTAAAGTACAGTCACGATCATTAATAATATTCCAAACTATACGATGGCATTGTGTGAGTAGCAGAGTGAAACTGAAGGTTTTAATCACTAAAAATATTCCCCATCTGTGAAGGCATCCTGATTCTACCAGCACATCTCATTCAAAAAATATATGTATTGTACATCCGAAGTTGAGGTCTTTGTAATCGGTCACAAGACACACGAGAGCCAATGGCATAATCTCTGAGTCTCTGATGTCAAACCCGTGTCATTATGCTTGAGGCAGCAATTTTTTAATGTGTTATAACGAAACTTGTGCAGGATGTGTTATGGTGGATGCCGGGTGACCGTGATCGGTGACTAAAAACCTACATTTAGGTTTGTTCTTCACAAGATTGAAAGACTCGGAATACACCCAGAATGAAACGGGTCACTTCAGCAGTGAAGTTATAAACTGCCAGATTCAAAATGGCTTTTGTTCCGACAGAGGCTGCGCTGGTCAAGCGTCTATAATTTATATTCGCTCAAACAGTTACTCATACAGTCATTTAAACCACAGAATAAGTTTATTTTATACACATACACTGGTGGCCAAAAGTTTCGGAAGGAAATTGGTACTTTAATTCACCAAAGTGGCATTCATCTGATCACAAAGTATAGTCAGGACATTACTGATGTAAAAAAAACTGCACCATCACTATTTGAAAAAAGTTATTTTTGATCAAATTTAGACAGGCCCCATATCCAGCAGCCATCACTCCAACATCTTATCCTTAAGTAATTGTGATAAATTTCTAATTTGGTACTAGAAATTCACTTGCCATTATATCAAACACAGTTGAAAGCTATTTGGTCCGTTAAATGAAGCTTAACATCGTCTTTGTGTTTGTTTTTGAGTTGCCACAGTATGCAATAGACTGGCATGTCTTAAGGTCAATATTAGGTAAAAAATGGCAAAAAAAGAAACAGCTTTCTCTAGAAACTCATCATTCAATCATTATTTTGAGGAACGAAGGCTATACAATGCTTGAAATTGCCAAAAAAACTGAAGATTTCATACAAAGGTGTACAGTACAGTCTTCAAAGACAAATGACAACTGGCACTAACAAGGACAGAAAAAGATGTGGAAGGCCAGATATACAACTAAACAAGAGGATAAGTACATCAGAGACTCTAGTTTGAGAAATAGACGCCTCACATGTCCTCAGCTGACAGCTTCATTGAATTCTACCCGCTCAACACCAGTTTCATGTACAACAGTAAAGGGATGACTCAGGTGTGCAGGCTTGATTGGAAGAACTGCAAAGAAAAAGCCACTTTTGAAACAGAAAAACTAAAAGAAAAGGTTAGAGTGGGCAAAGAAACACAGACATTGGACATCAGATAATTGAAAAAGTGTGTTATGGATCTTAACCTCATTGAGATTTTGTGGGATCAGCTAGACTGTAAGGTGTGTGAGAAGTGCCCGACAAGACAGCCACATCTATAGCAAGTGCTACAGGAAGCGTGGGGTGAGTATCTGGACAAATTGACACCTAGAATGCCAAGGATCTGCAAAGCTGTTATTGCTACACGTAGAGGATTTTTTGATGAGAAGTAGTTTAAGAAGTTCTGAACATTTTTTTCAAATTGTAATAGTAATTGTTCACGTTATTAATGTCCTGACTATACATTGTGATCGGTTTAATGCCACTTTGGTGAATAAAAGAACCAATTTCTTTCCATAAGAGCAAAATCTGTACATTATTCCAAACTTTTAGCCATCAGTGTACATCCAACTCTTCACCAAAGTACCACGATAAAAAGTTTACAGCTCTTATATTCTTACATTCAACACATCAAACACGATCTTCCTCCAATGCGTGCTGCCATTTGTTTACATTAGTAGCGGTTGTCATCGTCAAACAAACAGCTAATCAAAGTCTTTTCAAGCAGATAATATGTTTATTTTATGTAACAAACAGCCTAATTGTCACCAAAGTACCACGATAACAGTTCACAGCTTGTATATGCACAGCTCTAAATGTGATCTTCCCATGCACGCAGCCATGTCTATTTATTAGGTGCAGATGCGGTTTTCATTCACACAAACGGCAACTCAAACAGTCTTTTCAGGCATATAATACATCTGTTTTCTGAAACAGACAGTCCATCTATCACAAAAGCACCACGATAAGTTTAAAACTCGTATACTCACAGTGAAAACATGCTGATCGAACGTGATTATCTGATGCACGCAGCCAAGTCTGTTTACATTAGCGCTTGTCTCACACACCCACACACACACACACATGTTGGTGCAGCTATCATTATGAGGACTCTCCATAGACATAATGATTTTTATACTGTACAAACTATAGACTCTATCCCCTAACCCTAAACCTACCCCTAATCCTAACCCTCACAAAAAACTTTCTGCATTTTTACATTTTCAATAAAACACTGTTTAGTATGATTTTTATGCGATTTGAATTATGGGGACACTAGAAATGTCCTCATAAACCACATTTATAGCATAATACCCTTGTAATTACCAGGTTGTAACCTAAAAAAAAAGTCCTCATAAACCACTTAAACCTTCCCACACACACACACACAAACACACACACACACATATATGTTGGTGCAGCTATCATTATGAGGACTCTCCATAGATATAATGATTTTTATACTGTACAAACTATAGATTCTATCCCCTAACCCTAACCCTACCCCTAAATCTAACCCTCACAAAAGACTTTCTGCATTTTTACATTTTCAGTACAACATCGTTTAGTATGTTAAGCAATTTGAATTATGGGGACACTAGAAATGTCCTCATAAACCACATTTATAGCATAATACCCTTGTAATTACCAGTTTGTAACCTAAAAAAAAAGTCCTCATAAACCACTTAAACCTGCCCACACACACACACACACACAATGTCTGAGAAGTCAAACAGTGCATAGGCAAACCGGACTGTTGATATTATTTGTTCATTCGTTTTTTACATCTATAAAAACGAAATAAATAAAACAAATACAGTATAGCAGACACAACCCATTTGTTCACATTTACTATATTATATACAGTATTTTATTTTTATTTTTTTATGACAAGAAATAAAAAATTTACATAAAATAATTTAAAAAATACTCCTCTACACACTGCCCACCTCTAGCGGCTCTGCAGTGTCACGTGCAAAAATAACTCACTCCAGGTGCACTGCAGGGGAATTTAGACCCTACACATGAAATGGAAACCCTCTTACTGCTGACATAAAGGAACATTTTGGACAAACTTGCAGTAGCAATAGAGAGAGCTAAAGTTATGAATCGGTGTAATCACAATTCACTTCCATTTCAAGAGAGTAGCGTGCTTATATTCGAGATGTTCTTTAACTGAGCTCATAACTGTATAATTTCAAGTGATTCTGATGTTACAAACCTGCTATGTTTATTTAGCCACTCATCTGTGTAGTCTTACCTTATTTGATTGTGCATTTCATTCTCAGAGCACACATGCATAAGAAAATTAAGTTTTAACATTCAAATGAGTCAATGTGATGGCTTTCAAGAAAAGCAGCTCAGTAGCTAGGTTTGACGGTGTAAGTGTGTGTATGTGCTGTTATCTGTGTTGAAAGAGGCATCAGAGGGAGACAGGATCCAGGGCTCTATTATCTCACTCAGGACAGGAGGCCTCTCGTGAACCTAACCACACTGATAACTCCTCTGCAGAATATAATCACCTACTGAACACCGGGCTTCTGAGAATTGCACACTCACAGAGACGGTGAAGTGAGTTAAGTATACCGTTTGTTTCGAGGGAAATGTACTGCTTGAAATTAAAATTCACTTTAGCTGGCTTAGTGCTCTTGAGACTGTTTGCAAAGAATCTGATCTTAGCTTGCAATATCATCATCTGTTAATTTGATGAACTGTTAACACTTTAAAATAAGGTTATATTTGTTAACATTAGTTAATAACATTAGTTAACCTGAACTAACAATGAACAGTACTTTTACAGCATTTATTAATGTTTTAATCAGATTTTAAAATCAAAAGTTGTATAATGTTTACATTAGTTAATGCACTATGAACTAACATGATCTAACAACAAACAACTGTATTTTATTAACTAACATTAACAAAGGTTAATAAATGCTGTAAAAAAATATAATGTTCATTGTTAGTTCAAGATACCTAATGCGTTAATTAATGTAAACAAATGGAACCATATTGTAAAGTGTTACCAATTAACTTGCATTTAATTCATAATATTCTTACATGACTTATTTGGCAATACCGCAACAATTAACATTCAATTAACATTTTGGTCAATTAACATAATATTGACCACAAAAAAAAAAAAAAAAACTCTCTCTCTAATATATATACAGTAATTAGACTATTTCAACTTCAGTATGTGCCTATTAGCAGATGAAACCACAAATACAAACACTACATTTTCTGTTGACATAAAAACTACTCTTTTGAAACAGAATAAGATATTACAAGCTCATTGTGCAACTAAGACATTATAAGTTATTATATACTATATACCAGTGTCAGAAATTAACTTTTTCTTTAAGGAGCAATATTTTCCCCATGGATTTGATTTTCAGGGGCATTCTTTACCTTTAAGAGGACGTTTTTTTTTTTTTTTCTAACCGCAATAAACACTGTCATCCTTGATTTAATCCGTTCATTAACAAATTTGCATCTGAATATTTAAATTGAGAATTTATATCCTCTAACTAACCCATGAAATTAAAGCAACTCATATTTTATGTGCTAAAATGTATAACTAGACCTAGAATAGATTATTAAGAACTATATCAGATTACAAAGATTAATTTTCATAACAGGTAGAGTTTT
Source organism: Myxocyprinus asiaticus (assembly GCF_019703515.2). Lineage (NCBI taxonomy): Eukaryota > Metazoa > Chordata > Actinopteri > Cypriniformes > Catostomidae > Myxocyprinus > Myxocyprinus asiaticus. The sequence continues at coordinate 44,051,671 of NC_059352.1, read as the reverse complement.
GCCCCCGTATTTTGCATTTCTGGGGGCATTTTTGTCACTTTTCATTGCATTTTTGTCCAGAGCCCCCCTTACTTTCTGACTCTGGTATATACTAGTGAAATTGAATATCAACAACTGACATATTCATGTACTGTAGTCTTTAATTCTTTAGTTTAGGCCCTCAGAAACAAAGATGTCATATGTTGGACACCTGTTGACCGAATGTGAATTAAATGCCATAAAATCAATAATGTTTATATTTAAATCCCATTCTGTATGTCAGTTTCATTGCTTTTTCTGCTGTTAATTTGGTTTAAAGTTAATGAGTTGGAAAGAGTGAATGGCACTTTTTTAAATTCTGGGCTCACTTTTAAGCTCCACCTACACTCACAACTCTCAGGGGTCTTAAACTTAAGTTTATCACTGATATAGTGAAAAAGAGAGGGAGAAAGAGAGAGGGAAAGATAGCCCAGCATTAATAACACTGTTTGTAAATATTCTGAATTTAACACTAAATCCTGGGCTCCTGTCTTTTGGCTTTTGCACATGCAAAATCATTTTGGACAAACAAAAGGTCATATATTGGCCTCTTCTAAAGACATTATAAAATAGGTCTATAATAAATGCTAAAACGGCAAATTGAATGGCTGTGACTCAAGCCGTACTGCCTTCGTTTAGTTCGTTTTCAAACTTCAGCACCGCCTCTGAAAATATGAAGGTATGTTTATTTCAGATATTTTATCTCATATTTTGTGGACCAGTTCACAAATAAATTGCTGTATTTATTAAAGTAAATATGAAAAACGTAGCCTTATTATTTTAATTAATTTAATTATTGTAATTTATCCTTTTCTAAACATGCAAGTTTGACACTAAGTGTGAGGATCAGTTTGCATGTTTGTAACATAAAAATAGGGGGGAAACAACAACAACAATGTGTGCTGTTGAATAAGACATGAAGTTTTTATACACTATTGCAAAAAAAATTTTTTAATTAAAAGTTCTCTCACATCACCAAAACATCACCTAATGTCAATAAAAATAGAATAAAACAGCAGGAAGACCTTTGTTTATTGTGTTATAATAATATCTATGATGTTTGATTGTATATCTTAAATGCTGAATTGAGGTCAGTAATGATTTTAAAATATTTAATGAATGACTCTAAAGGCTTGGAAGTTTGAAAATGGCTTATTGGATTTGGACTTCAAGCATTGTGGCAGTTATGAGCCTTCACAGTGTCTGACAGATGATGGATGCTTGGATTTTCTGCTGTCTGATTGGGGCAGCACATCACCTGAACGGTCCACTACACAAAACTACACTTCCCAAAGTACACCACCATTGCAGGACCACATTCACACTCCGGATCTCTACCAGGTTCAGGACTTGAGTGGTCAAAAGGACCAGGCAAGGCTAAACAGACCCCAAGTTTCCATTACAAGTTCACTAGCTGAGCTACTTCCTCATGACGGATCTTTAAGTTCCTCAATGCCAGACCTTTTTAATGGAGGATATCTGGAGCAGCAACAAACTGGGAAATCAATCTCTTTAGCAGAAAACCCCCAACAGTTTAGTTTCCCTCTCGCAAATAATATGGACAGAGCAAGCAAAAGAGAAAACATGAGGAAGATGCAGTCATGGGATTTTGGACACTACACTCAGCCTGCACCTCTGATACCCTTCCCAGATTCCAAATTTGTCCAGACGTCTGGGATCGGCATGGACGCGTTGGTCTTTCCTCCACGCCATCACCATGACTTTATCCATAACTACTCCCACCCAAGGCTCTACCAACAGCAAGTGCACTACGCCCACACCCAGCCAGCCAGTCACTATCCCTCCACACAGAGCATGCTACCTGACTCCACAGTGCCCCCTGTAGATCTGGAGGGGAAGCGCATCCGGAGGGGGGCGTTGAGGAAGAAAGTCCCAGTACACATGTGTGCATATCCTGGCTGCAACAAGACTTACACTAAGAGCTCCCACCTCAAAGCGCACCTCCGTACACACACAGGTAATCAGAAATACACAATTCAACAAACATGCATGCAGATGATCAGAATGAACCATCATGTTTGGACACACCTGACTGAATTAAAACCTTTTCATTTAATGTCAATTTATATTTATCAACAAAAACATTTAAGTTATGCTTAACTGTTTGAAATTAGTTTTTAATTTCTTTATAAAATGAAAATTTGAATGAGTATTTTTGGTCCCACTTTATATTAGGTGTCTTTAACTACTATGTACTAACATTAAAATACATAAAATACAATGTACTTATTGTGTAACTACATGTTGTTCTGCAAGATTTTTACAAGATTCACATTTGCTGCTACTGAGGTTGAGGTACGGGTAGGTTTAGGAGTAAGTGTAGGATTAGTGGTTAGAGTTAGGTTTAGGATTGGGGTAATGTGATTAAATGTAGGTACTTTAAATGTGAATACAATTCAACAACACATACACACTTAACAGTTAAAGTACATAGTAATTAAAGACACCTAATATACACCGATCAGTCACAACATTAAAACCACCTGCCTAATATTGCGTATGTCCCCCTCGTGCCGCCAAAACAGCGCCAACCTGCATCTCAGAATAGCATTCTGAGATGATATTCTTCTCACCACAATTGTACAGAGTGGTTATCTGAGTTACCGTAGACTTTGTCAGTTCGAACCAGTCTGGCCATTCTCTGTTGACCTCTCTCATCAACAAGGCATTTTCGTCCACAGAACTGCCGCTCACTGTATGTTTTTTTGTTTCTGGCACCATTCTGAGGAAATTCTAGAGACTGTTGTGCGTGAAAATCCCAGGAGATCAGCAGTTACAGAAATACTCAAAACCAGCCCATCTGGCACCAACAAACATGCCACGGTCCAAATCACTGAAATCACATTTTTTTCCCATTCTGATGGTTGATGTGAACATTAATTGAAGCTCCTGACCCGTATCTGCATGATTTTATGCATTGCACTGCTGCCACACGATTGGCTGATTAGATAATCGCATGAATCGTTGGTGCCAGACGTTCTGGTTTGAGTATTTCTGTAACTGCTGATCTCCTGGGATTTTCACAACAACAGTCTCTAGAATTTACTAAGAATGGTGCCAAAAACAAAAAACATCCAGTGAGGGGCAGTTCTGCAGACGGAAATGCCTTGTTGATGAGAGAGGCCAACAGAGAATGGCCAGACTGGTTTGAACTGACAAAGTCTACGGTAACTCAGATAACCACTCTGTGCAATTGTGGTGAGAAGAATAGCATCTCAGAATGCTATTCTGAGATGCGGTTTGGCGCTGTTTTGGCGGCACGAGGGGGACCTATGCAATATTAGGCAGGTGGTTTTAATGTTGTGGCTGATCGGTGTAAAGTTGGTCCATATTTTTTTTATAATGGATTAATTAGATCGGAGAGTGAAGGAAAAGCAGCCAACAAGTGTCTTGAATACATGGAAACTCCTTCAATACTACTTAAAAAGCATCTCATGATGCACCCAATAAAGTTGGAAATAAAATATAAAAAATAAGATAGTTTTGTTGAACATCTTTTGGTTTCCAAGTGTCAGGAAATTTACTTCTCCATTAAGGGGCAATATTTGCCCCTTGGATTTGATTTTCATGGGCATTTTTAACGTAATTGTAAAAAATAAAATAAAAGTGGAATACTTAAATTGAATCAATTTATCAACCTAGGCCTAGAATAAAATATGAATAAATAAATCAGATGTTACAAAAAAACATAACTCATTTTGAATTTTAGAGGCATTTATGTCACTTTCAATGGCCTTTTCCCCCCATAGCCCCCATTAATTTCTGACCCTGGTCTCTACATACTACATTGTCATACTTCCATTTGTGTTATTTAAAAGTTTTGATGACTTTACTATTATTTTAAAATGTGTAATAAATTAGTAATAAAGGATTTGTAGGTGTCTGTAGATGTTTGACTGGTAGTGTACACTAACCCTAACTCTAACACTACGCTAATGTCACTTAAAAGAACACAATTTTAAAAAACATTTTTATTTCTGTTATCTGCAGGAGAAAAGCCATATCACTGCACATGGGATGGTTGCGGGTGGAAGTTTGCCCGTTCAGACGAGCTGACGAGACACTTTCGAAAACACACAGGACTGAAGCCGTATGAGTGTGTGGTCTGCCATAGAGCCTTCAGTCGGTCCGATCATTTGGCACTACACATGAAGAGACATGTCTGAGAGCAGGGCGCGCACACACACACGTTTCCTCGGCTATCTAAATCGGGACACACCATAGACTTCTATTGTTTTTATACAACTAATTTTGATTACTATACACTAACCCTAACCCATCTTATAATAATAATTTAAAAAAATATTATTTACTCTATTTATTAATTGTTTTAACAATTGAAGATGTTACTGGATGACCCCAAATAATTATTATTATTATTTTAAGATTTAGCTTACTTCTGGAGAATTTAATTCCCAAATTAAAGCTAAGTAAACATGTACACAAGACAGTGACATACAAACACAAATGCATATACACAGATGCATACATTTAATAGTCTTTGAGAGGACCTGTGTTCAGGTGAGGTGCTGAACAGTCTTTATCCATGAAAAGTAACTGAAATGTACATACTGTATATAATAAATGGAATGAGTATGTTGTGTGAATTGCCAAAGGAATTAACTCCTCTAGATTCTCAAAGATAAACAGCTCCAAAATTGTAATTACATACAGTTCAATCATCAGACTTATTTTCAATCTGGACCCTTTAGCTAAACTGTATGATTTAGGAAACGGTAATAAAATAAATTATGTGTCACAATTAGGATTAGCTCATGTACATAAATATGCAAGAAATATAGGCCTATATAGCTTTAAGTGTGATTAGAAAAGAAAATTGTTGTTTTTCAGGTCAATATTTACAATCTACACAAATAAAACTGCAGAGAGCACATTGTATAAACCACATGGTATAATTAGCATTTTACATTTCTAATGAACATTCTATTATTTTATGATAGTGTTGTTCTATTTTCAGTCTTTAAAGTTTTATTTATTTTCCATATTCCTGATTGTGTGGACACAATGTTTCATTTTAGATAAACAAATGTCATTAAGTGTTTAGGTGTTATAGGCATTTTGCCATTTTGCTATTTATATCAAGAGAAAAATAAATATATTATGCTAGAGTTAATTTAAATGTTTTGAGTGTATTTCAAGATCCATTTTGTATTTTATAAATGTTTTTATCATCTATAGCTTATGAAATTCTGTCCTTTCTGAAAGTCTCATTTCTAACCAATAGATGGCAAACTAATGCAAACCACCCTCTCTGTCACCTTAACAACTGCTCCAGCACATTGAATAAAGCTAAATTTGAATCACACAGTCATGTTTTCCATCTCTTATGGTCACTTTGGTGGGGTGTATACCCCTGGAATATAAAACAGCCCCCAGATACTACAAGCACCATGCACAAATAGCATACTATAAACACAGAACACCATACCATCATACAGGGTCCCCAGTCATGGAAAACCTGGAAATATGGTCATATTATATATATATATATATATATATATATATATATATATATATATATATATATATATACACACTACCGGTCAAAAGTTTTGAAACACTTACTCATTCTTTATAATAATTTTTATTTTATTTTTTAATCACATTTTAGAATAATAGTAAAGTCATCAAAACTATGGAATAACATAAATGGAAATATGGGAATTATGTTGTGACTAAACAAAATCCCAAATAAATCAAAACTGTGTTATATTTTAGCATCTTCAAAGTAGTCACCCTTTGCCTAGAATTTTCAGAAATGTACTCTTGACATTTTCTCAACCAACTTCTTGAGGTATCACCCTGGGATGCTTTTTAAACAGTATTGAAGGAGTTCCCATCTATGTTGGACACTTAATGGCTGCTTTTCTTTATTTGGTCCAAGTCATCAATTTCACAAACTTTTTTTTTTTTTTTTATTATTACATTTTAGTTTTATAATGAAATAAATTAATATGGTGGCACAATTATATTTTTATCTACAAAACTCATTTCAAACATTTAAGCATACACCTTCAGATCAAAAGATTTTTAAGATCATGAGAAATATTTCAGTCAAGTGTTTCAAAACTTTTGACCAGTAGTGTATTTATATATATGTGGACACAGTCCACATACAGTGCTGTGGAAAAGTATTTGCCCACATCTTGATTTCTTCTGTTTTTGTGTACAGTATATCTCATACTAAATTGTTTCAAAAATTCAAACAAAATCTAACATAAAACAAAAGCAATCTGAGTAAATACAAAATACATTTTTATTTTTATTTTATTACCCTTTTCTCCCCAATTTGGAATGCCCAATGCGCTCTAAGTCCTTGTGGTGGCGTAGTGACAAATCTCAGTTGCCTCTGCGTCTGAGACTGTCAATCACGTGGCTTGTTGAGCACGTTACCGTGGAGACATAGCATGTGTGGAGGCTTCACGCTATTCTCCGCGGCATCCACGCTCAACTCACCACGCTCCCCACCGAGAGCGAGAACCACATTATGGCGACCACGAGGAGGTTGTCCCATGTGACTCTACCCTCCCTAGCAACCAGGCCAATTTGGTTGCTTAGGAGACCTGGCTGGAGTCACTCAACACGCCCTGGATTCGAACTCACGACTCCAGGGGTGGTAGTCAGCAAGTTATCCAATACCAACTGGGCCTGTGTAAAAAAGTATTTGCCCCTTAGTTATTAAATCTGCAAATCTATGAAACTGCATTCATAAAGAGGTTCAGCTGGATTAGACACACCCAGGCCTGATTACTGCCAGCCCTGTTCAATCAAATCAACTCCTAAACTTTTTCAGCAGCATGAAGTTGGCTAAAAGGTCTCACCCAGTAGCACACTATGCCAAGGTCGAAAGAAATTCCAGAAATGATGAGGAAAAGGGGATTGAAATACATCAGTCTGAGAAGGGTTACAAAGCTATTTCAAAGGCTCTGGGACTCCAAAGAACCACTGTGAGAGCCATTATCTCCAAATGGAGAAAACTTGACACAGTAGTGAACCTTCCCAGAAGTGGCCGACCTTCCAAAATTCCTCCAAGAGCACAGCGACGACTCATCCAGAAAGTCACAAAAAAGCCAAGGACAACATCTAAGGAACTGCAGGCCTCTCTCGCATCAATAAAGGTCACTGTTCATGACTCCACTATCAGAAAGACACTGGCCAAAAATGCCATCCATGGAAGTGCGAGGTGAAAATCACTGCTAACTCAGAAGAACATTAAGTCTTTTCTGAATTTTGCCAAAATACCCCTTGATGATCCTCAAACCTTTTGGGAGAATGTTCTGTGGACTGATGAGTCGAAAGTGGAACAGTTTGGAAGACAGGGGTCCCGTTACATTTGGTATAAATCAAACACAGAATGACACAAAAAAGACATCATACCTACGATCAAGCATGGTGGTGGTAGTGTGATGGTGTGGGGATGCTTTGCTGCTTCAGAGCCAGGGTGACTTGCACTAATTGAAGGAAACTTTCTGCTCTCTACCAGAAAATCTTAAAGGAGAACGTTCGGCCATCAGTCCGTGAGTTGAAGCTCAAGCACAACTGGATTATGCAGCAAGACAATGATCCAAAGCATAGGAGTAAGTCCACCTCTGAATGGTTCAAAATAAGCTAAATTAATGTTTTGGAGTGGCCTAGTCAAAGTCCTGACTTGAACCCGACTGAGATGCTGTGGCAGCACCTTAAATGGGCAGTTCATGCTAGAAATGATCAGCTATTAAGTTTAAGGGGGGCAGTTAGTTTTTCACATGGGTGATATAGGTGTTGGATAAATGTTTTGCTTCAATAACAAAAAAATAAATAAAAAAAAATTAAAAAAAAAAGAAAACATTTGAAAACTGTTTTTGTGTTTACTCAGGTTGCCTTTGTTTTATGTTAGATGTCGTATGAATATCTAAAAAGACCTATTTAGTATGAAAAATACACAAAAAAATAAGAAATCAGGATGGGGGCAAATACTTTTCCACAGCACTGTACATATATAATAAATAGCTTCTACTCAGAAATGTACGTATTTATGACATTTTTAGCTTTATTTGATTTGCATTAATGTGTACAACACAAAATATTAATTAGAAGCCGAACTTAGAGTGATACATAATGTAAAATAATAATTGTAAGTTTAAGTACTACTAACTCAAATGATCAAGTGCAGAATTGAGGTTGTGGGGAATACCCATGTACCTTTAGCTCGAATAATTTAAGCCTGTATGTTTGGTCAAAAGGAACTTTTGGGAGCATTTAATAAGATGTTATTAAGAATTGCTAGAGATTTTAGCTCTTTTTAGTATTATTGATGTTGTTTTACTGTAGTTATTTTCATGTAAAATCACCATTAGGGTGATTAGAGTTCACTTCGGTAAAGTTGGATCCTGTTCAATCCATGAAATTTTTCATTGCGTTTGTGAATGTGTTTAGCTAATGTGCAGCTTTATCTGCACTTCTTTGGTGAATCAGCTTTAATGACTGACCTTAGTTATTATTTTCTTATACACCAATTAATGTAAGTAGAAACAATAATATAAAAGTTTATTTGAAACAACATACTATTAGTTGTTAAATCTTATTTGTGTGACATACCTTTTCATGTAAATAAAGTTGAATAAACTGATACATTTGTGCATAACTAACAAAGGTTTTCTAGTTATGCTGACATAAACATCGTTATGATAATGAAGTTAAAATATTGGGACCCACTTTTTACTAGTGTCTTTAACTACTACTTAAGTAATTGATTCAATGTATTTATTATGTACATACAGTACGTGTTGTTGCATTGTACTTACATTGCATTGCATGTTGTTGCATTGCCTGCTGACACAGCTCCGTCCACTGGACTGGATCTGGTGCCCCCTTTTTAGTAAGATCAATTAGCGGGCTGGTGACGGTCGAATAAATAGGCGAAAACCTACGATAATAGCCAGTCAGCCCCAGGAACTGTCTCACCTCCTTTTAGGTCTTAGGTCTCGAGAAGGCTGCAATCACTGTGGTCTTATCAATTTGGGGTCGCACCTGTCCATGACTCAAGTGGAAGCCCAGATACTGTACTTCCACCCGTCCAACTGCACACTTCTTAGGGTTTGCCGTGAGTCCCGCCCATCTCAACAACTTCAGAACAGCCCTTAGATGCTACAGGTGCAGCTGTCAATCATTACTATAAATAATGATGTCTTCCAGATAGACAGCGGCGTAAGCGGTGTGCGGTCTGAGGATTCTATCCATGAGCCGCTGAAATGTAGCCGGGCCCCGAACAAACCGAAAAGAAGGGTGACAATTTGGTGTAAGCCAAATGGTGTGGAAAATGCAGTTTTTTCATGGGACATGGGAGTTCAGTGAGCCACGCCTAACCAATCGAGTAGTTCATCAGTCCAAGGCATCGGGTACGCATCAAATATAGACACCGCACTGACTTTTCTATAATCCACACAAAACCGGACCGAGCCATCACTCTTCAGAACCATCACCATCGGGCTGGCCCATTCACTGTGGGATTCTTCTATTACCCCCATATCTAACATGTCCTTTAATTCTTCACAACAACTTTTTTTTGTGCTCGGGTAACCGGTAGGGACGACTGCGTATCACTACCCCTGGAGTCGTTTCAATGTGGTGTTCTATGAGATTCATACGACCGGGAAGAGGCGAGAACATGTCGGAGAATTCTCCTTGCAACCTCACTGACTTGTGACAGTGAGAGGTGGTCTCCGCAAGTGACCATGGTTACTCGATCGGTGGCTTTTAAGTTCACTCCGGTCCGAACTCCTCCCTCTCCGGGACCACCGCCGCCAAAGTCACGGGGACCACCTCTCTCCACGGTTTTAGGAGATTGAAGTGGTAAATCTAACGTTCTCCGCCTCTATCCATTCATTTAACCTCATAATCAATTTCCCAAACTCACCGTGTGATGTCAAAGGGCCTTTGCAACTTGGCCACTAAATTGGCGAGAAATTTAGAGCTCAATGTGGGGAGTAATACAAGGACTTTATCTCCCGGTGCAAATTCCCATAGCCGAGTACCCTTATTATACAACCGGCTTTGACATTCTTGAGCCTGGAGCAAATTCTCCTGTGTTAATTGCCCCAGTGTGTGGAGTTTCGCTCTCAGGTCAAGAAATTATTGAATTTCATTTTTGCTGTTTGATGGTCCCTCCTCCCAATTTTCCCATAGGACGTCAAGCACGCCGCATGGTCGATGCCCATACAATAATTCAAATAGGGAGAACCCCGTGAAGGCTTGCGGAACCTCTCGAACTGTAAATAATAGGAGCTCGAACCACTTGTTCCAATTTTGAGTGTCTTTCGTGCACAAACTTACGACAATGAATATTCTGTCATAATTTTCTGATTAACAGTTTTTATTGATGTATACAATTAGCAAAGAAAAGCAAAACATATATTCACAGATTTAAAATTAAAATTTAAAGTATTTGCGTTTAATTACAGTACATCTGTAGTTACACTGCTAACCCTACCCCTAAACTTACCCATACCTCAACCTCAGTAGCAGCAAACGTAAATCTTGTGAGAATTTTGCAGAAGAACATGAAGTTACAAAATAAGTACATTGTATTATATGTAGGATATTTGTTAGTACATAGTAGTTAAAGACACTTAATATAAAGTGGGACCAAAGACTGGATATAACTTTATACAGATAAGGTTAGTAAGAGATTTTAATCACACTAAAATCATGTTAATAAGTTCTTTACATCTTGTGGCTATACTGTTGGTACAGTGTATATTTTAATGTTTATGGACTGGCCCCATTCACTAACAGTACATCTCAGTGCCTTTACTGTGAGTTTTGCTTTTGTTAAATAAATGAGGGACAAGTCAAAATTATTTTTGTAGTAATCAACATTATGCCACAAATTCTGTCCAGTAATCATAAACAACTGCAAAGAAGTGTCAGAGCTGAACTTTTAATGGGCAAATTTGTCTTACACATTTAACATAGTGAGTTCCATTTATTTCAAGTGCTGTAAATGAATCAATTAATTGAAATGATCACTACGGTGTTTAACCCCATTACTTAAAAGGCCTAGAACAGAATCATGAAATATATAAAAATGAACACAACATGGGTACGTAAAAGACAGAAATTTACTATAGGATCTACAGTGGCAAGAAAAGTATGTGAACCCTTTGGAATTACCAGCATTTATGTATAAATTTGTCTTAAAATCTGGCTTGATCTTCATCTAAGTGACAATAATGAATAAACACAATCTGTATTAACTAATAACACACAAATGATTGTATTGTTCTTGCACATACTGAATACATCATTCTAACATTCTTGTACAAACTGAATACATCATTCAAACATTCACTGTGTAGGTTGGAAAATGTATGTGAACCCCTAGGCTAATAATCTCAACAAAAGCTAATTAGAGTCAGGAGTTGGCAAACCTGGCATCCAATTATTGAAATGAGATTGGAGGTGTGGGTTAGAGCAACTTTGACTTACAAAAAGCACTTAAACATTTTTGAGTTTGTTATTCACAAGAAGGATCTGATGATGTGGACCATGCCTTGCAAAAAAGAGGTCTGAGAAGACCTACAATCATTTTTGCAGAAATGTTGCTTTGCATAAAGCTGGATAGGAATACAAAGTTATCTCTAAGAGCTAAGATATTTATCTGTCCACAGTTAGGCAAATTGTCTGTAAATAGAGACTATTTAGTACTATGGCTACTCTCCCTAGAAGTGGCCATCCAGCCAAGATGACTCAAAGAGCACACTGTTGAATGCTTAATGAAGTAAAAAAGAACCCTAGAGTGACAGCTGAAAATTTGAAGGAATCAGTTATTAAATCCAAGGGTTCACCTACTTTTTCCACAGCACTGTGAATGTTTAAAGGGATGTGTTCAATAAAGACATGAAAGATTATAATTGATTGTGTGTTGTTAGCTTAAGCACATTGTGTTTGTCTATACATGTGACTTGATGAAGATGGGATCACATTTTATGACCAATTAATGCAAAAAACAGCTAAGGGTTCACATATTGTTTCTTGCCACTATACATTTAAAATATTTTTGTCCTGAGCAATGGTTAATGTCTGAGTCTGACCCTGATGAAAAAGTATTAAAACCCTGACCATAACCATAAACAAGGTTGTTGGTCATAGTTAGGCCATAGTTGGTTTACAATGTTAAACCCATATTTGGTTGGATACAACTGAGATTAGCAGCCTGAGATTAAACTGGGTTATGGCCTGAGTTTCCGACATGCGTCACAAACTCATGTGATCAGTAAGAGAGCATATGAGGACACAATGAGTGTATATTACACCCATTTGAGAGGCAAATCAGGAGGAAACTGGATGGTAGCTGACTGTTAGCTCATATTTTTATTTATTTTTTTGCAGCTGGATGATAAAAATTACGAATTTAAAAACATACTACTTCTGTTAAATCATGGTGGCACATTGCTATGCATAATAAGATAATTGTAAAGAAAGTTATGATGTTAAACAGAGATCAGTGATCCAGACTGAAAAAAAAGGAAGGGAGACAGGAGGAAGAGGGAAAGGAGAGGCCAATACAGGTCACTCATTAGCCTTTATGAGAAGCTCACCAAATGCAACACAACAACACCATAAGATCAAAGTTTTCTGACTTTTAGTTGTCTGTTAGATCTAAAACTTTACTTTTAGGCTTTTCACTTTTTTTAAGTCTCTCTCTTCAAGGAACATTATTAAGGTCATTGTCAAAACATCCACTACAATATAATGAAATATTTGCAATTTATTTACTTAAGATAACAGTGTATCTCAAAGAGAAATGTGAATGTCTAGCAATCCATGTCACCTTTGCTTATCTGACTTCCTTTGTTACTTGTGAAACCATTGTGGTTACGCAATTACAGTTACTTGGCTATCATGGTAGGCATGTCCTTATTTCATTACCTAATAGATCTATTGACAAAAAGCTGAAGCTTGGTATCTTGGTTAATTTTCCTGCGTGCCTGCCTTGCGTGTCTAGAGCCTTAGACTTAAAATCTTACTCGGAGCAAGGGGATGCAGAACGACCTACAGCGGTACTGGGATTGGCAACTGGCACTCTCTGCAATTAAAATAATAATAATTATGTAATAAATCAATAACCTCTTGCTTGATCTAAACAAAATAGGTGTCATTTTAAAGCTTAGACTCTAAGCTTTAAAATGAATTTGCTGACAAATTTGAACTGTTTTACACAAATAATTTGTAAATTTGTTATCACCACAATTATATTCAGAGTTGGTACAAACATAAAAAGATGAGAAAAAAAACATGTGTTATATATTGTTGGAAAGGTCTAAATTAGTAAAATGTAATGAGCAAATGTGTTTTACTCAGAGACCAATCTGCAGTGAGTATTACTGACACACATAAATATAATAAACAGGAGTATCTTTTTGTCACATTTTTCCTTAATATTTCCTGAAACATACATATAACATAGACAATGACATATTGTAACTTACAGCAGACTAACCCGATTCAAACGAGCCCAAACACAACAAAATATTATAAGTAGATCTTGAAATAGTTCTCAAAGAGTGTACATGGAAAGACGATGCACAAAAGAGCCTCAACACACATTGTGTGTGTGTTTGTGTGTGTGTGTGTATGTGTTTTGTATGTGTGCACATGTCCGAGGACTTTGTGTCTGCAAACACACATCCACATATGTGCTCATCTAAAGGACTGAGATGCTCCTGAACACTTAATATTTCTGTTTTTTGTAGTCTAATCCATTCATTTCCAATGGTCACTTTAGACCGGGAGCACCACAGGTGTAACAAAGTGTAATAAAACCAATAAAACTGTATGAAAATGATCTAAAAACATTTTGTGTGTTCAGATGCCCTGTGTAAACAAAGTCATGGATTTTTATTCCAACTGGATGAAATAAACTACAGTTTTCAGAAAAAAAATAAATAAAAAAAAGAAAGAAAAAGTTAAACGGTCAGTTTTGTCTGGAACACAATATAAAGTTAAAGTCATAATCATGGAGATTAGTTTTTCTTCTAACAAAGGGGGGCCTTGTTTAATCCAAGATATTGAATTTTAAATAAACTGTACTAGGGTGACAATACGTCCTCTTTTACCCGAGCATGTCCTTTTTTTCAGACCTGAAAAATTGCACCAACAGTGTCAAGAAGAAAAAAGGTCACCAATGCTTCACCTTGCATGTAATTGTCTTCTTCTATTTACTCTCTATGCTAAAATGCATTCAAGCATATTGAATATGTAAGGACCTGTTTAAAAATAATATGACTGTAGTAAGTTCACTTAAAAACATTCATTTTTAACCACGAAATATATATATAAATTCACACTATGGGCTGCTGACTGAATGCAAGCAGCAGTGAGGGAGATAGTAGGTATTGACATCGCTCTGTCCTCAACTCACCCTGCGATATCTGTTCTAGGGCAGTGTGGGTGGGTGGGTGTGTGTGTGTGTGTGTGTGTGTGTGTGTGTGTGTGTGTGTGTGTGTGTGTGTGTGTGTGTGTGGAGGCTCAGTGCATTCAGAAACTCCCTTAATGTGCTTAAGCCAACTGAGACGTCACAGGCCACAGCAGGGCATGTACCCAGCCTAGCCTGCAGTAAGAGCACTACTCTTGAAGCACTAAAAGTGATTTAATTGCTCTTCATTTGAGACAACAATGGAAAAAAATCATACACATCTATCACTCAAGCATATAAAGCTGTACTGAAATGCACCCACAAATTATATGCATAATTTCTCTGTTTCAGCCAACATGATCGCATTCTGTGCACGTTCTGACAACACAATGTGAGGTAAACTAATGTATGAGAATGTCAGACTCTACAACTCCACTACTAGGTAACTGGATGACATACAACAATGAGACTAATATTAGCCATAGTATTTGCTTACAAAAAAAGAAAACAATTTCCAGGAATAACCTGAAGTGCTCTGGATTTTACAATCATTTAAGTACATGATCAAATCTGCATGCTGTTTGGTTGCCCACACATGCTGCATTAGTTAAGGGCAAAGGTTCTTTGAGGTAAAAAACAGACTAATGGTTGTATCTCTGACAGACTGATAGAAATTAGCATGTTGCTTTGTTACTTTGGTAACTCAATGAAGAGCTGCTGTAAAAAGGGTCTTTATGATGTTTATCACTGGCTGCCTGAGGACACAGACAGAGCAATTGCAAGAAAAGGCATCTGTTGTGCTGTATATAAAAGGCTTGATACTTTATTATCAGTGTATTTGTCTTTTCTAGGATTTGTATAATTTTCCTAATTAATTAACAATGCAAATGATGAATAGTTAAGCTCTAAAGATCATAATGCATTCTGTGCATTAGTGACTGGCAGGCAAACAAAAACAGTATTATTTCAAAACAGATTTCACTCCATGCCAAAATTATTGGATCAGAATTATTTGAAACAGGCAATCATTCTAAAAAATCGTAAACAACAAGAAATCCAAAGGTCTTTTATTAATTGTCTGCAGAAAGTACAGCGTGCTCTGAGGGTCGGTAAGGAGCTCTTATGGATTACAGATCAGCAAAATCGCTGCTCATAAGCTCTAAGTCACATTCTCCATTCAGCATGTCTAATACCACAAGTTCTGGTTCATTAGGTTAAATGAAATTCTGCTATATAAAAAAAAAAATTATGTTGCTTGAGGTTGTCATTGCAGGTGAACTCTTTCAATGAAATACAATTCCTTAGGATTCAGAAAGGTTCCTTAGGGTTATTGCAATTATTCCAGATATACTGGCATTTACAATGTGTAGAGTGATACAATTCAGACCTTGCACTGAATTCAACAGACAACTGTTGCACAAGGTTACAGTGAGGCACTTACAATGGAAGTGAATGGGGACACTTTTTGGAGGGTTTAAAGGCAGAAATGTGAAGCTTATTATTTTATAAAACTACTTAAATTCTTCTGTTAAAACTTGTGTATTATTTAAGCTGTAAAGTTATTTAAATTATCGTATTTACAGTCATTTTAGGGTTTTCGAATTTACAGTGGATTTACGTTGTCATGGCAACAAAGTTGTAAAACTGAATATAACTTTAAACAGAAAATGTTAGTAAGTGATTTTATCACACTAAAATCATGTTAATAAGAATATTGTTTATGTCTTGTGGCTTTACTTTTGAAATAGAAACATATTTTAACATTTACAGATTGGCACCATTCACTTCCATTCTACTGTAAGTCCTTCACTGTAAACCAGATTTTTGCTTTTTTTAAAGAAAAGGAGGGGCAAGTCAAAATTTATTTTTTGGTATTCAACATTATGCCGCAAATGCTGTCGATTAAGCTTAACTTGTACTTAACCAAGAATATTCCTTTAAGCAACACTTAAATATAAGTATAGCTTATCATTGCACTAGAAAATAGAATATCAAACCAAATCGCATTTGTTTTAAAAGAAGGATGGCACAAGCACAATTTTCAATCAAACCATTTCACATAAAGTGTGTTAAAGGGGTAATGACATGAGGAATAACATTTTCCTTGATCTTTTGTCATATAAGAGGCCATTAGCCACGTTTCCACTATCAAGCCAAATGATGGCGTGCTAGTGCATGCCTCATCGTGCCTCCTCGGGGCCAATGGCCAATGGCCTTTGGTCTGCCGATTACCCTTAAGCCAAACAAGGCCAACTGGGGATTGAGGTGGGGTCAGTGTCAAAGGTGGAGTTTCGCTGAGTCAGGTCAGAGGTTTCAGCATCAAGATTGTCGAGCCTGGCAGGTTGTGTATCCAGCACACAATGGTACAGGTCCAGGAAAAAAAAAAATTGCTGGCAAAGTACAAATCCGTTAAAACACACAATAGACAAAGCGGTGCCAAAAAGAAGAATTTTCCATAGTTCGAGATCATGGACGGTGTGCTGGGTCATCGTCCCGCTTTAAGTAGAGAGACCACTCCCCAAGGAGCCACACCATTGCAGTTACAGTCGGTGAGTTGTCAACGCTAACTTATCTTACTAGCTAGCTAATGTTTACATATGATATAAATAGATAACATGATACCTCAGCGACTCAAAGACTCTTTTTCTACTTCCTCCACATTGTGATGTCACACTGTGGTAGACATTCGCATCTGACCGCCTCCACAACAACACATCAACACCTACTTTACCTTATCACTTCCATAGCACGCCAAGTAGTGGTGAGCAGTGAGATGGCAAGGGGTGAGCAGGTCAGTCAAAAGCAGAAAACCAATCATAACAGTGGCCATTTACTATCAAGTCTTAAAGAAGAAGGAGCACCAAAACCGAGCGTTTCCGACAGAGGGTCAGAATGAGGGTGGAACATTAACATGATTTACGAATATATGATGGTTTTTGTGCAAAATAATAATAATAATAAAAACAATTACTAATAGGGTACAACAGGGCTAAAGGCACACCTTAAGGAAAATTTGCTTTTTTCTGGTCAAAGTGTATCAACATTGAAAAAAATACATAAAAAAAAAAAAAAAAGAACAATTTTCCCACATTTGGAGTAAAAGGCCCCCAGGGCGGGGTTAAAGTGATATTGTGTAAATATAGGGACAAGATTTCTAAGGCAAAAATTTTCAATCAAGGTAAATACTTTTGAGACTGCAAGATGCTTTTCTGAGTTACAAATTAAGATTCTACTTATTCAAAATAAACTTCAGAAATGGGTTAACCATTTTCTGTTAATTTTAATAAAATGTATAATTTCATAACATCTATAAACAAATTAATCTCCATGTGATTGAATCAGTCAATGTGAGCCCACTTTGAGCATTTTTCATAACAAATCTATTCGCCCTTCTTAAGAAAAACAATGTTTTTAAGGGGGACTTTAGCCCCTGCAACAGGGTCTGTTTTTTTTTTTACCCCAAATACATTCCTTTCACTTATTGGACAGTTATTAAAAACATTTGATTTAATCACTTTAGAGCAAAAATGAAAATGACAAATAAGTATTTTTTCTAAAAATGAATTTGATAATTTCAGAGATTCTCATTAGCTACATAAATTTGCAACATTTATTAAATATTAGATTAAATTAACTTAAAATCAAACTTTAGGCATTGCACGCAATGATCTCATGGAACAGGAATATTTTGCAGTGTACTGTAACAAACAGGTGTTAAGGAAAGTACTGTGGTAGTTTTTGTTACTGTTTAACTCGGGGGCCTTTAGCCCATAGTACCCTATTATAAGTGAACCTAAAGAAACATATTAAAATAATAAAATAAAAAAGGGCATGTCTTGATCCCTTTAAGTTTGAAAAAGTGTGTAAACTTGAGGGGAACTGACTTAAATATACATCCAGTGAAAATGACCTTGAAACTAGTGGTTAAATGTAATTGCAAAAATGGCTCAGAAAAGGGAAATTAGTTCTGAGAAAAGCTTTAGCATTATTTGTTTGCAGCTGCCACTTTGTTTAATATTTTGTTCTCTAATGCAATGGCATTCATACATTTATAATTGTCGCCAGCGACATTTCTGTAAGTGTTATAAGTGGGCGCTTAGGGCCCTGAGCCACCAGGGGGCCCTGGAAAGCAAGGTACATTTATTTTTACATTTATTTTTAAATATACTAAAAGCATCCAGTGCAGCTGTTATGGCTCACTTAACTGTTAAGAAGGAAAGGGAGAATGTAACTGCAATTCATGGGTGGGCCTGGATCTTCAAAGTAGGATTTCGCTTGAGTGGTGCTAAAGTATTCATATATTTATTGTAGCCACTTTATTTTAATTAAATTATTATTTTCTATTAATTCTTGTATACTTATTTGCTCTATTATTGTTGTCTTTTCAAAAATCAATGAAGATATATATATATATAAATGGGCTATCAAGTATATGCTGTTCATTTGCATTGCAATACTCAGTATTTACTGATGTAACTGCTTTGTTTGCACTATAAAATTAGCACAAATGTGTGTCCTAAGATTACTGTACTGAGAACGCTGCTAAGCATTTGCATATTGCTGCCCTTTACAATGCGCTATAATCTTTTGAAACGAAGACAAAATGTAGTATGATGAATAGCTGTTGTGCAATGGCGTCTAATAGCACGGCTCTGTTATTAGAGTCGCAGGTTGGGCTGTATGACGCAGAGTTCAACGCGGGTGAGCTGACGCAAACTGAACCTTACAGAGGAAGAGAGAAATATGAGCGACGGTCTCTAGATGAGAATAGACCTGTTTGCTGATGAGACGGAGAAGGACGGCAGCAGTGCTTTTTTATAATGCAATGATTATTATAGCCTATCGCAATAAGATTTTCATCTGACCTACAACAGTTGCCGTGGGTGATTTTAAAATGTACAATTAAGCTTTTTACTGAAGGTAAGCAAATAATAAATTCTTAAAACTCTCTTTCTAACAGGAATTAGGTCATTTTTGACAGGGCTGTGATTGACAGAATGTCCACAATAGATCTCTAGACTATCTGTTCTTAGGACTTTGCCAATAATATCAGACTTTCAGATCATCAAGGATGAAAGAGTAACATAAAAAATTATAATCGATTTGTGACTGCATTTTGATTTCGCAACAGTTATTAAGGACTGGCACCATACTGAAATAGCTTAATAAGGGAATTACTTTAACCTAAATCTTTTATATATTTCAGATTAGTCGATTCAGTCCAAACCATGTGTCATCCCCATACATATATATATATATTAAGAGGTCCCTATTTGTTTATTTATATAGGACTACTTCTTTATCATGAGATAAAATTAGTATTTAAACCACAACATTCAAAAACTGCATCATTTTAATTGTTCCCTATGTTTTTCCATTTTTATGATTAAAGCTTGTTTTTTATCATTAGGTTTCATACTTGTGTAATTACAATATACATTTATTTTAAAAAGTGGCCATATTGCATAAATATTAATAATACAGGGTTATGTAATGTATGAGCGTTCATAAACACCTCAATTATTTGTTTGCTTTCAACCACTAGGAGGAGCTAAAGGTCTTCAGGACGGCACAGAACGTTTTTCAGCGCCAAAATTAACAAGCAAAGCACTGTGACTGTGTTATCATTCATCAGGTCCCAGACTCTTTGTAAATCACCACGGCGTAAGGGGCAAAAGCATCATGCTGGCAGAACACAATGTAACGTACCCTGAAGAGATACCTGATCCAGTCAGTCAGGATGGAGCTACATCCTTCACAGAAGAAACCATGTCCATTTTGACGTCCAGCAACATGCTAGCACGCTCTTTTCTCATCCATCCCAGAGGTTTGAGACGCAAAGAATGTTCTGAGACTGATGTCAGTAATACGCTGCGTCACAAGCGTGAGTTCATCACAACTGAGAAAAAAGATGAAGGTTACTGGGACAAACGCAAAAAGAACAATGAAGCTGCCAGGCGTTCGCGTGAAAAACGGAGGTTTAATGACATCGTGGTAGAGAACAAAGTTTTGGCTCTTCTTGAGGACAATGCACACCTGAAAGCTGAGTTATTGGCACTTAAGTTCCAATTTGGTTTGATTAAAGACCCCACAGATTCACTCACACCGACCCGGTCATCTGGTTCATGCACCCAACCATTTCCAGCAACACGCTACTACTGCCCCAATTCAAACTCACAACTCACTCATCGACACTCACTGACGGACTCACATCATGGTGGTTCAGATGGGGTGCAAAGCATTCGAGACAGGGTCAATGTGTCAGAAGACTCTGGGTTTTCCATCTCTGGGGGGTCAAGCATTGGGAGCCCAGAGTTTTCTGATGATGCTGTTGGAGAACCTCTTAGGGGATATCCTTACAGAGGTGGAGAGGAGACAGAATGTAAACTAAGTCCCTATATCACTCCAGTTGATACAAATTCATCAGATAGGGAGAAGTTAGTGTCAGTGTGGCAAGAGAACAGCATGAAAGGCCTTCCTCATAAATTGCGCTTTAAGACGCCAGGTGGAACGGAAGGTGAGGTTTTTCTTCCAGTGGAGATGGAAAAGAGTCTCTCTTCAACAATGGTAGGCCTACACCACTCCTCACAAGTTAGAGAACAATCTACAGCTGGGCGGACAGAGGGTTTATGGAGGCCACAACCACACACAATGCCACCGACAGGTTCAACACCACATCATAATTACCCTGCAATTCAGAGACATTGCTCAATGGAAAATGATGCTATTAGATCCCAGCTTAGTTCTTTGACAGAAGAAGTGGCCCAGCTTAAAAAGCTTGTCTCTCAAAGGCTTCTCCCCAAACTAAACTGAGATCAGAGACCTAGAGAGAACTTTGACCTATTTTCTTATAGTACCACACAAATACAATAAGCCAGCTAGTTGTTCACTGGGACCATCCAGAGTACATTTCCATTTGCCATTTTTGTCCACTTACTGTATCCACTATTGATTTTCAATACATACTGGAATAAATGAATATTTTTGTGAGATAAAAGCTATTAAACCATTCTCTTGCTTACTGTAATACTGTGTGTACTATTGTGTCTTGTGAATTGCTTATGCTTTAAGACATCAACTTGTTTAAGACTTCTTTAAAACTTTTAAATATGGCAATAAAATAACTTTTTAAGCCCATTCTGTTTTATTCAACAAGGTCTGTTTTTTTTTTTTTTTTATTTATAAAATTGTAAATGTTTATGTGCTTGCAAAGAAATAGTTCACCCAAAAATTACAATTCTGCCATAATTTATTAGTTCTCAATCCATATGCTGTTTTTTCTTTTTCTGTGGAACACAATAGAAGACATTTTTAAGAATCTTTACACAGCTCTTTTCCATATAACAACAGTTCATAGTGACCACAACATATGCCAGCTTAAAAAAAAAAGTAAAAAAAAAACCACTATAAAAAGTCATTACCACACATGCGCCATATTCCAAGTCTTCTGAAGATATACTAACTATAGCTTTGTGTGAGGAACAGACCGAAATTTAAGTTATGAGTAAATAATGACATATTTTTTTATTTTTTTATTTGGGGGTGAACTTCCTATAATTTATAGTGTATATAGCTTAAACAGGAAAGTAGAGGGAGAGAGGGGAAATAAGGCAATATGACCACACTGGAAATTGACATGCTTCTTCCGAAAGCTCATGTACCCTGAAATCAACCCCATTCAGCCAAATTACTGACACGCATCATCTCCCATCAGACATTTTTGCATTAATTCAAGCGTGAACACATTTCCCTCTAGCACTACTGATGCAACTTTAGAGACCAGACTGATCTCACAGTAAAATTGGAAACATTAGAATGACCTTTCCTATAGTTAAAATCGCTCAAAATGCGAAACACTGCCCCCAGTGGCCAAAGCAGTAAGTGTTGTTGGGTGTATGGGCACATGTGAGCTCCAAATTCCAGGTGAAATGTCCACAGAGGGGCGTCAAAAGTGAGTTGTAACAAGTTGTTTTCAGCTGTACAGGATGTAGTATAATGAAGAGGAATGCATATTTTATAAACTGTACACCTCAACCCAAACCTCAAAACTAAACATTACCATCAGTGGGGTAAAAATTTAATGTTAGGGGGTGCTGATTATGTGAACATGATTACCTCTTGATTTCAATGTGGGATTCGATCCCAAGTCTCCCACACTGCTGACGCTACACGCTTCAAATAAAATGGCAATTTTACACCACTGACGGTTAGGTTTAAGGTTGGGGTTTGGGTTAGGGGGTAGTTAATAAAATATGCATCTCTGGTGAATCTATTAAATAATTTAAAACTAAAAATACAACTTGCTGGCTTTTGGCACCACCCTGTTGACATTTCACCCGGAAATGGGCGCTCACATGTGTGTATATTTTCGACAACACTTCCAGCTTTAGACACTGCAGAGATTCCCATTTCGGTAAGCACAGACTGATTTAAGCAGCAAAACCTTCCACCTAATGTTGCCAAATTCACACTGTGATCAGTCTGAATGGGATTGGAACATGATAGTGGCTGAATTCAAACCTGCCTTTCCAATATGTGTCTCGAGCATGTGCACTACACAATGTGCCACAGCTCTGACTTTGTGTAATTAAAATAGTTGACACTGGCCTCTTGTGAAAGCAGAAGAACAAAACAGAGAACATCACAATGAAACAATAGAGGCTTATTTATGATGCTCTTTGATTTCTTTACATACCCAGATTCAAAGTCCACATCTGCCTACACTTATAAATAATAGCTAACACTCAACAGAAAATTAATTGTACATTTCAAAGCACTCCATGGAGTTACAGTTCACCCCTTGCAGAATCCGTAAAATGTCAAAAGCTTCTAAACTCAACTCTCTAAAGTTTCTCACCACAAGCTTCACACAACAACCTTCAAATATTAGCTGAAGACACACCTCATTCTTGGGCACTTAATTGATCCATAAATATAGACACTTCCTCTTGAAAAAGGAAACCCTATATTTGTTTACTTTTCCAGCTAATATTGTTGGCTCCTAAATGATATACTTGTGCTTGTCCTCATTTGTAATTCACTTTGGATAAAAGTGTCTGCTTGATTATTAAATGTAAATATTTATCTTTTTTTAAGAGTGGTCATTACAATTGTGTTGTTTTTATTTACTAAATGCATATATTTGCTAATAAATACAGATTCATTTCGTGAACTTGCATACACTGACATACAGAAGGTCTGAAAACATGGACAATGGCCATAAAAGTCAGATTTTGATTAAATCTCTTTAAGAACTCTGTTTCAAGTACATTTTACTCACTCTTTGTTAGTACATTTTACTGAAGCAAGGTAACACTGAATTAAGCCATGTAGCACATGATACACGCAAGCCTTCCATGGGGAAGCTTAATGCATGCTATATACTATAGTCTATTAGACAACATCACCTAGCTTTAATGCTGATAGAAACAAAACACTTGTGGCAAGGTTCTTAACTCTCTCCAGGAGGAAGCGGGAGCCGTATAACAATCCAACTTAAGTCATTTTATTTTCCCAATAACTTGTTGTTTTTCAGCAAACACTCAAACACACAGCTTCTTGTCCCTCCCACCCCCACCCCCAGCGGTCTGGACTACCCTTTTAAATCCCTCTCCGCTCTCACTGCAAACACAAAACAGCTGTTTGAGGTGATTTCTCACAGGTGTCAATCCTTACCGTACTCACTCACTCTGTCTCCCTTTCAACAGACGTCGCTCAGCCACACCCCTATCACCACATACCCCAGGGAGCCATCCGGCCTGTAACTTAGCCCCCCCCCCCCCCCCCATTCCTGGAGAGGAAATCTGCAACAGCCATTTTCACCCCCGGCCTTTGGACTACCTTGAACTTAAAATGGTTGGAGAGCTAGATACCAGCTCCACCATCTGGGACAATACCACTCCCAACCCCCTGTCCAATGCGTCCGTCTGCAAGATAAAAGGGAGAAGGAAGTCAGGAGAGTGCAATAACGGCCTGCTGCAAAGTGCAGCTTTAACTTGCGTGAATGCCTGCTGACACAGCTCCGTCCACTGGACTGGACCTGGTGCCCCCTTTTTAGTAAGATCAATCAGCGGGCTGGTGACGGACGAATAAATAGGCGAAAACCTACGATAATAGCCAGTCAGCCCCAGGAACTGTCTCACCTCCTTTTAGGTCTTAGGTCTCGAGAAGGCTGCAATCACTGTGGTCTTATCAATTTGGGGTCGCACCTGTCCATGACTCAAGTGGAAGCCCAGATACCATACTTCCACCCGTCCAACTGCACACTTCTTAGGGTTTGCCGTGAGTCCCGCCCATCTCAACAACTTCAGAACAGCCCTTAGATGCTACAGGTGCAGCTGTCAATCGTTACTATAAATAATGATGTCTTCCAGATAGACAGCAGCGTAAGCGGCGTGCGGTCTGAGGATTCTATCCATGAGCCGCTGAAATGTAGCCGGGCCCCGAACAAACCGAAAAGAAGGGTGACAATTTGGTGTAAGCCAAACGGTGTGAAAAATGCAGTTTTTTCATGGGACATGGGAGTTCAGTGAGCCACGCCTAACCAATCGAGTAGTTCATCAGTCCAAGGCATCGGGTACGCATCAAATATAGACACCGCACTGACTTTTCTATAATCCACACAAAACCGGGCCGAGCCATCACTCTTCAGAAACATCACCATCGGGCTGGCCCATTCACTGTGGGATTCTTCTATTACCCCCATATCTAACATGTCCTTTAATTCTTCACAACAACTTTTTTTTGTGCTCGGGTAACCGGTAGGGACGACTGCGTATCACTACCCCTGGAGTCGTTTCAATGTGGTGTTCTATGAGATTCGTATGACCGGGAAGAGGCGAGAACATGTTGGAGAATTCTCCTTGCAACCTCACTGACTTGTGACAGTGAGAGGTGGTCTCCGCAAGTGACCATGGTTACTCGATCGGTGGCTTTTAAGTTCACTCCGGTCCGAACTCCTCCCTCTCCGGGACCACCGCCGCCAAAGTCATGGGGACCACCTCTCTCCACGGTTTTAGGAGATTGAAGTGGTAAATCTAACGTTCTCCGCCTCTATCCATTCATTTAACCTCATAATCAATTTCCCAAACTCACCGTGTGATGTCAAAGGGCCTTTGCAACTTGGCCACTAAATTGCCGAGAAATTTAGAGCTCAATGTGGGGAGTAATACAAGGACTTTATCTCCCGGTGCAAATTCCCATAGCCGAGTACCCTTATTATACAACCGGCTTTGACATTCTTGAGCCTGGAGCAAATTCTCCTGTGTTAATTGCCCCAGTGTGTGGAGTTTCGCTCTCAGGTCAAGAAATTATTGAATTTCATTTTTGCTGTTTGATGGTCCCTCCTCCCAATTTTCCCATAGGACTTCAAGCACGCCGCATGGTCGATGCCCATACAATAATTCAAATAGGGAGAACCCCGTGAAGGCTTGCGGAACCTCTCGAACTGTAAATAATAGGAGCTCGAACCACTTGTTCCAATTTTGAGTGTCTTCGTGCACAAACTTACGACAATGAATATTCTGTCATAATTTTCTGATTAACAGTTTTTATTGATGTATACAATTAGCAAAGAAAAGCAAAACATATATTCACAGAATCAACATTTAACCCCCACTATTACCCCTCCCAATCCCCAACCCCACCCTGACCCTCAACAAATATCCCTGCGGTCACACATGAGTATACACACAAAAAATAATATATATATATATATATATATATATATATATATATATATATATATATATATATATATATTAATCACACACATTTCTCCACTGCCCCTCCCTGAGATCCCTCCAAGAACGCCAAATAGCTGCCCCATTTCCCATCAAATGAATCCAAGTTCCCCAGCCTTCCACATAACACTTCCTCGAAAGCCGCCACCCACCCTATCTCCGTGCACCACTCTTGAAATGAGGGCGCTCCAGCTGACTTCCATCCCCTTAAAATAACCTGTCTGCCAATCATAACACTGGTTAGGACCCAATTTTTTTATGTGTCTGGGGCAAAATGAAATTTGAGTGCCCAATACGTCACACATAAAACTCTGAACCTTCAACCAGAATTCTTGGATCTTAACACACCACCAAAAAACATGGGCTGTGTCTCCATCTTTTGATTGGCATCGCGAGCAGGTGGGTGTGTCTTTAAGACCAAGTCTATACAATATAGAGGGGGTCCAACAGAATCAATGTAAAATCTTGAATTGCATAAGGAACACCTTTGCATCTCTAGATGCAGACTTGACGTTTTTTAGAATCCTAGCCCACATTCCCTCCTCCAATACCAAGTATAAATCTTTCTCCTATATTCTCTTGAGAGAAGATGAAGCTCCGTCCCCCAGACTCTGAATTAGCAGGGAGTAATACACTGATGCCTCATGACCTTTTCCAAAAGCAGCAATCACCACTCCCAGAGTATCTGCCACTTTAGGGGGGTGTATGCTACTCCCAAAAATAATACAGAGCAGATAGTGCAGCTGTAAATACCTAAAGAACTAAGATCTGGGAATCCCAAAATGTTGAACCAAATCAAAGGATCAAAGGATCTCAACACTCCACTCTCATATAGGCCACCGGGTGTATTAACCTCCCTCACAATCCACTCTGACCAGCAGAAAGGGGATTTATTAATACATAATTTTGTGTTCAGCCATATGTTCGAGGCAACATTTAAATAAATGTCAGAATTAAACACTCTGGACACTTTTGCCCATAACGATTGCAAATGTGAGATAATAGGGTGTAACTTAACTTCTCCAATTAGTTTGATAGAAAGGCTTTGCAATGGTGAAATAGGGGCAAGAACTTCCTTTTCAATACAAAACCAGGGAGGGGCTCTCTCAGGTGGAAGTGACCAATGAGCCAAATGTCTGAGACCAAATGCATAATAATAAAACAAAATCATGGGCAGGCCTAGCCCACCTTTGTCAATCGGCCTATGCAACCTAATGAAATGTAATCTGGGACATTTACCATTCCAAATGAAGGACTTCACTATGCTATCAAACTGCTTGAAATAGGAGCGGGGGACATCTATAGGGAGAGACTGTAGCAGGTAGTTGAATTTTGGAATACAATTAATTTTAATAACATTAACCTTCCCAATCATAGATAAATGTAATGAAGCCCATCTGCCCACATCGTTCAAAAACCTTTTTATTAAAGGGTCCAAATTAACTCTTAATTAAAAATTTATTAATCGCTGGGAATAAAATACCCAACTACTTAATGCCCTGTTTGGGCCACTGGAAGGCATCCGGCTGAAAAGCCGGTACCAAGCAGTACACTGTCAGAGCCAAAGCTTCGGATTTAGACCAATTAACTCTGCATCCCGAGAACTTAGAAAAGGAATTAATAATTCTGTAGAGGCAAGGCATAGATCTAGTAGGGCCGAAGACGAATAATAAAATATCATCTGCGTAAAGCAAAAGCTTATGCGCCACACCTCCCGCCACCACCCCTGGAAAATCATCCTCCTTTCTTATCGCGGCTGCTAATGGTTCCAGGGCAAGACATAACAGTAATGGGGAAAGAGGGCAACCCTGACAGGTGCCCCTATCCATAGTAAAATAATCTGAAATGAATCCATTTGTTTGTACCGCCGCTACCGGGTGTCAATAAATAACTTAATCCAACTAATAAAAGTATTCCCGAACCTGTACATTTCCAAAATCTTAAAAAGATAATCCTATTCTACCATATCAAATGCCTTTTCGGCATCAAGTGAGATGGCAGTGACCAGAGTCTGATCATTCGCCACTGACCACATGATATTGATGAAACACCTAATGTTATCAGAAGAGTTACGGCCCTGAACAAATCCCACCTGATCTATATGTATAAGAGGTTTCATAACTTTACTTAATCAGTTAGCCAAATGTTTTGACAATATTTTAACGTCTAGCTGAATCAGAGAAACTGGATGGTAACTCTAACACTCGCTTGGATCTTTGTCCTTTTTAAGAATCAGACTGATCCGGGCTTGTGTCATGGTTGGCGGAAGCTTTCCATTCTTTAATGATTCCGTATAATCTTCTAGCAAAAGTGGAACTAATTCTGTAGCATAAATTAGGCAAGGCCTTAATTACCTCGCCAAGCTCCTCCAAGTTTATCTCAGAATCAAGAGAATTCTTTTGCTCAGCCGTAAGTTTAGGAAGTTCTAATGGTTCCACAAAGTTTTTTATTTAAAAAAATTTTTTTATTGCATTTATACATACAGAGAGACAAACAAGAAATTTGCTACAGTGAAGAAAATTACAAACGTATTGAGGGAAAAGAAGAAAAAAAGAGAATACATAAGTAACGAACAAATGTAAGTAAAATACGGCAATGTATGTGCAGCAAATAAATATAGTTTCAAAAGATAAGGGGGAAAAGGTAAAAGAGTAACAGTGAATAAAGATTAATATATATATGTATATATTTATTTTAAGAAACCTGTTGAACAAATAAATGGTGGGCATATGGTACAACTTTAGCAAATTAACTTTTGTATATGTATTTTAATATATGTATACTAATATTAATATGTGTAGAGATGTTATAATAAGGGGGAGGGGAAAAACTATGTACATATTGGCTTTGCAGTAGACAAGGGGTGTGTATGTATATTTATGTGATGTGGAATATGAAGGAAATTTTGGACAATTCTGTATTTACTAATAGCTCCATGCTACCGTGCATGGCGGCGATCCAGGGCACACGCTCCCCCCACGGAGGTTGTTTCCCAGTCATCCAGGACTCTTTGTCTCAAGCCTCCCATAGCTCTGCCTTCCACGACTTCACCCTCAAGCCTGCCACCGTGCATGGCGGCGATCCAAGGCACATGCTCCCCCCACGGAGGTCGTTTCCCAGTCATCCAGGACTGTTTGTCTCAAGCCTCTCACAGCTCCACCTTCCACAACTTCGCCCCTCGAGCCTGCCATGGCTCTGCCTGCCATGGCCTCGCTCCTCGAGCCTCCCATGGCTCTGCCTGCCACGACTTCACCCCTCGAGCCTCCAACGGCTCCGCCTGCCATAGCTTTGCTCCTCGAGCCTCCCACGGCTCCTCCTGCCACGACTTCACCCCTCGAGCCTCCAACTGCTCCACCTGCCACAGCTTCGCCCCTCAAGCCTTCCATGGCTCCGCTTACCACGGCTTCGCCCCTCGAGCCTCCTACGGCTCCGCCTTCCATGGCTCCACCCTCAGAGTCTTCCACGGCTCCAGTCTCTAGTGTGTGGCTGCCTCCCAGGCCTCCTAACCCTATCTTGACCCTGTGGTCGCCACCCAGGCCTCCTGACCATGTTTCAGCCCTATGGCCACCAACTAGGCCTCCTGATCCAGTCCCTGCTCTGAGGTGGTCTCCTGGGTCCCCTGGCCATCCGCCTGATCTGCTCTGGACTTCTGGGTCTCCTGGCCGTCTGCCTGATCTGCTCTGGTCTTCTGGGTCTCCTGGCCGTCTGCCTGATCTGCTCTGGTCTTCTGTGTCTCCTGGCCATCCGCCTGATCTGCTCTGGTCTCCTGGGTCTCCTGGCTGTCCGCCTGATCTGCTCTGGTCTCCTTGGTCTCCTGGCCATCCGCCTGATCTGCCCTGGTCTCCTTGGTCTCCTGGCCGTCCGCCTGATCTGCTCTGGTCTCCTTGGTCTCTTGGCCGTCCGCCTGAGCTGCTCTGGTCTCCTTGGTCTCCCGGCCTTCTGTCTGATCTGCTCTGGCTTCTTTGATCTCCGGCTCCACCTTGGCCCTGCCACCCTTACCAGCCTTGTAATGTAATATAACATACATTTAAATGATACTACCCGTAGGGGGAGAAAAACAAAAAAAAGAAAATACATTTACATATACTTCATTATTATAACGCCTATACACACGGAAGAAGAAAAGAGAAAGTGAGAGCAAGTATCAGCTCACCGGCAAGTTGAATTCTTTTATGAGTAAGGAAAATTTCTTGATGAAATTCTCAGTTTGGTTTTTCTGTAGAAATGAATTATATTCTTGATCAACATATTTAGAGAAAAGGTCCAACCACAATAATGCTTTGAGTTGTATTTTTGTCTTCCAATTAATAAGGATTGTTTTGTTTTTTTGTGATGAACAAGGCTATCAGTAAAGCAGTGGTAGATTCAGTGGAAAGATCACAGCGGATACAAATACTTGAGCATAGTGGTATATTAATTTTAAATATTTGAGAAATTTTTGTGATGGTCCTTTTCCAAAAGAGATATACGGGGTGGCAGAACCACAATGCATGGATGTAAGTGTCTGTTACCTGGAGTGAGCTGTGTACATTTGTCTGATGTGTTAAAACCCATTATGTGCAATTTGTGTTCTGTTATATGTATTCTGTGAATAATCTTGTATTGAATTAATTGCAAATTTATATTTTTAGTGATTTTGAAGTTGGAATTGCACATTTTTGAACCAAAACTGTGGATTAGTTGTGATATTAATATCTTTTTCCCATTTATCAATGGGGAGTGATATAGATGAATCATGAGATGCCAGAGTTTTATATAATTTTGAAAAGAGTTTGGGTGCATTTGCTAACTTATTTAAAGTTTCTAAAAGTGGAGTGGAGAGGATTATATGTTATACTGATTTTTTCTTTTATTGCACTTTTTAACTGGCTGTAATGTAAATACTGCTCTTTTCCTTTATCAAACTCTTTGAGATCTGGGAAGCAGAGATTTGTGTTATTTTCAAAGAGGTGGTGCAAATGAGTGATGCCTTTTTTATTATTATAATTTCCTATTATTGGTAATTTGTTGATTAAGAAATCAGGGTTGTTCCAGATTAGTGTGTTTGCACAGGGTGTACGGTTGAAGCCTGTAATTTTATTAGCAGTCCACCAAGCTGTCAAAGTTGTGGCTATTGTATTATTCCTAAAACAGCTATGCTTTCTAATTGATTTGCATAAAAATGTTAAGTCTTGAAGTGAAATATTTTTACATTCACTATTTTCTATTTGAAGCCATTGCTGATCAGAGTGTGTGGGGTGAATCCTGCCACGGCTTCGCCCCTCGAGCCTTCCACGGCTCTGCTTACCATGGCTTCGCCGTGTGGGTGAAAAACTTGATAAAGGCTAAGCATAATTATACATTATTTTATCATCTCTACTTTCCTGGTAATTTATTATACAAATTAACACACTCTCTACATCAGGGGTCGGTATTATAAAAAAAAAAAAAAAGAAAATATATATATATATATATATATATATATATATATATATATATATATATATATATATATTATTAAAAAATATTATTATTAAAAATGTCACTGTTTGATTCCATTACATGAATACTTTTAAAGCTACTCAAGTTATTCAGCAAAAAGTAGTGAGTGGTTTTCTTGTTACTGTTGTTTGATTAATAGCCTTTTTTTGACATAGCCTACTAGACAGTGCTCAATTCGGTTACATGTACACTTCAAGTCCAACATTTTGATGCAAATACGCTTTTTGTCCCACTGTTTACATTCACTTTAGACCAAACCAACTGCGTTTACATTAATGCCTCATCAAGACTGGCATTGGCGGAATTATGAAGTGTATTTGACCATTTAAGTGCGTACCCGCATTAGCGCACAAACATTAGACGCCTGTCAATCAAACAGCATGCAGCTACACACGTCAGGAAATAAAAAGTCAATCTTTAATATTTCATCTAGATCAACCAATCAGTGGTTGTCTTGCTATCGCGATTGATGTAATGAACACCCCTGTTCTAGATGTAGAACATAGGCTAAGTATAGAAAATTACACAAAGTTTTATCATCGATATCGTGGACATCTCTCTTTCTTTCTTTTTCAGATAAACATCAAGATTGTTTTATCGCCCAGCCCTATTGATAACATTGCCTTAATCTCTCATATCAACCCAATAATCTCAGTGATAGATAGCTAAATTTCAGGCTATGATATAGATACAGAATCTAGTAAGCAGAAATATGAAATTTACCTTGATATGTTTCTTAAAATTAGAGGCAGGATTAATTCTGATATCTGGCTTGAGCAAGCTAAACTCACGACACAGTCAAGCCTTTTTCACTGCGAAAAGCCCTTTCAGGTGCATCCGTGATGTTCAGGTGTTGAAAATGTGTTTGAGGCATCCTCCACATCCATTAGAGTTGGCGCCTGATCTACAGCTGCCGTTCAAGTTTTTTACGTGTGATTTGATTTTACGGGATTCATGAGACTCTCCCTAGCCAATCATGTTGATAGATACAAATAAAATCAGGACAGGGAAGTAGCGAACACAGACGGTGGGAAAATAGCACATTAAAAGTACAGTTACAGCACTTAAAATGTACTCAAGTAAAAGTATACAATTTACTTAAAAAAAGTACAATTCCTGGGAAAAACTACTAAATTACAGTAACGTGAGTATTTATAATTCATTACTTTACACCCCTGCTCCCAAGCCACACCCACAGAGGATACTGAGGACCAATTGGTCTCCATATAAATATTGATTTCAGCTGTGGCAGTGGGGGCGTGGTCAAGCACCCGTCTGGAGAGAGAGGAAGCTGTAAGGGCGCTTACACCTGAGCTAAATTATGTCTAACACCTGTCTCTAATTCCAGTTACTGGGGAGAGTGGCATAAAAACAGCCACGCCACCGTCAGAAGGGAGAGAGAATGACACGTTGGTCCAGTGTTGGCATGTGTCCTGAGTGTCAAAAAGCTGCATGTCTTTCAAGAAGTTTATGTTTATGTTTATGGAGAGTTTTTGTTATTGGTGAAGCTGTCTGAGTGAACCCAGGAAAACACTAGAGAGAGTGTACAGGCTGCTACATTTCTGCTACAACTATAATGACTCTTCCTAATTTATCTTTAATCTGTTAAAACTCCCCTGCTCTTACTTGTGCCAGCACTAAAGAAAACATGTCCACCCCATATCATCCCAAATTTTTCAGCTTCCTGCAGGGAAAGATGCGTTTCTTGAAGAAATACTATATCATATTTCTTACGCTTAAGGAGAGAGAGAGAGAGAGAGAGAGAGAGAGAGAGAGAGAGAGAGAGAAAAAGGCACTCAGTTTCCTCGGACAGTCAAACAAATGTTCAGTGAGCCGGCCGACTCGGCTGCTACATGAATGCAACAAATGACCTAATCACTCCAATGTCTTGCAAGAAATACTCCACAAAACAAACTCCAGCCAATAGGAGGCATAAGCACACAGAGCATGTAGATTCATCCACAAACTGTCCCGAAGGAGTGTTACTCCACAAAACAAACTCCAGCCGCTAGGCGGAGCCAGCACAAAAAGAAACAAAAAAAGGCATTCAGTTTCCTCGAACAGTCAAGTGAGTGTTCAGTAAGTCGGTCCACTCAGCTGTAATGTGAGTACCACAAAATAACTTACTCACTCCACTGACTTTATGAAGGACATCACTTGCTGTGGGCATGTGAATGTTTTACGGCCATCTTTAGCATCTATTCTCAATTTGGCCAGGAATATCAATGCAAAAGCGACCTTCCATTGATGTAAGATTTTCTTGAATTCCTTGAATCGATCATGTTTCTCTCTTGTTGAATTCACAAAGTTTGGGACCATAAAATGCTGTTCTTCCAAAAAAGCTTTCCTTTACACCTCACCTTGTGTAACACAAGATCTTTATCAGATGATCTCAGAAATTTGGCCAGAATTGATCGGGTCCTGTCTCCCTCAGCAGATCGCCGAGACGGAAACCTGTGAGCTCGCTTGATTTCCAGCTTATGGCCTATTATGTCAAGCAGACTTGGAAAGAGCCCGTCCAGGAATTTCACCATATCCTGACCCTCTTCGGCCCTGGGAATTCCAACTATATGGACGTTATTCTGCCGACTACGGTTCTCCAAGTCCTCCAGCTTCTCCCAGACATGCTACAAATCCACCTTGGTCGCTAGCGGATTAGCAGATAATTCCCTCTCCGTTGACTCCAGATAATCGATTCGTTTCTCAGCATCCCCCACTCTTGTAACCACCTCAGAGAATTTCGGCTCCATGGCAGTGATCGATCGACGTATTACAGCAAGATCCTCCAAGTCAGCAACGACCTTCGTCAGCATTGCCGACATGTTCAACATCTCTCGCCGAATTTCCCTCATTTCTCCAACCAAATCGGCTCCCACTCCACCATCCCCTTTGGTAGTTGGGAGACAAACTGCTCCAGCACCACAATGTTGATGAAGTTGTCGGCATCACCCTCCTCCTCAGCCAGCAACCACCACCGGCAGGTATCGCTAAGCTGTTATGCAAAGCAAACGGCTTTTTTCAAATCTGAATGCTCCAGGAGATTGGCAACCGGGAGTTGTTGTGCCGTGAGTTGGCCTTCACCAGACAACAGCGGTAGCAGATGGACCACCCACTGTGACTGCGGCCACTTCAGGGCTCTGGCCATGTGCTCGAAGAGCTCCAGGAAGGCCTCCGGGTCGTCCTGTGGTGTCATTGTGAGCATCACATGGGGTCCTGCTGCTGCTAAGGTTCTGGCTGAAGCCCCCTCCTGGGGCAGCAAGCTCCGCAACACCCGCCGCAACACTAACCAGTCCAGCTTGGACCCAGAGAAGCACCTCGAAACACTTCTCCTGCTCCTTCCGCAGCTCCATGAGGGCCTGGTTTTGTGGATGCTGGCGAGGGATGTGACAAAGTTCTTAACTATCTCCAAAGGAGGAAGCGGGAGCCGGATAACAATCCAACATAAGTCTCTTTATTTTCTCAAAAACGTGTTGCTTTTCAGCCAATACTCAAACACACACACACACTGCCTTCATGTGTCCGGCAGTCTGGCCTGCCCTTTTAAATTCCTCTCCGCTCTCACTGCAAACACAAAACAGCTGTTAGAGGTGATTTCTCACAGGTGTCAATCCTTACTCACTCTCTCTACCTCACTTTTCACAGACGTCGCTTGGCCACACCCCTATCACCACACACGATGACGGAAAAAAATCAACAGATCGTTTTTTTGATCATGAACGAGTAATTTTGAGTAGAAAATGAATTTCAGAATTCACAAAAAAAAGAAGATCCTAAATATAAAAACAAAATCAACAATAAAAACAGTGTAAATAAATTTGCAAACAGTGAAACCATGCAAGCCCAATAATTATTCAAACTTGGTGCATGCTGGGAACACCAGCTTCAAATAATTAAGTTAAATTTACTTTTTTCATTTACCTGTGAAATTTACTCAAATTAGCTAATAAATATGACATGGTTTTCTACTTTAGGATTGTTACATGATTACGCATTGTAAAGATAACAAACAATCATAAATAATATTTACTTATAAGCTAGAGCATTCATTTTTACATAGTTGAATTGAGTTGAAATTACTTAATGTTTTCAAGTTCATGCTTTAACTCATTCAATGTAGAATGTATCTTTTCTGCCATATTTACTTGTAACGTTCAGGCAAGGCAGGACAGGCTGAAGACAGGAACGGACGAGGACGAGACGATGATGAAGTGAGAACCCAAGTGCAGTTTTATTTTAGAAAGTGCAATATATCCAAAAACATGAATCCAAAACAAAACAAACGACACGACACAACTTGAATTGACTTGACTTTACAACATTACATCATCAATACTCGACTAGAGAACATGAGGGCTATAAATACACAGACTAGGTAAACAAGTTAACAAGACAACCAATGAAAATACAAAACTGATAACAAGACAATGAAACATGAACCAAAGAAAAGACAGGACTAATAAACATGGTGAAACAAGAGGGTCACATGACAAGGAAACTACATGACATGAAACAGAAACAGGAAGCATGACTAATTTCAAAATAAAAGGCATGAAAACAAAACATGAACAAAAACACATTTAAACGTGACATAACTTCACCACACAATTAATTTTTCAGTGAAAGGTTTTAACAGAATAGTTTGTGTAATTTCAGTTTTTATTTTGTCTTATGGAATGTATTTCTGTTATGTCAAATAGCTTTCTCAGGCCAGTAATACATAAAAAACAAAACACTGTTTTTATGATTACTCTTATTTTTCAAAACAAATGGTAAACATCTTGCAGATTCAGCACATGGTATGGAGCTGTACGTGTAAAATACACTTTTTAATTGTTCTTTTTTTCATTTCCGCTCCTTTAAGTAAAAGGAAAAGGAGTAACTCTAAAAATGATAGTGGTATTATTAACACACATTAACTCTGGTATATACATTAACATTTATGCATTTGGCAGATGCTTTTATCCAAAGTGACTCACAGTGCATTTAAGGTATACATTTTTTTTTTTTTTTTAATCAGTTTACCAAGGAACCAAGCCCATGACCCTGGCGTGCTAGCACCATACTCTTCCAGTTGAGCTATAGGAACCCTATATCTAAAACAAGAAAACCATACATTCATTAGCATTATACAGCTGGTGGGCAGCTCTTTGCAAGGCAGCATTCTGTTTGGCACACACAGTGCAAAAGATTAAGTGGCTGATTACAGCAACAGCTTCAATGGCAGCGTCAGCACCTAAACAGCTATTTAAAGATGTGAGAGTGGAAGTCATTGATTCCCTATAGTAAGGTGTGACTTTGACATACAATGCTAAAAGAAATGTTTGGTGAAGCAGGCAATGGTGCTCCTGAACTGAATATACATTTGTAGAGAAGAAAGCAACATTTCTTAACTTATTACCTATAGAGATTCCCACAGTTCTGTTCTCTGTGAGACAGGTTCAGTGTCAACATCAGCACTTCTCTGGCTATTTTAAGCTGTGAGAGACAAAGATATTGATTGACTGTGCTCCTTTCGAGATGTGTCCCCCTGTACTGTATTTTAAGATATAATACATGCATACATAACTATGTCTTTGATTTGCCCTATACAAATTGAGATGTAAGCTGCAATGTTAAATGTGATGAATGCCCTGTCAATTAGTAATTGTTCAAAAAGATCCTGTCTTTAATTAATCAAAGGAAGTGTTATAAATGTTCCCATGTGGGGGCACTACCAATCTTTGTTTATACACTATATTGCCAAAAGTATTCGCTCATCTGCCTTTAGACGCATATGAATTTAAGTGACATCCCATTCTTAATCCATAGGGTTTAATATGACGTCGGCCCACCCTTTGCAGCTATAACAGCTTCAACTCTTCTGGGAAGGCTTTCCACAAGGTTTAGGAGTGTGTTTATGGGAATTTTTGACCATTCTTCCAGAAGCGCATTTGTGAGGTCAGACACTGATGTTGGACGAGAAGGCCTGGCTCGCAGTCTTCGCTCTAATTCATCCCAAAGGTGCTCTATCGGGTTGAGGTCAGGACTCTGTGCAGGCCAGTCAAGTTCTTCCACACCAAACTCGCTCATCCATGTCTTTATGGACCTTGCTTTGTGCACTTGTGTGCAGTCATGTTGGAACAGGAAGGGGCCATCCCCAAACTGTTCCCACAAAGTTAGGAGCATGGAATTGTCCAAAATCTCTTGGTATGTTGAAGCATTCAGAGTTCCTTTCACTGGAACTAAGGGGCCAAGCCCAGCTCCTGAAAAACAACCCCACACCATAATCCCCCCTCCACCAAACTTCACAGTTGGCACAATGCAGTCAGACAAGTACCGTTCTCCTGGCAACCGCCAAACCCAGACTCATCCATCAGATTGCCAGATGGAGAAGCGTGATTCGTCACTCCAGAGAACGCGTCTCCACTGCTCTAGAGTCCAGTGGCGGCGTGCTTTACACCACTGCATCCGACGCTTTGCATTGCACTTGGTGATGTATGGCTTGGATGCAGCTGCTCGGCCATGGAAACCCATTCCATGAAGCTCTCTACGCACTGTTCTTGAGCTAATCTGAAGGCCACATGAACTTTGGAGGTCTGTAGCGATTGACTCTGCAGAAAGTTGGCGACCTCTGCGCACTATGCGCCTCAGCATCCGCTGACCCCACTCTGTCATTTTGCGTGGCCTACCACTTCGTGGCTGAGTTGCAGTCATTCCCAATCGCTTCCACTTTGTTATAATACCACTGACAGTTGACTGTGGAATATTTAGTAACGAGGAAATTTCACAACTGGACTTGTTGCACAGGTGGCATCCTATCACAGTACCACGCTGGAATTCACTGAGCTCCTGAGAGCGGCCCATTCTTTTACAAATGTTTGTAGAAGCAGTCTGCATGCCTAGGTGCTTCATTTTATACACCTGTGGCCATGGAAGTGATTGGAACACCTGAATTCAATTATTTGGATGGGTGAGCAAATACTTTTGGCAATATAGTGTATATTTATAGGTTGGTTGTTATGTGCGATAATATGATGTAATAAAATTAGTGAATTCTTACTTAAATTACAAGCAAACCTGCCAAAAACAACATGCACTACTATAACATAGCTAAAGAGACTCAAAATGTAACGTATTTATTTGTAAACACCAAGGTGTAATTTGTATTATTCACACTGCATTTTACGAATGAAGATGTGGAAGGATTTCGAAATAATGCCCTCACTCATTATTGCAAACATCTGCTCCCCTTGGATCTCAAATGTACTAGTGGACCAGCGAGTGTGGTTGCATAGACAATACAGCTCCACAGAGGATGCCTACGCTCCTTCCTGTCTCACGATTAGATTAGATAAACACACATTGGGTTCTTTGTCTCTCCCAGCACCCCTGATCAACCCCTCTGCAAGAAGGGAGGTGGGGGGAGAAGGGAAAACCAGTTGCTAGGCAGGCAGCATAACGGTTGCCTAGGGAACTGTAGCAGACACAGCTGTGAGTGAACTGGGGAAAATTCAGAGGGGGAGGAAGAGGCAAGTTCAAGGCCAACACCCCCAATCTGTGTATTGTCCATCAGCACCGCAACAGATGAAGGGGCTGCCGGGGGAGACCTAAAACTGGCATATATTCCCCTCTTGATCATATAGCACGTTGCATTATTCTGTCTTGGTTTCAGATGGGCCACAAGGTTATTTCAGATCATTTCAGCTGGCCTGAGATTATTGGAACCATTGTTAAATATGCAAATTCAGAAAAATCACTGAGTAAGACTGAATACAAATTTGTGGGATAGGCCTACTTCCATTTAACTGCATTGAACCACAATGATATGGCACAAATTATGTCACAATCTAAATATAGTTCCTCAGAAGGAAGACAGACAGACAGACATATAGATCATATTCTATAAAACATTGAATATTATTATATGTTATATATATATGTTATTACATTATATTATGAATGTGTATTATAGTAAATATATTATAGATAGATAATATTTTATAATACATACAGAATATGTATTACAGAATATGTATTATATGTATGTTAATATATGATATGTAGTATGCATACTACAGAATATGTATTATAGATAATATTCTATAATGTGTTATAGAACATTATTATATGCATTATTTGTATATTATATTTTATGTAGTATTTGTATTATTGAATATGTTTTACAGACAGACAGACAGACCAATAGATAGATAGATGTATTTATTATGTAATACATATTAAACTCCTTGTACCTTGAGTTTGCATTAAGTTTGAGTTTGTAATAAACTGAAACTGTTCTCGGAGTCTTTAGTGTTTTTTATGTAATTCTGAATATTTACGCAACAGTTTTGCTGTCTCGTAACCTCTTTCCAGAAAAGCCAAGTGTTGAGCACGCAGAGGCGTGTTAGAGCAATTGCACTGTGGTGTCGTATCTGTGATCAGTAGCTATATCGGGTGAATGTCGTACCGTTGAATCGGGATTAGAGCTTTATCTTCATCTCCTCGGTTACTTCTATAACAGTGGTGGCTTGCGTATAGTCATCATGATGAACGGAAACGTGACTAGGCACCCAAAGCTTTCAGTTATGCAACCGCTGACCTACTAACACACATTCGAGGCCGGCGAGAGGAGAGTGTGTGAGTGAGTAAGAGAGGAAAACTGGAGCAAGCCTCCGACATAACATAAGGACGAAGAGGGAGGGCCAGAGAGAGACACTGCGAATAGCACCACATTCAGGGAGTCACATTAATCGACACAAAGCCAGTGAGTGGATCACGACCCACACGGGACATTTTCAGCACAAACTCAAGTTGGAAAGGGAAGAAAGATCAGGACTGGGACAAGCAACAGCACACAGAGGCGCGGAAGACCGGTCTTTTGAAAAATAAAAGCGGATTATTTTGGTAAAGAAGGGGATGCGATATTTCACTTAGGTGAGTTCAAATGCGTATGTAATATTTCATTTTCGTGTGTTGCATCATGTTTGATGCACGCATAGTGTTTTATTCAGAATCAGAGCAGTTGTGGGCTGGGTTTTGCTACCTTGCAACGTGGCCAGGGCATGTTATTGTTCACATGGAAACCGACTCATGTCGGCATGACTCTAAACGCTTCGCTTTTTCAATGGCTGTTTCTTTTCTTTGTTTATTTCGTTGCATGCCTCCTTGTGGTATTACGTGACTGGGAACTGTAAGGTAAAGCAACAATTTACCTTTGCATTGTACATTGCTTACATATTCACATTCAATGTCGAGACGGTCGTGGCGTGGGGGGAGGTGGTGGTGATGATCATTACGAAATCCAAACGCATGATTGGCCGTGGAGTCAGTTAATGTCAGTGCATTGCGGTAGCACCATTCAATAACTAAATTGCAAGTCGTTGTTTCATCTGACGCATATTGTAAAATAATGCGTGGCGGCTCCCATCTTGGACAATGCATGGCAATGTCATGCCACGCGTGGGGTTTGTCGGGTTGCACAATTGTTCAGTGGCCACCCAACGTGGCGCGAGGAGACAGACCTTTATCTAAACTGAGATTATTCAGCGCTTTTAGTTTAGTCCTTCGAATTTAAATACTACTCACGGAATTCGGAGTTATTCAGTAATCACCTCACAACGTTTTATTCTGGCAATGTTTATTTCCTCTGATGTTTCGCCACTTTTCTGTTTGTTGTGCAATTGGGTAAGTTACTTCAAAAAAAGTAATCCATTACAAATTACTAATTACGCCTCAAAAATTATAATCAGATTACTTTACTAATTATTCATCGAAAAATGTATCGCATTACTTAAAAGTTACTTTCCATAGAAAAGTTTTTGTTTTTCCACTTGATTTAATGTTTTAAATGTTCTCATTATGGGGTGCACACAGAAACTGTCACAGAAATGCAACCAGATGTACATATTAAAATAATTGATGTTTTAAATGTATTCTATATAAATAATAACAAGTATTTTACAAAGTAACTTAAAAGTAAAGTAATTAGTAATGTGACTATTTTTTCAATTAAGTAATTGGTAATCAAATTACAATTTTAGAGGAAATAAATAGTAATTTGTAGTGGATTAATATTTATAAGTAACTTACCCAACACTTAACCCAAGTAATGTACTTTTTACATTTTATTGACCGTAAGTAACTTTAATCTGATTAAAATAATTTTAAATGTAATGTGTTACAATACTTATTGCATGCTTGGTTCATAAAGACTGACCAAACTAAGTAGACTGTGCCCTTAAAAGTTCCACCACTCCCAACTCAGAAATGCCAGGAATCTGAAAGTGTCTCACATTGCTCCCAAACTTCTTGTAATACTGATCATCTGTCTAAAATCTAAACAAGACAAGATTTTCTTTTTAAATGACTTCAACAGACATAATTCAGTTGGCAGATGGGGCAAGAAACATTGTGTTCCTTCACATAATCGAATCTGACAAGTATCCTAAACTTTGATGACCTGAGAACCATGTATGTGGTGTGAACTTGATTTTCACAGACAGCTATTGTGCTTTCGTGCTAACTCCAGTAATTACGAGTCTAGCCAAAACACAATATATCTTGCCGTCATATTGGCCTACTTGGCCTTTAGTTTGGGAGGAGGATGGAGGCGTAACAGTTCTGCCTGCATGTGACTGGGCAAACACATGCATGGAGGCTTCCAGTTGTAAACACTATCCATGTGGGACTGTGCATAACTGTGTGTTTGCTTTGACCTCAGTCTCTATTTCCTGAACTGTGGTGTCTGGTTTTTGGGAAAGTAAAAGTAAACACACTGAAGAAACCAATAATGTCAATTTGCATGTGGTTAAAAGAGAAGGGAGAAAGAAAAAGACTCATGTTTTCCCTGTTTGATCATGAAAAAAGAAGTGTACCAGTTACTTATCTGCCATTAAATAAATGGTTTACAGACACCATATGAATAGTAACTTAGGTATCTGAGCTTAACTCAGATGTCCCAAAGTGGTACCTCAACTATGATAACAATCTGGCATTGAGCCACAACCTGCGGTGTGAACTGCGCAATAATGCATACTCTGTTTTCTTGGCTTATGAGTGCCATTATAAAAGCAGGACCATTTTGCACATTTGTGAGCCTTAAAAGTAGAATCCATAATTGTGTAATCTTTCCCTCTTCCTTGCATTTCAGGAAAATTGCTTGTTCTTTGGTTGCGTATCAGCGCATCACTGGCGTGATTCATAGCCCGCTTTAATCTAATATTCCGCTGCTGACGTATTCTCTCTTTTTTTCGTACCTCCGCAGTGCTGGTAAATTCCTCTCTCATCCCAACTGGAATCCTCAACTCCTCCCTCACCCGAGCACACTATTTTTGGTTGGCACTATAATTTCTTCCCTGCTCAGGCGCGTTCTCTCTCTCACACACTTACGCGCATGCGCGCTCACACACTCTGTTGCCGCCCCACTGACCTATTTTACAGTGCAGAGTCGGACCAAGTGCGCGTACACAGTGTTTACGGAGCAGTCGGTTTCTAGGTCAGTGGGACACACGCAAAACTTCACCACCCTCCCCCGTGCTCTCGTTTGCGATCCTACAGAAAAATGGTCATGCATGAACCAAATAGTTTTGTGCTTTATGTTTTAATAGAAATAATCCCAACAATACTGTAAATTGGACCATAATGAAACAAGTTACATACAGTGTAGAAATACAAAGTGATATGCACTTGTGTGGTATAAGAAAAGGGTACATTCAATCAGGCTTATACTAAATATGCATTTTTAAAGTTCTGTGTTTGGTATTGAGAACAGTTGGCTGTTCATGTTTTTCTTTCTTGTTCCTCTTCTTCTTTTTAAGTGTTGAACTATGTAGAGAATGCTGAGGTTTTGTTTCGGAGATGGTGCAATAGCTGTTGGTGTGGATATGTAATATAAACTCAGATTCTCACGATAATATGCAAAATAGGATGAGCTTACAAAAACAATGACAAAGGATTAATTGTTTTACATTATAAAAATCACAGTATTCTCTACTATAAAAAAACAAAAAACAAACCCAAATTTGGGCAAAACTGTAGAATAAATTAAATAGCTCAGCCCATTATTGTGTAAAGAATTACCCAAAGGTATTTGCTAATAAGTGGTTTAGTAATGCTGAACATTAGTAAACAGTGAATCACATTATGTACTCATTCTTAATGAACCAAATGTTCTTGGTTACAATGTCAATAAATTATGTTTGGATCACAAATAAATGTCCAAAAAAAGAGTGAGGGTTATTTCACAACTTCTTTTGTGTCTCCCTCCATTATTTTCCATCCCTTCATGTTTTTGATCTCTCTCCTGCAGACCTGGCAGTCAGTCAGGTGTCTCTGATTATGTGACAGTGCAGTATCTTACACAATACGTGTCGTACTGCAGCGCGTCATGATCTCCTACTCTCCGTGCTTCGGTACTCTACTGACCTAAATTTCTCTAGAGCTCCAATGACAGGGAGAGAAGTAGAATTTCAATAGCTGCCAAGCTTGGAAATGGAGCACTGAGCTGTTTCTGAAAAACTTGCAATAAGAATTTAGTTTTGGACTATTGCATCATTTGACCTTTATCTATGAATTTGTGTTAAAAAATTGTAGTTGGAGAACTACATAATTCTTTTGTAATAATACAACCCAAATTCCAAAAAATGTTGGGACAGTGTGAAAAATTCTAATAAAAACAAAAAGGAGTGATTTGTAAATTATATTCACCCTTTGCTATATTGAAAACAATACAACTACACATTATATGATGTTTTACCTTGTGAATTTCATTGTTTTTTTGAAAATGTACAGTAATTTCAAATCAGTTGTTTGCAACGCGTCCCAAAAAAGTTGAGACGGGCAATTTAAGACTAATAACAATTTGACGATTTGAAATAACAAGGCATGTGAAACAGTAGATGTTTAACAGGTGAGGCAATTGTGTCATAGTACTGTATACTGTATAAGGAGCCTCCAAAAACGGCCTAGTCTTTCAAGAGCAAGAATCGTTCAAGACTTGTCAATTTTCTAAGAGATGTTTCAGCAAATAATCCAGCACTTTGAGAACAATGTTCCCCAAAGACAAATTGGAAGAATTTGGGGCATTTCACCCTCTACAATGCACAATAT
The DNA here is from genome assembly GCF_019703515.2 of Myxocyprinus asiaticus. Lineage (NCBI taxonomy): Eukaryota > Metazoa > Chordata > Actinopteri > Cypriniformes > Catostomidae > Myxocyprinus > Myxocyprinus asiaticus. The sequence continues at coordinate 44,006,908 of NC_059352.1, read as the reverse complement.
AGTTAAAAGATTCAAGGAATCTGGTCAAATCTCGGTGCGTAAAGGGCAAGACAAAAACCACTTCTGAATGCGCATGATCTCTGATCCCTCAGACTTCACTGTCTTAAAAAACGGCATTCATCTGTAATGGATATCATGAACATGGGCTTAGAATAACTTTAGTAAACCTTTGTTACTCAACACCACTCGCCGCTGCATCCACAGATGCAAGTTAAGACTTTACTATGCAAAGCAGAAGCCCTACATCAACACTGTCCAGAAGCACTGCTGACTTCTCTGGTCTCGGTCTGATTTTATATGGAAAGTAGAACAGTGCAACTGTGTTTTTTGGTCCGAAGAGTCCACATTTCAAAAAGTTTTTGAAAAACACAGCCGTCTATAATAAACAAGGTTCAGGAAAGGAGGAAGCGGGAACCAAATTAACAAATAACAAGACTTTAATCAAACACAGACTGAACTGAAATATAACAACAATTTGACGCACACACACAGCGGCCATGTGCGTCTCTCTCTCTCTCTCTGGCGTCCCTGGCTCCTCCTTTATCTCTCTCCTGCTGATTGGGCAACTCAGTGCGGGGCGTGCATCCTCTCGGCCCGGCCATGCCCTCCTCCTTGCCACACCGCCGTGCTATCCGGGCCAATGAGGAAAAGGATCATCCAAGCTGTTATTAGTGTCAGGTTCAAATGCCAGTGTCTGTATAGGTCAGGGGTGTGTCAGTGCCCATGGCATGGGTAACTCACACATCTGTGAGAACACCATGAATGCAGACAGATATGTACAAATTTTGGAGCAACATATATTGCCATCCAGCACTGTCTTTCCCAGGGACATCCCTGCATTTTCTAGCAGAACAGCTTCAAACCACATAATGCCTGAATTACAAGTGCATGGCTGTGTGAGCAGAGAGTGTGGGTACTAGATTGGCCTGCCTGCAGACCTGACCTGTCTCCAATTGAGAATGTGTGGCACATTATGAAGCACACCATACGGCAACAAAGACCCCGTACAATTGTGCAGCTAAAGACCTATATAATGGATGAATGGGGGAAAATTCCACTTTTTAAACTTAATAAACTTGTGTCTTCAGTGCCCAAATGCTTAATAAGTGTTAAAACAATTGGTGATGTTTCACAGTGGTAAACACGCGACTGTCCAAACTTTTTTGGAGCATGTTGCAATCATCTGATTTGAAATTACTGTGCATAAAAAAAAAAACAATGAAATTCACAGGTTAAAACATTATATAATGTATAGATGTAGTGCTTTCAATACAGCAAAGGGTGAATATAATTTACAAATCACTCATTTTTGTTTTTATTAGCATTTTTCATACTGTCCCAACTTTTTTGGAATTGGGGTTACATATTAATCATAATAACTTTAACCTACTTTATATTTTTTTACTGTATTGTTTTAACCTCAACTGTATGACCTGTTTTTTTAATGAATTGTTGTAGACACATTTTTAGTAAACAAATCCTGTTTTATTGTCTCTACAGATCTGCTCAACAAAGACTGGAACAAAACAGTGAGCTGAGACAGATTTGATGAATGATCAACATCTTTAGGAAGGTGCCTGAAAAAAACGAGGTCATTCTCCGACAGTAACCCCAGCTTACACGACCGCCGTCAACCATCAATAACAAGATCTAACTTGGCTTCAACAGTTTCAGGAGGAGCTTTGCCAGGTCCAAGTTAACAAACTTGTATTGTCTTCAATCAGACAGAACTGAAAGAAAGCTAAACAAAAAAAGGGCACGTTCCCTTTTCTGGAAAGAGAAACTCAAGAACAACCTATCCAATGACGGATGTTTTTGTTGAATTTCATCTTTTTCTTATCTTTTTGGACAAGAAACTGGACACTTGAACATATAAAAGACTGGTTAGAGAAGAAAATAACATCCATCAGAACTCTTCCTCCTTGGAGGAATACAGAACCGCATACATCGTTGTGAAAACTGACAACTAAGTGCGTTTTTAAAGTATTAATCACAAATTAATCCTCAATTGTATTACTTTAAATTTCAATGTCCACTCAGTGCCAGTTATACAAACTGGCCTCAATAGGAGCATAATGGAAAGCCTAAATCTACCTACCCAAAACAATAGTGCCAGCTTGGAAACTTTAGAAACCTTCTCAAACTACAGCGAGAGTTTGCCATCTCCTCAAATCGCCAGCCCTCCACGTCAAGGCCGACTAATAAAACCAAAACCCAACACAAGCTGTCGGCGGAAGCGTGAGTTCATCTCGGATGAAAAGAAAGATGCGTCCTACTGGGAAAAACGGCGCAAGAACAATGAGGCTGCCAAGAGGTCAAGAGAGAAGCGCCGGATCAATGATATGGTGCTGGAGAACAGGGTTTTAGCACTGAACGAGGAGAATGTGCGACTGAAGACAGAACTCCTGCAATTGAAATTGAGATTCGGTCTCATAAGCTCTGCCTCTTATATGGAGAAAACCCAGCAGATCAACAATGACACAGAGGTGGCAGCGAATGGTGCTAATGGTACCGAAGCAACCTCGGTAAATTCATACTACTCAAGCAGTGGATATTCCAGTGCTTCTCAGGTCATGATGAACTCTGATTCCTCAGAGGCTGAGCAGCCTACCAGGAGTGAACGGCACTCAACATTACCCAAGTACTCCCCCCGTGGATCACTGTCCGACATGTCCGATGGATCATCGCGGGACAGCCCTGAACCTATAAACTATGACATCAAGCATGAGAGCTCTGGAATGGATATCAACAGGCTTGAGGCAAGCGTTCTTAATGGCATGTATAATGGCCATCAATGTCTTGCACGATTGGAGACTCACCAACTGCAAGAAATGGAGCAACAAGAAGGGGCCAACACCACAGCCCCTCCATCTGCCACGCCCCAGAGAAGTGTCATCCTCTTCCGTTCTGGAAACAGCTCCTACCCAGTTGAGAGCCAAAATGTTGAGGACATGGAGCAGCAGGTGGTGTCCCAACTGCAACAAAATGGGCAAATCACTCACTTTACTCAAACAGGGTGCAGTCTATCTATCAGACATGATGGTTTAGAGACTCTTTCAGAAGTGGCACAGCAGCTGGCCAGGAGGTCTTTGGATTCACGAAATTGTGAGTTCACAAATGGCAAAGCAGATGCCAGGGAAAGCCGGAGGTTTGTCATTCAGAAACACGACCTAAATGTTCAAGGACAAGGTCAGGTGCAGGACAGCACCCCAAATTCTTTTGCCCCAGATCTGTTCAATGAATCTGGAAAAGCCCAGCTATACCAGCGCTCAAATGTCTACCTCGACACTCTCAATGAGGAGCCCCCAGTGCTCATATATGAAGGCTGCCCAAGAACAGATGGATTCTACCAAGAGCACTCATTTTCAGGCAAGGATACCTCCTCTAGTGACGGAGACCCTCGCAGCTCAGATAAGGAAGCCTCCACTGATGATGAATCGCCCTCATCCTCTTCCTCTGATACTGGTTGCTATCATGCCATCCACCAATCAGCACCCTCACCAACCATGGTCACCAATGATGGTTGCCAGTTTGGAGACAACCAAGGCGAAATGAAAGGCACAGCGCTGCCACACAAGCTAAGACTCAAATACAGAGCACTATCCAACAGCAGCTCCCAGGATGTCCACAATTCAGCTTCAACAGCTGCTACATCACCTGATTCCGTTCTGCCTCAGCACCCGTATCTGGCACTAGCGCAGGTTAACCAGCAGCAAAGCAGCGGTTCTGGAAGCAGGGAAGGGGAGAGTGAAACAGCAGATGAACTTTGCACACAACAATCTCCTTGCAGAGAGAAAGACGAGGGAAGGAAGGAAAATGGGAAGAGGGGCTCAGGTGGGCGAGGCAGAAACAAGAAACGTGACTGAGACTGAGATCCTTTAAATACAGTTAAGACAGGACTTGATAAATGTAATTTTTACCATCCTATAGAGGGAAAAAGAAAAGGTACAATTACTTGCATGAAAATCTATTACTTATATTTAACACCAACCAGAAAGTGTAACTTGTTTTGTTCTTGGTCTGTTTTCTAATCAAGAACAATTGTGTGACCTTTTAATGCAGCTCTGTTCTTTCACTCTTTCAAAAGCACTTAATAGTAACTCAAAGATACAAAGAGGAAATTGAGCTCTTTCTAATGATATTTTTCCTCTTTCAAAAACAAGCCTACAAAATGACTCTGTATAGCAAACTTTGACTCCTTTTTACATATCTCTGCCATGTTTGGTAGCTTAGCTCAATGAACGGGTAGTTTCTGAACCCAGTATGTAGTTCTCTCCACAAGTTCATGGATTTAAGGACACAAGTACTTTTCTCCCTACTGATTTCAGAAGGAAAACCTCAGATTTATACCTGTCTCACTCCTCTCCTCTGCCTTTGGACTTTAGCATTATTCAAGCACTTGGATTATATAATACTGTGACATGACTAAACATATCATATTTCAGTATATTTTATAAGAAACAAAACAACAACATGTCAATCTTTAAGAGTAAAAAATTGGGAGAAAGAATATGAACAGTCTACTTTGGATTCCTGTATAGTCCTGTATGTTCATTATGTCTGATGCTTCCATTTATATTTTTAAGTCATCATACTCATCTCACTGTATCGCATTGATTGAAAAATACCTGAATGTTCTTCTCATAGTGTTTGTCATTCATAGGTCAACGCTAACTAGTGAAAATTACTTTTCACCTCTTGTCCATCACCTTACTGTATTGTATCACTGTAAAGGAGGCTGATGGATTGACCCTCTGCAAAGGTCACTGTGACCAATTCTTTTTTTAAAAAAAACATTGCAATCTATCTGACATTTAAAAAATTAGAGTCAAAGCCCTTTCAGAAATGTCAAGGCAGCCTCTTCTGAGACTGCGCTAACATGCAGACTGTACAATGTGTAAGATATATCATTGCCATCTTGAGATGGTCGTGTCCTCTGTGGTCAGGTTTCAGAGATGCCTCACATGCTACCTCATAAGAAGAAATAGTTGAGGTTACGCAGAACTGAAGGGTATCTCTTCTTCTTAAAGGGGAATGAGACTTTGGTGCGTGTAGCCCATTACATTGTCATACCCAACAACAGTTACCACAGAGTAAAATGCTGCACTCAGTAGAGGGTCATAGACACAAATTTAGCACCAGTCCCACTAGTTGTCTTTGTAGAACTTACCACAGCTAAAAGCTGTTTCTGCACTGATTTTTTTCTTTCTTCAGATTTTATACAATTTGTGTTTATTGTTCCCAAACAGGTGCCTGGCACTGGCCACTATGTAAAAAATGTACAGACAAATTCTCTTTTGAGTATTTTAAGTTTGTATCGAGTTTATTTTGGCATTCTATAATAATAATTATTATTAATATTGTATTTGGTTTTTTTGTATTCCAATGCTACTATATTTCTTGGGGGGGGGGGGGGGGGGTATTTTCTTGTGTATGTTGTGCATTCACCTCAATGTGATGCAGTATGTATGTATTTTCATGTCCTGTTCATCTATTTCGCCTCTCTACCCTGGTGTATTGTTTGGTATTTACTGTTTTCAGAAAGAAAAAAAAAGTTTGTAAAAAGGGGAGGGCGTACCTGTCCAGGTGCTCAGATTGACACTAAAAGAGCGACAAGAAAAATAAAACAAGTTGTATGTTCATTTTAAGCAGTCTAATGTCATTATTTGTATTTTTATGTAACCCTTTTGTTTATACTTACAAAGCCATGCTCACACATACAAGCCTTAAAGGGCTCATGACTACACTTTTTTTTTTTAATCATTTTAGGTCCAGGTCCATTTATATTGTCAGTATTTTTTTTTTTTTTTTTTTTTGCACCAACAGAGATTTTAACTGCCCCATCTTTCAATAACAGTTCCTTTGCAAAGCTTGAATCATATTGTGACTGGTTCACAAGCAATCCATGCTACACAAATAAAAAAAACACATATAATACATGCTAAAATGAGCCAAACACATACAACCCATGGTGAAATGTGCCGCACACACATAATCCTGCATTGAAGTGTTTAGGAACTGTTTAACTTCAGTTGCTCTTTCCTAATGTTGGTATGTTTCAGCAGAGGCCAAAACAGAGACTCTGATCTGCACAACCACAACATCTCTCATCTTCCATGTCGGTTTACACACAGGATGAGACACGGTTCTCACAGCCAGCGGCAGCAGTGGAATTGAGCAGAACTAGATATGTTTTTAAAAGTTGAACATGTTCTGCTCTTAAAACATGGCACACATTGCCGGAAAAGCACCAAAACTGACAAAGACATCCATCTAGTGCATGTTTACATAGACCAACAATTAAAAATAGCACATATAGAAAGAACACATCCAGGACGCAGTTATCCTTAAAATAGCAAGACAGCACAGCAGAATGAAACTGAATAGGGGTCTCCTTTTAAGAGTTATAACTTGTCACAGCGGTGCAAGACACATAGCAGCTGTCAAATACATCAGTCTAGTGCATGTCTATGATGAAAAATCATCACACTTCCGCGTTCACAGAGCGGAAGCTTCGCTTAGTAGCGTAAAACAACTTCCACTGCAGTCTGTTTCAATGGTAGTGCCCACAGCACGGAATTATTGTGGAATTATTGTACAATTTATCTCAAATACTTAATCTAAAAAAACCTACCTCACCTTACGGTCATTACTCAGGGATAATGAAGTATAGAAAACAATGTCATGTTGTTTTATTATTTTAAACAGGATGTATGTGACCAGGGACCACTTCACGGAGTATAAGTATGTTTTTTATTAGAGGAATGCAAGAATATAATACAAACAAGAGTACATTTACACATTAAAGATTGCCTCTCTCAGATACTATTACACATTAAAGTGCAAGATAACACATGGTGAAGTGCTGTGTTACTCCAAAGAAACGATTAAACGACTGAAGTTTACTGCCAAGTGCATCCAAGTTGGCTTAATTTATTTAGAAAAACTGCTATCGTCCATAGACAGATCGATGGGCGGATGTTTGGTCACACTACTATGCGGAGCCGGATGTGACGACACGCGGACTGTGATAAAGGCCTATAGTCCAGTTGGGCACAAGATTGGTGTCCTGTGTATGTCCCCTTTGGTGTGCAGGAATAGTAGGCCTATCTGTCTTTCTCTCTCTCCTCTTCACCTTTTCCGATTTAGAGACATTGGGCGGGCCAAAGGTGCGATGAAGTAAAAATAGGCATTGATGACTTGAAGTGGAAGTGATCACGCATTAATGAAGGTCTCCGTGTGACGTTACAAATTCACGGAAGTAGAAAACGAGGTATTTTTGCAGCTTGGTTTCAATAAACCTTTTTTTGCATTGAGGAGGAAGTTTTGAATTCTGAAACGTATACAGTGCAGTATGTTTATGTTTAAAAACTCCTATATGTCAAAAGATCAAGGAAAATTTTATTCCTCATGTCATGACCCCTTTAATGCCCCTGAACATACTGGAAAATTAAAGGCAACATGAAATAAAAATTAAAATAAGATACAAAATTATTTATTGGTTATTACAACAACAACAACAACAACAACAACAAGTCTTTTTATCAGTCTTTTATCAAAATGCTACATTTCTGAAATGACTTTACTTCCGGCATTTGTCATGAATCCCTTTTACTTTATTAACCAACCACCCTGGCTCCATTCTGGTATAGAACGCCCACTTTTAACAATCCAATTAATTCCAAATGGATAAAGTCCCAACCTACATTTTGAATATCCTGTTTCAAACAGGGTTTAATGTTGACTTTAAACTTTTACTATGAACAATCCTAGTCTGCACTCTTAGCATGACCTGACCAACAGAAAGGCAGATCTCTCTTTCCAATTATTTTTCCTCTCCCGTCCTGGCACAACAAAACAATTGAAATAAGTCCTGTGCAAATGCATGGGGACACTTTGTACTTCTGCAGGGCACAAAAGTCATTCAGTATGATGTAACACCAGCCAAGTCACAGCACTTGTGTCACAGCCCAAAGACACACACTAGGGAGCTGCAACTGAACACAAGTACACACTCAGATGCTTTCTCTTTTTCTCTCTTCTCCAAATGCATTAAAGGATTAAATTACCAGGTATCCTAAAAATACGTCAAATGCAAATGATACAAAATTTGAAAGAACATGAGATAACTGGAAAGGAGCACGATGTGGTTCTTGTAACTGGTCACACTATTCTTTGTGAAAAAATACAGTACATGCTCTAATTCTAAGAAATAAAAATAGACGAGTGCAGAAAACAAGTTATGTAACTGTTCTGATATCAGATGACATAAAAAAAAAGAAGTGCTTGAAACTAAGGTCATAATCCAATCGTTAGCTACCATTTATTTATTCATCTATTACTCTGGGTAGAGCACCAGTTTGTTATATCACCTACCCTCTCAGTGGCATTAAGTATTACACACAGTACTTACACAACCTGCCGTACAACCTTCATCTAAAAGCATGTTACCAATTCTAGCCTACCTTAATTCACTAATTTACAATACAACACCCAGTAGAAGATCCATATTTCAAAATAGGGATCATCTCATGTGAACATTATAATCAAAACTATTTTCATTTAATTTTTTTTAACTTCTTCTCATTTATTTTAAATGAACCTGTGCTGTTGATGACATCACATGAATAAACAAGTACTGAATGATGCTGCTCTACCAGTTGCTACGGTAGCAAGAGCGAAACACAAGAACAAAAGCAAGGTGACTTTTAGCCAGAGCTGCAGTGCTTTGTACTCTTCAGTGGTCGTTTTTCACATTTTTTCCCCTCTTTCCCCCTTTTTTCCTGTTTTTTTTTTTGTTTTTTTTTGCTCAAGAGTATGCGGAACCTTATGAAAGCAGGTCAGTGGAAAAGTAGGTCAGTGTGAAGGGGAGGAGAGGGATGAGAAAAGGGGAATTCAGAGAGAGAGTGGGGGGGGGGGGGGGGTTAAGGAAAGAGTAAGCAGAAAGCTGCATTGTGATCTCATTAATAACTTAATACTATACAGATCGGAGTGCTTGAGCATGGAACAAGTCAATACAACACAAAACACACAAATTAAACTGCTAAAGAGTATCTGATATAACTGGAAAAAACAACAGATAATTCCTTAATGATTTGCTGCATTGCATGACAGATTTCTGCAGTGACATATTTCTGAAGACTTACTTATAGACTTATAGTCTTATAGACTTACTGATATCTAATCAATGTACACTGTAAAAATCTGTAACCTACAATTGCTACCTTAAGGAGACATTTTTGGATCAGTCTGATTTCTACTTGATCTAACCCTTAAAATACAATGGCAAGAAAAAATATGTGAATCCTTTGGAATTAGCAGGTTTTCTTCATTAATTGGTCATAAATCATCTTTATCAAAGTCACAAGTATAGACAAACACAATGTGCTTAAGCTAACAACACAAACAATTATAATCTTTCACGTCTTTATTGAACACATCCCATTAAAAATTCACAGTGCTGTGGAAAAAGTAAGTGAACCCTTGGAGTTAATAACTGGCCGATTCTTTGGCAGCAATAACCTCAAACAAGTGTTTCCGGTAGCTGCGGATTAGGCCTGCACAACGTTTAGAAGGAATTTTGTACCATTCTTCCTTACAGAACTACTTCAGCTCAGCCATAGTCTTAGGATCTCTGGTGTGAATGACTCTCAAGGTCATTCCATAGCATCTCTATTGGGTTAAGGTCTAGGCTCTGACTGAGCCACTCCAAAAGGAGGATTTTCTTTGTTTTGAAGCCATTCTGTAATGGATTTACTTCGATGTTTAGGTCCATTGTCCTGCTGCATCACCCAACTTCTACTGAGCTTCAGCTGGCGCACAGCCACTCTGACATTATCCTGTAGGATATCTTGTAAAACTTGTAAAAAAAAGTTCCTCGATGATGGCAAGCAGTCCAGGCCCCGAAGCAGCAAAGCAGACCCAAATCATGATGCTCCCTCCACTGTACTTCACCGTTAGGATGACGTTTTCATGTTGATATGTGGTGCCCTTTTTACTCCATACATAGTGCAGCATGTTCTTTCCAACAATTCAACCTTACTTTCATCAGTCCACAAATAAGTTTCCCAGTAGCGTTGTAGAGTATCAAGGTGATGTTTGGCAATATTTTTGTTGGAAAGCAGCTGCTTCCTTCTTGGTGTCCTGCCATGGACACCATGCCTGTTTAATGTTTTCTTGTATAACAGACTCATGAACAAAGATGTTAACTAGTTCCAATGATTCTTTCAAGTCTTTAACTGTCACTAACCTTTTTCTTTCCACTGTAGGTTTTGTTGGTGTAACATAATGTATTCAGGTTGACTTTTCAATGTTAAATAATGTTTTTGAGTTGAAAAAAACCAGTTAATTTAGATGTGACCACATGAAGCACATTTTCTAGGTTAACATTTTTCATTATACAATATTAGCAGATAAAATTTGCCATAATGCAAACACATTAGTAAGTACTAAGTAATATTAATTAACTACATGTACATACTGTGTAACTGTTTTGTGCAGCTGCATGTAAAAACACTTTGTTACAGTTATTACTATAGTTGGCTGGACAAAGAGTTTGTCTTGCCCCAAAATCATGCTATTGGTTGCAATGATGTTACTGTGCCAGGCTGTTTTGAGATGCTCCAGGAAGCCACAATGTATTGAAAGTTCAGAAGTGTTTACACCTTTGGAGAAATCAACCTCCAAACAGCTTATTTATAGCTGTCTTTGCACAATAAACTGTGATACGAGTAAGTAATTTAACATGGAAGAATTAACTTCACCTTTAATGTTTCACTGCTGTTGATTTGCTCACTGGAGGCTTGCAGAAATTGAGGAAAGACGAGGCAAATTTATATAGCGCATTTTATACCCAAGTGCTTTACATAAGCATGACAGAGGTAAACAAAATAAACACATACATGATATAAAAGGAGAAAGAACAGAGGCAAGAAAAGAAGGAAAACCAGAACAGAGTAAGGAAGAGTAAAATGATGAGAGGAAAAGCAAAGAGGAAAAGGGGGTAGAGAGAGGAATGGAGTGGGAAGAGAAGATGTTATGTCTCCAAACATCTGCAGGAGCGCTGGGATTCCAGAGCACAACATAACTCTAGTTACATAACTGAGCTGTCTAAGATGTAGGTCAAAAAATTAGAAGGGAATGTAGGTCAGAAAACAAGGGAAGAAGTGTCTGTGTGTTTATGTGCCATATGGATGAGTATTGTAACGTATCAAAGAGAGTGTTTGTGTACATATGCGTGGCTGTATGTGGGTGTGTATCACGTATCAACGTACAACAGTATTATAATAAATTTCAATCAGTGAGGGTAATTTCATATAAATAATTGTCAATTGTGAATCATGTAAATTTTATGTTGCTAAAAGTAAAAAAAGAAATGCAGTGTGATTCACATAGGCAGATCAACTGAAAGGCCAGCACAGAATGTAGGTCAGCCAGCCCTGCCCACCCAACACCCCATTCCATCAGTTCTGAAGCCACAATCTCTTCTTTCATTTTGGCCAGTCTCCTTTGCTTTTAGGTCAATCAACATTAACCCATTACGTTTATTCTCCATCAGTCTCTCAATTTACATTCTCTTTCTTTCTCTTTATTTCTGGAAACGGTTACATTGTCTTGTGAGCCGAATATATGACATAGTAACCAAGCACTAAAAATGCTCTACTCTGGTTAAACAAGCACAATTTAAGCAAAAGAAACAACTTTCTTGGTATATACAGCACTTCCGGCTTGAGGTTATCGGTTATATCTTTTTAAAATTCAGCATTTTGAACACACGTTCTCTGCTCCCATGAGGTTATGTAATAGTACAGTGTCCACTGGATGCGCACTTCAGAATCTCGTTGGATGTAGTACTGTAGGTCATCTGTGTATTGTATACCCACTCTTTTATGAAAAGTGAGGATTCGGACACCCTACACTATTGACCTAATGTTTTTGGCATACTATATAGTGAGAAATATGCTTTTTTGGATGCAGCCAGAGCCATGTGCAAGTAAATGCAAAAGTATACTTTGGTTATATACATGCCGTTACATCTTGCGTACAGTGTGCATGACACAAATTTCGTCATCTGCACAGTAAGTGCAGACTGTCTGCTTGTTTTCTAGTTGATTGTACTAAAGAGAATCACAAATCAGTCATAGTGCGAATATGTCCATGCGTCTTGCACTTGATTGCACGAGTGTACACTTTGAAAGGCTGGACCACTCGGCCATGCACAAGACCAATGGCATGCAGAAATATCAAGTATACCCTAGCCCAATGGTTCTCAAAGTGTGGAGTATAGTAAATCTCGTTTACTTTGACACATAAAAAAAAAAATTGTGACAACACATGCAAGAACCAATGTGCGTAATTTCTTTTCCTCCGCCTTCACGCCTTTTGCCTTGTTTGCCATTTATTGGCATCAGGGACACTCAGTGCGCTGGACGTATCGTATGTAAACAAAGATGTGCTCGCGTGCACGCCCGACTTAATGGGTGAAGAATTTAACACTTACTGGTCTGGTCCTCACTGAGGAACAGACCAGTAAGTGTTAATTCTTCACCCATTAAATATCTCATATGGCTTCAGAAGAATTTAAATATAGCACACGAGTGATATTCACAACTTTTATGGTTCATAGCAGCGGCATCTTTGATTTTTGACAGGAATGACGAGTCTGCAACAGATGGACATACTGTACAGTCTCTTCAATGGGTTGTACAGTTTTTTAAAGTGTTTTTGGATTGTTCCACTGACGAAACATTGAAAAATATTTCAAAAAACACAAAATATGAATTGTAGAAAATTAGATGTGACCTAATTTTTCACTCCCATCAAAAATCAAAGATGGCGCTACAGTGAGTAAGGTCTATTATATTAACATTGCTCCTGAGCAGTATCAGCAATAGTATAGCAATGCCCTCCAAAACACCCTAGCATCATGGAGAAGACTTTTGAACAGGCTTTTTTGATTGTCCTTACTCTCTCTCAACTCTCAAAAATCAATCTACCTCCTCCGCTGCACCTGCGACACAGTGCATTCACAAATTACTTTCCAAATTTATCTTAGTCTTAATTGACATTTCCGGTCATTATCCTCTCTTTTGTAATCATTTCTTTTAATCAAACCCAAATTTCTCAAAACAAAGAATAAAATGAGAGGGAAGGACACCCTGTTGAAAAAAATTCCACCAACATCACACCTACCCCAGATTGCACGCAGCAGTGATCTAAGGGGCTGGAGTCTTTTAAACGTGCTTTCATGCTGCATGATTGCACTCCTTTCCCATGTACTCTATTGCTTGATATTAAGAGCATGACTGTCTGCACTAATGGAGGAATTTGGTCATGTGACCAGCAGAATTTGGTCATGTGACTGGCAGAATTTGGTCATGTGACCGGCAGAGATAGGCCTGCATAAACAACTGCTACTCCAAAGAGGGAGAGATGCTAGAATTCCCATTACATGAAAAACCTCAGAGGACAGTTGGATTGCTCAGAGGTTGCTCTTTGATAACTCAGGAGACTTACAGTGCCTTCAAAACTTAAGACACTTAATACACTTAAATGTTACTGCACTAAAATATCAAGCTAAGTAGCATTTATTTCCATGAAAGAAAACAAAAGCACACTTCTCGAGCAAAACATTATTAAAAAAAATTATACGTTTTTTGCGTTTAAATACATAAAACAATAGATATACTGATCAAAATGCAGAAAAGTATTTGAACACATTCTGGTTGTCAAATGTTAGAGGAACATTTCCATAGTTAATGTGATGAACTAGAGCTGTAGTTACTCTGTTAGGACACCTGTGTAAACTTGAGAACTGACTTCAAAAGGACCTTGTGACCAGTTGGTTCTAAGTACTGGCAGAAAAGTGATGCTATTTCTGAGAAAAGGTATAGAAACTCCCACATGATTACATGGGAAGACAGCATGTTGTTTCCAAAAGCTCCAGTACCCTAGGATTGACAACATTATGCCAACTCACTGTCAAGCGGCATCTCCCATCAGATATTTTTGCATCGGCTCAAGCATGTTTACCTTCCCTTTTGGCGTGAATGAAAACGTGTTGCGTCAGCAATGTGGGAGACCTGGGTTCTCATCCCTGCATTGAAACCAGGGAGTAATTGCATTCACATAATGTAGTGACAAGTGCAATTTGGAGGTTGCATTTTCCCCTCTAACATTACATTTTTACTCTACTGATGGCAAGGACAGATTAAGAACTGAGAGGCCCATGGGTCGGTACACCATGGAAACAAACTAGGGCAATTCCACAGAAATTTCAACCATTAAGTTTTAAGCAAAGAGACAAAACCACTTTTAAATGGTTTAGGTCTATATTTTACTATATTATAGTGCTATAATGAAATCTTTTAGGAAAATGCATGGTTGCATTTCTAAAGCAATATTTTCAAACAGCCATTTTACATGCTTGCAAAAGAGGGGTCAAAGGACTCTTTATTTCTACTTTATATATACACTTACTTTGTCATAACAGTGCTTCTTTGTAAAATTATAAGAGCCACATGAGGTTGCTGCATTTCAGTGCTATGTCAAGTCCATAATCTTTTAGAGGTTAAGTTTATATAACTCAAACAATATTCATTAAAATAAGTTGATACTAGCTGTACAAAGCTAACTTAAGTTGATGTTAAGTATATTGAACAAATGGTCTCTCTTCGTTACTTTAAACACCCATAATAATGCTTTATGGATGTGATAGTTACGGTAGCTTTATATAAAATCATATGGATATCAATGAGAAATTTAAACATCCACAGCTCGTTCTTTTACCATGATTCACTTTAGTTAATCAATTAAGCAGTATTCTGTGTATGTAAACTGTGTAACTATGAAGATACTGAATAAGCCACTCAAGTAATAAAACAACTAAAACTCATAAGAGAGGAAAACGTCAATCATCTGTTTAAAAGTTCTACACTATAAAACCTGACCTAACCCATACTGGTTAGAGTATGTGCTTTATGTGGTAACTTAAAATATGACTGAATCAACCAAACACCAAGTGATTACAAGAGATCAGTTCAGGTAGAATAGCTCCACCTAAACTGCACAATTTCACCTTTTACAGTGTAAATTTAAAGGAAAAATCTACTGGTACTGCAGATGAGGAAAAATGTTATTGAAAGAATGGATGTCTATTCGTGGATCCAGTGTGAGATTTACAGGACCCATCAATGCTTTTTAATTAGATCTTTATTATTAAGAAGAAGGATCTGTTTAGAAAATCATTGGTTTAAAAACATTAATATCTGCATCTTTTACTTATTGGAATGAAGCAATCGGTTCTAAATGCACACACCCAACCCTGACAAACTGCAAATGCATAAGTGGCCTCTTATGCCATTTGAGCTATTGTCAATAGATTACATAATCAGCACCACCAATAAAAGCTCCAGCCCAAATAAAAGCTCCACATTATGTCATTCAGTAAATGCACATCAACATATCGTTCCATTATAGGAGAACTGCAAAGATTACACCCATACTATAATATGTCACTCCCATAAAAGAATTGGTAAAAGGCCCTGAAATTGGGAAAGGAGGGAGGCTGGAATTGCAAAGAAGGTGTAAGATTAAGGTTCTACAGTTACAGTTTAAAAGAAGTCAAAGAAAGTGGGGCAGAAGTGTAAGTGAGGACTAGATTTCTGCTCATCCATTAAATGTGGCAGAAGAATTAGGCCAATAGAGCAATGAGTCAGACCAGAATTATGCAATGAAAGCGCTCAGGGTATTGCCACATTCTTTGTGTATACATAATAGAAAGGGGGGGGGGCTATGGAGAAAGAGAGCAAGGCTGTTTGCATGCATGCATCTAAGTATGTGTGAACATGACTGGCATGTGTTCTTGGTATAATGTGGGTGGATGGAACAGCTGCCTTCAATGTGAGGCAGGAGCCCATAAGGTTTGTAGGAAGATCTTGTTAGTTTGCATATGATTGTTTAAATGTGAGAGGCAACAAAATGTGTGCCAACTGCTATGATCAGTCCCTCTAGGATTTTGTGATCTTGCGATCATAAGAATTAGTGCAAATTCAACAATTCTCTGCATTATTTGCGGTAGCTTGCAATTTTGTATAATTTCTGCATACACCGTGATCTGAGGTAATCAGGTCATTTTTTTCCATGTTTGGCAGCAGCAAAACTAATCCGTGAAAAGTCTGATGCAGTCGAGACATCTCCAATTACACAGCTGCCATTCAATCACTTCCACATGGGGTTGCCAACTGTCCCATTTTAGACAGAGGTCCTGTATTTTGGCCCAAAATGATGCTCAGTTTCCCGTATTGTAGAGCATAGATGTTTGAGGGGGATCCTATTGTGATAACTATCAAAATCTTTGTCTAAACTTTTGCTGGACCACAGATGCTGCGCATATGGCAGTTAACATTTAATTTTAAGTGCTCTTGAGGAGCTGCTCTGAGTGCGGTATGCAGTGCAGTTTGATGACGGTCAGGGGCGGTACTAGGATGTGATCTTTGGGGGGGGGCGTTTTTAACTTTAGGGTGGGCAACTGTTTATCTCCTTGTCAGACCGGGGGGTGCTCCTCCTTGATCATTTCACTTGGGTTGGTCCCTCTTTATCATGTTTTGGTGTTGGTCCGGGGAGCGGCAGAAGTTTTGGGAGGGCACAAGGAAAATCTAGAGGAGCAATGCCCCCCACCCCCTTAGACCCAGTCATGATGACGATCAGAGTTTATTTGGAGTGCTCACATAATGCACTGTTGCACCAGATAATGAGACACAAAAAAATGGCGTTCATGTCATATATTTGCTTTAAATTTGTAAAATGTGATCAAGGTGACCAGACATTTCAAGCTCCAAAAATCACATAAAGGCAGCATAAAAGTAATCCATATGTTAAATCTATGTCTTCAGAAGCAATATAATAGGTCTAGGTGAGAAACAGATCAATATTTAAGTTCTTTTTACTATAAATCTTTCACTTTTGTGAAGATTTATAGTAAAAAAGGATTGAAATATTGATCTGTTTCTTACCCAAAGTGATTGCATTGCTTCAGAAGACATATTTTAAACCACTGGAGTCGTATGGATTACTTGTATGCTGGAGTTTGGAAGGTCTGGTTGCCATTCAATTGCTTTGTATGGACCTACAGAGCTAAAATATTCTTCTAAAAATCGTCGTTTGTTTTCTGCACAAGAAAGAAGTTATACACATCCGGGGTGACATGAGGTTTAGGTTAGTAAATGATGAGAGAATTTACATTTTTGGGTGAACTATCCCTTTAAGGCCCCTTCATTGATCTCTTATTAGACATTTCATGGGTTTCACCTCTTAAATGTATGGTATTTTTGCATATTACTGCATATTCAGTTATTATGCACCTACAGGTAATTGCACTTATTATTTATTTAATAATTGCACTTATTAATTATGCACTTATTTGTGTCATTGACACAAATTACACAAATATACCATGATTGTTTTGACTTTTCACTGAAAAACAACACAAAAAATCATGCAGATGGCATCACAATTTCTGCAAAAAGCCGCAGTAATTCATTTTTGGTCGCAATAATCAAGAAAAGTGCTGCAAAATCCTGGTGGGACTGTATAATGAAACCACTTGACAAAAATGGCATTAATCTGCAATCATAAATCAAGATGTTTGGAGCATTGCACAGTAACAGTTCTGCATCAATCTTCCACTTACAAGGACACTTCACATTAATAGAGCACTTAAGTTCTATGAAGGATAGACCATCCTCTCGACCCAACACTCTTTGATCCCAATTATTAATGGATTCAATATAAAGGGGAATCTTACAAAACCTGCTAAGAAAATGTCAATCATATTTTGCACAAGAATTGGGATAGTAAAATGTGCTTAATTATCCTTAAACTTATCTCACAATGCAAGAAATCTTTATAGTCTTAAATATAGGCTTCATTTTCTTTAGTATTGATTATATTTTTCTTTTCTTTTGATTTTGCAGAGATTTTTTTACAGGTTTCATAAGATGCAACATAAATTCCAACAATAAGGAGGGTTTCAGAATAAAAACTATTCATTATCGAAAAAATTATGTCATTTGAAATTCATTTAGGGCACTTTTACACTACATACACTGTTAGACACATATAAGCTAAAGGTCACCTGTGCCACAAGCACATTAACCCTATTATCCATTAGATAAGCACCTGTCTGCTCCTTCAGTCTAGTTACCTGCAACCGCCAACCTGTCTACTCCTCCAGCATGGCCAAGCACAATACTAGTCCCTGATACAGCTCAGTCTTTTTGACCTACATACTTTGCAGATACACATATGCTAACTGACACGCAGTCTAATCTGCAAGACATAATGCTGATTTGTGGAAGTATTCTACAAATGTAAGCCTCTTCTTAAGATCTGTGGTTAGAATTTTGAACTAATTTCATTTTATTCTGTGACATACAGAATTAATTAGTAAGTGAGTGCAAATTAACGTATTAGTGGTGTTTATTAAGGCAGCATCACTACTACTATAACTCATAATTAGGGTGAGTGATTTTAACAAACCCCTTACCCTGTTGATTAAACTTTGCCATATAACTCATAACTTGTAGTGGTGACTAGACTTCTGGTTTTAGCCTGGTGGGCAAAAAAAAAGACCCAAAAAATCCCATAGACTTGCATTAAATGAGAGACCAAAGGCATTTTTAGGGACCAGAATAATGTGCAACAGTCTGGTTATGGAAGTCAAATTTCTATAAATTGTTTCCATACATGAATGTACTTGTAACGATAACTTATAAATCCTTAAAGACAGGCCTACCATGAGTTCTGAGGTTGTTAATTGATTGTATATACTTCTTTTGAAGACATTATTCTGTGCTATTTCATCTTCATTAAAAAAAAAAAACATGTTTAGTAGTGGAGTTTCTGATGAAGAACTACACCTGTTTGAGAATCATGGCAAACAAAGTACATCAAACAAGCTCTGAAGCAATTACCCAATCCCATGATGCACTGTAAATGATGTATTCGAGTCTGTCTCCCTACACTATCAAACTACTTGTATATTTGTATATATCTGAATAGTTTCCACTGTTTTTTTATTAGATTTTGTAATTCGCAATGCTTCAAGGGATTGTAGTTTATGACCTCATTAAAAATGGTAAGTACACAGTCTTGTACCTTTGTCTTTTTGTCGGATTTTTAAAGAATTTCTTGCTTCAAAATCAATGTATATACATAGTTATGTGATTCACAATGGAGCTGATTGGTTTGGTTCATGGCATAGAACTCTTTTAAGGAGGATTTTATGAAATCCCTATGGCACAAATTAACGGGAAAATTACTTCCAGAACCAAGATGGCTGAACAAGTGGGCAGGCACTGTTGTGCTCTGTGTCGTAGAGAACTGGGGTGTGCTTGTTTATCTTTGGTCCAGTAGTGGTTCTGCCCTGGGGGAAACACAAGCTAGATCCCATACCGCCTCCGGCAAGATGCCGCCCCGGCGGCTGCCCATGTCACCCATGCCTAAATCCGCCTCTGTTTGGGTCAGTAATCAACAACCTAACAACCACCCAGAACATCTTATGCCACCCACACACTATACGACTTTCAAAGTCATTGGATTGCTGTTCTTTTCACACTACACAACTGTCTGTCTATAATGGGGTATCTTAATGTTGCTGTGGTTTACACAAGGGATGGGCAACAGGGGGTCACACATTCCAATAACTCTGTCTGGTCTCCAAACTACGTTTCACAACAAAACGCACAAGAAGTGATACAGGAAATGACTTAAGATCACATGTGAGACAGGAGTTCCCTATCTGTCACTCACTCGAAGTTGTTTTGATGTAGTGACACTAGGGGTCACTCTTGGGAGCCCCAAACACCTCTGCTTTTTGAGCCAGTGGGAATTGGCGAGTGGAATTTGCATACCACTCTCCCGGACATACGGGTATAAAAGGAGCTGGTATGCAACCACTCATTCAGATTTTTGCTTCGGAGCTGAGCTGTTGTGTTCAGCGAGCTGAATTACTCTGCTGATCCATTCACCTCGAAAAGCTGTTGGATTTACGGCGAATTACAGCGGCTTCTCCCCCTCTTGCACTGGTGAAGTGCAGAGAACACCCCATGGCACTTCAGCAGCTAAAAGAGTATATATTTTCCCTTCTTAAAAGAGTGTCATTAATGGAGAGCATCTTTTTAAAGTTGCCTCTCAGTTTGTGTGTATTTCCTGGTTGCGGTCGTTACCTCTCCGCATCCGATGGCCACGATCGTGGTCTTATGTGCTTGGGCGCTGCCCACGCAGAGACAGCGTTCGTGGACGGGTCATGTTCTCACTGCAAGAGCGTGACCATGGCAATGTTGCGGTCGCAGTTTTTACTTCGTTAGAGGGAAAATCACCCAGTGGCTCCCCGCCTCGGTCCTTCTACCTATGGGTTTGAGGCCACGTCGGTTAGCACTGGGGCCGATTTGATTTATGGCTCGCACTTTCCAACCTGTTGCGATGGCTGACCCGGACCGTCCGAGGTCAGCCATCGTTCTAGGGAAGGGTGCGATAGAGCCTGTATCTCTGGCCGAAATGAATAAGGGGTTTTACAGCCCCTACTTCATCGTACTGAAGAAAGGCGGTGGGTTGCGGCCAAACTTGGACCTGCGAGTACTGAACCAGGCCTTGCACAGACTCCCGTTCAAGATGCTGATGCAAAAATGCATTTTAGAGAGTGTCCGACATCAAGATTGGTTCGCGGCGGTAGACCTGAAGAACGCGTACTTCCACGTCTCAGTCTTACCTAGACACAGACCCTTCCTGCAGTTTGCTTTCGAGGGCCGGGCGTACCAGTGCAAGGTCCTCCCCTTCTACCTGTCCTTGTCCCCTTGCGTCTTCACGAAGGTCACAGAGGCAGGGCAAGGAAGCTGGCGTCCGCATCCTCAATTATCTCAACGATTGGCTAATCCTAGCTCACTCTCAGGATATGTTGTGTGCGCACAGGGACCTGGTGCTCATGCACCTCAGCCGACTGGGGCTTCGGGTCAACTGGGAAAAGAGCAAGCTCTCCCCGGTTCAGAGCATCTCTTTTCTCGGCTTGGAGTTGGACTCAGTCTCGATGACGGCGCGCCTCATGAACGAGTGCACACAGTCGGTGCTGAACTGTCTGAAGGTGTTCAGACAGAAGACAGCGGTTCCACTGAAACTTTTTCAGAGGATCCTGGGCCATATGGCATCCTCAGCGATGGCCACACCGCTCGGGTTGATGCATATGAGACCGCTTCAGCACTGGCTTCGGACTTGAGTCCCGAGATGGGCATGGCGCCGCGGGACACATCGCGCGGTCGTCACGCCGATCTGTCACCACCTCTTCAGCTCTTGGACCGACGTTGCATTTCTATGGGCAGGGGTTACGCTAGAGAAGGTCTCCAGGTGCGTCGTGGTTATGACGGATGCCTCCAAGACGGGCTGGGGCACCATATGCAATGGGCACACAACCACCGGCTCCTGGGCTGGCCCGTGGCTGTGTTGGCACATCAACTGCCTTGAGTTGTTGGCAGTACTGCTCGCCCTGCGGAGGTTCCGACCGTTGATCCAGGGCAAGCACGTGTTGGTCTGGACGGACAACACGGCGACGGTAGCGTACATCAACCGTCAAGGTGGTCTACGGTCCCGTTGCATGTCACAACTCGCCTGCCGTCTCCTCCTCTGGAGTCAGCAGCACCTCAAGTCGCTGCGAGCCACTCAAATCCTGGGTGACCTCAACACCGCGGCGGATGCGCTGTCACGACAGGCTACGCTCAGGGGAGAGTGGAGACTCCACCCCCAGGTGGTCCAGCTGATTTGGAGTTGATTCGGTCGAGCACAGGTTGACCTGTTTGCTTCCTGGGAATCCTCCCACTGCCCGCTTTGGTACACCCTGACCGAGGCACCCCTCGGTGTAGATGTGCTGGCACACAGCTGGCCCCCAGGATTACGCAAATATGTATTTCCCCCAGTGAGCCTACTTGCACAGACCCTGTGCAAGGTCAGGGAGGACGAGGAGCAGGTCATCCTAGTAGCATCCTACTGGCCCACCCAGACGTGGTTCTCGGACCTCACGTTCCTCGAATTCCCCTGTGGAAGGACCTTCTTTCTCAGGGACGGGGCCATCTGGCACCCGCGACCAGACCTCTGGAATAGTAGACACGATCACTCAGGCTAGGGCTCCCTCTACAAGGTACCTGTATGCCTTGAAGTGTCGTCTGTTAGCTAAGTAGTGTTCTTCCTGACGCGAAGACCCCCAGAGATGCGCAGTCGGATCGGTGTTTTCCTTCCTGCAGG
Source organism: Myxocyprinus asiaticus (assembly GCF_019703515.2). Classification (NCBI taxonomy): domain Eukaryota; kingdom Metazoa; phylum Chordata; class Actinopteri; order Cypriniformes; family Catostomidae; genus Myxocyprinus; species Myxocyprinus asiaticus. The sequence continues at coordinate 43,984,621 of NC_059352.1, read as the reverse complement.
AGAGGTTGCCTTGAAGGTGTATGTGGCCGCCATTTCGGCACATCACAATGCAGTGGATGGTAAGTATTTGGGGAAGCACAATTTGATTATCAGGTTCCTGAGAGGCACTAGGAGGTTGAATCCCTCCACACCGTGCCTCATCCCCTCGTGGGACCTCTCTGTAGTCCTTCGGGGTCTACGGGGAACTCCTTTTGAGCCCCTGCAGTCAGTTGAGCTAAAGGCACTCTCTTTGAAGACTGCCCTCCTGACTGCGCTAACTTCCATCAAGAGGGTAGGGGACCTGCAGGCATTCTCTGTCAGCGAATCGTGCCTGGAGTTCGGTCCGAGTTACTCTCACGTGATCCTGAGACCCCAACCGGGCTATGTGCCCAAGGTTCCCATGACCCCTTTTAGAGTTCAGGTGGTGAACCTGCAAACGCTGCCCCAGGAGGAGGCAGACCCAGCCTTGGTGTTGCTGTGTCCGGTGTGTGCTTTACGCATCTATTTGGATAGCACGCAGAGCTTTAGAAGCTCCGAGCAGCTCTTTGTCTGCTTTGGTGGACAGCGGAAAGGAAGCGCTGTCTCCAAACAGAGGATCACCCATTGGGTCGTTGACGCCACTGTGATGGTATATCACGCTCAGGACGTGCCGCCCCCCTGTGGGGTTATGACCCCATTCTACTAGGAGTGTAGTGGCCTCCTGGGCCCTGACCAGTGGCGCCTCTTTGGCAGACATCTGCAGAGCAGTGGGCTGGGCAACACCCAACACCTTTGCAAGGTTCTACAATCTCAGGGTTGAGCCGGTTTCGTCCCATGTATTGTCAGGTACGAGCAGGTAAGTTCCGGGACAGCTGGCCGGGTGTACCGCTTGCACATAGTGCCTTTCCCCTCCCTTGGGGTACAGACTTGCGCTTTTGATTCCTAGTCGTGTTCACAAGCTGTGATCCCTGGATGAGTTTCCTCCTTAGCCCTGTGGCAGACGAGTTTGCAGAGAAACTCGCTGCCGGCCCAGTATGTGTGCTAATTAGGCCCTGTACTGGGGTAGGTGCTCCACAGCTCCATAGGTGCTGGTTCCCCCATGTGATATCTTCTGCAAAATCGTTTCCCTGTCAGTAAACTGCATCATCCTTGGGCAGAGGCCCCTCTGCCCCCGGTCACCATGTTTGTAGAAACACCTCCCCCCTCGGGTATGACCTACCATGTGACTTCTCCACATGATATACTTCCGACAAGACTCGGTAAGATCATATGACATATTTCCACTCAAAATACCCCCCCCCTTCTCTGGGCGGGGTGTGGTCTCCGCGGTGTCTTCCCCTTGGGAGTGACACCCCCCGACGTAGACATTTATAGCCCCCAGTCGGTTAACAAATTCCAATCTTTTTGAGAAGAAAAAAGAGGAAAAGAGGCCATGGCTGGGCTAGCCTTTTATTTGCTGGGCAGTCGACTTGTTCCTGAAAGACCGTTCGACGCTCATAAGAGCTTTGGGGGAGGTTACGTGACAGCCTGGTGCACTGGCTACGAGGCACACAGCGGTCTGCCCGTCTGGCACCACCAGTCCACGTAACACAGTTCAGCTAGTTGTGGCGTTTTGTATAGGGACCCCTAGTTTCACTACATCGACACAACGTAGAGTGAGTGACAGATAGGGAACATCCTGGTTACTTTCGTAAACTCCGTTCCCTTATGGAGGGAAGAAAACGTTGTGTCCCTCTTGCCACAACACTGAACTACCCGTTGAAATGGCCGGGACCTTGTCTCGGCTCCTCAGCACAAAACCTGAATGAGTGGTTGCATACCAGCTCCTTTTATACCCGTATGTCCGGGGGAGTGGCATGCAAATTCCACTCGCCAATTCCCATTGGCCTTTGTTCAAAAAGCAGAGGTGTTTGGGGCTCCCAAGAGTGACCCCTAGTGGCACTACAATGACACAACGTCTCGTTCCCTCCATCAGGGAACGGAGGTTACGAAAGTAACCAGGACGTTATTCCCTCTAAAAATGGTGGTCCGCAAGAAGCTTGAAATTCAAGTTGTTTATGCGCTGATTTTCAGCGAAAAATCAAAAAAGAAAAAGAAAAGAATATGGAGAATTGTTGGGGAGACGCGGGCAGCAAGGATTGTCTGTTCTGCAGAGAGAGTTGGGGTAAATAAATAATTTTGCAATGAACACAGGTAGCTGCCTGCTGTTGTTGTGGCTCAAGGACATGTTTGTGTTTTGTTTTTGTTTCAAATAATTGAAAAGCTTATGTGTATGCAAATTTATTCTGACAGAAACTCTATTTAAGCCAATTTATTCTGATAGAATCTATATTATTGTGCCGACCATACAAATAGATGCATGATAAGACTGGGTTCAGGGAGCTCTTTCATTGGCTGTAGGTCGTCACTGATGTAATTTCCAGTCAAAACACATTTCACACTTCAGGACTTGGAGTCGCAGACAGGTCTAGATGTTTAACCTGCTAAATATCTGTCGGGCATCTGCGACGCATCGGCGCATCTCTCAGATCCCGTCTTTGAAAATTCACACATAGTGATCATCGGTCATGTGAGCGAGCACCGATTTGCCTCTGATTTCGGTCTTTTGTCGCCGTTCTCCATTAACTGTCGATGAGTGGAAATTCAGGGCTAAAATCGTGTAGTGTAAACTCGCCATTAGCAACTGCACAGCGTGCAAAAATGACTTACAACACCTTAGCAACCACATAGCAACGCCTTGGCAACAACCCTAAAACCAAAGCAGGTCAAACCTGTGGGCAAGCACCACTCACATTTTCTTAAAAAAAAAAAAAAAAATTTAAATAGCGAACAATAGAAACCATAAAATAAACAAACAAGAAATGAGAACAAAATGACTAAAAACTCTTTGCTACATGCTGCTAGAGGGCAACAAATTCACATGTAAAGATAATATTGTAAAGCTGATAGTTTATCATTCTAAACAGTTTATAAGACTTTAAATTTGACTTGGATGAGCCACATTTTAAGATGGTTGAAAGATTATTATATAATTTATTATAAAACCACATCTGTTACACCTATAAACTCATATTCTTCATTAATGCAACAAGTTGCTATGTTACTTGGCAACCACAAACAGCCAACAGTTAGGATAATGAACAATATTACTAAGCAAAATAATTGTTTGCGTCTTCCCTAATAACATCCCTTACCTGTGGTACAATCACTGTAACACACAGTTACTGTATCCTGACTTAATGCTTTAAACATTAACTTTATGCAAATAAACAATACCCCTAAACTAAATTTGTACAATCACTTCATCCAAACATTGTCTTCACATGGCTTTCACATTTAATTGGTCTATACTTTTATAAACTGATGGAACGTTCTGTTTTGAACTCCAAAAAACTTCCATCCACACTTACTTGTTCCGTTCACTAAACACACACATAAACCATGCCAAATAAGGCAGTTTTTTAAGGGTTGGTTGTGCTGTTCTGATATTACTGCCTTGCAAGTGTGTGTGACTCAGGGAATCATTATAATGGAGAAACAAAGCTTCATATCTATGGCCAAACAAACCCGTTAAACACCCAAGCCCAAGGCCTGGAGTGGCCAGCAGCTGTTGGAAGGAAGCTCTGTGAACACTTTCACCCATGCCCACATCTTCTTCTCATCCTCTCTAGCAATTCCTGCCAATGGCCTGAGTGGTCCCGCTCTTTTTGCGCTAATCCAAACACTTAAGTTGATGGGAGGTACAGACATGTGACCACGGGCTCACATGAGGCCAGTTGCTCAATCTCAGAGTGAGTCAGCCAAGGGCATGACTGCACAAGTAAATGTAACTAAAGTCAAGAAACAATTACATGGTCACTTATTCCAGTGAGGCACTTAACAAACAGGCTATAGATTGGCTTGAACTCGAAACTAACCGCATTTGAACATTTGGCATTCCATTCCTTTATAATATTGTGGTCATCAAGTTTATCCTGATGTTATCATGTATGACAACAGCATTTCTAACTGGTTAGAAGTAGAAAATCATGCTTTAAGTCATAATTTCCCAACTTTTTTTTGTTGTCATATATACCCCCACAACAACAACAGCAAGGCTCATCGACATTAAACAAGAAATATGTTCCTGGATATTGTCACGTCTAGATGTGTTTTTGTTCATGTTTTGTGTTCATGTCTTTTATTTTAAAGTTTAGTTACTGTTCATGTTCAGGTCATGTGGTTTCATGTCATGTTTGTTCCTGTTTCCTTGGTCATGTGATTTCATGTTTCCCTCCATGTTCATGTGTCTTGTTTTCATTGGTTTATTGTCTTGTCATTGGTTATCATTGTCATGTTTCTCCCTTGTCCATGTATTTAAGCCTCATGTTTGCCATTGTCCATTGACAGGTATTGTGAATGTAGATTAGGTAGATCAAACAAATACACTGCCTGGCCAAAAAGAAAGTCACTGTTTGGATTTAAAAAAGCAGATACTTAAGAGCCTATGATTGGATCATTATTGCAGTGATTAATATGTTTTAGCTGGCAACAATTCTTTTAACCCTAACTGATGCAGTGTGTAGCTTCTCATTTCTTAAACAACCATGTCGGAAGACGTATCTGTGGTCATGGAAAATTTGTTACTGTGTTTCAGAAGGGGCAAATTACTGGCCTGAATCAAGCAAAGAAAACAACTAAGGAGATTGCTGAAATCACTGGAATTGGGTTAAGGACTGTCCAACGCATTGTTAAAACCTCGAAGGATAATGGTGAACCCTCATCTTCGTGGAAGAAATGTGGTTGGAAAAAAATCTTGAATGATCGTGATCAGAGATCACTAAAGCTCTTGGTGAAGTCAAATTGTAAAAATCGACAGTAGAATTCATGGCTATGTTTAATAGTGAAAGTAAGTATTTCTACATTCACAATGCGAAAAGATTTTACAGGACTGGGACTAAACAGCTGTGTGGCCACAAGAAAGCCACTTGTTAGTGAGGCTTATTGGAAAAAATGACTTCAATTTGCTAGGGAGCATAAAGATTGGACTGTGGAGCAATGGAAAAAGGTCATGTGGTCTGATGAGTCCAGATTTACCCTATACCAAAGCGATGGGCGCGTCAGGGTAAGAAGAGAAGCACATGAAGCGATACGCCCGTCATGCATAATGCCCACTGTACAAGCCATTGGAGGCAGTGTTATGATCTGGGGTCGCTTCAATTGGTCAGGTCTAGGCTCAGCAATGTTATGCGGCAATAAAATGAAGTGAACTGACTACCTGAATGTACTGACTGACCAGGTTATCCCATCAATGGATTTTTTTTCTTCCCTGACAGCACGGGCATATTCCAGGATGACAATGCCAAGATTCATCAGGCTTAAAGTATGAAAAAGTGGTTCAGGGAGCATGAGGAATAATTTTCACACATGAATTGGCCACCATAGAGTCCTGACCTTAACCCAATTGAAAGTCTTTGGGAAGTGCTGGAGAAGACTTTACTGAGTGGTTTGACTCTCCCGTCATCAATGCAAGATCTCAGCCAAAAATGTATTTAACTCTGGACGGAAATAATTGTTGTGACGTTGCATAAGGTTGTCGAAACAATGCCATGACGAATACACATCGTAATCAAAGCTAAAGGTAGTCCAACAAAATATTAGAGTATGTGACTAGTTTTTTTGGCCAGGCAGTGTACATTAGCATATTGTTTATAGACAGAATGTTTCACTTTTAATTGACTATATCACAATTCCAGTGGGTCAGAAGTTTACATACACTAAGTTAACTGTGCCTTTAAGCAGCTTGGAAAATTCCAGAAAATGATGTCAAGCCTTTAGACAATTAGCCACTTAGCTTCTGATAGAAGGTGTACTGAATTGGAGATGTACCCGTTGATGTGTTTTAAGGCCTACCTTCAAATTCAGTGCCTCTTTGCTTGACATCATGGGAAAATCAAAAGAAATCAGCCAAAACCTCAGAAAAAGAATTGTGGACCTCCACATGTCTGGTTCATCCTTGGGAGCAATGTCCAAACGCCTGAAGGTACCATGTTCATCTGTACAAGCAATAGTACGCAAATATAAACACCATGGGACCAGGCAGCCATCATACCACTCAGGAAGGAGATGCATTCTGTCTCCTAGAGAAGAACGTAGTTTGGAGCGAAAAGTGCAAATCAATCCCAAAACAACAGCAAAGGACCTTGTGAAGATGCTGGAGGAAACAGGTAGACAAGTATCTATATCCACATTAAAACGAATCCTATATCGACATAACCTGAAAGGCTGCTCAGCAAGGAAGAAGCCACTGCTCTAAAACTGCCATAAAAAAGCCAGACTACAGTTTGCAAGTGCACATGGGGACAAAGATCTTACATTTTGGAGAAATGCCCTCTGGTCTAATGAAACAAAAATGGAACTGTTTGGCCATAATGACCACTGTTATGTTTGGGGAAAAAAGGGTGAGGCTTGCAAGCTGAAGATCACCATTCCAACCGTGAAGCATGGGGGAGGCAGCATCATGTTGTGGGGGTGCTTTGCTGCAGGAGGGACTGGTGCACTTCACAAAATAGATGGCATCATGAGGAAGGAAAATTATGTGGATATATTGAAGCAACATCTCAAGACATCAGCCATGATGTTAAAGCTGGGTTGCAAATGGGTCTTCCAAATGGACAATGATCTCAAGCATACCTCCAAAGTTGTGGCAAAATGGCTTAAGGTCAACAAAGTCAAGGTACTGGAGTGGCCATCACAAAGCCCTGACCTCAATCCAATAAAAAATGTGTGGGCAGAATTGAAAAAGCATGTGGGAGCAAGGAGGCCTACAAACCTGACTCAGTTACACCAGTTCTGTCCAGAGGAATGGGCCAAAATTCCAGCAACTAATTGTGAGAAGCTTGTGGAAGGCTACCCAAAACGATTGACCCAAGTTAAACAATTTAAAGGCAACGCTAACAAATACTAACAAAGTGTATGTAAACTTCTGACCCACTGTGAATGTGATGAAAGAAATAAAAGCTGAAATAAATCATTCTCTCTACTATTATTCTGACATTTCACATTCTTAAAATAAAGTAGTGATCCTAACTGACCTAAGACAGGGAATGTTTACTACAATTAAAAGTCAGGAATTGTGAAAAACTGAGTTTAAATGTATTAGGCTAAGGTGTATGTAACCTTCTGACTTAAACTGTGTGTGTGTGTGTGTGTATATATATATATATATATATATATATATATATATATATATATATATATATATATATATATATATATAAGAAGGTGCCTAACCTCGACTAACATTAACAATTAATAAATGCTGTAAATAATATATTGTTCAATGTTTGTTTATGATACCTAATCCATTAACTAATGTTAACGAATGGAACCTTACTGTAGTGTTACCGATGGAAATTTCATGAGACGCAACTGGTTGTCAAACACATATTGAGCAATACACATTAGATATTATATGGAATATTATTATATCAAATGGAATACTGATAATTCACCATTGTTGCACAGAAAATCAATGTGATACAGTATTTATTTGTATAGTACTAATTTCTTTTGCAATAAACAAAAAACAAAAAAAGATATCCTGTGACAGTAAACTTACATAGATATATAATAATAGATTATCAGTATATTTACAGTTGAATTAGTTGCATTGTTAGTTGAACCTCAGTGGGTTGAAGACTTTAGACCAGACAGCGTGATTATCTTTTCAGACTCCATGTCAGCCCTCAACAGGCCCGGTTCTACGGGGGTGCTTGAGGGTGCTAAACACCCTCAAACAAACCTTAGGGCACCCTCAATTGCAGACCAGGGCAAACTGCTGCCCGCGGGTCGATATATCATGAACGTTTTTTTTATTAGATCTTTCATTTATCTGGCTTTGGGACCTATCGCGCATCCATAAGCTTTTATTATTATCAGGGTTGCCAGATAATAGACGCAATACCCCAATCAGAGATTTATACATGCACAAATAGGAATAATTTCGCCTTAGGTCATACTTAATTTATGCAATCTGGCAACCATGTATGCGAGTGCGTGCGCTCTCTCTCCTCTTCTGAAAAAAACCTTAAAGTGCTCAATAGGGCAATATTCTGCTCAAAGAAAAGTGTGATGCAGCAACTCCGTGTCCATTCGTGATGCTGCATGTGCTGTTTAGTGCCAAGTCTGCGAGCAAACCTTTTCAGTGATGAACTTTAGTAAAATCCCAATAGATATTCGCATCATTCGCATGCATGCGAGCAAAACCAAGCGAGAGAGGAAAATGTATGTTCTTTGTGTTATTTGTAAAATGCTGAAGTCCCTCATATCTGTATGCCAATGTTTCTCTGGCAGTAATCATTTATCAGTGTAATGCAGCCTGTTTTATTCAGTTGTGGACCATTGACGAGACTCGCATCATGACCCATGAGCATGTAAACAGGTTGATAATGTTCTGAGAAAAAAACAAATGTGTCCACTTTGTGGCCAAAATTAAAATAAGCCTTTAGAAAATAATAATTAAATAATTTTAATTATATTAAATTAATTAATAATTTCTGAATATTTTATTTTACTATTAAACCAGACTCCTGATGTAGAGTGTTAAATTTAATACTAAATTACCACTGCATTGAAGTATGGTAAAATAAACAATTAATAATTATACTCAGTCTTAATTCAGTTTTACTAACACGTGATAGAAATGCAGCAGCAAAACTTCAAGCAATTGCAGAATGGTCCCATCAGTAAACACTTCAGAAAATTGTGCATAATTCATTGAGTGCATGAGTGCACTACTACTTCTAGGATTAAAAGATACAACTATGTAAAACTTTTTATCTTCTCTCTTCCATGTTCTACTTATCTGATGTGGCCCCTGTACCAAAACAATTGCACACCTCTGCTCAATTGAATATGTAAGTCTAATACTGTAAACTGGCAAGCAGATTTCCTTGAATCCCAGCAAACACACAAAAATCTCTGCAGTTTGTGAACACACAATTGCTGCATCAAAACTTATAATCGTGTATGATTGTGCAAATTAGTATGTCCTAATCTGCACGCACAGCATTTTGCTGTCATTTTCAGCAACAGAACATGTGAAAAAAATGAAGCAGTAAATGTTTTGTACATCAAAAATTGTTATTTTAGTATTTAAACATGATTTAATATATTTAAAAAAAAATTAATTACGATACATCTCCACTTTACACAGAGCACTCCCACTATTTTCTGAAGCACCCTCAGTGATTTTGTTCTGGAACCGGGCCTGGCCCTCAATAGCATCATGTCATTTCAGTCTACTAGAGAAGACATACTAAATGATATACACATGATTTTGAAATCACTAGATAATATGAAAATTTATATAAAAATGTTTTGGGTGACGGCTCACAGGAGTGTGTGATAATGAGATTGTAGACCAGTTGGCAAAAAAAGGCATTAAAAATTAACTTGATATCTATAAATATTCCTTTAGGTTGAGGATAAATTAAATCAATAATTAACAGGTATTCTAAAAGAATGGCTGATGAAATGGGACTCATGTCATACAGGAAGACCTTTTTATAATATACAACCATCAGTAAAAGACACATACAACTTGGGCCGATATAGGAAAGAGGAAGTGGTTTTAATTACATTTATTCATTTAGCAGACGCTTTTATCCAAAACAACAAAGCAGTGTTATCTAGTTTGCAATCTGGGCATACAGGACTTAATGCATCTTTATTTATAAACCTATTTAAATACACTGGTGGTAAAAAGTTTGGAATAATGTACAGATTTTGCCTTTATAGAAAGAAATTGGTACTTTTATTCACCAAAGTGGCATTCAACTGATCACAATGTACAGTCAGGACATTAATAGCGTGAAAGATTACTATTACAATTTGAAAATTTTTTTCAGAACTTCTTAAACTACTTCAAAGAGTTCTCATCAAAAAATTCTCCACGTGCAGCAATGACAGCTTTGCAGACCTTTGGCATTCTAGCTGTCAGTTTGTCCAGATACTCAGGTGACGTTTCACCCCACACTTCCTGTAGCACTTGCCATAGATGTGGCTGTCTTGTCGGGCACTTCTCACGCACCTTACAGTCTAGCTGATCCCACAAAAGCTCAATAGAGTTAAGATCTATAACACTCTTTTCTAATTATCTGTTGTCCAGTGTCTGTGTTTCTTTGCCCACTCTAACCTTTTCGGCTTTTTCTTTGCAATTCTTCCCATAAGGCCTGCACCCCTGAGTCTTCTCTTTACTGTTGTACATGAAACTGGTGTTGAGCGGGTAGAATTCAATGAAGCTGTCAGCTGAGGACATGTGAGGCATCTATTTCTCAACTACAGACTCTGATGTACTTATCCTCTTGTTTAGTTGTATATCTGGGCCTTCCACATCTTTTTTTGTCCTTGTTAGAGCCAGTTGTCCTTTGTCTTTGAAGACTGTAGTGTACACCCTTGCATGAAAACTTCAGTTTTTTGGCAATTTCAAGCATTATATAGCCTTCAGTCCTCAAAACAATGATTGATTGAAGAGTTTCTAGAGAAAGCTGTTTCTTTTTTGCCATTTTTGACCTAATATTGACCTTAAGACATGCCAGTCTATTGCATACTGTGGCAACTCAACAACAAACACAAAGACAATGTTAAGCTTCATTTAACGAACCAAATAGTTTTCAACTGTATTTGATATAATGGCAAGTGATTTTCTAGAACCAAATTAGCAATTTAGCGTGATTACTCAAGGATAAGGTGTTGGAGTGATGGCTTAGGTAGAATTGATCACTCATGTTGTTTGCACAGAAAACAGTAGGTGGCGGTATGGCGCGATATACGCCAATATTCAGCTCAAAAGATACTCATTAAAAGATATTCGCAGTAATATTTGCATTACTATTGTTACTTAATAAACAAAAACACAGACCAAAAAAGCTTACCCTGAAAAAGAGTAAGGTGACAGTTAAGCTAAAATGGACTCCCAAAATAATTTCTGAGAATTTGCCTCATTAAAAATAAAGGTTCACTCTTCCTTTAGTTTTGCTGTTGTCTGTAAATACTGTCTGGAGGATATGAGTTTTTGGTGATTATGGGCATTATTGTTTGAGTACTGTTTGAGACACATCTGACATTGCCAAACCAGTGTTCCAACACCTTATGGCCTATTAATTTACATAACTTTTTTAGTTGTTCGTGATTACTAGATAATGATTTTTAAATGTACTCACAAAGCGCAATTTCCAGGCGACCGCTGAGAATAATTAGAAAACAATTATACTCGCTATAATATACTTTTTTTAATATTTCAATGACTTTTCCAAGCCTAGAAATCACTATATTAAAATTCCCTGATATTTACAGGTTTTCCATTACGGTGGAAACCCTGTCAAACCTAAATATGTGCCATAGAGTCATGTTTAGTATCATTCGTTTTTGTCAAGCCTACCTGCTAATAACGACAGGTGAGAAATTGAGATATCACCGGGGGCACGAGGAGTTCATATTCAATCTCAAGTACAAGGGCGACGGTTGTGGTTGAAATCCAGTGACCGCAGAGACAGAAATCTTCAGTCCAAGCCAAAGGCGATCTCCCATTGCCAATGAAATTGCGAGTTTTCAACTGTTTGGTTAACTTAGAAAGTGTTCATTATGAGGTAACAAATGTATCTTAGCAACTCGACAAAAAATAAACGTCAAGTTGATGATGCCAGACACGCTTCCTATAAATCTATTAAAATTGTAAACTTTGAGCACAAACGTGGATAGTTTACAAACCTGCGCTAACACATTTGGTCACTGCATGAAACTCTGCTTCCATCTGCTGGATGAAATGCAGTAAGCATGGCTTAGGTAGTTTTCACACTGGGCACATTTGTTGCGGTCCGAATCCGAGCGCGATTGTTGCCGGTGTCATGAGTCCGCCCGGTAAATCGAGTCCAGATGGGGGGTAACTATTTGTAATGCCTGAGCAAAAATCATGTCAACTTTTTGAAGTACAGATTTGAATAACAGCACACACATCAACACTTTTGTTCATCATTCCATGCGACTCAGTCCTGCAAATTTTGTGAGGTACAACACAGTCATATCACTTGCGAGATATAGCACTAAAATAAATAATTTTAACATTGGCTGTGTCTCGTTTGGAAGGCTGCGTGCTAGGTGTGACGCGTCCTTTGAAGGCTGCAGTATACCGAGTGTCCTCCTTTAAACAAGCCTCGTTTAAACGAGACGGTCTTCGTAGGACTAACGGAAACAAAATGTAACATGGTTGCTATGACAGCACACCACTCTTTAACAAGCACGAGCGCTTTGAGTGAGACGGTAACAAAGTCCCTTTGGAAGGGAATGTATGAGGTACATTTTAGGAGAGTTATAACGATGTAAAGAGAAAAGAAAATAGATTTTACAGGTGTACTTTTAGTCTAATACTTTATTTTAATTATATATTAATATAATAATAATACATATTATATACTCTGCACCCATCTACTGAGGTACTTCAACTTGGGAATTAACATTTCCGTTGAAGCAAATAATTGTGGGTTGTGTGCTGAGTGACTCCAACCAGGTCTCCTAAGCAACCAAATTGGCCCGGTTGCTAGGGAGGGTAGAGTCACATGGGTTAAACTCCTCGTGGTTGCTATAATGTGGTTCGTTCTCGGTGGGGCGCGTGGTGAGTTGAGCATGGTTGCCGCGGTGGATGGCTTGAAGCCTCCACACGCGCTATGTCTCCGTGGCAATGCGCTCAACAAGCCACGTGATAAGATGCGCGGGTTGACGGTCTCAGACGCGGAGGCAACTGGGATTCGTCCTCTGCCACCCGGACTGAGGCAAATCACTACGCGACCATGAGGATTTAAAAGCACATTGGGAATTGGGCATTCCAAATTGGGAGAAAATGGGGAAACCCCCCCACAAAAAATGAATTGTGGGTTGTGAGTGCCCACGAAGGATACACCTCATGCATCCTACGAATTCCCATGAAAGAAGGTCGCATTCGAAGGCTGCATTCGAAGTGTCCTACTCGCTTTTCTGAAACGAGACAGCCTCGATGACATATGCGGCCCACAAATGCGACCTCCGGAGGACGCAACCTTCCAAACGAGACACAGCCACTGACTACGACCGCATTAATATTAGAGTTGAATCTTCACCATAGTAGGATTAGTAATTTTGCCCTCCGCTCATGTTTTCAACAAGACTAAAACAACAACATGCTGCATGCTCAGTCTGACTCCTACTACATTTGTTTAAAAAGAACTGTGAGGTACAACACAATTTCATATCACTTACGAGCCACAGCACTATAATCAAAATTATCACGATTAACTATTTTAAAGCATTTCCTATCATGTACACCTATAAAGATGGTCGAGCCAATGAGAGTAAGTAATGGGCGAAGCAACACGAGTAGCCCCGCCCCATGTGTTGCCCCACCCCGATGGTGGTTATTAGTATTTTATACTATTTCACTTAAACAGAGTACCAAATACATCATTGATATTAGGTTTATTGTTTCACTACTAATACAAGCGAGGACCTGTCTGAGTTTGTGGAGCGCCACGGAGGCAAGCAGTTAGCTAGGCTTGTCATGCGGCCAGCAACATTAGCTGCTCAGATTTGCTGTCGATGTGAAGTGCTCCACAGAGACATCAAACTGGAAAACCTCCTTGTGAACAAGGACAATCTGGAGGTCAAGTTAATTGACTTTGGTTGTGGGGACATCCTGAGGAAGTCTGCTAATAAGGAATTCTATGGTATGTTTTATTCCTCAATGCTGTAGTTTGGACTGAAATCACTTTGGGCGATAAATCCCTTCCCTTCTTTCATATGAGGTTTTGCTGTAACCAGCCAAGACGTCAAGCAATGAGCAACATGATATTTTGTTGGTTGTTTGGTTTCTATTTTGTGGTGTTGTGCAGGGTAGCCCAGCCCACAATAAATTCTCAATTCTACTTATCATCTCACACCTGGTAAAGACACAGAATACATTGAACCCAGGGTGACAACTTTTAGACAGTTCACTTTAAAAGAATTAGAACCATTGTTGTGAATCAATTAACCAAATAATATCTTGCATACCAATGGATACATTAAACATACAACTGTGGCAATGCAAATTTACACATTGGGAAAAATCTCTTTCCTATAGGCACAGAAGAGTACTACACTTCAGAGTTCAACATGAAGAGCAAGTACCAGGGCATGCCAGCAACGGTGTGGTCTCTGGGCATGCTCCTATTCACACTGGGGTGTGGACACTACCCAGAGTGCTTCGACCGGACCCTCATTAATCTCCACCGCTGGTGTATACCTGGTGTATATTTCATTTTGTCAATCCACAAACACTGCACAGATGACCAATTGCATGTTTATACTTTTTAAAATGTTTTCGTTAATTCTAAAATTTCAAATTCATTGTTTTTAAGAATGTGTGTAATGTATTTGAACAATAAATCTGATTTAAATCTGTTTTTGTTTCAGGTCACTGCATAGGATGAGGAGAAAAGAGCTCCCAATCGCAATGGCCCAGGAAGTATTTTTTCTCCTCTGTCAGATTTGTGTTTAGCAGGCTGACATGATTGACTTCTTCATTCCTCCAGCCTTTACATCTTGAAAGGCTGGCAAGCCCTGGTAGCCCTGGCTTGAGGCAGCAATAACTGCATCTGCGGTATTGCTTGTCGATGATGTGCAAATGCCATGGCCACCCAGAGGTTCCTGCTACTTCTGCCCCAGAGGTCCCTGCTACGGAACGCTGCAGAGGGCCCTTCTATTGCTACCCAAGAGATTCCTGCCATGGGCTGCTCTAGAGCAGTGGTTCCCGACCCTGGTCCTGAAGTACTGCCAACACTGCACATTTTAGATGTCTCCCTTATTTGACACACCAAATTCTGCTCATGGAGCCTCTACTAACGTGCAGATGAGTTGAATCAGTTGTGTTAGATAAGAGAGACATCCAAAATGTGCAGTGTTGGGAGTAATCCAGGACGAGGTTTGGGAACCATTGCTCTAGAGATCCCTGCCACTGTAGCCCCAGAGGTTTCCACTACGGGCCGCCCCACAGCTTCCTGCTAGTGCAGATCCATTAGTCCCTGCCATGGGCCGCCCTAGAGGTTCCAGCCAATGCCACCACAGAAGTCCCTGCCATGGGACTTTCTAGAGGTCCCTGCCATGGTAGCTCCAAAGTTTCCTGCTAATGCCACCCCAGAAGTCCCTGCCATGGGCTGCCCTAGAGATCCTTGTCATAGGCCTACTGAGATGTTAGGGCAGGCACCACCCCAGAGGTCCCTGACACGGACCGCCTATGAGGTTTCTGCAACAGCCACCCCAAGAAATTCCTGCCACGGGGCGCCCCAGTGGTCCCAGTGGCAATAAGTTACTTTCTTCATGAACAGCAGCACACACACCACTCCAGCCAGTGGCTGAACACACACACACAGGTGTGGACATATCATAGATTTCCACTGATTTCATACCAGGCTAATGATATTTTCAATCCGCTAACCTTACACAAACCTGTGAACATCAGTAGATTTACTCTATGCTTTCTAAGTCAATTACTGTTCACCTGTATCTGAATGACCATAATGCCAATGACATTGATGAAAAACACCTGTAAAAGGATGTGAAATGTTAGAATCAGAGAGAGGAATGTTGATGAATTTAAGTGCAACTTTTAATAAAGAACTCCAAAATTAAGAAACCATTGTGACAATGACCAAGAAATTAAATCATGAAAATGACAAACCAGAACTCACACAATGAACAAAAAACAACAAAAGACAATGGCAAACATGAAGATCTAAATACACCCAAACATAAAAATTAATTTCTACTAAGTATAGACATGTGTGCTTTCTGGTGGTAGGCTGCAGATTGTCACGTTGGAAAGTATACAAACAACTGTGGCTTAACTTGTGTGTTCTGGTTTTCAAACATTTGCCATAAATTAATTCTTAATCAAACCAAACATATCTTACATTCTAATAAAATGTAACTAAATCAGGCTTCTTGATTTGTGGAAAAATTTAAATGAACACTTTTCTTAGTGAGACATTTCTAAATGTTCTTAAGTAATAGTAGAGATATATATTGTTAGGACTTATTTATTATAATTTATTTATTTATTATTAGAAATGATTAAAAGAGGGGCCTGGGTAGCTCAGCAAGTATTGACGCTGACTACCACCCCTGGAGGCCTGGTTTCTACGGAGGGTAGAGTCACATGGGGTGACCTCCTCGTGGTCGCTATAATGTGTGGTTCTGGCTCTCGGTGGGGCGTGTGGTGAGTTGTGCGTGGATGACGCGCTCAACAAGCCACGTGATAAGATGCGCGGATTGACGGTCTCAGACACGGAGGCAACTGAGATTCGTCCTCTGCCACCCGGATTGAGGCGAGCCACTAGACCACCATGAGGACTTAGTGCACATTGGGAATTGGGCATTCCAAATTTGGGAGAAAATAAAAAATAAAAAATGATTAAAAGAAAGAAGGGCAAGTTCTGCCAGTTTCAAATTATTGTGATGACCATCACCAGAAATATAAACCACAAAAGGCACATTTTAAACAAGAAAAAGTTAATTTATTGTTTAAAATTCAAGAATACAAAACAAAGACTACACTAAGTTCCAAAGTAGTTTTTTAATTTTTACACAGACGTACACAAAAACAGACAGAAAGATTGTATATGTTTCAGTCAGGAATTGTGACTTTCTGTGCAAACAGCAAAAGTGTGCTTTTAATCCTCATTCAGGTCCCCCTTACTTTTGGCAAAAACACTTTATTTGAAAGGAACACGCCTGCCCCACTACGAGCAGTAAACCATTCTACGCAGACCAAGCACTTCCTTTTCACAGACTTCAGCAACTGACTTTCTTTGACTTTCACAAAACACATACTAAATCACATCTAGTGCACCTGCGCCCTCCAATTCTGGAACTTATTCACTGCATTTGCTCAGAAAGTCTGAAGATATCCAATATGGATATGTAGCTCCTTCATTTGACACTGTTAGAAAAAACAGAACACACTTAACTTCTAAAAATACCTTTTAAAAAGTGATATGCAAGCATTCATGATAAGGACAAAGATTTGGCACTTTTGCCATAATTCAAAGAACATCTTCCATCATTCAATTCTGTCATCACAAGCCTTGACAAACAAGGTTTTAGAAAAATAACATCTTATGGGTTTCATATTATTGCACATAAAATCTGCTAAAAATTAAATAAAAGCAGACAGGAAACCGAACAAAACAACCAAACAAACAAAAATAGATCAATTTAATGTGCGCATATAAAAGTTAAATACTCTAACACTGAAATGAAACAAAACATTAAAGGTGCAGTATGTAAGACTCAGAAACCCTTGTTATTAATGACACCTGTGGCCGTTAAGTGAACTGCAGCCAGCTACCTGTTGCTCGTGCTTGCGCTCGTACACACACTCCATAGGGACACGAGCGAGCGAGCATCGGCCAAAACAATGACGTAACGTACAAAGAGGCTGAACGTGATCCACCAGCATCATGCTGACAGATGAGGTAGTATAATTAAAATTACAGTTATGAATGTTTTACTACAAACTTTGAGACTAAACTAAAACTACTTATCAGCTAACATAGCATACTGATACACACATACAGCTACATACTACCGAACTATACCAGACAGTTTACTGTTGCACTGCACTGTTATGTTGCACTATTGTATGTTTTTATGTCATATGTTGTACTACGATCAAGAAACCAGCGTATTTGCTTAAATTTATCCTGTATACCTGACTTTTAGTATAAAGAGAAGATCGTTGAAATTATTTGAAAGTTACGAAGCAAGGTAGCTTGCAATTCGTCAGCGTTAGCAGGCAAGATCAAGTTAGCTAAAATTACACAGATCAATCCTTATGGCACTATATTTCACATGCTTTGCATGTATGTAAGCTTACCTGTCCAATAAGAAGAACACCAATTCAGGGTCGGTTTTGATCCCCCAAACCAAACGAAGGTCCTCCAGGAATCAAATGCCCTGCCGATGTTCACTCTAGTTTTCGCTCGACCACGATCACGTTCCCACTTAGCCAGACGGGATTCAGTAGAAGGCTCTCGGGAGCACGCATAAACATCACATCATTTGGATTTTCCCGGCAAAACCGACCCGCTCCCTTCACATGAAAATCAGTCTACAGGCTTTAATAGGCAACCTAGGAAGTCCGGGAAGGACTCATTTTTCAAGTTGCGTTACAAGCCGTTCACACATTGGCAAAAAAAAAAAAAAGGTGAATATTGCATGAAAATTGTTACATAATGCACCTTTAAAATAATGTGATCTTTATTAAAATTCTAATATATTATCTTTATTAGTTGAAACTGCTTAGAAAACTAAAATTACTTTATATTCATTTCTATTCTGTATTTTCCTATCACTGAATTTTAGCTACATAAATATTTTTAAAAGTTTGTGTTTGGAGATGATATATATAAAATTTGCTCATCCACCTACAAACAGATGTTTCTCAGTAAAACTCTGAGGCATCTTTTGCGTGACCACACTTTTCACAGCAAAATGAATAAAATAGCAGTAGTTGTGGCCATATATTGTGATTTCCCTTGGTTTCTTGGTTTCATGATTATTTGAACCATTCTTACATCATATTTAACCAATTACAAATCAGAACAGAATAAAATAATGCATATGAATGATAACTTTTGTGGTAGCAGTGCTACAGTTTCCTTGTATTTTGTATTTGTATATTTCAGAGCCCAATGAAGAACCCACCAGTCCATTTTTTAATTTGTTTGAGCTTTGACATCCATTAGCCAGCAGTTTTCCCTGTTAATTATGTATTCGCCAGTCTTGAACACACTTTGTTCTTTGTTTTAATGCCTCATTTCAATGCAATGTTACCACAGGTAGTTGTCCATTTTGTTGTATAGCCACTGAAACATAGTCTCTGTTCACTTTAAAAATAAGTTTATAATGAAGTAGCTTTACAACAGTCAATGGCAGCTGTGTTACTTGCTGTTATTTGCGTCCCCGTAACACAGCTCCAGGACTCCAGGTTGCGCCCGGACCTCTGCAGTGATTTTTGTAATGCTGACGAAGCACAAAGTCATAGTTGGCAGTGGTGCACATGGCATAGAACACATTGGCTTTGTCTGGGATCAGCAACTCTAAATAAGACAATGAAACAGATTTACTAAAGAATTTTCATAACTCATAAAGCCATGCAATTAACTTTCAAATGTAGTTGAACGTTTCTTTTTAAAATGAAAATTCTGTCATCATTTACTCACCCTCATGTCGTTTTAAACCTGTATGGCTTTATTTTTGTTCCATGTCTTCTGAAGCCATATGATATATATATATATATATATATATATATATATATATATATATATATATATATATATATATTTTTTTTGAGGAACAGACCGGAATTAAGTTGTTATTCACTGAAAATCTTGTTCTCCAATGTACATTTACATTTATGCATTTGGCAGATGCTTTTATCCAAAGTGACTCACAGTGCATTCAAGGTCTGATTTTTTTTTAGAGTTTGTGTGTTCCCTGGGAATCAAACCCATTACTCTGGCATCGCTAGCGCCATGCTCTACCAGTTGAGCTATGGGAACCAAATAAATAGAATATGGTGATATTAGATGCATTGCACCAGGTCTGGCATATATGTCATAAAAGTCACTGGTAAATGTCATTGGTTCTCGCGCATCTCATGACCAAACGCGATTGTTGTTAAACCTGAAGAAATGTTTATAATGATGCATTTTAAGTGAAAACAAATTTCATTCTGTTCCTCACGCAAAGGTACTGTACTTGCTTTAAGACTTGGAATACAGTGCACAAGTCATATGGACTACACCTTTTAAGGTGCTTTTTTTTTCTTTTCTTTTTTTTTCCATTTTGGAGCTTGACAGCCCCGTACCAGAATTATCACAGAATTTAAATTTTGGGGTGAACTACCCAATTAAAGTCCTGCTTATAA
Source organism: Myxocyprinus asiaticus (assembly GCF_019703515.2). Taxonomy (NCBI): domain Eukaryota; kingdom Metazoa; phylum Chordata; class Actinopteri; order Cypriniformes; family Catostomidae; genus Myxocyprinus; species Myxocyprinus asiaticus. Next base: position 43,964,685 of record NC_059352.1, on the reverse strand, counting down.
TCATCCTGCATTAGAATGTAAGCTCACCTTTGTCATTAGAAAGCACTTGTGTGAGACTAAAATCCTGACAGTTCATCTCCTCCAGGTTGTGTTTCTCCAGGGCTCTCTGAATCACCTGAGCTGTCTTATCCTGACTTGTTATCTACAAAAAAACAAATTGTACAGTTTCAAGACTGGAAACAATAAAGTCAACAACTGGTTAGAAAGCCACTAACAGACTAAATGCCTATTGATATCAAGAAAGAAATGTACAAAAACAATCTGAAAATATCGTAAGACCAATAGCAAGAACAAGGTCGGGCACTACAAATCACCACACATTGCAGCCAACTTACCAAAATACTTTTATAAACATTGCCGTTGTTGCCAAATTCCACACTGACCCTGACAATACAGGAATCAGCAATCTGCTTGTTGTACACTGGATGAAGGGCACTGTGCTGGTTGAGAGGAGAGGATGATGAAGATGGTAATAATGATGATGAAGATGCTAACGATGATGAAGACGATAAAGGGGAGGGGCTGTCAGGGTCCAGGGCAGACAAGTCCGGCTGTAAGGATCTTCGTAAGGAGGTGGGCGGAGTCAGAGAGAAGGTGGACGTGTCTACTGAGACATCCTGACAAGATACAGATGGCGACTGGGAAAAAGAGAACAGAGAAAGATAATTAATTCCAGCGGTTTTCAAACTTTTTCATGCCAAGGACCCCCAAATATGATTCATCTATATATTTTCATGTGCAAAAGAACCATATATATGGTCTTAGAAAAATAGTAAGTGTGATATTATGAAGAAAACAAGTTAAATAACTGGTCAAATGCAGTCAAAATTAAATAATTGGTGTTTATATTGTCATTGTGCTAAAGCCAAAAGAAATGTAAAAAATATTATCTGGAAAATATTTACGTACTTTGTTATGTTGATAGCATCTCTTTTTTTCTACCCACTATTATATTAATGTTACAATGTTAGAAATGTTCAAAAAACATTTAATTTCATTTGTATTTGCAAAGCACTTTTCACAATAAAACCCCTGATTTACAATCAAATCTAATTATCTGTAAAAAAAACAGGTGTGTTAAAACTCCTTAAAACTTTTTAATAGAATTTAATTGGCACAATCAACAATCTGAAGTGTATCACATAAAAAGGCATAAATCATTTAGATGTGTCTGTCTCTCTATCTCTATGTGGTGAGCAAATCAGATTGCAAGCGTGAAACTCTATGATAAATTATGCGTATAATGTAAAATGTCACATGCTGGCGGTGTTGTTATCTAATACACTGTTCTGACAACCTTATTATGCATCGACCCTCTGATGATAGTGCAAACATGAACTACTTTATGACTAAAAGATTAAGGCTAAACAACTGGTCACATTAATTGGAAAGGGAAAATCCTTTTCCCCCAAATGGATTTTATCAACCCAAAAGACCACCCAGACAAACAAAAGATTGATATCAATTAAAATATTGTAGTAGCTTTATAGTATATGAGGTAGTAGATAAAGGAAAGATGTCTCTGGGAGTGTGTGTGGCTGTACAAATAATTTATGTTATTATGTATGTATTTATTTATGGTGTCCTTTTACATCTCCTTCTAAAGCTTGCAAACCAGTTCTGGATTAATACAACTCAACTTAGTCGTGTGTAGTCTGTATCTCTGGCCTGTAGTTTTTGAGTTGACTTGTTACCTGTACTTTGTATCTAAGGGGTGAGATGTTGGTGAGATCTTCCATCTCTGAACCACTGGAGCCAGAGGATGATACACTGATCTGATCAGCAAAAGTCTTCTTAGTAAAGTTTTCACTGCCAGACAGCAATCTGCAGAGAGCAGCAGAAAACAAGAGAGTCAGACACAGATAGACAGGCAAGTTGGAATTGTTTTTTTTGTTTGTTTTTTTTTTTTGTTATTTTGAGAATACTCACGAGGTCAGTTTCTTGGTGATGAGCCGGTGGCTCCAGAGGTTGGGTGAGCTGGGACAGGGGTCAACTGGCGGCTCCAGCTCTCTTGACAACTCATAGCTAATTGGGAAAAATACAATTTGTATCTAAATATGTGAGATGCTGAGATGATCTTCTTTAGTACCCAAAGCACCAACCACTTCGAAGCTCTTACCATAAAACAACAGTCTGTCAAGCTCTAAAAATGACCAAAAAATGTCTGTCAAGCTCAGAAAAAGCATAATAAAAATATCATAAACGTACTCCATATGACTCATTTGCTATATACCATGTCTTCTGAAGCCATACCATAGCTTTGTGTGAGAGAAAAGCAAAATTTAAGTAATTATTCACTTAAAATGATACATTCCGCCAAAGCTCGGATCTAGCTCACATTCACAACCAAAACTCTAGAATGGCACACACCATATGGCAGAACTAAACATTTTGGATAAAAAATCTAGTTGTGATTACATTGAAAAATATTGTGATAGTAATTTGGACTGCGATATGATAATTAATATTAAAAAAACAACAACTTTTGACCAAAATTATTCATGGGCAAACATGCTCGACTGCCAATAGATATACTGTTCAAAAGGGAGTTCACACTTGAGTCCTCTTAAAAAAAACAGACTAAATAAATTAAAAATACAATTAAACACAGAGGGGGAAAAAAACAAAAAACAGATTGACATCATCTTTACATTGTCGACTTTAATAGGGTGATAGGGTTTCAGCTTGCTTTTCATTCTTATTTTTTGGTACCCAATAATAGGTTATTATTAAGTTATGGATAGAAATTATTATGGAAATATGTTTTTGTATAATATTAACAATAACAACTATGTGACGAGGAGGAGGGCGTGGCTGGGCCGTGAGGGTGCACGGCCGGCACTGAATCAGATGATCAGCGGGAGAGCGAGATAAAGCGGGGCCAGAGACGCCAGCTCGTGAGAGAGAGAGAGACGCACGTGGCCGCGCTGCATCTGTGTGTGTGTTTTATGTTGTTTTAAGTTGAGTTTTACATTAAACGTTATGTTGACTGTTCAGCCAGTTCCCGCCTTCTCCTTGCCCATCCTTTACCTGTTACAAACTATTATTATTATTATTATTATTATAAAAACAGTTCGATATTAATGTAATATTTTCTTAACCTACATGCGGCATAGCTATGCAGGCTTTTATTTTAGTGGTACGCTGAAGGAAGCAGTAGAGTCGACAATGGTATTTAACGCAGAGAAATTCTCTCATTCACTCTTCTGTCCACAAAAACATGATGTTATGAAGTTACTTTTGATTTGGATAGTAACTTTTAGCAGCCAAGCATATTTGGAACTACACAAATAGTGAACAAGTTTAGTGAATCTAGAGTGCTTAAAATTTAACGCACTTGAGTGTGTAAATACACTATAGAGAACAGCACTGCACACATACAGTAAGCACAGTGAGCAGCGCGTGCAGACTATTGATTTAATTCAATCGCAGCATTTGCGGTTTGATAATCACACCAGTCATATCGTGATTTCAATTTTATTTCGATTAATCGTTCAGCCCTACCATGTGGCTTCAAAATATTTAATGCACAAGTTGTATACACTACTACTTTTATGGTGTCTGTTTGTTCATGTTGGAGTCTGACACCCCCCTGGTCACTATGAACTGTCATCGTTTGATGATGGCTGCCTTAAGATTATTCAAAAATGTCTCCTTCTGTGTTCCATGGAAATAAAGACAGTATACAGGTTTGAAATTACATTTCCATTTTTGGGTGATCTTTTACTTTAAATGTATGGTCATTTCAAAGACAGAGGCTAAACAATTTCTCAAATCAATCAACATTCTTAGCATTAAATGATCATACTGAGAACTGACAGATCATGAAGGGAGACTCACCTCTTCTGGTCTGAGAGGAGCATGCCGCTATTGATCCAGGAAGTGATGCGAGGATTTGATTGGAGGTTGTACTGAGCACATGATGCCTGCAGCTGCCTGATTTGAGACAGAATCTCAAACTCCTGAACACAGAGAGAAAGCAGCACATCAATATTCTGGAAACATTGTGCACTAAATCATTTTTTTACGTGTTGCTGGCTCTTATTCATTTTCCTTATACAAACAATACAAGAGAATTAGCTTGCATGACCCCACACGCTCTGGAGCACCCCTGATATTTTTGTCATGTAACCATGTTGCCTGATGTGCAACATTAGTTGAGATATTTTCTGAACAATATCAAGTATTTGACCTAAAGTTAATCTGAGGTTTATGTTTATTCACTCAAATTGCAAGACATGGCTGGTCACCACATAGGGGAGACCTGCCTTATGTAGAATTAAACAGGCTTTTCTTCTTCTCATTTGGGTGTACATAATTTTTAACACATTTTTCAAAAATACCATTTATTCATTTAGGATTAAAACTGAAACTGAAACAAGTGGAAAACATTACTTTAGTGCACCTTTAAAATTAAAGGTTTAATAAATTAATTTGTAAACATATTCAATTAATTACAGGTTTGTGTGTGATCTTTATCAGCTCCCATCTATAATGTAAATAATACTGAAATTACTTACTTTCCTACGCTTCTCAAAGTTGATGAGACCTCCCTGTGAGCGAACAGGGGACAGAATAACTTTCAGTTAAAACATTAATGAGAACCACTATGTCTATGATGTAAATTAAGTTCAGACAGAATTTCTCACCTCAACAATATCACCTAGTGCTGTGTCCAACATGGTGAGAACAGTCAGATAAGTGCCCAGATACGGCACCTCCCCATTGGTGGAGCTCTGTCAGAAAGTCAAAAAATGTACTCATATGTAATCATGGTGGGGACTTTCCATTGACTGCTCTTATTCTTATACTTTGCTAATTATATTTTCAATGCTGTACACATAAATCTAACCCACACAGAAAGCTTTTAAAAAGTCGCTGTCCATGTGGGGACAGACGGCTGGTCCCCGCAATATAGGTGATTTGAGGTTTTACTGTCCTTGTGGGACATCTGGTCCCTACAATGCATGCAAAACCTGACCCACATACACACATAGGCTCTTTAATAAAAGGTTCCCCTTTTTAAGTGTGCACATGTTTTCCCAACAGCTAAAAAAGATTTTATGATACACGCAAGTATAAATATCTCAGTTAAAGGAACATATATTACTGCTGACCCATCGCATTATGCTAATACAATTTTGGGGTTATTTGTTGACACGTTGGCAGATTCACATTTAGACAGATTGTCACTTTGGAGACATTACATCAAACAGGACCAGAAAGTAAATTAGCCACAACAGACAAATGCATACTTCCCTAACAGGGTAGTCTGTACTAGATCAAAACATATTCTATGGCAGGCTGTGCCAGTTGCCTTGAATAAGACAAATGAAATCCATACGGCACAATCTTACCGTGTGCTTAGATGTAGGACTGAGTCTTGGAGACTTTGGCGCAGAATGAGTGTCCACCTCTGCTACCTGATTTCCATCATAAGTCAATCACATAAACAGATAACAGGACATTTTGTAGACATACTGACATGCAAACAAGCATACATACAGTATGTATGATTTATATAAGTGTATGATTACAAACTGAGCACAAGATGAATCACTCTGGAAGACATTTAAAGCCAACATCCCACTCCCGAAGTGCAAGATTAACTTTATAGAACAGTATGTGATGAGGAGGGTTAAGGTAAAGGAGGTGGCAAACTCTCAGGGCCAGCAAAGCCTTTGTGTCAAGGAGGAGGGCGAGGCCAGGCAGTGACTATGCACGCTCAGCCCCCAATCGGGCTAATCAGCCGAGGAGAGTGATAAGTGCAGCGGAATGCGGCAGTTTGGGACAGAGAGAGCCACATGCAGCTGCCATGTGTGCGTTTATCACTCGCAAACCGACAGGTTGGTCAAACGATTTAGTAAGATTTAGAAAAACATAAACACACACATGGCAGCTGCATGTGGCTCTCTCTCTCCCAAACTGCCGGATTCCGCTGCACTTATCCCTCTCCTCGGCTGATTAGCCCAATTGGGGGCCGGGCGTGCATAGTCACGGCCCGGCCCCATCCTCCTCCTCATCACAGCCTTCTTCTACTGGCATAACAGGTCTCAAAATAAATAAATATTTTTTGCCATTTATCTTTATCTTTTGACTTTACTGATTTTCTTGTCTCTTTTTGTGAGTTTTCTAATTTGTTGAATGCTTCAGTATTCTGTTAAGGCATGTTTGTTGCTGGCTTTTCATGTCTCTGTTTGTAAGCATGGTTGAAATGACAATAGCCTCTACATAGGGTTTCCTATGTTTTCTTAACAGTATGAATCGCATTGAAGGCCTATAATTAAAATGTCATTAATGGTTGTTACACACTGGACACATAACACTAGTTTTGCATCAATAATGGTTTCTTTACAAACAGGATGATTTGGTCTTTTTACATCATCTTTGTCCAGCCCCTATTGATTTACTCCTTGCATGCGAGTTAGAGTGAAATATAGTGTGGAAAATATTGAATGTTGCCTAATGGCATTTTTAGGATAGTCAAAAGGGTCTAAAAGCAACCATACGATAATGTCAGAATCTTATCTGTTTAAACACTGCTATTAGCTCTCAATTGATGGAAGGCACTTGTTTGCATATTAAAGGCCAAAGAGTTAGAGAATGATGCTGCTGAATTCACACAAAACTCCTTAGTATTAAAGGTTAGACAACAGTGAAATGGCTAAATCAAGTGATTCATACCTCTACAAGGATGTCTCGATTTACTAGCACACAGTTTTCATCGGGAAACGTTTCACACAGATGATCAAAGGTGGCCATACTCTCCCTAAATAGAGAAAGGAAGATTTATGGATTTGAAAACTTAAAAATGAAACTATTGTCGATTGTGAAAATAATTATTTACACTTAAGGTCTATTGGTTGTGTCACGATTAAGAGAACTTACCTGCTGATTGCCGCCCAGGTTTTTTTTAGTCGGTAAACAGCGTTGGACTGAAGAGCAGATAAGATGGCTCTTAGAGAGGAGAAATTTCTCAACTGACGGCACTCCTGCATACAATAATAAAAAGCAAAGTTAAATCAAACAGGCAAGTACACAGCAAACAGGCCACATACATACTGCATCAAAATACTCCTCTTCTGAGGGCTTAATCCCATCCTGTACACACTGAATTTGGTTATTTACAGGAATGACAAAGAATTCACTCCCTAAAAATTCAGATAGTGAAAACCACATTTACATACTGTATATGAAATCTGCGTAATGTGTGCACTAAACATCCTGGTTACTTTTGTAAACTCCATTCCCTGATGGAGGGAACGAGACTTTGTGTCGATGTAGTGACACTAGGGGTCACACTTGTGAGCCCCAAACACCTCTGATTTTGAAAAAAGGCCAATGGGAATTGGTGAGTGGAATTTGCATGCCACACCCCCCGGACATACGGGTATAAAAGGAGCTGGCACGCAACCACTCATTCAGGTTTTGTGCTGAGGAGTCAAGACAAGGTCCCGGCCATTTCAGTGGGAAGTTCAGTATTGTGGCAAGAGGGACACAAAGTCTCGTTCCCTCCATCAGGGAACGGAGGTTACGAAATTTACCAGGACGATCCCTATCTGTCACTCACTCAACGTTGCGTCGATGTAGTGACACTAGGGGTCCCTATACGAAACGCCACAATAAGCTAAACTATGTTACGTGGACTGGCGGTGCAAGACGGGCAGACTGCTGAGTGCCTTGTAGCCAGCACCAGGCCATCACGTAACCTCCCCCAACGCTCTTATGAGGATCGAACGGTCCTTTGGGAACGAGTCGACTTGCCCAACAAATTGGGACAGGCTAGCCCAGCCGTGGGGGAGTATTTTGAGTAGAAATAAGTCACATGGTCTTACCGAGTCTTGTCGGAAGTATGTCATGTGGAGAAGTTCCATGGTAGGTCCAACCCAAAGGGGGAGGAGCTCTACAAACATGGTGACCGGGGGCAGAGGAACCTCTGCCCAAGGAAGACGCAGTTTACCGACAGGGAAAGATTTAGCAGAAGATATATCACATGGGGTCACCTATGGGGAACCAGCACATGTGGAGCACCTACCCCAGTACAGGGCTTAGTTAGCACATGTACTGGGCCGGCAGCGAGTTTCTCCGCAGTCTGTCACAGGGCTAAGGAGGAAAGTCATCCAGGGATCACAACTTGTGAACACGACTGGGAGTCAAAAGTGCACATCTTCACCTCACTGGAGGGGAAAGGTGCTATGCGCAAGCGGTACACCCAGCCAGCTGTTCCGGAACTTACCTGCTCATGCCTGACAATACACGGGAAGAGACTGGCTCAACCCGGAGATTATAGAACCTCGCAAAGGTGTTGGGTGTTGCCCAGCCCCCTGCTCTGCAGATGTCTGCCAAAGAGGCACCATTGGTCAGGGCCCAGGAGGCTGCCACACTCCTAGTAGAGTGGGCTCGTAGCCCCACAGGGGGTGGCACGTCTTGAGCGTGATATGCCATCACGATGGCGTCAATGACCTAGTGGGTGATCCTCTGTTTGGAGACAGCGCTCCCTTTCCGCTGTCCGCCAAAGACGACAAAGAGCTGCTCGGAACTTCTAAAGCTCTGCGTGCGATCCAAATAGATGCGTAAAGCACGCACCGGACACAGCAACACCAAGGCTGGGTCTGCCTCCTCCTGAGGCAGAGCTTGCAGGTACACCACCTGATCCCTAAATGGGGTCATGGGAACCTTGGCACATAGCCCGGTCGGGGTCTCAGGATCACATGAGAGGAGCCCGAACCGAACTCCAGGCATGTTTCGCTGACAGATAACACCTGCAGGTCCCCTACCCTCTTGATGGAAGTGAGCGCAGTCAGGAGGGCAGTCTTCAAAGAGAGTGCCTTAAACTCAACTGACTCTAGGGGCTAAAAGGGAGCTCTCCTTAGACCCCAAAGGACTACAGAGAGGTCCCACAAGGGGATGAGGTGCGGTCTGGAGGGATTCAACCTCCTAGCGCTTCTCAGGAACCTGATGATCAAGTCGTGCTTCCCCAAATACTTACCATCTACTGCATCGTGATGTGCCGAAATGGCAGCTACATACACCTTCAGGGTGGAGGGGGACAGCCGCCCCCCCAGCCTCTCCTGCAGGAAGGAAAGCACCGATCCGACTGCGCATCTCTGGGGGTCTTCGCGTCGGGAAGAACACCACTTAGCGAACAGACGCCACTTCAAGGCATACAGGCGCCCTGTAGAAGGAGCCCTAGCCTGAGTGATGGTGTCTACCACCACAGGTGGGCCAGTAGGGTGCTACTAGGATGACCTGCTCCTCATCCTCCCTGACCTTGCACAGGGTCTGTGCAAGTAGGCTCACTGAGGGAAACGCATATTTGCGTAGTCCAGGGGGCCAGCTGTGTGCCAGCAGTGGGAGGATTCCTGAGAAGCAAACAGGTCTACCTGTGCTCAACCGAACTGACTCCAAATCAGCGCGTCCGCTGCGGTGATCCGCTCCGGGATATGAGTTGCTTGCAGTGACTTGAGGCGCTGCTGACTCCAGAGGAGGAGACGGCAGGCGAGTTGTGACATGCAACGGGAGCGTAGGCCGCCTTAGTGGTTGATGTACGCTACCATCGCCGTGTTGTCCGTCCGGACCAACACATGCTTGCCCTGGATCAATGGCTGGAGCCTCTGCAGGGCAAGCAGTACTGCCAACAACTTGAGGCAGTTGATGTGCCAACGCAGCTGCCGGCCCATCCAAGAGCCGGCGACTGCATGCCCGTTGCATATGGTGCCCCAGCCCATCTTGGAGGTGTCCGCCGTAACCACGACGTGCCTGGAGACCTGCTCTAGGGGAACCCCTGCCCATAGAAATGCTAGGTTGGTGCAAGGGCTGAAGAGGCGGCGACAGATCGGCGTAACGACCACGCAAAGTGTCCCGTGGCGCCATGCCCATCTCGGGACTCGAGTCTGAAGCCAGTGCTGAAGCAGTCTCATATGCATCAACCCGAGTGGTGTGGCCACCGCTGAGGATGCCATATGCCCCAGGAGCCTCTGAAAAGTTTTAGTGGAACCGCTGTCCTCCGTCTGAACGCCTTCAGACAGTTCAGCACTGACTGTGCGCGCTCGTTCGTGAGGCGTGCGTCATCGAGACTGAGTCCAACTCCAAACCGAGAAAAGAGCTGCTCTGAACCGGGTAGAGCTTGCTCTTATCCCAGCTGACCAGGTCCCTGTGCGCACACAACACATCCCAAGAGTGAGCTAGGATTATCCAGTCGTCGAGATAGTTGAGGATGCGGACGCCCACTTCCCTTAGCGGGGCAAGGGCTGCCTCTGCGACCTTCGTGAAGACACGAGGGGACAAGGACAGGCAGAAGGGGAGGATCTTGTACTGGTACGCCTGGCCCTCGCAAGCAAACCGCAGGAAGGGTCTGTGTCGAGGTAAAACCGAGACATGGAAGTACGCGTCCTTCAGGTCTACCGCCGCGAACCAATCTTGATGCCGGACGCTCGCTAGAATGTGTCTTTGCATCAGCATCTTGAACGGGAGTCTGTGCAATGTCCGGTTCAGTACTCGCAGGTCCAAGATTGGCCGCAACCCATCGCCTTTCTTCGGTATGATTAAGTAGGGGCTGTAAAACCCCTTCTTCATCTCAGCCGGAGGGACAGGCTCTATCGCACCCTTCCATAGAAGGGTAGCGATCTCCGCACGCAAGGTAGCGCTGTTCTCGCCCTTCACCCGGAGAGCGAGATCGGTCGCCAAGCGCAGTTCCTGCATCAATCCTGGGTCAGAACTACCCTCGTGCAGCTCTTTTAGCACCTTGGCTTGGTGTACTTGCAGGAGAGCCATGGCGTGCAGGGTGGAGGCGGCTTGTTCAGTGGCACCGTAGGCCTTAGCCTTTGGGCACTTATCCACCTGGGGGATCACAGAATACCCCCTGGCCGACCCACCATCCAGGGTAGTGAGAGTGGGGGAGCTGAAAGACCGGGATCGTGTAGTAAAAGGTGCCCCCTACGATCTCGTCAGCTCCTCATGCACCTCCGGGAAGAAAGGGACCGGGGCAGGGCACGGCCGTGAGCGGTGCTCTGGGCCCAGGAACCAATCATCGAGCCGCGAGGGTTCAGGGGAGAGTGGAGGGTTCCACTCTAGCTCGATGCTTGCGGAGGTCTGGGAAAGCAGGTCCGTCAGCTCCGCGTTGGCCTGAGACTGGGCGACCATACCCGAAGGAGGAAGCCCAGCCGAAGCCTCCGCGACAGACTGGACAAACCTGCTCTCCGTTGCTGCGATCGAGAGCTCATCGTCATCCCGGGCTCCGAATAAGAGGTCAAACTTGCCCTGAGACGAGCGGGCGGTCTCATCCAAGAGCCCAATCGGGGCAAGTGAGTGTGCTGAGGAATGGGAGGTCCGTGGGGGGGCTAACCCGGCAGTGATGCTCCCATTGAAGTCCCCAAATCGCCCCCAGTGCTATCCGACGTGGCCTCATACCCGTAGGTAGAAGGAACGTGGCAGGGAGCCGCTGAGGTGGCTTGCCCTCTTACGAAGGAAAGCCGTGACTGCAACATTGCCATAGTCATGTTCTCGCAATGAGGACATGACCCATCCACGAACGATGTCTCCGCGTGGGTAGCGCCCAGACACGTAAGACAGCGATCGTGGCCGTCAGAAGCGGAGAGATAATGACCGCAACCAGGAATAATACACAAACGGAAAGGCATCTTTAAAAAGACGTTCCGTGAGTGCCACTCTTTTAGTTAGAATATATACTCTTTTTAGAATATACTCTTTTGTTCTGCTGAAGTGCCCAGGGACATTCTCTGCACTCCACGTGTGCAGAGGGGGAGAAGCTGTTGAAATGCGCCTTAAGATCCAGCAGTTTGAGGTGAAAGTAGCGAGGTTGGATTCAGTTCACTGAATGCAACTGCTCGGCTCCGAAGAGAAAATCTGAATGAGTGGTTGCGAGCCAGCTCCTTTTTATACCCGTATGTTGGGGGGAGTGGCATGCAAATTCCACTCGCCAATTCCCATTGGCCTTTTTTCAAAATCAGAGGTGTTTGGGGCTCCCAAAAGTGACCCCTAGAGTCACTACATCGACATAATGTCGAGTGAGTGACAAATAGGGAACTGAACAACTAGTTGTTAAAGAGGCAATCAGTAAAATTCATGTTATGTTGTGTTGACACATAACAGTACAGACACAGCATCACACAAAAACAAAAGTTCTCAGTTGCCGTTGGCATTGTAAAAATGCACTATTCGTAGTCAGCCATGATTTTTTTTTTGACATTGCGGTACAGAGGGGGCTCGCTGTTTACTGTAAAAAGCAGAATCTTAATGCTGTGTGCAGTTTTACTCCCTAAACTTTGCTAGTATGTACGTGGCAATTCAGAAGCAGACTTGAGCTTCATACACACCTGAGCTACAGAGATCCACTTCTCAATAATCTTTGCCCTTTGTGTGGGGCTGCTCTTTGGGCAAACTGGGGAGCCGGAAGGGGAGAAGGCAGGACGGCACAACAGAGAGGTGATAACGCAGTTAGTGACAGCATTAAACTGGGCAATGGTGGCACGGACTGTAGGCGCTAGATTCCGATTTTCTTTCTTGTCTCTCTGAGACCAAATGCAGCCAAGGCAGTGAAATGGAATCACTTTGACAAACAGTTCCTGGAAAAAAATAGAAAGAGGAAAAAAAATAAAACAGGTTAAATAAGCCTCTGTATCTAACTCTGAAGTCAGTACATCAGAATGAGCACGATTGACACCTACAGCATCCAATAGTGTGAGCTGCTCTGCGATGTCTTCTGCAGGGAAATCCAGAACATTCCCCATCTCCCCTATGTCCCGTCTCTCCATGGTTTCTTCTCCTACTGGCTTCTCAACATCAGTTCCACAGGCTTCCGCTGTTGCACAAACACCTATATGCTTGTCTGTTGATGCATAAATACTTATTTAACTAAAATAAAACACTGTTTTTTATTGTGCGTGTTGGAACAAAAGCTAAATTAATCATAAGCCAAGACTTGCCTTCCATCTGAAACCTTTTGAGAAGAGCATCGGCTTGATGGACCAGTCGTCTGAAACACAGGCGATGGCGCAGATGAACACAGAGCAGCCTCAGGGCCTGGTGATCAGGAGAGTCTCGAAGGTCCTCGTGATACTCGTCTAACCATAGCCGGATCAAAGGCGGCAGAGCACTGCACAAACACACACACACTTTGTTAGCACTTTATTGAGCCATTCTAATTAATTAAGCACTTGGAAGCAGAATGAATAATGAATAACTAGTTCAAAACCAACTTTTTGTATACAAGTAAGGCATAATGTAAAGTCTGATGGTTGTTACTGCAAAACAAAGCCCTTCATGGTGATATACCCTGATCACCCTGCCTTGGTTGATTGTCTGACCGTCGGACTGTACATTATCCTGCTTATTACATGGCTGCTTACCAAATAAACAAATGGGCAGGTAATACTGATTTTGAGTTGGATATATATTATTATGCGAGACAAAAAAAAAAAAAAAAATGTTATACAAAAGACATGAAACACAGCTATTTAAGAAGTCAATAATACAGTTAAGCTGTCATGATCCAAAATTTTTGCCATGATTGACCATTCAGAATCAAGTATTCTAGACAGTCATGTAATAATTCTTATATTGACTTCATTCAACTCACCTTCTAACACAGACACTATTGTCAAGATTGGTAACCATGTCCTCTCTGCAAACAAATATGTTCCGAGTTAATATGCAAAACATTGGAACTTTCCAAAACTTTTCAAAAGATGCTTAGATGTGGATTTGTAGTTTTATTTGAAGGATAAAAATTATGAATACTGCAACAATTTTAGCTAAAGGTTTGAGCACATAAAGACCAACACACAAACATGTCACAAGTATGTCATTATCATTATTTATGCTTCGACAGAACACAATGGACTCTTCAGGTTCAACAAAAGTGGCAGTGACGTGAGACTCGTCAAGAGAAACCTGTTCTACCATAAGAGGAACCTCCATTCCACTGCGTCACTGATTTGTATTGTGTACATGTCTTTTAAAGGATCTTTTGGGAAAAATCTGGCCTCATACTGATTTTTGAAATTTGGGCTTCCCTGTGTGCATTCATTTGATTATACACTTACACTAAGCATTTGAAAGGTTATGGTGTGCCATAATATTTTAATATATGAGGGATGGTTGTGGTTGTACCCGAAACCAAAGGTCAGTTAGTCCAGTCAGTCAGCGTTTTTGTATGAAGGTACCACAAAGGAAACTGGTTTTAGACCGGCTTTCAAAGCACCAAATGTCATGTCTAATGATCTAGAACAAATTCAAGTGAGCTTTATAGATAACCAAGCAAATATTGAATGACCACAATGCTTATTTCCCAGTACAAATTAAATCATATATTGTTAGAAATGTCATTAACATTCATACTATATGGAATCCTTCACTTCCAAAAAAATCATTACTATCTACTACAATTATTACATAAAGCAAGACTGAGACTTAAACTTTGGTCCTTTAAATGGATAGCTAACCCCAAAATGGCTAAATGAAAATTCTGTCATCATTTACTCACCCTCATGTTGATCACAACCTATTTTGGTCAGAGCGTTTTGGTCTGTTTCTCACCCAAAGCTATCCTATGACTTCAGAAGACTTGGAATATAGAGCACAAGTTGTATGGACCATTTTTATTATATATTTATGGTGCTTTTGCATCCTTTTTGGACTACATCAGAGCGAGTGAATGATGACAGAATTTGTATTTTTGGGTGAACTATTCTTTTAAAGATTTTTTTTCTTCCTGCCTCACAGCTTTAAATGACATTAAGGAAAGATGATTTTACTGAGCATTAATAACTGGTACACTGCTATTGCTCACCTTTGAAACAGGTGCTCTAAGAGAGAATCTGTGCAGGTAAAGGCTCTATAGGTGGAAAGGAAAATTTGCATGTAATCTGGGTCATGGCACTCTGGGTTCACTAACTCCGTCACAAGACGCTCCATGGTGGCTGCTTTAAGCCTGCGGACCTTCAGTGTGCGGTACTGCATGAATCCGAAGGCAGAATCATTTTCGGCTGTGTCTGGTGGGGGCTGGATGGGTTCTCGGTGAAGAGTGACTCCATAGATGGCCCCATCTTCTACCTCCTCTCCCCACTCTTGCACGGGGTCCTGCAAAAACAGAGAATTAGGCTATAGATTTTATTTCTGCAGCCAGCTAATGGTAAAAATGGTATGTGCAAAACTATATATGGTGACAATTTCAGTGTTATTACACATAAAAACAGTGGGATCATAAAAAAGGTTTTCTAAATAATTTTCCTAGTCCATAATGAAACTGCAGCAAGTCTGTTAGAAAACTGCAAAAATGTAGTACTTCTGTGGTTTAAATGCCCTGAAATGTAGGTCAACTCATTGTAATTCTCCAAAATGAATGCCCACAAGGTACTGAGGTAACATTTCACCCATCCAGGAAGAAAAATGCAAAACAGGTGTGCTTTGGAAAATGCATGCAAATCGTTAAAAAAATTACAATTCTAGAGAAGTAAATGCACTTTATTTTCACTGACTGACTGAAGTAGACAATAGAATTTACATTGCATTTTATTCTTAGCAGATGCTTTCTCAACAAATTGAGTTAGAATACGGTATACAAATCACTTTACTGGCAAATATGCATAACAATTAAGTATGAAAAATGCAGTAATTATGAAATGAAGCATGCAAAACCAGATTTGCCATTTCTATTTTAACAAAAAGAAGAGAAACCTTTAAAAAGGCCAGCTATGGTAGTAAATTCTTGAAAAACAGAGTTGAAAACAGGGGTGTTTTAAGAAGAAGAGTAGAGATTTGACTAGTTATTCTATGCACCAAAAAGACTCAGCATTTACTTTCGAAAAAATTATTCTCCACTACTTGGTGGTAAAATGAAACTTGGATTATTTGCATAGCAAATACCATATCCCTGAATGAATAAAAAAAAACTGATGACTTCACACAAAGACAGACTAACACACTGGAGTAAATTAGGTCTAGTATTTTCTCTTCCAGTGCAAACAGGGTTGTTATTGGGCTCTTTGTTGACTGATTCAAATGTGACACTCATTAGAAGAGGTCATAACACCTGGCTTGAAGACATTTTGGCACTAGTTTTGAAAACAGCAAAATCTCCACATTGATATTAATCATGGATTATCACAAAAATGCTCTTAACACGAATGTACCATTTCATGTACTTTTACTCGTTTATTAAGAGATTACATAATCACTCACTACTCCAGAAAAAAATTTGCATGTACATTTAAAAGATCCTCATTTTAAAAATATGCTTCTTTTATAAGGTTTCACAGTTGTATCCATACTCTACTTTTTGTCAACACTGTCAGATATTTATTAAACATGTATTAACCCTTATGTTGTGTTCCTTTGGTGCTAACAAATTTTGTGTTCCCGTTAACAAATGACCAACCCACTAAGATTGTTTATAAATATCTCATGTTGCATATATTATCAAAAGATTTTGCATTAGATCTTTTTATCAACTTCTTTTTTAGTAATTATAACAGGTTTTACATATTTAAAAATATATATTTTTATTGATAGAAGGATTCATTAAACTGAGTTTAAACTGAGCCAGTGCAAAAAAATAAATAAAATAATTAATAATAATTATGGTCTAAATTAATAACCTCTTGCTTGATCTGAACAAAATAGGTGTTGTTTTAAAGCCTAGACTCTGGACTTTACAATGCATATAGCTGATCATACCAATTCTTAAATTAAGGTTTTTAATTTGCTGACAAATTAGAACTTCATTCTCATCATTTGCAAATTTGTTATCACAACAATTATATTCAGAGTTGGTTCGACCATAAAAAAGATGAGATAGAAGTGTTTTATATAGTTGGAAAGGTCTCAATTAGTTAAATGCAATAAGCAAATTAGTTTCACTCAGAGGCCAAACTGCAGTGAGTATTAGTGTATAAAATTCCCACTGACACACATAAATATAATAAACAGGAGTGTCTTTTTGTTGCATTTTTCCTTAATACTTCCTGAAACATACATATAACAAAGACAGTGACATACCATAAATTACAGCAGACTATCCCAATTCAAACGAGCCCAAACACAACAAAATATGATAAGTAGATCTTGAAAAAGTCCTCAAAGAGTGTACATGGAAAGATGTTGCACAACAGGGCGCTCAACACACAATATGTATGTGTGTGTGTGTGTGTGTGTGTGTGTGTGTGTGTGTGTGTGTGTGTGTGTGTGTGTGCATAATGGAACCGTTGTTTATATTGAAATGTTCCCTCACATGACTTTATCATGCCTGCTTCAAGGGTGCGCTTCAGTGGTCGCGTTCACACAGATATGAAATGCTGCACAAAGTATAGTGCATGTTGAAGCGTTCATTTCGTACGCACTGTTCCGTGAGTCCACCTAATTACCTGTCATTTCCTGACACTGCTTCAGTTCCCACTCTGTTTTAAACCAACTAGGTTCTGTCTGGCATTATTAAAGGCACATCTTCGACTTTGGAGCTGGCCAATCATAGTGAAGAGTTTGGGGTAGCATCTGGGATGGCCAATGGAGAGAACTTTCAGACAGCACGTATTTAAAGGTCATTGAAGTACGCATATACATTTTTTTAAATTAAATCACTTATACTCTCTACATTTCAAATTAGCTATAGTTTTTGTAATGCAAAAAAAATAAAAAATAATAATAATTAAAACAAAATGTTAAAACAAAAACATTAATTAAAAATAAAGAGCTGCATCATATTTTTTTTCTTCTATATTTCCCCTCTTGTCATCTATGGCAAGGCAGGCCAAATCAAATGTCATCATGGGCCTACTTTGGCCCACGGGCCCTAGTTTGGGGACCTCTAATCTAAAGGATTGGGAAGCTCCTGAACACTTAATATTTCTGTACTTTGTAGTCTAATCCATTCATTTTCAATGGTCGGTCATTTTTGACCGGGAACACAACAAGTGTAACAAAGTGAAATAAAACCAATAAAATGTAATTTGTGTGTGTGTGTGTGTGTGTTTTCAGATACCATATGTGAACAAAGTCTAGGAAATGTATTCTAATTGGATTAAGTAAAATAATAATAATTATTATTATTATCTGGGTCAAAAAACAACCAGAACACAACATAAGGGTTAATTCAGTTAATATCAAAGTCAGTCTTCATTCTGAATGTCCTCTTTAAATATTACACATTTTATTAGTTCAACAAGGCTATATTTTTAAGTATGTCTAATTAGTTGCTTGCAACTTCAGAAAAATAAAATAAGTACCGTACTGCTTTTAATACATGTGATATGCAAAATGTGTTTGTAAGCTATTCATAAGCTGTCAACCCCATTATTCTGATGGTGGTGACAATTCAATAGCCTAGATGGAGCTTAAAATCAACTTGAAACCATACTGTATTCTCAATTCTTTCTTAATCAAAGATGAATGCAAGATTTGCCAAATGAATAAACGCAAATGTCAATTGGTCAATATTTAGCCAATAATAAATATTTAACAAAACCCTACACACTGTTCAAAAGAATTATAAACATAAACTTTTGCTTCACGTCTGTAGCCTGTTTCGTCCCATCCATGTCTGTTTTGTCCTCAGAATCAGTGCTTTACATCAATATCCAAGTGAATACATCACAGAAAATAATATGCAAACCACACAAATACAAGTTTGTGGTTCAGAGGAAACCAAGAACAGTTTTTGCTGTGAAAATCACAAGTGCATGCTTCCTAGAAACTCCAATCAAGCAAGACAGAGGACTTAGTGGAATTTCTAAGCTAAAACCCTGTGACTGCTTTAAAACTGTGCCATGGAGTGAAAGGAAAACACTGAAAAAAACAGCAAATGGGGGAGGGAATGCAGAAACCATCACAGGTCAGCTGTGAAACAGGACACTAAATGCAATAAAGAGCTTATCTCTACAGGTGGGTTGGTTTTAGAACAAACACAAAATCTGTTCTCTTGAAAGACTCCAAAGGAAAAGTGAACTGAACCACACCCTCCCATGAGCCCTCAATTACTTTTAAGGCTCTGGCAGGTAGCTGTTTAAACAGTGTTTTCTAAAGCCAAGATCACATCTAAATATTAAACCAATTGACTTATGCAATGAGCCATGTGTCTGTTTTTATGAATAGCAGTGGCCACCATGACTCCCATACAGTACAGGGACATCAGGATATGTAGCATTTTCTATGGCATGCCATGTATTAGAACAGAAAAAACGCTTTTGATTCATTTTCTCGTATCGCTGAGCATTGCATTGCATTACTGATGCAAACCGCACATAAAGGACAGTTCACACCAAACACGAACGCATATCTCGAGACGCATTTTTAAACAGTTCTTTTTAACTGGCGTTTGAAAACGTGGCGCCACCGCGCGAGACGCTGAAGACGGACGGGAGCAAAGCGCGTTCGGTGTGAACGGCCCCTAAAAAGAATTAATACGCGCTTCTAAATACGAATGATACAGATGTATAATTTCCCTAGCAAGTCTATTTAAACATATTTAACCGCTGATATTATTTTATATATTATTTATAAAAAAGTGAGAAACAATGCATTCAATGGAAAAACATAGTCCAGAAAGTGACTTACCATTGTGAACTGCCATTTTCCCATATTTTCTTCAGCCGTATGATTAAACAGTTTAAGGGTTACGACTTTCCATTAGCGCAGCGAAAAAAACGTTGGAAACTATATTCCTTAGTCAGCTGTTGTCAAACTTGTCTGTCATGCCCAGAGAGCTGCTGGAAACGAATCACCTCGACAGTGAACTTCAGTGTGGACCAAATAAACTGTACATTTCAGACCATACAATCGTCTTTTCAATTAGGTTTAATCATGATTTAAACCAAAACATACAAAATCCGCAACCCAAAGACATTTGCTATGTCTTTATAGCAAACACTTCAGATGTCAAGAGCTTTAAACTGCAAGTGGGTTTGTCTTCCTACATAAACAATGACGTCTATGACCTCCGGGCGCGTTCTACAATGAGGAAGGCTTGGCTCATGAATATGAATTACGTTACGTTAAGTTCGGCCAGTAGGCTTAAAGGAATATTCCATTCCTGGTTTAATACAAGTTAAGCTCAGTCGACAGTATTAGGCATTTTGTTGATTACCACAAAAAATAATTTTCGACTTGTCACTCCTTTTCTTTAAAAAGGCAAAATCTGGGTTACAGTGTGAGGCACTTACAATGGAAGTGAATGGCAGTCTGTAAAGGTTAGAATGCTGTTTTAAAAGTATAGCCACGACTTGGGCTGTAGCTAGTGGGGTGAAAGGTGGTAACGATCCTAGGGGCCCAAAGGTACAGGGGGGCCCAAAACAAATTCGAAACTGCATTTCTTTAATAGGTAAGGAGCCCAGAGCAATATACAGTCAGGGGGCCCAGAATTCCTTGCTATGGTCCTGGCCACGACACACGAGACACAAACAATATGTGTGTTAACAGTGGAGTCTCAGGGTCATTATTTAGTGTGGGGCACAAAAATCACTTAACAATCAATTATTTGACCAATCTTAGAAACATCCATCATTTTGACAGATAAAAAAGAAACAAGAAACACATTTTAACCTACTGCATCAGTTTTGACTTCACTCTTTGTCCCTCACTTTCCCACTGTGCATGTGCCCTGTTTATTCCCTGGTATTAATATGCAAATCAGATGCGTAATAACTGGCACCATCATCATTTATACCTAGTATTGTGCGTCTCTTTTGTGTTTCGATTTTGAGTAAAGGGTATCTTGATTTCATGACTGCATACATCAATCATTATTTCAGAGTGTTAATGTATGATAATAAAGCACAAACTGCATAATAACAAAAAGCAAACACAAAAAAGCAGTGCATCATTTCAGCCAATTATGCATGCATTTAATAAGCGCAAACATCACGTTTAGAGCAGAATTGTCCGTTATTTTAGTGGAGTGCCCTTCTGGCCCCGCCTGCCGGCAGGCTTTTCCCCACCTCTCTAGGGCTGGGGAGGGGGACGAGGGGAGGAAAAACAAAAACGAACAAAAAAAAGAGGAGAGGGAAAGGGCAAGGCAAAGAGAGAGAGAGAATAAAACTTGCTCGCCGGTTCCCAGACAGGCCGTCGCCTGGTCCTTGACCACTCCTCCACCCTCTGGCGGACAACAGCCGCTCCTCCCTGGGCGGACCGGAGCTAGTCCTCCGTCCCCTGGCGGATGGAACGCCCCTCTGCGTTTTGGCAGCCGGTAGGGAACTCCTCCGCCCCTGGCAGTGGCTCCGCCGCTCCAGGCAGCCGGCAGCGAGCCCCTCCTCCCCTCGCGGACAGCGGACAGCAGCAACTCCTCCGTCCCCGGCAGATGGCTGCGGCTGCTCCTTTGGGTGGATGGCAGTGGCGAGGACTCCACGACAGCGCATCCCTCCTCCTTCCCGGGTTTCGGCACCAATGTAACAAAGGTTTAAATGGGGAAAGGAGGAGGCGGGAACTGGCTGAACAGTCAAAATAATATTTAATTGAAACAAAAAGACACACAACACAAACGCACACACGGCAGCTGCATGTGGCTCTCTCTCTCCCGAACTGCCGCGTTACGCTGCACTTATCCCTCATCATTATAACCTCGTTTTAGCACAGCGGTTGGTAGAAGTTTCACACTAGAACTCATTGGTTTCACCATACTCAAAAAAGGGGAGTCAAAAAAATCTATCATAAAAGCCTATATACTGTCATTTATGTGCCATTATAATAGATGCTATGCCCCTCAGTGTCCTAGTACTTAGAAAATGAAAAGTTCAACAATTCATAAATACACAAATGTATAAATACACAACTAATTTTCACAGATGTACAATTAATTATTTACATTTATTCATTTGTGAGTTATACAGTATCTCTAAGTCTAAAATACAGGTAGCGCCTGAAAGTACCTAAATGAATAATGGTACGGATGGTCTATCTGCAGATTCAACTGCAGCCTATTTTATCCATAAAAACTTTTCATGAAAAGTCCAAATGACTCAGAAGCAGCTATACAGAATGTTGAATGAGTAATGGGGAAAATTGTATGAGATGTCCAGTATGAGATGCCCACACACTCAAAATCTCTAAATCAGACAAAGAGCAGATTGTTGGTTTTCTGGGTATAGAATAAGTGTTTGTTCATTAAAGCCTCTCTGTTCTCTGTGACACAGATCTGTGAATGTACAATGGCATCCATGGAGCCCACCCCACGCTCATACTGACATGCAACAATGGATGATGCACATTAATGAACTTGCCATTTAAAAGACCAGTCATTAACACAATGAGTATTTACGCATATTCAGTACTAATAACACTTATTTCTGAGTCAGGGGTCTCATGATTATGTGTATGCTGCGCACACTCCCACAAACATCCGTGCACACACATGCATGCACACAGGCACAAACAAACAAACAAAACTTGCATGACAATCCATCCCGCTTAGAAAATGGCTTCATTTTTACTAGGAAACTTAAAAACTTCATTTTATCATCAGCCTGGTATAATGGCCAACACTAAAAAATCTTGTAATTATCTTAAAAATATATACTGTATATAACTCTAAAATAAAAAAAAATAAAAAAATTTAAAGATTGCAAATGATTAAATTCTTGTTTTGAAAAAAAAAAAAAAAAATTAAGGTATTTTTTTCCTTGATGGATGGATGACTATCAGCACTGACCTCACTGTGTTCTTCCAGGTCCAGCAGATGAAAGCTCCTGAGCCAAACGCCAGGCTCCTCATCCATCTGCACATCCACATGATGCCCAGCCTGGCACAGCCGATGCCTCATCCGGCCCAGTCGTGCCCGCAGACCCCTTTCTCCCCCAGACACCACTAGAGACGACCTCATCCTCCACCCGTTTTGCACGCCAACTTCCTTTAGTTTCAGAAAATGATGAACAAAATTTTAAAGAGCATTCAGTTTGCTGATGCATTTAAGAGCTAATTTGTGACCAAGAAATAGAGAATTTTATATATTTCTTATCCATTTTACGTTATTATAATTTTTTTTTTTTTCAGCAGAATCCTAAATTTAAGATTTTGAATCCCAGGTTATGGATTATGGATTGCACTGTATAACTTGTAATTCTTTTAATTCATAAGTCTTGACTATAAATGTAAAATTACTTTTTTGGTTTCACAGATCTAGGAAGTCTTGACTGTAAAAGAAATGGCTGCACCTGGGGGAAAGCCATTGTTTTTATTGATGGTAGACACATATACAGTATATAGATAAGCTCACCATATAATAGTTATGTAATATTTTTATACAACCAGGTGTGTGTAACAATTCTACTGAGATAAACCACAGTAAAATAATAAATCACTATTTAAATGTGTTGTCACTTTTAGACGCAGAATAAACAAACAAACAAGCAAAAAAAAAAAAAAAAAAAAAAGGCTTGTAAAACAGTAGGGGGGAAAACACAGGGTGAGATACTCACTGTAAATGATGCTCCTTATCCACAGTATCTGTTTTACTGGTAGATTAGATCAGATCCCAATAATCCATGTTTGTACTCTAAAATCAGGACTGGGGATGCCATGACTTTCTGAAAGTTCCTTCATGATCTGATGCACAGAAAAGAGCATATTGAATGACATCTCCCTGTAAAAGTGACTATGAACTTACTAGGTGATCTAAATTTAGTAACCCTGCATTTCTCATCCATTTATCCCTCATTCTCTCTGTGTTAATTAACAGGCACGTACTCACACAATAATCTGATTGTCACAGACTACTGGGCTGTCAAGTCAGTTTATTCCACCCAATGCATCCTTTTCATTGACACAATCTCTCCTTTTTCTGACAGTGTTTTGTTGTACATTTTTAAATAGTTGGAATTGTGTAGTTCTCTGTTCTTGTGTGTTTAGTGGAACTACATTTGACACTATCAAATAAACAAGATACTAAGAGTGGACACTGTAAATTCTGTAAGGCTGGTAGATGTGAAATACCAAAACGAGAAATAGCTAAACAAAACAGATGGAAGGAACCACAGTTAGTCAAGTACAGGCATTGCTATCCACAACACAGATTTTGTGTAACCTATGAAACATTAAGAATGTCTATTTTAGGGGCCTGGGTAGCTCAGCGAGAACTGATGCTGACTACCACCCCTGGAGTAGCAAGTTTGAATCCAGGGCGTGCTGTGTGACTCCAGCCAGGTCTCCTAAGCAACCAAATTGGCCCAGTTGCTAGGGAGGGTAGAGTCACATTGGGTAACCTCCTTGTGGTCACGATTAGTGGTTCTCGCTCTCAATGGGGCGCGTGGTAAGTTGTGCGTGGATCGTGGAGAGTAGCATGTGCCTCCACATGCTGCGAGTCTCCGTGGTGTCATGCACAGCGAGCCACGTGATAAAATGCACTGATTGACGGTCTCAGAAGCGGAGCCAACTGAGACTTGTCCTCCGCCACCCGGACTGAGGTGAGCAACTGCACCACCACGAGGACCTACTAAGTAGTGGGAATTGGGCATTCCAAATTGGGGAAAAAAAGGGGATAAATTATTATTATTATTTTTTAAAGAATGTCTATTTTAATTGACAATAAATGATCAATTACATAATATTCACTTACGCCATGTCGATATTTGCATGTCTTAATACAAAAGCCTCAGACCCCTCGACCAGTGTTTAATTGAAAATATCTCACCTTGGTAAACAAAGAAGCGGACTTCTTTTCACCAATTTACAAGCCATGTCGCTACTTTTACCTTATATTTGAACACAAACTCGTCATTGGCTACACTCATTCTTATCTTTGAAATGTAAATTTGGCGCTCGCCGTCGCACTCAGTAAAACTGCGTAGGCGTGCTCGGAAGCACACGTGGTTGCCAGGTGGGGAAGTTTATAAAACAGCATACAAAATTTGATAGCTGATCAATAGGTTTATGATTCAGACTAAAGGCATCTTTACACAGCCGAGAAAAGCCTGCTCTGTGCCTGCTTAAAATTCTGTGTAAAGTGCATTACTAAATTATGCCTACTCTGACCCACCTCTTAAAGGCAGCATAAAAGTAATCGACATGACTCCAGTGGTTAAATCCACATCTTCAGAAGTGATATGATAGGTGTGGGTGAGAAACAGATCAATATTTAAGTCCTTTTTTACTGTAAATTCTCCTCCCAGTAGGTGGCGATATGCACAAAGAACGTGAATCGCCAAAAACAAAAGAAGAATGTGGAAGTGAAAGTGGAAGTGGAGATTTATTGTAAAAAGGACTTAAATATTGATCTATTTCTCACCCACACCTACAGTATCGCTTGTGAAGATATGGATTTAATCACTTGAGTCTTACGGATTACTTTTATGCTGCCTTTATATGGTTTTTGGACCTTCAAAGTTCTGGCCACCATTCACTTGCATTGTATGGACCGACAGAGCTGAGATATTCTTCTTAAAATCTTCATTTGTGTTCAGCAATTCATACACATCTGGAATGGCATGAAAGTATTTTTAGGTGAACTATTCCTTGCTGTTGTCATGCTAGAGCTTATATTTCATAATTTTGTTACAAATGTAAAAGTATAACTTCATATTTTCAGTTGTTTCATATTTCTATATTCATAATTTTGTATTTAAAACATGAATCTCATAACATTATTTATACAATTGTAATTGCTGTGTAAATGCATTTATGCCTGCTCTGAGCAGCATTACTAGTCTGCGTAAATACACCTAAATGCCACTTCAGATGCAGCTTCTGTGCCACCTTTGCAGTGTAAACATGGCTTTTTACAAAACTAGTGTATTTGTTTCTATACTGTATCACATGACTAATCTCTCAGAGGCCCAATAAAGTTATGTTTCTCATTGCCTTTTATGCATAACTATGTGTTATGGTTTCATGTTTATTTTTTTCTCTTTGTATGACTTTTTAAAATATCAAAGAAGTTGTAAATGTGATAAACTTTGAAAGTACAAAAAAGAACAATGTAGTATATTGACTTGTAGTCACACCTACATAGCAGGCCTACTACCATACGAAGTATGCCGAAAATGCTGTGCATAGTATGCACATTTTTTGTATGCATAGAATACATGGGTGATTCATCAAAGGACCTATCACATTTGCCAAAATGTAAAAAATACAGCAGAGTACACTGCAAAGAATACTGTATTCTGCAATGTAATGTGCTCAACTTGACCTTCCATTTCCAGTGTGATGAATTATTCAAAAAAGCATCAACATTGATGTTTAACATATATTTCTTGGTTCATTATTTGATTGGACTGACAAAAATTAAAACATTTGAATCAAAATTGCAAAATTCAAGTTTTTATTTCCAAGATGATATGAAAACTGGTTGCCACTCACTAAAGTAAACATGCACATAATGAGGTCACGTGACAACAATGCAGCATCCTACTGTTTGAAACTTTATCGTTGCACAATGCCTACTGTTACACCTACTATTTAAACATTATTTTTTTTTTAAATAGTAGGCAACATATAGGGTGTACTGTGCAGTATGCAGTATTTCTTATTCTAAACACAGCAGAAAATCTTCTGTTTGATACATGAACAAGTGTGCAATCCGAACACATGCAGAATATATGACAAAATAATTACTGCACTACATATGCAAGTCATGGTTGCCCTAAAATGTTTCATATTTGATGTTTCTGTAACCCAATTTCTATTTCTCTTATGCAAGATAGAACAGAAAACTAATTGACTGCCAACCAAATCAAAGACAAACAAATTGTGGCAAAACAGTGATTTAATTTCTAAATTACATAAACAATATAAAGATTCATTAACACTGAAGGTTAGTCTGAAATAAAGACATAATATGGGGATGATAAAACATTTATGCATTTTTTTTTTTATTTTTTTTTTTTGTAGAAACCAGTGTATACATAGAAAGTAACCCAAGATTATGAGTTTATTGTCTGAGTAATTTGGCATGCATCAGTGCTAATGGCAGAGAGGCCTTATCCAACACACACACACACACACCCGAGGCACAAGCATGGACAACCCTGATGTACAGCTAAGCTGGTTACACTATTATCTCTCTCTGAGTCAGTGCCTCCAGAGTTATATAACAAGGTCAGGGAGGGCAACTAGGCATTCAGAACACCTGTTCAAAGAAATGCCATTCTACTTAATATGTGGGAGGAATATTAATGATAAGATTCATTCACTGTAAAGATATATCTCTGAGATTTGTTAATGTTTTATTATGAAATGTAATAATTTCCCAAAAGGGATTTGTTCTTAAAGATAAAAAAATCAAATGTGTTATGCCAACAAAGTAAGATTCTGTTATGACAGCACATATAAGACATGAGCATTGAGAGAGAAGAACTCAATAAATACATTGCATTTGGGTTGCTGTCCAATTATTGCATTTGGGTTACAAGTCCAGACTTGTTTTTTTGTGTTTTTTTTTTTTTTTTTTTTTTTTTGAGAGAGAGAGAGACAAAATACAGTACATTCAGAGATGCTCCTGGTTTTGATTTTTGGGTGAGGAACAGTTCACCCAAAATTAAAAATCCAGTCATCATTAACTTACCCTCATGCTGTTGTAAACCCATTTTTTATGGAGGACTCTTCCAAGATGCTGTGGAATAATGACAGTAGGTGCTGTTTTCAAACTCTCACATGATGTGTGCTTATATCTGCTGTAAAGATCGCTCAAGTCGAATTGCATCCATCCATGATTCCCCAGTTTTTGGGCGTCTGTCCTGGAAAAATAAAATTCCATTCCCAGAATGTCCCGGAATTTGGAAATTTTCCTGACGCGTTTACCCATATGAACATTTGTTGTTTATGTACACTGTTTTCAAGACGACTGATCAAACGTGCTCTCTTACACCTGGGTTTCCCAACCTTTTTTCTGCCATGGCACACTTTTTACAACTAAAACATTCTACGGCACACCACTATCTCACATAGGCTAACCATCGTCAATATTGTTCCTTTTCAAGAACTTGTCCATGTTTTCTGTCCGTCTTAGTAGCGTGTTTACTTGTAATGTTTGAAATTTGGCTATGCAAAAAAAAGAAAAGAAAAAAAAATCACATAGATAGGCTACGCTGTGTGAGGTCACAGGTGGCAAGAGAGCTAAATGGGTAATGAAAAAAATAATAAAAAAAAGTTGGCTTTTCTAATTTGTAGATTTGTTCTTGCAGTGCCACAACAAATTACAGGGATGCAAACTCATGAGGGGCGAAAAAGGTAAGACAATCACTGGTCCACGAACATTTTTTCTGGGGATATTTTTTTTAAAAGAATAAGCTAAAAGCACCAATTCCAGCTATTTTAGTGATTCAAGTTTATTCAAGTATTTTGGTGAGGCTTGCTTCTGTTTCACAGACTTGTTCAATTTTATTAACTGATTAGTTCAGTGACCCCTTCTGGAAATGTCACTAGGTGGCGACAAATGAGCGTCTTATGTGCTATGAGTGAGTCAGTGAATCATTTTGAGTCATTCATGACCGAAATCTACCAAGAGACTTTATAGTGTTTAAGCATTAAAAGAACAAAACAGATCTATAGTCTTCAACAACAATAGTCTAATAATAGTGAGTTTCAATAACATCCTTACCTTATCCTTTATTAAAACTTGCATAGCTACAAATCTACTGACTTCAGTATAAGAATTATAAACACAAAGCAGATCTACTTTATAATTTTCCTACAGTAGCCTATTTAAACTCCCTAAACCAAGACCATAATTACCTCCTCTTAGAGTTTTCAAGCTAGGTCCACCAAACTTGGCACAGTCCTTCAGGCTGTTCTGACTCAGATTTGCTATGACTTCTTTAACTGATCAAAAGCGGGAGATCAAAAATACTCTAAATCCCATAGATGTAGATTAACAGAATGTTTAAATGAGCCAAGGGAATGTTTGTGAATTCAAACTCCCAACTGTCAAAAAATTCAAAATGAAAACAAGGCCTTTAATCTGCTTTAACTCTCTCTTCTTCTCTCACACCTTTCTTTCTTATCTGTCTTTCTCTGTAACCTTCAAACCTTTTTCTTTTTTTTTTAATTAGTGTTGACAAACTTTACCTATCTAGTTATTTTTTAATTTTTGAGTGAACTATTTCTTCAAATGTAATGCATGTTTCTGCTTAGCTTTAAAATGTAAAAGTATGCAGTAAATTAGTTATGCTGCAGGACATTTTTCCAATTCTATGCCGAGAAGGTATCTCTGGTTTATCATCAACACAGGTGTCATGTGAGAATCATAATCTTTAACAGGTGTCACATTAAAAACATGACTGCTGTCATTTGTCACGTAAGGAGTCGTGCACAAACGATTCAACTTGCTAATACTTTTATTGCAGTACAACTCAATAATTCATTTATTTTCACCAGCACAAATTTGCTAACAGATTACTTTTAGAATTGAGATAAAGCTTCCAGGAAATGCAGTGGGTATATCTGGTCATGTTTCTCACTGCTGTCAGATCAGCGACTGGATCAAATCAGAGTTTGCCCTTCCTCTTTTTGATGCGAGTCTTCCTCTTGGTTTTTGCATCAATGATCAGTTGCGACTGGTGCTTCAGGGTGGCACGGGTGATGACATCACCTTCATCGTCGCCACTCTCTTGCTCATCTGTTAACAGAAAAGACATTCAGGTATGAGAGGTTTGTGTCACTTCTCTTGGCTAAAAGTTTTAGTTCTCATATTTTACAGTGTGCTTATGGATTAACAGCATTCTTTAAAGGATAACAGCTCTCAGGGACTAGTAGGCCAGCCTCTTGTAGTGACTATCACACTTAAATCTGCTCTGGCCCTTAAGAAATTTAACAAACCATTACCAGACTGTAAACCAGAAGAGTGAGCTTTTAAGTGCCACAGAGTGTACCGACTAAGGAATGGAACTAGATCAGAGAGCACACGTGAATACATATTGAAAACTGGGAGCTTCTGTACTGTGTGTGCTTGTAGAGAAACACAATATATCATTCAAACACACATGGCAGTTCCTGGTCAAGAGCTTCTTCAGTTCATGAGCCAGTGATCACTGGTCAACATGCAAGGGCAGGTAATGGCATTAATGATTTGGCACTCAAACCTTTTATTTAGAAGGGTACACCTGACCTAATCCAGCATAATGCTCAGCTATGGACTAAAATATATGTTTAAATGAGTGTGTGACTTTAAAAAGGTGTGGTGATAGAAGCTGGTGTCTCACCATAAAAGGGGGCCAGTTTCTGTGCTTCAGGCAACTGAATGCGAGTGTTGTGGTGGGGCAGTTTTCCTTGTATACTGGCACGGAACTGAAGGGCGGCATGAAAAAAACCACACTGTTAACAGTTTGATATTCAGTTTTTTTTTTTACCAATATACTAAAATATTCAGTGCGGGATTATAGCAACTTCAACAAGCCAAAACACAAAATTTGCATTTCAAAATAACAGGAAAGTCCAACCAACATAACTAATCACTATCCCTCACACACATGCTCCTCACCTCTTCATCCTCCATCTCCTTTATGATTGTCACCAGATCTTTGCCCTGCAGTTCCTCCTTTAGCCTGATAAGTTTCTGCGTGGCCTCAGACAGCAGCTGGAGCACGTGTTCTCCTGGATCTGGGGGAAGTTGGGGCGCCGGACCTTTCATCTGTCAAAGAGCATAAAATTAATTAAGATGATTCCGATCTCTGCTTGGTTACGTACATTATTTACTGGATGTGAATGCAAATGCACTTTAAATGAATTAAGACTGGATCACTTTTACTATTGCTTCTTCTTAGGGTTTGGGATTTGAACAAACCCCTAACCCTAAGTATTCAATTTTTGGTCTGTTGGTGTAACCTAATTTGTCAGATTAATTTAGTCAGACTAAATAAATAAAAAAAGATATCTTTTTAATTAAAAAAAAATAATATGACCCCTTTAAATTCCAGGAAACTGTACAGTACTGTGCTAAAGTCTTAGGCACATAAGATATTTCAAAAAAGCATTTGTCTTAAAATGGTTATATGTATCTTCAGCTTTAGGGTGTCAATAGGAAATATACATTTTAAACTCCTGAACATTCCTTTAGCGAACAGAATAGAAGAACGGGGAGCTCTGCAACAGATAGCATGGTCCCCAGAGAGCCCCCCACTGAACATAGAGTCAGTCTGGGAGTACATGAAGAGACCGACGCTGTTGAGACAGCCTAAATAGATAGATCTGTTGCGAATTCTCCAAGATGCTTGGGACATCCTATCTGCCAACAACCAAGAAAAACTGTGTCCAGGTGTACCTAGGAGAATTGGTGCTGTTTTGAAGGCAAAGGTGGTCACACGAAATATTGATGTAGCTTTTTTTTTATTTTATTTTTTATGTTTACTGGACTTTGTATGACGTTATTATGTTTACTGGACTTTGTACAACGTTAATTGATAAATGAAACCTTTTTATGGCATTATTTTTGAAGACATCCTCACTATGCAACATTTTTCACAAGTGCCTAAAACTTGCACTGTACTGTACATTTCCAAGAAGCTTTCTATATGCAGATACTGTAGGAAACAATCCTCATATTACCTGAAAGTGTTGACATATGTACATTTTCAGGAGGATCTGAATAACCCTTAATAACCCTGTCACAAAGGCATGACAGTAAACATTTTTTATTTGTGGAGTATGTATGATGTATTTGATATGGTTCACTAGTACCAGTGGTATATGCTGTAGTTTATCACTGAGCTGTTGCACTCCTGCTCGGACGGATCCGAGTGTGCGTGTGAGCCAGTCCAGACGATCTTTATATGCATCACGCTGCTGCTGCTCCTGCTGCAGGTGACGCTCACATTCCTGCAGCATCTGCTGTTCACTAAACATGCGCACATAGGCATAAACACACACAGGATAAGTTGTAATACATAACCAGTGATATAGCTAGGACTGATGTTTTGTTATTATTTAATGAGAAAATGTAATGAGAGCATACAGTCATAATAATGGACTCACGTTTATTTTTGTTTTAGGATTTATACAACATACAGTGTCATCTCTCACCTTGATAGTTTAGTTTCTCCTGAGTATTTCATATCCTGAAACTGAGTCTGTAGATTATTTCTCTCATCCTTCAGCTGAAGGAGAGTTTTCTCATTCTGTGCCTTCATCTTCTCCAGATGTGTCTGTGTTTCTCCCTGAGAGATAAACCTGTCCACTATTTCCTATTGATAAACCGATATGATGAATAAACAGAGCTTAAAGGAATAGTTCACCCAAAAATTAAAATTCTCTCATTATTTATTCACCCTCATGCCATCACAGATGTGTATGACTTTCTTCTGCAGAACAAAAGCAAAACATTTTGACTAATGCATCAGACTAATGTCTGTAGGTCCATACAAATAATGCTTAATGGTGACCAAAGCTTTAAAGCTCCAAAAAGCACAAACGTAGCATAAAAGTAATCCATAAGAGTCCAGTGGTTTAATCCATGTCTTCTTAACCAATCCAAATGATTTTGTGTGAGAACAGACCAAAATATAAATCCTTTTTCACTGTAAATCTTGCCATTGCAGTTTCTGGGCATAATCATGATTTTAAGCTCAATTACACTTCCTAGTGCTTAACGCATGCGCAGAGTGCTAGATGGCACTAGAGAGTTTAATTGAGCTTGAAATCATGATCGCCAAGGAGACTGGAGATGTCAAGATTTATAGTCAAAAATTAGTTATATTTTGGTCTGTTCTCACCCGAAACCGATTGGATCACTTCAGAAGACATTAATTGAAACACGAGTTTTATGGTTTACTTTTATGCTGCATTTATGTGCTTTTTGGAGCTTCAAGGTTTTAGTCACCATTCACTTGCATTGTGTGGCCCTACAGAGCTGAGATATTCTTCTAAAAATCTTTGTGTTCTGCAGAAAAAAGAAAGTCATACACATCTGGGATGGCATGAGGGTGAGTAAATAATGAGAGAATGTTCATTTTTGGGTGAACTATTACTTTAACACAAAGTTTGGACAACTATACACATCTACATTAGCAGTTCCTAAAGGAAATACCAATGCTTGCAAGACAGCAAAAATGGTGTTAATTCAAAATTTGAGGTAAGCTTAGGTTTTAGGCTTTGGTTCTGTGTAATTGAAATGCTGCATTAGAGCAGCTTTGCTGTTGTCATGACACTTGGCACAGGCTGAAAATACAGACAAAACAAAGTATAAATGAGTCTATAAATTAAAGCTGAAGTGTGTCACTTCTGCAATACTAGCGCCACCAAACGGAATTGCAAAAATAAACATTGTTTTCAAAACAGCTTTATGAATATTCTTGAATAAAACTTGTTTTATTTTGACTTTGTTATGGGGTCCCATGAGGTCATGTCTGTCTGTCTGTCCTCACCTGTGTGTCTGTGACTCCAGTGGCCTCTTTGATGCGCTGGAAAGCTTCCTCAAAAGCAGATATGGCTTCCTCTTCCTCCCCCACTCCAGTGGCACTGCGCTGGGCCTCAGTGCTCAGCTCATCGGGGTGCATGCTCGCTCGCTGGGGCTGAATGTGGAAAGATAGATGGAATTAGGAGGAGAGAATATTAACATCCCCTCTGCTGCAGCTAGAGTGGCCAACTTTCTAAAAGCCAAATACGGGACATTCCAGCTTTAAATATGGGACATTTTTTCCCAGCGGGGCTCTGGCGTGAGACGCTGCTCAGCGGTTAAAGAGGTCCACCTGAAAAACCGCTCGGACAGACACAAAAACACGTTCGCTGTGAACGGCCTCTAATAGGCTATGCTTAAAATCAAAACGATTCAGGTTTGGAATAACAATAAGGTGAGTAAATGCTGACAGATGTTTCACTGTTTTTTTAAAAGCTGCAAGATTTCTTAAAGGTCATTGTGTCTGATTCCAGCAGATGTGTGATGGTTGAGATGTGCTCACTCTTCTCTCCATCCTCTCTGCCAGAGCCTTCCTCTCCTCTGCCTGCTTCTTATAGCGGAAGAGAATTTTTTCTCTCTCTCTGCGCTCTCTGAGCACCTGCTCCTCCTGAAACTGCAGCTCAGCCTGGACACACACCCACACAAATATTACTGTTAGAGTTATATAAATCAGCAAGTGTTTGAATGTTACCGTCACCATGGCACACATACAGATGCTTTTTTTATTGGTATAAATCCTGTTTAATTCCTCTGAAGTCTTTACCTTGGCAGCATCCTTAGACAGGTGAGCATCACTGTTCATGACCTGCAGGTCTTTGAGCTCTTGGGTCTGATGGTGGATCTCTGCCTCCAGATGGTCCAGCTTAGACTGATATGTAAGACTCTCTTCCTGTAGAAGGGTAGTTGACATGAAATACTTTTGGGAAGTCCTGTGATGTGACATGTTATTCTCTTAATCCTAAAGGTTTAGTTCACCTAAAAATGAAAATTCTCCCATCATTTACTCACCCTCATGTTGTTCCAAATCCATATGACATCCCTTCTTCTGTGGAACATAAAAGGTGTTAAGCAGAATGACAGTCTCAGTCACCATTTACTTTGATTGTTTTGAAAACAAGATGCAATAAAATTGATCTGTGACAGAGACTAGCATACTGCCGAACATCTCCTCTTGTGTGCCACAGATGAACGAAACACATACAGGTTTGAAACCACTTGTGGGTGAGTAAATTATGGGTTACCTAAAATCCTCTTATCTGTATGTTTATTGTGCTCTGTCAACCTGTAGCTGAATTCAGCTGTATTACCGCACTTTTACCTGTAGGTGCTCCTTCAGTTTCAGGTATCCCCGCATGATGTGCTCTGCTTCATGACATTTCAGCTGTGCTTTCTCCAAACGGTTTTCCAGCATGTGCAACTTCTACACAATAAGCACAGATACTATAATGTACTAACACTTTTAACTGTGCTTTCTAATACAGAGTTTGAGCAGTTGGTTTGCCACCAAAAGAGACATTGAAGAAGAAGAGAGGGTTTGGCGAGGTTAAGAATGACCTTTTGGGGAAGCTGATCGGCGGAGTCCCCTTCTCTCTGTGAATGAGGGCAACATAATGGTTACCATCATTTCACAAGGAACAACTGAGCTTGAGTGTGTGTAAGAGAGGGTGTAGCACTTCAGTTTAGACAGAATATCTAAGAATTACCATTTGGGTGATTTTTCCAAAATCTGCACCATATTTCACCACAAAAGAAATTCACCATAAAATATATATTTTTTTTAATATAAGACATTATATTTTGCATAAAGAAAATATAGCCTATTTTTAGGACCATTAAGATTTTTTGCAGATTATTTGACATTATTTAACACAATTAAAGGGATAGTTCACCTGAAAATTTAAATTCTCTCAATTTACTCACCCTTATACCATCCCAGATGTTTATGACAGCAGAACACATTTGAAGAAGAAAAAAATATATATATAATCCATCTCAGCTCAGTAGGTCCTTATAATGGATGTGGATGGTAACATGATTTTTGATGCTCCAAAAAGTACAGACAATCAGCATTAACGTCATCCATACCACTCCAGTGATTACATGAATGTCTTATAAAGCGATATGATCGCTTTTGGTGCAAAAATATCAACATTTAAGTACTTTTTAACTATAAATCATTGCGTCCAGTAAGCAGCAGTATGCACGTTCACAAGAGTGCATGCGGTCTTTCTAGTGATGGCATGGCTATGTTCCATTCATTGCAGCAGATGCTCTCTACATCTGTTGGCATTGCCTACATGTGCACCACCACGTCTCCTGAACTCTCTGAGGCTTGATGTTGTGCTGCAGTTGGTCCAGCCTCCTCCATCTCCCTATGCTCCTGATAAGAATACTCAGGTTCAAATAAACATGGCTGTGCAAAAACTTGTATCTCCTCTTAAATCAAAATCTTCTGACATCTTTGTTTAAATTTATTTCAAATTCGAGTTCCTCCTCAGTTGTTAACAGTGCTGCTCTTCCGAGTGTGTCGCGCACGCATCACTTCTCGCGTGAACATGCCAACGCCAGTACGTCACATGAGAGACCATGTGACCTGTCCTTAGCCCTCTTGTGAATATGCATATTAGTGCTTAACGGAAGCGATTATTTATAGATAAAAAGTACTTAAATATTGATCTTTTTTGCACCAAATGCGATCGTATCGCTTTGTAATACATTCATTTAACCACTGGAGTTGTATGGAGGATGAATGCTGACTGTCTGTGATTTTTGGAGTATCAAAAATCATGTTACCATCCACTTGCATTATAAGGACCTACTGAGCTAAGATATTTTTATATTTTAATTCAAATGTGTTCTGCTGAAGAAAGGAAGTCATACACATCTGTGATGGCATGAGGGTGAGTATATGATGAGAGAATTTTCATTTTTGGGTGAACTATCCCTTTAAGCACCCATTGTTATTGTTGTAATGAGAAGGAAATAATATTATATTATTTAAATTGTAAATTATTAATGTATCTTGATAGCATTTGTTGTACTGTTTTTAGAATACATACATTTACAGAAATTATCATTTTAATACTAATAGTACAATCAGACAAGATGATTTTCATTACTGTTTTTTCGCATTACATTTGGGCAGAAAATGTGCTTAATTTGCATAAATATTTTTTTTAAATAATGATCATAAAATAGACTTTATTTAATCTATCCAAAATATAAATTCTATTTTTTTCTTTTAATTTTGGCAAATGTCACCCAAAGTGCCCAGAAAAACACTTTTTATTATTATTCTATTTGTTGTTGTTTACTTTGTCCAGAATATCAACCTACCTTCTCCTCCTCTCGTTTCTGTGCATCAGCCACAGGGCTGCTTCTCTCGGGCTTCATGGTCTGGTACTGGAGCTTCAGGTCCTCTAAACGGCGCCTGTGTGTCTGAGTGGTGTGTTTTAGAGCGTTAAGCTTCTTCATTTTATCACACACCTTCTGATCCATCACCGTACAAGCTGCCTGCAGAAGAAAGATTTTGGTGAACAGTGAGGAGAGTCTAATAGAAATCCCTACAGATTATTCTGTAACTATGGGCACTATTCTTTTCCAGCAGTGGAAAAAGGTTGAAAAGGTTTTCTTGTGGGTTATAATTATTATTTTATTAGTAGATAACTGCATGAATCTCCTGGGGAAAATATTTGACTAAGAAAGACATGATTTAATTAGATTTTTATGGCTAAAATGAACTATTTTGCCATGTCCCCACAGAAACATTTTTATATTTGCAGGTCAATTAAGGATTAATTATGGATTAAGTCCCCAGGTTTTGTCATTACAACCATAGAGACTAAAACACATGGAATAATAAATTCAAATTATTTTCAAGTCAATTAGAAAATAATATAATACAATATATCTTGAGGTTTTATTTTTCATATATCAAAGAGAAAATGGAACAAATCAGGACAAATCTAGAACAGGATTAATTACTTTCACAATGGAATTTCATGAGATGCAACTGGCTGTCAAACACATTGAGCTACACATAAGTATTTTCTCAGGCACTTATTGATTCAAAATAGATGCACAACTTACATAATTTCAGTAGTACACCCAAATGACAAATCATCATACTGTTGATGTGTTACACTTGCTATAGTTTACTTCCATGTTGTTTCTTCATCAAATAGCAATGTCAAATGTAAATCAAGTCACTGAAGCATACATGTATAACAATGATAATTCATCACTGTCACACAGAAAATCAACATGCAGTATTTATTTGTATGAATATAGTACTAATTTCTCTTGTAATAAAGAAATTGATATCCTGTGATAGTAAACTTACAGTATATAGATATGAAATAATCATAAAAATATGATTTTGGGAAGTGCAAAAAAAAGAAAAGAAAAAAGAAACACTCTTACATACCTAGGGTCTCTAATGACCCTATACACTTTTGGTACCATTAAATAAAGAATTGCAATTTTTTTTTTTTTTTTTTTTTTTACAATATTTATAAGAGAGAGATTGAAGAATACTAAAGAGGTGTGGGCAGGGCTGTAGCTAATGGGGTGAAAAGTGGTAACAATTCTAGAGGCCTATAGGTCCAGGGGGCCCCACAACAAATTTTAAACTGTAATTTTTAATATGAAAGGGGCCTAGACCAATATACAGTCAGGGGGCCCAGAATTTCTTGCAACGGCCTTGGGTGTGGGCACAACTCCAAAAACTGGATGAGGTACAGGGTGTGGAATGAAGTCCCGGGTCACTAAAGACCCGAGGTATACGATTAAGGGTTAATAAAGCAAATCTGGTCCCAAATGCCCCTAGTACAGAAACACACATGCAGAAATTTCCTAGACTAGAGTTTCCTAAAAGTTCATTTAACCTCACCTTCCCAGACATGTTCCTAAACGCTGCTTTCTCCACCACATGGCTCTGGAAGGCCTCTCTGATGACTTGTTCATCTCCCTGGACATCAATATGACCACATTACACTTCACTGGATATGTTTGGCCTATATCTTAAATTATATGTTTCATCTCCAGATTGAATTTGTGTGTTCATAAAGTCTGACATACAGCAAGGGCCTCGGCCAGTTTCTTGTGCAAGTTTTTATTTTCTCGTCTCAGCTGCAGGATGGTTCCTCTGTTTTTCTTGATGGCTGACTGAGAGCTTTCAAAGTATGCGCTTCTGTCTCCCTCTAGTGGACAGCCATAAAACATCCATTTAAAAAGAGAAGTTGAGCGCAATATGCCATTCCTGTCGGCATTTTTTAAACGAAGCCCTTTTTTTTTTTTTTTTTACATTTAAAAGTTAAGATATTAAACAACAACTGAAACCACTTTTAATATATTCAACATTAGATATACGCTAAAACATAACACTGCCAAATTTGAGTATAATTAATTAGCCTTATAAGAAAACAATTATAAAACAAAGCAAAATACTCATTACTCTGCCTTTGAAACAGGTTTATTAATATTCATTAAATCCCTCTGTAAGTTAACTGTTTAGTGCTTAATCGGCAAGTTGGGCAAAAACGGCAAAAAACTTACCCAGAAGCTGAATTTTTCGTTGTAGTGCCGAAATTTGATCATGGACAGGGCTCTTGATGCCCTCTGATAAAAACGTACTGGACATTTTTATGAATATGAATTGTTTTAAAGTTTATCGTTGGATTTCTGTCTCTGCTCTCGCCGTACTCACTGCAGGCTCATATGTTTCTAAAAACGCGTTGCTTAGTAACTGAACCACTTTGTTCTTAACGGTAGGCGAAGGATTGTCTAATTAATATTAATTACATCACGTGCCTATAAGCCCAGGATGGCGAAGCAACGTAGTACACAACCTAATTAATATTAATGAGCTCCACAGACCTTTACACTCTACCAACACGTTTAGATGCATTGACAAACACAGCTGAAACTTTTTATTGTCTTCTATCAAAATTAATGGCTTCTGTTTATTCCATATATCTTTGAGGACTACAAACATTCGCATTATCGGATATAAAAAATGAGTTAAAGGAATATTCCGGGTTCAATACAAGTTAAGCTCAATCGACAGCATTTGTGGCATAATATTAATTTATCACAAAAAAACAATTTTGACTTGCACCTCCTTTTCTTAAAAACAAAAAAAACAACAAACAAAAAAAAAAAAAATCTGGGTTCCAGTGAGGCACTTACAATGGAAGTGAATGGAGCCAATCTGTAAACCTTAAAATACTCTGTTTCAAAAGTGAAGCCACAAAACGTAAACAATATGCGTGTTAGCATGATTTTAGTGTGATAAAATCGCATACTAATCTTTTCTGTGTAAAGTTATAGCCAGTTTTATAACTTTGTTGTCTGTAAATGACTGTAAAAATTACAATTTAAACAACTTTACAGTTTTAACAGAAGAATTCATGTAAGTCCTTTTATAAAATTATAATCTTGATATTTCTGCCTTTAAACCCTCCAAAAATTGGCCCCATTCACTTCCATTGTAAGTGCCTCACTGTAACCTTATTTTTTGCTTTTTTTAAAAAAAATTTAAGAAAAGGATTAACGAGTCGAAATTAAGTTTTGTGGTCATCAACATTATCCCACAAATGCTGTCAATTGAGCTTAACTTGTATTGAACCCGAAATATTCCTTTAACATTAATGTGATGAAACATCACAATGTCAAATGCTTGGATAATGCATTCAAAGTCATCCAGTAACTTTACTGTAATCATTCAAAGGCATTACTTATAACAGAACTCTTAAAATGAGAAAAATTACAAAAATTATACCATGAACATTACCAGTTGACCTACAGGAACATGTTTGAGCATGGTTCTAGCAATGCTAAGGCCATGGGTTCAATTCCCAGAGTAGACACACACATACCGATAAAAATACATACTGTAAGTTACTTAGTTTAAAAGCATCTGCCAAAGGCGCTAATGTAAATGCCTAATATATACAAATTACAACACAAAATACATGTTAATCTCAATGTAAGTAGCACAAAATGAATTGATAATACTTTTGGCTGTAGCGGCATGGCATACATCGTAATGTTGTCTCTATGACAAGTAACTGGTGCCTTAGCCATGAAATGATCAGTGCAAGTTTGATAGATACATCCAACTGATCTCTTTCTGTCCCTACAATTCTTTCTATATTTTTATCAATCTTTTCCTTTTTTCTTTAGTCTACTGTTTTCGGC
This sequence comes from Myxocyprinus asiaticus, assembly GCF_019703515.2. NCBI lineage: Eukaryota > Metazoa > Chordata > Actinopteri > Cypriniformes > Catostomidae > Myxocyprinus > Myxocyprinus asiaticus. Next base: position 43,924,163 of record NC_059352.1, on the reverse strand, counting down.
CCCTCGTTTGACTTCTTAAGGACGGACAGCAGTCTCTCTGGCATGAAGTAGGGCCTGTCCGCTGTGCCATCATTGCGTTCAAGATCCTCCACTATTGGAACAACATTTAGTTTGAGACAACACACAACAACAGTATGATTTGATCTGTAGTGTACATTGCCCCCAAAACATATTTAGATATTTAAACCACATTTAATAAGTACAAAATATCTAAGTGTCCCAATACGTTTTGGGGCTACTATAAGTGTTTATAATATATAATATAATATGAACCATTTGCCAATAAATATTAAAATAACAGCAGGAATAGCAACAAAGTGAGTAAAATTTATTAAAGCACTGGGAGATCACATTTACAACATGCGAAGATTGAGTAAAGTGAAGCATAGAGGTAGAAAAGGAGGCAATAGAGAGGCAAATAGCGACAAATATCAGGCCTTGAAAAGGTTGCAATCTGTCAATACAATAACCAGTTATAGCAAACCAAATATATAAGTATTGTTGCTTTGATTGTTTCTTTTTAAGCCAACTTACTTTTGGTGCCACTTGTTTTTTTTGTTGTTTTTTTTGTTTTTTTAATCTCCACTATAAAATTATCACATCAGGTAACACAATTCTCAGATATATTTGCACAAATTATTACAAAATAAAATGGTTTGGTCTTGGCTAGTATGACTGTAAACAGGTTTTTTTTTTTTTCGGTAGTTGATGTAAACAGCGATACTGCGAAATCTTTTTGCATTCTTCAATATGATTAAGACATTGATAAATAACAATAATTAGGCACAAGTCGAGCACCTACATTACACTTTTACACATCCTTATATCAAAAGTTTCAACATAAAACACAGTCACATTATACAAGTGCTATGTAGGCATATCTAATGGGGTTTAGGTCCACATAACAAATTTTCATCCATACAAGCAACTCATACTGGGTCTCATTCACTAATCATGCATACACGCATTATTGTTTGAAAACCGAAATCATGGTTCAATAAGTTTTGCGAAATTTGTATAATTTTATTTTTTTTAACTGAAACCACATAAATAATAATACTAATAAAAAAAATAAAAAAAAACAGACTTCTGGTGGCCTTAGACACATGGAATATGGTTAGCCGTTTTTGACTATATATATTAATACTATATATATTACAATGTAGGCTAACATTTAATTATTTGTTATAAATTGAGTAACAAAGTGACCCTACAAAAAGTCAAACTTATTTCAGAGTAACAAAAAAATTATGTGTTATGGTTTGATCTGGATAAGTTCTGCATAGAAATGCAGCCAAACATGTGTAGTGTAGGCCTATATAAAAGATGAGTATTGTGTCTCAGTTACGTATAAAAATTGCACACTTGGCTTTAGTCAAAAATCTTGCTTTAAGTCGAGAGTGCATCTTTAGAGAGCATAAGGGTACGTTTGCAGAGAATGATGAATGGCTGCACAGGAAAGGTTGTGTGGAAAGCTCTAATATGGATATGGTTTGGGTGTGTATTATGGTAATTATAAACACGCTTCCGCATTTAGAATAATCCAGATTCATCTAGGTTAAAATGTGAGTAACAAATGTGCGTACGCACCTGTTCTGAACAGTGTTGGTATAATCCGATTACAAATTAATTAGTTACTGTAAGTTTATTAATTTTAGGCAAAAAAAAAGTAGTGTAATAATTACATTTTAAATTCTTGCAATCAGATTACATTTACTGACTTTCAATTAATTTAGTTACTTTTAAGTACATTACTAGGGTAACACATTCGTATTTCTAAAATAATATTATTTATGTAAATACATTTAAAACATGAATTATGTTCATATACATATCAATTAGCATTTCTGTGACATTTGAAGGGTGTATGCCCCCAACAAGTCATTGTAAAGCCCAATGTATGCTTCGGTCAGACGCGAACACTGAGCATCTGCATACAGGATGTGTGACGTAAATTTCGTCATCAGCAGAGTGCTCCAGCACTGAACACACATAGCTCGATTTTTCTAACCGCAGGTCTTTGAACGCATAGCATGTGCATGTGCATGCGCCTGAATTATTTGCACTAATTACTGGGTCCACAAGGTGGCAACACTCACATTTGAGCCATTACGGTCATGAAGAAGCACTAGAAGAAGATGTAATCACCTGTTACATCTTCTAGCACTTCTTCATGACCGTAATGTTATGACGAGCAATTATTTAGTTATTAAGAGCAAGACAGTTCTCAAAATCTCATCTTATTATTTGAGTAAACATTACGACTCAAATGACGAGAGGTTCTTTCCAATGTATACTAATGGCTTACCAAAGCCACCAAAGTGCAACAGTTTCCAACATACTGAAATTAACTGGATTCTCTGAAATATTAACAACTTCACTGAGAGGAAGGTTGAAACAACAACAGTGAATGTGCACATAAAGTGGTCAGGAGATACCTGCATTTGTGTAACTCGAGTCCAAAGAATATAAAGACATCTTCATGCGTCTAAACTCCTGAGGAGAAATAGTCCAGTATCTCACAGCAGTTGTAGCGTGCATGCGCCAACCATCTGTGTATTCACACAGTAAAATTAAGTATACTTTGACAGGCTCGTGTTCAACTGTGCGCAGATGCTGAGCGTTCATGTCAAAACCGAAGTATACTTTGGGCTTAAAGGAGAAACATGTGGTGCTGAGTGTATGACTTGTGTGCAACAATGAACAAGGATGAAATATAGACATTTTGAATTTGTTGAGCAGAAAGGTGTTGTAGAAAGTAACTTGAAAGTAAAGTAATTAGTAATATGATTACCTTTCAATGAGGTAATCACAAAGTAATCTAATTACAATTTCAGAGAAGTAATTTGTGATTTGTAGTGGATTGCTTTCTTCGAACTGGTTTGCATGAAAACCTTTTCAACGCACAAAGACTACGAAATGACTAGTTAACGAGACCCACTGTGAGTACACGACAGTTTCTGTCCTATTTTAGTGTCATGCCATCCATTATGACGAGCAATTATTTAGTTATTAAGAGCAAGACAGTTCTCAAAATCTCATCTTATTGTTTGAGTAAACATTACGACTCAAATGACAGGAGGTCCTTTCCAATGTATACTAATGGCTTACCAAAGCCACCAAAGTGCAACAGTTCCCAACATACTGAAATCAACTGGCTTCTCTGAAACATTTAACAACTTCACTGATCTTTGTACAGCTACTCCTGAGGGGTCAGCAGAGTATCACTCTCTTGAGGTCCATTTTCTTGAGGCTTTGGTTCCTCTGGTTCTTGTTCTGGTAGGTTCTCCACCTGTGGTGGTGATTCTGCTTGTGGTTGAGCCACCTGCTCCTCCTTGTCGTCAGCATCTACTTCCTGTGGTCCATTTTGATGTGGGACCACTTGTGGCATCTCGGGCTCTTGTGTTTGTGTTGTAACCAGTTCTTCAGGTTTCTCCTCTGCGGCTGCAGGTGCATCTGGAGGTTGTGTTTCTTGGGGTGGTTCTTCACTGTGGGTCTCCTGATTTAGTGGTATCTCTTCTTCTTGGTCCTGCTTTAGAATGACCTGCTGTTTAAGCTGTACCTCTCCGTTCTCCTGCAATGGGACTTCCTCCTCAGCTTGTACCTGTATGACAGGCGTCTCTGCAAGGTCTGGTTCCTCTGTGCTTTTTTCCATAGACAAAATCTTGTGCAGCTCAGGGGACATGAAAAATGGCTTGTCAGAAGAGCCGTCATTTCTTTCCAGGTCCTCGCCTTGAGTTTGAGATCATTATTGTTTTTAAATGTTAGTGTTTCGAGAGAGCATGTAGCAGATAGGAGCACAAGGACACATGATTGGTTGAAATCATGTTGAAGAGACAGAGAGAGAGAAAGAAAGAAAGTAAAAATGGTTAGACACAAAGCAAAAGCCCCTGCAAGCATACGAGATCTGAAGATGTCACTGAGCGCAGCAGTAGGGTCCCATTCATTTTCTTCAAAAAAATGTTGATATTTGCTTCTGTAAAAGCCAAAAGTCAGTGATTTCAACCTGATTTAAAAAACAAAACAAAAAACTACACTACCCATATTTCTGAAGAGAGCTCCACCAATCAGAGAAGTGGCTGTTACTATGGAAATGTTAATCCCCCCAAAAGAGCCCAGCAGTGACCGCCCATCCCCATTGCAAATGACATAATCGAGTCACTCTCCCTACACTCTCAAACAACTTATATATTTGTATATGTTCGAATATTTTGCAATAAACTTCAAATATATGGTATTTGATTTATAGTCAGTACTGTGAGTTTTATAGTTGTACCATCACTTCTGATTTGATAAATAATTTACAATGCTTCATGGCATGGCCGGGTCTAAGTGGGGGTGGGCTAAGGGGCAATGCTTTTTCCTTGTTTGTAGATTTTTCTAGTCAGATGGCAAAAGACCAAGGAGGGTTAACACTCTTTACTGAAGAATTTTGTGAAATGCTGATGGAGAAAATGAGTGGGAAAAATACTTCAGGCTGCTGAAAAGTGGGCGAACACTGATGCGCTCAGTTGCATTAGAGAAAGAACAACAGTTAAGTGATAGAAAAAAAGAGCAAGTTTGAGCACTGGAAATATATATATTTAGCTGATGATTAATACAATAAATAACAAACATCTGTGAAACATACCACACTAGGGACTGGGTACAATACAAATCTAAACACAACAGCTGCTATTTACCAGAATTCCAAAGCACTGACATCTAGTTTGACAGATTTGTTCATTACTTATTTATCTTGTGAAATAAATACAGTAGCTTCACACTTACAGAAACAGAGGAAGAGTGTGTCCACACACATGGCGTATACACTGAAGAAGCCGTGGGCAATTAGATAGGCGCCAAACACCACCGTCTGCGAACAGAGGGAAACAATTATAGCATAGTCGGCACATGGAAAAACTGGTAATAGTTCAGCTTCCTGTTCCATTTACTCACCAATATAGGCACCCAGTAATAGTTAAGGGATGGAGCAACTTCCTCCACTATCTTAATCTTGCCAGTGAAAAAGAAGAAGGAACAAATTCCTGAGAACAGGAAGAGAAAAATGCTAGTGCATGCTGTTTTACATGGGAGAACTGGAATGTGAGAAGACATTTCCACCCGAATAACCTGTGGATTGATGTGGCATCTATGTCAGTCCAATCACTCACCCACAATTCCAACGATGAGAAGTTTGCCCAAAAATAAGAGGAAGTCTGTAACCTTGTCAAGGACTGCCACACTTTAGTAGAGAAAAAGTTAAGTACAAGGATTAAATCCTGAAGTGTTTATTTGTTTGTTTGTTTGTTTCTTAACGCCATGCCAGCTGCGATGGCTATTTTCATGGCAAAACCAGGTTAAAATGAAGTGTTTATTTAATATTTTTCTCATTCATACAACACAAAAGACTCTCAAAGATTTCGATCCAGCAAGCACTCACCGGACAATGTTCCTCATCAGGAGAAAGAATGCATCTCTGGCAGACGTACAGAAATTTTTGCCATATATTGCCACCTGCAAACACAGAAATCCTGATTGAAGTTGAGCTTTGGTTTAACAGTGGCTACACCACTAAAATAGGCACTACTGATGCTCCTTTGCTAGACAGAATCCTAACATGCCGCTTTCCCACTAAAATGGTGCTATTGCTCATGCCGAAGCGAACCTCTCTCAGACTGAGCCTGCGCTTCTGAGTTGAGTGAATTAGGGCATAAATGACTACATTACTGCAGTCTTTGTTTATGAGTCTTACGAGGTTTGAGAAGACATTTTAACATTCAAAGTCAATTGATTCAGCATCATGAGCTGCTTTTTATGCAGTGTTGTACGTTATGCAAGTGTGCAACTAATTAAATTAATGGCAAACAATTCATACGTATGGTATTTATAAATAAAAAATATTGTTTAGACTGATGTTGCCACTGTGCAGTGCATAATACATAGGAACAGGATGTCCGTCAATTGAATGTCGCATAGGACATTTCTAAAAAGCTTTGTTGACTATAAAAGGAGTGAGCTATAGATTTATTTTACATCAGCCTTGCCAAATTAAGTTGTTATTTTGAAAAATTTACTTGTAGCGGACATTACATCTCACTACCTGGCCCCTGACATTAGCGGGAGCAAGATATCTCCTGAATTGCGACCAGCAGGGGCCAGGGTGGAACTGATTTTTCCGGCACAGAACCGTCTTTCCTGCCGTGGAAATGAAAAGAATGGTTCCAGATTGGGCACCAGCACCCTGTCCGTGGAAAAGCAGCAACAAGGTCAAAAGGTCATCAAAAGGGAAATAACGATGGATGTACCATGATATAGGCATTTCTGTTGAGGAACTTGATGAATTTCTCTAAGCACCAGAAGCAACACTTTAAACAGCTGAGCAGGAATTTTGCAAACTTATTCTGGGCACCTGGAGGAAGAAAATATAAACAATCAAGTCTAAAAGCATATAGCACACAGAGTACATACCATGAACAAAACATATTGCCTTACGAAAATATTTAGGCCACGTCCACACTAATAAGTTTTCATTTGAAAACAAATCTTTTTCTCTTCGTTTTGGCCTTTGGTGCACACTGAGACAGCATTTTTGTCACAAAAACCCCCGAAGCTTTTCAGAAATGCTCTCCCAAGTGGATACATTTGAAAACAGTGTCTTTGCATTGCAGTGTGGAAGGGGAAACGGAGATGTCTGAAAACGATGACATATCTGTTGTCACGTGACACGGTCATGTGATCCATTCAACCCAAAACTATCAAGATGACGGCCCATGTTGTAGCGGCAATGTTGTGTCTGCTCTTCACTTTGATAGCATTATTAAAGATAAATGTTACTTTGTACAACCTTCACATTGAATTCCTTCAAAGGTGATAGGAAATTTACTCAGAATTGCTTTCCGGTGATGGAACATGAGGGCAATTGTGTTTCAGACTGTACATGGAACGGCGATTTTTTGTATGCGCAGTAAGGGGATTTAAGAGTTTTCATACATTTCAGTGTGGACGAGCAACTGAAAACGCTTGAAAAAGGCAGTGTAAATGGAAAGCCTTTCGAAAACGAAAATGTTTTTAATTATATCCGGACTACTGTGGACATAGCCTTAGACCTCTTTACTTTTCCAACAATTGGTTGTTTTGTAAACATATTTCAGAAGTCACTCAACACATAATATTTGCACAAAAAACAGGTGAGCTGAGGCTACATCCACATTAATCCGGATACATTTGAAAATGGTGTTTTAGTTTTCGAAACACTCCATCCACACTGCCGTTTTCAAAAGTTTCAAAAGTCGTCCACACTAAAACGTATGGAAACGCTTAAATCCCCTTACTGCGCATGCGATCGCCGTTCCATGTACAGGCTGAAACGCAATTGTCCTTGTGTTTCGTCGCCGGACAGCAATTTCGAGTAAATGTTGCGTCGCCTATGAAAGAATGCATTGTGAGGGTAACATTTATCTTTAATAATGCTCTCCAATTGAATAACAGGCACAATAACACCGCTACAATGTGGGCCGCCATCTTGGTTATTTTGGGTTGAATGGATCACATGACTGCATCACATGACAACAAATGCGCCATCATTTTCAGATATTATGTTTGAAAGGCACATCTTCTGAAACTCAATGATGAAGAAAAAAATGACAACAATGGAGCAATGAAACCTTTCAACTTCTGATCCAGATATTCCAGTATGACCCTGATAACCTGGACGATGGCGAGAATAAGTGACCCAAACGCCAGAGAGCCAGTGTGATACCTGAAGAAAATGCGAGGGAGAGTGTTTCCATAAATTCAATCTATTATAAGAATGAATTTTTTATGTTCAAAGACAAAAACAAAAAGAAATTGTCAAAGAGTGGTGAAGAGGACAAGGTTTTGGTCACACATGAAAATGGAAAGTGTTACTGTAATCACATACCTGAGGGCCCGTCCCAAAGAGTTGAAAACAGGGTACGCAGGGATGTCATCAGGCTTTTTGAATGCCCAGTAATAAGATGCAAAAGCCCCTGCCAGTGTGGCCTGCCCCAGTGCTGTCACGAAGTTGGCACACCAGAAGAAAAGGAATAAATTATAGAACTGGAACAGAATCAGGTACTTGTGGTATAACGTCTCTCCTCCATAGAATGCAAACAGACACTCAGCATCAGCGCATTCAGTGGTGATATTTGAGCTGTTGAAAGTCTGTGGAAAGAACCAAATTAATGCAGCTTCATGAAAATGAATTCAGACTGTGTTCGCAAAATATGCTATACAAAACCAACTGGTTGCATAAACTTTTACATTTAAAGACCCGCACAGAAACTGCGCTTGCATAACTCAGCTGCAGATTTATGCAGAATTGAAAAATCCGTCATTCATGTTCATCTTTCCCTGTGGCATGACCATATCATGTATCCTAGATATGGTTTCTGGTCCCATGGAAACCAGGAAGTAATTGCGTTAACATAAACAATGGTGAGCGCGATTCATTGGTTGCATTTTCACTCTAAAATGACATTTTTACTCCACTAATGGTTAGGTTTAGGGTTGGGGTTTGATTTAGGGGGTAGGGTTAATAAAATATGCATTCCTGTTGACTGTATTACATAATTTACAACTAAAAACACACCTCGCTTTTGGCGCCACCTTGTGGACATTTCACCTGCTATGTGGTCAATAACACTTCCAGCTTCAGCCACTGGGGGCAGTTTGAATATTGGTAAGCACAGATAAATTTCAGTAGCAGAAGTTTCAACCTCCTGTTGCTGAATTCACAGTGTAATCAGTCTGAGCCAACATAAATTAGCCAACAAATAGTTACAATAAATGTTTTTATAAAGAGACAAAAAATTAGCATTTAATATTTAGAACAAAAGTGCACTTACCTCAGGGTTGCAGGTGTCTCTGGAATATTCACACTCTGTAGTATTAAAAACCTTGTACACTGGCTCATTGGAAGTTGACAAAAATCTAAATAATTGTTAAGTATTTAATATAAATAGAGCTCAAAATTGGCTTTATGGTAATAGTAATCATCTGCATTCTTTACATTTTTCCAACACATCTCAAAACAGACTGTTTTTGAGGTAGTGATTGTTTCGATTACTCAAGCTCAGTGCAAGATGACCAACAGCAAATGCTGCAAACACAGTGCAAATAGCATACTATTGATTTTACTATAGGATACACTGCGGTGATGGCCCAGTATGCGATTACCAGAGACAGTAGGGCAAAGGTCAGCAAGGGGTAAAACAATGATGACATCACATGACCGATGGCTCTGAAAAATAGATGGGATTATTAAGACTTCCTTTCTAACAATCCCTGTTAACCTCATTATTATTCCACGACTTTAAGCCTTGGTTAATCCATCAAATGCAGTAATAAAGCTTCTGTTTGACTATTAATGCAACCAGAGTACTCAAAGAAGCAATAACATGGGACAAATAATAATATGGGACAAATTAGATAAAACCATCAACGCCATCAACAGATCTAAAATACAGGGTGTGCTCAACAGTAGAAAGGTAGACTGACCTGCTGGCCTCTTTGATGAGTGCAATGGCAATAAAGAGCCTCTTCCTGAGGAAGATGAGGAGGAGAATGATCACCACTTCCACGATACACAGAATGATCACTGTGTTGGACAAAAGAGGACAGGAAACAATAACATATAATGCATAGGAAAACAAAGAAGTGATGAAATCTGATTTAAAAGGAGTTAAGTGCCACACTGGAACAAAATTTCCAGGATTCACAGGTGTTAATGAATTGCACATGTGTTACTAACAAAATGCTCACTCACTGAAAGCAAGCCAGGTCTGCTGAATCTGAAAGTATACAGAAAAGTCTGTCTGTAGACCCAAATCCTTGATAGTGACATCAGAACCAGCCTGTCCTTTCAGACTGGCATACTGCATATAACAATGGAAAATACCTGCAGAAGACCAGAAGATAAACATCATAAATAAATCAAATGCAAACAGAAACATTTCAATATTATCTGTGGGTGAATGCCATGAAACGTGTCTGGGTCACATTTCACCCATAAACACCTCCAAAGCCAACCTGAAATATTTTAATACTGCCATGCAAAGGTAAAATGCAGGAGGTTTGGCTTAACTTTGCACAGATTCAGAGAAAACAGACAGTGAACTTTTCAGTGTTGGGGTAATGTGTTTTGCATTTTTAAGCCATTATACACAATTATGTACAATATAAAAATATCAGAGCTGTCAAAATTAACGATTAACGCATTTACCATTAATACAGCATAAACCAGCATAAACACTGGTTAGAGGGGCGGAACCTTGTGATGTGTCCACCTGGACTCATTACACTGACGCACACACCACAAACATACACACAACAGATGGGAGAGAACCTCTTAATGCTATTTGTTGTATAAAACAAACCCAGATGGGACTTGTGACAGAAAGCAAGTACTTTGTAGCCTCTGTAAAGCACAATTTAATTACCACAGAAGTAGGGCCCTATGATATCCATTTTATTTTTTTCCAAATTCTGTTTTGTTTTCCCAAATTCCGTGTTTTCCGTTTTGTTTCCTCTGAATTCTGGGTTTTAAAGTTTAATTACATTTTATCATTAAAAATCTAATCAAATGTATTAATAGAATTTTAATCAAATTAAAACAGAACAATTACTTTTTAACATATCATTGCATTATTTTTATTAAATGAAGAGCTTCTATACTGATCCTCACAGCACAATCCAAAACGCAACATTTGAGGTTTATTTATTTATTTTGTCAAATACAGTGCTGCACAGTAGAGCATCACAGTATCAATGAAAGCAGGAAATAAAATCTTGCTTGTGAGATATAATGTAATAATCATTGATATATTATTAGCATTATTATTACTGCTACATTAAATATTACATTTTACAATACAGAAGTAATATATTTCTGTCACATTTTTTCCATTTCAGTCATCTAGTTAAAATGGACTTTTATTCTGACGTTAGCAGGTCGTCAAAATATTTCATGATACATCAATCTGGAATGATGCCATTTTAAAGTAATTATTAGGTCAATACACTAACTCTTTTATTTGTAGACAAGGGTGTAGATTTGGCTTGAACATTAGGGAGGGGTTACAGTGTGAAGAATTTACATGTTTCCATTGATCATGGTATAAATATTGGGGGGGTTGTACTTGCTTGTTTTTATTATTGCGCGCCTGCTGTGAATGATCATTACAGTGGGTCAGCAATAAGGGAAAAAATTTATTAGTAGAAATGTGATAGTGGCTGTCATTTAGACGATTTATGTATTTTATTTTGTATTGAAAGCCGACTTGTATAATTGTGCAAATCACCACTCTAACTTAATCTCTATGTGTGCTAATGCTGTGCGAATGCCGGTCATGAGATATTGTAAGTCAGTGGAGAAGTACATCAATCAGTGCCGGTGTTCTGACAAACTGTGCTACCTGCTCAGGATGTGCTACCAGCAGTAAAAACAGTGATATGTAAAGTTAAAACATGGGTAGCACATGTCAGGAGGCACGGGAGAACCTGTCCGTTTGTATTACAACAGCATGAAATGTGTTAAAACCCTAGGTAGCACATCTTGTCAGGCAGATAATACCTATCAGGATGTGCTACCAGCATAACTATCAGATAGTGTGATATGGTGTGAGGCTGTAATAAGCCCTAATCCTACCCCAAACCCTAACCCTAAAATTATGCGAATATGGCATTGGTAGCATATTCTGATAGATAGCATATATTTTCAGGACACCGGTAATAGGAGTCTTATTGGGTGGTATAGTAGTAACTAATTCGCCCTGTGCATAAGAGGCTTAGGGTTCTTATCCGCCCAAATGCAACTTTATATTTTAATTAACAAAGATTGCATCCGCACCTCAGTGGATGTATATCTTGAGTGGGGACACATTTGTTTGTGTTTTTCTATGGGATTTGACTGGAAAAAAGCACAAGCTGTGGAACTCGCAGCAACAAGGAGCACTCGCCGCCCATTCTTGATTCCTCAAGTACATCACTGCAGCATATTTATTAGTAGTCAACCGAAATGGGTTTTTTAATGGCCGATGCAGATATCCAAAGAGCAGGGTGGCCGATAGGCCGATACAATGCCGATATATCACACAATTTTATATAGTATTTAACAAACATAAAATTGCTTAAAAAATTATAATAATAAACTCTTATTTAGCACTATATTTACTCACTTTCACACAAAACTAAAAAATAATATTGTATTTTAAATGGTACATAGCAGTTTCTTCAGATTTCTAAGTCATCAAATTTTAGTAATTTATTTGCACATAAAGAAATTGTTAATATATTAGGAAGATGGACATGACAGTACACACAGTAGTCCAGCAACCATGGATGGCATGTCCACGTTAGCAATCGCATTTACTCAAAAAATATTATAAACCAATTGCACATACAGTGCATAGTGAATATGACATTTACTTATAGCACACGTGAAGCGCTTTTAACTTGGGCTGCATCCGAAAATGTAGGCAGCTGACTTGCTACCTTGCTGCGTAATCAGTTAATGGCTTAACTGACATCTGTTTTGAATGAATGGAACTCCTAAGGAAACTGGTCTCCAAACAGTTTGAAAAGCACCTTATTTTCACTGTACCTCTGTATACAGCCTCTGGAGGCAGCATTTTCCTGGTTTCCGACTAGTGATGTCCAGTTCGTGAAAAAATCCTTCTTTTGAACTGGTCCTTTTTAGTGAACAAGTTGAACTAGTTCACCAAATCGGACTGAATCATTTGAAACAGTTTGTGTCTCGAGTCAACACTGATCCACAAGCTACTCTATCTTAACCTGTCTCTCAGATGTACCTGACACTCCGAATTGAAATGAGCTGATAACCGGGAGTAATATGATCCTAGAACTGGTGATATCTGCTTTTGCCGCTCCAACTAGTTCACAAATCGGACTGAACACTTGGGTCGCAACAGCTCTCGAGTCAACAGTACAATGAGTTGCTCGTAACTTACAGTCCTCAAGTCAACAGTACACTGAACTGAGAATCGCCTCTTTCGGAGGTATCCAACATACTGAGAACCGATGAGCTGCTGACATGGAGCATGCGTGTGATTAAGGGGCGAAATGTATGTTTCAGGTGTATTTTGCTGAACAACAGAGAGTGTAACAAATAAAACATAATGGAAATATGTTTATGACTTGATTGTATTACCGTTTTATCAATGTATTTAGATGATTCAGTCTACAGCTCTTGAGTCAACAGTACACTGATCCGAGGACAGCAGTTCTCGAGTCAACAGCATACTGATCCGAGGACAGCAGCTCTTGAGTCAACAGTACATTGAGTCGATCACAACAGTTCTCGAGTCAACAGTACACTGATCCGAGGACAGCAGCTCTCGAGTCAACAGTACACTGAGTCCGAGCACAGCAGTTCTCGAGTCAACAGTACACTGATCCGAGGACAGCAGCTCTCGCATCAGCAGTACATTGAGTCGATCGCAGCAGTTTGCGAGTCACCAGTACACTGAACTGAGAATCGCCTCTTTCGGATTTAATACTGAGAACTGCTGATCAGGGAGCAGCTGATGAGCATGCGTGAACCGAGGACTTGAATGAGGGGGTGAAACGTTTCAGTCGAGAGATGTAAACAAATTTTACTATTGAGTATTGTGCGTGCAGATTATATATGAAGTTGTGATGAGCTGGATCATGGTTTCTGTAAAAAAGGGTGAGTTGATTAAGACTAGTTTAATCACTTTGTATGCTTTAAACATGTGTAGAACATCCACATTTGTATATCAGTGTCAGTATTGGGTGCTTTAGGTGCAAAACTTTAATGTAGAATGTACTGTAAGATCACTGAATGAAACACTGATGACAATAAACACCCTTTTTATTATAACTTAATTGAATAAAATGTTATAATCAACAATATGCCCTTACATATGGCTTTACTGAATGTGCTTGTGCGTGTATTCTACGACGTCGGCGTATTAGCATTATATATAGTGACGTCATTGCGTGATGACGTAAATGAACTGATGAATCCATTTTTTGAACCAGTTCATTGAAATGAACCGTCCGAAAGAACTGTTTTGCGGAAAAGAATTGGACTTCCCATCACTATTTCAGACACAGCCTTGAAGTTGCACTCAAGCGTTCGTGCGGATCCAGCACGAGCAGCAATCTCCTGACAGTTTAAATGGCCTGGATCGCCTACTTGGATTGTCATGGAGTGACCGTCATGATTTGTGAATGAGAGGAACTTTTGATCCTGATCCTGAAGTTTTTGATTCTAGCTGCTAGAATACATGCTTCAGAGGAAGATCGATGGGAAGAAAACACTGGATTTTCATGAGGTTCGTGAATGACATTTGTTTAAACGAGATATCTGCATATATTTTTTGGGGATTTTTCCCCTTTTTCACCCAATTTGGAATGCCCAATTCCCAGTGTGCTTTTTAAGTCCTCATGGTCACGTAGTGATTCGCCTCAATCCGGGTGGCGGAGGATGAATCCCAGCTGCCTACGCGTCTGAGACCGTCAACCTGCACATCTTATCACGTGGCTTGATGAGCACGTTGCCACAGAGACACAGCACGTGTGGAGGCTTCACGCCATCCACCGCGGCATCTGCGCTCAACTCACCACGCGCCCCACCAAGAACGAACCACATTATAGCGACCACGAGGACGTTACCCCATGCGACTCTACCCTCCCTAGCAACCGGGCCAATTTGGTTGCTTAGGAGACCTGGCTGGAGTCACTCAGCACGCCCTGGGATTCGAACTAGCGAATCCCAGGGGTGGTAGCCAGCGTCTTTTATCACTGAGCTACCCAGGCACCCTAATACAAGTTTTATTGATATTTGTCTTTTCCCATTAGAAAAGTTACAGGGAACTGTTGAGGAGAGACTGTTAGAATACGTGCTTTAGAGGGAGATATATGAGCGCTCCACAGGATGCTGGATCCGCTGAAGTTCTGTGAGGTTGGTTTATTACATATATTTAAACAAAATATGCGCATATTTGCAGATGATATATGATAATAGTTTTATTGATATTTGCCTTTTTATCATTAGACAAGACTAATGGAACTGTTGAGGAGAGCGAGGGAGAATGAAACAGGTGAGCACTTTAACATTATGAGCTCAAACGCGTCTGTTGCGGCTCTGATATGCGGACCATTTAAATGACACTGTGTTGCACACTGGTCTATTATTGTAGTAACATGATGGCATGTAACAACAAAACGAACCATGACTGGTTGTTTACATGTCTCAGTCGCTTCACATGCAAGCAGGTGATTTTCGGTGCCCTTGAGAAAAAATCTTCCAAATGGTTAAATTATCAGGCAATGCAATAATAAAAAAAATCTGAATATCGGCCAATTTATCGGCCTCGCTGATATATCGGTCGACCACTAACATACAGTATGTTGCCATCTTCTTAATACTGTATAATTAACACTTATGTTGTTTAAAATTAAAAGCCATTCATGAGCATGTCATCATTTTGCTAGCCATCTTGAGCTGATCTTTAAATTGATATGTCGTTCTTTTCATAAACATAGTTAACTGATGAATGTAGTTACACATACTTAGACTATAGATAACAGACTGCAAAAGTGTGAAAAGTTGACAAAAGAGGGATCCCTTCCAGACACATCCGGTGGTGGTCGCGGGGACTCTGCGCCAACTGAACACCGCAATAGAGATGAATGGGAATGCTAACTCATAGCTCTCTCCAGGTATTTTAGAGCTTCTTGGGAGAACCGTCTGCTTTAGACGACTACACCAGACTGCTCCCCTCCAGAAAAGCAGTTTTCTCTATTGGCTAATGTGCTTATTAAAGCACAAAAGGCTTTGATTTAGTTATATGAATACTCTGCATGTGTTGCGCTTCACAGTGAATAAAGTGCTCCGCTCGTTGTCATTTATACACATGGAGTGCTAGTGATGATACGGTTAGTGTATAAGCAGCTCACATTCACTGTTGAAGCTCGTAGATCAGCCGTACAGCAGTGTATAAGACCGTATAGGGTATATGTGTCATTAAATCTCAACCTTTTGTGGTTTAATAATCACACTAGGACATATCACTAATTTAATTAGATTAATTGTGCATTTATACATTAATTTTATCCTAAATTTGTCCATTTCCATGACATTCCGCATTCTATAGTTTTTATGACTGGATTCATGATTCCGTCTGCGTTTTACGCAATGCAGAAATCATAGGGCCCTAAAGAAGCAGGTCATGTCTTAACTAACATGAAAACGCAGAATGAGACATTGTCTGCAGCGCTTTTCATGTGGAGTTAAAGCAGTGCTTGAGGCTGGCACTGACACCCTGATGCAAATCATGAATGCAGCTTCACGATTGCTGTAGGAAAGAGGATAGCAACAGTCTGCCAGCTGATTAATATTCTGGAGGATCAGAGTTTAAGAGGTTTAATGCCCATTGCAATGAATATGCAACCAATGTGGGGACTACTTCTTTCCAGTGGTGGAAAAAGTACTCAATTTCCATACTTAAGAAAAACTACAGGTACCACACAAATGTATTACTTAAAGTCGGCATTAAATGAAAATTCACCCTATCTATTTTCTAAATGCATGTTATTGATATTATTGTGAACGATTCATCCATGCATTTGTTTTTTTATTTGTTTTTTTTGACCTCGTAATCTTTAATCAAAATGTAATAACTCGATCTTCCGGTGAAACGACAGACTTCTCTCTGGTGACGTATTCAGGACTTCTCCAATCATTTAGTCTGCTTAAACCCTGTCCCTTTCTTACAAATACCAAAACCTTGTGTAGAGTTGAGCGAAGCGTCAATTGCATGTTGGTGAAGATGGCAAGGTGTATTTTCGTCTGTTTTCCATCAAAACTCATTCCTTATCCCAAACTTCCTTCAGCTGGCTTGAATTTGCATTTAAAATGAGGAGGAATAACGACGAATTTGCGGTTGTGTTCAAGACATTTCACACCTGAATTGCTGAGGTGATCACTAATGAATACAATGCTTCGGATGTCTCTGGAGTTTATTTATATTTTTTAATGCAATTATCTCAGGATGCAGAGCACGAGTAAGTGTTTTTATAGTGTAAATATTTTTTAGTGTAAATATTTAGCATATTGTGATTCAAAATGCTAAAATATGGTTATCTTTTACTCACTTGTTTTTCAACAGTTACAGCCTCTTCATAAGCAAAGACAGCAATGTACTTGTGCATTTATGTTGTCAGTTTGATAATAAATTAAGTGGCACTACGCGTCCTTCAGGTCTACCGCCGTGAACCAATCTTGATGCCGGATGCTCGTTAGAGTGCGTTTTTGCATCAGCATCCTGGACGGGAATCTGTGCAAAGCCCGGTTCAGTACTCGCAGGTCCAGGATTGGTCGCAACCCACCGCCTTTCTTTGGTACGTTGAAGTAAGGGCTGTAGAACCCTTTCTTCATCTCGGCTGGAGGGACAGGCTCTATCGCGCCCTTGCACAGAAGGGTAGCGGTTTCCGCACGCAAGGTAGCGGCATTCTCGCCCTTCACCTCGCCTGGGCGGGCGCCTGGCGAACTGAATCATGTAGCCGAGTCGGATGGTCCAGGTCAGCCATCGCGACAGGTTGGAAAGCACGAGCCATGCGCCCAAATGCCGGGCGAGGGGGACCAAGGGAATGATCACGTCACGAATGATCACGGCCACCATAAGATTGGCCGAGGAGGGGGGAGGAGGAATCTCGTCCCCGTAGTCCACTGGAACCAATCCCGCGTGGGCGTGCTTGTGCCACAGCTGGGTGCACAGGGGTGGGGTGTCCGCCGCTGGAGCGCCATACCTGCCAAAATGGGACGGAGGACAGAGGTCTTGATGACAGCCGTGCGCACCGGATATGTGACCCAGGAGACGAGGGAACCATTCTTTTGTCAGGCTTTTGGGTACCACAGCCACCTGGGCATGCGGCGACAAAAGATTCTCCTCCCAGCCCTCCACCTGGGGACCAGCCCCAGAGAAGTGGGTCTCATCGCCCCTGGGTCGCCCGTCTCGGGGGCGCTTCGAAGCCTTCCTCGGGTTCTTAGCGGCCGACCACGAGACGGGTGGCGTCTGCTTCCTGCGGAGGGCTCCATGCCGGAGCCGGGCCAAGGGGGCGGGCTGTGGCGGAACCGGTGTTGTTGCTGCAGGAGGACGCCCTTGGTGACAAGCAGACAGGGTGCGGGGTCTTAAGCCGCACCAGGGCAGGATATGTTGTAAGGCCTCTATCTGCTTCTTCACTGCCGAGAACTGCTGGGCAAAGTCCTTGACGGCGTCGCCAAACAGGCCAACCTGGGAAATGGGGGCGTCAAGGAACTGTGCCTTTTCCGCGTCTCCCATCTCGACGAAGTTGAGCCAAAGGTGGCGCTCCTGGACCACCAGGGTGGACATCGCCTGCCCGAGAGACCGTGCCCCGAGCATCAATCCCGGGTCAGAACTACCCTTGTGCAGTTCTTTTTGGCTTGGTGTACTTGCAGGAGAGCCATGACATGCAGGGCGGAGGTGGCTTGTCCAGCGGCACCGCACGCCACAATCGTCAAGGACGACGTAAACCTACAGGCCCTGGACGGGAGCTTCGGGCACCCGCGCCAGGTGGCGGCGCTCTGCGGACACAAGTGCACCGTGAGCACCTTATCCACCTGGGGTATCACCGAATACCCCCTGGCCGCTCCACCATCGAGGGTAGTGAGAGCAGGGGAGCTGAAAGACCAGGACCAGGCAGTAAAAGGTGCCTCCCACGATATTCTCAGCTCCCCATGCACTTCCGGGAAGAAAGAAACAGGGGCGAGGCGTGGCCGCGGGCGGCGCCCCGAGCCCAGGAACCAATCGTCGAGCCGCAAGGGTTCAGGGGAGAGTGGAGGGTTCCACTCTAGCCCGACGCTCGCAGCCACCCGGGAAAACATGTCCATCATTTCTGTGTTGGCATGAGGCTGGGTGACCGTACCCGAAGGAGGAAGCCCAGCCAAAGCCTCTGCGTCAGACTGGACGAGCCTGCTCTCCGATGCTGCGTGCGATAACTCATCATCTTCCCGAGCTCCGAACGAGAAGTCAATCTCGCGCTGAGACGAGCCAGCAGTCTCGTGCGAGAGCCCGGTCAGGGCAAGCGAGCGTGCTGCGGAATGGGAGGTCCGTGTGGGTATACCCTTCTTACGAATGCAAGCCGCGACCACAACGTTGCCATGGTCATGTTCTCGCAATGAGGACATGACTCATCCACGAACGTTGTCTCCACATGGGCAGTGCCCAGACACGTAAGACAGCGATCGTGGCCGTCAGAAGCGGAGAGATAACGACCGCAACCAGGAATAACACACAAACGGAAAGGCATCTTTAAAAAGACGTTCCGTATGTGTGCCGCTCTTTTTATGAATGAAAATATACTCTTTTAGAATATACTCTCTTATTTCTGCTCTGCCAAAGCGCCCAGGGGTGTTCTCTGCACTCCATGGGTGCAGAGGGGGAGAAGCCGCTGAAATGCGCCGTAAATCCAGCAGTTTTGAGGTGCGTCTTTTGAGGGAATTGAATTCAGTGCATTGAATGCAACCGCTCAGCTCCGAAGAGAAAATCTGAATGAGTGGTTGCATACCAGCTCCTTTTACACCCATATGTCCGGGGGAGTGGCATGCAAATTCCACTTGCCAATTCTCATTGGCCTTTTTAAAAAAAAGCAGAGGTGTTTGGGGCTCCCAAGTGTGACCCCTAGTGTCACTACACTGACACAACGTCGAGTGAGTGACAGATAGGGAACTTAATGATTCTAAAAAAGGCTTAATCTTCTTTATGCAAAATATATGCCATGGTTAAACAGAGCAAAATGACCATGGCAACACTTTACAATAAGGTTGCATTCGTTAACATTAGTTTATGAATTAGGTATCATGAACGAACAATGAACAATATATTATTTACAGCATTTATTAATGTT
The DNA here is from genome assembly GCF_019703515.2 of Myxocyprinus asiaticus. Taxonomy (NCBI): domain Eukaryota; kingdom Metazoa; phylum Chordata; class Actinopteri; order Cypriniformes; family Catostomidae; genus Myxocyprinus; species Myxocyprinus asiaticus. The sequence continues at coordinate 43,904,246 of NC_059352.1, read as the reverse complement.
TGTTAATGTTAGTTATTAAAAATACAATAGTTCACTATTAGTTCATGATGCATTAACTAATGTTAAAAATATACAACTTTTGATTTTATTAAAATGTATTACTATATGTTGAAATTAAACAAATATTAATAAATGCTGTAAAAGTATTGTTAGTATTGTTTATGTTAACTAATGTATTTAACTAATGTTAACGAATGGAACATTATTGTAAAGTGTTACCCTAAGCACTAAGAGTTTTTCAAATCAAATTTAAGACTTTTTAAGACCCTTTTCAAGACCTGAACAAATCAAATTAATACCGTATCCCAATACCAAGACAAACAACACAATCTCAAAATAAAGACTCTTACTTAACCCTCTGGGGTCGACGGACGCGCCGGCGCGTCTTGCTGGATTTTTTCCTCATAACAGCGGAAACAACTTAAAATACTCCACGTCATTTTTGGGCATACAGATAAGTGTAAGACATCATTAGAGACTATAAAGTGTCTACTTTTATTTGTGTACACTCACAAAAACACATCATGTGACACTGAAGACTGCAGTAATGATGCTGAAAATTCAGCTTTGATCAAAGGAATAAATTGCATTTTACAATATTTTCAAATAGAAAACAGTTATTTTAAATTGTAAAAATATTTCACAATATCACTGTTTTTGCTGTATTTTGCATCAAATAAATGCAGCCTTGGTGAGCAGAAGAGACTTCTTTTAAAAACATTAAAAAATCTTACAGATCTAAAAACTTTTAAACGGTAGTGTAGGTCTAAAGTTTTTAAGTAAAGTCTTTATGTAAAGAAAATGTATAGTCAGATTACTTCTTTTAACTTAAACTTGATTTTGTGAATAAGCTACAAACAATACATTCAATCATTAAGTCTCCTCACATTCATTCTCTCTCAGGGGAGGGGTCCTCAGGTGTGAATCACATCAATATTCATGATTATCCATGCCTCCTCGCATATGGCCTTTCTAAGTGTCTTACAACAGTTAAATGACTATATTGTTTTGTGTGAATGAGTGATCAGGATGGTTTTCACATCATTTTTGTAGCAAAAACTCTAGGCTACAAGATCCAGTTCTCAAAAATCTTGCGAATAAATGTTTAGTATGTGTTATATGGCCTTATTTCAGTGACTTAAAATTTTTGTTTTTTCAAAAACCACGCATAAACATTATTTTCTCAAAAATAAAAACATGTACATACAGTACATGTTGTTCACATATTATTGTAGCCCAGTTTGTGCAGAATACAGTGTTATCAGACTTTAGCCATTAATATGTTTTTAAGCAACTGAAAAAAGCACAAACGTCAAGGCATGTCAAAACTTCTCCCAGGCCCAAAACACCCTCAGACCCCAGAGGGTTAAACAGGCAAGGGTATACATTCAACATGGCTTTAACATTTATCAGTAAAACAGGGTAGGATCTACTGTATGCAAGACATGCTTTCCACATATATATCACATTAAAATTGGTTTATGTACCATTATATAAATAAATACAAATTAGAGGTTGACCGATATTGGATTGTGCTGATTCGATAATGTGTTGAAAGAAAGCAAGTTAGTCTGCCAACATTTTTTTTAAACTGGTAGCCTATATTAAATGTTCTTAGTCTTTCCTTCCTGTGATGAGGAGGGCCAGACAGGGAGGGGGTGGGTGACTTGATTCATAGCCTGGAACTTTTAACTTTAAAGGCACTTTAACTTTGAAATACACTGCTAAAAATTATTATCTTAAATGTTTGCGCTTCACTGCTTCCAGCTGCTCATTCAAACAAATAGGGGATATAAAATCTGCACTCCTACAATAATCTACAACGTATTACAATATAAACAATTAAAAGTAAACACTGTCATATTTCATCAACATTATATCATCATCACCAACAGCTGATCATTAGTAATTGCTTGTCATAAATTTCCGATATGGCTTAATGATTGTGAACTGCTCTGCAACAGCTGAAAACCCTCACAAGCCCCCACGTGATTGGAAAAAATACGTTCTACAGTGCAGCGTTTTCACTTTGAAGGATGCAGCGCATGCATTTATTTAATTAAATCGTATTCTTTTGAAGTTTGATAATCACATTAGGTGATATCGTGATTCCTGTCTTTTACGCCTACAAATTTAAGACCTCTTTAAATAAAAATTAAGAATTTTGTTGTATTAATTAAAATATTTAAGACTTTTTATGACCTTAAATTTTGGAAAACTGAATTTAAGAAATTTTTAAGACTTTTTTAAGGATCTGCGGGAACCCTGAACATGCACAGAAACTTAATGCTTCAGGAAACATCAGTCTTACCATATCCAATGACAAGGATGACCATGATGATCATAACCCAGATCATGACTCCAGCCAAACAACGCAAGAGAAGAATAAAGATCAGACTGACCAGCATGGCAATCACCAAACCACTGTAAAGAACCAGACAGAGATTTGATCATTAGAATTATACTTTAATTTATTGAGATCTAGAGGTTACTGATGTTAAATCTGATTGCCATACTAGAAAGCGAAATGGTACTTAAACACAAAGGCAATACGCGAGCAGCAACTGTAACCAGTAACTCCTGTGTGCTTTAGCAGAGAAAATAGAAAATTAACTCAGAATCACACACTTACAGAAGTATCCAGTGCCAGGACTGAGTATAGTCTTCAAAGATCCTCATGGCTACAGCCCGGGCCTCAACCACTACATTGGATTTTCTGTAAAACAAACATTAATGACAATCACAAACCCTATGATTTTAGCTATGTGACATCAAATGAAACCAGGCTTCTCTATATCAGTGGTTCCCAACTGGTTTTGCCTCTGAAACTAGAGTTTATCCAATATTGTTTATCGTATAAAATTACAAAGAAATTTCTTTAAAATCAATCATTGAGGCATATTAATTGAGGCAACATTATTAACATGAAATGTAACACACACACAACACCACATACAAACGCATTATAATATCACTAACTTTGAGGCTTCAAGCAGATCTGTAGCATTTATATTTTCTCCTAGCTCATCCATAAATGTAGTTTTATTGCCAATCACAACAACACCACCTTTCAAGGTCTCTAGAGCAGGCAAGCATCTCCGTGTGACTGAAAGACAGGGTAGAAATGTCCCACAATTTAAGGTAATTTAATTTGCAACAAAGTAGGCAACTGATGTAAAATCACAGTAGTTTAAGTAATTTATGAAATGTAATACAGACATATTAAGAAAGATATAAAGGCTTACAAGGCTTGCTAGGTGTGATTATTGAAGGACACAAACCATCCCTCAGGATTTCAGGAGCTTTCTGGAAAAGTGGAGAAGTACAGGATATATTTACTACATGGACTGTCTCCCCGAAGCAATTTAAGATTAAGTGTGTAAGTAATTTATGAAATGTAATACAATACATTTCATAAATTACTTACACACTAAAAGCAATTTAAGATTAAGTGTGTTACCTATTGTTGGGTTGCTAACCCAAACTCTTAACCGCTCTACACTGTAAACCCTTGTGTTGTCATTACTGGAAAAATCAAGTTGTCTTAATTAAACATTCCTTAAAATGTCAAGTTTTGGGCTCATCGCTCAAATATCTAAGTTCCTTGAACTTATTTTTCTTAAAATTCATACACTTAAGATTTAAGCGTTAATAACCCTAACTACTGAGTACAAAATTTTGGCTATTGGGAACACCCACAATGCCCTGCGCTTGAATTATTTAATTATGTTTCCTTGGTCAAAAGAAACATATATTTAACTATTTACTATTTACTATTAGCTATTACTATTTATCTTTTTATATAGTTGTTATTAAGAATTCATAGAGGTTTTAGCTCTTTGTAGTTTTATTTATGTTGTTTTGTTGCAAACAGTTGTTTCATGTGATGTCACCATTAGGGTGATCTGTGTCCCCTTTGGTTAAGTAGGACCACAAATTTTAGTCCATTCAACTTAAATTATTAAGTTGAAACAACAACATTTAAATAGAAAATCTGAGTTAAGTCAACTTGCAACTAGTTACCTTTACTTAAATAGTTAAGTTCATTCTATATGAACACGAAGTTAAGTGAACTTGGTTACACAAGTTTTGGAGACACCATTACTCAATTCAATTGAGGAAGCGAGTTTACTCAATCAATGAGTAAAGTCAACTTATTCGAGTTTTCAATTTATTACCATGACTGTTTTAGCAATAACATCAAGTAGGGGTCGACCGATTTGTTTTAATCAGGGCCGATACCGATTATTAGTAATCAAAGAGACAGATAACCGATATTTGGGGCGGATATACATTTGTAGTAAAAATTTTAATTTTAAATCAACAGTCAAAAAGTCTCTTAAGAACTAGGCAAGAATGAGGACATTGTGGCCTAAGACAACCAAAGTAGTGGACTATGGGGGATCTTCTACTGTTTATATATACATAGGAAAGATACTGTGTGGGGGTTCAGGGGTAACTCCTGAGAAAAAATTTAAGTAAAAGTCTTAATGAACCAGTTTTATATTTTAAAATGCAAATCTACCAAAAATAATAAATCAATGTACATCTAAATAGTGCAGTTTAAAAATACTGATTGCTAACATTAAGTATAAAGGGGCTGACTATCAATTAATGCAAATGTTTTTCAACATAAGCAGGGAACTCGTAATTTTACGAGTTCTTTCTTGCCATCCATGCCAGAGATGATGTTATCTCAGATTAATTTTCACAAAATGTAAACAAAAATCTCTGTTTATTATCAATAGGCTCAAAACATGTTGATTCATTATGCTAATTTTAGATGGGGAAAAAATCGTTTCTAGTCTAAACGCGCTCTGGAACCACGATAAATTGTCCTGTCACAAACCTTGCCTAGCTGAACCATCGGAGTCATTTCAGACACATGAATATTTTTTCTGCTTCATTTTCGTTTTCTGCAGTGTATTTTAGAGAAAGATGCTCACTGTATTTCTCCACTACGGTCTACTGTCGTTAAAATAACCGCGTCTGCAGCTCTACTATGCGGTACCTCATGTCGACAAAATAACGAGTCTGATAATTAGACAAATTTATAATCGATAATCGGTTGACCCCTAACATCAAGCAAACCTTAATAACACCTCTCTGATTACATGTAAATGCTTCTCAATTATCCAAAAACTGAGTGTTCTTTATCTTAAAAATATCTCTTTGATGTGATGTCTTTTCCTTCCTCTCCAGAACTTACCTTGGTATGGTCAAATCCCTCTTTGCAGAATTGCTTGTAGTATTCCATATCATCTTTGTTTCTTAAAGCCTTCACTAAAGTCATGAATTTATTGGGACAGCTCTCCACACAAATCTGCCAAAATGAACAAGGCTGTGAAACATCTGTGACAAACAATGTTATTACATGGTTCTAAACGTATAATAGAGAAATAAAAATACTATTTGTACCAAAATGTGGATTTTATTTTTACGCAGAAGTTGGAATATCGTAAATAACCCCTTGAAATAGCTTGAGAAGTATTTCCTATTATAACAGTAAGTTAGGCCATACAAAACTTATCAAATATAAAATACCAAAGGGCTTGCCTCTTTTTGTTAAATAACCAATAGCCTTTATTTTACGTCCCAGTAATGAATCATGATTTCTACTTTCTTTTGCTAGTCAGAGGCAGGCAAAATTAGTGGGAGGGACATTTAAATTCTAGAGACACTCCAATTTTGATTTCATTATAACAATCCTATAGGTGATGCAGTCAAACCTGAGTGGTGGGGCACTGAAACTCTAGCAGGACTAGAGGACTGGCACACTTCATGATGTTGAAGTAGAACAGCAGAGGCTTTTTCCTGATTATGACAAGTACAGAGACATTAGTCATGTCTGAGATTTCACAATATACAAACCAGAGAATTGCATTAAATGTGTCATATAGTCTATCACTAGTGGAAACATGCCTAGGGAAGTTTGTAAAGGGATAATGTAGCTTTACTCACTCAAGAGGGGTGCCAACCTGCCCACAAAACTGACCCTTACTGTCTGTCGGGTAAATCACCTTACGGGGGTCACCCTGAGACCATGCTGTGGAATAAACATACATCACCTCTAAGCACACCTGATCATTTCTGCACATCTACACATAGCGGATCTGTGCATAGAAATGTGAAAATGGAAAAGCTCAAACTTACCCAGAATTCCAATTGCAAAGTATCCCAGCAAGGCTAAGATGAACAAGATACAACAGAGAATATCTGTGCAGCCCCTGTTCAACGAGAAAAGCTGACACATTCACTACTACAGCATATATCCTTCCTTGGAAGTTTATGGAATTACATACAAAAGTTAAAATTGTGGCAATGGCTTATAAATGGTTTATAAACGTTACAAGTGATTTCTCTTATAAAGGTTCTGTCTCACCTGTTATAAATTGGGCCTTTAAATGTGGGGTCAAATTTCCTTGCCTCACCTGTAACGACATCAAAAACAAGTATTTATTCTCAGAAGAACTGTCAATTGTGTGCAGATCCAGGAAACAAAATGAAATACTTCATTTTTAGATATTAGTTCACAGAGCACAGGGAGTATGTGTGCATGGGCACATGTTGTTTTCCTTCTCTGCCACGATATCGCTCAAAGGGGTTGCCTTCTGCTGTGATGAGGCTGTGCCATCATACAAAATCAAGTGGCAGATTTTATTGGGCAGTTTAATGGATCATTTCCCATGATCACTGAAAGGTTAACTCAGTTCAACAAACTGATTCTTTCCCATTGCCTCGGGTAAAAGAGGGTGAATAGGCCCACGTACACACTGCTTTTGGAGTGACAATGCATTTAAAAGAATATTCTAGGTTCATTTCAAGCTCAATCAACAACATTTGTGGCATAATGTTGATTACTAAAAAAATAATTTGACTCTTCCCTCTTTTTCAAAAAAAAAAATCAAGGTTACAGTGAGGCACTTACAATGGAAGTGAATGGAGCCAATTTTTGAAGGGTTTAAAAGGCAGAAATGTGAAGCTTATTATTTTATAAAAGCACTTACATTTATTCTTCTGTTAAAACTTGTATATTTTTTGAGCTGTTGTTTAAATCTTCATTTCGTAAATTACAGGGATTACAGGGTTTACAGCATTACATCGTCATGGCAACAAAATTCTAAAATTGGAATTGACATTGCACAGTAAAGGTTAGAAAGATTTTATCACACTAAACTTGTTAACATGCATGTTGTTTATGTTTTGTTGCTATACTTTTAAAACTGAGTATTTTAACATTTACAAATTGGCCCTATTCACTTCCATTGTAAGTGCCTCACTGTAACCCAGATTTTTGCTATTGACGGAAAGGAGGGACAATTTGAAATTGATTGTTGTGGCAATAAATATTATTACACAAATGCAGTCCTTTGAGCTTAACTTATTGAATCTGAAATATTCCTTTAAATGCAGGAGTGAATCCCCTAAATATCATTCGTTTTAGCAACTCGCGGCTGTAAAACAGGATACCATCCCGTTTGGTTCTGTTTTTGATCACTGTTATCGACCAAAGACATATTATCGTCCAGCAATTGTAAGTAAACTGCCGTTGACAGAGGCACTGTTTTTAAATAGTGTGCTCTCTCTCAAATATTTGTAGACCGCAAAGCTGGTATGAGCAACTACATTAGAGAAAGACAGCGTGGAAATTTGCAAATTATTTAATGAAATGAGTTTTGGACTAACTGGTCTGAATATTTGGAAAGTGTTCATGTTGTCTTCAGTCATGTGTGCAATGCCTCACTCACACTAAACTTTGCCAAGTGTGAATTTGGCAAAGGCACAGTATCTGTATAGGTGAAGCGTATTCTGTAGAGGATAAAGTAAATGTTATAAAGCTCCCAGTGCCTAAAATAAAGCATGTTCTTCAAAGATTACCACTACAGGAACATTTGTACTGCAACTTTACTATTGTAGTAGCCCTATTTACTAATCAGTTACATGCTAACAACAATTTTGTATGGTCATTTAATTTGATCAGGGTCTATGTCTGTACACCACTGCAAGCTCTTCCAAATAATTGCATTTATTTAATTTAGATAGTCGCTTTATTCTTTTTCTACACTGTAAAAATGCTTATCATTATGTTAAATCAACATCTTTGTTTTCATCCATTTAACTTCTACTTTAACTTGATTTTATAGGTCTCACAGTTTCAGCTTTATTAGATTTGAAGTGGTTGAAAAAGTGTAATGAACTTATAACTGAAGGTTGTAACTTGTAACTAACCCTGACCACTTTCAATTTTACTTATAAATTACTTACAAATTACATGACTAAAATTCTAAACAACACTAAAAATATCAAAACTATTCACAGTCAGAATGGTGCCAAAAACAAAAAACATCCAGTGAGCGACAGATCTGCGGACGGAAACGTCTTTGTTGATGAGAGAGATCAACAGTGAATGGCCAGACTGCTTTGAGCTGACAGAAAGGCTACGGTAACTCAGATAACCACTCTGTATAATTATAGTGAGCAGAATAGCATCTCAGAATGCACAACACGTTGAACCTTGAGGTGGATGGGTTACAACAGCAGAAGACCACGTCGGGCACTTTATTAGAACCATAGTGTTCCTAATAAAGTGCTCTGTGAGTGTATATAGAGAACTTCCAAGTGCTTCTTAAGACAGAATGAGTCTTTTTGTAATAGATATCATTTTTGTAAGGCAAAGATTGCATTGCTTTTGCTTTCCCCCCATGTCTCTTTGAAAGTGAAGTTATTTTTGTATTTGGTCTTCTAGTACTGTATGTATGTAGTGCTATCTGGCTAGGCCTATCACACATATTACAGGCTGTGGTTCAGACCACTCTTTTAAATATAGGAGCATAATCAGTAAATTAAGCACCAGATATTGCAGTTGTGTGATTTGAAATGTAATCAAAATGTAATCATATAATCATATTTTTGTAATCTGATTACATAGTCCAGATTACATGTAATCCAATCCTACCCATACATACGGCTGAGGTTACACTACACTACACCAGTAAGGCGTTGGTTCGCAATGTGCAGTCTATGTGCACTGTAAAAAAATTCTGTAATTTTTACAGTAAAAGACTGTTAAAATGCTACAGAAATAAAACGTTAATTGATTAACGAGTATTAACTGTAAAATATACAGTAAAAAATGGTAATATATTTTAAAAGACAATACAGTAGTTTTTACAATAAAATGTTGTAAAATTTACATTTTTTTAGATTGAAAAAGAATGATTTTCCTGTATAATTAATGGTATAAAATGTACATTATGTTTAACAAGAGAGTACATGTACTTTTTACAGTAAATTATTGTTAAAATTACAGTAAAAAACAGTAATCAGGCGTTCCCACAATTCCCTGCATGACCCATCATATTTCATTATATTTTATGGGAATAGTTATGTTTCTTCTTATTTTTAATATCAGTTACGTACATTGGGGTGTTCTGTGTTATATTTGATGTAGTTTAGTTAATGTTTACTGCATTATTTAAATATCACATGTGTTACCCTGATGGTGTTTATTGTTTGTGTGAGTGACACTGAGCACCGTCTCTACATGTTTATTGGTCATTGCTTCTGGAAGAGCCACTGTTGGTGAACTTCATGTCATCATGTTCTCTTCTGTAGTTACTACGGTGATTATACATTATAAAGTAAAAAGCAGATTTTTACAGTTTCAGAAAGCTAATATTAAGTTTATGACTTTTTTTACTGTAAATTTAACATAATTATTTATTTTATTTTTTTATTGCCATCGTGGTCATGTAAATTACAACAGTTTTGAACTGTAAAATGTACAGGTTGTTCTGTAAAGTTGTTTACATTTTTACTGTATTTTTTACATAATTTTTCTGGCAACCACAGCTGCCAGTTTTTTTTTTTTTTTTTTTGTAAAAACAACAGGATTTTTTTTACAGTGTGTGTGAGTATGTGTTATTGACAATTTTTTTTATTGAGTTGCCGTCCACTTAGACCACTCATCAGTGAATCAGACAGATGCACTTAGCAGATCCACAAACAGCTCCCTAATGACCCTATCTTTTGCCAGTCACATTGTCCAGCATTTCTCAATGAACATCTTTACTATGGTGATAAACTGCCATATATAAATCACTTTAATAACCTAATTATGTATTATTCACTGGATTCAAAGTAATAAAGCAAGTAATCAATTCTATTTGTAATATATTGTAATGTAGATACTAACAGATCAGTTTCTACCTCTCTAAAATGGTATGTCAGGTTATGAAGTGATGTAACGTAATAACTTTAGGTTATAATTCATACCAAATGCTCAGAAAATTCCTTATTGATGGGAAAATTGAACGAATCTTGTTTAACATGTGCTCCCCTTCCCATTACTGCCTCAGACTTTCTTTACTGTATTTTTAGTTTTAATGTTTACAGTTACCTTCTGCAATACTTCTAACCACTTCCGACATCTGCTTGAAACTTAACAGGAAACTAGTCATGCCTATTTTCTTAACTGTACATGTATGGTACTGTATATTTGCATATCATACTAGAATGAAATAAGAAGCAGTAAAACAAAAATTCTCAATTTGTAGCCAAATACATTTATTTTTAGGTGCACTAAGTAATATCCTGTATATGTAGCTTTGATGCAACATCATGCAAGAGGAAAGGTTCTAAGTAACTGGTGCCATAAAAGAGTGAAAGTGTCCAATAACACAGGATTATCGAGATAAAGCGAGCAATGTTCGGCATAAATCTGTGCCCAGCACCATGTAGACTGATATGACTTGTCTTCAAGTTAATCTCATGCTAGTGTACATCATTTAAAACATATTTTTTAAAAGTACTATTCATTTCTTTATGTTTAAAAGTTTAGCAATTAAAGCTGAAGTGTGTAATTTCTGCGACACTAGCGCTACCCAACGGAATTAGAAAAACAAACAATGTTTTCAAAACCGCTTTCTGAATACACTCCTCATCTGCAGTTGCTCAAAAAGTCAGTCCCGCCCCCAACTCATGCCATTGGTTGAGTAATGTTGTTGGCGCGGGTCTAAGCGGGTCTCTCAAAACAAACAGGAATTTTTATGGCACCACAGAGACACGGTGTTTACAGTTTTCGAGAAAATTAACCTATGAATGGCTTACTTATAGGCTTACTGGGATAGGAGAAAGTGTTTTAACTCTTTAAAAGTTAAATACCTCAGCTTTAACAAAATAAACGCTTAGTGCATCTTAAAATTCCTTAAAATTCAATGGCAAATTACGCCATTTTGGTTAATTATGACACAACTCTGAATACATTTATTTATGGTGACGTCAATTGTTTATATCAACATGGAAAAATGTTCATTTCACTTTACATGCAGTTAAGAGAAACAAAAAACAGATTACCATGTTTCTGCCTCCTCTTCAATGCAGAAACAGCAGATGTCAGGCACAATCTACCACTTTCTACCAAATAAGCCCTTCCATGCGAGTAAAATCAAGTGACAATTGTGCAGTTAAAGGCGGTGATCAACGGCAGCAGGGTATTTGGGGGAAAATTACAATTCAAGCGATCAGCTTGAGCTTCTCAGTGCTATTTTAATAGAGGCAATCTGTAGTGCACAGCTGTTGTTTATGTGGAAAAGCATGTTTCTGTGTTATCACTTTGCTCTGTCTATTCCACAAATTGTGCATTATTTTCAACCTAATCTGATCAGACATAAGGCCAGAAGGCCTACAGCATGATTCCAATCACACACTTTGGCCTCTGTTTCAGACTGACCTTTTCCACCCCCAAAGTCACGTGATCTCCAGACACAATAAGGGGCAGTGATATTTGAGATGCCTTTGTAGTTATCAAGGGGTTACAATGTTGTCAGTGTTGCTAGGCAACTGGAGAGAAATGTATCATTGTCATTCTTGAACCAGCCCTGTAAAAGTTAGTCTTTGCACAGACATCATAAGGAGGCACTTCCAATAGACCTAAGCTGAGTTCAGAAAAGCATACTTCCATACTATTACAATTTACTAAGAGTAGTATATTGTGTGCTATTACGAACACAGCACAAGTTAGAGATTTATTATAAGGACATTTTGGTGTTCTTTTAATACATTTATTACTAGTGGTCAACCAATATATCGCCGAGGCCGATAAATAGGCCGATATTCTGACTTTTTTAATTATCGCATTGCCCGATAAATTTTCCTGGTTGGCCGATTTGTTTCTTGAGGGCGCCGAAAATCGGCTGCTTGCATGTGAAGCAACTGAGACATGTAAACAACCAGTCATGGTTCATTTTGTTACATGCTATCGTGTTCCTACAATAATAGACTGGTGTGCAACCTGGTCTCATTTAAACGGTCCGCATATCAAAGCCGCCGCAGACGCGTTTGAACTCATAATGTTAAAGTGCTCGCCTGTTTCATTCTCAATTCTCTCTCCTCAACAGTTCCCTGTAACTTGTCTTGTCTAATGATAAAAGGCAAATATCAATCAAACTAATATCATATACCATCTGCAAATATGCGCATATCTCATTTAAACAGATGTAATAAACCAACCTCACACAACTTCAGCATCCTGTGGAGCGCTCATTTTTCTTCCTCTAAAGCATGTATTTTAACAGTCTCTCCTCAAAAGTTCACTGTCACTTTTCTAATGATAAAAGGCAAATATAAATAAAACTTCTATTATATACCATCTGCAAATATGCAGATATCTAGTTTAAACAAATGTAATTCATGAACCTCACGAAAATCCAGCATTTTCTTCCCGTCGATATCTTCCTCTGAAGTGCATATTCTATCAGCCAGAATCAAAACTACAGGATCAGGATCAAAAGTTCCTCTAATTCACAAATCATGATGACAATCCAAGCAGGCGATCCAGGCCGTTCAAACTGTCAGGAGATTGAGGCTCGCGCTGGATACACACGAGCGTGTGAGTGCGACCAAAGTCTTTCCACTGTCGGCCATGTTTGGAATGCTCTCAGGAGACCATTTCCAGTCATGAAAGAGCAGCTACTATCTACTTGAATGGAGAAAGACCAAAATCTCCAAAACGGTTGGTCAAGATTACGATCAAAGGACATATTTCAAATCATCAGTAAATTCTGACAACACGGGAATCATAAATGGTGCTTCTTTACCTCAGATTACGCAAAAAAAAAAAAGTTATTTTCCCAGCTTTTATAGCTAATGCGCATGAGTGTTTTCAAGTTGATTGACAGGCGATGTCTGTATCTAAAAGGTGATTGGCTCTTTTACCTGTAAGGTGGGACTTCCTATCTACATCCATTAACCATTGTCTGCAGTTGGGCATTCAAATTTTTCCCATTCCCATCTCTGCTAAACAGTCACTGGTGCAACATCAAGGTAAAAGCGCTTCACGTGTGCTGAGTAAATGTCTTATTCACTATGTACTGTATGTACAATTGGTTTGATTCTGTATTTTTTGAGAAAATGTGATTGCTAATGTGGACATGCCATCCATGGTTGCTGGACTACTGTGTGTACTGTTATTTCCTTCTTCCTAATATATTAACAATTTCTTCATGTGCAAATAAATTACTAAAATTTGATGACTAAACAGAAATCAGAAGAAATGGCTATCTACCATTTAAAATATAATAAAAAAATTTGTTGATTATTTTTTACAAAGCTAAAGTTTTGTGTGAAATTGAGTAAATATAGTGCTAAATATTTTATGTTTATGTCATTTACTATATTAAATTGTGTTATATATCGCCATTGTATCGGCCACCCTGTTCTCTGGATATCAGCATCGGCCATTAAAAACCCATATCGGTTGACCACTATTTATAACAGTTCACAATGCAATCGGAAGATGACAATAAGTCATTTGTCAGAATGTGCTTCAGTCTAACTACGGCTCTGTCATGAATATCATGTTACAACTTGTTCTCTGCAAACCAACAATATCTGCACTGTCATGAGAAAACCCAAAAGCAGAACTCCAAAAACCTTCAACAAAAGTTTAAGAATTCAGCTGTACTTTAAAAACATCTCTAGAAACATAACTTCTAGAATGTATGAATGTTTAGCACATTCTTGTTCAGACATGTTTACTTGACTGGCTTGCATAAAGGAATATTATGGGTTCAATACAAGTTAAGTTCAATTAACAGCATTTTTGGCATAATGTTGATTATTACAAAAAATAATTTTCTTAAAAAAAGAAGCAAAACGAAGTTACAGATTTCAATTTAGAGAGAACAGATTAAGCAGGATGCTACTGTTTAAATGTCACTTCCACAAGACAGTTTGGCTTTGGTAAAATAATAGGAAAGTGAGGAATGCCAACCACTCAAGAGAAAGAATGCTCAAAATTCATGGTTCAAGGACCTGGGGCTTCACTTAGAAATAGTCATGCAGGCATGTTTTGGCAACTCTGTAATGTATTGCCATTTTACCTTAAAAGATTATCTGAAAACTTTTAATTGAGACTGCAGAAATGATCAAGAACTTCACTAGGTCTTTAAAGGAATGTTCAGGGTTTAATACAAGTTGAGCTCAATCCACAGAATTTGTGGCATAATGTTAATTACCACAAAAATGTTGACTTGTCCCTCCTTTTCTTAAAAAAATTAAATAAAACTAAAAACTAAAAAATAAGGTCACAGTGAGGCACTTACAATGGAAATTAATGGGCCAATTTTTAGAGGGTTTAAAAGGCAGACATGTGAAGCTTATAATTTTATAAAAGCACTAACATTAATTATTTAGTTACAACTTGTACGTTATTTGAGTTTTAAAGTTGTTTAAATAGTTTTTTGGGCTGTTTTATGGTTTTAGAGTTAACGGCATTACATCATCATGGCAACAAAATTGGATATAACTTTACATTATATATATTGTTAACATCTTGTGACTATAATTTTGAAACAGTGAGTATTTTAACTTTTACTGATTGGCTCCATTCACTTCCATTTTAAGTGACTCACTGACTGCAACCCAGATTTTTGCTTTTTTAAGAAGGGACAAGTCCAAAAATGTTTTGGTACTTAACACTATGCAACAAAATGCTGTTGATTGAGATTAACTTGTATTGAACCCGGAATATTCCTTTAATTCCGAGTGACTCTTTAAGAAGTGTCAATGCCCTTGCAAAAAATGTACCTTGGTTTTACTACTGTAGCCCTAATTGTTGTAACTATGGCAGGGTCGTCCCTAAAGTTCCCAGAGACTTTAAAAACATCTCTAGAAACATAATTTCTAGAAAGTCTGAATGTTTAGTAGATTCTTGTTCTGTTGTTCAAGTTAAGCTCAACTGACAGAATTTGTGGAATATTGTTGATTGCCACAAAAATACATTTTGACTTGTCCCTCGTAATCTTTAAAAAAACCATATCTGGGCAACAGTGAGGCACTTCCACTGGAAGTGAATGGGGCCAATCTGCAAACGTTAAAATACTTACAAAAGTATAGTCACAAGACGTAAACAATATGTGTGTTAACATGATTTTAGTGTGATATAATCACTTACTAACCTTTTCTGTATAAAATTATATACAATTTTATAACTTCGTTACCATGACGACGTAACTCAGTAAGCCCTGAAACCCTAAAACGACGATTTATACGACTTTTACAGCAAATAATACACACGTTTTAACAGAAGAATTAATATGTGCTTTTATAAAATAAAATTATAAGCTTCACATTTGTGCCTTCAAACTATCCAAAAATTGTCCCCATTTACTTCTATCATAAGTTCTCACTGTAAACTCGACCTTTTCTTTTCTTCTTTTTTTTAAGAAAAGGAGGGACAAGTTGAAAAAACAAATCTCCTCCCCGTTATCTACAAGGCACAAATGTTGTCGATTGAGCTTAACTTGTATTGAACCCAAAATATCCTTTAATGGGTGCGATAGAAGCGAGGAACAGTTCTGTTTACATGTACATGAATCATATGATGATTTTAATGATTATTGACCTAAAAATAACACCATTTGTTTTAACACGCCTATTGTTTCCTTCCATATATCCGCCCTGTTGTATCCTCTGAGACCGATCTAATGCAATGCTTTAATCTAAGCGCATATGCTACTAGGTCGACAACCGGTGGAGTCGGTGTTATTATTATTCATCAAAATCCGCGAGACCCACGCCCCATGTATTAGTCATTGTTTCCAACAGAGGACCATCCCTTCCACTCTCAAGAGGAGGAACCCTTAAAAATGTAAACGTCTCACCATATTTAGACTCTGGATTTTTCTCCTCCGGCTCCATGGCAAAGAAATGATACGTACTTGTGGCAGTGAATTAAATCTCAAATGAAATAGTATCACCGTTGCTTAATATTGTAAGGAAATGTCCATCAGTCTAATTCAGCTGCTCCGCTACAGTTCAGTGAATGCACATAACAGTGCACGCACCATAAGGCGTTTCGTTTCTCCGATGAGAGAGTATGAGGATTGAATCCACCAATAAGAGGAGAGGAAATCATGACAGTGACAGACAATGAAACGTAAATGCTCCTTCACTGAAATGTGCAGACGTTTGAAACGGCAACAAATCACAATTTCAATTAAACTATGTTTAATAGTAAAATACTAGAATAACAGACCAATGGATCATATAATACTGATATTTAAAACACAAAAGTCCAACTAATAAGAAGTTGTTTCAACATGGAGTAAAATTATCTGGAAATGTAGGAATACAACATTCTTGTTTCTAACAGTCTTTGCCTGTGGTGCTAAAAAAAAATACATGGACCTCAATGGGTGACTAGGACGGTGCCTAGAAATACTAATTAGAAGACCGTTTCAAAATTGCTTCCCAAATCTGATACTCTGAATCTCATGAATAATGTAATAAACATGATCACGTTTCACACCTGATGACAAAGTTGCCCGATTTCTTGGTAGGCTCTGCTTGGAATTACCCGTTACCAAATATTTTTGCAAAAAATAAATAAATAAATAAATAAAAAAAATAAAAAGGAAATCAAACAGTGCATTACATATTTGTAATTTTCGTAACTTTTTATTATTATTATCAGTGTTCACTCATTGCCCCAGATACAATGGATGGATTTACTTTTAATGCATATGGATTCAGGGATACAGGGCATATTGTGTGGATAATTAGGCTAATCTAAGCCAGCATGCTCACAGGACTTTTTTAGGCTTTGTCACATATTTGACAACTGACATGTTTAAACACATGACAACACTGCAAACAAAGTATCACGAATATTTAATTGGATATGCAACAATGAAATAAAAATCCCAGTCAAATGTTTGTCAGGAGTGAATCTAAAGTTACTGTCCATTCACAGCTCTCTCCATTAGTGATCAATGTGTGTTTCTCAAAGCCAGATACTTCAAAAATTAATATAAACGTTTTATCGATACACTTATACATTATAAATAAATCATTTAAAGTTTTTAAACATTTTAACCAACCAACCAAAAAAACAACAACAAAAAAAAAAAAAAAAAAAACATGAAATTTACTATAGGTCTACAACAGGGACGTCCATATAACAGGGTAAGCAGTACTTACCTAACAGAAGAGTGAAAAGAAAAATGACACTATGAAATATTTTAATACTAATTGTTAGGCTAATATAAACTGCTGTTTTTGTTCAAATTTGTCATCTTTCATCTCAGTTGAGCAACACAGCTGCGTCATAGCTGACGCTATGGGGGTTATCCCCACAGGTGTAGCCAATCTCTGAGACGCTTTAAAATCTCTGCAATTTTAATTGGCTGATAGCCCTTTGTGCTCTGCCTCCCTCGTGCACATATCGGGCATACATAACAGCGCTATGCACAGCCCTATCTCTTCAGAATTTTCTCCTTCAGGGTGCTGATAATCTCTCTCCTACTCTGTATGGAAAATTGGATTTTCTTCTACAAAGAATCACCCGTCAAGATTTGCACCTCTCACAGCGGGTGGATCAGAGTTTCTTCTACCCCCTGCCGTGCTCTGGCGTTGAACATCAGTGTTGGAATTTTTCCTCCTGTGGACAGCGGGTGGATGAGGATAATTGGTGGTGCTGGGAGTATTCTACGGCCTGTGAGTCTCAATGGAAAGTATCCTTTGGATTATTAATTTATTGAATTGTTTCATTTTCTGTAGCCTGATTGTGTTTGCGTGTATCTGTATACTTTGCACATCTAAAAGAGCAGTTTACTTAACAACGTCTTTTTAAATATGGCTTTTCATAAATGTTTTCCACCGTGTGAATGGTAAATCCCCTTATCCGACGGGTTCAAGCGCTGTGTCCTCTGCCTGGGTCATGCTCATGCAGAGGCGGCACACAGTGTGTCAGATTGCGCTCACTGCGAGCACATGAGACTCAAAACGCTGCACTCTCGGCTCTCCCTCTTTCTGAGGGATGAGTCCGGTCCCTTCCCCTCCCACCATGCTCCTTCTGTGGCTCCTGAGGAACCACACGAGGGACCACACAAGGGAGACGTGCAAGGGCGGGATGAGTTTGAGGAGGAGATTTCACTGGCACAAGCCTCGCGTGTCTCCTCGCCTCATCCACAAGCGTTTTCACCTGTGGAGTATACCCGTGATGAGGTCTCCGTTACGTTCGGCACTCACTCCAAGGAGAAGGATGTTATGGTGTCAGAAGGTGAGCCCTGGACACAATCGTTGGATGAGCTCGCGGGGAATTCTCTCCAAGGAGAGGAAGACCGCGTTAGAGTTTCTGAAATCGAACTGTTTCAGGTGCTCACTCAGGCTGTCGATAACCTCAAATTGGATTGGCCCACTCCTGGTGCACCTGAGCATTCTTGAATATACGAGCGGTTCTCTCCGAGCTGGCGCGACTCCGTGTCCCGCCGCCCGGTGCCATTCTTCCCCGAGCTGCATGAAAAGTTCACGAAGATGTGGCGTTCGCCATACTTCGCGCGAATGCTCGTCTCGGGAGCCGCAGCCTTCACGGCGCTGGACCGCGCTGAGGAATGGGGATATACATTGATTGCCCCGGTTGAAGAGGCAGTAGCGGCCCACCTGTGCCCCTCCTCAACCCCGGTGTGGAAATCAAGGAATGCTCACCCGTCCAGGCCCTGTAGGATGACATCCACTCTACTGGACAAGGCCTACAGGTCGGTGGGTCAGGCTGGCTTGGCTTTGCACACCATGGCAGTGCTGCAAGCCTACCAGGCTGACCTGATAAGTGAAATGTGTCACGAGCGGACCAGATCCCAAGTCCTTCACGGAGCTGCACCGTGCCACTGACATGGCTCTCCGGGCTACCAAGATCACTGCCCAAGCCTTCAGCAGATCCATGGGTAGCCTGGTGTCCAATGAGCGCCATCTCTGGCTTAATTTGTCAGAGATGCGTGACAGGGACAAAGCCATGCTGTCAGACGCCCCGGTGTCTCAACAGGGCCTGTTCAGTGACGCGATTAGCGCTTTCACCAAAAGGTTTCAGGTTGCGCAGAAGCAGTCGTAGGCCTATAAGCACCTCCTGCCGAGGCGGGGGGTCTCTGTAGCACCTCCGACTAGTTCGCGCTCCTCCTCGGGCCAACGCCCCCCCAAATTCAGCGTGCCTGTTGCACCGCCACCGCGGAAAACGGAGACGGAGTCCCCGGAGAGGTCCCAGTGCCCTTGGCCCAAGCTCAAGATCATGGTCCTGAGGTGCCCTCGTACAGGCGGGAGGCCGCCTGCCAATCCAGAGCAGCATTATGAATTACCTCGATGACTGGTTGCTCTTAGCACAGTCAAAGGCACATTCACCTGTTACTTGCACATTTGGAGCATTTGGGACTGAATCTCAACTGGCTGAAGAGCATGTTAACACCCAGCCGTCAGATTTCATTCCTGGGCATGAATCTCAACTCAGTATCTATGACGGCACGCCTGTCAGAAAAACTTGTTCATTCCATTCACCGGTGTTTGAAAAATTTTCAACGAGCCCCGGGCATCATGGCCTCTGCAACAGTGGTCACCCCACTGGGACTACTGCGGATGAGACCACTTCAGTGCTGGCTCTGATTGAAGGTACCCCATCATTCATGGCGACATGGCCACTTACGTCTTTTGATGACACATCGCTCTCTAGCCAAACTAACCATTTGGAAAACGGCCACATTCTATAAGACGGGCTGTTTTTGTTCAAGTGTCCAGTCGCAAAGTGGTCACGATTTTTTTTTTTTTTTTAAATAGGTCGCCCCCAAGTGGCCCCCTAAAAAAAAAAGAACGCAACAAAGCGCTAACACCAAAAGCTCACCAGGACTGGAAAGGTTTTTACTATGGCACTACCCAAATTTGCAATGATGAATAAAACCTTTATATCCTTTTACATAGCACCGTTTGTGAAGACGAGAACACTGATCACCTGTTTCACCCTCATGCCATCCCAGATGTGTATGACTTTCTTCTGCTGAATACAAAGACTTTTAGATGAATATTTAAGCTCTGTAGGTCCTAACAATGCAAGTGAATGGTGAAAATTTTGAAGGTTCAAAATGCACATAAAGGCACCATAAAAGTAATCCATAAGACTCCAGTATTTAAATCTCTTCAAAAGCAATATGAAAGGTGTGGGTAAGAAACAGGGGCCTCCTTTATAAAGTAAAATTATCTTAAATGTGAACGTACAACAATTTCCTAAATGTTACTACAACCGATTTATAAAAAATCCACACCCACGAGGAAATCTTGTGCAGTTGGCAAGGTTTTAAAAAAAAAAAATGAGTGAAGCTACCGGTTTCTGCACATATAATGTAGCCTATTCAAAAACTCAAGTTATTAATTTTCATAAATAATACAATACTTGCCCACATTTACTGTAAATCCACACCATTCCACCTTGTCTATATTCTGGATAAACCTTAATTCCATAAAGAGGTTTACATGCTCTTTTACACATAATGAAATATGCATAGTCTACATGGCAATCGTTTTCTGTATAAACTACATGCAAGTTCTTTTCCTGCTGTTCTCTTCTGCTCGCTCTTGCCATTAATTACGCTGCACTTAAGTATTTTAGTCAAATCATTTGTTTCTATTTATGTCCTCAACAACAGTAGACAAGAGGCTGAAGGATGAATTGATAAAAAATAAAAAAAAATTGCTTGCACACTGTTTATTACACCAGCATGTTACTTCGTAGGTCTTAAAATTTATTTATTATGGAAAAGCGCACTGGCTCACCAGAACATAAGCACAAAGAAATGTTCGTATGCATGCTTGTCAGTTGACAAACCTGTAAGAACATTTCCACATAGGTTTCTACCTTTAGACATTTTTGACGTAGGATCAAATCCATGGAATTTAGGATAAAACCTGATCATACGTACGTTTTATAAACGAGGCCCCTGATCAATAATTAAGGTGCACTCAGTAACTTTTGTCTTTTTGTCATCTTAAGACTTACACTTGGAAGCAGCATCATTTAAAATAAATTAGTATTCACAGTGAGCCATGATTACGTTAATCAATGAGAGAAAATCTCAAATAACAGGACGGTTACTGAAATTAAGCGAGTAGTATTCGTTTGGTCATGTGATTCTAACATGGCAGCCCCCATGTGCAGACCTTCTGTGCGATGCGAGTGTGAGGGTTGGCGTGATGCAAGCGTGAAGCGATCGTCTGTGTTCCACGACTGCTTTCGGGTCCTTGAATAACGTATAATGTGCAAGTAAGGGCAGCCGGAAGAGTTTCTGGTGCCCCCCTAGGGAGTTGGTGCCCTACGCAGACTGCGTATTATGCGTGTAGGGAGCGGCGGCACTGCAATTGATGACGCAAGACAGAGAGACACGCGCCGATACAGAAACAAAACAAAGCCACATGCTCTCACAAGACAACAAAACATCCAAATGGCATGAGCGAAGATACGCCCATGTCATCCGACAAACAAGACGAGAGAATGCGTAGCAACGGCAAATAAAGCGATGCCACGCATTCTCACACTAAACAAAACCTGAGTGAGTGTGTGTGGCCGAACTCTCGCACAGGTGTCTTGTTTCTGTCGCCTGTTGCGTACATCGCGAGGCAAACGGCAAAAAGTAGGTGACAAAAACAAGACACCTGTGCAAGAGTTCAGCCACACACACACCTGACACCTTACACCAAAGTGACCGAACCCTAGCACAACATGAAGACATCTTGCGACCCGGGCGCGCAACACAATGCAAACCCATGTTTGCGAGAGACAGACAAACTATTGACGCGAGTGCATGCTGCCAAGATGACATAAAAGCGATGAACCCCCATCAATAACAGACAGACATGGTGCATGAGTGTGCGGATCCCAAAACTGAACCAGACAGGAAGTCAGGATCCAGACATCGTGCTCCAGACATGAAACAAAACAGACCGATGAGTGCACATCAGGGAATACAACCGAAACCGCACGCTCACACAAAGACAGAAAATGCAACACAAGACAGACATGGGACGATGATGCCACAGTCCTGTCAGACCAAAACCCAGACTGACAGGACCGTGACAATTATGCTACAGTTTCTAATAAAGGTTCCGGCTGACTCCACATCCATGACCAGAGAGGGAGCTCAAATAGCCTATATGTTTGAATTAACAGTGGCAGTGGTACGGTTTAAGGTGAAAACTATATGTCTATTATTATTAACAGTAATTTTTTTAATTTCTCTTTACAATATTTAATTTATTTTTAAATTTATCAATTTATCATCATTCTTCATGCCTGTCCTGACATGCTTGTGCAACTCCCAGTTTGAAAAATGCTGCCTTGAGTAATAAGGTGTTTTCTGAGCCATAATGACCTACAAATGTATCTTTTTTCTTCTTTTTTTTTTTTTACTGTTTTTTTTTCATTAATTCTCATTGATAACTTAGTGAATGTTCTTCCAACATTCAGTTTTTGTGCAAAATAGGGGTTTATTGAACATATACTATCCATATATTATGTAGTGTTCAGTATTTTTATTTAAAAACAGCTTGTACCATAAATTAAAGCAATGAAGATACATTGCATTCCATCGAGGAGGATTGTTCGCCACCTCCTTTTTCCCCACCTCTTGAAGACCTTGATGCATCTGAGAGCGATGAAGAAAATGATCCAATGGTTGTTATTGGAGTTCCCACAGCTTGGTAACAGTTCAATGTCATGGTGGTGGATATTCTGTACACGGTTTGTGAGACACCCATTTAACTACGGCCAATTCACCACTTTGATGATACAGACAAGAACAGATGGTTGATGTGCTCTTCCGCCATCTTTTTTATGTCCTCTCATCCCAGCTCCTTCCCAAGTGCATCCAACTTCTTGGATAGGCCTTTGTAGATGAAGGAAAACTACAGATCAAAATGTAAAACAACAACAATAACGGGTGCTAATTTAAAATTCAATGCGTTATTATGGAACATATGCAATGGACCATAGAAGTGCTAAATGTCTTTCCTACTCTCAAGCAAACGTTTCTGTAAAGACGGGTGATGGTCTGTTACAGCAGTGCCAACTTTTTACACTATAGAAACTCAAGGCTTCTCAGAGACCTTTCTTTCTCCATCTGTCCACTGGAGCTGGTGGGATGACAAAACCTAAATTAACAGATACAGGATGAAAGAGAAAATATCAGAATAACTGCAATTATTATTACCATCAATTAACAATTATTTGTGTAACCACTATGTAATAACTACAATAGCAAAACAGTAATCTAGTCACTCATAAACTGGTATGTGGACTCTGACAGCAATGGAGTGACACTCTGCTGGGATGCAATTAAATAATGTTATCTTGCCTTGGTCTCTTTATGGGTGTTGATGTGCACAAGGGTATTTGCAAATCTCTGCATCATCTTCACTCTTCCCCAGAGGCTGCACTTGGATTGCTAATGCAAAAAATCATGTAGTTCAAGTCTGCTTTGTAACCCTTTTTCCTGAAAAGGACATTTCGTAATTATATCTTCGTCTGAGCTATGTGAAATGATGCTAGAAATTGGGGAGAGAAAGAAAAAAAAAAAGTCTATATTTTAACATATTGCGATGTGTTTCCTCACATTACTGTAGAGATATTCTCAGGCATCAATCGGTGTTTAATTTCACATTAATATTTTGGTGGGGGAAAGGGGATTGACACCCACTCAGAGCAAGTCTGTGAAAATGCTAAACAAATCCAAACTTAGAATGAGCTAAAAACTGGGGGGTAGGGGGGACTACGCTCCTTAATGCATAAAAATGAGAAACAAGTGGTTAATACACTTGGGTAAAAGTTGTACAATCAAGTTGCTTCTAAAATCTATAACAGTGTTTGAAATTACACAACAAACAATACTAAATATAAAATACAAATACTATACCTTTACTCCTGTACGGTTTTGAAGTCCTGAGTCTTACTTGAATGCCTACATGTACATTGGAAGAATTGCGTGCCGCCAATTCCACGTCATACTGGCATACATCTCTGGTTGATGGCTAAAATGTGACGTTTAATTTAACGTAAATTAAATTTAATGTTGGAAGTTGAATTTGTATTCAATTTAATCTCATTATAATATCTGAATAAAGGATACTTACTCGTGCTGGAGGAGAAACCCCTACAGTGAACAGAGTAGGAACGGCTGTCTCTGCTAGTGCAAGTGTGCGCGCCAATCCTGCGGTGAAGATCCCCAAATTAGTGAAGGAATCATCAGAAAAATGCCGGTCACAAAGTCGCGAGCTGGCAGAAATAGCTCCCTCTTCGAAATGAATAAACTCCAACCACTTCTTTCGTAACCAACTTACGGTTGGGAAGCTAAATAAAGTTCGCACGTTCGAGCAGCCAAATAAACAACGACGAGGAGCCATGAATAACCTGGTTTACTAGCCAGCTGCTACTTTTACAGATTTTATATTTTAGGGGGGAGGGACGTTCGTGTTCCAGAAAGCAATTGATTGGACAACATTTCTCAGCAGCTTGTTACGTCATGATTTTTCCTGGTCTTTCTAACCGAAAGAGATGCTTATTTTATTTTATATTGTATAGTGTATATTGTTATTATAGTTTTTATTTTATTTTATTCATTACCTGGCACCTTATTTAATTCTATTTTTATTGTTATTTGTTACTGTTTTATTATTATTATTTGTCTTGTCATTACCTGTTTTGTGTATTAATGCTTTGGCAATATTGTATGTAAACACAACCATGCCAATAAAGTACTTTAAAATTGAAATTGAATTGAGAGAGAGAGAGAGAGAGAGAGAGAGAGAGAGAGAGAGAGAGAGAGAGACTGTACATTTTAAATGTTTATTATTATCAGTAGGGGCGTTAGACTGGGGTGTTCCATCTCCCCTTTTTTGTTTTTGGTAGTTGCCAAATTTCTAAATATTTACATTACACAATGTTCAGGGGTTCAGGGTATTCGAGTTGCAGAACAACCTTTCTTAAAGGTGCAATATGTAACAAAATGTTCATGTAATATTCGCCTTTTTTTTTTTGCCAATGTGTGAACGGCTTGTAATGCAACTTTAAAAATGAGTCCTTCCCGGACTTCCTAGGTTGCCTATTAAAGCTCGTAGACTGATTTTCATGCAAAGGGAGCGGGTCGCTTTTGCCGGGATAATCCAAAGGATGTGACGTTTATGCGAGCTCCTGAGAGGCTTGCCTCAGACAGTAATAACTTCTCCTCCGCTATTCAACAGCGACAACAAACTGCAACACTAGGTAACGTTATCTTAGAGATGGAATCCAGCAAACGTCCGGCTCCTAGCACAACACCTACTCCTACACAAACTTAGAGTAAGCCAAAAAAACAAAAAACATTTATCTACTGAATCCCGTCTGGCTAAGCGGGAACGTGATCGTGGTCAAGTGAAAACTAGAGTGAACATCGGCAGGGCATTTGATTCCTGGAGGGACCTTCATTTGGTTTTGGGGATCAAAACCGACCCTGAATTGGTGTTCTTCTTATTGGACAGGTAAGCTTACATAACAGCAAAGCATGTGAAATATAGTGCCATAAGGATTGATCTGTGTAATTTTAGCTAACTTGATCTTGCCTGCTAACGCTGACGAATTGCAAGCTACCTTGCTTCGTAACTTTCAAATAATTTCAACGATCTTCTCTTTATACTAAAAGTCAGGTATACAGGATAAACTTAAGCAAATACGCTGGTTTCTTATTCGTAGTACAACATATGACATACAAAATACACAATAGTGCAACATAACAGTGCAGTGCAACAGTAAACTGTCTGGTATAGTTCGGTAGTATGTAGCTGTATGTGTGTATCAGTATGCTATGTTAGCTGATAAGTAGGTTTAGTTTATTCTCAAAGTTTGTAGTAAAACAATCATAACTGTGTAATTTTAATTATGCTACCTCATGTGTGATCATGATGCCAGTGAATCACGTTCAGCCTCTTCGTTACGTCATTGTTTTGGTCGATGCTCGCTCGCTCATGTCCCTATGGAGTGTGTGCACGAGCGCGAGCACGAGCAACAGGTAGCTGGCTGCAGTTCAATTAACGGCCACAGGGGTCATTAATAACAAGGGTTTCTGAGTCTTACATACTGCACCTTTAATTAGTCAACTAGCAGATAATACCTGTTTATTTCTAAAAGATGAAAACCAAGTTCCTATTATTCTGGATGCTCTTAAGTTATTTTCAAGTGCATCTGGGTCTCAGTAAATCAAAACAAAAGTGAAATCTTGGCAGTTCACAGTCATGATAAAACACATATTGCAGGTATCAAGCTAAAAAACTCTGTTAGGTATCTGGGCATTTTAATAACCAAGTCAGCTTCCGATAGAATTACAGATAATATTTCACAACGGTTGCACAAAATGAAGAAGGTGTTTAATTGTTGGCTTCAGAGAAATGTATCTATTTGTGGATGTGTTCTTATTTCAAAAGCTGAGGGCATCTCCAGGATAGTACACCCTGCCCTGTCTCTATATGTTGATTCTAAGACATGTTCAGCCATTGATTCTTTACTGTTTACATTTTTGTGCAAAAATAAAAACCGAATATGGTAAAAGAAAGACATTGATAAGAAGCAACTCGGAGGGAGGTGTGAATACTCTTGATTTTAGTACTCTTAATCACATTTATAAAATTAATTGGATTAAACGCTGTTTAGCTGCTGATCACTCATTATGGTTTATACATCAAAATTGATTTTTGACAAATGTGGCGGTTTAAAGTTCCTATTGTCTTGTGATTTTAAATGTAACAAACTCCCCATTAAGCTCGTTAACTTTCATAAACAAGTTTTAGAAGCATGTAAAATGGCCTTTAAGCATAACTTTCCCCCCATAGAAGTATAATATGGAATAATCAACATATATTGCTCAGGAATAAGACCATGTTTATAAAGGATTGGTTATAGTTTTTATCTTAGACTTGATGAAAAATGATGGTGAGATTTATTCTTATAGAGAATTTGTTGAAATTTCAGGATTGAATAAATCTCCAAGAGTTTATTCTAGGCTAGTTAAAAGCATCTCACCAAAATTATTGCATTTAATTAGATCTCAACATAGTTATAATTTCCCAATTTGTGAAATATCTAAATTATCCATTGGAGGTATGGGACTTGAAAACACTAAATGTAACAATATGGATTAGAAGGAACCTCATCCAAAATCCAAAAAAGCTTTTCTCAAAAGGAAATTGGAATATCCTCTTCTTTTTGTATGTAATTCTTGGGCTGGTATAAACAGGAGGAAAATGAAGGAGGTTTATTCTAAAATTTTACAAAAGTATACGCTTGTAATGCTTTTTTATCAAAATTTAAATTGGATATATCTTCTCACTGTACATTTTGTAACTCTAATATTGAAACTGTACCACGTTTGTTTTTGGAATGTGACTGTTTAAAGGATTTCTGGAAAGAAATATCAATGCTGTTTTTATTATTATTATTATTATTATTATTATTATTATTATATGCTTTTTATTTTACAGGTTACATCTGTATTGTTTTCAAATTTGGATACTGGGGTAAATATGATGGATGACATGCTAAAAGTGTTAATTTTGGGTGGTCATTTTCATATACACAAATGCAAGGGTACTGATTCGAGACCCAATTTTAGGCTGTTTTGTACTGATTTAAAATTATTCTAAGACTCCCTGTGCTCATTATCAAGTAAAAAAGCAAATAAAACCTCTCTTTTGTTGAGAAGATATATAAGATTAAGATACCTCAAGAGTGTATTATGTCCATGTGTTTTTTTTCTTTTTCCCCCGTAGTTATTTTATTATACTTTTATGGTATAGTATTATAATTTTTTAATGTGACGTTAATCTTACCTAATGTTTATGTAACAATGTGTTGCCTTTATCTTCTAAATCCCGTGTACAATGTTTGATAATAATAAAAAAAAAAACACACACACATTTTAAATGTTTATATCTTCTGAAAATTAATTTTGTCAACGTATACATTAGTTTACATTAGCATATTGGTGAACTTAATCCTAATATGCATGGACTTTGATTTGTTATTGTCTTGTTTACTGTCTCATATAAGTTTTGGTTTTGAGAACGTATTTATTCACGTGCCATTAGGCGCACAAAATTGAAACATTCATGGAGGAAATATTCTCCACAAATCCGACCAACCCAGTCATACGTTGGAAAGAAATGCAATGAATGCACTTGAAAATTCCTCTCCGAGCACAAGCCTCTTCTGATCATCCAACCAGAGCGCGCGGTGCACACCAACGCCTTCGACATTCCAAAAGAGTGCAGACGTTGCCTTCAGCCATTATGAGCGTGGCAGGATCGGATTTACAAATATACTTTTTTAGATATTTTCAATTTTTATTTCAGATTATCAAACAAATATGTAATTATATTGTGTACAATTATATTTAGGGTACTGTAGATTAAACAAACACATTTACATTCATGTTGTGAAATGACCGCGAAGTGAAAGGCTGCTATGGGAAATGCCACACAAAAGATGGCGGAGGCGCTCGTCCAATTTGTGCCTGTGTCATGCGCAACAGCGCTTAATATATTTGTTACAGAACACAGTTCGGGGAGATCGTCTGGTCAAAGGCTGAATAGGTGAAGGTAGGGAGAATCTTAATATAAGATATTCAGTATGACAGCATGACGTACACACTTAAAAGTTGGAATAACAACAAAACGTTTTGAGATAGGTTTTAAATGCATGCTATGTCGGTTTTGAAATATGTAAAAGAGTTGCATATTACGTTTTGTAACTGCAGTTGTGTAACCATGCACTGCTAGACAATTCTTACAATAGGAAAAAAGGTAAATAATTTAAAAAACTGACACTCATACTACTGTAGATACAATAACATTTTTGATAGGCTATCCATAATTATACTGTAGAAAAGTTATAGTAAATGACAACATATATATATATATATATATATATATAAGCAAAAAATAAACCTGATACTAGTCTTATATGTTTATTAGTTTTGTATTGTGTCCCCTCCAAGGACTAGAATAATAACACTAGTATAATATTCTGTTGTTGTTCTAGTGTAATAATGTTTTATTGGTTTCATCATTGTGACAAATGAGTGTGTGTATCATAAAGGCTTTTGTTTCATTTTTTAGGTTTGAAAACAGCATGGCTTTAAGAACAGCTTTCTCACGCTTGCTGGTAAATTCACAGAGATGTTTTCTGATCTCTGTGTCAAGGGCCCAGGGCTCCGCAGCACCTGCACAACAAGGTTAGATCACTACTTCACAATCTAAAGTGAACCTAACTTAACCATAACTTGATTAAAATAATCACATTGGCTAATGTAAGGACGATGTAGACAAAGCAGGACAGTAGTTACCTGGCACATTTATTGCAATGTAACGTGTTTCTGTCTAAAACAAAGCATAGTTTTAATGCATAGTTAAAAAAAAAAAAAAAAAAAAAAAAAAGGCAATTTGGAAAGCTAATAACCACATTTCAAATTATCTTGTTTTTCAGAGGCAGAGGAGCACGTTAAAAAAGCAGTGAAGACACGTAATAAAAAAATGCATTTTTAATATTACCATAGTTTTTCATGTTTGAATTTGACAGCATTTACTGAATAACAGATTTTTTTTTTTTTTACTTTAGCTAAGGTGCATTTTGATTGGCGTGATGCGTTGAATCTGGAGGGGCAGCTGACAGAGGAGGAGATCATGATCAGAGACACTTTCCGCACCTACTGCCAGGAGAAACTCATGCCCCGCATCCTCATGGCCAACAGGAACGAACGTAAGTGAAAGAGCTAGTCATTTCTTATATGGTAGGAATTGCCGTTTAAAAAAAAAGCAACGGGATCCTATCAAAACAGGTTTTCATCTGTGGCTTTCGGTTTCCAGTTTTCCATCGGGAGATTGTGAATGAAATGGGAGAGCTTGGGGTCCTTGGGCCTACCATTCAAGGTAAAATCAAATATTTAAAGTGGCCCTGTTTGAGACTAGAAATGTCTGATTATGTTGTCTATGACATTCAGTGTAAAATGTCCTTGAATGCTCTGTTATGTGTTGAAGGATACGGCTGTGCAGGCACCAGCTATGTGGCATATGGTTTGATTGCGAGGGAGGTGGAGAGAGTGGACAGTGGTTACCGTTCAGTTATGAGTGTCCAGTCCTCACTGGTCATGCATCCTATCAGTGCCTATGGAACAGAAGCACAGAAACAGAAGTTCCTGCCTAAATTGGGTTAGTCAAATGCACATGTCTGTGTATTTGTAAGCACGCCTCAGATGTTTGTTTTTATGTATGATAGCATCTACAAGTAGCTACAAATTCCAACCGCTTGGAATTCCAAATGAGGATTTAGTAAGATTTCAATGGTTGTGGAAAACCTGGAAATATCTGAGATTTTTTAAATTGTGATCTCCAGGCCTGGAAAAGTTGTGGAAATTAATACATACTTTCAAATAGTAATATCTATAGGTAGTAGAAAATGTTCAAGTTATACTCATCTCTAAAATATTTCATTGGCTAGAAGTTCTTTTTTTAAATCCTTTTCCAGTAATCATTAACAACTGGGAAAATCATAAAAATGAATTGGTCAAAATGTGTGAAACTCTGCACTGCTGTCTTTTCAGTATATAATGTTTTTAATCTTTCGTTCTTGCCAGCTCGTGGAGAGATTCTAGGCTGTTTTGGACTTACAGAACCAAACCATGGAAGTGACCCTGGCAGCATGGAGACCAAGGCGAAATACAATCCCTCTAGCGGTACCTATACCATCAGTGGGGCAAAAACATGGTAAGTGCCACTGAATGTTTTTTCAGAGTCAGGAGTCTTAACTTGAACTCTTTAAAAACCCATATAGTTAAAAAAAAACTTCTGACACTTAGGTGACAATACAGTACCCACGATTATCAAAGTAATACGAAAGTGTAGCAGTTTGTGCATTCTGCAATATGCTATTGAGGGTGTTTTCATACTTTGATTGTTTGAACCCAAGTTCAGTTAATCCCCCCCATTTCCTCTGATTTCTGTTCACATTGTATTAATTGGATCCGAACTGTGGTATGATTGCACCATCAACATGAGTACCACTGTTGCACATCTGAGTTCGGAAAAGGGCCCCAACACCAACCAAACAAACTGAACTCTGATGCCAGAAAGACTCAGGTTGCACCAATAATGCTAGTGTGAAAGCACCAATAAAGAGTGTAATAGGGAGAATGTAATGACACATGATCTTTAAAGTACAGCATTCATTGTGTAAACAGGATTGATTGAGTCCTCAGCACAGTGAAGTTGCACAACATGTCCATGAAGGGGTTTTTATGTGAAGGTCAGATCAAGGGACAGTTTCTTACGTAAGAGACGTCATCTGAGGGCTGTGTACATACATCCATATTTAGATTTTGTAACTTCACCCTCTACAGGGTGTTTGGAACTAGCTGTTTTAGGAGCACACAGGAATCTGTTGACCATTTGTTTACTTAATGCAATTTGAAGTCAGTAGATGATCATGTAGAATATAGAGATCATATAATATAAAGATCAAAGCACCTGTGGCCTGAAGCAAGACATCCTCTGGAGCTGATTCAAGGTCTATATGACTGTCAGAGATCTAAATCAAATAAATGTAAATAGTGTAAGAACACTCAATGCACAAATCAGTGATAATGAGTGGTTCGTACGACACGCTTTTCTCTAACCAGGATTACCAACTCCCCATATGCTGATGTCTGTGTGGTGTGGGCGAAATGTGATGACGGCAGAGTGAGAGGGTTTATCGTCGAGCGGGGAATGAAGGGGCTGTCTACCCCTAAGATAGAAGGCAAGTTCTCCCTTAGAGCCTCGGCCACCGGGATGATTCTAATGGATGAGGTTGAAGTGCCAGAGGAAAACCTGCTACCCTATGTGTCTGGCCTTGCTGTGAGTATGTTTGTTACTTTTATAAATTATAGACTCCAGTCTGCAGTATTCCTAGAATATTTAGCCCGTCACGCACACTCCAGGTTTAAGTTAGATTAAATCAGGAGAGAGAGCTTAATTTCACACACAAATGATCACATGCAACATGGTTTGCTTGAATCAGAGAAAGGGGGCATTCACACTGTGTTCCATCTGCACAATTGTAAAAATTGTTTGTCTGTGTAAACATGCGGCAGACTGATCTTTGGCCATTGTGCCATGTCTCGCTGTATATTTGGTGTCTTGCACCATGAGCACTGCATTTTTGTTTTTAATTAACATTTTTCATAAAATCTTACAGTAATAAAGAAAAGCAAAAACATATATATATATATATATATATATATATATATATATATATATATATATATATATATATATATACAAACAACATTTAAACCCCACAACCACCCCTCCCCCAGCACTGCATTTTTAAGCATTTTTTATGCTGCATCAATTTATTGTAACAATATTTGAAGATCAATGTCAGTTTTGAAATAATGGACCAATCAGTTGAATTTGGAGGTAGGATATGAATCTCAGGTGAATTCAGTGTGTGCATTAGCAATTGTGTATATGATGTTTTTAAATGGATAGTTCACCCAAAAATAAAAAATGCTCTCTTCATTTACTCACCTTCATGCCATTCCAGATGTGTATGACTTTCTTTCTTCTGCTAAACACAAACAAAGATTTTTAGAAAAATATCTAAGCTGTGTAGGTCCATACAATGCAAGCGAATGGTGGGCAGAATTTTGAAGGTCCTAAAAGCATATAAAGGCAACCTAAAAGTAATCAATATGACTCCAGTGGTTAAAGCCATGTCTTCAGAAGCTATATGATAGGTGTGAGTGAGAAACAGATAATTATTCCTGGATTATTAAGTCCTTTTTTACTATAAATCTCCACTTTCACTTCCACATTCTTCGTGCATATCGCCACCTACTTGGCAGGGAGGAAAATTTATGGTAAAAAAAGGACTTAAATATTGATCTGTTTCTCACTCACACCTATCATATCACTTCTGAAGATATGGATTTAACCACATGAGTCATATGGATTACTTGTATGCTGCCTTTATATGCTTTTTGGACCTTCAAATTTCTGGTCACCATTCACTTCCATTGTATGGACCTACAGAGCTGAGAAATTCTTCTAAAAGTCTTTGTTTGTGTTCAGCAGAAATAAGAAAGTCATACACATCTGGGATGGCATGAGGGTGAGTAAATGAGAGACTTTAAATTTTTGGGTGAACTAACCCTTTAAAGCAACAGCTGGTTTTGTGTTAACACTCTTTATTATAGCCTGTCATTAGAAGGGGGATTTGAAATGGTCCAATAACAGATTAAATCGTTGAAATTACAAATAAGCTCTTTACATATTTTAATTGGCTGATAGACTGATTGTTGTTGGTCTACCTGCTGAATTTCTGTAGGGTCCCTTTGGCTGCTTGAATAATGCCCGTTATGGCATCGCATGGGGCGCACTGGGTGCTGCTGAATTCTGCTTCCATGCTGCCCGACAGTACACCTTAGACAGGTAAGCATGCCTGTAGATATCATCTTGATCAATTTAACATTCATAAATTATTATTTTCAAAATATTTGTAGTGTGGTGGAGGAAATGTCTTTATAAATTACATTTCTACATGAATTATGTGTAGATAGCATAAGAATCCATTTGATTTGTTCAAGGATACATATATTTGAGTGACTTTTACCATGCAGAATCCAGTTTGGAGTGCCTCTGGCCAGAAACCAGCTCATGCAGAAGAAGATGGCAGACATGCTAACGGAGATTACGATTGGACTGCAGTCCTGTTTACAGCTGGGCAGACTCATTGACCAAAAGAAGTGAGTCGAGACAAAGTGCTTACATAACCTGCAGTCATGTTCTCTCAACTTTGCATAAGATTTGTCTAGTTAAAGTTTTACAAGAGTTCAGAACTCAGTGCATTTTAATTATGAAAGTCCATTGCCCTAAAGGGCCCATTTAATACACTACAGCTCAGTTAGTTTAAAAGAATTCTGCAGCTCGCTACATTTTCAAACATGTCTCTTTACCAGATACACACCAGAAATGATCTCCATGCTGAAGAGGAATTCATGCGGTAAGGCCCTGGACATCGCCAGGCAGGCCAGAGACATGCTGGGAGGAAACGGCATAGCAGACGAGTATCATATCATACGCCATGTCATGAACCTGGAAGCTGTCAACACATATGAAGGTAAGGGGAGAAGGCAGGGAGGTTTATTCCTACTTTTACCAACTACAAATTGAGAGTTAGACATTTGGCTGGCAGAGGTCAGTATAGGCCTCACCGTGAGTTTTAATTTGCTTGCACAGTCAAAAAATTAATTATGACAACTAAGCATATTCTCTGGAAGCAGTGATAATTGTCATTCTTGCTTAAATGCTGTTGTAGAGGCTGTTCCTTTAACATGGGGTATATAAATGGTAAGAACTGTAATCTACCACAATTTTCTCCTTCATTTCACAGGCACTCATGACATCCATGCTTTGATCTTGGGCAGAGCCATCACTGGACTCCAGTCTTTTACAGTTGAAAAATAAACACATTTCTTTTTGAACAAGGGTGTATCTAGTGAGACTCTCTGATCTGGAGAACCTCTATCAACATCCATGCATACAGTTAATGCCTCAGTATGGCAACAAACCTCCTGAAAATATTAAAGAAATGCCTGCATGGGTCCAAACTCTGCTCTGTGTTCACATGCAAAACTACAAAGAGAAAGATTATAACTTCAGTGTAGTGGTTTGATGTGTTAATGCACCATGTTAC
Organism: Myxocyprinus asiaticus; assembly: GCF_019703515.2. Classification (NCBI taxonomy): domain Eukaryota; kingdom Metazoa; phylum Chordata; class Actinopteri; order Cypriniformes; family Catostomidae; genus Myxocyprinus; species Myxocyprinus asiaticus. Next base: position 43,869,184 of record NC_059352.1, on the reverse strand, counting down.
AAAGAAAATGACATTATTAAATGTTTCATGTTCTTTTGGTAAAAACGTTTTTCTGTTTGAAATCAGATCCACAGATTTCAATTGTAGGTGAACTACAAAAGTGATAATAAAAACTAGCCAAGTTAATTCATAGCAGGTTCATAATATTGCTGAAAACTGCATTTTAGAAAGATAGTCCACAAAGGGAAACACTATCTCTAAAGGGTACTGGGTTTAGATGACATGTTACAAAGGAATTTCCATTATGAACATAGTTTTAAATGGATTTCAACTCCAGGTGGATGATATTCTGACAGTGAAGTTAATTCATAGCAGGTTCATAATATTGCTGAAAACACTGCATTTTAGAAATGCAGTTTGATCCACTGATCATGTTTAATAATTGTTAGGCTCTTGTAAATTGTATTTGAGTTGTTTTGGAAATAAAGTGAACATCTGCATTTTGTGATTATATATGCCTTCATTCTGAATTACATGATTGTTTGGCTTTATGAAAAATAAGGTAATACTTGACAATAAGTTTCCATTCATTAACATTTGTTAATGCATTAGGTATGAACTAACAATCAAACAATTTATTCTTTACAGCATTTACCGGTAATCTTTATTAGTTTGTTAGTTAATAAAAATACAATTGTTCATGTTAGATCATAGTGCATTAACTAATGTAAAAATATACTGTACAACTTGTTTCAAAAAATTTATGATTATCCATATGCTGAAAATAAAGGAATGGTTCAACCAAAAATGAAAATACTCTCATTTACATACCCTCATGCCATCCCAGATAACTTTCTTTTTTCTGCAGAAAATGAAGAGTATCTCAGCTCTGTAGGTCCATACATTGCAAGTCAACAGGGTCCAAAACTTTGAAGCTCAAAAAGCACATAAAGACAGCATAAAAGTAATCCATGCCAGAGTCCTGTACATGCACGGGTACCCGATGGGTTAACCCCTAATATTTGATGTAACGGGTGGAAAAATTTATTGACACTCATTTGCGGTACGGGCCGGGGATCAATAGGCACGGGCAGACTGCGGGTCAAATAGCCAAGGCTATTTTTTTAAATGTCAAATAATGTTGAACTTTCTCATCTTTTTTCTATTAATTGTCACCACAACGTTAGGCTACGACGTGTCTATTTTTCTTAAATGCTCCAAATCAGAATGCCTAATGTTAGTTTGATTGCTTGTGACACGAGCAAATAAACAATATTTGTCTACCTGATGTAGTAGATTTATTTTAATCCGGGTGCGGTACGAATCGCTGTTTTATGTTAAACGGGTCGGGTCAGGTATGGAATTGAATTGTGCTGCTGTCGGATAACGGGTCTGGTGTTCTGTTAAGTACTGCGGGTTCGGGACTATGCAGGACTCTGATCCATACTACTCCAGTGGTTAAATCCATATCTTCAGAAGAGATATGATAGGTGTGGGTGAGAAACAAGTCCTTTTTTACTATAAATCTCCAATTTCAAATAGCCCTTCTCTCTGAAGAGTTCTTTTGTTTTTGGTGATTTGCACTCTTCATGCATATCGCCACCTACTGGGCAGGAAGGAGAATTAATAGTAAAAGAAGGACATAAATATTGATCCGTTTCTCACGCGTAACTATCATATCACTTCTGAAGATATGGATTTCACCACTGGAGTCATATGGAATACTTTTACTTTGCCTTCATTTCGTTTTTTGTTTTGTTAAGCTTCAAAGGACCTTGTTGACTTGCATTGTAAGGACCTAGAGCTGAGGTATTCTTCTAAAAATCTTTGTTTTTGTTCAGCAGAAGAAATAGGGTCATACACATCTGGGATGGCATGAGGGTGTGTACATGAGAGAATTTTCATTTTTGGGTTAACTATTCCTTTAACATCAACCAAAATTAACGTAAAATAATTTTTCATTGTTAGTTCATGTTAACTAAGGTTGTTAATTAATGTTAACAAATGGAACCTTATGGCTGCTTTTGATTGGCAGATAACCTTCAGATCAGAGCAGCAGATCTAGAACAAAGTCTTTCTAGCAAGTCAGTCCACTGTCGGACATCTTTGGAACGCTCTCGGGAGGCTATTTCCAGTCATGCCAGTGCAGCTCCTATCTACTTGAATGGAGAAAGACCAAAATCTCAAAAACGTTGGTCAAGATTACGATCAAAGAACATATTTCAAATCAGCAATACAATCTGACATTACTTGTGATTCTTTACCTCATATTACACACAAAAAAGCAAATTTTCCCGGCTTGAATGGCTAATGCGCACGCGCGTTCTAGAGTTGATTGACAGGTGATGTCTGTATCTAAAAGGTGATTGGCTCTTTTAACTGTAAGGCGGGACTTCCTGTCTACATCCGTTGACCGTTGGGCGCTCAGAGCTTCTTGGATGAGCGTTCCAATTTCTCCCATTCATTTCAATAGAAGTGGCCCATGTCTGCTAAATATTCTCTGCCTAGAATGACCCGTGATGTGAGGTGATTCGTGTGACCCGTGACAAGTGATAATGCGAGTAATCCACCAATCATCTCGCTGTCCGAAAGGCTCATTACCGTTAGTTGGTGTGAGGTTCTCAAGCTTACACCACTTCACTGTCCATCTGACCATCTAAACAGAACAATGCGAGGACAAAATAGCCGGTATTCAAATATCATCTTTGTGTTTTCTGTAGCTTTTAAAGTTTGTTGTTTGCTGTTGAGTTCTGGAAGTACATATTTGACGTTTTAATATGTATTATTATTATTATTATTATTAAGTGCCGAGGAAATGCGCTATATAAGTTGTCTATTCTCAGATACGACGCTGAAATAGCGGATAATTGTCTGCACAACACGATTGGGATAAACTTCCTTTGAGGAAAGCAAGACATCTTTAGAAAGTACAACAGAGGACCTCAAAATCTTTGTGAAATTGCAAACTGTGGTCAAGAATGGAGCCTTTTAACACGAGCATATTGAATGCACCCATCTCTGGAAACCGTGACTACCAGTATACGATTTATGAGTATCCGCTGTATAAGGAATACAAACCTCCACCCCGAGATCTCATCCAGCTTCCCAAGGCTATGCTCTACCTGATGATGGCCACGGTGGTGGTGGTCGCTGTCGCTTATGCCATTGTGGGGCATTTAATTAGAGACCTCGCTCATGACATCTTAGGTAAATCTTCTGGGAATTGTATTATTATTTATAACGCATGAACAATAAAAACAAAAGGCAAAAAAAAAAATAAATAAATAAAAAAAAAAAAAAAAATGAAAAAAGCAGCTTAAATCATGGACTTGAAGGCTGATAAGTGCTGGTGCAGTGCTGGTCCACAGCCACACTCGTCAACAGGAAAATGTTGCTGGTGAAGGTTGTCGGCCAAGAAGGTCTTGGTGGTTTAACTAGTGAAAAAGCAGGGTATTGCTGGTTGAACAGACCAGTTTAAACAGCCTGGTGGGGATCAGCATGAAACTAGTAGCCCAAAAATGTATTTGGATACTTTAGCCACAAATAAAAAATTGTATGAATGCTGTTGCAAGAATGTGACAAAAAAAAAAAAAAAAAACTTTTTGAGACAAAACAAATATTTGGGTTATAATTTGGGTAAGTGGAACATATTCATAGTTAATGTTTTATAAAATTGTATATATATATATATATATATATATATATATATATATATATATATATATATTACATTTTCATTATAGGCATTAGAATCTAATGAGAATAGACATAAAAAAATCATGGTAATTAAAAAAAAAAAATGCTTTTTTAATGCTTTTTTCCTCCACATGATATAAATTATAAATTGTCAATTTTAGGAATTGTATAACAATATTTGTAGGTATTATATTATCTATTATATGATAATATTTTTTATACTACGGTAATAAGAATCTAATGAGAATCACCACTTAAAATAATGGAAATTACAAACAAAAAGAAAAAATAATAATCATTGTATTACAGTATTTGTAGGCATTATAATATTTATTATTTGATAATATTTTTTATACTATAGTAATAAGAATCTAATGAAAATCATCATTGAACATAATAGAAATTATACCCCAAAAAAAAAAAAAAAAATATATATATATATATATATATATATATATATATATATATATATATATATATAATTATTGTATTACAGTATTTGTAGGTATTATTTATTATATGAGAATATTTTTATACTACAGTAATACAAATTTTAATGATAATCATTATTGAAAATAATGGAAGTTACATAAATAATAAAATAATAATCATTGTATTACAGTATTTGTAAGTATTATATTATTTATTAAATGATAATAGTTTTATACTACATTAATAAGAATCTAATGAGAATCAGCTTTGAAAATAATAGAAATTTAAAAAATGTAAAAAATGTACAGACATTTTATGGTAATGATAATTTGGGGGTAAGGTATGCTTAGTTGTCATAAAAATAATGTTACAATGCAAAGAATCTTGAAGTAAAACAGGCTTCATTTTATTCATGCAAAATATGTATTTTTTCTTTCACATATTTTTGTGTGAAAGGTGACTTGTAATTTTATTACAAGTATATTTTATTTACATTAATATACTTGTTGTAATCTTTATACATTCTGTGTATCTTTAGATTGGGTTTTGGGTCCGGAAGAGGAGATCCTAAAAGCCAACAGTGAAGCAGGTGGAGACAGCATCACCCACATGCCTCCAGAACTCACATACTCTCAACCCAACGCCTTCCATGTGTGGAATCAGGATGACGTTGTCATCCCACTCTCTCCGGAGCACAGCCCCCAGGCCAGCCCTCTTCTGGGTGTCATCCCTTTCATCCCTCACTTCTTCCCATCTTCCACCTCTCACAGTGTGCCCAACAGCCCTGCACTCCTCCAAACACAGCCAGGGGAGACGAAGAGCCCCAACAAGACACCACAAGAGGCCTACATCTTTCCCTCTCCAAAAAGTACAGGACAAAGCTGTACTTTCTCAAGCACATCATTCCATGAAAGAAGAGATGGGACTGATAAAGTTTGACTCTTATAATCCTGAGCAACGACTTAGATTTACACCCTATCGCAGTAAGACATTCTGCATCAGGTAGAAGTCTTAAAGGAATAGGCCTATTTCACACAACAATGGAAATTCTTTTATTATTTACTCACCCTCATGTAGTTCTAAACCTGTTTACTATCTGTTTTTTCCGTGGAACACAAACTGAAAATTTTTGAAGAATCTTTGCACGGTTCATAGTTACCACATTTGTTAAACTCAGAACAGGAGGGGAAAAAACACCATTAAAGCACCATGAAAGTATCATAAAAGTAGCCCATACAATTTGTGTGCTGTATTCAGAGTCTTTTGTATACCAAAATTTAAGTCATTATTTACTGATAATTTTCTCCTCCGCCGTTGCTCTCAAATATGGCACCTATGGCACAGGTTGGACATCAATGACATAGGACATCATTGGTTCTCGCTTATCTCATGATCAAACATAATTGACACCAAGCCAGAACTAAAAATCTCATTCATTTTCCCCATAGACAAATTGATTTTCAACAATAACTTATAAATCTTTAAAACACAGACCTACAGCTTCGAGCTTCAAGGTTGTTCATTGATGGTATATGCTTCCGTTGAAGCCATCTTTCAACTTAATTGTATAAATAATCATGTTTGATGGCAGAATTCATGGTAAACAACTACATTACCCATGGTACAGCAGAGAAAGATCCACCAATCAGAGAACCACTGCCAACGAAACCCGTGAAACATGCCTCGGAGCTACTGCATACTCCCATGACGCACTGTGAATGACATAATTGAGTCAGTCTCCCTTCACCCTTAAACTACTTAAATATTTGTTCATATCGGAATATTTTGCAATAAACGTAAAATATATTGTTTCTATACTTATAATCAACAACCTAAAATCAATAGTTTTATGTATTCCCATCGTTTTTTATTCAATGAAATAATTTGCAATGCTTCATGGGATTGTAGTTCGTGCCCTCATGAAAGACGGTAAGTAAACATCCGTCTACCTTTTCAAATACTTATTGTCTCAAAACAAAGTTTGTGATGTTGTGATTCTCCTCGGAGCTGGTTGGTTTGGTTCAAGGCTCACAACTCTTTTATGAAGGATTTTATAAAAAGTCTATGGAAGAAATGAATGGGGAAAATACTTCCAGAATCCAGACGGCTGAAAACGTGGGCGGGCACTGTTGCGCTCTATGGCGCCATATTTGATTTGAGAGCTTTGGCGGGGGTAAGATTATCAGGGAAAAACAACTGCAATTTTGGTCTGTTACTAACACAAAGTTCAAGGGACTTGGAATAAAGCGCACAAGTCTTATGAAGAACTTTTTTTTGCTTATATGGTGTTTTTTTTTTTTTTTTTTTTTAGCTTGACAGGCTCTTGAAAAGAGTTAATGATCATTCAGAAGTTCTCACTTATTGGTTTGGGATGACATGAGGGTGAGTAAATAATGACAGAGTTTTCATTTTTGGGTGAACTATTTCTTTAAGAAACTGCTCTCTCTCTCTCTCTCTCTCTCTCTCTCTCTCTCTCTCTATAAACTTTTAAAAGCTTTTAATGCATTATTTACATGAAATCAACCCTGTGATTCACTGGGTTTTGTCAGTATTTACCACCTTTTACTTTTCTATTTGACTATGCAAAAGCTGGGCCTCTTCCTGTGCAGCATGTGAGGATGAATGGCATGTATAATAAGTGCTGCTGACCGTAAATGACCTCAATAAGCAGAAAGCCATGTCAGTTCAAGCCGCATTACCTAGGCGTGTTTGTTTGGTAATATAGGGACAGGGCGAGAGACAACACGATCACGTCTGTAGGATTGTGCCTACTCAGGATTGTGCCATTGGCAGCCTTCTTCCTGAAGCCAAAAAACATCCTCAGAACATGTCTGAACAGTTGATCGTTCAGTTCAGGATAACCAGCATATAGCCTCTTTTTGCAGCTTATGGATTTGTACAGAAATATGACATGACAAGTAATACTATATTTCTGTCCGTTTCAATTTGATAGGCCAGTGAAACTGGATTGGATTTTTGGATTTGGAATCCAAAGTATAATTGCCAAGGTTTATTAACCAGTGGCACAGAACCCGCTAAGTATTTCCATTATTAGAGAATCCGCTTAACTAACTGGCTGGTCAAGGGCCAAAGTTAAAGTGTTTCGTAAAGATGACATGAGATTAGACTCTTTCTGCCCTGTGACTAAACAAAGCGTTAAACTTATCAGGGACTATCAGAGATGGAAATTCACACCCAGTAGAACCCGACCGATATGGGATTTTTGAGACCGATACTGATTTTAGAGGGGGAAAATTCACCGATATGGTTGCCGATATAGTAAATGTTTGTGCTGGAATGAAAACAGACCTTTTCTGTGTGGATTTTTCACTGATTTTGCATCGATATGACTATGCAAAGGTACTCAGAAGGCTGCTTTCTTAAATATTTTTATCAAAGAACATTCGTTATTATTATTATACATTGTCAACAAATTCTAGAAATGAACACTGAGAAAATAAAGAATAAATAGAAATACAATAAATAGCTTTAAAAACATCAGTACTTTGTTTAGTATCAGTCAATGGCTGACCATTAAAATAAAGAATAAATAAAAATAAAATAAATAGCTAAATAAACATCAGTACTGTTTAGTATCAGTCAAATGCTGACTATATTAATACTGCCAGACAATTATTGGCAGGTTGTAAAACAAAAAGCATTTACACCTGCTGAGTCAAGAGATAAACAGCGGCAGCGGTGTTACACCGTATTCTGCTATACAAGTTCAGGGGAAACTTTCAACGGTGGAAAACCAGACTTTTAAATATTACATTTTATAAATGCAACGACTGGTATTGTTCGGTTGAAGGGGGTACCAAACTGTGAATCCTGAACAAAACAGTTTGGTGAATGCATGTTTACACATTAGCTTCCACTCAATTGATAAGCAATGAAAGTAGCTATGTGGTTAGCTAGTTAGCTATAAGCACGTTGTCACAGAGAGTAAAAGATGGACGTTGTTTATTTTACTTTCCAGCATTGTGTCTCACCAACTAGGTAACAACATAGCGTGAAATCAGCACTCAGCAGACACAATCCACCACCGCACCGTTGTCTGCTGAGCTGCAAAAAGATGCTCTGATGTTTACCTTTCAATCTGTTACATTACTGACTGCACTGACAAACTGTAGCTGGCTAACAGCAAACAGACATGAGTGACATGGTTGTCAGGGACAGGGTTAACATTATATTACTTATATTGAAAAGGGAAAATGATGGGGTTATTGTTTATTAACTTTCCAGTATGTATTTCACAAACTAGTTAGCAACTTACTGAGAAGAGACCGCTTAACTCCGCCCTGTCTGCAGAGCCACGGTCAGCTCAGTCAGCTCTGTAAACAGTGGAGACGGAGCGCGCTCTGCTGGACAAACTACGTAATGACACCAATTCTAAAGCATTGTTTTCTGCATTATATGTTCTGAAAAAAAGTTTTCATATCTGCGCATATCGGTAAGCACATACACCGATACCGATATATTGGCGAAAGGCTAATATCGGCTGACCGATATATTGGTCGGGCACTAACACCCAGTAGCTTGCTTATAGTGTTGGATGTTGAGTGTTTCTGTTACTTTATACATATTTATGAACCTTCTCAGTATAAACATGCTGTACTTGGTAAAGGAATGTTCCAGGTTCAATACAAGTTAAAGATGCCCTTAGTTTTGTCTTTGTGTCATTTTAGACTTACACTGACACCTAGCGGCTTGGATGCAGCATCATTTAAAATCAAAAGTTTTCAGTTTCAGATGCCATTGTAAAAATTTTGTATTCACAGTCAGCCATGATTACTTTAATCAATGAGTGAAAGTGTCAAATAACAGGACGGTTTCTGAGATGAAGCAAGTAGTATTTAGCTAGTCATGTGATTCTAACATGGCAGCCCCCATGTGCGGACCCTCTCCATGTAGAATAAAACAGCTTTTACATATATTAGAAAATTACAATTCATGTCTTCAGGAATTAAAATTTTTTAATGAGGAAAAAATTACTGAGTGCAAATGTAAGCTCAAACAACAGCATTTATGGCATAATGCTGATTACCACAAATAAAAAAATAAAAAAATCCCCCTTATATTTATTAGAAAGCAAAAACCTGGGTTACAGTAAGGTGCTAACAATGGAAGTGAATGGGGTCAGTCCGTAACATTAAAATACACATGGTTTCAAAAGCAGAGGCACAAGACGTAAACATTATACATGTTAACATGATTTTAATGTGATAAATTGTTTACTAACCTTATCAGTGTAAAGTTATATCAAATATTTAAACTTTTTTTTCCATGACAACGCAGTGCAGGTAAATCCTTAAGCTATTTTATCACACTAAAATCATGTAGAACAGAGATTTTATCACACTTAAATCACGTTGACATGTATAATGTTTACGTCTTGTGGCTAAACTTTCGAAACAGTGGGAATTTTAACGTTTAAGGACTGGCCTCATTCACTTCCATTGTAAGTGTCTTGTTGTAACTGCATTATAGTGACCACAAGGAGGTTACCCCATGTGACTCTACCCTCCCTAGCAACCGGGCTAATTTGGTTGCTTTGGAGACCTGGCTGGAGTCACTTAGCACACCCTGGATTTGAACTCGTGACTCCATGGGTGGTAGTCAGCATCAATACTCGTTGAGCTACCCAGGCCCCCTTTTGGCTTCTTTTAAATGAACAAGGGACTAGTTGATTGAGCTGTCGATTGAGCTTAACTTGTATTGCATCCGGAACATGAATTACTTGGAAGTCGGTTGGTGACTGCATTAATTTAGATAACTCATGCTAAACTGTAATTTGTCCAAGGATTGAATTAAACTCAATCAATCTTTGTAATACTTTTTGTTTCTATGCAATGAAAGAATACAGGGACCAACTGTAGCTCAACGTGATAAGAGATGGCTGTTGGTCTTCAATTTATACCTCTAGAAGATCCAAATGATGATGAAAATGTAGTTAAATGGGCAATATACTGTAAGAGACTATGCGGATTTGCTGTTAAACCAGGGTTTAGAGAATAATTTAGATTAGACCAGGATGAACTGAGGACAGCACATGCAGAAGGATTATGGCCTGCATCCAGACGGCCAAGGATATAATGTGATGGCTGGGAATGGACAGATTAGATCATGAAGCTCACATTCACACAATGCTTTACGAACTGTTACTCTAAATTAAACAACTTTAAAGTTTATCCAAATGACTCTACATCTATTAGAGCCAAACCATAGATTTCCTTAGGGAAATGTAGGATTTCAAAAAGACTACCGAATTTACTAGGTAATCTTTTCTACACACATCATATTTCATTTATAACACAACAGAAAAAATGTGGATGTTTAAAAAGAAACACATCAATGACCAAAGAAAATGGTTTCTCATCAAGTGTGACCACAATTCTAAAACACTAAATGCAAATTAATATGCTCCTATATGAAGTTTCTTTAAGTCTGGTTTTAAAGGTAAAAAGGAGCTACATTTGATGGAAGGAAAAAGGCATTTTCCAGACTATACAGACAGTTCCTGCTATACTCTCATCACCTTGGTTCATGCTGCAGGAAGCAATAGATCATCAATGGATTCAGAGCCTTTCCAAATACAGTTAAGTCAGTTAGGGCTGGCAACTGCCCAACTTGTGTGGGAGGAGTTGGATCAGCTTTAGTTCCCAGCCATTTGTGCAGTGCAAGCCATTTAAACAAACTACTCAGCAAAATGCTTTCTTTGCAAAGACAAAATGGACTCTATGAAATTGTACTGGGAAACCACATGAGAGCCTAGTCATAACCTTAAGAAAAAATAGCCTTCAAACAGTGTCGAGCACACTGTTTGGTGGTTGCGTAATGGGCTAAAGCACAGAACTGGTGAGCAGAAGGTTGCCGGTTCAGTTCCCACAGCCACCAACATTGTGTCCTTGAGCAAGGCACTTAACTCCTGGTTGCTCCGGGGGGATTGTCCCTGGATTAAGTTCACTGTAAGTCAATTTGGATAAAAGCGTCTGCAAATGCATAATTTCTGCCAAATGCATAATTCATGAGCACCATCATGTTGAAATCATACAACCAGGAGAACAACTTAGGTTCTCGATAATCCACTGTAACTTGCCACTTCCACTTAAACTTACTGAATCATGGCAAACAGTGCACTTTTACTATCATGTCAGTATCTGAACTTATAATGCTGCTAGCACAAAATATTACAGAGTTCACCTTTACATTTCCTTCCAGCAGAGATTGCAAAAGTACAGATACTTATGTTTAAAAAGACTCTGGTAAAAGTTGAAGTACTGACTTCACTTTTTCACTCAAGTTAAAGTAAAGAAGTATGGGCTCTGACATGTACTTAAGTAAAAAGTAGCCATTACTACTACCTGTTTTAGTGTCACGCTGGTAACTGGACCTCACATCATATGAATACATTAATACAAAAGAACTTACATTTCAAATTTTGTTAGCTAATGAATGTATCCAGGCTGAACAACCAACATGTAGAACACAAGCAGAGAAAAGACAAAGCGGACGAAAAAAAAAAAACTATTTGCCATCACCTAGGCCATAAATTCTTGTCCTTAGATACAACTCAAAATTATTATGATGCTTTAAAAATGACAAAATTGAGGTGAGTTATACTGTAAATTTTATTGAAATGCAAACAGAAAGAAAATTAGAGTGCAAGCATAATTTACACTTCACCTGGTTTACTGGTTCTACAGCATATGGAAACTATCTGACTAAACCTGTCAGGTTTCAAATGACAACTTAATACTGGAGAAATTAAGAGCAGAGTATACATTTCCATATTAAAAAAAGAAAAAGTATTTCTTTAAATCAGTACTTCTCAAATTGGCGACATGACTGAGAACAGAAACATTCCAGACACAGGCCTATTCACTGGCCTAAACAATTTGTCCTAAAGACTGAATATTAATGTGTGTGCCATCGGCACTACCAACTTGTGGCAACATCCCTTATACAACACTGAGAAAAAAAATTGTAGGGAAAACCTCCAAAAACTGGGGAATAATAGGCAAGGCATACACTACATAACTACGAGAGCCTTCTTTTTAGCCTCAAGTTATTGTGGGTGTGAGCCAGTGAGTGTGTGTGCGTGTGCATAGGTATATGTGTGTGTGTATATATATGTGTTCATTTCTGTGTGCGAATCGCTTCAAAAACTGGGCATTAACTGTCATACACAACCTTATTACCAGAAGTCTTTGTTTAGCCTGTGAAGCAGCTGATTTTCAAAGTTCTTGGAATCCACACGTGCCATTTTTGGCGTAAAAATCAGTCCTGCGGTGCTGAACAGTCGTTCACAGGCAGCTGAGTCTGGTAGCGGAGTGTTAAGCCTTAATGACAAGTGGCATACTGCAGGGAAGGACTTTAGTACCTCCATTGTGTCAGCGGGGCAGTTGAGGTAGGTCTCCAGCTGACTGGTGTCATCTTGGGAACGGGACTTTTTGATCGCTGAAAAAAAGTCTTCATCTTCAGAGGAATGTGAGGCCTCACCTTTATACACTTCCATTTGTTGTTTCAGGTTGCATTTGATATAGTCAAGACCTATGGAATACACAACCAAATAAAGATTTGTTTTAATGTTAAGATGGCTATGTAAAATGATTTTTTTGTGAATTGCCCACTCCTGCATGAAAAACAATTGCTCAATATGTTATAGAAATTATTTTAAAATGCCAAAATGTCCTCTATTATCTTCAGTAGTAAAGCATAAAGCAAACTGTGCAAAACTTACCAACTTTTACGACACATTTGTCACTTGTCCAGCACGTCTTGAATTTGGGGAGTAGAATTGCAGCAGCAATTAGCTCTGGATCAACGAGTATCTGTCCAAAACTTTTTTCAATTCCTGCTAGAAGAGCATCCACCAAAGGCCCACAGAACCTGGAGGAAATGTGAATGTGCTGAAGCTTTCTCTTTAGAAGTGTTATTGTAGGTACCAACCATCCCATTTGCACAGTGGTCTCTCCTTGAAGAACATCGAGTGCTTTTGCAAATGGGCTCATTGTCTTTGCATATTCTTCCAGAAATGCAAGCTCAGCAGGAGTGAACCTATCAAAACACACACACACACACACACACATACAAAAAGACTGTTATGTGTTGTTGCAAGTGAAACCAAATTACAGATTTTGTTTTGTAATGTTAATGAGTAGTACTATATTATTTATACTGTGTGTATGTGAGAGAGAGATTAATGTATATTTCATATATACTTTAAAAAAAACTTTTCATACACAGTAGAAATTTATTAAAGTCAGTTTGAATCCATCCAAAACGTTCAAAGATGTATTAAATAATATTGCATCATATTGAAATCAATAGGTTATGTTCTGAAAATTAAGTGGTACTTACATTTTAATGCACTGCAGACAGCTGTAATGGCTCTTTCTCCTTGTTCCCTCACAATTCTCACGATCCTCTCCACAGCTAGGAAAAGGGAATTCCACCTAGCATCATTTGGCCTCAAGAGCTGGAGTTTGCAGTTTTCTTCAATTATCTCAGCAGCTGTGGTGGATCTTGCACTTTTGTTCCACAGACTTGAGCACTTTGAAAACGCTGAGCGGGAGAGCCGCTTGTAAGTTGAATTGGAATTGACTTCCAAGACATCAACTGTAGACACCAGGTTGAGAAGGTGGCAGGCACAGCCTGCATTAGTAAATAGAATATTATTACTGAAAACATTGAATTGGCTCATGACAAGAAAGAGATAACAATAAAACATGTAATTTACCTGTATGTGCTTTCTCAAATTCGACGGCGAATTCTTGAAAGCCAGCACTTCGTGCTTTTAGGTTGACACAATTCGCAGCGCATTTGCCAGGAATCCTTTTTGACGCCGACAATTTCTAACATCTCCCTCATATATGACCACGGGTGATCAGGAATGTCTCTATTGTCAGTCATGTCGACATCGCTTACTCCCTCTGTCTCATCCATAACATTAGCCATTATTCTTGTTGCCTTCTGCCTTGCTCCGTGGTAGCTTCGTAGACTAGCCTATGTCTGTGGTGCGTGATAGCCAGGAAATGAAAAAAGGCGCACAATGACAAGAAATAATATTGATCATCCCACCAAATACAGATTAAAATTAAAGTAACGAGCCTGGTTTGAAAATGTAAATAGAAAGTACAAATATTTGTGTAAAAAATGTAAGGAGTGAAAGTAAAAAGTTGTCAGAAAAATAAATAGTGAAGTAAAGTACTGATACCAGAAAAATCTACTTAAGTACAGTAACGTAGTATTTGTACTTCATTACTTCCAATCTCTGCCTTCCAGAGAAAACCTCAGATATAGACATTTGATAAAGTGTACAATATAGCAGGCTAGTTAATCAATTAAAAATGACTAGCATTACTCACCTATATGTGTATCCTAAAATTTGTGCTTGAAGCAACATTTCAAAATTTTCTTGTGTAGCCTTAATGTAAATATGGGATACAATGCATCTCTAGGCTTAAAGTATTCACATGACCTCACTAGCTGAAGTTTCTCCCAATGGCCTTTCAAAAAAAAAAAAAAAAGGTAGCTTGCTGTGACAGTACCATGGTATTTTGATTTAAACTATGTTAAATTATATTCTGAAGTATTTTAAGTATTTTACCACTCTGAGTTATTTTCCATCTAAGCATCTGTAACATTTTGAATTTGACACAGAGTTCTTAATTTAATGTGCTATTTGAAATCAAAATAAATGTAATTACTATAAGATTAGATGAGACTAGAATAAGATTCTGACTGTACCCATAAGTAGACCACTTTTCTTAGAAATTGAGTTGGGACTGTGCTTGTAAAAATGTTTCTTCCTACTCCATAACAGATATTGTTTTCCTTTCATTAGGCTTTTAATGATTTTAGTAATCTTTAGGAATATTGAAGTCAAACAAGGCCAGTTGCTTTATTAAACAGTCATACAGAATACTAAACAGGAGGAAAACTTTGTCCATAATTTTCCATACATCTTAGAGGTCCAGACTAGAGGTAGACCGATATATCGGTTTTTCTGATTAATCGGTGCCGATAGTTGCTTTATAGAACTATCGGTTATCTACAAAAATCTATGCCGATAGTTGCCGATCGATAGTTTTTTTTTTATTCCTCCGTGTTCCTCTGATAATTATGTTTTTTTTAAATGAAGTGAGGGCATGCAAAGAAAAATGCGGCAATACGGAAACGTCCCTCATCTGTACATCGTGTCTCAAACTTCATATATTGTGAATAATAATAATATGTAGGCTATAAAAAGCTTAATTTTTCAATATTAAAAATAGAGCATTGTAACTGTAAGGCAGGGTGCCAAGGTGTTTGCATTCAAAGGACAGAACTCCCCAGGGAGGCAAAGAGCAAATGTATGATCTCTGAGAAAATCAGCATAGAAACATTCTCGCAAAGATACCATCTCACACCCAACTGAGCAAGAATTGCCCCGTTGTTGTCTTTCACATCTGTTCTTCCCTCCTGTCCCTCTCAGCTCAAAATCACCTTAAAACACACATAAATCTTATAGGTAACAAACGTCTAATTATATGTGTGGCTATTCACGTTTCATATCATTCAAAAGGTCACAGTGTGACTGGTACGAAGGTCTCAATACCTTAACTGTAAAATACATAACACAGTTTTGAGAATTTAGAGAAATTCTGGGGTGTGCCTACCTCCTGTATACAGATAAAGTGTGACCGAAGGGCATAGCAGCCAGGGGGGACGTGGGGGATAAGTCCCCTGCACTCTTTAAAAAAGGTGATTCGGTCCCCCACACTTTTCCAAGCTAAGCCCATACCAAGTCCAAATGGTGGATTATGTACAGTATTCTTTGTGTATTGTTACTTTGGGCTGATTGAGGAACCATCCAGCCAACCACAGGTGAGTTTCATGAGCCGAAAAACCTTTACGTAATAGGCCGTCAGTCAGACTAATCAACGTGGCTCCATTCATTTCTACAAAGTTGCTTTCAACAGTGCTCATTTATCCATGTTTTGTATCGGCATTGATGTTGATCAAAATGAATAATGTAGAGATGAGGAACACACAAACGAGAGATATTTATTGGCATATCTTTGTTGATTGGCAGCATTAAGTGAAATGCACTGCAGAAAAAAAACAAAGGACAATCCTTTTAAGCACACGTAAGTGGAGTTTATATCAGTGCCTGAGTCTTCATTAAGTTATGCTTTTCACATTATATTTGTGAGGTAATAGTCTGATCGGCTCTTTTTGCCAATTTAAGCAGATTACTATGTAGACATGCTTTTTTATAAATAAAAACATACGGATGTTATTGAAATAATATAAGTCATGTAAGTCATGCTCAGCAGCTCACAAACTGTAAGGAAATTATAGATTTGCTTTGTTCTTATAATGCATAAAACCTCTACTAATGTCTCTTTGTAGGTCCGTACAGATACAAATTTTAAAGGATTTAAATTTTTTATTTTGATCTTTGATTCAGTGACTAACTCATTTCACACAAGACATCACCAGGTGGCATCACCAGAAATGGTCACTGAACGAACCACTGAATGGATCTGAAGGAATTTTCGTGAACGTTATCAAAACACTCAAGCCACTTGGATAAATTTAAATCCAACAATGCACAAGCACAGAGTAAAAAACTAAAATTGTGCACATGCACAATTGGCATTATTGTCATTGATTAAATAATTTAGTCAAGGACCAGCTTCTGCTCAGTCTTTAATTTTCATGTGTGAAACAGAAACAAGTGCTCCACAAGATGCCCTTTATTTCTGCAGCTAATTTTGCAAAATTTTGCACTTAATTTGCAACACTTGAATCTTTAAAATACTACAAATACTACACCGTGGAGGTGAGGGCGTGATCGAGCGCCCGACTGGGGAGAGAGAAAAGGACATCCACCTGAAATGAATTGTGACTAATTACTGTTTCCATGTTCACAGTGAGAGTCGGGGGGAGGTAAAAAGACAGCCCAGTCCACCGAAAGAGAGAGAGCCCAGCTGAGAAGCTGCATGTTTGTTGGCCGCTGCCGTTGATCTTTTATATTGTGGAGCCTTGAGTTTGTGTGCGTGTGAAGCTGTACCGTTGCACTGTAAAGCGAACGAGTTTTGAGTTTTATATATGCCGCGACCCCGGCAGCAGCGAACCCCCATGTGACACTGATGAAGATGGGGATGCAAGATAACCCGGAGGCCTTTCCAGAGGTCTTCGAGCGCATGGCCCAAGTTCTGGAATCCCGGTCGACAAACTTCTGAGGTATCCTGAGCTGAAGAAAGCCATCCTGCAGCGGGTCGGCAGCGGTTCCGATCCCTGATGCCGAGCGAAGTTGGCCACCCGTTTGCCTTTGCTCAACAGCTCTGCGACGCCTGCCGGCAGTGGGTGCTGGCTGAGGAGCCCAGCGACGTCGGGGGTGTCATCGATCTCATGGTACTGGAACAGTTTGTCTCCCAACTACCAAAAGGAACTGCAGAGTGGGTCCAGTGCCACGGACCGGCGTCGCTGGATAAAGCAGTGCAGTTGGCAGAGGACCATTTAGCAGTGTACCCGGTGGGCCAGAGCACCCCGCTTTCTCTCTCTCTCTGTGGTCCCACCACCTCCCCTCCTTCTTTCTGACCTATCCCGTTCCCCCGGACACCTGTCTCTCTCTCCCCCGGCCCTACCCATTCTTCCTCTCAGGTGGGGGAAGCTGCCGCCACTGGTGTGGGTGTGAGGTTTGGGCCGGTCTGTTGGAGTTGCGGGGAGCTGGGACACATCCACGAACAATGCCTGGTGATGGAGGTGCGGACATTGCTCCGGGTCCCCAGCACTCCACAGGCCGCCCCCGATCGAGCCAGGATGTCCCAAATACCCATTAGTATAGAATCCAACCTGGATTCAGGTTGTAACCAAACATCCATTCATCAATACTTGGTTCAAAATGAGACATTGGATGCAAATAATCGGGTGAAGGTGAGGTTTGTGCACGGGGATATTTACGATTATCCTGCTGTGACTGTCACTATTCTATTTCGGTGTCAAAAACATAAAATTGAGGCTATGGTTATTTCCCGCCTCACCCATCCACTATCTTTGGGTACAAATTGGCCGGCTTTTCCCGAATTGTTAAAGGGGTTGTATGTGGATGGGTCCTGTAATACAGTGGGACGGTGTGGGTTGTGCAATGCACTAACAGGGGAGGCGGAGCTGGGGCCGTATACGTCAGCTCCGCGTCAGGATGACGTAAAGGAGTGTGAAGCCTCGGCTTCCCCAGCCCTTAGGGGAATTCCCGCTAGGGAAGGAATCCAAATGAATGAGTGCAATGTAAAAGTATAGAATTAACTAGAATAATCAAGTATCCAAATCTAGATAAGAAACCAAATCTAGATTAGATCTCAATTGATAATCAAAAATAATTGGAATCTCATTCTAAATTCGAGGTCTAATATAATTGGAGTCAGATTAAATTATTAATGGAGTCAGATTCTGTCTTAACTAACTCAAGCAATGTAGCTAGTCTTTACCTCATCAGTGCTGTTTAGCCATTTTGAGATGTTTGATGTCTTCCATAGCATTTTAGACAGTGGAGAAGAATTCAAATGGATCGCAGTAGTTTTGTGCAGGGGCATAGATTCCAGTGGGGATGGGGGAGAGAAAACCCTCCATTAATCAAAACAAGCAAGTACAACCCCCCCATTATTTGTACCATGATCAATGGAAATATGTAAATGCTTCACGCTGCAACCCCCCCCAAATGTTCAAGCCAAATCTACACCCTTGGTTCTGTGGTAAGCACCAATATATAGAGGGAAGCCCAGACGAAGAACACGCTCCAGAGATACAGTAGGAGAGAGCAGAATGCATCACACGCGTGGTTTTCTGATGCCTCGCACAACACTTGTGAAAACAGGCTTGAATCGCGCGTTTCAGATGAAGCATATTTAACGCATAACGCTCTGAATGCCAGATGAATCTCATTAAATTTACAAGAAAACCGCTGCAATAACCAACATTTACTACAGATCCACTCACCTGCAATTTCAAATGAAATAATTTGGGGCTCAAACAAGTAACACCCCTGGATGGCGTTTATGCACTATTTTAATTTGTGATCTGCCATTACTACTGTACTACTATCTGATTTTGAGCAGCAGCCAGAATACACTGCAAATTTGTCAGATGTTTTGCCAGTAGAAGTTTGACTTCTGCACTACTTAAAAAAGTAGTTTGCTACAGGAAAAGCTACATGGTTTTAAAAGCAGCTGAGCTACTGAAAAATGTAGTTGGTATCGTCGCTACTTGTAGTTATAGGGGCACTAGATTTTAGCAAGGATTTAGCTGGATATTTAGCAAATGTTTATCTTCTGTTTTGTTATTTTTAGTCTGCGTTTTTATCCATACATACCCATAATGAACGTTCTTCTGTCCAATCCAAACAAATTTTCACGGGTTGTTGCACACTGAACTGACAGCCGCGACTTGAGCTCTCGGCCGGTGTCATGAGTCTGCCCATGAAAGAGTCCCCAGTGGGTGGCTGTTATTGCGAACGGCTTTGAAATGGCGAGAAGCACTATAGTTATGACAATAACTTGACTGCTTCACATACTCAATGAACATGTTTAAAGAAAAACAATCATGCATTAAAGACATGTTTTAGGAAAGTTGGTTTTAGCTAAATGTACTCAAACCTGCTCAGGACACATTTTTCCATCAGAATTGCTAGTGTGCATACGTTATTGTAAGGTTTGTAAATATGTAAGATTTTGTAATATTGTGGTTAAATTCCATGGCACATAGGTTGCCAAATTTAAGCTAACTGAAATGTTTAGTTTCACAATCTATAGCTGTGGTATTATATTACATGTAGCATACGATAAGTCTTTTTTTTGAACAATGATTATGTTGGATTTCTCAGGCAGTGAATATAGTGCCTCATGAGTAATGGAGTCGCTATGATGTCAGATGCGGACTCTGAATTACTTACATTTATATAGTGCTTTCTGGGCTGTCAAAAAGCACTTTACATAGTATAGGGGAATCTCCTCAACCTTTTTGGCCAGGACACCAGGGTTATACACCCCCCTTTATGAGAAGAGGCCCAGGAGTTATGACCACAGAGAGTCAGCACCCCAGTTTAAAAGTCTAATCCAAAAGGCAGTGCCTTTTTTAAAAAAAAAACAAAAAAAACTGTAGTGTCCGCGTCACTATACTGGTGAACTTGGACCCACACAGACCGCAGGGTGAGCGGCAACCTTCGTTTTCTCTAGTAGGTCTCCCATCCAGGTACTAGCCAGGCTCAACCCTAAACTACAGCTCAAACTTTTGTAAGGTGTAAAACTTTTAATTAGCAAAAATTTAATTTGTGCACCTTTAGTACTCACTGATGCGCCGCATTTATATAAAGTTTTAGAGTATGTACATTAAAGCCCATTTACACCTACTGATAAGTAGACAAGAAAACCATGCTAGTAATTTAAGAGTAATTTAATCCTTTAAAATTTTTACAGGTTCTCCAAAACCACCTAAACATTTACTGGTTAAAGTCAAATTAAAAACTCATTTATAAATACTTAAAGATTACAATAATAACTCTTTTCCCAAGTCTGGCACACATCTAATTCACAGGATTAAGCGAAGACCTGGGTAACTGCCCAAAGTGATAAAAACTTTGTGGTAATGACTTCAAACTCTTCAACTTCTCTGGAAGTCACGCCTTTTAAGAACAGCCTGATAAAGAGAGGTTCCCCTGGCCTGTATGAAGGTAACAGTCAGCTGCTTCTTGTTGACCTCCACGTGAGCAAAGCCACCAAGTGTGGCAGCATCACCGTTGAAGAACTTAAGGTAGTCACGAGGAACACGATTGCGGTGGCGCACATCAGGATCCATGAAGTTACCAGCTCCACTAACCACATAACCAATGCCAGATTCCTTAAAGTACTGCAAGGAACACAAGAGAATACCCTAGTAAAGTGTCTTAAATGAATAACAATACATTTAGAGAGGCAAAAGGTCTACCTGTAGATTGTGGTCATGGCCACAAAGGTATGCAGTGGCCTTGTACTTCTTCAGCAATGGTCTTAATCTCTTCACCAAGCAGTCAGTTGGGCCATGCTCCGATATGGACCACACAGGATAATGGCCAGCCACCAGGAGATAGTCGGCCCTAGACTTTGCCAATCGCTCCTGAAGCCAGAGCAGTTGTCGGTTGGCCAGAACACCACTTCGGGGAGCCCGAGGCTGTTCATCGAGGAAGTCATCAGAGTTTCCACACAGCAACACAGTGTCAAGCATGATAATGGTCATCGTGCTGTCCGTTCGAGGGATGCGGAAATTCATCTCATAGAAGTAGTAGGGGAAATTCCTGGGAGATGAAGAACATTCAGGCAAGTCAACACATGGAGTAGCTCCCCCCCTCCCAAAAGTAGCAAAATGGCCTGAAAAACCAGACTTACCATCTCTTTGATTTTTGGCTATACTCAATTTGAGCAAGGACATTTCCTGCATGGTCATGATTGCCAGCAACGACATACCATGGAATGTTCAGAGAATCTTGAGTATAGACGTTTTCAAAAGTGACCTTTGAGAATGGGGGGGAGGGAGTGAGTGGAAGAGACAGACAAGGGCCAGACAAGAATGAAGTTGGTTTACTCAGACAACCCAGTCAGCCTGGTCTCACAGAAACAAGTTAGTACACAAACATTTGTAAAAAGGACTTGTGGATAGTTTAGTATGTGGTGCAGCACTTTCCTGGTTTGAGGAAATAAAACAAACCACAAATCATGAATAAGAGGGCAGATTCGGTTCACGCATTTCAGAAGAGGATATAGTGCTGGACAAAGTTCCAGTCGGTTACATTTCAAAGGAGCAAACAGCAAAAGGTAAAATAAAATTCTGCATAAGACTCAAGTGCTGAAGCCAAACCTGGAATCTAGGGTCATTGACGTCACTGACACCCTTGTAGTAGAAGTTGTCACCAAGAGCTAGAAGGAAGTCAGCCCCCATATGCGAAGCAGTTTTAGCCATCATGCGTGCAGTGGCCTTCTCTATAGGAGTTACATAAGGGGGATATGGCAGACCACCCCAGTCCCCCACAACCAGGAATCTGATAGAGGACTTGTTACCTGAGATTTCCAAAAAGAAAAAAGGAGCATTGTTATTTTTGATTTTCTTCCCAATTTGGAACGCCCAATTCCCGCTGCACTCCAAGCACTCATGGTGGCATAGTGACTTGCCTCGATCCAGGTGAGGGAGGACAAATCTCAGTTGCCTCAATGTCGGAGACTGTTAGTCAATCTGCACATCTTATCACGTGACTTGAGCGCATTACCGTGGCGACATGACACGTGTGGAGAAAACTGTTCTCCACAGCATCCACGCACAGCTAACCACGCACCCCACCGAGAGCGAGAACCACGTTATAGTGACCATGAGGAAGTTACCCAATGTGACTCTACCCTCCCTAGCAACCAGGCCAATAAAGTTGCTTAGGAGACCTGGCTGAAGTCACTCAGCACACCCTGGATTCAAACTCAACTCCAGGTGTTGTAGTCAGCATCTTTACACACGAAGCTACCCAGGCACCCCAAGGAGCGTCATTAATGCAAGAGATTAAAAACAGTCCACTGGGAATAAGGCAATACAGCCACCCAAAAATATTGCCAAGATTTGAAACAACTACTAGACAGCAGGTCAACATTAAGATTTGATAGCATTACATGTACCAACTACTTACTTCCTTTAGCTTCCAGGTCAATGAAAGAGGAATGGTAGCAGAGGACCACAGGGAGAGCAGTTAAAAACACCAAAAGTAGTGGTGACACCATCTGTAAAGAACAAAAAAATATATATAAAAAAAAAAAAAAAAGTTACACCATACTGGTGGTAAATCACCCCCTTTCTAACACAAACACAAGAAAAACAAGAACTGAAGATGCACAAAACAAAACTGCCCATTGATTTCCAAATCATTGACCAAAAAAACCACCTACACCAGCAGCTTAATGCTCTATAATGGTCCTCTCTCTACACCTCATACCCTTCTGCAAGGGTACGACTTTATTTATACCATTTCTGATAATCAGTAAGCCACACCCTGATTTCAGTTACAACTGTTGTCTTTTACTCAATAATCAAACTGACCAATGGGATGGTAAAAAACAGAGGCGAACTATCCTTTTGGATCTGGTAGCTTTTCACATGTTTTTGCTGATTTCAGATCAGGATAGTTGAGGAAAGAAAAGTAAAAAGAATGTCTTTTCTCTTACATCAGTCTTTTAAATAAAATGCATCATGAGTACAGAGCACAACTCTGCATGATCTGGACTGTTTAGACACAAGCAGGCATAGTTTCTCTAATTATAGTGAAATAAGGAAATATATTTATAGTTTAAGTGATACATCAATGGTATAATTCAAACAGAATTGAATGAGAAATACTCTGAAAGTCCCTTGGATATAACAGAAATAAGGAAAGAGTATAAACATTGTTATTTAGCCCTGTGACTATAAACTGTGACCTATTGATTATCTAGAGTTAAGGAAGAAGACTCACAATGAGTGGCTCAGTCCTTGAAGTATCCTTGTCAGTGTTATCACCCTACTGCCTGCTCTGATACCTCTTACCCACTATATATAAGGTCCCTTTGTTGGAGTAAGAATGGGTGTGTATGTGTGTGACTAGCCATGCTCCCAAAGCATGTTCCCACTGACTCAATGACCCCAGACGCATGTGACAAATGCATTTGTTTCAAACACTCCCAGTAAGACTACAACCTTTCCACCTCAGTGTTATTTCTCTTCATCTGTCACCATGGAAATATATCTATCAACTACTCTAAAATCTATTGAATTCACTAAAGGGGGAATGGAATTTTGGTGCAGTACATGTAGAACTAATCAAACTTTGACCAACTGTGAATATTATGAGTTGGAAACAAAACAATAAACAGTTCAAGACTAAATTTACCATTTCATTGATTGGATGTTTCTCCGCCAACAGTCATTCTTAGATGAAGACAAAGATCAATCTGGAATTAAGGGCATTCAGACAAATAAGACTTCAAAGACAGCAGTGGTATTGACCTGTTTCATTCCACCATGTTTGTAACCAAAATTCCATTTACCTTCAATGTGCTATGCTGTGGGATGTGGCAAAGTCGAAAAAATTTCCATTTATAAATCTTTAAAAGGTGATACTGCTGTTTCATTACCAGAGCCTAAATGTAATTTTTCTTTCAATAAAGTTTAGCTTTTAAGTGACATGTCTACATTTCACCAAAGTCAAGCAACAATAAAGGGGGAAGAGCAGGGATTAAAACACTTGTGGGTCTTTGCTCAGTTATTTAGACATGTCAGTTATCTGTACACATGTCAGTTACATTGATAACACCATCGATTCGGATACAATTAAACTGGAAATGCACATAGGATGATATTGTTCATAACACCCAGGCTGTATAAAGGTATGCATATCATGTAACACATTGCAATAAATAAAAAAAGCACTATAATGTGAATATATAGTATACATTTTGTGTGTATATATTAATGTTAGACAATAAACACCACATCATAAGATTGTGTAGCACAGACTTTATTCACACCATCAGACTGCAATGTAAACATATTATTAATATACACTAATATGCCTCTGTTGCTTTCTGTGTATTCTTCATGAGTTAAAATCAGCTCTTACATTCATACAGACGGGATCATCACAGACATTTTGTAATATTTTGACCAAATCAGAACAGATAACACAAACGTGTAACTTCTGAATGAGAGATTTTTACGGTGATGTACCTGTAGATGGAGAAGGGGTATTAACATTTAGTGGTATGGCATATTACGTTTTGGTGCCTCTGAAAGTTGTGGCACATCTGGTGGCACCCATTCGAGAGTGGCATGTGCCACTAGAAGTTGTGGCACATGCCGCTGGATTTTGGGGCACATCCAGTGGCACTTCCGGTCATTAGAAGCAAGTCTGGTTGACAGGCTACTCGCACCTAAATTGAATAGATAAACAAAAAGGATTTTTACATTGTAGTACAGGTCTGTCTCGTGTTCCGCTGTTACACGCATTATGCATGAAATGCATTTCGTTTTCTTGTAATAAATCCATTGTCATTTAATAACACATGTTGGTCTTTTATTACTTTGCTTAATGGTCACTGTGCTCTGACAGCCTAACTATTTAAACTGCTTAACTTTTCATTATATTTGTGTGGTTAAGAGATGTCATTGTAATCACCAATGTGTGATTATATTCTTCTGAGTCTATGTAGAGTGGTGGCTGTAATGTAAAAAGAGAAAAAGGACAACTGCCACCAAGAATTTACAATCAGGTTGGTCTTAGATCACTTGCAGACTAGCAATGTGGAATATGACAAGATTATACAGTGGCACCTTTTGTCCTTTGTCTGGAATTACATATGAAAGGCACCTACAGTTGAAATCACGAGTGTCCTGGACTTCTATGAACTGGCACCTCACAATTCTGTGTAAACATCTAGAGATGCCATCTAAAACCAAAAGGCTGTCCATCATAATGCGAATACAGAATGACAAAAATATTAATATCCATTTGTTAACACATTGTCTATTTCAGAAGTAAATTAATGCATACTTTTTAATGTATACTTCCATTCCTCTCACATTATAAAAAAGAATAGCAAAAGAGAAATATATATATCTTAATCCATCATTCCTCCAAATGGTTTACATAAATTATATTTAAAGCCACCAATATTTAACCACATATTCATTATCTTCGATTTATCTGTATTTTAAATGAACTTGTAATCATTCCTACATTGAGACTCCATTTAGCCAACAGTACTTCCATTACTATATATAACCTTTCCAGCAGACATGGGCACAAGAAATGTATATGTAAAATAATTTATCACTGGTAATAGAGTTTGGGTGCCATGGTGTGTAAATAGTGTGTCAATAAGAACACAGTACCAGTTTTCTGGGAGTCGAGGTTGAGGTCAAGAAGAAGAGAAGAAAGTGGGAGACTAAGTTTGGGACATGTGTTTATCTATCTTCATCAGATCACACAAAGAGAGATTATGTGTTCACACACGGAGATGTTATCTATGCCTTTACCCATTCACACACACATAGATATTATGTGTGAGCCTTTGTCAAATGCTTAAGAGAGAACGAGTGCTTAAATACACAGATTTATGTACATTATACTGTAGTAAAAACAAGCAATGCACATACGAGGTATGCATTGTTGCAGGGAGATGTTAGTGCCTTTCCAAATACAGAACTGTACATTTCACCTCTCCCTAACCAAGAACACAACATCAAATAAAGTGTTCTCTACAAGAGGAAAATAAAATGCCATCATGTCCATGTCAGCAGAGGTCTCACAGTGGTACCCTAGAAAGTACAGATACATTAAAAATGGTTCAACTCTTTAAAAAACAAATACATACAATGCACATAACAGCATCACTGATATTCTGAACAACATTGGAAAAACCTGTTTCTAGAAGAAGTTTTGAATGTTGACATCAGAGCTGGTGGTGTGAGGAAGGCCACTTTCTGGGTCTCATAGATCACAGCATGTGCTCATAGATAAAATCTATGTTAAAAACAAACATAACTCAAAAGATATGAACCTCATTTGTATGTTGAAATTTAATTGCATTCATATATACAAGCTAGAACCTTTCACATCCATAACCTCTTTATCCACTTACAAAAGCAGTGAATGTGAAGAGACTGTGAATGTTTTAAAGTGAATTAAGTTTCATTCTTTCAGGTTGAAACCATTAAGTTATTAGTTTTACAGATAATGGAGCTGTCTGTTCTTTCAGTTTGTAGAGTCATACAGCACAGAAGTATGTTTGGTTTCAGACATTAATTCCACAAACCATTAGAATGTACTGTACCTCTAGGAGCACTCACTCACGATATCAAACAAGCCACTTACCTTTTTTCCCCTAATGAAGTAGCCTGTCTAAGCTGCCGACTCCACAAGTGTCACCCAAGTATCTCAAAATACAATGGCATGTGTCAGTCACTACCAGACACTTTTTTCGTGCCATTGGCACATGCTGCTATGTCTTATGGCATGTGCCACTGTAGATACCACAAGATATAACATCATGTGCCAATGCTACTGAAAAGTTATCACGTTCAGTTTTTAAACACAACGCTTTGGCATAGTAAGCGTATTTAAAGAAAATAAAAATAAAACACAAATCGGACCGCGTTTGAGATTTGAAATCTATTTATTCTCAGTTTTTGACGTCAAACCCAAAGAGGCATGCACACAACACTTTTGTACACTGGATAAACCAGTAAGAATGCCCGTAAAGGTGTTTACGTGTAACCCGAACCTGGAGTAATCTGCAAAAATCAGTCCGTGTCGACCGGTTTATTCTTACGCCGTTTATATCCTTACACCACTGATATATATAGAACTGGATTGCTCATGACGTCATATCAGTGAAGCCACTGTGCCACCATATTGCTATGCCCAAACCTTCCAATGTCCCTATTGACTTAATAGGAAACCATCTAATTTCAGCGAGTAAACATTAGTCATTCAGTCACTGATTTTATATTTGAAATCTGCATGTACATCCCTACAACAGAAAAGTCCTACACATGTAATTATTTAAAGTCTGGAATTTTTCCTGTTTCTTGAAAGCCCGAGCAAGTTATGTATATCTACTGTATATCAAACAGTATCCATCTCTAACAAACTTCAGCGAACAGATCAGCTGAATGTAAACAAGTTCACTGAAGCTGAAGATACAAAGACATTTTCAGACTTAATTACTGTGATAATCGAAATGCTTGTTCAGAGTTACTTGTTTTGTTTTATCAAAAAGTGCCTTGTTCTCACGGTCATCTGAATAAGAGCGCGCACTCTCACTCCCTCTATCACACGCACAGCGGGCGCTGAGATTGAGGTAGACAAGCAAAGCTGGTTAAAATTAAATGGATACGGGTTCGACTGGATGACAATGAATTACACTGACTACAGAGAGCACTTCAATGTAAAAACAAGCAAATCCCGGGCATTTAAGGCGATTTAGAAATTCCGGTCTGACTTTTTTAAAGTCCCTTTCGGGGTAAGGACATATTGTCACCCTAAACAAGCAGATATTTTTCCTACAACATGTGGACAGTTGTCCCGCTTCCTTTGCTGATTGTTGTGCTGCACTGATAGACTGAACACCGGGGCAGGTGAATGATCTGACATCGCGATCCGCATATATCTTCTCCCTAATAACGAAACTTATCTGTAACAAGCAACTCAAACATTAAACATAAGCCACTAGAGGACGAAATGCAACTGTCGCATCCGCAGGGACAGTGAGCCAGTTTTTAAAGAGGCATAAGTATATATTTGAACAATAAAATAGCAAGCGTTCTAGAGAGAGGATTTGTTTTGAGAGAGATGTTATGTCTAAGTTGTAAAACCTTGCGAATGTGTTTTGAGAAGACCATCCTGCTGCAAAACATACGTCTTGCAAGGACACACTGTTCGTCCATGCCCATGAAGAGGCCACGCCTCTAATTGAGTGCACTTTAACACCAATTGGGCAATATGCACCCTGCGACTTGTAAGCCTGGGTGACCGTATCAATGATCCAGTGAGAAAGTCTTTGCTTGGAGACGGACATTCCTTTCATGTGTCCTCCATAGCACACAAAATTGGTCAGAGAGTCTGAACCAGCGTGTGCGCTCAACGTGTGTAGCCCTCGCAAAGGGCATAACAAATGCAAGGACTGTTCCTCATTCGAATTAAATGGAGGGAAAAAGTCTTGAAGGTGAACCACCTGCACTATGAAGGGTGTGGTTATAACCTAAGGCACATAGACTTTTTTGGGTTTGACGGGCCCAGACCTAACTCCAGACATGAATTATCAATTGACAGTGCTTGCAAATAGCTAACCCAAATTACTGAGGTCAAAGCCAGCAGTGATGAGGTCTTAAGAGAAAGCACATGCAATCAACCTAGTCCAGAGCCTCGAAGGGAGGCACAGCGAGCACTTTTAGGACCAAGTTAGGTCCCAAGTCGGAGCTGTGGCCGTGCCAGTAGGATTTACGTAGATGTCCCACCCCCTAGGAATTATGATTAAATCATGTTTTCCTATAGAGGTGCCGGTTTCAGGTGCGTGATACACAGATATAATCACCACATAAATTTTGAGCATGGATGGAGTGAACCCTGCATCGATCGCTCTTAAGAAATGTACGAATTTCAGGTATGGGGCAGTTCACTGGTTCTTTGCCGTGTGAAAAGCACCAATTAGTGAACACATTCCATTTCAGTGCGTAAAGGCGTCTCATGGACAGTGCCCTAGCCTGTAATATGGTGTTCATAACCGAACAAGCCAGTTCTGGTTCGTCCGCTGTGCTCCGTTCAAAGGCCATGTGTAGGCATTGCAGCTCTGACTGGGGATGCCAAACCATGCCTTGTGTTTGAGATCTTTCTTCAGCGGTATTTCCCATGGAGGCCCGTCCAGTATTTCTAACATCTCCAGAAACCAGGACTGATTGGGCCATTTCGGCGCAATTAACAGAACTGTTTTCGTGTCCAATCGGACATTGCTGATGACAGAATGGAGGTGGTGCACCGGGGGAAACGCATACTTGCCAGCGCATCATGGTGACACATATACGCCGCTACTGTTGTGCTGTCCGAACGAATCAGAATGTGGTGATTCACAAAATCGTAATGAAAAGCTCTCAAAGCTAGAAAGACAGCCAGTAGCTCTTGGCGGTTAACATATCACGGCCGTCTCGCACATGTCCAGGTCTCGAAAGTTGGGCATACATTACACACCGCACCCCAACCTATGTTAGATGCATTTGTGGTCAGCCCTTTTCTTCTGAAAACTTTGTAATTAACATTTTATTGATTCAAGTGCATGACTCAACACATATATAATGAATCAACATTTTACATTTAAACCCTACTAACACAATCCCACCCTGACCCCTAACGAACACCCCTGTGGTCCCACAACATACAATCCAAAAAAATAAAATAAATAAATATATATATACACACACACACACACATACATATATATATATATATATATATATATATATATATATATACACATACACACACAAATAAAATAATAAACATACATGATTAAACTACACTCTCCACATCCCCTCCCCGAGATTCCCCCCAAAAAACTAAATATTTGCCCCATTTTTTAGTAAATAAGTCCCTCAACCCCAGCCTTCTACTTACCGCCTCTTCAAATGCAGCTACCCTCCCCATTTCCACACACCACTCCGAAAAAGAGGGTGCTCCATTTGACTTCCAACCCCTTAAAATTACTTGCCTGCCGATCATGAGACTGGTCATAACCCAGTTTTTTATATGATTGTCCCCTAAATGCATGACCGCCCCATCACCCAAAATACAGAGTCTGGGACAAAGCAAAACCTGAGTGTTCAAAATGTCGCACAAATACCTCTGAACCCTCAACTAAAACTCCTGGATCTTAACACACCCCCAAAAGACATGGGTAGTGTCTCCAACTTCTGACTGGCATCGCCAGCAAGTGGGTGTGTCTTTAAGACCAAGCCTATATAATCTAGAGGGGGTCCAATAAAATCTATGTAAAATCTTAAATTGCATAAGGCGAACCCTTGCATCTCTAGATACAGACTTGACATTTTTAAGAATCTTATTCCACACTCCATCCTCCAATACCAAATTCAAATCTTTTTCCCATGCTCTCTTTAGAGAAGTCAAGGCTCCATCCCCCAGACTCTGAATTAGTAGGGAGTAATACACTGATGCTTCATGGCCTTTTCCAAAAGCAGCAATCACCTCTCCCAAAGCACCTGCTGCTTTAGGGGGGTGCGTGCCACTCCCAAAAATAGTGCAGAGTAGGTGGCGAAGCTGTAAATACTTATAAAACTGAGATCTGGGAATGCCAAAATGTTGAACCAAATTTTCAAAAGATCTCAATACTCCACCCTCATATAGGTCACCAAGTGCATTAACCCCCCTCACAATCCAATCTGACCAACAAAAAGGGGACTTATTAATACATAGTTTAAGGTTCTGCCATATGCTCGAGGCAACATTTAAATAAATATCAGAATTAAACTCTCTGGACACTTTTGTCCATATCAAGTGCAAACGCAAAATAAAGGGGTGCGACTTAACCTCTGCGGCTAGTTTAATCGAAAGGCTATGCAGTGGCGAGATAGGGGCAAGAACTTCCTTTTCAATACAAAACCAGGGAGGGGCTCTCTCAGGTGGAAGCGACCAATGAGCCAAATGTCTAAGACCGAACGCATAATAATAAAACAAAATCTTGGGTAGGCCTAGCCCTCCTTTGACAATTGGCCTATGTAACTTATTGAAATTTAACCTGGGGTGCTAACCATTCCAAATAAAGGACTTCGCTATGCTATCAAACTGCTTGAAATAAGGAGGGGGATATCTACAGGGAGAGACTGAAGCAGGTAGTTGAATTTTTGCATACAATTCATTTTAATAACATTAACCTTCCCAATCATCGATAAATGTAATGAAGCCCACCTGCTGACATCGCTCAAACTTTTTATTAAAGGGTCAAAATTAACACTAACTAAATCAAACTAAGACAAATTTGCTGGGAATAAAATCCCCAAATACTTAATGCCCTGTTTGGGCCACTGGAAGGCGCCTGGCTGGAAAGCCGTTTCTGGGCAGTACGCTGTCAGCGCCAAAGCTTCGGATTTAGACCAAATGACTTTGTATCCTGAGAACTTGGAAAAGGAATTAATAATTCTGTGGAGGCAAGGCATAGATCTAGTAGGTTCAGAGACAAATAATAAAATATCATCTGCGTAAAGCAGAAGCTTATGCGCCGCACCTCCCGCTGTCACCCCTGGAAAATCATCCTCCTTTCTTATCAAGGCTGCTAATGGTTCCAGGGCAAGACAGAACAATAACAGGGAAAGTGGGCAACCCTGTCGAGTGCCCCTATCCAGAGTAAAATAATCTGAAATTAATCCATTTGTTTGTACCGCTGCTACAGGGTGTCTATAAAGTAACTTAATCCAACCAATAAATGTACTCCCAAACCCATACATTTCCAAAATCTTAAAAAGATAATCCCATTCTACCATATCAAACGCATTTTCGGCGTCAAGTGAGATGGCAGCGACCGGAGATTGTTCATTCGCCACTGACCACATGATATTGATGAGACGCCTGATGTTATCAGAAGAGCGCAGCCCTGAATAAACCCCACCTGATCTATATGTATAAGAGATGTCATAACCTTACTTAATTGGTTAGCCAAAATTTTTGACAATATTTTTACATCTGGTTGGATCAGGGAGATTGGACGGTAACTTTTACACTGGCTTGGATCTTTGTCCTTTTTAAGAATCAGACTGATCCAGGCTTGTGTCATGGTTGGAGGAAGTTTTCCCTTCTTTAATGATTCAGTATAAACTTCTAACAAAAGTGGGGCCAGTTCTGTAGCATAGGATCTAAAAAATTCTGCGGCAAAACCATCTGGCCCCGGAGCCTTGCCAGTAGGTAGGGACTTAATTACCTCGTTAAGCTCCTCCAAGGTTATCTCAGAATCAAGAGAGTGTTTTTGCTCAGTCGTCAGTTTAGGAAGATCTAATGGTTCCACAAAGTTTCTAATATCTTCATCAGTAAATGAAGATGTGGAACTATAAAGATCAATATAGAATTCTTTAAAATCATTATTAATATCAATGGCCGAGGTAAATATTTCACCACCAGCAGATTTCACTGAGGGAATGATAGAAAGAGACTCTCTCTGCTTTATATATCTAGCCAAAAGCTTCCCTGCTTTGTCACCCGACTCAAAGTATGACTGTCTTGCCCTGAATAACCAAAACTCCACTTTCCACGACAAAATAGTATTATATCTATATTTCAATCGGGTCAATTCTCTGAGGCCATCAGATGACATACGGCGCTTCAGCTCTGCACTTTTAATATTTCCTTCCAACTCCACAAGTTCTCGTGCATTGGATTTTTTGATGAATGAGGCATACTGTATGATCCGACCCCTAAGAACCGCTTTAAGTGCCACGCTCACAGAGGATACTGAGGACCAGTTGGTCTCCATATAAACACTGATTTCAGTCTTTAACATTTGTTGGAAATCAGGATTTTGTAAAAGGGATACATTAAGGCGCCAACTATATGATTTCTTTTTCTCTATATGTGGCATCACCTCTAAACTCACCAGGGCATGATCCGAGACTAAAATGTTTCCAATTGAGCAATCAACAACAGATGAAATGAGGGATTTGGATATCAAAAAAAAAAAAATCTATTCTAGAATAAATCTTATGGACTGATGAAAAAATGTATAGTCCCTACCGGATGGGTTCAAAAGTCTCCAAATATCCAAAAGACCAAGATTTTTACACATCCTGTGAAGCGTCAATGTTGCTCTAGGGGGATTACACACTTTAGCTTCACTATGATCAAGGACTGACATCAAAAGATTAAAGTCTCCTTCCAA
Organism: Myxocyprinus asiaticus; assembly: GCF_019703515.2. Classification (NCBI taxonomy): domain Eukaryota; kingdom Metazoa; phylum Chordata; class Actinopteri; order Cypriniformes; family Catostomidae; genus Myxocyprinus; species Myxocyprinus asiaticus. The sequence continues at coordinate 43,835,654 of NC_059352.1, read as the reverse complement.
TATTATATCATGAGGGGTGCCAGCGGTTTGCAACATCCCTTCAAGATCTATTAAAAAGCCCTGATCATCAATGTTAGGTGCGTAAATATTAGCCAAAATCAGACTTTGCCCTTGAATTTCAGCTAAAACAATAATTACTCTTCCTAATTTATCTTTAATCTGTTTGAGAAATTTGAATTGTAAATGTTTATTAATCAATATAATGACTCCCTTGCTCTTACTTGAGCCAGCACTAAAAAAAACATGTCCACCCCATATCTTCCCAAATTTTTCAGCTTCCTGCGGGGAGAAATGTGTTTCTTGAAGAAACACTATATCATATTTCTTACGTTTAAGTAATAACCTTCCTTCTTTTTATGGGGTGCCCCAACCCATTCACATTCCATGTGGAGAGACAACTTATTCATATTAACATTTGACATTTTGATATAATAAAAAAAATAATTGTGTGTGAAAAACAAAATTATGAAGACCACATTCCCCATTAGTGAAACAATCAACCCCCGAACATCCCCCCAAACAAAACAAACAGAAAAAAGAAAAACGTGCGCACTAACCCTGCGTACGACAGCGCCAACCGGCGACAATCCCTTTAAACTCAAAAGGTCCATGAACGCTCACGAGTCCCCACGACAACTTTGCCATCGGATTGCTCAATTTTGCCTCACAAATTTGTGAGGCAAAATTACATAACAGAAAATACTTTGTGAAATAAACCCAGTTAATAGGAAGAATGAACACAAAAAATGTGTAGATTCATTCACAGAACTGTCTCAAAAGTGTGATCTTCCACAAAACAAATTCCAGCTGATATAAAACTGTTCAGATTCCTCGGACAGACAAATTAATGTTCCGTGAGCCAGCTGTTATGAGTTCAGCGGATGACGTAATCATTCCAATGTCCCGTGTAAAAAAAAAAAAAAAAAAAAAAAAAAAACTACAGCCAGCAGGAGGAATAAGCACGAAGAACGGACAGATTAATCCACAGCTGTTCCAAAGGAGTGTTAGTCAACAGAACAAGCTCCAAGCCGCTAGGCGGAACAAGTACAAAAAGAAACAAAACCGCCATCCTGGATCCCCGGATGGTCGAGTCAATTCACTCGGAGGCTGCATAAAAGTAAATACCATGACTTACACAATCCGTCAGCTTTATAAAAGACATCCTTTGTGTGCGCATGTAAATATTTTGCGGTCATCCGTAGTGTCCACTCTCAAACCGGCCAGGAACTTCAATGCAAATGTAATCTTCCATCAATGCAAAAGTTTCTTTAAGGAAAAGTGTTATTCACAAAACAAGCTCCAGCCGCACAGCGGAGCCAACGCAAAAAACCCAAAATTTCACCCAGCTTCCTCAAGAGTTAGGTACAGCGAGTCAGGCCCACTCACATAAGAAACATCCAATGGTTTACTCAGTCATTGATTCTATAAAAGACATTGCCAGATTTGGACATGTGATACTTTGCGACCATTTTTCGTTCCTATTCTGAGTTTGGCAGGAAACATCAGAGCAAATGAGAACTTTTTCTGATGTAAGAGTTTCTTACATTCCTTGAACCGATCACGTTTCTCTCGTCAAACTCGCAAAGTCTGGGAACAAGAAAACATTATGGTTCTTCCAAGAAAGCTTCCCTTTGCTCCTCGCCTGGCGCAACACAAGATCTTTATCGGATGATCTCAGAAATCTGGCCAGAATCGATCTGGGCCTATCTCCCTAAGCAGATCTGTGAGCTGGCACTCTGTGAGCTCGCTCAATTTCCAGCTTGTGGCCTGATATGTCGAGCAGACTCGGGAAGAGCTCGTCCAGGAATTTCACCATATCTCTGCCCTCCTCATGCTCAGGAACTCCAACAATTCGCATGCCATTCCTGCGGCCTCCATTCTCAAGATCTTCAAGCCTTTCAAGGAGATGTTCCAAATCAACCCTGGTCGCGGGCGGACCAGCGGATAATTCACTCTCTGAAGATTCCAGAAAATCGATTTGTTTTTCAACATCAGACACTCTTGTACCCAACTCAGAGAATTTTATTTCCATTGCCGTGATCAATCGATGTATTACAGGGAGATCCTCCAAGTCAGCAAGAATCTTTGTCAACATCATCGACATGTTGGACAACTGACACTGGATTTCCTCTCCCGCCGTGCCATCCAAATCGAGTCCCCGGTCTGTAGGCCTGTCGGGGCTTTCATCCTGAACAAGTAAGTGTCTTTTAATATCTCCAGAGCCCGAGGATTTTGACTTCTTTGCCATGTTTTGCAAAGGACAAATGTGTAACTGGGTGTATCAAATTTCACCAGATTATAACATGAGAATAATCGAAAATTCAGCAAAGTGCGCAGAGTCCATTTGGCGTCCATTTCCCCCCCTTTCTTCTGAAAACTTGACCCAGCATAACACCCTGTTGGTAGAAGGCTGGCGCTGTCCATGATGCTAGAGCAGCCAGACAGTGGCAAGTCACCGTGATGCACATGAAAATGAAATTACTTCAGTGGTAATGTTTTTTCAGATTGAACTGAAACAGACACTGAAGAATGGTCTATATGCGCTCGTTCATGAGATGCTCGCGCATGAACTCCTAAAAAGGAGATTTAATGGCTGGTGAAAAGTGTGCTTTTACCCAGTTGACTTTAGACCAGATTTTCCATATGGCAAAGCAGCAAGTCTGTGTTCACTCAGTAGTGCCTCTGATTGGCTAGTAATAATCAGTTGCTGAGGTAATTCAAAACATGCACACCGTTCATTTTCAATGGGGCGAGCGCCACAGAGACATTTCGTGAACATGCGGGGAGCCATAGACAGACCGAAATGAAGGACTTTAAATTGATACGCAGTTCCCTCGAACACAAATCTAAATAGCCACCTGTAACGCAGTGCAATTGGTACGCGTCCTTCAGATCTATTGTCCTTCAGGATTTTGTCAGTTTGTTATGAACTTCCGGGAAGAGCGGGGCAGATTTGCGGAACGTGGTCACTTGACAGCATCTGGACTGCACAAACCATTCATCAAGGAGAGATTTTTCAGGTTTCTCTGGAGATTACTCGAAAACGAGCTCTGCAATCGTCCTTGAAAGGATGCGAAGCACAGTGGTGTGTGCACGCTCCTCACCCTCGCTGGAGGAAGGGGTGGCGATGTCGTCCACTGACACTCGCCAGATGCAGCAAGACACATAACATCATCCCCAGTCTCAGAACCGTCGAACGTGACGAGGCGGCGCACTCCTACAGAGGGCCGAAGCTAGTCACGCACATACTGTATTGGCATGGAGAGTGAGGGTTCGCGGGGCATATGCCGCCACGAGGTCAACCTCAAATTCATCCTGCTCGACCTCACCATGCCTCTTCGTGTGATCCCTCTGGTGTCACAGTAGAGGCGGGAGGGAGGGCGCATGAAGCTGAACCACCCCTCAGAAAGAGGGCGATTCATGAGTGAAGCATCTTGAGACTCATGCCATCACAGTGAGGGCAGTCTGTCTCTATGAGAGCGGTCTCTGCGTGGGTCCGGCCCAGACAGTGAATGCAGCTCTCATGCTGATCCGACAGCGGGATGTGTCCCTCGCTTAAGAAAACACTTACGGAACGACATCTTTAAAAAGACGCAAGCGGCTCTTTTAGTTAGATATACCAGCATTCACCAGCAAAGTGACAATGTGGAGTAAATGTTTGCCGGAACACTGCAGGGAAGCTGAGAGTCTTCTAGTTGTGGTGAAGATCCTGCCCACTGACTCATGTATGTCGACGGTTTCTAGACGAGAGATGAATCGCTGTTGTGAAAGAAGAAAATTCGAGGAATGGTGTTTGCACACATGCTTTTATAGCGGACAGCTTCGTGCCTGAAAGGGCAGGGCTCAAACACCATAGCCAATATTAGAATATTGCCATTATTGTAGAGAGGTTTCAGCTAGGTCGTGTAGAAGGACACTCTCTATATGCGTTAGCAGAATGCAGTGTCAAGTGTACTGAGTCGTAAGGGAACCATGTTTACATGAGATTTTAAATGATCCAGTTATTCTCTGCTTTTGACATCAAAACTAAAACATTCATAAACAACTCTTGTGCACATTAGAACACTGCTAAAGGTGGTGTAATGGGCAAAAATCGACATGTGCCGATAGGATTATTCATAAGCCGTTTATGACTTTTCCCTGTTAAACGAAAACAGTTTCAAGGAATGTCAAGTTCAATACAAGTTAAGCTCAATCGACAGCATTTGTGGCATAATATTGATTATCACAAACATTTATTTTGACTTGCCCCTTTTTTTCTTAAAAAAAACAACAACAAAAAACAAGCACAAATCTGGGTTACAGTAAGGCACTTTCAATGGAAGTGAATGGGGCCAATCCGTATTTTACACTTTGTGTAATGTCAGCAAACCCTACAACGACCATAAAAATGACATTTAACAACTTTATAGCTCAAATAATACACAAGAGTTAACAGAATAATGTAGGTGCTTTTATAAAATTATAAGCTTCCCATTTCTGCCCTAAAACCCTCCAAAAATTGGTCCTATTCACTTCTATTGTAAGTGCCTCACTGTAACATTGATTTTTGCTGCTTATTTTAAAGAAAAAGGATGGAGTCTTCAAAATGTTTGTAGTAATCAACACAAATGCTGTTGTTTGAGCTTAACTTGTATTGAAACCGGAAAATTCCTTTAAGCAAAATGGTAAACGCACTCCCTGAAGTGCAACAATAAAATATTTTGTATAAATTAAATACAAAATAAAACCTAAAAATAACTATAAGAGAATGTTCTATATACGTTAGATGTTCACACAAAAACCTCCCAGCATCGTTCTGAGAACATTATACTTTGGTTGTTTAAAAAAAAAAAAAAAAAACCTAAAGAGAATGTTCCTAGAACGTTAGGAATTGCCCCAAACCATCCAAGCAGATATAGCTGCAGCCCGGAGATCTCCAAATGGGGCAAAATCTTTAAAAGACAACGGGGTAACTCCAGAAGGCTGTTGGGCCAGCTCCAAAAGAGGCGACACTTCCAAATGTTTAGGGAAAGAGTTAAGAGCTTCTGCCCCTATTTTCAGCTCAGCCTGCAGCAGTTGTTTCTCAATCCCCCTCCACCATTTGCAAATGTTAGGGGGACATTCAGTGACCACATTTACATGCACTTAAGAAAGCGGGTTGGGGCCTGGATAGGTCAGTGGTAAAAGATGCTGGCTACCACCCCTGGAGTTCGCTAGTTCGAATCCCAGGGCGTGCTGAGTGACTCCAGCCAGGTCTCCTAAGCAACCAAACTGGCCCGGTTGCTAGGGAGGGTAGAGTCACATGTGGTAACCTCCTTGTGGTCGCTATAATGTGGTTCGTTCTCGGTGGGGCACTGGTGAGTTGAGCGTGGATGCCACGGTGGATGGCGTGAAGCCTCCACACGTGCTATGCGTGGGTTGACGGTCTCAGACGCAGAGGCAACTGAGACTCGTCCTCCGCCACCCGGATTGAGGCGAATCACTACACGAATCACTACGTGACCACGAGCACTTAAAAGCACATCGGGAATTGGGCATTTCAAATTGAAAAAAAAAAAAAAAAACACGGGTTATTCCAGGGTTTTTGCGGCGTTCTGAAATGTCATGTAAATGAGAACGCCGATTTCCTTGCGCTGTTTAAGGGATTAAGACAAAGCGGTTTAGCACACCTAGGTTTCTCCCGGAGAAAGTTGCTTATGTGGCCATGTAAACACATACGCTGCATTCCAAGTTCTTACAGTTTTTTCAAGAGTGCGCATGTGCGTGGAACAGACCAGATAACAAACGTAATAGGATGGAGCCCAACAACAAGTCAACAAAAATTTCTTGGGAGTACAGTGGGAAAAGCACATACACTATAAACCATACCCATTTATAAACACCACTGTAAAAAATCAACGGTCCCTAACGTTTGCGTTTATGCACTTGTAACAACGAAGGAATCCCAGAGTATTACATAAAGGGAAACCCCACTATTGCATCGCAATTCCACTGCAGGTCACGATTGAAAGGTAAGGAAACAAACATGGCAACAACTCTGGAATATCTGGAAATAAAGCGAAGCAACAGAGAACAAAATAATGAAGTCTTGCTCAGATACCATGTTTGATATTAACACAAGCATCATGGGGAAGTTACGTTGCTCTGGAGAAAGCTGCTTACTGACCGAGCCGCATGTATACGGGAGTAAGGAGTATGCCACTTAAACAGTGCATGTAAACAAGAACGCTGCTTTCTCGCAATAACCCGCTTTCTGGTGTCCATGTAAACGTAGTCACTGTTTGCTGGGTATGAGCTTTTTTCAGTTTTGGCAATGATTCAAGAAAACAACAATTAAAAAGAAAAGTTTATTTCTGCACTGGTCAAAGTTATGACATACAACATCCACCTGATCCAGAAACATAAACATTCTGTACTTTGCCTATTGAACAGTGAATAGCTACATTCTACATAAATGACCGTACTGAGATTAAACATCAAGTAACGCAAACCTCTTAAAACTCAGAAATAGTTAAGTGGTTTCAGTTGAGTAAACAACAAACTTTGTATTCAATCTATTGTCCACATTCAGTAAAAAAAACAAAAAAAACTATTCTGCTAAAATATGATAAGCGGAAAAAAATGAGGATGGTCATAAATACATCTTGTGGGGGAAAAAACAGAATTATGCGTCAACATTAAAAACTTCCACTTGACTCACACCAACCATTTAGGAACAGACAGAAAGCAACATCCACCATCCTGATGTTTTATTTCCTGAAACTAAAGGTGAATCAAAACCACGCTAACTCGCTGAAATGAGGCTCAGTTCAAATGTCAAAAATAAACACAGTATAAAATCTCAAAAGCTTTAGAGAGTGAATGCAGAATTACAGAAATGATTTTTGGAGACCAAACATGGTATATTTATCTGTAGGTGTACTCTGTGTTATTGGCTCCACTGCTGTAGCCACCCAGGTTGGGGTAGGCACTCTGGGTAAAGCCATAGCTCTGGGGTGTGGTACCAGGTGGTCCAAAATTTGCTGTACCAGGTGGTCCACTGTATGCTGTTTAAGGAAAAGAGTTTAAAGAAACCATTGACAATCAATTACACTGCACGTCAGCATAACAAAATTATTCCTGTGCTGCCAGTCAATCAATTGACACTCACCGGCATAATTGAAATCGGTCGGTCCCACACCGGGTGGTCCGGTTACACCAGGTGGCCCCATACCCATGCCAGCACCTTGATATCCATAGCCATAGTCTGGTCCTACAAGAGGAGCTTGACTGGAGTTTTTGTTCAGGTTCTGATTTTGGTTCTGGCCCACATTATTGGGTTTCTTGAATTGTGAATAGGATTGGCTGAACTGATTATAATAGCTGGTCATAGGAGGAGGGACAGCCTGGTAGGCGGCTGCATTTGCGCTCGAGGCTGCCGACAGGTCCTGCTGGGTGTTCATAGGTGTGCTGGAGGTGGTAACAGATGAGGTTGGGGCGACTCTAGCACTATTGGTGGACCCTGGAGAGATTGATTAAAAACTAAATTAACTAGATATCTACATAATAGGGTTAAATATTTTTCAGAAAAAACGAATGTTATAAATTGCTTTTTCAAAAATCCCTGATATATCCAGGTTTTGCATGATTGCGGAAACTGTTTATTCACCTTATTCAGCCCCACCTCTTTAGCATTTTCCGTGTTTGATGGTGCGAGTCTACAGCACCCCTTTACTGTGAAAATACTAGTGAGGTGTTTTGTAGTCACTGTAAATGTTCACTTTTCTGACACCCATGGAGGTAAATTGGACCTGGCAGATCACATTCAGACAGCTATAACACACGAGCTAAATACGGCCCATTGTACAAAGGTGCCTGGTTTTGTTCCTGGCAGGCAGCAGACACCTTAACCCTGTCCCCACCCTAATCCTAAACATATGGAGTCTGTAAGGCTGAGTAGCCCAGAAACGGCGAGGCACTTTTCTCCCATCGCGGCTAAATATGCTCCCCATGAACCACTGTTCAAATATCCGAGCACGTGACTAAAGCCTGGTTGCTCCATAAATAGGATGCGGATCACTAGTGCAAGTCAACTGGCCTTCCGCAGAACTCCAGATGATCATTCCATTTTCAAAAATTCAGACTGCATCAAAATTTACTTTCTAATGTATATCTGATGTCACTCTACAACTGCAATACTGCCTAGTCCATATAATACAAGCACAGTGTTTGTGAATGTAGAAACTTTATGCATGCTTCAGCATTCCGGTGTCACTCTAAATAAGAAAAATCAAAAGCCATGCTTAATCAGATACTTTTCTAGAAACTGACAAGCAAGGTCAGATGTTAAGGGTGTACCTGCAAACATTGAGCCAGCGTTGCTGAATCCTCTACCTCTACCACGGCCTCTACCTCTACCACGGCTGCCCGCATTGTACACACCGCCCATGCCATAACCCTAAAGTGACAAATATTTTTTTTTACAATGACTGTAGACAAGGATACAACAACATTTGAAAAGGGAGAGGCTAAGAGAGGATGCAGGCTGATCATTGCCTTTACCATGGGAGGAAATCGTTTTTTCTTGAGTGGGTCTGCAGGAGAACCCTCTGGAAAGAGTTGTTCTAAAGCTGCAAGTGCTGCATTGGCTTTGGCTAATTTCTTATTCGATCCAGAGCCTTGGAATTTCTGTCCATCAACCTCTACCTGAAAGAGGGAAAACAAACAACTTGCAAATCAGATTGCATCTTAAACATTTTAGCTGAGAACATACAGCAACAGTGAGGATATTGTTTAGAGCTATTGTATAGGGAACTAAATAGGGATGTCCCAATACCAATATCGCAATCGGGCCCGATACTGCGCACATGTACTCATGCTCATAAAAATGCTCCGATACCAAAAACCGATACCATTTGACGTATGAATGTCATTACGTAAACATTCAGCGCACAAATTAAAATCATTATGTCCTAGGAAATTTAACCGCTAAAGTTAATGAGATAACAGTTAGATAAATAAACAGTTTGCATGGGCTGTGCATTTCAAATGTGAATGTTTGTGAATGTGTAAAGCCGGTGTTATGCAGACAGACACAAAGTGCTCATACCATTTAGAGCTCCTTATTATTTCAATATAAATGACTAGCTTATTAAGAAAAACTTTATTTTTACCTAGTTTGCTGGATGGTGTAGCAGCAAAATTAACAGTAATTCCAGTCCAAGTGTTCAGGAGGAGGCAGTTTGTTTTTTTGCTAATTTTTTTAACTTTGTATCTGGATTTTAAAGGATTCAGATCTCTTTTTTTTTGTTCAATTTAGTTGTAAGATATCAGTTCACTTTTCATTCACAGTTATTTTTTGGAACCCATTCAACTTAAATATTGTTATAATTTGTAAACAAATAATAATTATTACTATTATTATTGACTTTTAGAATTTTAAATACAACAGTAATATTTCTCAATCATGCACTTTTAACTTTTACTGACATTCTGAACTCACCAGGAAGTTCTGTATGTGTCTGTTTGTAGGCAAGCTCACAGTAGTTTAATTAGCCTCTTATTCAAATTCTGGTCAAATGCACCTCCGGTGCCATTCTAAATGCATATAAGTGAACCGCACTATTGAGCTTCTACATCTGAGACGTTGTTCGTGAATTGCGCCAAATATTTCGCACTGCGAAGGCTAAAAATAGCTGCGAGTGTGTGTCAACAAAGCAGCGCCATTCACTAACGCGCTGGCGCTGCACGTGCATTTTATATATTTACTTATTAAACACAGCCTTTTGTGATTCACAGAGCTATCGCACGTCTTCAAGTGGCTTTGAATAAAATGCACGAGTCATATGAACTGCTTTAATGGTGTTTTTAGGGTTCTTTTATGTCATTTTTGGAGCTTGACCGTAACGAACATGACTAACACACAGATCGGATTTGGATCGGCTTGTCGGATCGATACCTGATCCATCTAAAAACGTCAATATATCGATCCAGGTATAGGAGCCATCCCTAACTGCAACTAATAATTAATCAATAGTAATTGTGTTATATTTAAGCAATCTCTCACATCTGTGATGCTCTGTTATGCAGCACTTTATTTGACAAAATATAACTCCAGTGTTGTATTTTGGATTGTGCTGCAAAATACCGTAATCGGCTGATCTTCGTGGCTTTCGGTTCTGTTATCGGTTCCCGTGTAAATTTTCCACCGATGCAGCTGGAACACCGTACTGAAATTCTCTGACAGTGATTCCAGCAGCATATTTCTACAGCAGTGCTGCCCTCTATTGGGTCAAAAGCGTAAAACACACAAACAAATGTCTCTTATGAGCCTGTGTCGCAATCAAATTAGTCCACCCGTGAAAATGAGTCCTCATCTGACGTCATGGCGATTCCATTGGCTCATAGAACTTTTAATGAGTACAATATTCACTGCCTGAGTAGAAATCCTTTTATGATGTATGTCAATATAATTTCGTAAATACAACATTTAATGACTTTTAAATCATATGTTACACATATTAGTATATTACCACAGCTATAGATTGTGAAATTAAACATTTCTGGTTTTTCAGTTAGCTTACATTTGGCAAGCTATGTGCCAGAGAATTACTGAAATATTTACACACCTTACAATCGTATATGCACAGATGGAAAAATAATTGTGTCCCGAGCAGGTTTGAGTACATTTAAGAACATTTAGCTAAAACCAGCTTTCTTAAAACATGTCTTTAATGCATTTTTTTTTTAAACATGTTCATTAAGTATGTGAAGCCAAGTAAAGTTATTGTCATATCTAACAATGTTAAAGATACACGAGTTTTGTAATACAAGGAATAAAAAAAATAAATAACAAATTTAATATGCAATCACATTTCTTGTTTGTTTAGATACAGTCCAAATATAGCCTAATTAGGATCAAATACTGGATTGGATATTTGTCTCTAAAAAGTCAGCAAACACACCTTTTACAAGAATTGTATTAAATTTGTTTATTTCTGATTTGTTATATCTGCTCTGTAGAAATCCTAAAGGATCTCATCATTTGGCAACAGACTGCAGAGGACAGTAAATCCAATAAGAATTGCATTTCTCATTTTCAAGTAATTCTTCCTCAAAACTACTAAGAGAACTACTGGAATCGTTACTGGAACAGTTAAGGAACCAGAATCGTTAAATTCCTAACAATTCCCATCCCTAGCTTTGAGGTTTGGTATAAAAGCACTTCATTTGATATAAAAACAATATTATGTTGAAAATGTATTATATTTTCATTTGACTGAAGTTAATTAAACACCATTTTGATGATAAGTGAAAAACCGTTGATATGGAATTTCAGAAAAAAAATAAAAACAATAATGGTATCGGGACACCCCTGGCATGAATGTTTTTTGAGTCTGAAAAAAAAGTTGTCTGAAACTACAATAGACATTATGAAATTAATAAATGAAACTAATGAAATTAACACTTATGACTTCTCCAGGCCTGGAAACCACAATTGCAAATTTCTCTGATATTTCCAGGTTTTCCATGACAGTACAAACCCTGTTTAAGGCTGAAAGAAGGTTGTTGAGAAATGTGCCATCTACATAGCAAACCTTGGAAGTGTACTAGCATTAGTCAACATATCCGACCTCAATAGTGAAGGTCTTGTCGTTGAAGCGTCCCTTGACGGAAACAAGCTCATATTTCAGGCTTCGGCGCTTCTCGTTGAGCTCCATGACAGGATTTTTGCCATGTTTGGTAAGGATAGGCCCACCCTGCAATGAAGTATGATGAAAATGGAACCAATCTTGCCAAACCAAACTCTTCAAAGTGTACAAAAGCATAAAACCCCAAAGCTTTTTACTGGTTCAAGGTTGATTATGGTTGAGCACTTACCTCAGCACCATCTTCAGATCCAGTGGGTGTGGCTTCATCTGCTGAAGCTGTCTTCACAATTGGGGCCGCAGCTACACCTGCAGCCTGGTTCTTATTTTCATCAGTAGTCTTGATCTCTGACATAGGAACACCCAGGGCCAGCAGAATCTGTGTTGTGTACATGACATAGAGAAGAAATTTACACAAATTCCCAACACAAGACTATTTATTTCATACATATCAGTACAAACACAAAACTGATCTCTTCAGCATTTTCAACAGTAACAAACTTAGCCTCTATGTCCTTAGGCAAAAGTACAATACCTTAAGATACTGGAGTGGGATTACAATGTTATGTTCACAATGTGCCCACAGACCGTCTGATGCATATAGCACACATAAATGGCAACGTTTTCAAAATTGCAAGCTACAATCTGATCTTTACACATTTACCGTTACTGTGCACAAGTAGTTACAATGAACCCTATGGGTTAGTAGTAGTCACTGGATTTGATGATCGTTACAAGATTCATGGAAATTTACTTAAGATATAATATCTTAAATACAAAGTATCTTAAGCAATGACTAAATGTGTATATTCCTCTTTGTTTGTAAGAGTAATGCCCATTTTTGGCCTCTGCATACAGCTATAAACTTGATACTGTATCAAGGGACTCACTTTCTGGGCTACATGAAGCTTGGCGCTGCGTTTGGAGGGGCCTGTAGCCTCATACGTTATCCCGTCCACCTGGACAGCCATGGTGAATTGAGGTTCATGTTCAGGCCCAGTCTGTGATGACAGCCTGTAGAGGGTCCCAGGTCGCAGCTGGTTCAACTTCATAAGGGCGTTTGCTGGCTCTGTCTTTTCTGCAGGTGGAAACGGGAATTATGGTACAAAGAACATATTAAGTTGTGATGCACAACTAATCGAATAGATTACAATTTGAGCTTCCACAATTAACCAATCGTCGAGCTGCCACAATCAACTAATCGTGAAAAATGTCAATTAGAGCATTTCATTGAGGTGTAATCCTGCTGTGCAAAAAAACAAAAAAAACAAAACATTTACAATGTGTTTATCGCAGCAGTGGAGCACTTCACACATGTTTGTTGCTTGATTTCAGCATCTAATTTTGTCAACTGTAACCATCTTGATTTACTGATGTATAAAAATGGCAATAATGTAGAAACAGTTCCAAAATAAGGAACATGACATACAGAATCCCCAGAAAAATAAGAATTTGAAAGAAAATTCTATTTATCTAAATTAATCGCAATTTCAATATCAGGGGAAATAAATCGACCAATATGAGCTATCATAATTGTGCTGCCCTAATATCAAGTATCATTTACTAAAAAAATAATCTTATTAGTTTGTAACTATAAAGACATGAGCAAAGTAGGCATGAAGTCATTTTCAAATTTAAACAGTACATTAGATGTTTTTCATGATCATGGTACAAAATAGGGCCTGAAAAGTTTTTTTCTTTCTTTAACAACTTACTGGGGTACCTCAGGGTTCAGTGCTTGGGCCACTTCTCTTCTCTATATACACATCACTGGGACCCATCATTCAGGCACATGGTTTCTCTTACCATTGCTACGCTGATGACACGCAACTCTACTTGTCTTTCAAGCCCAACAACACCACAGTGACTGCTCGAATCTCTGCCTGCCTGACAGACATCTCGGCCTGGATGAAGGAACACCACCTGCAACTTAACCCAGCCAAGACTGAACTCATTGTCTTTCCAGCCAACCCTGCTGTTGAACACAACATCACCGTGCAGCTGGGTGCAACTACAGTAACGCCTTCCAAAACGGTCAGAAATCTAGGGGTAACCATCAATAACAAACTAAATTTCACAAACCACATCTCAAAGACCGCAAGATCATGTAGATTTACACTCTACAATATCAGGAAGATAAGACCCTTCCTCTCTGAACATGCCACACAACTTCTTGTTCAGTCACTTGTCATAACTAGACTGGACTGCTGTAATGCTCTCATTGCAGGCCTCCCTGCATGTGCAATTAGACCCCTGCAAATGATCCAGAATGCAGCAGCACATCTGGTCTTTAATCAACTAAAGAGCGCGCACGTTACACCACTCCTTGTCTCTGTTCACTGGCTGCCAGTTGATGCACGTATCAAGTTCAAGGCTCTGATGCTTGCATACAGTCACTGGATCTGCTCCAGCATACCTACAATCATTTATGCAGAGCTACGCGCCCACTAGAAGCCTGCGGTCAGCTAAGGAATGTCACCTTGTACCACCAACACAAAGAGGCACCAAAAAAACTTTCCCGGACTTTCGGCTTCATCATACCACATTGGTGGAACGACCTTCCCAACTCCATCGTGAAGCTGACTGACTCTGTCTTCAAAAAATGGCTAAAAACACATATTTTCCATGAGCACTTAACCAGTCATTAAAAAAACAAATAATAATAATTCCTGTTGCACTTTATTCTGTTTTAAATACTATTCTGATGCTAGTGAAACTTAGTATGGCACTCTTATGTTTTTCCTCTTTTGTAAATTGCTTTGGATAAAAGCATCTGCCAAATGAATAAATGTAAATCAATTTGTCAGTTAAAGGAGTTGATCTAGCGCAGGAGGTAACTAAATATATGACCTGTTTTTTACCATTCTATTTTAGGTTTGCAATTTATTCATTAAACTTTAAAATGTAGGACATCTAAATAAAGGCTGTATATTGATTTAAATATTTTATTGGATTAAACGCATAATTTGTTTGGCTGTTAACAATGCATTTAGTTCCAAAAAATTGAAATGCCTGTGTAAATTTAATTTAAAACTTAGGACATCTAAATAAAGGCTGTAAATTGATTAAAATATTTTATTTGATTGTGTAATGTTTTTTATTTTTTTTTGCTGTTAACACAATGCATTTAGCTTCAAAAAATGAAATGGCAGTGTTACTAATTGGTTCGGCAATTTGTTGTTGATGCTCAAATTTATGCAAGTCCTTTTTACCAGTCCAATTTATTTTTTTGCAGAAAAAAAAAATCTATTTCTTAAACTGCATCAAAACACACCAGATACACAAACACTGAACTCAAACCAGCAATAGTTAAATAATGTAACAACTTTTCCCACACTTAGATGCTGCTGGCCTGCGCAAACTCCACTGGTGTTCGCATTTCTACAAATTAGTGTTTCGCTCAGGTTGATATATCATTGGTTGAGCGATGATGATTCAATTCCAAATTACTTAGCAAATGACTACTTAACACCCCAACTGGGTTTGATTTACAAATAAATTACCCATACAGGGGGTCTTTGTATCTCACAGATAAACTGGTGCTCCGAGAGGGACTTGTGTAAGAGATGCAGCTCTGATCAGTTACGATCAGTTTTTAAGAATCACATAACAGAATGAAACACTTATGTAACATTTAAATAATTATGTGTTAACATGCTAACTTGGCTCTAGTCTAAATGGTATAGTCTTAAAACTCTGATTTCAGATTTCATAGTTTTCTAGCAATGAACATACACATTAAAACTAAACACAATTGACAAAGAAAATTAAGAAACTGAAATAATGTTGGCATATCAGTACTGATAAACTTGTATTTCCAATAATTTAAGAAAATAAGTGTTGGATAATTTTCTCTTACAGTAACAGGGTTGCATGCAAGAGTTGACAAATTCAAGGTTCAAGACCTCTGAGGTGTGACACGCCAAAATGTCCATTTTAAGGGGGAATACAGACATTTGATACGTTTAAAACTAGCCACTTTTCATGTCAAGTATTTTTTATTTTAGATAGTGTATCTAACATTTCTAATTCTCTGAACAAAACAAAACATGCGATTTATGCTTCTAATGCTTTAAAAAGAGTAATTGGACAACACTGTACCGTATTATTCGCACAATGCGCCATATACAGTTACAGGAAAAAGCATATGACCCCTTTACCTGGATTTCTGCATAAATGGGTCACAATATTATCTGATCTTCAACTAAGATCACAATAATATACAAACACAGTCTGCTTAAACACAAAAAACAATGATACATTTTCATGTCTTTATTGAACACCGTGTAAACGTTCACAGTGCAGGGTAGAAAAAGTATGTGAATCCACAGGCTAATGACTTCTCCGAAAGCTAACTGGAGTCAGGAGTCAGCTATCCTGGAGTCCAATCAATGAGAGGAGAATGGACCTCCTGATCCATGTGCAGGTCTGATCCGCAATTACAGGAAACGTTTGGTGGAGGTCGCTGCTGCCAAAGGAGGGTCAACCAGTTATTGTTTGTTCTTTAAGCAGACTGTGTTTGTCAATAGTTGTGACTTAGTTGAAGATCAGATTTTTTTTTTTGACCAATTTATGCAGAAATCCAGGTATATCCAAACAGTTCACATACAATTATCTGCAACTGTATGACAGCTTTATTATCCAGAAAATTATAAAATTAGAGCACAGAACACAAGGGTAACTGATTTGAATGCCAAGAAAGAGATTACATTTGAGATACATACCTTTTCTTGGAAACTTCGGCCTCATATCAGGATCTCCTGCTTCATAAGCTTCCCTTGGTCTCTTTACTGGGGCATCAGGCACTGCAATTTAATTAGATGGAACGAGAACCCTTAGCATGACAGCATTAAATTATTAACAGGACAATTAAAAAGTCACTGCTACCTTGGACATATTATGGAAAACTGGATATTCCTTGCTTTTTATACTCGTGTCCTATGGCTGTTGTTTTCATAAGCAAAATGGGTACGCTTAAACGTACAATAGAACAAAGCAAGCCATTTTAACCCGTTTCCACCTGGTATTAAGATGTTTGTGGCGATTCGATCACATGTGGTCAGCCCTAAATACAGGTCTAAACGGGGTCTAATAGTTTTGTGATCGGATCACAAACATACGAATGTGGTCAAAACATTTAATACATGAAATACACAAAAATAACGGATTATTATGCTTGACGTAGCGCATCTGGAGAAACGGCGAGCTTTTTTTTTTTCATGCGTTCTTTGCCTTTTCTGAATTTGTTGTGCTTTAATATCATGCAGTAACACACTGACTTAGTGACTGATGTATGTCGTCATGAAACAGAGACCCTCCCTTCCAAATCCAAACACAAGTGGTCACTGGAGACGCATTTAAGTGCCCAGGTGTAAACAGTAATGTGTCTCACCTGACCACATGTGATCGGATCACCCGAGATGCATCGGAATACGAGGTGGAAACAGGGCCTTAGAGTTAGAAAAAGGGTGGAAAATAGTCAGGTAAATTACTATTTGGGATGCAAGAAACCTTTACTATAAGTGGACTTCAAGTGGGGGGAAATGCTACAACAGAGTACACTTGTCAAATACCTGGGATTTTCTCACCGAGCATTCTAGCGGCTTTGGAAGTGAGGCGGTCCATTCCAAGCACTTTGTAAAGCTGCCCAAATGCTGACAGTCTTAAGGCAAACTAGGGGTGAGAGGAAAACAAATTATCAAATCAAATGTTAATGCACCAAATGTTTTATTATTTTATTTCTTTAGTTTTTACGCCATGTCAGCAACTAGGCTATTCACATGGCACACAAAAGGTTCCTCAATACATATTTGTAATATTAGATAAGACCCATTAAGTTTATACAAGATACAAACTGTAAAATATGTTCAGATGGTATTTTTTTAAAAATGTTTATTAAGGAAGTCTCTGTATAAAAGCATTGCCTGATAGTTCCATATTTTTACAGTTCAATAGAATGTGCTTGATGGTCATAGGAGTTTGGCAAGGTATACATATGGGAGGATCTTCACCAGACAGTAAAAACGCACGTGTTATTCTTGAATGGCCCAGTCGGCATCTGGTAAACACAATGCACCAAATGTTGTTTCTCCAATGTTCTGAACAAAGTACACATTATGCAAGTCACCAACAAATAAAGAATGCTAGGTTTTAGTCAAATAATAATAATAAAAAAAAGCTTGACTTGTATTAATATTAACAATCTTATTGGCACTTGATGTTTAAGGCCTGGGTATGCTTAGTTTTTCTGCGATCTGGATCGGATCGCGCCCGGCCAACCGTGTTGCCTTTCAAAGTATACTTTTCTGACCGTGAGCGAATACGAATGCGTTCGACACAGGCGCACTACAACTCCAAAGAAATTGGGGAATCTTCATGCAGCTCTTTTATACAACAGTTCAGAGTGACATGAATGTAAAGCTCAACAAGGGACAAAAAAAAAAAAACATGATTTTCTATATTTCAAGTCTTCTGAAACCATACAATAGCTTTGTGTGAGAAACTGAATAAAAAAAATCATATTTACAGAATCTTTCGTAAAAAGGAATAGCGTTCAGATAAAAAAAACAGCACATCAACGCATCACACCAGGTTTGCAGTCATTGTGTTAGAACTATAGGTGGACCGATAGTGGATTTTACAGACACTGATAAGGAGGTGGAAAAGGCCAATAACCGATTAGTTGACCAGTAGTTTTTAAAATCAACTTATTAAAAAAAAGGGATTGTTTTCATGTTACCTCTGCCATTGTTATAAAAACTGTAGAATCCTCCAGGGCTGGCCAGCATAACGTTTTTTTAAACTAAAGGCAAATTGTGTTTTTGAAACTATCGGTTATCTGCAAAAATCTACGCTGATAGTTGTTGATAACCAATAGTTTCAAAAACACGATTAATCTGTCAAACCAATATATCGATCTACCTCTAGTCTGTAGATATACAGTATAACTGTACGTGATGTACTAGTTGGAATATGTGGAATGGAGAATGAGATTTGAGAGCTGCAACAGAGGGGAACATTATCAGTCTGTTCCTCACACAAAACTATTGTATGACTTAAGATGTAAAATATAGCACAAGTTGTATGGACTACTTTTGTGGTGAATTTATGATGTTTTGTCCTTGACCGCCATGGTCACCATGAACTGATGTTGGGCATGAAAGATTCTTCAACAATTCTCTTTTTGTTTTCTATCGAAAAATAAGAGCATGCAGGTTTGCAACAGGGTTTTTCAGTTTCTGGGTGAACTATTCCTTCAACTGCCTTGATTTGTACTGAGTCTAGACCAGAATACTCTAAAAAGTCAAGCTATAATATTGAATTGCAATAAACCTGTGCACTCTGGGTAATGTCTTCTCGCTGTTGCTGGGTAAGATGGGCGGCAGCATCGGTGCTCTCTCGCTCACAGGGATCAGAAATACCTGGACCATCTGTGAAGAAAAATCATACTCTGATCACACAAAACACATTAAAATACACTTAGACACCTCACAAAAACACAGGCAATGGCTTTACCTTCCATTAGTATTCCTGATGCAAGACACTCTAAAACTCTCCGGAATGCCTCTCCAGGTCCCAACAGCCTTTCGCTGGTAGAAATGGCTTTTTGACACAGCAGCTCAAGAACCTGAAAACAAATAATAGATTAACGTTTAAGGTCAAATCCGCAAAACAGGTTTCAGGGAATAATTATTTATTTTAGGAAAGAAACCTATATGGGTGGTTCTATGGCCGATGATGATACCGATATCTAGAGAGCTGGGTGGCTGATACAACTTATTTATAGCAATTGAGAGATACACAATGTTGCTGAAATTAAATGGACACTTGTTTTACACAATATTAACTCAAAATTGACTACAAACTATATGAAAACAGATAATGACCATTACGCATTGACAAAGCAATCTGGTTTATTTTAGAACTGACTCAGTGGGAACCGAATCTGCGGTGTATCGGCCAAGCCGGCTGTCAAAAATCACAAAAGGACCACATATCGGCCAATTAATCAGCATGGCCAATTTAACGATCCATCACTGAAAAAACTTTCCTCAAATGGAATTTTCCCTTAAAAGAATACATTTTCAAGGCTTTATAGCCATTAGATAGATATATTTGCAGTATGTGGTTGACTTACCCAGCCTTTGAGGGGGGCCCAGGATGAAACACGGTTACACAAGTCCCGCAAGATCCGAATCACGATAACACACGACTCAAGTTCAGAAACTTTAGCCTATTAATCCAAAAAATAGCAATACCGTTAACACCGACTACTGCATCTTGGCAAAGAACTTCTAGAAGCTTTAAGAGGACGTTTTGCTCTAAGAAGATTGCAATCTGGCCAAATAATAGCTTCTGACCTTGACGAATAAATTGCAACCTGGGAATAATACATCTAACAAATTTGATCTGAACGGAAACATAGCATTTATGGACGTTTCTATATTTAAACACTCTTAAAAGCATTTTTCAGAAGAGATCATGGTCTAAAAACATGTATGTTTCCCAGGTCAGAGGTCAGATTAAGTTACAAGTCGACTTTTAGACAAATAAAGACGGGATGCAAACCTGGAACCACTTGGCCTGGCGGAGAGACGCCAGAGCAGCCAGGCATTTCTGCCTGTCCAGAGCGTCCTGGAGAGAGCTTTCCGCGCACGGTTCTAGTGACGAATGGAGTAAGAAGAGAAGGTACAGTTTGACCAAGGGGGGTTCTGTCATCCGGGCAGGGGGTAGACGCAATGTTCACATGCCCACAGGCAAGAGGAGGAGGGGAACTGTTCGTTTTTGAGGTAATTTAACTTTGCTAGTCATCATTCACTGTACGTATGTATGTATAAACTAGTAGATCTGGCAGATTACAGATCACATCTTTAAAAAAAAAAAAAAAAAAAGACACGTTATCTGCAAGATTGAACTGAAAGTTTCTTTCTATAATGCAACATTTAGAAACTTCACACCCTCATCCTCTTTGGGCAAACTGCAACCCTCCCCCACCCTTCCGAGACAGAGTTTCCAGTTGGTCAAAAGTCCAGCGCCCCTAAAAATTGACAAACTAGAAGGTTTGGTTGAGAAAGTCAATTTGCAACCACAGCAACAATAACAATACTTTGATTTAAATGCACTCCCTTGTGAACAGGGTAAATACTGCAGCAAAATACATGTGGCATCTGTTCAACATGTGAACAGATTACTTAGCAAAAATGGATTTTACTGGAATGGAACTGATGAAAAGCTGAAGTCTCTACAAATGTAAATAGCTTTTGCACTCCCAGACTGGTGAAGGATCTAGAGTTTCCAATATCTTACCTATAGTTGAGTATGGAAAATATAAAAAAATATTGTAAATAAAGCATCATAAATCAAAAAAAGAATCAACAGATACACATTAAACTGAATTCATTTTTGCTGCAATGCAAACCCTTTTTAATCGCTTGAATAACGTTCGGAGATTTACAAGTTCTTTTCAATAAAACGCTAAACAATAGCAAAAAAAAAGGGTAATACTTGAAAAATATTAAAAGCACCCAATATTTGGGCCAGATGGAATCACCACTGAACCACATGACATCAAACTTTAATGCAGCTGGACTGTAAATGGTCACTCCAAATGAAAAGCTTGATTTCAAACCTCCAGCTGCCTCTTTTTCAACCTGCTCCCTGACCACGGGCGATGTCAGATGGATGGTCAGTTTCAGAAGAGGCTCCTTTGTGCTCGTAACAATAATAGCAGCTTTCTGGATAGATGGGTTGATGACGTATTTGTCTTCAGTAACATCCTTTGATGAGGAGGAAAGTGAGAAGCAACATGTCAATTAATTTGTCATGACTCTTGGTAACCAATGACCAGGCCCGCAGAATTCCACAAAACTGGACTTGAAACAATCACAAAGTTTGACACATGCCTCACCCCTTGAAAGTGACAAATACACAACCTTTATGAACTCCGAGAGTTTTCCAGAGATCAACCTGAGCAGAGAACTGGTGGGCATGTCTCTAGAGAGAAGGACCAACTCTAGATCCATATCATCTTTCAGCAGGAGTCCTTTTGCCACCAGGCCCACTCTCAAAACCCCACGTAGTTTACTCTGAGCCGAATCACTGCACAACAGAAAACATAAAGCCACCTATATATGTATTACTGAGACACACCTGCTGTGAGGTGCACACTGATCAAGTCTAAAGCTGGTTTGTGCAATTGCTCAAACATCACATTTGTGATACAGTGACTTGTAGTGAAAAAAAAAAAAAAAAATGAATATTTTAGTAACGACATTGCCCATAATTTAAAGGTGCCTCTATATTAACTCTCCAAGCAGTAGACACTGACAGTCACACACCTTGCAGTAGCAGTAGTACCAGCAGCATCGCTCTCTTTTTCCTTCAGCCAATCAGAGACAGCCTTCAGGCCACGCTCCATGTGAGACACCACGTTCTGCACCGCATCCAGCTGCTCTGCTGATGGATACACAGTTGAATGCTTGGCCCTGATGTAGCGATCCTCATTCAAAAAAGTGCGCTGGGGTGGTGGCTTCATTGGGTGATGCTGTTGTTAACAGATAAGTTGAATTAATGACACGAGTGAGAATGTTCCCTTTCTACGTCCCATATTCCAATGGTCTCATGTTATTCCAAGCAATCAATGGTGCCGACAGGTCTACTAGATTTCCAGAAAACTTGCTGAAGTCTATGAACCAATTAATATTTTACCAGACAAAGAGCAAGACATGTAGAATGGATTGTTAAAAATGGTTCTCCTGGGGGCCTGGGTAGCTCAGCGAGTATTGACGCTGACTACCACCCCTGGAGACGCGAGTTAGAATCTAGATTGTGCTGAGTGACTCCAGCCAGGTCTTCTAAACAACCAAATTGGCCCAGTTGCTAGGGAGGGTAGAGTCACATGGGGTAACCTCCTCGTGGTTGCGATTAGAGGTTCTCGCTCTCAATGGGGCATGTGGTAAGTTGTGCGTGGATCGCGGAGAGTAGCATGAGCCTCCACATGCTGAGACTCCGCGGTGTCATGCACAGCAAGCCACGTGATTAGATGCGCGGATTGACTGTCTCAGAAGCAGAGGCAACTGAGACTTGTCCTGCGCCACCCGGATTGAGGTGAGTAACCGCGCCACCACAAGGACCTACTAAGTATTAGTATTCCAAATTGGGAGAAAAGGGGATATAAAATAATGGTTCTCCTGTTAATTTCTTCTTACATTATGCAAACTTATATCTGCAAAACATTTTTTTTTTTTTTTTAAACTGACAACAACCCACATTTATAGTAATATTTGACTTACCTCTCCTGGGCGCAAATGCTCTTCTTCCCACTTTCTGTACTCAACTATGTAATCATTGTACTGCCTGAGGTCTTCCTCATAACACAAGCAGTCATACCAATAACGCAGCTCTTCATATCTGCAAAATAATTGTGCAAAGTAGTTTCACTTGCATTTTCCATGAGTTTCCACAAATAATTTGATCAATTAATGTCTGTGACTTTGTGTCATTCATGATTACCACTTTTAGCCAATGAAAGCAAATTTTAGTGTTAAGCATAACTAGAAAAATGCATAAACTACTATTGAAGTTTCAATGTCTTCATTACTTTTAGACATTTTATTACTTTCAGTCGCTTTCCCAGGCCTGCAAATCACAATTTTAATATTACTGATAATTCCATGGCCTTTGAAAGCATTTTTTTAAGCATTCCTCATGGTAAGCATCGCAGTTTTGAGATATTACAGTGTAAAAATGAACCAGGTACCGTACGAAGTCCTGAGGGTGAAGGCGGACACCCTCCTGAATAAGATTATCCCAGTACAGCAGCTCCTCATAGGCCTGGTGCTCGTCCCAGGCGGGTGGCGGTCGAGGTGGAAGAGGCCCTTCCCTCCTCCTTGGAAAATTCCTCATTTGAGCCATAATCTTCAACAATAACCTGCACACAAGTCCCACAACGTACATAGTTAATAATCCATTCAAATAGACGACTTTGTGACAACAAGCATGGAGTTTGCATTGTGGATGTTTGCCTTTTGCGTTATAAAAACACAGTGTTCCTAAGTAAAATAATAATAATAAAATAAATCGGGAAAATTTCTACTTCACAACACTACAATTAATACTAATAAAGCATCTGTTTATAACAAAGCATCTACTGCACACTCGATATGATTCAAACGCGTTAGCACGCATGCGGAGAAGCCGTTTGCTAAACCTATGCTGGAAAACAATCGATCGTATTTACCCACACATCCACTACTGTGTAATGAAAACATTCTATACTTCTTTAGAATGAACGTAACTTTAATATGGTGAGTGCAGTTATGTACTTATGTGTAAAGTTAATCGGGTTTGTTTTACTCACCGTACGTGCTAGTCAGTTAATGAAAGCACTAGCGTTCCACTTCCGGGCCGCGCGATGACCTCACAGCGCATGTGCAGACATAAATAACTGCGCCTAGCGGATTCACGAGGAACTGCATGCACGGACTATTTCTGAGCTGCGTAACCCACTACCAAAGTGCTTTCAAGGCAAGTCAGTCCACTCGGCGGACATATTTGGAACGCTCCCGGGCAGCTATTTTCCATGGATAGGCTACATACGGCATAAAGCTCTTATCTACTTGAATGGGGAAAGCTGGTCAAAATTACGATAACAGAACATATTTGAAATCAGCAGTTAAATCTGACAACAATGGTACCATAAATTGTGCTTCTTTAGCTCAGGTCACGCTAAAACACGCTTTTTTAAAGCTGGTCCGTCTAATGCGCATGCGAGTTCTCGAGTTGACTGACAGGCGATGTCTGTATCTAAAAGGTGATTGGTTCTTTTACCTGTAAGGCGGGACTTCCTTTTCTACATCCGCCAATATGGTCGTTTACATTTCTCCCACTCATTTTAATACTTCTTTGGGCTAACAGTCTTTGCTACTACCCTGCGTTCCAAACGGCATAATTGTTCAGAGGGCACTTTGAAGGGCTTACAATGTTGTAAGGTTGTTTCAAACAGAGTTTCCAATAAAAATGAGTAAGTTCTGATCGACCGTTCGTTTTGAGCCCCAGACTTTTCAGCCCACCAAATCTTTTACTGTGAAAGGTTGTCTTCGAAGGGAATAGAGCCTAGGGGTCAGTGCTGGGTAAATTACTTTCAAAAAGTAATCCAATACTGATTACGTCTGTACAATTATAATCTGATTACTTGTCTGATTATTTCATGGGAAAAGTAATCAGATTACTAATTACTTTAAAGTTACTTTCTAAAACCTATTAAACCTGCAAAAAATACAAACGTGACACTAATAGCTATTTTAGTACTTTAATATTGACTGAAAACAATAACAAAATCACAGCAACTTGACAAAGACAGCAACTTGGCTAAAGAGATCCAGTGCATTTCTAAAAATGCAATTTAACTTTCTTATCACAAACATGCTGTAGTAGTATCTTCAGGTGTGTGTGTGTGTGCCCACTATCTACAACCTTAGCTGTGTGTGGCATGTATGTGTACAGTATGCTTGTTTAACTGTGTTTGTGTTGGTGTGAAAGAATACTAATAAACTGAAAAAAATTCTGAAAAAACATTTGTAAACAGCTTTGAGAGTAAAACCACTGTGTATTTGAATGCTCGTTGTTTCTTTTCAGTGGCATATACAGGTTTGCTTGTGTGTTGCATCATGCATGTGCATGTGTTTGTGTGTGTACATGTGCTGCATGTGTGTGTTTACACAACTTTACAGAGAGTGGATTATTTCTACCTCCCTGCTTGTGCTCGGACGAATTGAGTATCCTTTATCACTTACGCATCTGTAATGCTATTGCATTGTGTTTGATTTTAATTCTTCTTTGAGCTGGAATCTTTCACTGTCATATGCCCTGCATTTTAGTAGCACATGCTCAACAGTCTCAGGAAGACCACATTTATTACAGGTGCCAGATTCATGTTTACCTATGATGTCAAGTGAGTGATTGAGAGCTGAGTCTCCAATACGTAATCGAGATATTACTGTATCATTCCTCCTATTGCCATAATCAGTCCTTTCGTAACCAACTTGTTTTTGGATATTATATAGATGTCGTCCCTTTATTTTAATTAGTCCTTTGACTTCAGATTTACTTAATGGTGCATTGATGTCAATTATTGAAAGTGCAAGAGCTTGCTTAGCCATATTTTCCACCTTCTCAGTACCCTCCACTCCAACATGAGCAGGTACCCATAAGACGACAATTATTATTCTTAGCTGATGTATTCTGAACAAACTTTGAAGGATTTCCTTGCCTAGATGAGGATTTGCCACTTATTAAACCTGTAAGTGCTGAATATGAGTCAGCGCAAATCACAACACTTATCGGATGTATTTCTTCCACCCATTGTAAAGCCAACTGAATAGCATTCATCTCTGTTGTATAGACTGATAAATAATTTGATGTTCTTTTAGCAATTTTATATTTAAAATGAGGAATGAACACTGCTGCAGCTGTACGTCCAGAATCAGGATCTTTTGGACCATCAGTGTACACTTGCAAAAAAAGGAAGTACTTTTCATCCAGGTATGGTTGTACTACTATATCCTTAGCATCACACCTTTGTTTATCATTGATGATATTTAATATCTGGAGATCAATTGATGGCATTGGGAAAAACCAAGGGGGTGAGACTGACACAGACACAGTTGGGCTAATATCAATATTATGTATTCTTATGTGTTGAGCCTCCTTGTTTGCAGTCCATCCATTACTTTGTAATGCGTTACACCCAACACTGTTAGGGATGATAATTTCTGAATGAAACACAACTTACTAGGCTACAAAAAACAGGGTGTATTAGTTATTAACTGGGTCATTCCTACAATGCAGTACATTTTCATGTCTTTATTATGTGTATTATAAATGGATAAAACATTAAACTCAGAATTTTAATGATGGAAATCTTATTGATTGGTTTTATTTCATCACAGTATTGCAACAAAATGAACATGGGGTGAATATGTAATAATTTTAACTGGCAATTAACTCTCTCTCTAATCGACAAAGCATTTTTCTTGGGAGTATTGTTTCCTATAAATCCTACAATATTGAAGCATATATCTCTTTCTGTAAGTCTTTTGTAATAGCCTACCCCCTTTCCCTAACAACAGCCAGTTCTTTCATGACATCCTCTAGGAAGTGAAATTTTTTGGAGGGAAAACAATAGCACAAACATCAGTAAGTTTTTGCAAATGATTTTATGAATTCAGTGATGTTTTGTGTTATTAGTTGGCTTGTTTTACTCTAGAACATTAAATTGACAGAAATTTAGTGTGATATCAACATTTCAAAAGATGGTTAAAAACATCAACATTAACTTCAAGTTGACACCCTTGACACTCCATCCATTGAATATGAGCAACTGGCTACCTTTAGTTCTTTATTTCCACCCTGTTCATTTTCTTACCATTATGTAAATAATCAAGTTATGATTTAATAAAGTTTAAATACCTAAGCTTCATCAGAGAATATTTCTGAATATTTGGTATAGGCCCTTTTATAGAAATACATCCCTAAATAACAGAACAAGTCACAGAGATTGGTTATGGAGGGGAAAATATAAATAAATGTATGAAGACTAGTTTCATATTTAGCAAGGGAAATGTGGTTTATGTTAGGTTGGTTCTGTTTTATTATGTTTTTAATGTAAAATAACATCATAAAAAGCCTCCAGACAATTGGAGGGATAACAGAAGGATTAAATTATACAATAATATGAACATAATAATTGTTCAAATTCAGCATTTATGCACAGTAACATATTTGCAAGATAAACTGTGCAAAGGAAAACGTTACACATAAAATTACAAGCTTTTGTCTCACAGTTAATATATTGTTGATATTCCTCATGTACAAATTTAAATCTCAGGATCTATTAACTTTCAGTGAACTTTCACTTCCAGTAAAACAAATAATACTTTAATATGTTTTCCATGAGCTCTGCCCTCCATGCTTTGCCACTCTCACTTTTCAATAGACAAATCTGGTGTTACGCATTGTAAATTGTCTTAAAGTAACACTGGATCAATCAATGCTTCAATTACTTACTCCAAAGTGTATCCCCTAATGAAGGTCCAAAAGAAAATAATGACTGCTATCAGTTACACTAGCATGAACCTATCCAGCCAAATTCTTATTATAAATGCTCAATAATGCTACATGGAGAATTAGGAATGTTCATCTCATGCTTTATTTATCTCTGTGCAAATGTGCTTCAATAAATACTCTGTCAAGCCATTAGGTGCATTTTTACCAGTCCACAATAGGCCTACCTTAGAGGACCTTAGTGGCCCCCCTTGACTCTGGCTACAATGACAGTCCTATTAAACATAACAGTTTCATTTAATAGAAGCTCAGCTTGAGTAATGTTTCTTATGATATTCTCTCAGACTCTACTGACAGTATTTTTCTCAGAGCTGGGAAAGGAATGGATCTCCCAGCAGCGAATTGTGCTTTCTTTCAAGTTGGTTTGAGGTTTGGTAATGAGGTAAATCTTTTGGAGGACAGCTCGACGGAGAAGGATGTAGACCCATGGGTCCAGGATCTGGTTCCATGAAGCTATTCGCACCCCCATTATCATCAGGGTCTTGTAGGTGGCAATGTCATCTCCTATAGAGCCCTCATACGACTGTGTCACTGTAATTAGGCCAGCCATCTAGAGTTAAGGCAGAAAGACAAAACGTCATAAGTATTTTTATTGTCTCAAAATATCCTAGGGCCGGATACACAAAATTCATCTTAATAAGAAAGTTAATAAAGTTAATAGAAATGTTTATGCTGACGAGGACTTTTAACATTCTTAAAGGAATAGTTAACCTAAAAATAAAAATTCTCTCACCATTAACTCACCTTCATGCCATCCCAGATGTGTATGACTTTCTTTCTTCTGCTGAACACAAATGAAGATTTTTAGAAGTATATCTAAAAAAGGATATTTAAGTCCTTCTTTACTATAAATCTCCACTTCTTCTTTTATTTTTGGCAATTCACATTCCTTGTGCATATCGCCACCTACTGGGCAGGGAGGAGAATTTATAGTAAAAAAGGACATAAATATTGATCTGTTTCTCATTCACACCTATCATATCACTTCTGAAGATATTGATTTAACCACTAAGTTTTGTGAATTACTTTTATGCTGGCTTTATGTGCTTTTTGGACCTTTAAAGCTCTGGCCACCATTCATTTGCATTGAATGGACCAATAGAGCTTCTAAATATCTTTGTTTGTGTTCAGCATGTGAAAGAAAGTCATACACATCTGGGATGGCATTATGGGTGAGAAAATGATGAGAGAATTTAAATTTTTGGGTGAACTATCCCTTTAAGAAATATTTCTTAAGTAGGAAATAAGAAGAAAATAGTAGTTAAGAAGAATGTTTTGTGAATCCAACTCCAGGACTATGGAATTCATATGAGAATATCAAAACATTTTTAAAGGTACTAAAACCAAACCATATTTTGCATGCCGTCATTAAATTTTCTTTGGCTACTGATAAAGTATCCATTAGAGAATATTAATCACTTTTTAGCTCAATATGGTTAGTTTTAATATGCTCTATCTAAAAAATATTGTATACGTGAGCAACCATGAACACTCCCAGAAAAAAATTACTTTTTAAGGTACAGGGGCCATCACTGGGGACCTTTTTTGTACCTCTAGTTTAATATGTATAACTTGTTTTGGGTACATAAATGTACTCTAAAGACCTATTTTGTATACATTTAAAGGTGCATTTATATGTTTTTTTCCTCCTTTAGTTCACCCAAAAATGAAAATTCTCTCATCATTTACTCACCCTCATGACGGGCTGGTTTGTGTATTTCTGTAACTGCTGATCTCCTGGGATTTTCATGCACAACAGTCTAGAATTTACTCAGAATGGTGCCAAAAACAAAAAAAAACCATCCAGTGAGCAGCAATTCTGCAGATGGAAAGGCCTTGTTGATGAGAGAGGCCAACAGAGAATGGCCAGACTGGTTCGAACTGACAAAGTCTACCGTAACTCAGATAACCGCTCTGTACAGTTGTAGTGAGAAGAATAGCATCTCAGAATGCTATTCTGAGATGCAGGTTGGCGCTGTTTTGGTGGCATGAGGGGGACCTACACAATATTAGGCAGGTTGTTTTAATGTTGTGGCTGATCGGTGTATTTACCCAAAACAAGGGTACCACCTCAGTGATGGCTACTGTATCTTAAAACATACAGTTTAGTACATTTAGGCTTCAAAAGTCTGAGACTACATTGAAAATCTGTGATTCAAAATCAAATTTAAACCTGGAAATAAACAAAAAGCACAAGGATTTAAAAAAATGCTAAACAAAGTAAAGTTATGGCCTAAAATAAATATGAAATATATTTAGAAATGGAATGGTATGCATTATCTAATTCAACGGCTCAGTCTTGAGAAAGTTTCAGAACGGATAAAATCTATTACAAAACACTTTTAAATGGTTAGTTCACCCAGAAATTAAAATTCTCTCATCATTTACTCAACCTCGTGGCATCCCAGGTGTGTATGACTTTCTTTTTTAGCAGAACACATTTGAAGAAAAATATCTTAGCTCAGTAGGTACTTAAAATGTAAGTGGATGTTGATCTGACCTTTGAAGCTCAAAAAAGAACAGACAGTCAGTGCGTCATCCACACGACTCCATTGGTTAAACTAATGTCCTCTAAAGCGAAACAATCACTTTTGGTGCCAAAAAGATCAATATTTAAATACTTTTTATCTATAAATCATCACCTCTGGTCAGCAGCAGTACACGCCTGTGACGTAATCACGTTGGCACGTTAACGCAGGAACAGACGCTTGTGCAACACACCCAGAAGAGCAGCGCTGTTTCCAACTGAGTAGGATGAACGTTGTACAGAAGCTCCGTTGGTTTTGGTCTAGATCTGTATTTGTATCTGCATGTTTACTCACAATAGTGCGTTTGTGTGCTCATGCTGGATGTCTCAACCGAGAAAAAAATGTGAGATTTGTCCATAACATGCCAACGCAAATACGTCGCACAAGAGACCGTGTGAACTCTGCCCTCTCGTAAATATGCATACTTCTGCTGACCGAAAGCAAAGATATATAGTTAAAAAGTACTTATATATCGATCTCTTTCTCACCAAAAGCGATCGTTTCACTTTAGAAGACATTAATTTAACCAGTGGAGTCGTATGGATGATGAATGCTGAATGTCTGTGATTTTTGGAGCTTCAAAGGTCAGATTACCATTCACTTGCATTATAAGGACCTACTGAGCTAAGATATTTTTCTATTTTTCTTCAAATGTGTTCTGCTGAAGAAAGAAAGTCATACACATCTGGGATGGCATGAGTGTGAGTAAATGATGAGAGAATTTTCATTTTTGGGTGAACTATCCCTTTAATGTACTAAGGTTACAAACTGTGACAATTAAAGTTTCTGAGGAAACAATGATATTCGCTCAAATTATATTTTTGATCTCAGTGTACAGTCCTTCAATGTGTGTCTTGTGCAACTTGAATATTTTCATTACTCATACTCACCAAAAGAGGGCTCCAGCAGATACAAGATGTGACCATTATGCCCACAAGTTGCACCACCATCTCAATATCATGGGATCTAGCTGATTGACGGTTACAGGGTTTCTTGCGTATCCTGGCTAACACCAATGTAAGTCCACTTATGGTGTTGCAGACCAAAGCAACAGCCAGTGATGTCAACCCAAGTCCTGAGAACAACATAACAAAAGCCACATCTGCCACCTCAGCATCCTCCAGAACTTTAATGAAACACCAGGTTCCAGGGTACTGGTAGGTGTATGAGCCCAGCTGAAAGCAGGGTAGAAGGGCCACACATAATGCTGCTAACCAAATAACAGAAAGAGAGAGTTTAGTCCTTGCAGTCGTAACCAGCGAAGCATGGAGCAATGGCTTTGTGACCCCCAAACACCTCTCAGCTGCCATAGCACAACCAAGAAAGAGTGGGCACAGGCCAAAAAACACCATGCTGCCCCCTAGGAACTGGCATAATGGGTCCTGCCTGTTGTAGTCTCCAGAGGGTACACCGCCAGAAAGGTAAAGCCTCATAACTATTGAACCAGGTATGACATGTCCCACAAAGTCTGTGGCCACCAGAGAGCTGGCAAACAGGAGAAAAGCTTTGGATCGTCGACGTAGGCGGGCATATGCGTTAGCCAGGATGAGTAAAGCTACGATGTTAGACAGGATGCCCAGGGTCATCGACAGCATTGCAGCTATGGGGCCGCTTAGGGCTGGTCTCTCCGAAGTGACATTATCGGGAACATTCCACTGACTGTGATTGGCAAAGGGGTTGAGTGGCACAGTGCCTGATGAATTACTGTGATGCATGGCTAACTCGGTCCCATCTTCACGTAAGGCTGCTGATAGGGTGGAGACATATATTAGCACAGACCATTTTAAGACATATAATAACATTTGCAACTCATTTAGAAGGTTTGGCTAAGAAGCATAACTGACATTTATAGATCTTATTGTCATACTAATTTTCAGCAATAAAAATAAGGTAGCTCTTAAGGTAAAAATAGGAGACAAACAGGGCCACACCAAAGCTGACACAACAGAGAAACAGGCAAGTTCTGACAGGCTACTGACAGCCACACATCGTTTGAAAACATTCCTTAAGGCTCATTTCGCCTGAGTTTGACCTCTCAATTATATTTTCTAGTCATGGAGTCAACACCTTCTATTAAGAACGCTAAACACTGAGTCATTTCATAGTGAGTCATTTATGTGAGAATGATAAAATGCTGTTGCATGGATGCATTCTAAAACATTGATCAAACACTTTCCAGAAACATTCTATAAATAAGAACGTTGCTACAGAGTTCTTGGGTTCCTATGACACAGCATATATGCGTGGTATATAGCCTATAGATCAACCTCTACTCATTAAGACCAATTTTAATCGCTTACCTTAAAGTAAATAATTTTCCATTGCGATTAAAACATCATATCGTAGATTACAGGTTAAAAATAA
Source organism: Myxocyprinus asiaticus (assembly GCF_019703515.2). Classification (NCBI taxonomy): domain Eukaryota; kingdom Metazoa; phylum Chordata; class Actinopteri; order Cypriniformes; family Catostomidae; genus Myxocyprinus; species Myxocyprinus asiaticus. The sequence continues at coordinate 43,803,031 of NC_059352.1, read as the reverse complement.
ATTAAAATCGTCAATGTAAAAAAAAATAAAATAAAATAATAATAATAATAATAATAATAGAAATCGTTGCAGACATTAAAAACAACAACAACAACAACAACAACAACAAAAAAAAAAAAAAAAAAAAAAAAAAAAAACAATAATTTTAAATAAATGTAGCCTAAATGTTCCACACTTTTTTCTTGTGAAAATATAAGATAATAAAGATTACAATGTCATACTCCTGTGCAACTGATCCTGTTCTGACTGAAGAAAAAAACTCCATCGTGCATCGTGTCCATACGAGCTCCTGGTCATCCTTACTTCAATAACAGGTAAAAAAGTAAAGCAATAGGTTCACTTAGGTTTAAAAAACGTTCCTCGTAAGAGATCAGTCATGTTCTCCTAAATGATGCAGTAAAGATACGTTTGTAAGTTTCGCGGCGCTATATTCCTGTAGCAGACACGCGCTCGGTTCAGTCGGTTCAGTACAGTACAGTGTGTTTATGTGGCGGAGAGAAACACGCGCGACTATATAAGCCCTCCCTGATGAACATGCACTACTCTTTAGGCGACTGTGAGTTATACTTATCAGCCTGAGAGGCACATTTGTAAATGTACCTCTCAGGCTGATATATATAATATATACTGCTTCATTTAGAAATTCTAACTATACATTTCTTTGCTAGAAAGATGATACAGTATTTTTTATACTGTTGTTTGTTTATTTGAATACAATCTAAGTTAGGCTAATGAATACAACACAATAATAATAATAATAATAATAATAATAATAATAATAATAATATAGGCTATTGAAAATAAAAAATAAAATAAATATATAAAATATATAATTAAAATGTACTATATTTAAATATTCAGTAATTAGATTATATATTTAGGCTATCTTTTAAGGCCTTATTTTAAAGAACATGGTCCCTGAAGGTTACTAAGTTTTACTAAATATATGCAGACTTTTCAAATCAATGCATTATAAACTAACACTTTATGTTTGAACAACTGCAAATAAAAAATGTAATCATTATTCTAATTAATAATGCAAAAAAAATAAAATAAATAAAAATAAAACAAAATCCATGATTAACATTTTTGATTAAAACGTTTCCTCTCTCTCTCTTAGGGCTGGCCTTGAATATACTTTAAAATGTTCCACAAAACCATCTCTTTGCATATTGAAGACAGGTGTCTTTATTTGGTTATTTTTTTTCTCACTTTCTGGCAAACTAGAGTGGTTCCACACGTATGGTTTGGATTCTGACTAAGAGCAAGGCCAGAAAAATAAATAAATAAATAAATAAATAAAGAAGGGAAGCGAAACTGTAATGTTGAGAACAGAAGTTTAAAAACTGAAGATTAGTTTTAAGTGATATTGAACTTAAATATGCATCAAATCCTAAATGTAATAATCAGATAATCAAGGGTCTAGATTCTGGGGGTATGGAGAGAAGGTAACCCCCGAATAATCAAAACAAGCAAGCTCCTGCCTCATAATGTTACATGATGTTAAAGTGTAGGCCTATAGAAGAAGTGTGTAATTTTTTATGTTATTTGTCATTTTAATGCTGTGGTGTTCAGAGATGTCAAGCAGGAGTCGGGTGCTTGGCTATAGGATACATTTTCCATTTAGAGAGACACCATTCTTCCATTCACTTAATAATCTTCTTAATAATCTTGTGAACAGTCTTTTTTCTTTTATTCTTTTGGATCCTGTTTAATGTCAGTCTCCAAGACCAAATCTAAAAGCTCTGAATCCCAGACCATGACCACAGGCTTTCAAACCACACACTGCTTCCGCTCTGTTCCCAGGTCAAACTGCAGAAAACAGTGAACCTAAATGTTGAGAGCAGAATATTGTCTTAAAACATCACCAAAGAGTCAATCAAGATCTAAAGCAGTGATTCATTATTGTTAGAAATCAAGGATGTGCTCAACGATCAGTTTTATGAGTGCAAAGCACTCAAAACACACCATAGGAGAATTTGTGAAGAATCTTCATGCAGCTCTTTTCAATACAATGACAGTTCATAGTGACTACATCTGTCACTATCTAAAAAGGCCCTAAAAACCATTAAAGTAGTCTATAAGACTCTATATTTATACAAAATTCCTATTTGTGAGGAAAATACCGAAATTAAAGCCATTATTCATTCAGAATCTTCCCCTTCACCGAAAGACTTCAATTTTTATTTTATGTTCATGTTCAGATTTAAAAAATGGTGCTTCAAAGCACCACGGCAGGTTTGACATCATTGATGGTAAATGCCATTGGTTCTAGCATGTGTAATAGAACACTGCATGGCAGTTTTATAAAATACAGAGTGGAGGATAACATTTCAGTAAATGATGATCTAAATTTAGGTCCATACAAAGCTGTGGTATGACTTCAGAAGATTCGTAATATAGCAAGCAAGTTGTATGGACTACTTTCTGGATATATATATATATATATATATATATATATACAGTTGAAGTCAGAAGTTTACGTACACCTTAGCCAAATACATTTAAACTCAGTTTTTCACAATTTCTGACATTTAATTGTAGAAAATATTCCCTGTCTTAGGTCAGTTAGGATCACTACTTTATTTAAAAAATTTGAAATGTCAAAAAAAAAAAAAAAAAAAAAAGATTGTGAAATGTCAGAATAATAGTAGAGAGAATTTTCAGCTTTTATTTCTTTCATCACATTCCCAGTGGGTCAGAAGTTTACATAAACTTTGTTAGTATTTGGTAGCATTCCCTTTAAATTGTTTAACTTGGGTCAAACGTTTTGGGTAGCCTTCCACAAGCTTCTCACAATAAGTTGCTGGAATTTTGGCCCATTCCTCCAGACAGAACTGGTGTAACTGAGACAGGTTTGTAGGCCTCATTGCTCGCACGTGTTTTTCAGTTCAGCCAACAAATTTTATATCGGATTGAGGTCAGGGCTTTGTGATGGCCACTCCAATACCTTGACTTTGTTGTCCTTAAGCCATTTTGCAACTTTGGAGGTATGCTTGGGGTCATTGTCCATTTGGAAGACCCATTTGCAACCGAGTTTTAACTTTCTGGCTGATTTCTTGAAATGTTGCCTCAAAATATCCACATAATTTTCCTTCCCCATGATGCCATCTATTTTGTGAAGTGCACCAGTCCCTCCTGCAGCAAAGTACCCCAACAACATGATGCTGCCACCCCTATGCTTCACGGTCGGGATGGTGTTCTTCGGCTTGCAAGCCTCACCCTTTTTTCCCCAAACATAACGATGGTCATTATGGCAAAACAGTTCCATTTTTGTTTCATAAGACCAGAGGACATTTCTCCAAAAGTAAGATCTTTGTCCCCATGTGCACTTGCAAACTGTAGTCTGGCTTTTTTATGGCAGTTTTGGATAGGGTGACCATACTGTCCTCTTTTCTGACCTTAAAAAAGCCTCCGGCCGGGATTTCTAACTTTGCAAAAATGTCTGGGATTCGGCTTTAGTTGCATTATGATGTGCATCTGGTCTAATACTTCATTGTGTTTGCACTCATATTTGCATTGCTTTAACCCCTCTTTGTAAGTCCTGCCTTCTCGCACACCAACTGGTCAAATATAAGAGGCTTGCAGCAACTATTGGCCAAATTCCTGCCTGTCAATCTCTCCGTGAACGAGCAAAGCGCTGTTGTGTTCGGCATCAAACAGTTGCTTGACAATAGCAGCAAATGACAGCTGAGTGGAAACAATGCCCAAACGAAAGTGCAAATTTACAGAAGATTTGCACAAAAAATTCCCATGCTTTCATCCATGTCGAGATCCGTGGGAAGCAGAATGTATGACATGTAAATCTGGCACTTATGTGTCAGTTGCTAATAAAGGTGCAAGTGATTTAGAAGCACACATTAGCTCTGCGAAGCATAAAGAGTCAGCAAAAGGTGAAAGTTCATCAGGTAAATTAACGGACTACTATTTGCGACCAGGTAAAATTGTTATCACATTGCTTCATTTTCCATGGCCATTCAAAATAATAGTAATAGTAAATGAAGGTAAACTCATGGCGTCAAATGTTTTATTTTAGTACAAGAACATTCAAAAGAATATTGGAAATTTATATTATATATATATATATATATATATATATATATATATATATATATATATATATATATATATATATATATATATGTTATGCTAATAGAGTGTCTTTTTCACTGTATTAAAGTTTGCATTCATAGTAACACTGTTTTGAACAATATTATTCAATAATAGGGTTCAAAAATGTGTCCTGTTTTTGGAAAACCAGAATATGGTCACCCTAGTTTTGGAGCTGTGGCTTCTTCCTTGCTGAGCAGCCTTTCAAGTTATATCAATATAGGACTCGTTTTACTGTGGATATAGATACTTGTCTACCTGTTTCCTCCAGCATCTTTACAAGGTCCTTTGCTTTTGTTCTGGGACTGATTTGTACTTTTCGCACCAAACTACGTTCATTCCTGAGTGGTATGATGGCTGCGTGGTCACATGGTGTTTATACTTGCATACTATTGTTTGTACAGATGAACGTGGTACCTTCAGACATTTGGAAATTGCTCCCAAAGATGAACCAGACTTGAGAAGGTCCACAATTGTTTTTTTCACAAAATTTTTTATATATAAACATATATATATATACACACACACACTGGCGGCCAAATGTTTGGAATAATGTACAGATTTTGCTGTTTTGGAAGGAAATTGGTACTTTAATTCACCAAAGTGTCATTCAGCTGATAAAAAAGTATAGTCAGGACATTACTGATTAAAAAAAAAAAAAAAAAAAAGCACCATCACTATTTGAAAAACTCATTTTTGATAAAATCTAGACAGGCCATTTATGCAGTATGTAACAGACTGGCATGTCTTAAGGTCAATATTAGGTCAAAAATGGAAAAAAAGAAACAGCTTTCTCTAGAAACTCATCAGTCAGTCATTGTTTTATGGACTGAAGGCTATACAATACTTGAAATTGCCAAAAAACGGAAGATTTCATACAAAGGTGTACACTACAGTCTTCAAAGACAAAGTACAGCTGACTCTAACAAGGACAGTCTCTAGTTTGAGAAATAGACACCTCACATGTCCTCAGCTGACAGCTTCATTGAATTCTACCCGCTCAACACCAGTTTCATGTACAACAGTAAAGAGAAGACTCAGGAGTGCAGGCCTTATGGGAAGAATTGCAAAGATAAAGCCACTTTTGAAACAGAAAATCAAAAAGAAAAGTTTAGAGTGGGCAAAGAAACACAGACATTGGATAACAGATAATTGGAAAAGAGTGTTATGGATCTTAACCCCATTGAGCTTTAGTGGGATCAGCTAGACCGCAAGGTGCATGAGAAGTGCCCGACAAGACAGCCACATCTATGGCAAGTGCTACAGGAAGCGTGGGGTGAAATGTCACCTGATGTCATCTGGATAAACTGACAACTAGAATGCCAAGGATTTGCAAAGCTGTCATTGCTACACGTGGACGATTTTTTGATGAGAAAATTGTAATAGTAATTTTTCACATTATTAATGTCCTGACTATACATTGTGATCAGTTGAATGCCACTTTGGTGAATTAAAGTACCAATTTCTTTCCATAAGATCAAAATCTGTACATTATTCCAAACTTTTGGCCGCCAGTGTATATTAGCGGTGTAATGGTTCGAATTTCTCACGGTTTGGTTTGTATAATGGTTTTAGGGTCATGGTTTCGGTACGGTTCGGTATTTGCTTTGTTCAGAAAAAAAATATTACTGCCAAATCCAAAGAATAATCTATTTGGTGAACACTTCAGCAGGTTTGTCCTTGAATAACAGTCATTGTTTTACAACAGTAACCATAGTTTAACCATGGCATTTGTAGTAAAATCATAGTAACCACAATATAAACATGGTTACTGTCATGGTTACAATATAGAGTAAAATCATGGTTACTATATAGAAACTACAGTATTACTGTTATAGAACCATGGTTAATTGTATCAAATTTCTGCTCAGAAAACAATGGTGACAGCAATCATGGTTACTACAATATTACTATAGTAAAACCATGGTTAATTTCCGTCAGGGTCCTTAACTAAAAAACAAAAATTTTCTCTAATTACTAAATCAACATTTTAACTTAATACCTGCACTAATACGCTACATGCATCAACATAAAATGCACTTCAAATTAATCTCAACATATATTCAATATTCGGAAGCTTTACACCACTATAAAAGGAATAACCTTGCTTTTAAAATGCATGCGAGAAGGGATGTTGTGATAATGCTGCTCGAGTATTTTAATCATACATGGAAATCCCACATGAACACCCCAAATGCTTTAGTTATTGTTTCATGTCTGTCCAAATTAGCATTGGAAGGGAGTGTGTGCTGTTTTGGCTCACCTGCGGCTCTTTCCCTGGGTGATGTTGGCGTAAACGATTAATCATGCATCAATGTATTATTATAACGGCATCTTAATCGCATTAATCAAAGTGCATTTTTGATGCTCACAATAAATTACAGCCGCGCAAGGAAACAGGAAGAACTTGCATTTTAAATAATCCCTCAAGCGCATTATTGACATATATTACCAGTATACACAGCACTTGTGACGAGCAATGTCTGCAAACAGTGCCTGTTTTGTAAACGTCTTTTGACCATCGCTGTTGTAATTGACTGCAAAAAGAAAATGTTCCCAGAAAAGAGAAACGCAGGGGGGCTTCTCTATCAGTGGCTCGTTTTCTTCATTTGCCATTTTTCTCTACACACAACGCTTGCAGAACATCAAGTTGACCCACATGAAACATAGGCGGAGCGTCCATCTACAGATCCATTTAGGTGCATTAGCGGAGGTTGTAACTGTGCCTGTCTGTTTGATGTTTTGTTTTCTTGTCCAAAACTTGTGCTCCAGATGCACCATTAAACTTGAGGTGAACCGACCGCAGTGCCAGTGCTTCCCGAACCGTGGGTTGCGAACCGTACGAATATATATATATATTGTACTCAGTTTGCATACCCTGGCAGAAATTGTGAAATTTTGGCATTGATTTTGAAAATATGACTGATCATGCAAAAAAATTTGTCTTTTATTTAAGGATAGTGATCATATGAAGCCATTTATCATCACATAGTTGTTTGGCTCCTTTTTAAATCATAATGATAACAGAAATCACCCAAATGTCCCTGATCAAAAGTTTACATACCCTTGAATGTTTGGCCTTGTTACAGACACACAAGGTGACACACACAGGTTTAAATGGCAATTAAAGAGGTTAATTTCCCACACCTGTGGCTTTTAAATTGCAATTAGTGTCTGTGTATAAATAGTCAGTGAGTTTGTTAGCTCTCGCATGGATGCAATGAGCAGGCTAGATACTGAGTCATGGGGAGCAGAAAAGAACTGTCAAAAGACCTGCGTAACAAGGTAATGGAACTTTATAAAGATGGAAAAGGATATAAAAAGATATCCAAAGCCTTGAAAATGCCAGTCGTACTGTTCAATCACTTATTAAGAAGTGGAAAATTCGGGGATCTCTTGATACCAAGCCAAGGTCAAGTAGACCAAGAAAAATTTCAGCACCAACTGCCAGAAGAATTGTTCAGGATACAAAGAAAACCCACAGGTAACCTCAGGAGAAATACAGGCTGCTCTGGAAAAAGACGGTGTGGTTATTTCAAGGAGCGCAATACGACGAGACTTGAACAAAAATTAGCTGCATGGTCGAGTTGCCAGAAAGAAGCCTTTACTGCGCCAATGCCACAAAAAAGCCCGGTTACAATATGCCTGACAACATCTTGACACGTCTCACAGCTTCTGGCACACTGTAATTTGGAGTGACGAGACCAAAATAGAGCTTTATGGTCACAACCATAAGCGCTATGTTTGGAGAGGGGTCAACAAGGCCTATAGTGAAAAGAATACCATCCCCACTGTGAAGCATGGCGGTGGCTCACTGATGTTTTGGGGGGGGTGTGAGCTCTAAAGGCACGGGGAATCTTGTGATAATTTATGGCAAGATGAATGCAGCATGTTATCAGAAAATACTGGCAGGCAATTTGCATTCTTCTGCACGAAAGCTGCGCATGGGACGTTCTTGGACATTCTAGCATGACAGTGACCCTAAGCACAAAGCCAAGTTGACCCTCCAGTGGTTACAGCAGAAAAAGGTGAAGGTTCTGGAGTGGCCATCACAGTCTCCTGACCATAATATCATCGAGCCACTCTGGGGAGATCTTAAACGTGCGGTTCATGCAAGACGACCAAAGACTTTGCATGACCTGGAGGCATTTTGCCAAGACGAATGGGCAGCTATACCACCTGCAAGAATTAGGGGCCTCATAGACAACTATTACAAAAGGCTGCATGCTGTCATTGATGCTAAAGGGGGCAATACACAGTATTAAGAACTAAAAGTATGCAGACTTTTGAAAAGGGGTCATTTCATTTTCATTTCATTGTTGCTATGTTTTGTTTTATGATTGTGCCATTCTGTTATAACCTACAGTTGAATATGAATCCCATAAGAAATGTGTTTTGCCTGCTCACTCATGTTTTCTTTAAAAATGGTACATATATTACCAATTCTCCAAGGGTATGCAAACTTTTGAGCACAACTGTATATATTTTTGTGTGTGTGTGTGTTTGTCCTTTTGGAACTGTGAACTGTCAATGTATGGAAAAGGACAGCATGACAATTCTTCACAAATTATCCAGTTGTCTTCCACATAAAAGTAAACTGCGTTTGGAACAACATAGTTGAGTAAATAATAAAAGTCGATTTTAATTTTGGTAATAACTATTCCTTCAATTAATTATTTTTCTCAAGTTTTGCCCTCTGTTATAATAATGCATTGGGCATTTGATATCCAAGGCATAAAAACATATAATTTTTAACACGGTCAGCTTGTTCAGAATGATCTTAAATAAAGTTTGACCTTGGAATGAGGATGTAGACCAATCGGTAAGATAATGTATTTAATAAAAATAACAAAATTGCAAATGAAAATGTGGTGCAAAACTTAGAGACCGAAACCTGGTTTAATTTACATCCCCAGGGCACTCAGAACCATTCATTAACCTGGGCACAAGTCAGGAAAAAACAGTGGCTCTCCATTTTCCACAGAGGTGGAACATTGTTCACTACTTGCCAGGCATTACAGATCAACCCAGATGCATATTTTTTTCTCCCTCTGGCACAAGAAATGAAAACAGGTATTTATATTGGCGTGCTCCTGGACATTCTGGTCCAGAAATGGATCTCTGTGGATTGGAATGCGGTCTGTGTGGATAAGCGGGCAGTTTTACTTAACGATTCTTAAGCGGACATTAAGCTTCATGTAGTCTGCATTGTATTAGGCTTATTTCATGGACATTTTGTAATATTCTGCTATACATGTTCACTGATAGGTTGTTGGTCTGCACTAGATCGAGGAATTTTAGATGAGATGTTAAACAATAAAAGAGTAAATTCCGGGTCACGCTGTGCAATTTTTTTGCATCTCATTGGAACTGAATCAAGGAATGAACTGTGTGAAGAACCATTGAAGACGCAGGCTGCAATGGTTCTACACACATTTGTACATCTGTTTTTGTTCCCTGTCGGAAAAGCCAAAGACATTATAAGGAGCTGAGACAACCCACTCATATCCGTATGAATGGGGGAAATTGCAACGCTAAATATGGCGGCTCTCCACCTTTATTGAAATAATTGCATTTTTTATAAACACTTTGTTTAACACAACTTCCAAGATAACTTTTTCTTTTTCTTAGTTTTGACTTAGGCTGTATTTATTTTTTTGTACTATTTTTCTGTATGTTTTTGATGCAGTCATGCCATTATTTTAAAAAAAATTCCATGCCGGAGAGAAACAGGTCAATATTTAAGACTATTTTTTTTACTATAAATTCTCCTCCCTGCCCAGTAGGTGGCGATATGCACAAAGAATTAGAATCACCAAAAAATAAAAAGAAGAATGTGAAAGTGGAGATTGATAGTAAAAAAAGGACTTAAATATTGATCTGTTTCTCACCCACACTTATTAAATCGCTTCTGAAGATTATGTACAACCACTGGAGTCATATGGATTATTTTATGCTGTCTTTATGTCACTTGCATTGTAAGGACCTACAGAGCTAAAATGTTCTTTTAAAAATCTTCAGCAGAAGAAAAAAAGTCATAGGCTACACACCTAGGATGGCATGAGGGTGAGTATATGATGAGAGAATTTTCATATTTAGGTGAACAATTCCTTTAATACGTCAGTTTTAGAACTGGAAGTCCTGCCTTACAGTTAAAAGAGCCGGTCAACTTTTTAAATCGCTTGTTTGTTTGTTTTACCTGAGAATGCACATGCACATTTACTAGACCATGCTGGCATTTTTGGTGTTAATTTATAATAGTATTATTGTCAGATTTTATTGCTGGTTTGAAATATGTCATTTGAACATCATCTTGAAGGTTGCATGTAAGAGCTGTACTTGTATGACAAAAAATAGCTGCACAGAGGTGTTACGAATATGGCTGCTGACTGACCTGACTTCCCTTAAATGCAGGGGCGTAGCAGTCATTTTAAAACAGCTGTCAGTAGGTGGCTCGCACAGACCCAACACTTAAAGTGCAGTATTAATATATTACAGTATATATTAATATATACAGTTGAAGTCAGAATTTTACATACACTTAGGTTGAAGTCATTAAAACTTATTTTATAACCACTCCACAGATTTAATATTAGCAAACTATAGTTTTGGCAAGTCGTTTAGGACATCTACTTTGTGCATGACACAAGTAATTTTTCCAACAATTGTTTACAGACAGATTGTTTCACTTTTAATTGACTATATCACAATTTCAGTGGGTCAGAAGTTTACATACACTAAGGTAACTGTGCCTTTAAGCAGCTTGGAAAATTCCAGAAAATGATGTCAAGCCTTTAGGCAATTAGCCAATTAGCTTCTGAGAGGAGGTGTATTGAATTGGAGGTGTACCTGTGGATGTATTTTAAAGCTTACCTTCAAACTCAGTGCCTCTTTGCTTGACATCATGGGAAAATCAAAAGAAATCAGCTAAGACCAAGCCAAAAAAAAAAAAACTGTGGACCAAGTCTGGTTCATCCTTGGGAGCAATTTCCAAAAGCCTGAAGGTACCACGTTCATCTGTACAAACAATAGTACGCAAGTATAAACACCATGGGACCACGCAGCCATCATACCGCTCAGAAAGGAGATGCATTCTGTCTCCTAGAGATAAACGTAGTTTGGTGTGAAAAGTGCAAATCAATCCCAGAACAACAGCAAAGGACCTTGTGAAGATGCTGGAGGAAACCAGTAGACAATTATCTATATCCACAGTAAAATGAGTCCTATATCTATATAACCTGAAAGGTTGCTCAGCAAGGAAGAAGCCACAGCTCCAAAACTGCCATAAAAAAGCCAGACTACAGTTTGCAAAAGTGCACATGGGGACAAAGATCTTACTTTTGGAGAAATGTTCTCTGGTCTGATGAAACAAAAAATTAACTGTTTGGTCGTAATGACCATCATTATGTTTTGAGGAAAAAGGGTGAGGCTTGCAAGCCGAAGAACACCATCCCAACCGTGAAGCATGGGGGTGGCAGTATCATGTTGTTGGGCGTACTTTGCTGCTGGAGGGACTGGTGCACCTCACAAAATATAAGGCATCATGAGGAAGGAAAATGAAGTGGATATTTTGAAGCAACATCTCAAGACATCAGTCATGAAGTTAAAGCTTGGTTGCAAATGGGTCTTCCAAATGGACAATGATCCCAAGTATACCTCCAAAGTTGTGGAAAAATGGCTTAAGGACAAGAAAGTCAAGGTATTGGAGTGGCCATCACAAAGCCCTGACCTCAATCTGAGAGAATTTTTTTTGGCAGAACTGAAAAAGCGTGTGCGAGCAAGGAGGCCTACAAACCTGACTCAGTTACACCAGTTCTGTCCAGAGGAATGGGCCAAAATTCCAGCAACCTTTTGTGAGAAGCTTGTGGAAGGCTACCCAAAACATTTGACCCAAGTTAAACAATTTAAAGGCAATGCTACCAAATACTAACAAAGTGTATGTAAACTTCTGACCCACTGGGAATGTGATGAAAGAAATAAAAGCTGAAATAAATCATTCTCTCTACTATTATTCTGACATTTCAAATTCTTAAAATAAAGTAGTGATCCTAAATGACCTAAGACAGGGAATTTTTTCTACGATTAAATGTCAGAAATAGTGAAAAACTGAGTTTAAATGTATATGGCTAAGGTGTATGTAAACTTCTAACTTCAACTGTAAGTATGATATAAGTATAATATTAATATATACATATTTACTTTTAATATTTGTAGTATTTTAAAGATTCAAGTATTGCAAAATAATTGCAAATTTTGCAAAATTAGCTGCAAAAATAAAGGGCATCTCGTGGAGCACTTGCTTCTGTTTCACACATGACAATAAAAGACTGAGTACAAGCTGGTCCTGAATAAATTACTTAATCAATTACAATAATGACAATTGTGCATGTGCACAATTAAATATTTTACTCTATGCTTGTGCATTGTGGGATTTAAATCTATCCAAGTAGCTTGAGTGTTTGGACTACGTTCACCAAAATTAGTTCAGATCCATTTAATGATTCAGTGACCATTTCTGGTGATGCCAGAAGGTTGTGACAAATGAGTGTCTTGTGTGAAATGAGTTAATCACTGAATTAACGATCAAAAGGAAATTTTAATCCTTTAAAATTTGTATGTCTACAGACTAACAAAAAGACTTTATTAGGGGTTTTAAGCATTATATGAACAAAGCAAATCTATAATTTCCCTACAGTCTGTGAGCTGATGAGCATGACTTTTATCAAAAGACAACAATAATTGTCTTATAATAATTATGAGTTTCAAGAACGTCCATACTTTTTTATGTATAAAAAAAGCGTGTCTGCATGTCTATTGACTTCAGTTAAATGCATAAGTGTTCTAAGAACACAGCAGATCTATTTTTTTCCTACAGTTTGTCGACTACACACCAACATAGAGGTAAAAAACAAGGAGCTGATATTAAAAATAGCATTACATATTTAACACAGATCTAGTATTCTGCTTAAATTGGCAAAAACAACAAATCAAACAATTATCTCACAAAAATAATGTAAAAACCATAACTTAATGAAGACTCAGGCACTGATATAAACTCCAATTACAATGTGTACTTAAAAGAAGGATTGTCCTTTGTTTTTTTTTCTGCAGTGCATTTCACGTAATGCTGCCAATCAAGAATGATATGCAGATGAATAACTCTCATTTATATGTTCCTTATCTCTAGATTATTAATTTAGATCAACATCAATGCCGATAAAGAACATGGATACATTTTGAAAAGCAACTTTGTAGAAATGAACGGAGCCGCATTGATTAGACTGCCTGACTGACGGCCTATTATGTAAGGGTTGTTTCGGCTCATGAAACTCATCTGTGATTGGTTGGATGGTCGCTCAATCAGCCCAAAGTAACAAAACACAAAGAATACTGTGTACAAATCCACCATTTGGACTTGGTATGGGTTTAGCTTGGAAAAGTGCAGGGGACAAAAATCACCTTTTTAAAGAGTGTCCCCCATGTCCCCCGTGGCTGGTACGCCCTTGCTTAAAGGACTTTTGAAAGCCCTTGTTTGAATGAACCCATCAATTGTCTCAGTAATATGATTTCTGAAAGGGCAGAGTCTTCCACTGATTTGTCTTTGTGACATTCACAAATAAAGCTATTTCCTTAACCAATCAGCAAACCGTATGCAGACGAGGGCAGATTATAAAGTGTCTTGTCTGCAGATGTGAAAGAAATCAAATGGAAAGAGAAGAAGGATTCTTGGAATCTTGCAATCATTTTAAGATTGACATATCCAGATGTTCAAAGATGGCATACATAGATGCATGAATTATTATTTTTATTCAGTATTTAAAACGGCAAAGTTGCATGGTTGGATGCAGTTCTTAGGATAGCAAAATAGCTAGGCTTATCAACTTTTACAAGGGAGGAGAAAATGGTTATGTGCATCCAATCAAACTCATTGTAACAGCATTTTGGCACAAATGTAAACTGACTTATACTAACACAGTATTTGGCACAGTGTTTGTTCCTTGCAGGATGATTCACTCTTCTGCTGTTGTTTATGCAGTTACAAAACTGTCAGTTTTCCTATTCACCCTGTTATGTTAATAATTTTGCATATTGTTGGGCCTATGCAGTTCAGTCATAAAAAAAAAAAAAAAAAAATAGATTTGAATTATAAATGATTTATTTCATTTTGCATGATAAACAACTTTGGTACTGTGTTGGGTTGCCAATCGATGTCTAATAGGAAATCTCGGTCCTGAAACAAAACCAGTTGAGAACTGATTTAGAAAAAGACAAGCTAACAAAAAGAATATAAAATTGCTCTAAATCTATTTATCCCTGGAAATAAATGTTTATTTCTGTCAAGTTAATCTTTAAAAGATCCTGTAGTGCAGTCTGAATCACATAAAATATGATTAATATTGTGTAAATAGGTCAGGAAGTTTTCCAGGAAAAATTTCTGCTGTTAACCTTTATCCTCTTCATGGCCACAGGCTAAATCTTTGGTTCGAAGGCAAGAGACATGCAAAACCATTCGTTTTGTGGTCCCAAATTCCACCCAGCCATGAATCTTTTACAAATCAAGTGTGGTTCACCACATTCACATAAAAATGTCAGGGCTTTGGAAACGTTCATGGTGTGGTGTGGTGTGGGGGGTGCAGAAGTATGGAGAGAAACCACAGGTCCCCATTGGCTATGACAGAGGTGATCTTGGTCACTTACTCTCAAAACTAAAACATTGTGGGGATTCTTTTTTATTAGTCATTTTGAGTGAATATATGTAAGTATATGTATCCATGGAAGTCAGTTAAGAGGAATTTATTAAAAGAGCTAAAATATTTAAAAAGGTCAAAACTACTTCCGCAAAGAGGAAATCTTGATTCTGTCAACTCAATTGCGCCACTGGTGTCACAAAACAGAATTGCAATAATAATTTTCAAACAGGTTACCTGCACACATCTTCCATTTGGCAAACAAGTGAATTTTCCCACCCCCAAACTAATTCCAGTGGTTGAGCCAATGTTGCTGTATCGGGCTGGTCTGGATGCTCAAACAAACAGAACCACGGTTTTTAAACATTTTGAATGGTTTACTTATCTCTGCACATTAAGCTGGGATCTGAAAATATATTTTAACATTAAACAATTACACTCTTCACTAAAAAGTAAAATTAGTGTTCAAAGGTTTTCATTAGGATCAGAATGGGATCATTGCTTTTGAGCTAGCATTACATTTATGCATTTGGCAGACACTTTTATCCAAAGTGGTTTAAACTGCATTCAAGCTATACATTTTATCTGTATATGTATTATGATTCAAACACATTACCATGCCACTACTAGGCCAATACTCTACCAGTTGAACTACAGGAACAGTTGCTTGTGTTGGTGGTCTCAAATATGCATTCCATCCACATATGTGTGATAAGAACAGTAATTTAGAATTTGAAGTAGGTGACAGAGAGGCAAAAGATTTGTAGTTTTGATGTCCTGTTAAGATCTAAAAAGGTCTCTACGTAATGTCCTCATGTAATTAAAGACAAGATATACAGTGAAAATACTTTCTTCAGTTTACCGGAACCCACTAGAAGTACACAATGTTCAGAACAAAACAGAGCGTTTTCTTCCAATATCTACTGGAGCTGTCAGGATGAATTGTTGGTTAGAGTTGGTTCTGTTGCAGACAGATAGAAATAAATATTAAGGCTTATTGAGATTCCACTTTATGAAATGGGACAAAATAACATTGTGAACACACTCAGTGGTTGTGCGAATACCTGCTTGAAATAGAAGTAGTGTACAATATTAAAGTGATTGTGTTTCATTTGTGCCCCTCAATATATTGGTATGTATTCTCTCTCTCTCTCTCTCTCTCTCTCTATATATATATATATATGTACACTGGCGGCCAAAAGTTTGGAATAATGTACAGATTTTGCTGTTTCGGAAGGAAATTGGTTCTTTAATTCACCAAAGTGGCATTAAACTGATCACAAAGCATAGTCAAAACATTACTGATGTAAAAAACAGCACCGTCACTATTTGAAAAAATTCATTTTTGATCAAATCTAGACAGGCCCCATTTCCAGCAGCCATCACTCCAACACCTTATCCTTGAGTAATCGTGCTAAATTGCTAATTTGGTACCAGAAAACCACTTGCCATTATATCAAACACAGCTGAAAGCTATTTGGTTCAATAAATGAAGCTTAACATTGTCTGTGTTTGTTTCTGAGTTGCTACGGTATGCAATAGACTGGCATGTCTTAAGGTCAATAATGGCAAAAAAGAAACAGCTTTCTCTAGAAACTCGTCAGTCAATCATTGTTTTGTGGAATGAAGGCTATACAATGTTTGAAACTGCCAAAAAACTGAAGATTTCATACAAAGGTGTACACTACAGTCTTCAAAGACAAAGGACAACTGGCTCTAACAAGGACAGAAAGAGATGTGGAAGGCCAGATGTACGACTAAACAAGAGGATAAGTACATCAGAGTCTCCAATTTGAGAAATAGACGCCTCACATGTCCTCAGCTGACAGCCTCATTGAATTCTACCCGCTCAACACCAGTTTCATGTACAACAGTAAAGAGAAGACTCAGGGGTGCAGGCTTTATGGGAAGAATTGCAAAGAAAAAGCCACATTTGAAACCGAAAAACAAAAAGAAAAGGTTAGAGTGGGCAAAGAAACAGACATTGGACAACAGATAATTGGAAAAGAGTGTTATGGATCTTAAATTTTCGACATAGAGTCATGTGACAAAACAACATGGCACAATCTCTGCTGAGTTTGTATTTGGGAGAAACAGCAACAAAATTACATCTGGTAAGAAACTTCATTAAGTTTTTACATTGAAACCTATCAAAAGTCAAAAGAGTTAAGTCTCTAGAGTCATCCGATGTGCCAATTTAAAAATGTCATTGATTTATTGCAAAACGCTTTATGCTGTTATACACAATGATGTATGTGGACTATAGGCTCATTTTTCTAAAAAAAAAAAAAAAAAAAAAAAAAAGTTGCCTTGAGGCTTTTTATGGAGTTAGGATGAAAATAAGGTGCATTTCAAACTATTCTGATACCAGTGCAGACAGACAGCACACTGGAGGTTAAGTCATTCCCTAATTAGGGAACAAAGGAGCATCCTATAACTTTCCAATGCAGCCAAGTGCATTCACTCCTAACATTTGGTCAAATGTTCAGTTTCAGGCTGCAGATGATGTTTGGACCACTCAACATGTTTGGCAGACATGGGACAATGTTTATCAGTACTACTTTTTATTTTAACATGGTTGGCAGTGATTGGACAATGCTGACCATTGCTTTGAATTAGAATTAATTGTGCTAATTTCTTATTGGTAAAATGCTTCAGCACTGGCTATCACATTTGTTTGACTGTGAAAATAGAGAACAGTGATTGGATGATGCTGGCCTTTTGAATCAAAATGATTTATGATAATTTCTGATTTAATGGCTGTAACGTCTCAAAAACATGAATAACCAACAATCCTGGAAACAAAATAAACAATCTGATTAAAAAATAAATCTGACTTTCTATAGCTTGGTATTTATTTAAAATTTCAAAACGTAGTCCCATGTCCACATACAGTATGTGGACCTCAATTTTTAGCAAAACGATTTAGTCTAATATATTATATATCAGGGACGTGCGTTCCATATAAGCAGGGCTTAACCTAACTCTCAGTTGAGCAGCACGGACCGTTATTCATTTATTCGCTTTTGCGCCACCCTCAGATATAAGCGCTTTATGTTACGCTTTCTCTGACTTAGGGTACATTTACACTACAACGATGTACTAAAAACGGAAACGTTTATCCTTTGCGTTTTTTAAAAGTTTCGTGTACAGACGCCAACGTTCACACAGATCCGCGAAAACGACTAAAAACGCTGTATTATGCATGCCAGGCCAGTAGTTGACGATGTCACTTTGTAAAGAAATACTATGCGCCTGCGCACATAAGTATTCTTCCACAGAGCGGTGAATTCAAAAAATTAAGATGGCAAAAGCATCGAGCAATTTTGTCTGGACGAACGATGAGGTTGCTTTATTACTACAATTACTTTGCTGGAGAAGCGTCAATAAACTCAATTTTGAGCAACACAAACACAGTCCTGTAGTCCGCCATTGTAGTTTTGAATGTCTCGCGCGTTGTTTTGAAGTACTCGCGGGGCATGCCTATAGACTGAACTCTCGAGATTATTCAGTAAACTCTGCTCATTTTTACCATCACTTCATCTCCTGCCTCCTTCTGTATTCCCCCTGCTGACTCTTGGGCTGGTAGGAGAGTAAGTTAACATAAGCTGTTGATGTTGACTGGTTTTGGATATCAGACAGAACTCTGATATATGGATATCTTCCAACGGAGAGAGAGGTCTTGTGTACACTGGATCTAACATGCATTTTCACTGCCTCATGTATTCATATTCTAAGCATATCATTGAATACTGTCCATGGCATCACATCTCTGTCTATAGGCTATATACATAAGCAGTGGGTGAATGAATTGCAGGGTAAAGGTACATCAAATAAAATTAAGTAAATAAATAACATTTAAAATACAAATACATTTTTCCCATCTGAATCCATACATTAACTTCAAGATTTTCAAATAGCAGGTTCTGCCTACTGGACAATGTTCACACTCCATAAAAAAACACTCCAAATGAATAAATTGTTGATTATTGTTATTTGCACAGACACCAGTATTCATATTGATAATTATACATCTCAAATTGATGCCTATCAATCCATCATTCTTTATGTAACACGCATGATGTCATCATTTTCACAAATTCACGTTTTTGTATGTTTACACGGAGACGATAATGGCATCGTTTTCAAAAACTTGCACTTTGAAACCCGTTTTCAAAAGTCTGCGTTTTCAGGCTCCAAAACGCAGTTGTCGTGTAAACAAACAGCCAAAACACATACAAAGTTTTTTCATTTTTAGTTGAAAACTTTGTCGTGTAAACGGCCGCTTAGGCTATGTTCAGACTGCCATTAAAAATCCAATTGTATCCAGATGAGTTTTGATAGTCTGGACAGCAAAAAACCACATGAAATCAGATTTTTCCATATCTGATTCAAACCACATTGGGAGGTGGTTTCAAATGCGATTGAAATCTGATTTTTTCAGATGCGTCTCAGTCCGGACACTCTGGCGTCTCAATTTGGATTTCAAATGGTCTTTTGCGTCACTCTTAACGTGACGCACAACGATGGTGTCAAAAATCTGTGACTGCAGCACGGAACATCACAATGGCTATGTCTCGTTTGGAAGGATGCGTCCTCCGGAGGTCGCATTTGTCGGCCGCATACGTCATCGAGGCTGTCTCATTTCAGAAAAGCGAGTAGGACACTTCGAATGCAGCCTTCGAATGCAAACTTCTTTCACGGGAATTTGGAGGATGCAAGAGGTGTACCCTTTGTGGGATCTCACAACCCACAATTCTTTGCTTCAACGGAAATGTCTAAAAAAAAATAACGCCAATTTGCCCGTAAATATGATGTTCAAACGCAAGTAATGTTAATTCCCAAGTTGAAGTACCTCAGTAGACGGGTGCAGAGTATATAATATGTAAAATTATATTTATAATTAAAGTATTAGACTAAAAGTACACCTGTAAAATCCATTTTCTTTTCTCTCTACATCATTATAACATTATACATTCCCTTCCAAAGAGACTTTGTTCCCTTCTCACTCAAAGCGCTCACGCTTATTAAAAAAATGGCATGCTGTCATAGCAACCATGTTACGTTCCATTTCCGTTTGTCCTACGAAGGCCGTCTCGTTTAAACGAGACTTGTTTAAAGGAGGACACTCAGTATACTGCAGCCTTCAAAGGACGCGACCTCTGGAGGACGCATCCTTCTAAACGAGACACAACCAATATTTACCAGTCTTCAGGAGTTCTGCACCGCGACTGGACAGGGCGCTTATTTGGAGAGCGAGATGATGCACCTCCATTTTTCCCGCATCTGTTTCGAAAGCAACCCATGCAGATAGGTTGGTTATGTCTGAACGCGCAAATCTGATTTGATCACTTGCAATTAATAGTGTGGACAGTCTGCCTGAAAATATCTGATTTGAGAAAAAAATCAGATTTGCCTGCAGTCTGAACATAGCCTCAGATTCAATGCACTGTTCATTCAAACTGAATCACGCCTGCTACTACAAATGACCAAGATAAGGATGCTTATCTAAACAAGTAAGCCAATCAGTCACGCTATCTGATAGGCTAGATTTTTGTTTTGCGTCAACACATTCAAGTTCACATAACTAATGCGTTATTAAGGGCTAAAATGAATATAGTGTAAGCACTGATGACCTATGTGGATTTGGCAAAGTTAATTTCAGTTAAAAATTGAGAAACTATCGAAACTTAAACAAGCGAGCGACTTTTACAACAAAGTGAAGGAGATATTCATTCGCTAGGAGAGACGCATTAATTTTGTGTTCCAGTAAGGTAAGTTAATATGTTTATTAAAAATCTGTGTTATTGATACTAGGTCACTGTTTCTGGTTAGGCTGAGGCTATGAATTAGTGATCTGGCAATCATGTCCTTATTGTGTTATGCTCTTGTCTGTTTTATAGTTCTAACGTTAAAAATACGACTGCCGTGTTTACGTTACATTTGCATTGTTCATTCAGGTTAAGATTGTTGTCTTTGGTGGTCAGATTAGTTAATTGCTGCTGTCCATTCCAGTGTTTCTGAACTGTTGAAGAGTGACATAGTAAAACTAGTAACTTTTTATTTTTGTTGTACGTCAAAACAAGCTCTTCTGGCACTATTAAACTCTGTTTCAGGACCTAGAGCTAGGCTTGCAATGCCAAATTAAACTTTATAAACGGTCAACTGTGTTACAGTCAACCCTGTTACCTTTCTAATAAATGTTTCCCTAATATATATAACATTTTAACACTTAAACGTATTTATCTAATCATATAGCATTCTTCAACAAAATGGAAAAATCACTCATCTCATAGAATGAGTGGATCCTTTGCTCATACTGTTTCATCCTGCTTTGCTCTCACCTGAACAGGAGCCTCTGGAAATGAATGGCACATATTATTCAGAAAAGGAAAAAAAGAAAAACAACTCCTCAGGGCTTTCAGGTCTGTATCATGCTCTTGGTATCTTACATATCTGTCAGCCTCAGGGCTCTGCCTAACATGGCAAAAGGCTTTTTAAACCAAAATGAGAACACTGAAAAGCTTTATCTTTTCAATGGCAACCACTGCAATTCAAGTAATTCAAGTTTAAACTATACAGAGAATGTTTTTTCTTGTTCAGTTAAGTGTTCAAACGAATCTTTAAGTATCAGGCTTATTCCAAGACAAAACAGTTTCAACTCAGGTTTTACTGAGTGTGCACACTATATTGATTCACTATTGGAATGGTCTACTGCCAAATAGTACTATGTGCTGGACCTAGATCAATAAATTGACTTTTCTTACGAAATGTTCTGTCACTTTAGCTGACTTTGCTCATTTAGCAATACAGAAGCTGTTATAGTTCACTCCATTTTCGCACTTGTTTTCACTGCCTCTGAATTCTTCAAAATGGCTCATGTTGCCTGAGACAGCCTAATAGGATTGTGAAAACATTGTTGTACTGCTGTCTTCCCTATAGCTGGCTTGTTTTTTCAAAATGAGAAATCACATTTTAGTTGAGATTGACTGCATTAATAAAATGCTAGCTGAGCAAAGTGAGAGGGTAATTTTTAGCAGTATATGATAAATAACTGGCAATAACTACTCTGGGTCCATTACACACCAGCTTTTGTGTCATTTGTATGACTGTCACAGAGCCTGAAAATTGAAGGTTGGTGGGTGGTGAGCAGGGGTAAAGGGAACCATAATTACATTACATGTGTAAGAAAATGCATATAGGCCTACTGGTGAACAACCAAGAAGTCCAGCAGGTACAATGTATACTGACCAGGTACACTATAAAAATTTTTTTTTTTTTAAATGCTACAGTAAAACCTAATTGGTTGACTGTAAGTTACCTTATTATATATGGTGACATTTTGCCTATATTTGATTTACTGGGACAATACATGCAATTTAAAAAAAAAAAAAAAAACTGTTACCTTTCTGGAAGGCTCTTGTGGAGCAAAACCTTTTTTTTCTTCATGTTTATATGTTGTAGCAAGTTTGTAATTCGAGCAATGGTGGAGTCAGGAGGCAGCGAACTGTCAGTGTGAGTATTTTATTACTCTTCAGCATCACTCAAAAACTCAGTAACCACCTAAAACACACAAACGCGTCGTATTGCTACAGATGCAGGAACAGTCTCTCTGATTCTACTCTCTCTCTATCACTCTGATGCCTCGTGTCCCTTTTTATGTCTCCCTCCGCCATCACTACAACAAGAAACAGGTGTTGGAGATATTGACAACCCAGGTGACAAGCCTTACCACTCTCTCTCTCTCCCGCAGACAGCCACACGACCACACCCCCATCACCACATATCCCTACTGCCCGACTCAGGCCAGGGCAACATCCAGCCTGCCTACATTTCTGGAGAGAAAGTCAGCCACAGCCATCTGCGCCTCTGGTCTGTGGATCACCTCAAATTTGAATGGCTGAAGTGCCAGGTACCAACGGGGGATACATGCATTGGTATCCTTCATGCAGTGGAGCCACTGGAGTGGGGCGTGATCTGAACAGAGGGTGAAGGCCCACCCCAGCAGGAAGTAGCGGAGAGTGAGGATGGCCCACTTGATCCACGGTGCTGTACTTAGTCTCTCTCAGCGAGAGCTTACAACTAATGTACAGCTGCTCCCCCTCCACCTCCTGTGAGAGCACTGCCCCTAGCCCTCTGTCAGATGCATCCGTCTGCAAAATAAAGGAGAGAGAGAAATTAGAAGCATGTAAAAGTGGCCCCCCACAAAACGCCGATTTTTTTATTTTTTTATTTTCAGGAAAGCCTGTTGGCACAACTCCGTCCACTGGACCAGATCGGGGGCCCCCTTTCTAGTAAGATCAGTCAGTGGGCTGGTGATGTCAGAGTAACTACGCACAAACAGTCAGCCCCAAAAACTGTCTCGCCTCCTTTTTGGTCTTGGGCCACGGAGAGGCAGCGATCGCTGCGGTTTTGTTAACCTGGGGACACACCTACCCGTGGCCCAAGTGGAACCCCAGATACCGAACTTCCACCTGCCCAATTGTGCACTTCTTCGGGTTGGCCGTGAGCCCCACCCATCACAGCGACCTCAGGACAGCTCTCAGATGTTGCATGTGCCGCCGCCAGTCATTACTATAGATAATAATATCATCTAAATACACAGTGGCATATGCTGTATGTGGTCTGAGAACTTTGTCCATGAGACGCTGAAATGTGGCCGGGGCTCCAAACAAACCGAACAGAAGGGTCACAAATTGATGTAAGTTGAACGGTGTGGAAAAAGCCATTTTTTTCTCAGAAGATTGGAGTTAAAGGGATCTGCCAATAACCCTTTGTTAAGTCCAGTGTCGAATAAAATTGAGCCGTGCCCAACCGATCGAGCAGTTTGTCAATCTGAGGCATTGGGTACGCGTCAAATTTGGACACAGCGTTCACTTTACGATAGTCTACATAGAACCGGACCGTCCCATTGCTCTTAGGTGCCAGAACAACCGGGCTGGCCCAATCGCTATGCGACTTTTGTTATGCCCATATCAAGCATCACCTCTAATTCTTCCTTAACTACCTTTTTTGTGTTCAGGAAGGCGATAGGGGTGGCTACAAACTACCACCTCTGGGGTTGTCTCGATGTGGTGCTCTGAGGTTCGTGCAACCGGGGAGAGGCGAGAACATGTCCGAAAATTCTGATTGCAACTTGGCCACGTCTGTGAGCTGCAACGGTGAGAGGTGGTCTCCACACAGGACCGGGGTGAATGAATTTGGTATGAGATTCACCTCCGGCCCGAGCTTTGCCCTCTCAGGGACTACCATCGCTAAGGCCACAGGGACCACCTCCATGATTTTAGGAGGTTGAGGTGGTAAACTTGACGTGCTCCGCCCCATCCGTTCGCTTAACCTCATAAACGAGATCTCCGACTCGCCGTGTGACCTCAAAAGGCCCTTACCAATTGGTGAGTAATTTAGAGCTTGAGGTGGGCAGTAATACAAGCACTTTATCTCCCGGTGTGAATTCCCGTAGTCGAGTGCCTCTGTCATACAGCCAGCTTTGACGTTCCTGAGCTTGGAGCAAATTCTCTTGTGTTAATCAACCCAAAGTGTGGAGTTTTGCTCTGAGATCAAGAACGTACTGAATTTAGGGGGGCCTGGGTATCTCAGCAAGTATTGACGCTTACTACCACCCCTGGAGTTGCAAGTTCAAATCCAGGGCATGCTGAGTGACTCCAGCAAGGTCTCCTAAGCAACCAAATTGGCCCAGTTGCTAGGGAGGGTAGAGTCACATGGGGTAACCTCCTCATGGTTGTGACTAGTGGTTCTTGCTCTCAATGGGGCGTGTGGTAAGTTGTGCATGGATCACAGAGAGTAGCATGAGCCTCCACATGCGGAGTCTCTGTGGTGTCATGCACAACGAGCCATGTGATAAGATGCGTGTATTGACTGTCTCAGAAGTGGAGGCAACTGAGACTTGTCCTCCGCCACCCGAATTGAGGTGAGTAACCGTGCCACCACGAGGACCTACTAAGTAGTAGGAATTGGGCATTCCAAACCGGGAGAAAAGGGGATAAAAAAAGAACGCACTGAATTTCATTTTTACTGTTTGAAGGTCCCTCCTCCCAAGCTTCCCCTATGACGTCGAGCACGCCACTCGGCCGATGCCCATACAGCAGCTCGAATGGGGAAAACCTTGTGGAGGCTTGCAGGACCTCTTGCACTGCAAATAACGGGGGTTCGAGACACTCATCCCAATTCTTATTAATCATATTTTTTAAGGTTTTATTAAATCGTTCCACAAACCCATCTGTTTGTGGGTGATAAACACTGGTGTGAATCAATTTAATACCTAACAATTTGCATAGTTCGTGTAGTGTTCACGACATAAAGGTGTAGTGCCTTTATCAGTGAGGACTTCTTTTGGAATCCCCACTCGGGAGATTATTCTGAAGAGTGCCTCCACAACACTACATGCCGAGATGTTGCGTAGGGGCACTGCTTCCGGATATTGCGTTGCATAGTCCACCAGAACTAACACAAAGCGATGCCCGCATGCAGTCCGTTCTAATTGCCCAACGAGGTTCATGGCAATTCTCTCGAAGGAGACCTCAATCAGCGGTAGGGGGCGCAATGGCGCTTTTGGGGGGGGGGGCGGTGGATTCACCAACTGACATTCATGGCACGCCACACACCAAAAAAATGGGCCATTATTCGGTTCAGCATTTTTTCTCATGACCTAAATGGCCAGCCATTGGATTATAGCGAGCCGCCTGAAAGAGGCTTTCCCGACGACTCTTCGGTACTAATAACTGGGTTGTATTTTCTTTTATTTGAGTGTCCTACGTCACTTGATACAGCCGATCTTTAATAATCAAAAAATGTGGGTACATGAGTGCGACATCCAGCTGGAGCTGTTGACCATCGATGACTCTCACTTGGTCAAATGCGTGTTTGAGTGACTCATGTGACTGCTCCAGAGGGAAATCCCCCTCAGGGAACCCCCTGAGGACGGGAACTCCCTCTCTTGCATCATCCTGACATGGAGCAGACGTAGACGGCCCTGGCACTGCCTCTCCAGCCATAGCATTGCACGTCACACACCGAGACAACATTTTACAGGACCCATCCACACATATTTCCCTTCTTAAAATCAGTCCAATTTGTTCCCAAAATCAGTGGATGGGTGAGGCGGGAATTAACCACGGCCTCTACTCTATGCTTTTTTCCCCTGAATAGTATCTCAGTGGTAACCACCGGATACATGTGAATATCCCCATGCACACACAACACCCTCACCCATTTATTCGTGCCCAATGCCACATCTTGCAACAAGCGTTGGTGAATAGAGGTTTGAGAACAGCCTGAATCCACCAAAGCTTGGTATGTATCACCTTTTAGACCCACTGGTATACGATACGTCCCTGTCCGATCGGGGGTGGCCCATGGAGCGTCAGGGATCCGGACCATTGACACGGGGAAGGACCCTCTAGATCGGGAAAGGAGTTTGGGTGGGGATCCTCCCCACCTCCGGGGAGACAGAACAGGACGGAAAGGGGAGGGGCAGGGGTTGAGATGCAGGGGAGAGAGAGGAGAGAGAGAAGGAATCTCCAGCCTCCTCCAGCGAGCCGGGCAGTGGCACTGGACCCACTCTGCCATCCCCCGAGGAAGCTTGGAGATGAATTGCTCCAGTGTCACTAGGATGACGGTTCTCTCAGCCAGCAACTATTTCCGGCAGGCATCCCGGAGCTGTTTTGCAAAAGCGAATGTGTGGCCGTGTTTCCCAAATTTCAGGGACCTGAATCTGGCGGTTCTGTTCAGGACTACAGCCAACCTGTTGCACGATGGCCTTTTTCAGATGTAGATAATCAAGGAGGCTGGTGGCAGGAAGTTTTTGGTCTGCTAGTTGTGCTTTCCCGTAGAGGAGCGGTAACAGCAGTCTTCTCAAACAGGTCGAGGTAGGCCTCAGGATCATCACTCGGCCCCATTTTGATGAGGGTCACCGGTGCTGAGATCTCCGGGGTCATAGCGGCAGCCTCCTCTCTGTCGATCAGGCTTCCGATCATCTGCATGAGCCTGGAGCAGGAGTTGGAAACGCTGTTTCTGCTCCAGGTGTAACTCCATGAGGGCCTGATGTTGACTTTGCTGGATGCCAGGCAGGGACTTGATGACTTCATCCAGCGGTGAAGATTCCATGACGATGTTACCTCAGATCGCTCCTGGGTCAAAAGCCGGGTGGACTGTCCTGATCCTCAGCCACTTGCCTTCCTGGAGCCACCTTCCAAACCACCAGACCCCGTACACTTCCTGGAGCAGCCTCCCAAACCTTCGGACCCCGCTCCCTTCCTGGAGACTCCTCCCTGGCCTCCTGGTTGTCTGCAGGCTCCTCCCTGGCCTCATAATCATCCTCCGGATCCTTCCTGGTGTGCTTGGCCCTGCCCTCCTTTCCATCCATCATTGGGTGCCAGGAGTCGCACTTTGGGGGGTGGTGTTCTGTCACACTGTGAACCCCTTTTTGGCATCTTTCTGTGTCCAAGAACTCTTATGTTGAAATGTACTTTAGTCTTCCTCGTCAAGGCTGTGTTCCTGATTTCATCCCTCATTGTTTCTAGCTGTCTCTTGTTTGGTCATTAGTCTTCATTTGTATGTATAGCCCTCATGTTTCCCTTTAGTCTTCATCGGTGCTTGTTCATTTGTTAGTATGTTAGTTGATGTACGTTACATACAAAGATAGCCAGCAAACTGCTATTGCGTTTTGTTTCCTTTTGTACCAGTGTTTGATTTTCATAATTATTCCTTTAATAAATACAAATAGTACTGTGTTTGGATCCACGCCTCTCGCCTCGTCCTTCCAAACAGCGTAACAATTATTAGCCATTGATCATGGAAAGGCAAATTTGGATTAACTGTAAATCATCTTGTGGGCTTTTATTTTACTATTAAGTGTTATAGGTGATTTTCAGTAGGGTACAAAGCAGACTTTAGTAGTAGAAGTTTATTATAGTAGAATGATATGATACTGTTATATCAACATTAAATCAGTTAAAGGGATGGTTCACCCAAAAATGAAAATTCTCTTAATATTTACTCACCATCATGCCATCCCAGATGTGTATGACTTTCTTGCAAGTGAATGGGTACCAACATTTTGAAGCACCAAACAGCAACAATATAATATATTTTATGTTATGATTCTTAATATTAAAACAGAGAGTCTTGATATTGTTCAGCTTATTTATTTAGCACGCACACATTCAACTGATGCACTGCTCAACTGTTGCACTGCTCAACTGTCCGGGTAGCAACACAGAACACCGGAACCAGAATTACATGTTATCAGGCATAACATCACATCTTCCCCCCCCTTTTAAAAGGTAAATAACTTTCCTTAGAATTCTTTACTTCTATTAAATTGCTCTCAAGCAAAGAATAACACATTTTCACAACAATTGCATTTTTATTTTATTTTTTTCAGTCCCTACACCATTCAACAATTCTCAATAAGCCTTTCAGGAGGCCTAACAGTACGTTTTGGTCTAGAATACTTTCCAGGGGAAACGGTAACCTCTTTTGTCATATCTGAGTCTGTATAGTCCACTGAACTGTCATCTGCTTGTGCTTTATTGGAAGCATTAGAGATCCCTGGATCATGTGGTTTCAGATCAGGTTCTTGAACTGTGACTTGCGGTCTCAAGTCCACATGGTTCCTTCTCAGTTTTGTAGCATGCTCTGTTTGGATCTCGTATGAACGTGGAACCAGTTCTCTTTTCACACGACCCTGTTGTGCCCATGTGCCTGTTACATGTTTTGCCATTAGCTGGACATGGTTTTGTCATGTGTGTGCCTCCACATCTGTCGCATTTACTTTTTGGCATTTTCCCTCTTTGTTCCTTTTGTAAAATGTTTTGTTTGCTGCTCCTCTCTTTTTACAGCATGCACTGTAGCACCATCTCTCTGCAGTTCCTTAACCTGTGCACGAGTTTTCTCAACTGCTTTACACATATTGATTGCTTTCTCCAGTGTCAGTGCTGGTTCACGTAACAATCTTTCTCTGAGATTATTATCGGGAATACCGCAAACTATTCTGTCTCTCACTAGTGAATCTCTTAAATCTCCAAATTCACAAGTCTTAGTGTGTGCAATTCAGCAAGGTACTGATCGAAACTCACTCCTTGTTTCTGGTCAGCAGAGAAAAACTTGTATCTTTCAAAAGTGACATTTATTTTAGGCACAAGTATTCCTCAAATCTTTCCATAAGAACAGTCAGTGTTACATTTGCATTGTTGAGTTGAAAGCTATTATAGATGTCCAGTGCATCCTCACCGATTACGTGCAAAAAGATAGAGGCCTGTAGCTTCTCATCTTCCCCTCCCGCACCACTTGCAGCAAGATAAATGTTGAATCTTTGCTTAAAATGTTTCCAGTTATCAGCCAGATTACCGCTGAGCTGCATAGGTGATGGTGGATTTAACTTTTCCATGACGACAAACACTCAAGTGTTCTCTTTGTTTTCGATGCTGACAGTTTCGTGAACTGCTTTTATGTGCATCCATGTACTGCTTCACCTGCACCCGCTCACACGCGCTTGCAGCTGTAGCTCTCTGTGCAGGTCTAGCTCACCGTGGGTCCGATCGCTGGCAATTTATTCACAAACAGTCTCTCTTTGAACTTGTCGGTGATCACCAGTCTGTATTTCTGTCACCATGTTATGCTCTTAATAATATGACAGAGAGTCTTGATATTTGTTCAGCTTATTTATTTAGGACTCACACATTGCACTCGATGCACTGCCTGACTGTCCAGGTAGCAAAACAGAACACCGGAACCAGAATTACATGTTATCGGGCATAACATCACACTGTTTACAGAACAATAATTGAGTCCTTTTTTCTGTAAATTGTCCTCCCTGCCCCGCAGGTGGCGATATGCACTAATATTGTGAATCACCAAAAACAAAAGAAGAATGTGAAAGTGGAGATTTATAGTAAAAAAAAAAAAAAAAAAAAGACTTAAATAGTGATCTGTTTCTCACCCACACTTATCATATTGTTTCTGAAGGTATAGATTTAACTATTGGAGTCTTATAGATTAATTTAAAGCTGCCTTTATGTCCTTTTGGAGCTTCAAAATGTTGGTACCCATTCACTTGCATTGTGAGGACCTAAAGAGCTGAAATATTCTTCTAAAAATCTTCGTTTGTGTTCAGCAGAAGTTAGTTATACACATCTGGCATGAGGGTGAGTAAATTATGAGAGAATTTACATTTTTGGGTGCACAATTCCTTTAATGAAACATACAGTTATGTACTGTAAAATATAAAAATTCCAAATACCAAAATGCCATTCAGTAAAAGCCTAATACATTGTTTCCTTATTTTGTACAGTGAATTATTATTATTTTTTGCAGTTTGTTTGTTTGATTGTTTTACATTGTACAAATACTAATGCACTTACAAATATGGACTGATGAACACACACACACTGTAAAGCTTTCTTATGAATTAATGATGGTTTATAAATGCCCATATATGTGATGTTAAGCACATATAATGTTTCAAATAATTGCATCAGCATCTACTAAGGCAGCTGAAGACAATTACTTTGCAAGGTTTCATAGCCACAGAACTAGCAAAACAAGTTTTTGCTTTTATAGCCAAATGTGGACAAACATGTGATGTCTGATCTCAGAGAGTTAATCAAAGCCACTTGAAGGCTTTGTCTGAAGGTTTTGATCATGTAACAAATATTGAATTTCCCTATAGTTAAAAAAAGCCACTGATATTGAATGCAAGTAAAGTCAAAGAGTGCTTGGCTTTCATCAACAGATTATTCCTTAATCATTGCTTTTAAGGCCAAATAGTTTCAAGCCAACAGGATTTGTACAGGTGAATAAGTGTATAGCATGTTTATCAAGATCAAGTTAAAAAACCCTTCTGAAAAACATATACTCTTGTTTGAACCGTTTTATTAATAATCCATTCAAGGCAGTGTGTTACATTGATTCCACTTACTGGACACTTATTAAAAACCTTTGATTTAATGACCTTGAACAAAACTGAAAATAATAAATACGATTTTTGATGATTTCAGGGGTTTTTATTAGCTACATAAATTTGTAAAAAAAAAAAAAGAAAAACATATTATATTTGCCATATTGCCTCAAAATCAACCTTTAGACGCCACATATTTTGCAGTGCATAGTGACAAACAGGTGTTTAGGAAAGTGCTGCGGTACTTTTTATTGCTATTTAGTGTTTTGGGAGATAATAAAATCAAAGGAGCCTTTTAGCCCCGTTCTATCCTACCCTTTTAACAAAATCATTGTAACACTGCCTCGAGTGGCTTATTGCTTTAATTACTTTTATATGTATTTTTTCAATAAAAAGTTAGATTTGTATTCAAAATTATTCTAGATGTAGAATGGTTGCAGTTGTTTGCATTACAC
The DNA here is from genome assembly GCF_019703515.2 of Myxocyprinus asiaticus. Taxonomy (NCBI): domain Eukaryota; kingdom Metazoa; phylum Chordata; class Actinopteri; order Cypriniformes; family Catostomidae; genus Myxocyprinus; species Myxocyprinus asiaticus. Next base: position 43,771,862 of record NC_059352.1, on the reverse strand, counting down.
ACGCACACACACGGAGAGAGAGAAGGGAGATACTTGGAGACCTTTGTAATTAGAGATGGAGCAGGAGAGCATTCAATGTCCGAACACAAAACAAATATTGTGCTAGAGTCCATGCTGGAACGGTCAAGACCTTTCCAGCTGCATTGAACATCTTCCCTGTGTGAGAGTAGAAATTATCTGCAGAGTTGTGTGTGCAAGTGTGTTTACCAAAGTCATATTTCTGAAAGTCTGTTGACAAGAGTTTCAGCCCCCTGTGGTATTACATAATAAACCAAAAGATAACAAGCCTGTTCTGTGTTCAGCAAAACATGAATGAAAATACATGGTTATGTGTGATACAAGACTATTTTAACCAACGCATAAGAAATGGTAAAACTAGAGATTTAAGTTTCCCAATGTTTACATTTACAGTACCTTTAATCATTTAGCACAGTCTTTTACAACCTTATTTGTCTTATGTATCCCTACATACCTATCAATAAGACTCAGTTAGGCTACTTGAAATCCTAATTCATATTATATAGTCAAAAACAAACAAACAAATATACTGTAGGTAACAAACAGACTCATAAAGTAGCACATATACTCTGTCATCCAAACAAATTCATAGAACTCACTCAATGTTTTGCTTTTTTCCTCAAAGAATCCAAAAAAATCATGAGATTATTCATGATGAATAATTTTTATCTATAATTTTTATCCCAACCTGGTAACAAAGCAAAATAAAAAAATCTTTCCAAGTGATACTTAGCAAATGCTTTTATCCAAAACAACTTACAAATGAGGAAAGTCACAAGCACTTTCGTAGATTTCCCAAATATTTCTTGCTTTTATGGACCTTGTTCTTCCACTTTCTACTTTGAATGATCGTATTTTAGTCATTTGGAAATCTACTTTCTGAATAGGTATTACCTCTAGTGTTACCATTTAATATTATCAGTTTTGTAATTCATTAGTCAAACTCCCCTGAAGGATTGTAGATGTGAAAAAACAAAGTGCATTAATTAGTTATTTTAGCTTATTTTAATGTACAATAATGGGTTCATGTACTGTCAGCCAGTCATTGTCACAAAATAACTACTTCCTGGTGATATTGTTTGGGTTTATTTTGTGATAATGACTGCCTGACTTTACACTATCTCCTATCAACTGAATGTTGAATTGACCAATTAAAATCAGGTATTCCAGACAGACGTGTAATAATCCATCCCCTTAAACTCCCCAAAGGGGTGCACTATATTGCGAAAAATATTTACGCTTAAAACCTTTAAGTCTCCATATACATAAATCAGGCATATGCGGTATCATTTGAAAGCTTAGAATCTGAACTAGTCAGAGATAAGCATCACTTCTGCTTAAAATATCAAAATAAGGCCTGAAAACATTTGTGTTGAAAATTATCGCACCCCAGAGGTAATGGGGTAGAAATATTTATATAAGAATAAAAGTCCTTCATAGCACCTAGAAGGACAAGTCGTATATCAAATGAAAGCTCTCACTCTCAGGAATGTGACTGTATACAGATAATTATGTTATAAAAGATTTTCAAAAGAATCACAAAGTGAAATATATTTCTGTAAGTCATCAAATACAAACGTCTCATTTATGCTCCGATAACTGCTGATGTGAGCCCCAAATAGCAAAAAACGTCATGGTTACTGGTGTAACCTCCATTCCCTGATGGAGGGAACGAGACGTTGGTGTCGATGTAGTGACACTAGGGGTCACTCTTGGGAGCCCGAGACACCTCTGGTCTTTGATAAAAGGCCAATGAAAATTGGCGAGTGGTATTTGCATGCCACTCCCCCGAACATACGGGTATAAAAGGAACCACTCATTCAGGTTTTACGCTGAGGAGCCGATATAAGGTCCGGCCATTTCAGCGGGTAGTTCAGCGTTGTGGCAGGAGGGACCAACGTCTCGTTCCCTCCATCAGGGAACGGAGGTTACACCAGTAACCATGAGGTTCCCTATCCGTCACTCACTCGACGTTGGTGTCGATGTAGTGACACTAGGGGTCCCTATACAAAACGCCACAAGGCTGAACGGTGTTATGTGAACTGGTGGTGTGCGGTGGGCAGACTTACTGTGTGCCTCATAGCCAGCACACCAGGTCGACACGTAACCTCCCCCAACACAGTTATGAGTGTCGAACGGCCCTTTTTGGGGACAAGTCGACTACCCAAAGATAGAGATAGGCTTAACCCAGTCGTGGCCTCTTTCCCCTTCTCTTTTTCCACTCCCTAAAAAAGAAGGGGGATTATCCGACTGGGCCGCTAGGTCTAGTCGGGGGGGGTGTCCCTCCCAAGGGGAGGACACCGCGGAGACCACACCTCGCCCCAAGAGAGGGGGGGATATTTAAGTGGAAGAATACATCACATGGTCTTTCCAAACATGTGGAGAGCCTTCAAGGTAGATCCTGCCCAATGGGGGAGGAGTTACTACAACATGGAGACTGGGGCAGAGGTACTCTGCCCAAGAAAGACGCAGTTTGCCAGCAGTGAAATGAATTAGCGGAAGATATAGATCGCATGGGGTTAGCCTTACAGGGATCCGCCACATGCGGAGCACCTACCCCAGAACCGGGCTCTTAGTTAGTGCGTGTACTGGGCCGGCAGCGAGTCTCTCCGAAAACTCGACTGCCACAGGGCTTGGAGGAAGTCAACCAGGGAACAACTTTTGTGAACACTACTGGGAATTAACAGCGCACATCTTCAGCTCAAAAGGAGGTGGAAGGCGCTATGTGCAAGCGATACACCCGGCCAGCTAGCCCGGGCTTATCCGCTTGTGTTGCGTGCCACTACCTGGGACGAAACCGGTTCCAGCTGGAGGTTGTAGAACCTTGCAAAGGTGTTGGGTGTTGCCCAGCCCGCTGCTCTGCAAATGTCTGTTAGAGAGGCACCTCTGGCCAGGGCCCAAGAAGCCGCTACACCACGGGTAGAATGGGCTCGTAGCCCTACCGGGGGCGGCATGTTTTGGGCGAGATATGCCATAGTTATGGTGTCAATGAGCCAGTGGGCGATCCTCTGCTTGGAGACAGCGCTTCCTTTCCGCTGTGCACCAAAGCAGACAAAGAACTGCTCAGAGATTCTAAAGTTCTGCGTGCGATCCAAATAGATGCGTAAAGCGCGCACCGGACACAGTAACGACAGGGCTGGGTCTGCCTCCTCCTGGGGCAGCGCTTGCAGGTTCACCACCTGGTCCCTAAAAGGAGTGGTGGGAACCTTGGGCACATAGCCCGGTCGGGGTCTCAGGATCACGTGAGAATAGCCCGGACCGAACTCCAGGTACGTTTCACTGACAGAGAACGCTTGTAGGTCACCTACCCTCTTGATGGAAGTGGGTGCAGTCAGGAGGGCAGTCTTCAGGGAGAGTGCCTTAAGCTCGGCTGACTGCAAAGACTCAAAGGGGGCTCTCTGTAGACCCTGAAGAACTACGGAGAGATCCCATGAGGGAACGAGGGGTGGTCTGGAGGGATTCAGCCTCCTGGCGCCTCTTAGGAACCTGATGATCAGGTCCTGCTTCCCTAAGGACTTACCGTCAACTGCGTCGTGGTGTGCTGCTATGGCAGCAACGTACACCTTCAAGGTGGAAGGGGACAGCCTCCCCTCCAACCTCTCCTGCAGGAAGGAAAGCACTGATCCGACTGCGCATCTCTGGGGGTCTTCGTGTCGAGAAGAACACCACTTATCGAATAGACGCCACTTAAGGGCATACAGGCGCCTCGTAGAGGGGGCCCTAGCCTGAGTGATTGTGTCTACCACCGCGGGTGGTAGGCCACTTAGGTCTTCTGCGTCCCGTCCAGGGACCAGACATGGAGATTCCAGAGGTCTGGGCGCGGGTGCCAGAGGGTGCCCCGTCCCTGAGAAAGAAGGTCCTTCATCAGGGGAATTTGCCGGGGGGGGGGGGGCTGTCACGAGGAGCGTGAGGTCTGAGAACCACGTCTGGGTGGGCCAGTAGGGTGCTACCAGGACGACCTGCTCCTCATCCTCCCTGACCTTGCACAGGGTCTGTGCAAGTAGGCTCACTGGGGGAAACACATATTTGCGAATGCCAGGGGGCCAGCTGTGTGCCAGCGCGTCTATGCTGAGGGGAGCCTCGGTGAGGGTGTACCAGAGCGGGCAGTGGGAGGATTCTTGGGAGGCGAACAGGTCCACCTGTGCCCGACCGAATCGACTCCAGATCAGCTGGACCACCTGAGGGTGGAGTCTCCACTCTCCCCTGAGGGAAACCTGCCGTGACAGCGCGTCCGCTGTAGTGTTGAGGTTGCCCGGGATGTGAGTGGCTCACAGCGACTTGAGGTGCTGCTGACTCCGGAGGAGGAGATGGTGGGTGAGTTGTGACATACAGTGGGAGCGCAGACCGCCTTGGCGGTTGACATATGCTACCGCTGCCGTGCTGTCCGTCCGAACTAGCACGTGCTTGCCCTGGATCAACGGATGGAACCTCCGCAAGGTGAGCAGAATTGCCAGTAACTCGAGGCAGTTGATGTGCCAACGCAGCCGCGGACCTGTCCAGAGGCCGGTGACTGTGTGCCTGTTGCAAACAGCGCCCCAGCCCGTTTTGGAGGCGTCTGTCGTGACCACGACACACCTGGAGACCAGTTCTAGGGGAACACCTGCTCGTAGAAACGAGAGGTCGGTCCAAGGGCTGAAAAGGTGGTGACAGACCGACGTAATGGCCACGCGATGTGTCCCGTGGCGCCATGCCCGTCTCGGGATTCGAGTCTGGAGCCAGTGCTGAAGCGGCCTCATATGCATCAACCTGAGCGGGGTGGCCACCGCCGAGGATGCCATATGCCCCAGGAGCCTCTGAAAAAGTTTCAGTGGAACCGCTGTTTTCTGTTTGAACGCCTTCAAACAGGCCAGCACCGACTGGGCGCGCTCGTTCGTAAGGCGCGCCGTCAGGGAGACTGAGTCCAACTCCAAACCGAGAAAAGAGATGCTCTGAACCGGGAGGAGCTTGCTCTTTTCCCAGTTGACCCGAAGCCCTAGTCGGTGTGAAAGCACCAGGTCCCTGTGTGCGCATAACACGTCTCGAGAGTGAGCTAAGATTAGCCAGTCGTCGAGATTGTTGAGAATGCGAATGTCCACCTCCCTTAACGGGGCAAGGGCAGCCTCTGCGATCTTCGTAAGACGCGAGGAGGCAGGGACAGGCTGAAATGGAGGACTTTGTACTGATATGCCTGACCCTCAAACGCGAACCGCAGGAAGGGTCTGTGTCGAGGAAGGATCGAGACGTGAAAGTACGCATCCTTCAGGTCTACCGCGCGAACCAATCTTGATGCCGGACGCTCGCTAGAATGCGTCTTTGCGTCAGCATCTTGAAAGGGAGTCTGTGTAAAGCCCGGTTCAGTACTCACAGGTCCAAGATTGGCCGCAACCCACCGCCTTTTTTCGGTACGATGAAGTAAGGGCTGTAAGCCCGGGATCGCCCCGCCATCGAGGGTAGTGAGAGCGGGGGGGCTGCGGAGTCGGGGTCGGGCAGTAAAAGGTGCCTCCCACGACTTCATGCACCTCCGGGAAGAATGGCACTGGAGCGGTGTGCAGCTGTTTTGAGCGGCGCCGCGAGCCCAGAAACCAATCATCAATCCGCGAGGGTTCAGGGGAGAGTGGAGGATTCCACGGCCGCCCAGGAAAGCATGTCCGTCATTTCGGCATCGGCCTGCAACTGGGCGAACGTCCCAGAAGGGGGAAGCCCAGCTGAGGCTTCTGCGTCCGACTGGACAAGCCCGCTCTCCGATGCTGTGCTCGAGAGCTCATCATCTTCGCGGGCCCCGAACTCATCCGAAAGCCCGATTGGGGCAGACGAGCGTGCGCTGGGGAATGGGAGGTCCGCGGGGGGATACCCAGCGGAGGCGATCCCATTGAGGTCCCCAAATCGCCCCCAGTGCTAGCCACGCTGACCTCATACCCATAGGTAGGAGGACCGAGGCGGGGAGCCGCTTACGAAAGCAAGCCGCGACCGCAACGTTGCCATGGTCATGTTCTCGCAGTGAGAACATGAACCATTCATAAACGCTGCCTCCGTGTGGGTCGCGCCCAGACACGAAAGACAGCGATCATGACCATCCGAAGTTGAGAGAAAACGACCGCAACCAGGAATAACACACGATCGGAAAGGCATCTTTAGAAAGACGCGTCTTTAAAAAGATGTTCCGTGTGTGCGCTCTTTTAGAGAAATATACTCTTTTAGAGGGGAAAAACGCTCTTTCAGAAGATATACTCTCTAGTTTTTCTGCCGAAGCGCCCAGGGGTGTTCTCTGCAGTGCACCACTGAAATGCGCCGTCAGATCCAGCAGAGGTGAATGAACAGTGCTATTTAGGTCAATGAGCATGACCGTTCGGCTCCGAAGAGAAAATCTGAATGAGTGGTTGCATACCAGCTCCTTTTATACCCGTATGTTCGGGGGAGTGGCATGCAAATACCACTCGCCAATTTTCATTGGCCTTTTATCAAAGACCAGAGGTGTCTCGGGCTCCCAAGAGTGACCCCTAGTGTCACTACATCGACACCAACGTCAAGTGAGTGACAGATAGGGAACTTTATATCTACTTTTACCTTAGGAAGTTCTCTAAAAAATTTGCCATAGTTTACTTGTCTGTGAGCTTTCTTGGCTGAATAATCCAATGTTATATCTTAGATGTCCAGAACAAAATATGCCATCCAGAAGCATGCAAAACAAATCATCAGAAAATATGTTTTCGACTAAATGTTTTATATCATCTCATCACGAAGGGGAGGATCTCAGCTTTCTAATGACACTTAGATTGAGCTTCTAGTCTACTTAGAGTCTAAGATATTCAATGAAACAACAAGAGTGGCACTTGAACTGAAAATTAGACTGAATGTCTATGGACGAGCACATCTGTGAGGGCTAAAATGCGTTAGAGCGGCACCTACATTTCAGATCTATATGTTGTATGGAATGTGATAGAGAGAAATAAAAATTTCTAGTGCTTTCTGCCACCTAGTGGAATAAAATGAGGCTCTTCAAAGTGAGGTAGAGTGAATAGAACCAGAATTACAAAGTTAGGACAACAACAAAAAAATGTCTGTTTATCATAAGATTATAATTACATACAATATTGTTTATGAAAATTGGAGTATTTTTATTATTATTTGGGTGGTTCTCTGAAAAATGAGACAAAATTTTTTGCACTTAGTCCACAGTATGTTTGAATGGTGAGCTTTTAAATTTGAGTGTGAAAAATTGCGGGCGGCAGCCCAAAAATGCACCAGAGTTTAAGGGGTTTGAAAGATACAAAGTGGATTTTTCAGAACACTAGATCCCCCAAGCAGAAATCTTTCATACTGTATTTTGGTACTTTCTTTTCACCATTTAATGATCCACCTCTGATGTTTCTTGAGCTGTATTTATTCAATCTTTCATTACTCAGACAATAATAACCTCTCATTGCTCTCTTTAATTGAATTTATATGTCAGAATTCAAGATGTTAGGTATAGTGGTCGCAGGCTGCCATGACCTAGATTGTTTTTCTTCCTGTTTGACCTGGTTGAATTCTTTTTTCTTTTTTTTTTAAACGGGGTCCACATTCACATGGATTACATATCCATATGGGCAGCTGCCTCTTCATTCCCCTCCATTTCATTCTGCCAAGTTTAACACATACTTTCTCTTGAACGGCTCTCCCAACAGTCTGGATCTGAAAAAGACAAGAAGTTTCAATCCAGAGGATTGAAATATTTTGTGTGAACTGCACATAGACGTTTGCTTTCTGACTGAAGAATCAATGCTGTGAAGTTATGGTTTAATACATTCTACATCTCACACAACATCATATCTACTGTACATACGCAACAGACATTTTCAATCTTATGGCAAGATGCTAGAAGTACTCATACGGTTACATGATATGGTCTCATACGGTTACATGATACTCATACGGTCTCCTTACAATGATTTTAATTGTTCATGTATGAATGATATCATTTGATCTAAAGGATTAAACTAGCATGCATCTGGAAAATGTCATGTTGTACATCCCACTGTGACCAAAACAATACTGGATCACGTCCCTGGCACACACAATATATTTCTCAATGGGCTATGTGCTCTTTGAAGACTCCTGAGAAATGAAAAGCATGTCCAAAACTATTTATCATGACTGGACATACATCTCCAGGTGGCTTGTGGACTGTGAATAAATGTGAGAAGATGAGAAATTGTCTCATAACTCAACAGAGATTGCGAGTTTATCATAGAATAAGCACACACCGGTTCTTGGGTTTATAGTCACAGCCAAGCTGTGTTCCTTAAAACAAAAATGGTTTTTGTGTCCTCTGAGATTGAGGCTTATTGGAATTATACATAATGCAGACGGCTGATTGATTAATGGAGGACGGCAGTAATTGTCTGGCACTGGTGCGAAGAATAGCTAATTTAACATACTGTGCAGAGAGAAAGAAGACAGACACTTTAGAATCAGTAAGAGAAAGATAATAAGAGAAAAAAATAACTTGTGAAAAAGGATTCGGAAAATGGAGAGTAACATAAAACAAGCCATCAGACCCTGTTGTCCCACCTGATGCTGTATTTGGAACTATATTTTTTAGGGGTAACAGTGGTAGTCCTGGCTCATTCTCAACTAGTGCGCTAGGCGAGATATAACCAAAGGAAAAACAACGTGTTTTAAAGGTGCACTCTATATTTTTTTTCTCATTCATTTTTTTTTTTTTTTTTACTCTTAAACAAATGAATTGTAATTTTTAAACCTATGTACAGGTGCATCTCAATAAATTAGAATGTCGTGGAAAAGTTCATTTATTTCAGTAATTCAACTCAAATTGTGAAACTCGTGTATTAAATAAATTCAATGCACACAGACTGAAGTAGTTTAAGTCTTTGGTTCTTTTAATTGTGATGATTTTAGCTCACATTTAACAAAAACCCACCAATTCACTATCTCAAAAAATTAGAATACATCATAAGACCAATAAAAAAAACATTTTTAGTGAATTGTTGGCCTTCTGGAAAGTATGTTCATTTACTGTATATGTACTCAATACTTGGTAGGGGCTCCTTTTTGCTTTAATTACTGCCTCAATTCGGCGTGGCATGGAGGTGATCAGTTTGTGGCACTGCTGAGGTGGTATGGAAGCCCAGGTTTCTTTGACAGTGGCCTTCAGCTCATCTGCATTTTTTGGTCTCTTGTTTCTCATTTTCCTCTTGACAATACCCCATAGATTCTCTATGGGGTTCAGGTCTGGTGAGTTTGCTGGCCAGTCAAGCACACCAATACTATGGTCATTTAACCAACTTTTGGTGCTTTTGGCAGTGTGGGCAGGTGCAAATCCTGCTGGAAAATGAAATCAGCATCTTTAAAAAGTTGGTCAGCAGAAGGAAGCATGAAGTGCTCCAACATTTCTTGGTAAACGGGTGCAGTGACTTTGGTTTTCAAAAAACACAATGGACCAACACCAGCAGATGACATTGCACCCCAAATCATCACAGACTGTGGAAACTTAACACTGGACTTCAAGCAACTTGGGCTATGAGCTTCTCCACCCTTCCTCCAGACTCTAGGACCTTGGTTTCCAAATGAAATACAAAACTTGCTCTCATCTGAAAAGAGGACTTTGGAACACTGGGCAACAGTCCAGTTCTTCTTCTCCTTAGCCCAGGTAAGACACCTCTGACGTTGTCTGTGGTTCAGGAGTGGCTTAACAAGAGGAATATGACAACTGTAGCCAAATTCCTTGACACGTCTGTGAGTGGTGGCTCTTGATGCCTTGACCGCAGCCTCAGTCCATTCCTTGTGAAGTTCACCCAAATTCTTGAATCGATTTTGCTTGACAATCATAAGGCTGCAGTTCTCTCGGTTGGTTGTGCATCTTTTTCTTCCACACTTTTTCCTTCCACTCAACTTTCTGTTAACATGCTTGGATACAGCACTCTGTGAACAGCCAGCTTCTTTGGCAATGAATGTTTGTGGCTTACCCTCCTTGTGAAGGGTGTCAATGATTGTCTTCTGGACAACTGTCAGATCAGCAGTCTTCCCCATGATTGTGTAGCCTAGTGAACCAAACTGAGAGACCATTTTGAAGGCTCAGGAAACCTTTGCAGGTGTTTTGAGTTGATTAGCTGGTTGGCATGTCACCATATTCTAATTTTTTGAGATAGTGAATTGGTGGGTTTTTGTTAAATGTGAGCCAAAATCATCACAATTAAAAGAACCAAAGACTTAAACTACTTCAGTCTGTGTGCATTGAATTTATTTAATACACGAGTTTCACAATTTGAGTTGAATTACTGAAATAAATGAACTTTTCCACGACATTCTAATTTATTGAGATGCACCTGTATATATTCATTAGCAATGACATGAGATGAAGACTCCAGTCACATCAGTAACCCTATAAAAGCTGTTTTATTCTACATGGAAAGGGTCCTCTCATGGGGGCTACCATGTGAAGATCACATGATCTCAGCCATTTTATTGGACACTTTAACTCATGGATTAAATTAATCATGGCTGAAGTAAATAGTGAATGTCTACAATGCGATCAATAACTGAAAACCGTTGTGTTTGAATGGTGCTGCATCTATGCCCTATGCATCTTTTATTTAAATTTCATTTATGCAAAAAAGCATAAATGAAGCATATTTCAACGTTCCTGATGATAAAAATAATAATTTTTATTATTATTAATAATAATAATAATAATAATATGATATTTACATTTTCAGGAATTTCAATAGTCAAATGTTATTTAGTTAAAGCTGAAGTTTGTAACTTTTTCTTTGTTAAAATACTTTTCATATCCCAGCTTAATATACAGATACAACTATTAGTAAGCCATTCATTGGTTAATTTTCTCAAACTATAAGCACTGTGTTTCTGTGGTGCTGTGAAATTACTCTGAATGTTTTAAGCAACACGCTTATATAGAACTGCCCCAATAATGTACTGAACCAGTGGCAGAGTCGGGGGCAGACTATCTCTTTGTTTGGCCAACGGCATTTGGGGGCATAGCTGCAGGCCGGAGATCTCCATGTGAGGGCAAAACCTCCAAAAGAGGGAGGGGTTATTTCAGAAGGAGGTGGGGCTACTCCAAAAGGGGGTTGCACCAACTCCAAAAGGGGGTGTCACTTCCATACACATTTAGGGTTATGGAAAGGGTTTTTGGGGGAGGGAGAAGCTATATCCTTCAGTGCAGTTTTGTGAAGTTTTGGAGAGATCAAGCTACCGTGGCATGACGTAATACTGTCAAGTAGGTTATTGTTTTATTTTGAGACAATAAAGAAGATATTGAACATATTTCTTATAGGCCTACACAGAAAGAATGTGCATGGTTTTCAGTTTTGAATATGGGCATATTTTATGCCAAAAAGTAATTTGATTATTAAATTTAAACATTGCTTTAATGTTGCTTCGAACAAAATGAATCTCCATTTTTTTTTTTTTTTTTTTTTAGCTTTTCTTAAGGGACCATGAATTAAGTTAAAATAAATAAATGCTATATGAAATATTTTTTTTTAATAGGCCTATTTATTTTGTTAACTCCAAAACATGATTATGATAAAGAACCTGCCAAAATTGACTAGTTTCATGGCATTGTATCTTTTTCATTTACATTTACTTTTACAGTTATTCATTTGGCAGATGCTTTTATCCAAAGTGACTTACAAAAGAGGAATAATACAGCATAAAAGCATTTTAGACAAACCCTTTTAAACCAACAATTATCATGTAATTTAAACATCAAAGAAACAAATACTTTTTTAAAGTTGCATTTAAAATCTGCTTGGCTCAAAAATCTAAAGGGTCACACACAAATTTAAATTGGCATGATGCTTCTGCACAGAAACATAACAAAAAAAAAAGCCTCCGGGCCCGCGTGCAATTACACAGTATGATTAAATGTCTTTCTTGGGCATCCTGAGATTAATTATTGAGAACAAACAAGTGCTCACAGGATTCAATTCTTTCATCTACAACTTATTTTCAGAAGGCAAACTTTGTTGTTGAGCTTCTTCTGAGTCATAATTTAATACCCAACATATAAGATCTTTGAAAGAATAAAATATCACAGTAACAATGTTTGTATCGTTGATAAACTGAACTCAAAATGCGTGTAGTAAATCAACCGAGATGCACTTACATTTTTACAAATAACACAGATTGTTTTCTTTTCAAATGCACTGCCATGACTTGTACTGACACATCTCTTCTATTGACTTAGGTTCACTTTTAACCTGTTGATAAAGAAAATGCAATGAATATGTTTTTTGTTTTTTGTTGTTTTTTTTGGTATTGGAACAGACTTTATGACATTGTCAAAAACATCTAATCAAATGCAACAGAAGCATTTTATATATTTATTTTTAGAATTGCTTTATAGAAATAATAATTTTTTTAATTGTTACATCTGTGAGTGAACCTATTTTTGATAAACCAATTATGACCTTTTTCCTTGATATTCCAAGATGTTAAGCAGCTTTAAATAGTTTTTTGTAAGTCTGTTAACCAAATTTGACCCAAAAATATTTAATATTTTCAAAGATATAACATCCTTTGGATACTATTTTATCCTAAAACACTACATGACAACAAAAACACTACAGCACTTTCCTAAACAACTAGGAAGAGCAAGGAAGAAATAATTTTGCATAAGTGGAGAAGAATGAATTTGCTGCAATCGATGTGCAAAATGGGCCCAAATTGACTGCTCCTGCCACAATGGAGATTCAACTGTGTTACTCCATCAATAATATATATATATATTGCTGTTTCGGAAGGAAATTGGTTCTTTAATTCACCAAAGTGGCATTCAACTGATCACAAAGTATAGTCAGGACATTACTGATGTAAAAAACAGCAACATCACTATTTGAAAAATGTCATTTTTGATCAAATCTAGACAGACCCCATTTCCAGCATCTATCACTCCAACATCTTATCCTTGAGTAATCACGCTAAATTGCTAATTTGGTACTAGAAAATCAAGCTATTTGGTTCGTTAAATGAAGCTTAACATTGTCTTTGTGTTTGTTTTTGAGTTGCCACAGTATGCATTAGACTGCCATGTCTTAAGTTCAATATTAGGTCAAAAATGGCAAAAAAGAAACGGCTTTCTCTAGAAACTCGTCAGTCAATCATTGTTTTGAGGAATGAAGGCTATACAATGCTTGAAATTGCCAAAAAACTGAAGATTTCATATAAAGGTGTACACTACAGTCTTCAAAGACAAAGGACAACTGGCTCTAACAAGGACAGAAAGAGATGTGGAAGGCCAGATATACAACTAAACAAGAGGATAAGTACATCAGAGTCTCCAATTTGAGAAATAGACGCCTCACATGTCCTCAGCTGACAGCTTCATTGAATTCTACCCGCTCAACACCAGTTTCATGTACAACAGTAAAGAGAAGGCTCAGGGGTGCAGGCATTATGGGAAGAATTGCAAAGAAAAAAAAAAAACACTTTTGGAACAGAAAAACAAAAAGAAAAGGTTAGAGTGGGCAAAGAAACAGACATTGGACAACAGATAATTGGAAAAGAGTGTTATGGATCTTAACCCCGCTGAGCTTTAGTGGGATCAGCTAGACTGTAAGGTGCGTGAGAAGTGCCTGACAAGTGCTACAGGAAGCGTGGGGTGAAATGTCACCTGAGTATCTGGACAAACTGACAGTTAGAATGCCAAGGATCTGCAAAGCTGTCATTGCTGCACATGGAGGATTTTTTTGAAGTAGTTTAAGAAGTTCTGAAAAAAAAAATTCAAATTGTAATAGTAATTTTTCACATTATTAATGTCCTGTCTATACATTGTGATCAGTTGAATGCCACTTTGGTGAATAAAAGTACCAATTTCTTTCATAAGAACAAAATCTGTACATTATTCCAAACTTTTGGCCACCAGATGGGCTGGTTTGAGTATTTCTGCATCTGCTGATCTCCTGGGATTTTCACACACAACAGTCTCTAGAATTTAGTTAGAATGGTGCCAAAAACAAAAAACATCCAGTGTGTGGCAGTTCTGCAGATAGAAACGCCTTGTTGATGAGCGAGGTCAATGCGGAATGGCCAGACTGGTTTGAACTGACAAAGTCTACGGTAACTCAGATAACCACTCTATACAATTGTGGTGAGAAGAATAGAATCTCAGAATGCTATTCTGAAATGCAGGTTGGCTCAGTTTTGGTGGCACGAGGGGGACCTACACAATATTGGGCAGGTGGTTTTGATGTTGTGGCTGATCAGTGTGTGTGTGTGTGTGTGTGGGTGTGTGTGTGTATATATATATATATATATATGTATCACTATAAAACACACATTTTGGGACTAATCTTTAACCCTGCTCTAACCTAATCATGAATGTGATCACTGGTGGGTGCAGTTTCTTAGGTCAATATTAAGGTTAAAAAGACCCTTTATTAGTCAATCTAAATATAAATGCAAGGGAAATGAATGAATCTGGAAGCTTAAGAATTAAAAACTGTAGCTTTTGTCAGGGGTTATATCATATACTAATAAAAACAATTTCCACACTAATACTTATAATAATATAATTATGATTTTTCATGCCATAATTTACTTTTTCATGATCATCTTGACTGGATTATAGCTACTACTGCCGAGTAGTTTTCTCACATTTTCATTCTTTATAAAACGCTGAGGTCCTTTGCCTTGATTTGTCATTGAACCGCTCTGCTTCAAAAACAGTCCATCTGTAAGTCAATGCGGTGGCTGGACCTTTCAAAATATCAAATATCAAATAAATAATCATCTGGAAATGTATTCAGACAGAGCACTTGCTGTCCAAGATGTTATTATTAATATTCAAACATGCACATTGTTGCGTGCACTCACATTAATTGTGTGCTGAGAACATTCCTTTTTTTCAAACAATATGACAGAATGTTTTTACATTTTTGTCTTTTAAGTACATGGAACAACTTGGATCATCTTTCATGAAAGTGTGGCAGTAGAACATGCCTCAGGACAGATTCAAAACTGATACATTTTTAGACTAGCTTTCATCACATTTTTTCAAATGATTTATCGATAAGAAATATGGATTTTGATAAGAGCACAAAAAGGCTTGTATGGAAGTTTTAGAACAATAGGCTTATGGAGATCTGTTCAATTATTGTATTTTTGAGTGCACCTTTATCATTCAGTAGCCAGTTGCAACAAACCATTTACTGTAAGTTAAACCCTTACAATAGGGTAAACATACCCTTACAAAAGGTAATATTTTAGTTAGAGCATGTGGATGTATTTTTCTTCAATAAACGTTCAAGGTAAATCAATGTGTGTAATGGTTCTGCAATGCAGTTTCTCCTAAGCTCTATAGTTATAATCACTACATTTCAAACAGTCAGTGTGTTTCATTGGTTAAACATTATTTACTTAAAATTAGTTGTTTCATATGAATTGTTATGTTTAGGCCTAGCCTTTGTTATGAGTTTATCCTGCATCAGTGTTTATTACTAGCCAATCTGAATGTTTTGGCTCCTGTTGCTTATCATCTCATATGATCTTATAAAAACTCATGCCATTTTAGGGACAGTTTTTGAGTCTTGTCTCAATAAATGACCTTTAATAAATCATATGTCACAATAACAATAATAATAATAATAATAATGGAAACAGTTTATGCATTATTGTGGATTGTCAGTCCCCCACATCCGGTGGAGACACTGAGGATGAATTGAATTTTACTGGAACCGCAGACTGCAACTTTTGCCTTTTTATACATGAATTTTTTTTAAACTATGACCTTTCCCCAAAAGTAAGGATTATTTTAAATTAGTCTAATAATAGTCTTTAAATATAGTTTAATGGTCTTGTCTTGAACCCAATATGCAAATATCTTGCAACAAATAATTTCAGGCATGTGCTATTTTTGATCACTCCAATATGCAGCATTTTATTTGCATTAATTTTGCTTGATTGACATAAGCTTTAACCAAGACTGTATCAGTCCAGACTGTTATTTTCCTAATGTCACAAAAAATACATAGTTTTTAAAGTGTACATTTTTGCCTGGCTACTGAACCTTATGCATTTCTATTCCATAGTACCAAAACCAGAATCCTAAAGTTGATGTTCATTGATTCTTTGCAGACAGCAGTTGACATTTACAGAGTTTTCTCCATAAGACCGGTCAAAAAACACTACAAACAACTCATAAATTTTTTTTTTTTTTTTTTAAAAGTCCACATGCTATGACAATATAAAAAAAGCCCATATCCTTTGACAATATGTCATAGCATATATAATAGGATAATGAGAGAAGAACAACTGAATATGTTCACGACATTGTTCACAAACCTGCGACAAATATACATGATATATACATGATTTTTGGCCATAAGAAACATGATACATGATACATGAGTCATGCCTCCTTGAGCAGAGCTACAGTATGTGATTAATCAAAAGGTTGAAACATCCTTTAGAAGTATGAGATCATCTTACCTGTTTTTGGCAGTGCTGCATTGCTCTGGTAAATGCCCAAGATAGATCTGGTCTGAGACTCCTTAGTCTTGCTGAGGCTAATTTCATTGCTAGCATTTAATTTATCTCTTTTATTTATTTTCACACTTTTTGTATTATTGGACAAAATTACAGCTTGACTGGAAATTACGCACATTAAAAATATTCTGTTCACAAGTTATATTTACCTTGGTTTTTTTCACACATCACATATAGCCTATTTCATCTCAAGCTTGCTGACTGATTACTGACACGATTGTCGTCTTGGTAAACAAGTAAACAAACTTTTTAAATTTTCATATTTTACCATTGAATGTCTGGGTCTGGGACAAGTATAAAACAATAAAATCTAAAAAGTAAAAGGCATTTGAAAAATAGCAAAAATAAATGATGAAGGCATTTTAAGAGTTTCCAAGGCAGTTTTAATGTAACCTTCACATAAAACAAGAAAAAAGTTTAAATCTGTTTTACTAAACATCAACCCTCTGGGACATAAAGTGCCCGTAGTTGAAGATACAAAAATTCCCTTTCTATTTTCCCTTTTTAATTCTCTAACAAATGTCATTTCTTCATTTTGGGTTTTGTGTTGCCAGCCAAAGCTGATTAAAGTTATATTTATTGTTTACTTTATATATATATATATATATATATATATATATATATATATATATATATAAAAGATTCAAAGCAGAATTAAAAGCAGAATAACTAATCCTTTAAGCACTTAGAAATAAATTAATTTAAGAAATAAAGTGAATAAATAACTATTTACACACACTGAAAAAATTAAGTACTTTCTACATTGAATAAGTAAGTTTAAGCGTAAACTTGAAAATATTAAGTAAATACTACATTTGTTTTCATTCAAACATGTACAAATTAATGCTTTAGCTTATAAATATTATTTATGATTATTTGTTATTTTTACAATGCATCATCATGTATCAATCTTAAAGTAGAAAACCTTGTAAATTTATTAGCTAATTTGAGTACATTTCAGTGGTAAATAAAATAAGTACATTTTACTTTTCGAAGCTTTGTTCCCAGTATCAGGCTTGTATAATGAGTGTGGTGGCAGGAACGTGGTCGAGCGTTCCTGAGCGCTATATGTCTAACACCTGTTTCTGATTGCAGTGGGCAATAGGGAGAGCGAGATAAGTAGAAACCACGCCAGAGACGGGGAGAGAGACTCGCACACGCTGAGGCTGTGTTGTTTACCCCATGTTGAAAAGCTATTTATGTTCTGAGTGTAAAATAAACATATCGTTTGAGTTTAAGTTTCCTGTCCTCCGCTTCCTCCTTATCCACACACGTAGAACCCTTTACAATGAGCTTGCATGGTTTCGCTGTTTGCATGTTTATTTACACCATTTTTATTGTTGATTTTGTTGTTACGTTTGTTAACTTCTTGTTCGGCGAAGTCTGAAGTTAATTTTCTTCTCAAAATTGCCTGTTCATGATCATAAACATTATCTGTTTATTGTTACCATCATTGTGTTCTGTGCACCAAGTGTTGAGGTCTGTGTGCCCAGCTACATGTTGTGATCCCATTGCCAGTAATGCAAGGTGATATTGTCTAGTCCAGTGGTTCCTAACCCTGTTCCTGGAGGCCCCCCAACACTACACATTTTGGATATCTCCCTAATCAAACAGAACTGATTCAACTCATCCACTCGTTAGTGGAGACTCCAAAACCTGAATTGGGTTTGTCAGAAAAGGGAGAAATACAAAATGTGCAGTGTTGGGGGGCCTTCAGGTACAGGATTGGGAAACACTGGTCTAATAAAATACAGCATGCATGGAGTTTTCCTGTGGAGAGCGTCCATATGTCATATAGTAAATTTTTTAATGTGTTCATAATGAAAGTTCAAAATGTGGAATGTTCTAATAAAATGTTTATTTAAATTTGACTAAGCTTATTTAAATACCATGCACATCAGATTTGTAAGTAAAAGTTACTGAAATGTTAAATTTACTTTCTCACTTCAATCAATATTATGTCATGAAATTCAGTAGATTTTACTTAATTTTATACCATAAAAATATACTTAGAAAAAGTTTGTGAAAAAAATTGTGAAAAAAAAATTAAGTTAATCTTACTTGCCATTTTTTCAGTGCACTTCTATTATTTTCTTAGAACATTGAGAGGCACCTGTGTTCGCAAAACTGTCATGAGTTCATTAGCCAACCAAAAACTGCTCTTCTGCAGTTCTGATTGCAAAACCACAATTCGTGTGAGAAACTGCGCTCATCTGCCAAGCCTTGAAGCGTATAAATCATCTATCAACGATTAAAGGCCTTGTAAATTGAGAAGCTTTGGAATCTTTGGTCTGATGTACGTTGCAAGGAAAATGTTTGCAGAGGACAACTGACCAAGTTAGTCAGTCCAAGGAGGTCTAAAATACTAAGAGAGAGCTATCTGGTCAGCATCTGCTGTTGTTTAGGCTACCAATCTGTCTACATAATGGGCTTTTGTTGTGCTAGAAATAACAATTATTGTTATTATTTATTTTTTTGGTAATGAAAGCAGCTAATGATAAATGTAATTGGAATGGAAGATTAAGCCAAGATGACTCAATGTGAACAGTCACATTGAATAAGCACAATACATTTAGCAATTAGAAAAATGTGTGCTGTCCTTCAAAGTGACCATAAATTGTAGTTTGTGATGAAATTTTTTAATCTTGTAAACTTCTGAACCAAACTTTTTTTTTTCTTCTTAAAAATGTAGGTAAAAATTTAAATTAAAGTGTATATCTTAGATCCTGTAACCTTTCTACATTTTGATTTTCACCATTTTAATCAAATTTTTGCCTTTACTAATTCATATCAAATGGTCCTGCTGTGACAAATAATTTTTTTAAGTACTTATATTTCATGTACAAGAAAAAGTATGTGAACCCTTTGGAATTAGCTGGTTTTCTGCATTAATTGGTTATAAAAAGATCTCATCTTCATCAAAGTGACAAACACGAACAATTATAATCTTTCATGTTTTTACTGAACACATCCAATTGAATATTCACAATGCTGTGAAAAAAGTAAGTAAACCCTTGAATTTAATAACTGGTCGATCCTCCTTTGGCAGTAATAACCTCAACCAAGCGTTCCAGTAACTGTGGATTAGACCTGCACAACATTCAGATGGAATTTTGGACCATTCTTCCATACAGATCTGCTTCAGCTCAGCCATTTCTTAGGATGTCTAGTATGAATGGCTTGCTTGAGGTCATTCCACAGCATCATTATGGAATTAATTATGTGCCATTGGTATTTGAATTTAAATTTTAGGACTTGAATTTGAAAATGTTTACTTGAACTTGAATTACATCAAACCTGAAATTCAAATGTACATAGCACGAATTCAGATTCTTAAATTCAGATTCAGTTTTTTAATACACTGATTCAGGTTTTATATTCAGATTCAAATAAATTTGACGAAGACATCCGGGGTACTCAGAAAGAGCAGTCGAGCCTATATGTAATCAAACTCCTTCTTGACCAATCACAAACGTAGCTCACAGTTCACAATTAGAAAAGGAAGGGTCCGCTATGAAATAGTGCCAATGTGGGATCAAGGCTGAACGAGTGCCACCACCTCTCTAGCGTAAGATACTTGTTCTGCCCTGATGCAAACTCCAGACTAATTAACGTGATTGGTAAACAGGCTGTTTGATGCATGAAACAAATGTTTATCATACCATATAGAAGACTCATAGTAGACTCATGAACAGAGATATTAACCAGTTACAAATTTTTGAATCCAAACAGTTCACTGAGCATTCTGCGGTGTGCCTTTTGAGTCATCTTTGCTGGATGGCCACCTCTAGGGAGAGTAGCCACAGTACTAAATCGTCTCCATTTATAGACACTTTGTCTAACCGTAGACAAATGAATATCTAAGCTCTCAGAGATAACTTTGTAACCCTTCCAGCTTTATGCAAAGCAACAATTCTTGATCCTAGGTCTTCTGAGATCTCTTTTTTTGCAAGGCATGGTCCATATCAGCAGATGTTTCTTGTGAATTGCAAACTCAAAATGTTTGAGTGTTTTTTATAAGTCAAAGCTCTACACCACACCTCCAATCTGGTTTCATTAATTGGATGCACAGGTTTGCCAGTGCCTGTCTTTATTTAGCTTTTATTGATGTCATTAGCCTAGGGGTTCACATACTTTTTCCAACCTACACTGTGAATTTTTGAATGATGTATTCAATATGTAAAAGAACAATACAATAATCAGTGTGCTATTAGTTCAAACAGATTGTGTTTGTTCATTATTGTAACTTAGATTAAGATCAAACCATATTTTAAGACAAATTTATACATAAATGCAGGTAATTATGAAGGATTCACATACTTTTTCAATATACAAAATCTGTTATCAAAGCCTGATAGAACACCGTTCTACAAGTTCTTAATTTCACCTTGCTTGCTTGGGCATTATAGTACAGGTGCATCTCAATAAATTAGAATGTCGTAGAAAAGTTCATTTATTTCAGTAATTCAACTCAAATTGTGAAACTCGTGTATTAAATAAATTCAATGCACACAGACTGAAGTAGTTTAAGTCTTTGGTTCTTTTAATTGTGATGATTTTGGCTCACATTTAACAAAAACCCACCAATTCACTATCTCAACAAATTAGAATACATCATAAGACCAATAAAAAAACATTTTTAGTGAATTGTTGGCCTTCTGGAAAGTATGTTCATTTACTGTATATGTACTCAATACTTGGTAGGGGCTTCTTTTGCTTTAATTACTGCCTCAATTCGGCGTGGCATGGAGGTGATCAGTTTGTGGCACTGCTGAGGTGGTATGGAAGCCCAGGTTTCTTTGACAGTGGCCTTCAGCTCATCTGCATTTTTTGGTCTCTTGTTTCTCATTTTCCTCTTGACAATACCCCATAGATTCTCTCTGGGGTTCAGGTCTGGTGAGTTTGCTGGCCAGTCAAGCACACCAACACCATGGTCATTTAACCAACTTTTGGTGCTTTTGGCAGTGTGGGCAGGTGCCAAATCATGCTGGAAAATGAAAGCAGCAAGTGCTCCAAAATTTCTTGGTAAACGGGTGCAGTGACTTTGGTTTTCAAAAAACACAATGGACCAACACCAGCAGATGACATTGCACCCCAAATCATCACAGACTGTGGACACTTAACACTGGACTTCAAGCAACTTGGGCTATGAGCTTCTCCACCCTTCCTCCAGACTCTAGGACCTTGGTTTCCAAATGAAATACAAAACTTGCTCTCATCTGAAAAGAGGACTTTGGACCACTGGGCAACAGTCCAGTTCTCCTTAGCCCAGGTAAGACGCCTCTGACGTTGTCTGTGGTTCAAGAGTGGCTTAACAAGAGGAATACGACAACTGTAGCCAAATTCCTTGACACGTCTGTGTGTGGTGGCTCTTGATGCCTTGACCCCAGCCTCAGTCCATTCCTTGTGAAGTTCACCCAAATTCTTGAATCGATTTTGCTTGACAATCCTCATAAGGCTGCCGTTCTCTCGGTTGGTTGTGCATCTTTTTCTTCCACACTTTTTCCTTCCACTCAACTTTCTGTTAACATGCTTGGATACAGCACTCTGTGAACAGCCAGCTTCTTTGGCAATGAATGTTTGTGGCTTACCCTCCTTGTGAAGGGTGTCAATGATTGTCTTCTGGACAACTGTCAGATCAGCAGTCTTCCCCGTGATTGTGTAGCCTAGTGAACCAAACTGAGAGACCATTTTGAAGGCTCAGGAAACCTTTGCAGGTGTTTTGAGTTGATTAGCTGATTGGCATGTCACCATATTCTAATTTTTTGAGATAGTGAATTGGTGGGTTTTTGTTAAATGTGAGCCAAAATCATCACAATTAAAAGAACCAAAGACTTAAACTACTTCAGTCTGTGTGCATTGAATTTATTTAATACACAAGTTTCACAATTTGAGTTGAATTACTGAAATAAATGAACTTTTCCACGACATTCTAATTTATTGAGATGCACCTCTACATAGAGTCATTGGCCCACTCAATATGTCCTATAATTACCATCTCTCAGCACAACTGGTGTACACAGCCTCTTCACTGCTGGAAGCAGATGATATGCTTGAAACAGGAGGGTTTCATTAACCGAGGAGTATGGCTTAGCAGACATCAAGAGTAAAAAACAGCCACAGAGAGCAGAAGGGGATAGTGGCTCTGGAAATATCAGTCTCAGATACAAGGAATACATTTAAGTCATGAAGAATCAGTTGTGTTGAAGATTCATTCTACTCATCTGGCAGCGATCCATCTAATTAGAACAGTGTTTCTAGAGAATACATTGTTATATTTAGTATACTTGTTCTTTAGTTGTACAGATGTTCAAGGCGTAGTGTCTTTACTTTGGTTAATTAATAAATTGCTGCAAAAAACAAGTATTAAAAAACTGCTTCAAGTCTGTAATTAACATTTATTATTTTGCAAGCACAACAGCTTTTTCACTGACAGGTTGATTCAGTTGACTAAAATTAGAGGTTGACTGATAGTGGACTTTGCAGAAAACGATAACTACGCTGGTGGAAAAGGCCAATAACCGATAAATCGGCTGATAGTTTTGAAATTCTATTTATTGAATGTTGCATTTTTTGTCTTTCCTTACTGTGACGAGTACAAACATAGAGGCTACAAAACTCATATTTTGAAATGTCTGTACTTCCAGCTCACACAATCACACAAGGGAAACAAAACATGTACTCTTACAATCAACTACAATGTATAACAGTAGAAACACTATAAACATTATCATATGGGCTAATAAATAGTGTGAGCAGTAATTCATCAACAATAGATCATCAGTGATCTTCAACTGTCTTTTATTCAGGTATTATAAAAAACAGACTTTCAAAATCATAAACTCAGCAATTATAAATAGGTCACATAAATAAATCTTTACTAATTTCTATGCTTCATAAGCCTTTCTTTTATTTTTTATGACATTTCGTATTAATAGCCATGAATACAGTGGCATGCAGAAGTTTGGGCACCCCTGTTGCTGTGAATAGTTAAGTGAGTAGAAGATGAACTGATCTCCAAAAGGCATAAAGTTAAAGATGAAACAGTCTTTTCAACATTTTAAGCAATATTAGTGTATTATTTTTATTTTGTAAAATTTTAGAGCGAAAAAAGGGAAAGGAGCACCATGCAAAAGTTTGGGCACCCCAAGAGATTTGAGCGCTCAGACCTTAATTAGCTTGTTAGGGCTATGGCTTGTTCACAATCATTGTTTGGAAAGGCCACGTGATGCAAATTTCAAAGCTTTATACATACTCTGACTCCTCAAATCTTGTCCCAACAATCAGCAGCCATGGGCTCCTCCAAGCAGCTGCCTAGCACTCTGAAAATTTAAATAATTGATGCCCACAAAGCTGGAGAAGGCTATAAGAAGATAGCAAAGCCTTTTCAAGTAGCCGTTTCCTCAGTTCATAATGTAATTAAGAAATGGCAGTTAACAGGAACGGTGGAGTTCAAGTTGAGGTCTGGAAAACCAAGAAAACTTTCAGAGAGAACTCCTCGTAGGATTGCTAGAAAGGCAAATCAAAACCCCTGTTTGACTGCAAAAGACCTTAAGGAAGACTTAGCAGACTCTGGAGTAGTGGTGCACTGTTCTACTGTGCAGCGACACCTGCACAAATATGACCTTCATGGAAGAGTCATGAGAAGAAAACATTTCCTGCATCCTCACAACAAATTTCAGTGTCAGAAGTTTGCAAATGAACATCTACCAAGCCTGATGCATTTTGGAAACAATTGCTGCGGACTGAAGTTAAAATATAACTTTTTGGCTGCAATGATCAAAGGTATGTTTGGAGAAAAAAGTGTGCAGAATTTCATGAAAAGAACACCTCTCCAACTGTTAAGCATGGGGGTGGATCGATCATGCTTTGGGCTTGTGTTGATGCCAATGGCACAGGGGAACATTTCACTGGAAGAGGAAAGAATGGATTAAATTAAATACCAGCAAATTCTGGAAGCACACATCACACCATCTGTAAAAAGATGACAAGAGGATTGCTTCACAACAGGATAATGATCCTAAACACACCTCAAAATCCACAATGGACTACCCCAAGAGGCGCAAGCTGAAGGTTTTGCCATGGCCCTCACAGTCCCCCGACCTAAACATCATCGAAAATCTGTGGATAGACCTCAAAAGAGCAGTGCATGCAAGACAGCCCAAGAATCTCAAAGAACTAGAAGCCTTTTGCAAGGATGAATGGGCAAAATTCCCCCAAACACAAATTGAAAGACACTTAGCTGGCTACAAAAAGCTTTTACAAGTTGTGATACTTGCCAGGGGGTGTTACGAAGTACTGACCATGAAGCATGCCCAAACTTTTGCTTTGGGCCCTTTTCCTTTTTTATTTTATTTTATATTATGAATATAAAAAAAGTAAAATTGCTTAAAATATGAAAGAAATGTGTCATCTTTAACTTGAAGCCTTTTGGAAATCAGGCCATCTTTTGCTCGCTTAGCTATTCACAGCAACAGAAATTTTGATCAGGGGTGCCCAAACTTTTGTATGCCACTGTAAATCCATAAAGTGTGACGGTGACAGAGACTTGGCTCAGTTACAATGCTCTATCATTTAAAATTCACCAATTAGGCTTTTTATAGCCTGTCTATCCACCATATGAAGGGTTTTGGCCACAGAGGATAATAATATTAGAGCAAAAAGCAACTATCGGTATAAATTAATCGGTAAAACCGATTTATCAGTCAGCCTCTCTTTAAAATCTCGGCAAAGCCTGAGACAAAGGAGATGGTGAAAAGATAAGACTCAAACATACAAACAATTTCCACATTTTGAAAAGTTGAAGTGTGTAATTTTTGCACCACTCACAGCACCAAAAGGAATTGCAACAATGACTGTTTTCAAACAGGTTTCCCAAAAACTCTGTCTGTCATCGGTCAAAAAACAGGTAGCCCACAACTAGTATTGTTAGGAAAAACACCCCCAAAATGAATTAGTCAAGACAAGAAATTTAATGTTGAGATCACATGACATGGCTTGACTTCTCGGTAGTGCTGGTTTCTTAAAGACAGCCTGATTTATAAAAAGCCTGAAACAATTTTCATTAATGCATACAAATCAAAATCTGAGGTAATCCATTTGAATGGACTTGTCGGCACTGAAGAATCTGAAATCATTTTCACTTATGTGAAGAGCACAGTTTTTCCAAATTCTACTATTTTAAAAACAAAAAACAAATCCTGGTCAACGTGTATTAATTTGTTCGTAAAACAATAAAACCTTCTTTAAAACTCAACTTGAGCACTAATGCGAACGTTCCTTACGTACAGTACAAAACAACAGGTTTGAAATATTTTTAACCAAGAAAAGTACCAGCTAAAATGTGATAAACATTATAAACAGTAAAATACACTATAAACAGTAAAATACATTCAGATAAATCACTGGAAAACACTTGACAGATAGGAAAGGCTGTGGTCATAATCTCTTTCAGTAGTGCTGTACAAAAATGATCATCTAAAAGTAAAAACAAAATAGCTAAAAGTTTAAAACAAAACAGTATTACAATTGACAGTTAAGGTCCAGGAAATAAAGGTATATCTGCAGTAAAGAGTCAGTGTAGTGTAGATGCATAATTTCAAACATGAAAAGAAAGACCACAGCAGGGAGAGCATCTACATAGCCTGTGGGCCGATAAGAAGTGGTGCTTCTGTGTGGGTGAGAGGAGACTGTACGGGACCCCTGCTTTCACTCGACTGGGGTGATGAGGTTGAATTCTTTTTAAGCTTGAGGATGTGTTGCTGTAAGTGCATGACCCAGTCCTCCTGTATGGAGAGCGGTCCTTCGAAAACCTCCTCACAGAACCTAAGAAATAAAACATTTTATTATTATATTTATATTTAAAACTTCAAACACAAAATCACTGAACACAAACAAGAGTTAAAAGGGTAGCAATGGCTTGAGCTCACCTGCACTTGAGAGAGTACACCTTCCCTACCAGCTTTACCAGGCTGGTCTCTGGTGGTCTAGGCACCAAGGATGGAATGTTCCCTGCCCGAGAAGGCTTTGAAGGTTCTGTCTCCCCTGATATGCTCTCACGGTGGGATGAATGCTTAGGAGGACGCCGTTCACAGCCTAAGACATAGAGAGAGTTGATTCAGGCTGTAAACTGGTTGTTACTTCATGCTTTTGCATATAAGGTCCTTTATTAACTGGTTTTATATCAATGTTTTAATTTTTTTTGGTCACAGACTGTGACCCTCACTATGCATATTCATTTTCTTTATTGGCTAAAACAATAAAAAATGTTGGACTTGGGGTGGGCGGTATGAGCAAGTATAATAATATCACAGTAGCGGTATACTTTATTTCACAAAGTTATTTTTGCTGGAAATTCAATTTAAAAATTGTTTATAAATCCTGATTTTTGATTGGATAAACCACATTTTAAGCTGTTTTAAAATGGCCGAAATATACATGCCTATGATTGCAGGTCAGTTGAATTCTTTATTAATGTTGCAAGTTGTAACATTGCTCAAGAACTGTAAACAACTTCGTTTTGTGCCTAATAACTCTATTTAAAGAAATGTTTCAGGTTCAATACATATGAAGCTCAATTGACAGTATTTGTGGCAAAATGTTGATTACCACAAAAAATAATTTTGATTTCCCTTGTTTATAAAAAAAAAAGAGAAAGAAAAAAAACAGTTATATTAAGTTGCTTACAATGGTAGTGAATGTTTATGGATTGGCCCCATTCACTTCTATAAGAAGCAACTTACTGTTTTTTTGTTTTTAAATAAACAGTGGAAAAGTTTAAATTATTTTTGTGGTTATCAACATGCTACAAGTGCTGTCGAATGAGCTTAAGGCTATGTCCACACTAAT
Organism: Myxocyprinus asiaticus; assembly: GCF_019703515.2. NCBI lineage: Eukaryota > Metazoa > Chordata > Actinopteri > Cypriniformes > Catostomidae > Myxocyprinus > Myxocyprinus asiaticus. Next base: position 43,744,508 of record NC_059352.1, on the reverse strand, counting down.
ACGTTTTCATTTGAAAACGCATCTTTTTCTCTACGTTTTGGCCTTCCGTCCACACTGAGATGCCATTTTTGTCATCGTTTTTTGAAAACGCGCTCCGAAGTGGATAAATTTGAAAACGCCGTCTTTGTGTTTTCGAGCGGACAGGGAAAATAGAGCTATCTGAAAATGATGACGTATTCGTTGTCATGTGTCGCAGTCATGTAATCCATTCAACCCAAAACAGTCAAGATGGCGGCCCATTTGTAGCGGCGTTGTTGTGTCTGATATCCACTTTGATCGCACTGTTGAAGATGAATGTCATTTTGTACAACCTTCACATTGCGTTCCTTCAAAGGCAACGGGAAGTTTATTTGGAATTGCTGTCCGCCGACGGAACACGAGGACAACTGCGTTTCAGACTGTACATGGAACGGAGTTTTTTTGCATTCGCAGTAAGGGGATTTAAGAGTTTTCATACATTTCAGTGAGGACGAGAACATTTTGGAAAACCTTTGAAAACAGCAGTGGACATAGAGCGTTTCGAAAACGAAAACGCGTTTTTAAATGTATACGGATTAATGTAGATGTACCCTAACTCGTATTGAACCCAGAACATTCCTTAATTACTTCTTGTTGACTTGTTTGGGATGTGTCCTGCTGTTTATTTTTGCATTTTTCCATGTTTGTTGCTCTCACATGTAATAACAAAGTTGTCCTGTCCACTAATAGCTAAGCAGATATATCTGCCACAGTATAAACTATATAGTAAAATCTCTACCGGTTAACACATATCTACCATTGCACATTATACACCGTCATACCACTCAGGAATATTAAAGGAATATTCCGGGTTCAATACAAGTTAAGCTCAATCGACAGCATTTGTGGCATAATAATGATTACCACAAAAATTAATTTTGACTTACCCCTCCCTTTTCCAAAAAAAAAACCAAAAACAAAAAAAGCTAAATTCTGGGTAACAGTGAGGCACTTACAATGGAAGTGACTGGGGCCAATCCGTAAACGTTAAAATACACACCATTTCAAAAGTATAACCACAAGACATCAACAATATGCGCATTAACATTATTTTAGTGTGATAAAATAGCTTACTAACCTTTTCTGTTATGGTCAATATTACAACTTCGTTGCCATGATGATGTAATGACAACAAACCCTAAAACCCAAAAATGACTGAAAAATTATGATATAAACAACTTTTCAGTTCAAATAATACACTAGTTTTGATAGAAGAATTAAAGTCAGTGCTTTTATCAAATTAAAAGCTTCACATTTCTGCCTTTAAACCCTCAAAACATTGGCCCCTTTCACTTCCATTGTGTCTCACTGTAACCTCGATTTTTGCTTTTATAAAGAAAAGGAGCGATGAGTCATAATCATTTTTGTGGTAATCAACATTATGCCACAAATGCTTTCGATTGAGGTCAACTTGTGTTGACCCCGGAATATTCCTTTAAGCAAGAAATACATATTGGAGTCCAAAGGTTAGAGACCATGCTTTTATTTTGCATTCTTTTCTAATTAATAATAATAATAATAAAATGGCATTACATATCCTATTTTCAGCATAACAATAAAGGTGAAAAGTTAAGTTGAATTGCTTTTTATTAATTTCAGAAATTCTTAGCATTTTGCTTAAAATGACCGCGTGCACTCGAGCTGGCATTGACTCCAAGAGGGATCCATATTATCCAGTATGATTTAAGAATGTTCAAATGAGAATCTTGTATGCTACAATGGAAGCAAGAAAATCTGACATTTTGTGCAAAAGTATTAACAATATTAATGTCAAAAATGTGATTTGTGGCCAAAAAATAGTGCAGCATCTTTAATACTTCTTCATTTTATATAACATTTGTCAAAATCTAAAAAAAATTTTAAAGAGGTCTCAGACCATTGGACCCCACTGTATAAACACAGATTAAATATATTTGTATATCACCTACCTCTAGGTGAACGAACGGCAAATTCACTGCGGGCCGTGGGGGTCTGGATCAGGCTGTCTGAGGACAGCGGAGCTTCACTCTGTGAGGGCCGTTTCCTGTGCTGTGATGAGGAGGAGTGGCTCATCCCTGCTTTGCCCTCTCTAGCAGGTGCCACTCCCATAGATCCTTTGGAAAGCTGGGATACCTGGGGCTGAACTGCAGAGACTCGAGCTGCTGATGAAGCTTTCTGAGAACCAAGACGGACATCCTCAGAGTCTGAGGAAAGGTGTGGAGAAGAGGAGCTTCTTCTGGAGCCCTTAAACAGAGGGAAACAAAGAGACTTTCTTGTGAATATCAATGATACACTGAATTGTAATTTTTTTAACCCTTCTATTCTATTAAAGAAGGGCCACTTACTTTACTGTTTGCGGTCATCTTTGACCGGAAACAGTACAGGTGTAACTTTTTTTTAAAGAAATTATAAAAAATGTCTTCCCTGAAGTAAAAATAATAAAATTATGCGCTTCTTTTGGGATTTTTTATTTTTTTTAGATCTTATTTACATTATACATTTCTCGATTTCACCATTCATTTGCATATGCAAATAAGCAAATTTATGAAACTTCACTACAGTAAAAACCAACACTTCTTTAATTTCAAACATGAAAATATGAGAATTTATCATGTATTGGGGACAGACTGCTGCCATCTGATGAAAAAATAAAAATAACATGACTTGAAAATCATGTTACGACAATAATAGCCACTGTAGTGTGTAAAAGAGCTGCAGTGTGTAATTCAAAATTTATGCATTTGGATATACATTTACATAGTATCAAACTATTATTTGTCAAAATTTTGCATGTTTTCGGGTTTTTCCAACCATTTTAAAATTTCAGTTTTTGCAATAATGTCACATTATGCTTAGACAAAATAATAATTTATTTCAAACATAAATATTTTATAACTCATAAATAAAAATAGAAACTTCTGCATTGCGGCTGATTTATAGATTTTATTTGACAAAATTCAAAAGAATTGTATGGGGGGGTTGCACTCTGCATGTTTTATAGTCTCACCCCTTCTTTCCATGTGTGTTTGTTCTGCACTGTGGCTTGTACTGCTCAAAGACAAATGTTTTTTAGATGGAATTTCATGTGGTATTGTACTGTCCGAAAAAAAAAAATTATGGCAGTCTTTCTAAACAAGGCCGTTGACGTAGACTCACCTTCTTGACAAAAGGCAGGTGCCCCTGCATGTAGCGTTTGTGGAGCTCTGCTACCTTCTCCGGTTCACTCTGCATCCAGGCAGTCAGGGTCTCAATAGGCGAGCCGATGATTTTCCAATCCACTCCCTGCTGCCTAAGATGGGCCCTCACATGGCTGGCCAGTGCCTTTCGATTTTCAAAATCAAAACCACACAGTTCACAGGTGGCATCACAGCCTGTAGCACAGAGGTAAAAGAGTGGAGAACAAAACAAGATATGACACAGAGTTGACACAAAAACATCTTAGCATCCACAATAATCTCTGGATGCAGTCTAGTTACACTGTGGCACAGAATGGAATTCAGGGAATATGGTTCATTCAGTTCCATGGTCATTTGGGCCTGAATACAGTTGAAGTCAGAAGTTGACATGCACTTAGGTTGAAGTCATTAAAACTCATTTTTTAACCACTCGACAGATTTTATATTAGCAAACTATAGTTTTGGCAAGTCGTTTAGGACATCTACTTTGTGCATGACATGAGCAATTTTTCCAACAGTTGTTTACAGACAGATTGTTTCACTTTTAATTGACTATATCAAAATTCCAGCGGCTAAGAAGTTAACTGTGCCTTTAAGCAGTTTGGAAAATTCCAGAAAATGATGCCATGCCTAATTTAGCTTCTGATAGGCTAATTGGAGTCAACTGGAGGTGTACCTATGGATGTATTTTAAGGCCTACCTTCAAACTCAGTGCCTCTTTGCTTGACATCATAGGAAAATCTAAAATAAATCAGCCAAGACCTCAGACAAATATTTGTAGACCTCCACAAGTCTGGTTCATCCTTGGGAGCAATTTCCAAATGCCTGTAGGTACCATGTTCATCTGTACAAACAATAGTACGCAAGTATAAATACCATGGGACCACGCAGCCATCATATCACTCAGGAAGGAGACGCATTCTGTCTCCTAGAGATGAACGTAATTTGGTGCGAAAAGTGCAAATCAATCCCAGAACAACAGCAAATGACCTTGTGAAGATGCTGGAAGAAACAGGTAGACAAGTATCTATATCCACAGTAAAACAAGTCCTATATCGACATAACTTGAAAGGCTCACAGCCTGCTCCAAAACTGCCATAAAAAAGCCAGACTACAGTTTGCAAGTGCACAATGGGACTAAGATCTTAATTTTTGGAAAATGTCCTCTGGTCTGATGAAACAAAAATGTAACTGTTTAGCCATAATGACCATTGTTATGTTTGAAGGAAAAAGGGTGAGGCTTGCAAGCCAAAGAACACCATCCCAACTGTGAAGCATGGGGGTGGATGCATGTTGTGGGGGTGCTTTGCTGCAGGAGGGACTGGTGCACTTCACAAAATAGATGGCATCATGAGGAAGGAAAATTATGTGGATAAAGCAACATCTCAAGACATCAGTCATGAAGTTAAAGTTTGTTCGCAAATGGGTCTTCCAAATGGACAATGACCCCAAGCATTCCTCCAAAGTTGTGGCTTAAAGTCAAGGTATTGGAGTGGCCATCACAAAGCCCTGACCTCAATCCGATAGAAAATTTGTGGGCAGAACTGCAAAAGCATGTGCGAACAAGGAGGCATACAAACCTGACTCAGTTACACCAGTTCTGTCTGGAGGAATGGGCCAAAATTCCAGCAACTTATTGTGAGAAGCTTGTGGAAGGCAACCCAAAACGTTTGACCCAAGTTAAACAATTCAAAGGCAATGCTACCAAATACTAACAAAGTGTATGGAAACTTCTGACCCACTGGGAATGTGATGAAAGAAATAAAAGCTGAAATAAATCATTCTCTCTACTATTATTCTGACATTTCACATTCTTAAAATAGTGATCCTAACTGACCTAAGACAGAGAATGTTTTCTACGATTAAATGTCAGGAATTGTGAAAAACTGAATTTAAATGTATTTGGCTAAGGTGCATGTAAATTTCTGACTTAAACTGTATATCAAAAATATAAAAATATTTATAATGTAATAATAGCATACTGCACAGAACATATACTGCCTACTATTTATTAAAAATGGTATGTAAAACACTGTACAGCATCTAATGATATCCGTTTCAAAATAGTAGTATGCTATATATTTGTCACATGATCTCACTACATTGCAGAATTAATTCAGCGAGTGGCGTCCGGTCATTTAATTAATATTAGTTTGAAACTTTAATACAGTTTTGCTTAAATATATCTTTATACATTTGGGCCCCCCAGTCAAATAATATGTCAAGAAGGACATGTTAAAAATTGCAGTTGATACTGCTTCGAGTTCATTCTGGAAATGGAAATTCAAGTTGATTGCACTACATTACAGTACCCACTGCAGTATGCTCAGGTTCTATACTTAACATTTTGGCAAACGTAGAACATAATTTGGGTATTCCTTGCATATTGAAGATTTGCATACTGTGCATAGTATACATAACGTTTACCATTTATTTTCATAAATATTACATAGTATGCAAATTGTTTTGTGTGCATTTTTAGGGCCAATATAATGTTAGTTGCTATGAAACAAACAACAAGTGACATGTAACATGCTCTGCATACTTGTAGTCATGTTGTCCGAGGCAGTTTTCTCAGGTGATGGAGTAACCGTGCAAGGTGAGGATGTTGGCTTTTTCCACTGTACTGCCGCCCCTACTCCATGTTCCGGTTTGACCGCTGATGCCTTTTCAGTGCCCTCCCTCCGCATGAGCTCATATAGGGCTTTTATGGGCGGCACCTTCAAGGACCACTTTACACCAAGCTGTCGTAAGTGACCCCGTGCGTGACAGGAGAAGGCTTTACGAGTATCAAACATCTCGCCACAGTAGTCACAGCACACAAACTGAGTGGAGTCTTGCTGCTCGTGCTTAGGGGCTGCGGAAGCAATGACAGGTGATAAACTTCAGTTATGAACTGAAAAAACGTCAACTAAGAGATTCACATTACAACATAAGAAAACTAGTAATTGGATTGGATTAGGGATTGTTAACTGTCATTTAAAGTTTGAAAAACAATGGACATTATTTGAAGGTAGATTTGCATTTCCCAAAAGAAATACCACTGCTTTTAAGGCACCATAGTGCCTTAAATGTATGTTTCGATTTTAGGTCTCCCTGTGTAAATTAAATGCTGAGCTTTTGACGCTGTGATGATACACAGCACGCCTCTTGCTTTCAGTTGACTGTGCAAGGGAATCAGCACATAGTGCAATTCAATTTCAAACAATTTTGTAGTTGTTGATGTATGCAGACATGTGTCAAATGGATGTCTTTCGCCGTTTCATCACAACTGGCTGTTTACTCAGCGTTTCGTGACACATATTAAGACGGCTTATGTTTTCTGAGCTGCCTTTGCAGTGGCTATAGAGTTAAATTGACGTAAAAAAGGAAAACCAAAAAATTTGAATTAAATATTCAAACATATAAGAAATAATCGGAATTCCAATGCAAATATTACAATGAGGTCATCATTGTCTGCAGTTTTGGGTTAATTCTGATTACAAAGCATTACTTAGATTACATAAATTACATTACTGTAATCTAATTACTTTTACAGTCAAAAAGTAGTGTAACGCATTACATATAAATTCCAGTTATCCAATTCCAGTTACTTACTTTAAATTAAGTGCTTTACTTGGGTTCCACATTTCTAAAACAGTATTATGTAGAATTTTAAACATGAATTATATTCAGATACACTGCCTGGCCAAAAGAATAGTTGCATACTCTAATATTTCGTTGGACCATCTTTAGCTTTTGATTATGGCTCGCATTCGTCATGGCATTATTTTCGACAACCTTATTGCAAACGTCATGCAACATTTGACAGATATCAATGTCCAGACGTTGCATAACATTTTGGCAGAGATCTTGTATTGATAACGTCCCCAAAGACTTTCACAATTTGAGCCCGATGAGTCTTGGCATTGTCGTCCTGGAATATGCCCGTGCCGTCACCGCATAATGTTGCTGAGCCTATACCTGACCAATTGAAGCAACCCCAGATCATAACACTGCCTCCAGAGGCTTGTACAGTGGCCACTATGCATGATGGGTGAATCGCTTCATGCGTTTCTCTTCTTACCCTGACGTGCCCATCGCTTTGGAATAGGGTAAATCTGGACTCATCAGACCACATTATCTTTTTCCATTGCTCCACAGCCCAATCTTTATGCTCCCTAGCAAATTGAAGATGTTTTTTTCCAATAAGCTTCACTAGCAAGTGGCTTTCTTGTGGCCACACAGCTGTTTAGTCCCAATCCTGTAAGTTCTCGTTGCATTGTGCTTGTGGAAATCTTCTTACTTTCACCATTAAACATAGCCGTGAGTTCTACTGTTGATTTTTTATGATGTGACTTCAAGTGTTTAGTAATCTCCAATCACGATCATTCAAGATTTTTTTCTGACCACATCTGTTCCGTGAAGCTGATGGTTCACCACTATCCTTCCAGGTTTTAATAATGCGCTGGACAGTGGGGGCCTGGGTAGCTCAGCGAGTAAAGACGCTGCCTACCACCCCTGGAGTCGCGAGTTTGAATCCAGGGCGTGCTGAGTGACTCCAGCCAGGTCTCCTAAGCAACCAAATTGGTTGCTAGGGAGGGTACAGTCACATGGAGTAACCTCCTCGTGGTCACTATAATGTGGTTCGCTCTCGGTCAAAGTAACATATTTTCCACTACCATGGGATACGTCTTCTGACATGGTTGTTTAAGAAATGAGAAGCTGCACACTGCATCAGTTATGGTTAAAATAATTGTTGCCAGCTGAAACATATTAATCACTGCAATAATTATCCAATGATAGGCTCTTAAGTATCTACTTATTTAAATCCAAACAGTGACTTTTTTTCTTTTTGGCCAGGCAGTGTATTTCAAGTCATGCGTCTCTGCATGTTTTCTTACAGCTGAAGGGCATACACCCCCTAAAAAGTTATTGTAAGGGAGAAACTTTGACTTATTGTTGCATGCAAGTCATGAACAAGGAGAAAATATAGAATATATTTTACATTTGTTTAAAAAATATATAGCACACCTAAAGCTGAACTGATCTACAAAACGTTTGAATTGAGTCTTTGCATTCAATTGGTTTGGGCTGAATTAATTGCCAGAGACTTTGAGCAGTACGGTGTGGGAAGCACATTTGCGAGATCTAGCCTGGAGTGGGAAACGTTTTGGAAAGCAAGAGTGTTTGCATTCACTCCAGTGCCAAGACTGCTTCGATATCGCTCCATCACAAGCATAACATGTTAACAGCCCATAATGCAATTTCATTCGAGTAAGAATTCACCAATTGTAAAACGAATTGTATAAAGGAATAGCACAGTAATTATGTTACGCACCAGTCACTAGTGGTTTAACTGTGGTGGGACTAGACACGTTATGGGGTGGTAAAGGGATGGCTGGTGTGCTTCGTGGCTTGGGAGACTCTAAGATAGAAACATCAACTTCCATAGGCTCATCCTTTGGTGTTGGGACCACAGTCCTGTAGCCTTTCCTGGCCTTCGGGACTTTGTGAGGAACAGGAGGAGAAGAAGAAGACTGGGTAATGGGTTTAGGAGATGAGGGAAGATATGGTACAGTGGGCGGTACAGAGGTGCATGCAGGTGGGGGCAGCGAGGGTGATCCCAGGGCTTTGTGAGAACCAGCAGGAGCATCACGGCAGGCCATCACCTCTCGCAGAGTGGCCATTGGAGACCCACGGACAGTCCACTCAGTGATGCCCAGCTGTCGCAGGTGGTAGCGGGCATGACTGGCCAAGCTCTGACTCTTCTTAAACTTCTCATGACAGAACTCACATTTTACATCTTTTGATGATTCACCTTGGATGTAAGAAAGAATAGTATCATGGGTAGTCAATGATAGAGGTCACAACCTTAGAAATTAAGAATATAGTTTTTTTGATTATTGGATGCAGATTTATGTCACAGGACACTCATGCCAGAATATTTCTTAATCTTGCAGTTTTAAGGTCTGTTCACACCAAATCTGTGACGATTTTGCAAGACAAACCTCTGACGTAAGGTCTATTCACACAGAGTCCGTAAAAAGATTAAACTAAAAACGACTTCACTCCTGTACAGTAGGTGGCACTGTCGTTATACCAGTCTCCTGTTCGCACCCTTCAGCTGTTAGAGATTAATATAATAAACGCTGTTAAAGCATTTATTTTCCTAATTTGGCATAACTGCTTTATTATGTTATTTCCATAATGTTGATGCATTTTGAGGAGTATATAATCTGTGTTTATTATGCAAGTAAAATGAGTAAAAAGCGCTTTCATATTTATTTGCACATATTTTTTGCTACAAGTAGGTCTATATTCCAGACTCCAAAACTCAATTTCTCTTTTATAATGCCTGGATAATATAAAACAAGGTACAGTGATATAAATACACGTGGAATAATGTACATTGAGAATAAGAGTATAGTATAAAATATGATGCATATATTACAAATTATATAAAAAGAAAACACTGCTCATGGTCTTTTCTTTATTATCTTTTCTTTTTCCCCTTTTTCTCCCAATTTGGAATGCCCAATTCCCAATGTGCTTTTAAGTCCTCGTGGTCACGTAGTGATTTGGTGGCGGTGGACGAATCCCAGTTGCCTCCGCGTCTGAGACCGTCAATCCGCGCATCTTATCACGTGGCTTGTTGAGCGCGTTGCCACGGAGACATAGCACGTGTGGAGGCTTCACGCCATCCACCGCGGCATCCACGCTCAACTCACCACACGCCACACCGTGAACAAACCACATTATAGTGACCACGAGGAGGTTACCCCATGTGACTCTACCCTCCCTAGCAACCGGGCCAATTTGGTTGCTTAGGAGACCTGGCTGGAGTTGCACAGATTCGAACTAGTGAACTACAGGGGTGGTAGCCAGTGTCTTTACCACTTAGCTACCCAGGCCCCCCGGTCTTTTCTTTATTTAAATTATTGCAATACTTCATTATATATTGTCCTTGCAATAAAAATAGCAGTGTGGGTCTGCAATTTGTTTGTCTAAAACATAGCATGTAACAGATCTTTTTATGGGATATTTTACTACAATCTCAGAGCAAACGAAAAGCCAAACCTCGCTGCTAATTTTAATGCCATGAGAATATACAGGGACATTGATATACATATTAAATAATGTACATTAAGACAAAAAACCATGAGCAAATTTTCAAAAACAGATCTGGTTTATGTTTGCAGTACAAAGGGTTCATGAACTGCAACTATTTATTTTTAAGTATATAATTTTCTGGGTGTATATCAGCTGCATGTCCAATGCCGGTGTTTGCCAGTTGATTAGCGCCACCAACGCACTGGATTGAGCAGCTGCAGCAACTCTGGAAAATGACAAAAGCTATTTTCTCACTGGTCAGTGAGTTTTCAATAAAAATAAATCGGACAACTCAACTCTCCGTAAAAAAAAAAACCTTCGGATTGTCGGCGGACGATTTGTCGGACCCGCTGTGAATAGCGCCATTGGAATCCATTGTTACCGTTCAAAAACCGGTTCGGAATGAACAATCGCACTGATAAAACGGGCTTGGTGTGAACAGGCCTTCAAACCTGCTTTAAACAAGACCAGTATATGGGTGAGTCCAGTAGAAACCGTAAACTGGTAGAACCTTGTCATTTGGTATAAATGTTTGGATGTGCAAAACTCTACTGTATTGTAGGGAGTGTTATTACATCTTACTGTCAATGATCATGTTAACATGCATGATCTTACACCGATTACCAAATTTTCTGCAAGTAAAGTCGCACTTGTGTATAAATTGCACTGACAGAGGTTGCATTAGGACCCGGGATTAATGCCCAATTTCCCTTCGGCCAGTCAACATGTCAAAGTGCGCTCCGTGAAGGTTACCTCAGAGATTACGGGGAGGTTTGCTTCAAAAGCAAAGTAAACACTTATGTTCAACTAAAAAGAGAGAAGCATACATTTTTAATTGGCTTAAAATCTGAATTATTTATTTTTGATGCATTATATTTTTATTGCAATTTGAAAAGCTGTTCAAATAAAATAAAACAAATTTTCAAATGTGTGCTTATGTTATTTTGGACATTGTTTCAAGTCAAAGGACTTTTCATTACTTTTTTCTGTTGCATTTGAATCACTTTCTATACAAAATGTAAATAAAAATTTATTTATTTAATTAATATTTCGTACATTAAAGGTGCACTAAATAATTTTTTCCTCATTAAAAAACGCTGTACTCCTTAAGAAATGAATTGTAATTTTGAAACATATGTAGGAAATCATGACCACTCATATTAAAATGAAGACTCCAGTCATAACAGTAACATTATAAAAGCTGTTTTATTCTACATGGAGAGGGTCCGCACATAGGGGCTGCCATGTTAGAATCACATGACCAGCCAAATATTACTTGCTCAATCTCAGTAACCATCCTGTTATTTGACACTTTCACTCATTGATTAAAGTAATCATGGCTGATTGTGAATTTTTACATTGGCATCAGTAACTGAAAACTATTGCATTTGAATGTTGCTGCATCCAAGCCACTAGGTGTTAAAGACAACATAGTTGTAAGTTTAAGACGACATGAACAAGAACTTACTTAATGCACCTGTAATTGTAATAAACATTTAACTCTACATTTGTGCTTATAATAGCCCGACAACAATCACCAAAAAAAAAAAAAATTATAAAAAAAAATGCAAAAACACAATCTCACCTTGAGAGGGTGATTTAATTTCTTCATTTCCACTAAGGGTCATGCTCCCTGAATCATCTGGTGAACTTTTCTGCCTTTTGGTTGTGGTAGATGATTTCAATTCTGTTTTTCCACCAAGGGTCATACTCTCTGAAGCATCTGTGGTAGTTTTCTGCTTTTTGGTTGAAGATGGTAATTTTAATGCTGCTTTGCCACTTAGGGTCATGTTCCCTGAAACGTCTGGTGAACTTTTCTTCTTCTTGGTTGGAGTGGGCGATTTCGGTTCTGCTTTTCCACAAAGGGTCATGCTCCCTGAGACATCTGGTGAACTTTTTTGCTTTTTGGTTGGAGTAGGTGATTTCAATTCTGCTTTTCCACCAAGGGTCATACTCCCTAAAACATCTGGGGTAGTTTTCTGATTTTTGGTTGAAGATGGTAATTTCAATGCAGCTTTTCCGCTGAGGGTCATGCTCCCTGAAACATCTGGTGAACTTTTATTCTTCTTGGTTGGAGTAGGCAATTTCAGTTCTGTTTTTCTACCAAGTGACAGGCTCTCTGAAACATCTGGGGAAATTTTCTGCTTTTTCTTTGGGGGTGGTGTTGGATTCATGGAAATCAGTCCTTTAGATGAGACAGGGGAAAGAGAGGGATTTTTGCTGATGGCAGAAGAGGTGGAAGGAGTGGAGGAGGGTGAAGTATAATCCTCAAAAACAGATAACCCCTCCAGTTGCCCGGCAGTGGCCTTTTCCTGGAACTCCTCACTCTGAATGATTTTATGGAGGACCTCTATAGGAGCACCTTTTGAGTCCAAATTCACGCCAAACTGGCGCAGATGGGCCCGGGCATGACTGGAGAGACCTTTACGTGTCTCGTACCATGCTCCACACAATTCACACACATGGACATCATCCCTCGCTATGGAATTCATCATAGTTGCTGGTGAAAAAGCAGAACAATATTGCAAAATGGATTAAAATATTACAAACAGGGTTAGCTTTACTTAGCAGTTTAACTAGATTACTTTATATAGCCCAGGTTTTCTTTTCTTATAACATCTCCAACTTCCAAACACAAACCAAAACACTCAAGAATTTTAAAAGGGTCAAATCATACTTTTTTTTTTTTGGATCATTTTATTTTGTTCCTTGAGGTCTACTTATAATGTTAGCCAATTTTTGCACCCAAAACAATCATAATTGCCTTTTTTTCCCCTTCTTTTACACAAAACATTCTGTTCTGAAATGTGCCACACAAACTGTTCAGGAACCTTGTTAAAATAAACTTCCAGTATGTTTACAGTATTTCCAGTAGTTACAGTGTGTTCTCATTAGGGTTGGGAATTGATACAAATTTCCCAATTCAATTCTGATTCACAAGCTCTCAATTCGATTCGATATTGATTAATTTTGGTTTGTTTCAGCTCTAATGTCCCTTTTGCTTACATATTAAAGAAATTCTCTCCCAGCTAATGCTGTTAATTATACAGGTGACTTTCTAACTAGGTATATTACAAAAATATTAATTTTACTAATTATATCTGATTCGTTTTTCATCATTTTGGTCACATTTTGGCTTTTTAAAAATGAACAAATCCATGTATTCAATCAATAAATAATTTTTTTGTTACATGTTTATTGTTTAATTGCATAATTTGTACTATTTACATTGATTTCTTGAACACGTGCTAAAAACCAGTATTGTCTCTTTAAGTCTCTGTAAATGAGCACGTTAAAGAGACAGAACTCGAATGGCTTACCTCATTCGTGCTGTTTGTGATTAGAATTAAATGTTTTTGTTTTGTTGTTTTTGATCAACAACTGACTGTAGAGAACAGAAAAGTATTAAAAGAGACATTATTCAATGACAAATGGGTCGCGTGTATCTCGTCTTTGGACACGCATTTGGACATTTGCACTCGGTATGGACAAAAGTATCCAGAATGTTTAATTCAGACATTTATTTAAATGTTGTTCGAGCATATGGCTGAACCCAAAATTATGTATTAATAAGTCCCCTTTCTGCTGGAAAAAGTGGATTGTGAGGGAGGTTAATACGCTTGGTGACCTATATGAGAGTGGAGTGTTGAGGTCCTCTGCAAATATGGTTCAACATTTTGGGATTCCCAGATCTCAATTCTTTAGGTATTTACAGCTGCGCCACCTGCTCTGTACTATTTTTGGGAGTAGCATACACCCCCCCTAAAGTGGCAGATACACTATATTGCCAAAAGTATTCGCTCACCCATCCAAATAATTGAATTCAGGTGTTCCAATTACTTCCATGGCCACAGGTGTATAAAATGAAGCACCTAGGCATGCAGACTGCTTCTACAAACATTTGTGAAAGAATGGGCCGCTCTCAGGAGCTCAGTGAATTCCAGCGTGGTACTGTGATAGGATGCCACCTGTGCAACAAGTCCAGTCGTGAAATTTCCTCGCTACTAAATATTCCACAGTCAACTGTCAGTGGTATTATAACAAAGTGGAAGCGATTGGGAATGACAGCAACTCAGCCACGAAGTGGTAGGCCACGTAAAATGACAGAGCGGGGTCAGTGGATGCTGAGGCGCATAGTGCGCAGAGGTCGCCAACTTTCTGCAGAGTCAATCGCTACAGACCTCCAAAGTTCATGTGGCCTTCAGATTAGCTCAAGAACAGTGTGTAGAGAGCTTCATGGAATGGGTTTCCATGGCCGAGAAGCCATACATCACCAAGTGCAATGCAAAGCGTCAGATGCAGTGGTGTAAAGCACGCCGCCACTGGACTCTAGAGCAGTGGAGACGCGTTCTCTGGAGTGACGAATCACGCTTCTCCATCTGGCAATCTGATGGACGAGTCTGGGTTTGGCAGTTGCCAGGAGAACGGTACTTGTCTGACTGCATTGTGCCAACTGTGAAGTTTGGTGGAGGGGGGATTATGGTGTGGGGTTGTTTTTCAGGAGCTGGGCTTGGCCCCTTAGTTCCAGTGAAAGGAACTCTGAATGCTTCAGCATACCAAGAGATTTTGGACAATTCCATGCTCCCAAATTTGTGGGAACAGCTTGGGGATGGCCCCTTCCTGTTCCAACATGACTGCTCACCAGTGCACAAAGCAAGGTCCATAAAGACATGGATGAGCGAGTTTAGTGTGGAAGAACTTGACTGGCCTGCGCAGAGTCCTGACCTCAACCCGACAGAGCACCTTTGGGATGAATTAGAGCGAAGACTGCGAGCCAGGCCTTCTCGTCCAACATCAGTGTCTGACCTCACAAATGCGCTTCTGGAAGAATGGTCAAAAATTCCCATAAACACACTCCTAAACCTTGTGGAAAGCCTTCCCAGAAGAGTTGAAGCTGTTATAGCTGCAAAGGGTGGGCCGACGTCATATTAAACCCTATGGATTAAGAATGGGATGTCACTTAAGTTCATATGCGTCTAAAGGCAGATGAGCGAATACTTTTGGCAATATAGTGTACTTTGGAAGTGGTGATTACTGCTTTTGGAAAAGGTCATGAGGCATCAATGTATTACTCCCTGCTATTCAGAGTCTGGGGGACGGAGCTTCAACTTCTCTCAAGAGATTATGGGAGAAAGATTTAAACTTGGTACTGGAGGAGGGATTGTGGGCTAGGATTCTAAAAAATGTCAATTCTACATCTAGAGGTTCAAGGGTGCACCAAGTGTCTTAGCAGCAGCCATTACCAATGTGTAGAAAATAGCAGGAAAAAAAAACACTTAATGAATTTCGTAGTGGGATTTAACGTCTTGTGCAACACTAAGTAGCCCCACACATTCCGTGTTCACAGTGCGCGAAATCCCCACATTTTTTGTTTTTACATGTTGGTGAAAATTAGTAATCCACACATTGGAACACAAGAAATCAACAGTTTCTTTCTATAGGACTGAAAACCCATGTCTCCCCGTGCATATGTCTCATCATCATCTCTCTCCGTACAGCGTAGACTGTTTAACATGCATGCACTCTCGTAAAGGGACAGAGCGCTAGTTTTATTCCCACTATAAAAAAAACAAACACATTTTCTCTCATTAATTCGCCTTTAGAGATGAAGCGCCAAATGAGACGTAATAAACTTTGTTAAACCCCAGTTATACACATGTCTGGAAATCACGAGCTGCTCAATATCCAAAAAGTATACATTTAATTAGGTAATGTTTCAAAACGTAAACATTAATTCGACATGATAATGCCATTTGATATGAAAAGAAGCAAGATCACTATGGCTATTATTTTCAGAGCTGTTCAGCTGCAGGTTGAAGATGAATATTTGAAACAGTCTACTTCATATCATCCTCATAAAACACCTGTTACATGTCTAATTTCTGGACCATACAGGTATTTTTGTTTTTGTTCGTTGTATATCAGTCAGTGTTGGTCTTGTTTGGGTTGTCTGATTTCATGTTATATACACATTGTTAATTCACAGATTAGGCCTAATAGCTACCTACTGTATATTACATATCACAACCGATTTAGTAGCAAGTCTGTTCTCTCAGCCAATAATCAGATCTTTATCTCAGTGAATAATCTTTGACCCTTCTTGTGAAAACACTACACATGGGCATACGTAGCATGACAGCATGACTAAACGGGTGACTGAAAACCCATCATCTCCTCCACAGAACTCTTGGCTTAAAAACACATGTGTAAATGGCAGGACGGCTGAGGTTAATATGATGTTTTTATGAATTTATATCTGTAAAGCACATATACAGGATTAAATAAGGCATAAATCATATCTTGCAAATTATAAATGTGATCCAATTTTGAGGGACATTGTATTTTATTTAATTTTTTCCTCCCCTTTTTCTCCCCAGATTGGAATACCCAATTCCCAATGCGCTCTAAGTCCTCGTGGTGGCGTAGTGACTCGCCTCAATCTGGGTGGCGGCGGACGAATCTCAGTTGCCTCCACGTCTGAGACCATCAATCCGTGCATCTTATCACGTGGCTTGTTGAGCGCGTTACTGCGGAGATGTGGCACGTGTGGAGGCCCACGCTATTCTCCAAGGCATCCACGCACAACTCACCACACGCCCCACCGAGAGCGAGAACCACATTATAGCGACCATGAGGAGGTTACCCCATGTGACTCTCCCCTCCCTAGCAACCGGGCCAATTTGGTTGCTTAGGAGACCTGGCTGGAGTCACTCAGCACGCCCTGGGTTCAAGCTCGCGACTTCCAGTGGTGGTAGTCAGCGTCTTTACTCGCTGAGCTACCCAGGCCCCTGGGGGACATTGTATTAAAAACATAAGATATGTAATAAATATTTATCTTTGGAAATATTTTTTTTAAAGTCATGATGGTAAAAACAGCTATTTGTCATTTTTGTGTTGGGGCTAGTGAAAATTTTGGCAGGGCCAGTGAAAATTTTGGCAGGGCCAGTGAAAATCTGAAGCACTGGCCCAACCGGGCCAGTAGAAAAAATTCTTAGCGTTGAGCCCTGCTTATGCAATTTAAGATTTTACATAGATTCTGTTGGACCCCCTGTAGATTGTATAGACTTGGCCTTAAAGACACGCCCACCTACTGGCGATGCCAATCACAAGATGTGGACACAACCCATGTTTTTTGGTGGTGTGTTAAGATCCAAGAATTTTGGTTGAGGGTTCAGAGTTTTATGTGTGAAGTATTGGGCACTCAAATTTCATTTTGCCCCAGACTCGATGGGGCGGTCATTAATATAGGAGATAAATACATAAAAAATTGGGTCCTAGCCAGTTTTATGATTGGCAGACGGGTCATTCTTAGGGGACTGAAGTCGGCTGGAGCGCCCTAGTTTCAAGAGTGGCACACAGAGATGGGCAGGGTAGCAGCATTTGAAGAAATGTCATATAGAAGGCTAGGTAACAGAGTTATTTAATAAAAAAATGGGGCAACTATTTAGTTTTAGAATTTTTTAGAAGGTTCTCAGGAAGGGGCAGTGGAGAGAGATTTGTAGTTTTAAATGTATGATTTAATTTTTTTATATATTCTTAAGTGTTTCCTCTTGTCTGTTTTTATTTATTTATTTATTTGTATTTGTATGTGTGTTTACTTTCATTTTGTGTTGGACCACTGGATATTTGTAGTGTGGGGGGAGGGGGGGGATGTTCAGGGGGAGGGACATATAATTTGATTGTGTGTATGTTTGGTTTCTTCAATCCTGTTTTTTGAATCAATAAAATGTTAATATAAATTTTTTTTTAAAAAGATGGCGCTAGCATGAATAAGGTCTTACATGGAACAACTTTTACTCTCAACACACAGTGAAAGGATCTTGCTGCTGAATACTCCACCACTATACTACACAATTAGTGGTGAGTGAAATATAAACATTTACCAGCCAGTTGCCAAATACACACATTTTAGTCACATAGCGTGAAATTTGGTTGCAAATGCAAGTAATTTCCTCTCATTGTAGTGGAGTGCTGTGCATAGAGTCATAGATCGATCTTGGGATTTAAGAATCTATATATCGAGATCATTTAAATTAAGATTGTGATGCATCCGAAACCTATATTTTTACCCATCACTAGTTCTCATGGTATAATAAACTCTTTTCTCTCAAAAGATCAAGGAAAATTTGATTCCTCATGATAAGACCCTCTTAAATGCTTTACTGTTACTTACTTAAATTGAGTGGAGCGTCTGTTTCCTGAGGGGCCCAGAGGGGCTTGGCAATGGCCAGTGAGGAGGTAGTAGATGGACTGGCATCACTGAGCCTGGACTCAACAGCCTTGTAGGGAGACGAGAATGAAGAAGGAGTGGACACTGCAGTCCCCCTTGAAGAGGCTTTATGAGGTTTCGCTACAGCCATAGGCGAAGAACGTGGACCAGACTTGACTGATCCTTTCACAGCAGTTGAGGAAGAGGAGGATATGGCATATTTTTTCTTAACAAGGTTGGATATTTTAATTTTTAGCTTTGGCCCAGTATTCTTTTTGATGCTGGGGGATTTGTGTTTGGATTTTTTAACAGTGCTGGGCTGAGTTTTGAGTTTGGGTAGAGTTCCACCTCGTTCTTTAATTAGCTGGCACAAGAGGTCTATGGGAGCTCCACTGCTGTCGGACACAGCCACGCCCAGCTGCCTGAGATGAGATCGGGCGTGACTGGAGAGACCTCGCCTTGTCTCAAAGTTGGTCCCACACCCCTCACAAACATGGACGCCTACTGTAAGAATGTGAAAGAGAATGTAAAATGTGAAGAAACTTGTTTTGAGCTAACATTTGATATCAAATGCAGCAGTTATAATTCTTGAGAATCTATAGTTTCCTTACCACAATATCAACAACCATGCTATTCAACTAAACAGGCAACTGAGTGTCAGTGATCTTTAAGGGGCAAATGAAATGTTTAACAAAATTAAAATGTACCCTATTTATTTTCTTACTCTATTTCTCAGCCCAGTGTTTAAAATACATCAGTGCATGTAATTCCAAATTAAAAACATTTGTCATTTCTTGTCTAATCTTTTATCAAAATGTAATAACTTGCACGTGTATCTGAAATGTCCTTGCTTCTCGGCTGATGTCACAAATACCTATTACTTTTTAAACTCCGTCCCTCCAACCACCTGGCTTCATTCTGGGGACAACTTTTCATGATCTCTAATGGATAAAATCAAGTCCCAGGACTCATATATTTTTTCTTGTTCAATATCCTGGAATCACTTGGAAATATTTCAGATTACATGAGTAACATGGGTTGCATTACACATTAACTCTAAAGAAGAAATGTACAGTCCTTAATATAAACTGAGCCTGTTTGTCAGAGTTGAGTTAATCATCTAAATTCTGATGTCATTCATGTCCTTACAATCAGGGTTATCCATCTGTTTATTTAAGTCTGACTGCAGACCCTCTATGGAAAAGGTGGCAGAGCTTTTCCTAGTGGTGTCTGGTGCTGTCATATCCATGGCTGTGACCTCCTCCTGGCACTAGGAGAGAAAAACAGATACATTTAGACCATGCTCTTCTAAAAATGCAATTTATTAATTCATAGACAAGAAATATAATGACACACAAAGATATTAATAATTCTGAACTTAAAAGATTAAACCCCCCTACAAAACAGGTAATGGTTTCTGCCGAGCACATATTAACTAAAGCTATTTTTACTATAATAAAAATGTATTATATTAGTAGGCCTAATATTACTACAGCCTAATAATAATTTGGAATTAGCCAACACTTTCATAAAAAGAAATAAAGAAAAAGAAATTAATCAAAATGACAAAAATTCTGAAAAGCTTTAAGAATGTTTAATGGACATCTCCTATGTAGTAACTCTGCAATTGTGGCGGGAGTTATGGTTACCATGGTGAATTTATGTAAGGGAAATGTTTGTTTACATCGTGTTACATTGTGCAAAAGTATACGTTTACTTCTCTCGCTGTACATTTCTGCCTCTGCTTAAGAATAGCGGCCAAATCTGAGAAAATGGTTTATTTAAACCACAACTGGGGTTGCTGGTGTTTGCTGGTAATTATATATTTATCTGATAGTTTCATGCGTCGATCTTATGCACAACACAATGGACGCGCACATGCAGCTAGCATGAGCTAATTATTTATCACACACTGCGAATAAAATAAACACATTTGCTGGTGTGTAAAGTCACAGAACATCTCATCCGGTGTGCCACATGTAGTCTATCGCATATATATATATATATATATTAAAAAGTGAGAGGCAGTTAATGTTAAAATTACCTTTATGTGGTGAGATTTTGTTGTCACCAGGGTTTACAAGAGGGAAGGCAGGCACTTTAATCAAAAGAGCACAGTCGAACTGCTGTACTAGGCAGCCTCAATCGATCCTACTGCAGCAACACGACACGAGGTTCAAAAGGACGATGCAGAATATCCCATGCGATTATGTTGCATGCATTCCGTATAACCTAACACAGGAGTTCTCAATTGCTTTTGTGTCAGGACCCAGATTTTACACTGTCGCTTATTTATTTATTTTTTTTTGTGTATTTGTATTATATATATATCACGCATAGGCATGTATCAAGTGACATTATTTTGAAGATTTGCAGAAGTTTTTTTCTCCACCTTTTAAAGGGTGATGAGCCTATTTGTTTATATGAGCATATACTAATTATTATCCAGTTTATTTCCTAGTATGGAACATCTTTCAAACAGAACATATATTACACAGGAGAAAAATTGTGTCCATAAGTTTTGGAGGTCCAGACTTTATGTACTTGCTCTTATATTTACAGTGCAATATGCTATAAACTTAGTTAACCCTTGTGCTTCAATTTAATAAAGTCACTCCGAGGTCCTTAGAGGATAAAAATGTCCGTGTCAAAAAACTGCCATAAAAATATTATATATTAATATTATGTTCCATTTTCAATGAGTAATTTTTTTTTTTTTAACCAACATCAGTCCTGTTTTTTTTTTTTTTTTTTTTGGGGGGGGGGGGGGTGGTGATTATCACAGTCTGGGATATGTTAATGATTAGCAACAACATTTTTTCAGATTAGCACTTTTTATTGATTCACACACTTGAACAGAAAAGCAAAACTTACATTCATAGAATCAACTATAACCCCCATTATTCCTTTCCCCCTCCCAAACCCCAACCCCACCCCCACCCTGACCCTCATCAATATTCCTGTGGTATGATATATATATATATATATATATATATATATATATATATATATATATATATATATATATATAACAAAAACTATGATAATCACACATATTTAAAATTGCACATATCTCTCCACAGCCCCTCCCTGAAATCCCTCCAAAAGGCCAAATAGCAGCCATTTTTTAATTAAATAAAATCTAAGTTGCCTAGCCTTCTACATGACATCTCCTCAAATGCTGCTACCCTGCCCATCTCTGTGCACCACTCTTGAAATGAGTGCTCTCCATAACTTTCCCTAAGATTGCTCTGTCTACCTATCATAACACTGGCTAGGACCCAATTTTTTTATGCATTTATCTCCTATATTAATGATCGCCCCATCGCCTAAACTACAGAGTCTAGGGCAAAATGACATTTGAGTGCCCAATACGTCACACATAAAACTCTGAATCCTCAACCAAAATTCTTGGATCTTAACACACCACCAAAAAACATGGGTTGTGTCCCTATCTTCTGATTGGCATCGCCAGCAGGTGAGCGTGTCTTTAAGACCAAGCCTATACAATCTGGAGGGGATCCAATAGAATCGATGTAAAATCTTAAATTGCATAAGGCGCACCCTTGCATCTCTAGATGTAGACTTGACGTTTTTTTTAGAATCCTAGCCCACACTCCCTCCTCCAATACCAAGTTTATTTCTTTCTCCCATAATCTCTTGAGAGAAGTTGAAGCTCCATCCCCCAGACTCTGAATTAGCAGGGAGTAATACACTGATGCCTCATGACCTTTTCCAAAATCAGTAATCACCACTTCCAGAGTATCTGCCGCTTTGGGGAGGTGTATGCTACTCCCAAAAATAGTACAGAGCAGGTGACACAGCTGTAAATACCTAAAGAATTGAGACCTGGGAATCCCAAAATGTTTAACCATATACAGTGCATCCGGAAAGTTTTCACAGCGCTTCACTTTTTCCACATTTTATTATGTTACAGCCTTATTCCAAAATGGATTAAATTCATTATTTTCCTCAATTCTACAAACAATACCCCATAATGACAATGTGAAAAGTTTGTTTGAAATCTTTGCAAATTTATAAAAAAAAAAAAATCTTTCCCTCGATCCTGACTAGTCTCCCAGTTCCTGCCGCTGAAAAACATCCCCACAGCATGATGCTGCCACCACCATGCTTCACTGTAGGGATGGTATTAGCCAGGTGATGAGCGGTGCCTGGTTTCCTCCAGACATGACACTTGCCATTCAGGCCAAAGAGTTCAATCTTTGTTTCTCATGGTCTGAGAGTCCTTCAGGTGCCTTTTGGCAAACTCCAGGCGGGCTGTCATGTGCCTTTTACTGAGGAGTGGCTTCCGTCTGGCCACTCTACCATACAGGCCTGATTGGTGGAGTGCTGCAGAGATGGTTGTTCTTCTGGAAGGTTCTCCTCTCTCCACAGAGAAATTCTGGAGCTCTGTCAGAGTGACCATCGGGTTCTTGGTCACCTCCCTGACTAAGGCCCTTCTCCCCAGATCGCTCAGTTTGGCCAGGCGGCCAGCTCTAGGAAGAGTCCTGGTGGTTCCAAACTTCTTCCATTTACGGATGATGGAGGCCACTGTGCTCATTGGGACCTTCAATGCTGCAGAAATTTTTCTGTACCCTTCCCCAGATCTATGCCTTGATACAATCCTGTCTCGGAGGTCTACAGACAATTCCTTGGACTTCATGGCTTGGTTTGTGCTCTGACATGCACTGTTAACTGTGGGACCTTACACTATATTCCCAAAAGTATTCACTCACCCATCCAAATAATTGAATTCAGGTGTTCCAATCACTTCCATGGCCACAGGTGTATAAAATGAAGAACCTAGGCATGCAGACTGCTTCTACAAACATTTGTGAAAGAATGGGCCACTCTCAGGAGCTCAGTGAATTCCAGCGTGGTACTGTGATAGGATGCCACCTGTGCAACAAGTCCAGTCGTGAAATTTCCTCGCTACTAAATATTCCACAGTCAACTGTCAGTGGTATTATAACAAAGTGGAAGCGATTGGGAATGGCAGCAACTCAGCCACGAAGTGGTAGACCACGTAAAATGACAGAGCGGGGTCAGCGGATGCTAAGGCGCATAGTGCGCAGAGGTCACCAACTTTCTGCAGAGTCAATCGCTACAGACCTCCAAAGTTCATGTGGCCTTCAGATTAGCTCCAGAACAGTGCGTAGAGAGCTTCATAGAATGGGTTTCCATGGCCGAGCAGCTGCATCCAAGCCATATATCACCAAGTGCAATGCAAAGCGTCAGATGCAGTGGTGTAAAGCACGCCGCCACTGGACTCTAGAGCAGTGGAGACGCGTTCTCTGGAGTGACGAATCACGCTTCTCCATCTGGTAATCTGATGGACGAGTCTGGGTTTGGCGGTTGCCAGGAGAACGGTACTTGTCTGACTGCATTGTGCCAACTGTGAAGTTTGGTGGAGGGGGGATTATGGTGTGGGGTTGTTTTTCAGGAGCTGGGCTTGGCCCCTAGTTCCAGTGAAAGGAACTCTGAATGCTTCAGCATACCAAGAGATTTTGGACAATTCCATGCTCCCAAATTTGTGGGAACAGTTTGGGGATGGCCCCTTCCTGTTCCAACATGACAGCGCACCAGTGCACAAAGCAAGGTCCATAAAGACATGGATGAGCGAGTTTGGTGTGGAAGAACTTGACTGGCCTGCACAGAGTCCTGACCTCATCCCGATAGAGCACTTTTGGGATGAATTAGAGCGAAGACTGCGAGCCAGGCCTTCTCGTCCAACATCAGTGTCTGACCTCACAAATGCGCTTCTGGAAGAATGGTCAAAAATTCCCATAAACACACTCCTAAACCTTGTGGAAAGCCTTCCCAGAAGAGTTGAAGCTGTTATAGCTGCAAAGGGTGGGCCGACATCATATTAAACCCTATGGATTAAGAATGGGATGTCACTTAAGTTCATATGCGTCTAAAGGCAGATGAGCGAATACTTTTGGCAATATAGTGTATATAGACAGGTGTGAATTTACCACAGGTGGACTCCAATCAAGTTGTAGAAACATCTCAAGGATGATCAGTGGAAACAGGATGCACCTGAGCTCAATTTTGAGTGTCATGGCAAAGGCTGTGAATACTTATGTACATGTGATTTTTTTGTTTTTTATTTTTAATAAATTTGCAAAGGTTTCAAACAAACTTCTTTCACGTTGTCATTATGGGGTATTGTTTGTAGAATTCAGCTCCAGCCAATAGGTGGCACCAGCACAAAAAAACAAAAAACACGCAGGTTCCTCAAACTGTCAAGCGAATGTTCAGTGAGCCGGTCCACTCGGCTGCAACATGAGTGCAAGCAAATTACTTACTCCATGTCAGGTGTATTCTGTTGATTCATGTCTTTTATTTTGAAATTCTAGTTCCTGTTTCATGTCATGTGTTCCTGTTTCCCTTGTCATGTGATTTCTGTTTTCCCTCCATGTTCATTTGTCATGTTTTCATTGGTTTATTGTTTAATTAGCTTGTTATGAGTTCTGTTTGTTCATTGGTTTATGTTCTCCCATGTCTTGTATTTAAGCCCTCATGTTTGCATTGTCTAGTTGTCTAGTATTGAATGTGATGAATGTGTTTGATATGCTGTAGTCAAGTTTTTGTCAAGTTTTTAGTCAAGCCATGTTCATGTTTATATTTAGTTAGGGTTTTTGGATTTCACGTTCTGTAATTAAAACTGCACATGGGTTCTCATCATCATTGCCAGCAGCCAGCACACATTACACTCCAATGACTTTGCCAGAAATACTCCACAAAATAAACTCCAGCCAATAGGCAGAATAAACACAAAGAGCATGTAGATTCACCCACAAAATGTTCCTGAAGGTGTGTTATTCTACAAAATAAACTCCAGCCGATAGGCGGAACCAGCACAAAAAGAGTGTGCAGATTCTTCAAACAGTCAAGTGAATGTTCAGTGAGTCGGTCCACTCGGCTGCAACGTGAGTACAACAAGATGACTTACTCACTCCATTTACTTTATGAAGGACATCGCTTGCTATGGGCATGTGAAAGTTTTACGGCCATCCTTAGCATCTATTCTCAATTTGGCCAGGAATATCAGTGCAAAAGCGACCTTCCGTTGATGTAAAAGTGTCTTGCATTCCTTGAATCGATCACGTTTCTCTCTTGTCGAGTACGCAAAGTGTGGGAACAAGAAAATGCTGTGGTTCTTCCAAGAAAGCCTTCCTTTATTCCTCGCCTCGCGTAACACAAGATCTTTATCAGATGATCTCAGAAATTTGGCCAGAATTGATCGGGGCCTGTCTCCTTCTGTGGATCGCCGAGCCGGAACCCTGTGAGCTCGCTCGATTTCCAGCTTATGGCTTGCCATGTCGAGCAGACTCGGAAAGAGCCCATCCAGGAATTCCACCATATCCTGTCCCTCCGGGACTCCCACGATATGGACGTTATTCTGCCGGCTACGGTTTTCCATGTCCACCAACTTCTCCCAGACATGCTCCAAATCCACCTTGGTTGTTAGCGGATTAGCAGATAATTCCCTCTCCGATGACTCCAGGTAATCGATCCGTTTCTCGACATCCCCCACTCTTGTAACCACATCAGTAAACTTCGCCTCCATGGCGGTGATCGATCGACGTATCACAGCAAGATCCTCCAAGTCAGCAACGACCTTCGTCAGCATTGCCGACATGTTCAGCATCTCCCGCCGCATTTCCCGAACCTCACCTCTCCCGAGGACTTTGAATTCTTTGACATATTTTCCTCCTAGAACAGTTATGGAACAGTGTGTATTGAATCTCACCGGTTTATGTCATAAAAAATATTAAAAATAGCAAAGTACGCAGAGCTCGCCGTTCACATGTCCGATCCTTGCATGGTGTCACGTGACTCCAGTTAGCAACAACATTGATTTTGATGCATTATTTTTTTTTGTGCAGTGTCAGATAAAAAAAAAAAAAATAAAATAAAAAAACTCACACTCAGTACCTTAGACGACAAAAATGTCCACGTCAAAAAACTGCCATAACAATATTACATATTAATATTATTTTCCACTTTCACTGAATATTTTTAACCAACATCAATCCTGATCATAACTACCAAATATTCATTCATTTTCATGATTTTAACCCTTTAAATGCCAGTTTGTTTACACTGTTGTTTTTAACATACACACACACAAATTTCTCAATACACACATACAAAATACACTCTGACATCCATACCAACACACCCACACAATTTTATCTGCATTTTTGATCTGCATCAATTGAATAAATCTATTGGCCTGCAGTGCCCTATAATATGGCAAACAGAAAATAGGAAAAAGCATGTATATGCTCCATAGGCTAAACATGAGAAAAATGGCGCCATCTGGTGGAAAATAGAAAACATTTAAATTTTGAAGACAGGGCTCTGGAATGAAAGCATAATATCATAGAATTCATGATTTTATGCTTTAATGGCACTGGGATCAAATATTACAGTTTTAATGAGTTTCAATATGGACATTTTTGTCCTTAAGGTCCTGAGAGTAACTATTTTGTGTACATGGTGTATTATAAATGTATTATAGGAACTGAGGTTGAAATATCAAAATTTCCCAAAAAATACACACCTCAGCCAAAATGATCAAAAAAGCAAAAATGAAAAAGACAATGTCCCGAAGGTCACACAAGGGTTATGACAATGGATGGCTCATCATTATTGTGGTTAGGTCAATGTAGCTAGTCTTTCAGAAAATAAATAAATCACTGATTCTTGAGATAAGGGACAAAACATGTCCTACACACAAAAGTCCTCTTTATGTTAAAAAAAATTAATAATAATAAAAATATTGAAAAAGTTAAATCTAAAGGAAATGTGTATCCTCAAGGCATTCATTACTTATATTTTTTAATAATTTAATTAGAATGTTTTAAAATGCATCCTTTATTGCACACGTAACTTAACCTGTTCTCAGAGGTCACAATGTTAAACTGCTAAATAAAGTCTTTAAAAAAATGCAACAAATGAATAAATATCAAATGAAAGCTAGCGATATGTTAGATATCAAACAATACATAAATTAAAAATTACAATTATTGTAAATTAAAATTATATTTTACATAAAAAACTGCATATCAAAACTGTGTCCTCACTTTGCGTCAAGATTTTTTTTAATAATGTTGAATAAATCAAGACAACACAGTCAGGTGTAACTCTGAGGACCCCTTTCCTACTTCCTGCTCATGGTGGATGCAAAAGTAGGACACATGGTCTGGTAATTGCTATGTTTTTATATATTTCGAACAAACAATGTTTAAGTCTCTGTGGTCACAGCTTCAACATGTCAACACCATCATCCCATTGTGATAATTTCTGTTGTGGAATAATTTTGCCATTTAAGTTTAGGTTATAGAGGCAGCTTCAACTGAGGAAAAAAAACAAAATGGCTCCAGTATACAACACATGGTTAAGATGGAAAAATATAACAGTTTGTTAACTGATGGATCAAATTTAAATAGCATGCTTTTAGTGTGTCTGACGGAGTTGACAGAAATTACAGATATAAGTTATGAAATAAATAAATGTCAATTTTCAGAAAAAAAGTTTTTTGTTTGCTTACGTGGTTCATTAGCTGAGACCTTTGTCTAATATCCATTTCAAATTAATTTAGTATAAAAATATAAAAAAAGAAAAAAAAAGCTTGTTTTGTCCCATATCTCAAGAATCAGTGTAATAATAATTACAATATTTTTTTAATGAAAAAACAAATAAAAGCCTTAACACAAACTTTAACTACAACTGCCACAGTTGTAATAAAAACGAGGTCCATAGATTCTACCTAATAGATTATTAACTATAAAATTTTTGTCAAAACAACACGATTGTTGTTTACATGATTAATTAGTAAAGGTGATGATGTGTAATGCATACACAGTTTTGTCTCTTTTCCTCGTCAGTACTGTTTATAATGTCAGGGCTGTCTTGCTGTTTGAGAGGTTTGACTTCCACTATAGAGATAAAACCTAGAAGATTCTTAAAAATATTCAAATGGGGTAGCCCAGATGACGTGCACACACTCTAGAGATACAGTAGGTTAGAGCAGAGCAGATTGGCTTTATTCTGTGATAGAGGTCTGGACAGGTCTTAAAATTAAACCGAACCCAACCCGTACCCAAGACCCTACCCGGCTCGAATGGTACCGTCAGATTTTAAGCCCGAACCTTACCTGAACCTGAAATTGCTCACTTTCTTTTTAATTTCTTCTCCAAGCAAGTATTGTTGCAATAGGCTGTATTTTATGTAAACATCGTAGGCAACATTTGTAAGAGTTTTTTAACAGTAAACTTACAGTTAACCCTGACATTGTTCTCACTGCTGTCCTGCAAGCCATTTTTGGGTCGTGACCCACCAGTTGAGAAACATTTATATATAAGACCATAGCGAATGAAATGGATAGATTTTAGAAGACTAACGTAATTTTTTATATCCTAATTTTAAAGATTACATTTCAGCTAAAGAACTGAAAATTGTCTACGGAGGTACAGGCAGGCAGCAGATAAGCCCCTCCCAATGTTCCAGTGAGATAAAATTGCCTAGTTCCCTCTCAAGTTGGTCACTTTGATGCTGCATCAGTAGCTGGCACTATGGGAGCTCCTCGCAGGAGTGTGAATCTCTGAAACCCTTTTCAAAAACAGCAATCTCATTTGCAGATGGCGCTTGGTGGTTCACCCCCGATATGCATGTCATCGTGGACATATAAACCGAAACACAGCGCCATTTCATCAGAACTTTTCTCTATAGGATCCGATTGACCTCTCTCCTCCTCTGAAGACTTGACTCATCATTTCATCGTTTGGAATTGCACCCCTTAACAGTGAGCGGATTGTTTCTTCTTCCTGTTTGTGCTTTATCGAAACAGTGTATCATTTCAACACTTCCGTGTTTTGTATTGATTGCATTGTGTGCATTGTGTTTTTCTTTCATTAAAAAGAAACTAAAAAGTGGCTTTTGCTTAACAACGTCTTTATAAATATGGAGTTTTGCAAATGTTTCCACAAGCACATGAATTCAAGCATTTTGTCCCTCTGTCTGATGGGCACGAGCACTGTTTTATGAACAGTGCTCACTGAGACTGATTGTGTTCACTGTGAGCACATGAAACTCAACACGCTTTGCTCTCGGCTCACTTTCATTCTGAAAGCCGAAGCCGCTCCCCTCTCCTCACGCTATACTCATTCTGCGGCTCCCGAGGGACTGCACGAGGGAGGCGCGTGAGGATGTGATATAGAGGGCTGAGATTTTAGGAGGATTTGTTGCCAGCCCAAGCCTTGCGTGTCTCCTCTTCTCTGTATCAAGCGGCTTCACCCGTTCAGTATGAGCATTTATTTCCTGGGCTGTGCCCTTGCTGGCGCAGCGCTCACTGAGATTGATTGTTGACATTGCGAGTGTTTGAAACTCAAAACGCTTCGCTCTCTGCTTGCTTTCTCGGGAAGCTGATGCCGGTCCTCTCTGGAAGGGAGCTGTTGGTGTGCCTCCGAGTTTTACTGTTCTTTCCAGAGCTGCATGAGCAGCTTCTTATAACTTGAAAACCTCATTTTTCAGCAAAGGTTCAGGTCTCTGGCCACACCACAAATTGGCCCTCCGGCCACCATGATCTTTGCCCAGGATATTGTCAGGTCTATGGCTGGCCCAGTGTCCGTGGAGTGACACCCCTGGCTAAATTTGTCAGGAATTTGCTTCTCGCTGTCCCTGTCATAGTATAAGTATTATAAGGGTTAAGGAAGACTGATTTAATTGTGTCATTCATTGGCTGCGGTTCTCTGATTGGTGGATCTTTCTATGCTGGGCCATGGGTGATGTAGTTGTTCACCAGGAATTCTGCCATTAAACATAGATTTTAAACAATAAAGTTGAAATAACGTGGACAGATGGTTTCAACAGAGGCATATACCATAGACGAACAACCAAAGAGTTCGCGGTATGTCTGTTTTTAAAGGTTTATAAGTTATCGTTAAAAATCCATTAATTTATGGAGAAAATATATGGGATTTTCACTCTGACATTTGTGCTCTATTAAAAATGGATTTTGTCACTCCCACAGAACCTAAATGTAATTGGTGGCAACAATGTATAGATGTATTATTATTATAGACATTATTTGGGCCATATGTAAATTCACTCACAAATGCAGAGTTTTTAAAGGGATAGTACAAGCAATAATGGAAATTCTCTCATCATTTATTCACCTTTATGTTGTTCCAAACCCATATTCTAACATTCTTTCTAATATCTCTTGTGGTCCACAGAGGAAAGAAAGCCATGAAGGTTTGGAACAAACTGAGGGTAAATAAATGATGACAGAATTTTCGTTTTTGGGTGAACTATTCCTTTAACTTGTAATAAACCCGGAACATTCCTTTAACAGATAAGCTGTAAATTATAGGCCTGTATTCTATAATGACTGGTGGAACACTTATTGAGGATGAAATAAATAAGAGCAATGAATCAATGAAATCAACATTTTAATTGAGAAAATATAAAAAAAGTACAAAACCTTATGCAAGTCTGTAAAAGAAAAACAAAATCTTATGCAGATTTATATTTAATGTTAAACTTGAGGCATAGATCAAATTAATTAATCAACCAATTGGAGTCCTATGTTCAGATTTGTTGTTATACAATCCAGTATTGCAATGATATTGACAGGTTGGTAGTTAGGTACAGTGTTACCAATGATTGAATGCAATCTGAAAAGCTGAAAGCAATGAATATGGCAGCATTTAGCACCACCCTCAGTATACTTTGTCTTGCATCAGGTGTTAATGTAAGCCTTTCTTATGCCATCTGCATTAACTGCATTGAGTTGGCGCATGTCTTTCAGCAATCCAGCAAACTGCTCCTCCTGTAAACACATGCACAAATGCAAGTATTAACTTAGCCACACATACACAAGCCTGATTGAATCATGTACATTTGTAAAACTGGACCGTGGAGAAAACCACATCACTTACTAAAACATTCATACGTTCTACTGCAGCCACAGCGACATTCAGCTTTCTTTCATCTTCCTCCCTCTCCTCTTCAATGACGCCCAGTCTACACAAACAAGTAGGAGTAAAATACAAATTTACACATTTCTAAATTCTTCATTTAAAATCAAATAAAAATGTCTGTTTTCATTACCTGAAAGTTGCACTTGCCAGCTGTTCCTCTCGAATGGCTAACAGATTACAGAGTTCCTGAACCTCTGCTTGTAGCTGTGCATTCTGATCTTGACTCTGAACTATAAAATCTTCTAACCGCTTGGCCATCTCCAATTCGCGCTCAGTAACCTGCTCCACACCTAAACGCAACTCAGCCAACTCTTGTGCATGCTGTGGGACACCAAATCTTTGTCAACATACAGTAATGTGGTATTTTATTACACCATTTCCTCTACATACTTTATGAACAAACCACAAAGTAGAGGGAGAAGATGTATGTAAACCAGTCTGATTACTCTTACAGGAGACTGTGATAAAGAGAATTTAAGTACAGTATATTATCGTGTTTTATTAAACACATTGAATTTTCAAATAAACTTGATGGTAATGAACTCACCCTGTCTAATAAGTTTATTTGCTCTTGTTCTTTTCCTGTCATTTGATATGGCTCCTTGTTGTTTACAATCCAGGGTACTGGTGCTGGCGGAGTTTTGTGTTTTATGCTCTTTACACAAAGTACAGAAAATGTGAATTAAATCAAATATTTATATCTCTGAAACTGACTCATTGGCCAAAAGGTTTGGTATAACCTAGTTTACTCACATTCCAAGGTAATGAAATTGACAATTGCTGATCAGCTCCTTGATCCTGGTTGTAGTCCTGGGACTGTGTAGGGAGCTCTTCATTGCTTGCCTGCCTCTTTACTGGCTGACGCTGATGCCGTGCTGGTCTGTTGGGGACACTGAAAGCACGCTGCACCTGCTTCCGCTGACGCTCTTTGCCTCGGCCTGGCTTTGAGTCTACCGGAAGCTGCTGCATAGAGTTATATAAGGGACTGTACTTGGGCAGGTCTCTTGGTGGGATATACATTGGCTTTGATGTTCCATGAATGCTGTTTAAGCAAGAACAAAGACACAGGTGAGAGGTGTGTTTGTAATTGAAAATCTTGTTTCTTTGAACAAACAGGCAATAGTTGTCAAGCTAGTTGCTTGATACAGCTTCTCTTGGGATAACTTCACCTGCTAACTGGAATCCGTTGAGCATCTTGGCCCAGGAATTCTGTGATCTGGTTTAGGATCGAAGGCAATGGATGCAAGTTGTCTATTGTGTCCTACAGACAATATATATTTTTGCCCATGAGTATGTTGTTTAATGTGAAATTTGGGAAGAAAAACATCAGTAATTTCATATTGTTCTAATCATAGTGGTTTTGAGGGTATGAATATTTTGTTACCTGTTTCATTGCAGAGATAATATCAACCAGTAGATTTTGAAGGACTGCTAGACGAAGGGGCAGGTCTACATAGCCATCAAATCGAGCCATGGCCATTTCACTCTCTGGATCAGATACCCTCCGTAAGTATTCTCGCATTGTGTCCCAGTGTTGTTCTAGAAACTCATTCATAAAGAGCATGTACTCTTCCTTTTCGCCAAACCTATGAGGTGGACCATAAGGTGAAGACAAAAATTCTTATCACATGAGAACAAGCCTTACAAAAACTTAAATCCTTATGGATATGTTATCAATGAACAAACCTTTCATTTTGAAGCCTTGGTGCAAGTTAACAAGTAAAGATGTATGGTATGTGTGGTACTGTGCATGGAAATCGGAAAACGAAGGACAAACCATGTCCATAAATTTTGCTTTAGGGACAGACTTACAAGGTGAAGTTTGCAAGGTTCTGAATGACCTTGGCTGTCAAAGTGAGTGTGCGAAGGGTGTTTGGCTCTGGATAGGGTTGGGTGAGGCCGAAGAGTGATGGACTGAGAATGGCCGGGCATAGGAATCGAAGAAACAGAGATGCTGATATGAGACGGTGTCCGATTTCTGTCTGACCTCGTTCTTCACAATTTGTTACCCAACTGGAAAAAATCTCATTCAGCTCTGCAGGGAATGAACTGTTCATAGAGGGGAAAGATTTTTTTTTTTTTAAATATAGTATTACATTAGCGTTCCAATAACAAATGACACTTAATTCGGTTGCTAAGTGGACAGCGTCAGTCTAGTTACACATTGTACATTACAACAATTTTGGTCATCTTAGATGTGTATTCTTTGTGATGAAAAAGTTTTGCTGGCGTTCACTTGGTTCACTTCACGTGAAAATACAATCCATTGGCACAAATTTCCCAAAAGTCTATGGGTCATATATATTTAGTTGTGTGTTAGTTTAGGTTTATCTTACTCTTGCATGTCAGTGATTCTCTTTACAACCTCCCCACATGTCTCTTTTAGATGCCTCTGGTTGATTGGTAGATCAGAGGCAGAACATTTCAGTGGGTCTACCTCACAGCTCTCTGTTCCACTGTACAGTCTGGCTATAAAGTCCCCTGTAAGTGAATGTGATGAAACAGAATATTACAGGTAAAGAAGATGACACATGCAGTTTTACACATGCAGTTTTATAACAGCTGAGATACAGTACAATGTTCCTTACCAAGTGTGTCAATGAGATACTTCTGGCCCACTAATTTCATGTATTCATCAATAGCCTTTGTGGCCAATGTATTCTCTCTGAAAATCAAAGCCTCATTTTCTCCCAAGCGCTGAACTTCTGCACTGCCGAGATCAATTAAGAACTCCTGTACATACAAGATACATTTAGAAATCCAAAGAGTTCTATTTGTGTTTCCTACAATGACCAGCATTGTCACTCACCTTGGCTTTCCCAATGCTCTGAAGCACATGAACAAGTGCCCCTGCTAGTTCTTCTTTCTCACGTACATTAAGGAGGGGTTCCAGGCTGCTGCACATACCCACATAGTCCACTGTGACATACTCTGCAAATTCTTTGTACCTCTCGATAGGCAGAACTTTTAGGTTCTGGAATCTGGCCTTGACACGAAGTAAAGCCTGTGATCCAACTTGGTCCTTCACTGTACTTGCTCCTGGGGACTTATAGGGAATGATGGGATACCACTTCTCCTGATAGGCCCGTCCTTTTATGTCTGCCAGGGCAAGAGCAACACTTCCTAAAGGATGCACGATTGTGTCATCCCTGGAATGGCGCTTCTTCTTGGGGTCCTCATCTCTAAAGAGGTGCAGGGTGATCTGGGTGACAGGGGGCAAGTTGTCAAGCTCAAAAAATTCACCCCAGAATATCTGGCAACCACCCCCAGCACCACCACCATGGCCTGCACCAGTTGCTCCAGATCCTCCATCACATGCTTGGCTGGAGCGTTGGGTGGACTTCCCCACAGCCCGGCTACTGGTGCGAGCAAATAGTGTCCTATCCAGATGGAGCTCACAGTAATACCGCTTCTTCGGTGGAAGGTCTTTTGCTTCGTTAACCCAAAGGCTCAGTGAATTCTCTGTGCGCTCACAGTTGTCCTGAATAGGACACAAAAGCAAGACATTATAAAAACAAATCAGAGATTTGTTTCTAACTAGCACACAAAGAATGACATGTTTTGATGGACTTTTCAGTTGAATAATCTTTGTACCTTGTTTGGATGAGCAGTACGACGCAAGTCTTCAATCCAGCGGTCTCTTTCTGCAGCTGAACTGCACCCAAAACAGTGGTTATTCTCTGAGTTTATGACCTTTCAATTGGACAAAGGGATACCCAGAAAAGAGGTTTGTTTAAGATTAGGGATTCAGATAAGGATCTGAAAATTGGCATGGTTTACACTTAAAAGCTAAAATGTGTAACTTTTTCTTTGTTAAAATCCTTTCTCTTATACCAGCTTAAATATGCAGAGACAACTGTAAGCCATTTTTAGGTAAATGTTTTTGAAAACTGTAAACACTATGTCTCTGTGGCACCACAAAAATTCCTCTGTTTTGAGCGACACTTCCATACCTACACAATAACATTGACTCAATCAATGGCACGATTTGGGGGCGGGACTACCTGTTTGTACTAAACAGAAGACGGGGGGCGTATTTAGAAAGTTGTTTGAAAACAAATGTTTATTTTGGCAATTCAGTTCAGTGGCGCTAGTGGTGCAGAAATTACACTCTTTAGCTTTAACATTGAGGCAACAGAAAAATCTACCTGAAAACAGTACTTCTCGCCTAGAATAGAGCTATGGACTGGCCTGATGACAGTGGTCTGGTCTGCACTAAGATCCAGGCTTTTTGCAGCACTGACAGGAATGGATAAAGATTCCTTGGAACCATACCTTGGTAGAGAGTGAGAAAGATTGGGAATGTCACCGAGTAGCATATCAAGCCAACAGATAATATGCATGTTCAAAGAGAGATTAGACAGCGATACTGATTGAATTTTGGTCAACGTATTATGAAAATGTTGTCCCACCTTCCAGCATTACTTAGTCCTGCAGTATTAAGCTGTGTGTTGCTTTTTCGTCTATCCTCACCCTGTAAGCGGCGCTTGATTAAGTTCTGGCAGCACAAAAGAAGAGAAAATGAGAGAAAGTGAGAGTCGCAAGGAAAGAATGGGAAGAGAGAAACTAATTATTACTTAATATTTAAATAGATACAGTATATTTATACATGCATTTAATTGATACAAAAAAGAGTTTCAGATTTGTTCTTATGCTTTAGGCCCACTAATGTATACTCACTTTGACACCGCCATCTTGCCCTTTTATTTTGCTACCACTTGACGGGACCACAGGATCTGGGTTTAACTCTAAAGAGAAAAAGGGAACACTTTCTGCATTAAATGCTTACTGTTTGATACCCAAGTATTCCTTTTTTGTGTCTCTACACTATAATAATTAAAGCTGCTACCCAAATTGCATACTTCTACACTATTCTACACCATTTTGTAGTGTATGTAGTGTGTTCACTATGCAACGAGAAGAAGAGTACTACGAGTACCCAGATAATGTAATATGTAGTGTGGAATGTTGAACACTTTATGCACTCAGTGGTCGTGACTTGCCCAACGTAGCGGAAGGCTGGGGTTATCTGGCCATGAAATTGTCCTGACAAAACAATTGTAATTAATGGCGAATGTGGCAACTACCAAAACTTACAGTAGGTGATGACAGCACCTTGCAAATGTGAGTTAAATGCTTTATCATCACCCCACAATGTGAGTGAATTATTTATTTGAGATACAAGCATTGGCAGGGCTTGAGTTGAGGGGGGATGCGAGGGGATGCCACCCCCCTTGTTGCAAGAAATACCAAAAACCATCCCCCTTGTAAAACCACCTTCCCCCTTACCATCCCCTTTAGATCAGTTGTGTCATGTATTACTTAGAACTAATCATGCAAGTAAAATATTTAATTCTCTATGTTTGATAAATAAGAGATAATGGGGATTAGCCAATCAGAATTAGATTTCGACACTTTTGGCTTTGCCAGATTTCAACAGTTGAAATCCCCCAATCAGATCTTTACACATGCACAGTTTGGAAATATTCTGCCAGTGTGACGCTTTAGTTGCACAATCTGCAACCATGAGCATGCAAGCTCTCTCTCTAATGTGAAAAGGTGCCGGTTTTCTGAAAACACCGGCAAACAGCTACGTTGGAGTTTAGCGACAATAAGTTGACTAGTCCTACCTAGTATTCACATGAAACTTACGCCAAGTTTTCAAAAGTTTCACGGACTTTCAAAAATGGCCAAGAGAACAGGTAGAGAAAATCTTTTGTCTTTCTTTAAAAAGAAGAGAACAGAAGGTAAGATATTGCTGTGACAAGTGTACAGTTACAGCATGTACAAGGTTTCAAGGTTTCGCCCATAAAACGCCTTTGTGTGTAGAACAAATTTTTGCACCTCTATTTAAGTATCCTTCATAGAAACAGCCCAAATTCTGTTACTAGTTCAGTTACTGGAAGTAGAAAAAATGCATGTGTGTGACAGTGAGTGAACACAAAAAAAAAATCCTGTTAAATTTATGGTAAAAAACTGGCAGCTGTGGTTGCTAGAAATTCTCTGTAAAAAATACAGTAACCACCTTTCAGGCTTTACAGGATGTAATTTTGATGCCTGTATATTTTACGGTGCATTATCATCATTTATATTATTAAATGATAAACTTGATATTAACCTTCTGAAACTGTAAAAAATCGGCTTTTTACTTTATAATGTATTGTTAATCACTGTAGTAATTACAGAAGGGCATGATGACATTAAGTTCATAGCCTAGTTTCCATCCACTTTTCGCGCTATTTTGTTATCGACAAAGTGAAAATGCGTAGGAATCAGAAGAGGAGGAATTGCAATCAAAAGGGAGCAGTTGTCTTCTGATAGGACTGTAATATTGGTCCTGATGTTGCGTCTTTTGCAAGTTGCCATCGGTTCCGACCCGAAAGCGAATCGTCACGGCCCTGTTCAAGCTGGCAACCTGCACCATGTAATGGGGGAACTTTCAGTCTTAGTATAAGGACCATCCATCCATGTGTATATGCTGCATGCACAGCTATTGAAGAGAAACTGATGCGGTGTAATATCAGGGTTTACACATGATACATTCCAGATATACAATAGGCTATTTTGAACAATCATCTAATCTAAAGCATCGCCATCACAGCTGCATTATGTCCCGCATATTTGTCCAGCAACTTTTAACGACCAACTGAACTTGATTGTCATCTAAAATTAATTTTAGCATCATAATGCAATTTACATTTTCTGAAGAAGCTCAGCAAATGCGATCCGACGTAAAGAGAATTAGATTTAAAAAATTTAAAAGTTTTAAAATGTTCGAAAGCTGGTTTTCTGAAAGTGAACTCATTGGACAAATAGTTCTGATAGTTTATAGTCTTGAAGTGTAGAAAATGTCATTCAGCCGACTTTATTCGTCTATAGAACAGGGTCCGGCCAATTTAAGTTTGTGTGAAGAAAAGGCATATATAGGTCTAAAAAATTATAATAAATAAATATATACACTATATTGCCAAAAGTATTCGCTCATCTGCCTTTAGACGCATATGAATTTAAGTGACATCCCATTCTTAATCCATAGGGTTTAATATGACGTCGGCCCACCCTTTGCAGCTATAACAGCTTCAAATCTTCTGGGAAGGCTTTCCACAAGGTTTAGGAGTGTGTTTATGGGAATTTTTGACCATTCTTCCAGAAGCACATTTGTGAGGTCAGACACTGATGTTGGACGAGAAGGCCTGGCTCGCAGTCTTCGCTCTAATACATCCCAAAGGTGCTCTGTCGGGTTGAGGTCAGGACTCTGTGCAGGCCAGTCAAGTTCTTCCACACCAAACTCGCTCATCCATGTCTTTATGGACCTTGCTTTGTGCACTGGTGCGCTGTCATGTTGGAACAGGAAGGGGCCATCCCCAAACTGTTCCCACAACGTTGGGAGCATGGAATTGTCCAAAATCTCTTGGTATGCTGAAGCATTCAGAGTTCCTTTCACTGGAACTAAGGGGCCAAGCCCAGCTCCTGAAAAACAACCCCACACCATAATCCCCCTCCACCAAACTTCACAGTTGGCACAATGCGGTCAGACAAGTACGGTTCTCCTGGCAACCGCCAAACCCAGACTCGTCCATCAGATTGCCAGATGGAGAAGCGTGATTCGTCACTCCAGAGAACGCGTCTCCACTGCTCTAGAGTCCAGTGGCAACGTGCTTTACACCACTGCATCCGACGCTTTGCATTGCACTTGGTGATGTATGACTTGGATGCAGCTGCTCGGCCATGGAAACCCATTCCATGAAGCTCTCTACGCACTGTTCTTGAGCTAATCTGAAGGCCACATGAACTTTGGAGGTCTGTAGCGACTGACTCTGCAGAAAGTTGGCGACCTCTGCGCACTATGTGCCTCAGCATCCGCTGACCCCGCTCTGTCATTTTACGTGGCCTACCATTTCGTGGCTGAGTTGATGTCATTCCCAATCGCTTCCACTTTGTTATAATACCACTGACAGTTGACTGTGGAATATTTAGTAGCGAGGAAATTTCACGACTGGACTTGTTGCACAGGTGGCATCCTATCACAGTACCACGCTGGAATTCACTGAGCTCCTGAGAGCAGCCCATTCTTTCACAAATGTTTGTAGAAGCAGTCTGCATGCCTAGGTGCTTCATTTTATACACCTGTGCCCATGGAAGTGATTGGAACACCTGAATTCAATTATTTGGATGGGTGAGCGAATACTTTTGGCAATATAGTGTATATATATATATATATATATATATATATATATATATATATATATATATATATATATATATATATTGTTTGGTATTTTTTTAATTTAATGCGTTTTTTGTTTGGTAATTTATTTAATTTAATATAGGGAATTTTGCCAGCATTTTTTCAAAAGCTAAACAATAATTTTATAGAATTGTGCTATATGTTCGTGTTCCAAAAAATCACACTGAAGCTTTTCTCCTAGTATTGTGTATTTATTTTTAATTTAAAACATCTTTGTGCACAGAAATTATATGTTTTTTTGTACTGTGGGCTAATTCCGTGACTGCTGTCTATTATTTTGAATGGTGTGAAAAAGCAACTTTAATAAATAAACGGATGGCTACCGCGATTACAATAATCACAAACAGTGGCCATTAATTTGTTCTCCGTGCACTTGTCCATGTACATGATACGAGATATTTGTGCTGGTACTCCTGGAAGTGTCATGTTTGCAGTGATCGGATCTTTATGCTGTTAAGATCAATCCATAATCACATACAATAAATTGGCTTTCAAGGATCCTATACCTTGTCGTCATGATTAACATGACGACAAGGTATAGGTAAAAAAATACATAACCCCCCCCCCCCCCAAAAAAAATTCCGTAAAACTACATGTATCTTTTTAAATATATTACAGTTTTGTACCGTATATTTTAAGGTAACTACACGTTTACATTTACATTTACATTTATTCATTTGGGAGACGCTTTTATCCAAAGCGACTTACAAGAGAGGAAAACAATAGCGAATCATCTTAAGGAGACAGTGGTATGAAAAGTGCCATACTACAAAGTTTCACTATCATCAGAATAACATTCAAAACAGATTAAAAGTGCAACAAGAATTAAAAAAATTTTTTTTAATTATTTTTAACCAATTAAGTTTTTTTTTACTGTAGCATTTTTACAGTCTTTTACCAACATTTTTTACAGTGAACGATTGAGAGAGAAAACATTTTTCATGACCATGATGTGGATTCTATTCACAAAATTCATCATAAAATACAAACACAGAGGGTAACAGGTGCATATTATGGTCATGTGTAAGGGTAAGTGAGGTGACGCTCATTTTTTGTCCAGATCTATTAAATCAAAAATACATAAAAAAATGCAATTCAAACAAAACATTTACTTGAATAGCCTACATCTCTTCTATAATGATCATATATCCAATTTCTGAGTTTGAAGTCATATTGATATTTTTTTCTGGGGTTTAAAGTAAAAAAAAAAAAAAAATGGTGTCCAGAAACAGTAAAATAAATAAATAAATAAATAAATTAAAAAAACATCAGTCTCATTAAAAGCTAAAATTCCTGAAAAAATAAATGTTGGCATGACTACTGCAGAATAATATTTTATTGTCATTTTCTTCTACTTAAGACAGTATTTGATTGCCATGCAGTTTGCTGAGGACAGTTCGCTGAGAAACTTACAAAATAAAACTGAGACATTCCTGCAAGACTGTTCCTCGAGTACACAATAGGATGCTTGAGGCACACTAAAAAAGGTGATGGTCTGTTCCTTTCTTTAAACAGATATCCATAATACTGTTGTTGACCATTTATGCAATTGTTGACAGTTTATGCTCAACGCAATCGC
The DNA here is from genome assembly GCF_019703515.2 of Myxocyprinus asiaticus. Taxonomy (NCBI): domain Eukaryota; kingdom Metazoa; phylum Chordata; class Actinopteri; order Cypriniformes; family Catostomidae; genus Myxocyprinus; species Myxocyprinus asiaticus. The sequence continues at coordinate 43,703,209 of NC_059352.1, read as the reverse complement.
AGATTCTGTGGACCATGACAGGAAGCATAGTCATTTCCTTCCTCCATTTGCGCATCAGATCAATAATGTAGTTTAACGGAAAATATAACTGTGAAGTTATGTAGTTGAGTTCCATTTAAACAGCACAGAAAGGAAATATCATCTAGTGGTGTACTTTGTTTTGTTTTCAATCATCTAAGTACCTTTATGAAAGTTGGAAGACCAATAAAGACAAGCTGCATCATGCAGAGGATGTGGTCCAAATTTCTGGACCAAATCCAGAGTGAAAGCCATCTACTTGATTATAAGGGTTGGCCATATAGATGCTAACATTTTCAGTAAATAAATGAAATAAAATAAAATGAAAATAGCTGGAATGGTGAGTCATATTAGGTAGACAACAAATTAACAATATGTGTCAGTTGTAAAAGAGGTCTGACAGTTTGTACTTTGACATGATTTTTCAATGCAGCATGAAGCAACTGCTAAAGAACCAAATGATCTGCTTTAATCACAGGTGTATTGGTAAGAAAAACTGCAAAATAGTATAAGGTAATGATCTCAATAATAAATACAACCTGGACAAACCACATTTGCAAAGAGGACCAATGTTTGAAACTTTCTGAGATGATATGTACAGACAGACACATCACCAGAGTCTTTCAACTTTTTCCCACATCCAGTCTGAGTTAAGTTTTATCCATAATGGTATGGTCGGTCCTTGACTTTAGGAGAATTTAAATCGTTTGATGTTTCAGCAGCCAAGGAATATATACGGCTTTTACAGGACCAGGTAAACTGTATCATGCGCAGCTAACTCTATTCCATAACAATATTCTCATATACCAAGATGATTATTCCCACATATGTACTGCTTAAAGGGATAGTTCACCCAAAAATGTACAGTCTGTTATCGTTTCTCATTTTTGGGTGAACTATCTCTTTAACAAAATTAAGAGTGGTTCCATGAACACTAAACTTTAAATGTCTATTCCATGGTCTTCCCAAATATTACCAGATCTAAATTTTTTCCCACCGTGTATGACGGTATTCCTAGAAGGCTTGAAGGCAAATGATGGCCCTGCTTTATTCGGATTGTATTTTACATGCATCATACTATCTAAACAAAATCATTTGATTCAATCATTTAAGAAGTTAATATTTATGAAAGAAATCATTTTTCTTACCTAATGCCCCTCCACACATAAACCATCGCCTGAAACCCATGCTTTGAAGTAACTTAGAAACTTAGAATAAGGTAATTTTCCTTTCAGAAGATTAGATTCCTAAATGCCCTTTCATGGCCTTTTTCTTTTAACTTGAGCATGCTTATGTTGCGCAAATTAGACAGCACACCCCATCAGCTTTAGTCGTTCTCTGCTATGGAACACCCAGTTGCGATGCTATCTTCCAAAACTCAAAGGAAGCAATTTTACAAGCACTCGCACACATAACCACGTCAGCCATTTCCTCTATGAATATGGTATTGAGTATTGTATCTAATCACTGACAGTCAGCTATCAGCGGATGCCTCACATCTCTAAAAGCCATCTCAACTTGTAAATTGTCAGAATACAGAAGACAGTAACTTCAATGCCATGTACTGCAATCCCCCAATGATCTTCATACTTTGTGCTTGTTTGTATTTAATGTACTTTAATATATCTGAGTTTTTATTATTCTAAAACCATGCTGAAACACACATCTTGTTAAATGTCAAGACCCCAACTCTGTTCATTCAGTAAAGATCAATGTAAGAAACCAGACAGATAGTAATACTGACCAGTGTGACTTCCACTGATGTTCTGAAGACTAAGGCTCGAGAGACAACTGCTGGCCCGGTTCTGTACCCGCATCATAGGCTGAGATAAAGTCAAAGATTAAACAATGCTTATGCTTTTTATAGGCAAATGTTGACCTAATTTAAGTAGAATTTTTAACAAATCGGACTGACTGGGATGCATCTATAGTACTAGCTTAGTCTAACTTAAAAAGAATAATGGTGTCATCTGTTAGCATTGTTAAAAAGTGTCCATTACCTCTTCCTCACGTGGAATAAGGATTTGTCCATCTTGTAGAAAACAGTTGCTAATATCCCAAACGGGAATGTCTTGTTGGGGGGCCCAGGGGAGCCGAACAGCCTCTTGGACCACATTCTCAGACTCGCACTTGTCTTTGTCTTCTCATGAAATAAAAAAGTTCAAAAGTAACATTTCAGTTGAAATTACCTACAGTAGAATTTGAAAATATAAAAATATGCTACATATCATGGCAGAAAAAAAATGAAATTATATTTTAAATAAAGAAAACAAGACCTACATTTAGGACCATTAAGAAGATTACATTGTGATATTATTTTAGTACATTTTACCCCCAATTCTCAGTACCATAATGCGTCAGAACATTTCACTTTTATTATTCCCATTGTTTTCTGATGATTCTCTTTACTGTAACACTTTATTACATTAAAAAAGATGCTGTTGTACAATGATACTTTAAATTAAAATAAGAGAAAATAATAAGCATTACAAAGGGAGTTCTAATATGATGTATAGATACTGTACAATTTAAATAATATATCATTTTTTCACACTGGGGTAATGATAATATCACCTAACTAACCATTTTTAGTTCCCAGAATGCACTAAAAAAATAGCTCTTTGGCTGAACTTGATTTCAATCATGGACAATGGTTCTACATGTTTGAAATGAGATTTCTTAACTTAAAATTACTATGTAATCTAAACCTAGTTGAATTGGGTAAACCCAACAAAATAAGACGTGTTAATGTAACTCAAATACATATCTTTGATTTCTCTATGTACTAATTAGTGAAAATGAATGTTAGCATGCTAAATACATGCTAGTTGGAAGCACTACAAAGTGTAATTTAGTAACTATATTATGGTTAGCACAGCAATTGGTTGATGAAGTGAGCAATCATATTTGTGTGACACATTTACCTGTCCTCATCAGCTCCACTCTTCACCATAATGGTAACCCCCAAAAATTTCAACATAACAGAAACTCTTCTAAATCTCAACATAACAAAACATTAAACACTAACAAGTATCCCCCTTTATATTCATCTAGCACAAAAAACACTTCATTTTAACATTTACTCTCCCTATCAAGTCCCATGCAAAGCATGCTGGGAAATGGCAATCACAGTTTCATCAAAGCTATGTTAACTCCACAAAAAGTATTCATGTAGTCCCAACACAAATGGATTAAGTACACTTCCATTTTATAAATGGATAGAAAGGAATGAAATCAAGTTAGCCCTAAATACAGGTCTAAACGGGGTCGAAAACGTTTTGTGATCGCATCGCATTTGAGGTGTAAACAGTAATCCGTCCTGAATGTGTCGCAGCAGCAGTGAAGCGCCACCCCTTACCAGTCAATCAACCGCTGCACTAAAACAAGCGTTTAAACTTTGCCGTTAACGAGCGGCTTTAAAAGGAAATAACTGTCCGATTGGAAAATAAAAAAGCAGATACATACACAGTTACGAGAGCTTCACATATCTTCTTTATTCGTGTTTGATATCAACTCAGATGAGAAGCACGAACACTTGAAGCTCCTTTTATACAGGTAATCCACTAAAATAAAAGATAATTCTGCTTGACATGTTGCATTTGTGCTTACATTAATTTTCAACTGCATCTGGAGAAACAGTGCGCTGTTTGTTGTGCTTTATTATCATGCAGTAACACATTGACATAGTGACTGATGTATGTTGTCATGAAACAGAGACCCTGAAAATGTAATTGGAATCCAACTCAAACACCATTAGGGCTTAATCAGTGTGACGAGGAGGAGGGTGTTGCCGGGCCGTAACGATGGACGCCCGGCGCTGAATCAGCACAATAAGCCGGGAGAAGTATAAAAAGGAGCCGGGGACACCAGTTCGAGAGAGAGGGAGAGATGCACGCAGCCGCTGTGTGTGTGCACGTGCGTCAGTGTTTATGAGTGTGCTTTTGTTATGATGAAAAGCAGTTTTATGTTGTGTTTTGTTTAATTAAAAGTCTTTGTGAGTGTTACCCGGTTCCTGATTCTTCCTTTCCCGATGAACAAGAGGCTTGTCTGCCCTAATCAGTTAAAATAAATATAGCAATGACTGATCCTCCAAAATGATTAAAAAATATCTCTATAGGACATTATCAACCTGGCGCAAAGGTAATAACTAATTGGGGAAATAAGTAGATTGCTCTTTGCTCTAGAATTGCAACCACGTTTTTGTTGTAAAGTGTATGTTACCGTTATTTTGTTGTTTACTATTCCATTTCGCACATCCTGTTGTAGGTCTCTTAATCTTTAGCGGCAGTTACTGGCAATTGATTTGCTTGTTTCTAATCTATTAGAAAGTGGTTTACACTGTCCCGCGGTAGAGGTCCTTTCTGGAAACCTTCATATAATTTTAATGGTTTCAACTTTATTTTTTACAACATAGAAGCTTGTGTTTTGTGTTTAATAGTTAATATAAAGCTTTTACCTTGCTCTACAATGGTGGTACTCTGCAGACGAGGCCTCTTGAACTTCTGTGAAACTGTTTGTAGATACTTTCTTATTTTACCCTTCTGTGTCGTGTCCTGGACAGTGGACCCTGATGCTGAAGGAGAGGACATGACCGAAGACAGGAGGGACCCTGGTGGCTCAGAAAGAGCTCTGCGGAAAGGATTTTTCCTTGAAGTTGTAGGCTTGTCTGGTTTTGAGGAGCTTTCGGCCCCTCGATGTGCAGTCGAGGACTTTTCTCCAGCATCTTCACTCAGAGCTTTGCGCCAACTCTGCATTTTACTCCATTTGTTGGTAGCTCCTTTCTCTAGCCTCTCAATAGTCCCCTGTGCAACTGTCTCAGTCTTGGCCCCCGTGTGCCACTTGTAAGTGTTGAGTAGCTTACCGTCCTCTGGTTCATGCTCAACTGGACTGTTCTGCTCAGGGGACTGTTCCATCTCCTCTTCAATCTGTGGAGTTGACTGCTCAGCACTTGGCTCCTTGTTTGTACCCATCTTGATTTTATGGTTGACTCTTAGCAAGTTTTCAGGGCTCTGGATGCTTTGTGTGGAATGTGAAGTATGCTCCCTCAGCACTTACCAGTTTTAGAGGCTTTCAAAGATATTTTGTGTCTCTCTTTTTCTCTTCCACAACTTCAAGTATCGTTTGTCCCCAAAGCTCCAGATCTCATCCTCCACTCACGTTGCCTTTTGGCTACTTCCTCATATAGATTTGCAAATCATCAATTTCAAAACACTGTCTGTTCACTAAAACTTGTTTATTGAAAGTAGTGCATTTCTTGTCCTAAATCTCCCAGGGGTCTACTGTTGACAAATGTACGGTCCAAATATTCCTTTTTTTTTTTTTTGCATTTGCTAAATTGGTACTCCTTGTTCAAAAGCATGCAAGATGCAGTGCTTTGTGGTCCTCAGCTCTCGTAGTTATGAGTTTCAGTGCGTTTCTTGTCCAGCATTCAGGAAACCAGCCAGTGTATGGGTGGGGAAATCAGGTTTAAATACACAGGTTGTATGAAGGCATGAGGGGTGTGGATATTTCCCAGGTTGACTCAACAAAACCGAACATTTTTATGCTATGTTTTCATTGTCTTTTCTTATTCTTGTGCAGTTTGAGGGCATTCGTAGCAAAGCTTTGAAATCTTTAATTTGAATTTTTGTTAATCTGATTTGATATATTATTTAATCCATATAAACTACATTTAAGTTTGAAACAAACTGGTATGGTTGTGGTTCGTCAACATGCCTATGATTATCATGGCAATATCACATTGTCAAAACTAGATTTTGCCAATAAAACGGACAAGGTAGTCAGTTGAACCTAATACCTGCTTGTGTTCAGTGACAGTTAAATTTCCTGTCACACTAGCAACACTTCCTGTCTCACTCTTAGGCCTGCTAAGAAAACCACTTCCTGTCGTGGTGAAGACTAAAAGTAATCTTGTCAGCCTTTGTTTCAAACTAAACAGACACATGTGAAATCTGACATGCAAGAAATGAGATGTCCCAATTTTAATTTTGTACATGTAATTCTCATTCACATACATTAGTATTTTCATGGTTTCATAACATACTCCTGTTTATTTAACCAAAATATTAATCTGTTTCACACATTGAATATGATGATAACTTTACATTTCAATGCCATCCTAGGCTCTTTTAAATTTTATGAATATTTCTATATTGATTAAAGGGTGGTATAATCATAGCCCGTGAAAAGAAAAAGTCATGCACTGTAAGTCTTGTCATATCATGTCAGTGACAGCAGATGTCCTCATTGTTACTTTAAAGGATCAACATCCTGTGGAAAATATGGTTGAGACACAAAAAAATATGTTAGTTCGGAAGGCTTAAGTATCTCTAGCATTAAAGTATATGCAATAAATAAATAGGTATATTTACTTTGTAGTGTTTCCAGGTTTTAATCTCAGAATACAGAGAATCCCCTGGGCACCCTGTGTCTACTACTTGTCTATGACCCAGCATGGTGAAATTCTCATGCAGAAATCCATTACCCACACCACATTTGACCAGATGATGTCGCACCAGGTCCATGGTGTAATGGGAGGGTAAATAGGCAGAGTAATTCCCGATAAAAGCAACACCATACCCAACAGTATTTCGTCCTTTAGTATGAGACCCTTGTGACATCCAGCCTCGACCTTCGTAGATGTAGCCATCAGACCCAACCACAAAGCTTGGGACGACATATAGATACACATAAACCTTGCAAATTAAGAGAACTACACTGACAATGAAATCTTTTGCATTGTATACAAAAAATAAAAAATAATGCTCTTGTGAGGTTGTACAACAACACAAAGTTGGTCAGAGCCAAGTTATATGTTACATGTATACAATATACAACAGACTTTTAATGTATATACTGTACGTCAATCGGTTACATTCTGTAATCATAACTCTCTTAGGCCACGTTTACATTAATCGGTATTCTTTTGAAAACTCTGTTTTCAGTTTTCATCGTTTTCCAAAGTATGCGGTTATGGAGAGCGGTTTCGAAAGTTTCCATATTCGGTGGAGGAAAACGTCATTCCAGTGTGGGTGAAAGACGTAACAGTAGCAAAATCAGAGCTTTTTTAAATGAAACTGTATTAGTGTGGACATGCACACATGAAATTGAATGCAAATTTGAAATAATTCAATAATAAACAACATTCACTTCATGTTTGTTGCAGGGAAATTACGTTGCTGTGGAGAAAGCTGCTTACAGACAGAGCCGCATATACAGGGTTGGGAGAGTTACTTTTGAAATGTATTCCACTACAGATTGCAGAATACATGCTGTAAAATGTAATTTGTAACATATTTCGTTGATTACTCAAGGTCAGTAATGTATTCTAAATACCTTGGATTACTTCTTCAGCACTGGTAGATTTTTTCACTTGTTTTGACTATAAAAACTCTGCCAGTACAGTAAGACAAAATACACCTGAAAAACCTAAATATCTTATGCAGTGTTGTTTCTAAAACAAGATAAATCAAACTGATCTTGTTTTAAGGATTTGTAGATATTTTTACAGGAAAACAATACAAAAATTATTATCAAGAATAAGATTTTTGCCCTAATATCAAAGGTCTTACTAGAAAAAAAGAAATGATGATCCAATGTGAATTTTCTTGATAAAAAAATATGATCGTGCCTGGTAACGTGCATGTAAAATGGCTAGAAATAGCATTTTAGCTTAGTGTAAAACTGACAATTTACACAAGGATTATTTCTATTTCTTCTGCTCCAAACTTACTTCAAACGTACTTCTCTGTCTGCTCATATGAATGTTTCACTTCATAAGAAAGTGTTTCACCGCTGTTCAAATGCTCTTTGGATCGCATCATATATATGTATAAATGTTTTCCACCTGAAAGGATTAAATATTAAATGAAACAAATGACAATAAAATGCAAAGTAATCTCTTCAGTAATCAAAATACTTTTTGAATGTAACTGTATTCTAATTACCAATGATTTAAATTGTAACTGTAGTGGAATACAGTTACTTATATTTTGTATCTTAAATACGTAATCCCGTTACATGGATTCCATTACAACCCAACTCTGCGCATATATACGCGAGTAAAGAGTACATCGATTATACAGTGCATGTAAACAAGAACGCTGCTTTCTCGCAATAACCCACTTTCTCGCAATAAGCACATTGGATAAGCTGGTGAGAACACCGGTAAAGGTTATTACAAGCCATGTGTAATTGCCGTAATGGGCAAAAATCTACCCGTGTCGACCGTTTTTATTTTTTATTTTGACACCGTTTATTGCATTTACATGACCACACTCGTTGTTGGCTTATTAAGCATAATTGGTGTAAGAACGTGCATGTAAACGCATATTGAGCCATTTACAGTGGAAATTAATGGTGCCAATACATAAACATTAAAATATTCAAAAGTTTAGCAACAAGACGTAAACAATAATCATATTAACATGATTTAAGCCACGTTCTCGACGAGAAACCTAGGTGTGTTAAACTGCTTTCTCTTAATCCCTTAAATGGCATAAGGAAGAGCATTCTCGTTTACATGATGTTTCAGAATGCCACTTTCTGCAAACACCCCTGGAATAAATCATTTTCTTATGTGCATGTAAACCACTGTAACCAAGATTTTTGCTTTTTTATAAAGAAAACAAACGATTGGGGGTGGGGGGTGGCTTGGCTAGCTCAGCAAGAATTGACGCTGACGACCACCCCTGGAGTCGCGAGTTCGAATCCAGGGTGTGCTGAGTGACTCCAGCCAGGTCTCCTAAGCAACCAAATTGGCCCGGTTCCTAAGGGGGGGTAGAGTCACATGGGGTAACCTCCTCGTGGTCGCTATAATGTGTAGTTCTTGCTCTCGGTGGGGCGCGAGGTGAGTTGTGCATGGATGCCAAGGAGAATAGTGTGAAGCCTCCACACGCGCTGTGATTTAACTGGTTTAACTTTGACAGCTCTAATTAAAAATGTTATTTGTGCTGAAATAGTAACATGACACATCATGCAGAAGTAGGTAATCCCACCTGTAGCCGATGTCGTACCATCCACGATCTTTCTGATGGAATTTTTGCATTGCTCTCATATTTGTGGAACACATCTGGAAGTTTAGGCAGGGTTGGCTGGGAATCTCTGTGTGGTGAATATACAGAAATGGCAGGGATGGAGACAGAGGGACAAGAGGAACACTGGATGGTGCTGCTCCCCACATACATCTCGGAATGATGGCAGGACAGTCTAAAGGAAGACACTCTTGTCAGCATGGCGAGACTGATCAGCTTCTTTGTATGGATGAAAAATGAACACCTGAATGTCCTTTTAGCTTAGTAAAATTTAAATGAACATTTACTAGAACATTCCACACGTTGAACTTTCATTATTGACACGTTAAATGACACACCACATGACATATGGAAGCTATCCACTAAAAGCTCCAGGCATGTAATGTAGTCTATTAGACAGCATTACCTTGCATTACTGGCAATATTTAATTTAATTTAATGACTTTATTCTTGTAAAAAGCCTATTATGAGTTTATTCTCAAAACATTCTGACTTTATTCACCTAATGTTAACTTCATTCTCAAAATCGTAGATTTTTATTTTATTTTAACAAGGCACTAAAATGCCGTTGTACTTACCCATATATCGTAGCACAAATTCTTTAATTCCATCTTCTATAAGACTCTCCACCACAGTGCCCCGTTGTTGTCGATGAGTTTGTAGTGCTTCTGCTACCTTCTCTTGAAGCAATGATGGATTCGTAATCTTTTGAAAATTCTTTCTGCGATAGCGGCCTCTCAGAGGAGTATCGGAGTGACCCTCCTCCATGCTGCCTGAGTAGTAGCTCCTCAGCAGTTCACTTAATTTTATTTCAGAGCCATTAACAACAGAAAGGTGCTTCCCTAGTATGGCTCCATCCATTCCTCCATGGACCAGAGCATCAGTGGCCAAAGATGGCACCCCAGCAAGAGTAAAAACCATGGGAGCAGATATATAGTCCCAACAACCATCTGGGCCAAGTCGTTCGGGTGGTGTTGAATTCTTAAACTGTAGAAATGACTGGCTTAGGCTCTTGACCAATGGGAGTAGGTAGATGCCATCAGACTGGTTATTGTCCTCTTTAGCTTGTAGGACAAGCTCAATACCTAGAAGGATGGGAGCAAGGGCAACAGTTGTACCATCAGGAGTCAGGACAACTCCCCTCTCCTCACGACCATTTGTTATAAAATGGTGAGTTGTTTGGTTAAAGTATTTGAAGAGCTTTCTGTTTATATTCAGCTGCTGTGAAATAAAACTGTTGTTGGAATTTGTATAGTGAATATCAGTGCCATTGTCAGATGATTCCCAATTGTGGGTGAACTTGTCACTTTCACCAGCGGTCTTGCGTAGACTTTTCACTAAAGCCAGTGGACTCATTTTTGGGTTTGAATCTTCTAAGTGCTGAAAAGCAGATATAAAGTGCACCATAGTCCTCAAATGAAAATCTGTAACTGAAATATACAATTAGGGATAGTAATTGTAAAGGGATAGTTCTCTTCCAAAAATGAAAATTCTGTCATCAACCATCATCTTGTTCCAAACTTTTTATTTTTCAGTGGAGCACAAAAGGAGAAGTTTAGTAGAGTCTAGGGTGTTCTTTTGCATACTATGACAGTGAATGTTCACCAGGGGCTCTAAAAGGACCAAAAAAAAAAAAAAAAAAAAAGCACTGCAATAGTATAAAAAAGTAGTATACGTGACTTGTGTGCTATATTCCAAGTCTTTTGAAGTCATACAATTGTTTGAGAAACAGACTGAAATTTAAGTCATTATTCGTTGAAAGTCTTGTTTGTGTCCTCGCATATTCAAAATTGGTTGGATGGAATATTTTTATGTCGTTTTTGTTCCTTTTTGGAGCTTGACAGCTGTGGTCACTATGAATTGTGGTTGTATGGAAAAGAGCATGAACATTTTTTCAGAAATTCTTCTTTTGTCTTCCACAGAAACAATAATAGCATTTGGATTTGTAATGACATGAGGGTGAGTAAATAATGACAGTTTCATTTTGGCGTTACCATTTCTTTGACATACTCAAAAAAATATTTGTGCCTATTTTTTAAGGTTTGCACTTTTCAATTTCATTAGAAAATTCTATTATATTCCATTGTGTAATGTTTAATATAATTAAATTAATAAAACTTGAAATATTTAAAGTAATAATTATTAAAGATTACTCAAAATGTATAGCTTGCTTACCTGTACTTTGAATACCTAAGAATATCCCAGCCATTGTTATAATCCACAGTGTTCCTGGTGTCATTTTCAGTACTAAGTGTCACTGCTCAGTACTAAATGAACAGTACTTTTTGTACATAAACTGGAACACTGAAGGCAGGACAGTCTAAATTATGCAATGTAGTCTTGACTTACTTACAAACTGACCAGGCAGTGTATTCCGCAGTTTTGAAAAACATGTTCAGTATTTTTTACAGTGTCTATGGTGTGTCAGAGGTATTGCCTGTGTTGGGTGAGTGTGCATGTGTCTGTACCCTGATGTAAAAGTGAGTAAAAGGTCTGTACCATAGCTGAATTCACCTACAAATATTGATCTTTGGATGGCAGTGAATGACTGACAGATCTGCTGCTCTGTTTGTTGTGTGAGGAGTAGTTATTGGAAATGAGCGAGGTAAAGGTCATAGCAAAATGGGGGGGGGGTTGTTGGCCAGGAGATGTAAGAGCAATAAAATTAAAAAAAAAAAAGCAGCTCAACATGTTTTTAGAGGAAGAGGTGAAGGCTATGTTGGTATGGAAAACTGGCTCACGACTTACTGACTACTACTGTGCACAGTGTGCCATATACACTGGATGATGCCTACTATATTTGCAATATTCATAAGTGAAACAGTAGGCATTTTGTGCAATGCACAATGTTGCATTCTAACGTTTGAAATATTTCAAACTTTAGAATGCAACATTGTTGTCACATTGTTGACCTCATCACATTGCATTTGAATGACGCCCAGGAATAATCTTCTTTTTTTTTTTTTTTTTTTTCAGAAATTATATCATTATGCAGTTATTTAGCATTTTTTATGCAATTTTGTGTACAGATATCTTAAATGTTTGCAGTTCATTCAAATAATGAGTCAACAAAGAGAGAAAAGAGAGAAAAATCACGGCGGAGCACTTTATTAGGAACACTATGGTTCTGCTGCTGTAGCCCATCCGCCTCAGGGTTTGACGTGTTGAGATGCATTCTGAGATGCTATTCCGCTCACTACAATTGAGTGGTTACCTGAGTTACCGTAGCCTTTCTGTCAGCTCGAACCTGTCTGGCCATTCTCTGTTGAACTCTCCCATCAACAAGGCATTTCTGTCTGCAGAACTGCCGCTTACTGGATGTTTTTTGTTTTTGGCACCATTCTGAGTAAATTCTAGAGACTTTGTGTGTGAAAATCCCAGGAGATCAGCAGTTACAGAAATACTCAAACCAGCCTCTCTGGCACCAACAAGCAAGCCATGGTCAAAATCACTGAGATCACATTTTTCCCCATTCTGATGGTTGATGTGAACATTAACTGAAGGTCCTGACCTGTATCTGCATGATTTTATGCATTGCACTGCTGCCACATGATTGGCTGATTAGAAAATTGTTGCTAAAAATGACATAGTATTTGTATAGTAGTTTTTATTTAAAGGCTGGGGTGCTTGATTTAGCTTTAAGATACAAACAAATTCAGTATGTATTATTTTATCAAACAAATAGTATTGATTTGCGTTTTGGCATGTAAAACAAATGATGAATGAAAACACAACAGAAGTTTGTCAGACTTTATTTCATGTGCATGTGGTTTCACAAGTTAATAGATAAAAGTAAATATAAGTGATACATCATTGCCAATGTAAATTACTTGTGACAAGTGAAATTGTTGAAAAAATAAAGCTTTATATATATATTTATATATATTTCAAAGTTCCTTTACAGGCAATGTCTGTCAATAGACATCTGTTTGACAGGATGGATTTGAATTGCTTTCACCGTGAGTGTCTATTTTAAATACTGAAATATTTGTTGGAGAATCAAAACTATTATAACTGTCTGTTAAAAAGAAAGTGTATTTTTAATATAATATCTATAGCAAACATTCAGAGAGAACATAAAGTGTTATAGAACATTGGTTAGTTTTCTAAGGTACCTGACTGTTTGATTATCCAAAGTCCAAACTATAGCTAACTCTGTATAGAGGTAAAGTTTAGCAAAACTTTAAGTTTCAGAATTAAGTTTCTGGCACAAACCTTCATTGAAATAGTTTAAATCTAGGCTCTTCTCTTTTCTTGAGCCTGAAATAGTGCAAACTACTACATCCAAACACCCAGATAAAGTATTTTATGTCTACAATAAAAACAGTGATAACATGGGAAACGTATAGGGCTGTGTATCAGTGGTTCAAAACTTCACATGTCACACTTATTTCAGTTATCACTCTACCACTTGATTAACAACTGAAACAGGTGGATTAGTTAAATATTGGAAAAATAAATCTGTCAAAGTGTCCTCCAGAACTACTGCTCTGCAAAGCCTATCAGAAAATCCTGTAGTGCTAACTTGTCCAATCCGTATATATAGCAGGAATACAATACCGAATAAACCAGACAGTGCCGTATACTTCAAGGACAACTACGCAGTACAAAACAGTGACTGAACATTTACCCGCAGTTGAGACATTGTACAATTACAAAACAGATGGTCTTGGGACCACCAGGTTTCATTCAGACAAACACTTGAGAATAATTAAAGAACTTGAAAAGTGAAAAATTTTTTGGTTGTTGTTTGACAAATATGTCAATGTAAAACTTATTGGGCTTATTAAAGGGTTGTGTATCATGAAACAACTATAAAATCATGACCAGTCAAACTTCTGGTCAAACAGCAGTGGTTGGTTGTAGGCAATAAACAAAACATAATTAGAATCTAAATAATGACCTAAAATTGCTTAAAATGTATTATTCTTTCATAAGAAGGTATTTTTAAGATAAGAATAGGATTTTTGCACAGCGTGGTGAGAGGTGTCTATTCACTAGATTTGGTTCCATTGTAGTCACTCTGCATGTCTATGTCATCATCTCCAGTGTCAGAGCTGTCAATCATTCCCCGTCTGCCACCACCTCCCGTACGCCTCGGAGTGCTGCTGAAGGATGGTGGTTCATTGCCTCTTCTGAAATGTTACAACAAAATCTTAGCATAAAAACAGTAAGGACACATTGACTCTCATTTTAGGCAGCTTGGTACCTGGTTTATGTATGTAAGACCTTAATTAGCACCTTAGATAAAGCATAAAAAAATAAATAAATAAAAACTGTGGCAATTACAGAGGCCTTGTTTTGAAAGATTTTGAAAGTTTCACTAACAGTTCATAAGGGCTAAAATTAGAGCCACATAACTGTCTTGTTTTGTTTCAACGAAATTGACAGTGACTCTACTACTAATCATCTTAAATTACTTGCAGCTATACAGTATGTGCGTCTGTAATATGCAAAATACATAATTTTACAAACATCTTTCAGCAACTTAATGTTTAGGCATGCCACCAGAGTACAGCCGCAAGTGCTTCCTTTACAGTGGAAAATATAGTAGAAATCAGGGAATATTTAAGAGGCTGAAGGCAGCGCTACCACCTCATTTGAAACCTGTAAATGGGCTAAATGAGGTTGGTTCAAAAAACTGAACCATGCTGTGAGACAGAGGGAAATATGGTCCAAGGTAAGCTACTGAAGTCCTTCTAAAATTATGATTGGCAGGTAATGAGTAATACATTTTAAATAACATTTTAAACATAAAACAGGTAGCTCTGGTCATAGATGTTGATCAATACAGCAATACAGCATTATAGCCATGTGAAAGTACACAAAATACAAACAGCTATGACGCAAAACACCTGTTTGTCTAGCTACTGTACAGTATATCATTGTGCAGCACCCATAGAGGCCAACTAATAACCTTAATTTACATGACAGGAACTATATCTTCTAGCGGGAGGATGACATTTAAAGGAATAGTTTACCCAGAAAATTCTCTCATCATTTACTCGTATAACTTTCTTTCTTCTGTGGCACACAAACAATGATTTTTCAAGGATATATGATGTGTTTGTGTTAATGGGATCCAAAACTTTCAAGCTCCAAAAAGGCAGCATAAAGGTAATCCATCCGACTTGAGTGGTTTAATTCATGTGTTTCCTGAAGTGCTCTTTTTTCTTGTGTACAAGTCTTTTTTCTTGTGTCATGAATGCACCAAGGAGACTGCAGATATCAAGATTTAGAGTGAAAAAGGAGTTACATTTTGGTCTGTTTCTCACCCATAACCCAATCGTATCACTACAGAAGACATGGATTAAACCACTTGAGTATGGATTACCTTTATTCTGCTTTTATGTCCTTTTTGGAGATTGAAAGTTTTAGACCCCATTGACTTGCATTGTATGTACAAAAACCTCATTTATCCTTCAAAAAAATCTTCGTTTGTATTCCACAGAAGAAAGAAAGTCATAAGAGTTTGAGACAGCATAAGGGTGAGCAAATAATGAGAGAATTATAATTTATGGGTAACCAATCCCTTAATCAGTTTGCCTAATCATACAAATACACGTAGTGCCTAGCAATGCCCTTGCATTTATTGTCGTGACTGTATTCACAATATAGCACAAGCTCTCTTACCATACTACTTATAGGCCAGTGGTTCTCAATTTTTTTCTGGTCACGCCCCTTTAAAACAAGAACCAGCAGGTCTATACAATGTAGGTGAATGGTGGCCAGAATTTTGAAGGTTTAAAAAGGACAGGAAGGCAGCATAAATGTAATCCACATGACCCCAGTGGTTAAATCCATCTGCTCAGAAGCGATATGATAATTGTGGGTGAGAAACAGATCAATATTTAGTTTTTTAAATTTTTTATACTATAAATTCTCCTCCCTGCCCAGTAGGTGGCGATATGTGCAAATCGCCAAAAACCAAAGAAGAAGAATGTGAAAGTGGAGATTTATAGTAAAAAAGGACTTAAATATTGAGCTGATTCTCACCCATACCTATCATATCGCTTCAGAAGGCATGGATTTAACCACTGGAGTCATTCACTTATATTGTATGGACCTACAGAGCTGAGATATTCTTCTTAAAATCTTTGAAAGAAAGTCATGGGCCTGGGTAGCTCAGCAAGTAAAGACGCTGACTACCACACCTGGAGTTGCAAGTTTGAATCCAGGCTGTGCTGAGTGATTCCAGCCAAGTCTCCTAAGCAACCAAATTGGCCCGGTTGCTAGGGAGGGTAGATTCACATGGGGTATCCTCCTCGTGGTCGCTATAATGTGTGGTTCTCACTCTCGATGGGGCGCGTGGTGAGTTGTGCGTGGATGTCGCAGAGAATAGCGTGGGCCTCCACACGCGTTATGTCTCCGTGGTAACGCGCTCAACAAGCCACGTGATAAGATGTGTGGATTGACGGTTTCAGATGCTGAGGCAACTGAGATTCATCCTCTGCCAAGTCTCTACACCACCACGAGAATTTAGAGTGCATTGGGATTGGGCATTCCAAAAAGGGGAGAAAAAAAGAAAGTCATACACATCTGGGATGGCATGAGGGTGAGTAAATGATGAGAGAATTTACATTTTTTTGGTGAACTATACATTTTATATAATAGCACACCCAAAAATGTCAATTTCTGTCATCATTTACTCACCCCTGTTGTTCAAAACCAGTATGACTTTTCATCTGAAACACAAGATTAAGGGATGAGATTATTTTAATTGTGATAGTCAAGCTCCAAAAGCACATAAAAGCACCAAAAAAAAAAAAAAGAAATCGTCCATATCAATCGTGCTATATTTCAATATTTCTGAAACCATACAATAGAGTTGTGTAAGGAACAGACCTAAATTTAAGTGTTAATTCACCTCTTCAGCATTTGAATCTCGAGAACGCGAGAATGTCTTTGTTTAATTACGCACAGTAAACAGCACCTGAAACACATTAACACCTCAGCTGTCGGGAGCTGCTCGTGCAGGACGTGCTGCAGTGCCTAGCAAAAGTATAAAAAAGGCTTGAGAAGAAAAGCGGAGGTAAAGAGACTGAACATTGGTTGCACCGTGTATTGTCACAGTTGTTTTTGAATGTATGAAAGTGAATGAGATTTGCGAACGGGGCAGTCTTTTTCAGGGGGAGAGCCTCACACTTTGAGAACCACTGGCTTAGGAAATCTTCCTTTATTTTCCTTCCAGTCTTCCCTTTGATAGCCTTAAACTATGTCTGCGCCACTTATTATGAAGTTCCTTAATGTCTGTGATAAACCATATTTCACTCTCTCAGGCAAGAAATATATTTGTGACAAGTAAAAGGAAAGATTTGTGAAGAGTACAACTTCTGTGTCATCTTTTGAGCACAGAGGTACCTGCAGAGTCACTGTGTGGGTTCAGGATTGCCTCTGTAACAGAGATAGACAATCTTTGGTTTGCAGTTTATAAAAGGAAGGAATTTGGGCTGCACGAACAAGTTGAGAACTTGTTCAGAGCTACTACACACCACTTGAAAGTCTCGGAGTAGTTACTTTCCAAAGATTTCAGTACTTTCTGTGGCACTTTGAAATTAAACTGCACATCTTTGGAGCATAATGTGCGTACCTGAGTTTGTTCTTGAGGGAAGCGACCTCACGGCTCAAGGCATCATTGGCCTCAGTGGCCTCATCCAGCTCTCTCTGAAGCTTCCTACGGGCCGCAGTGACTCGCTGGGACTCTTCCTCGCTCTCTTCCAACTGCCTCTTCAGCTGCTTCACGCGAACATTCACCTTATCCGCCTGAGATGAAGGAAAAACACTCAGTTACAATGCTGTCATGTTGCCAGAATCCCATGGTTACACATCTGAAAAATTGAACATGAAAAGTTGCTTGTAGTTCAAAAAATGGATCCTGAATTTAATAGCTTATAGGTGTGCTGAAATCAGTGGTGGAGTGATGCTGTGTAGTCCCAGAAAAATATGCCAGATAGTGGTAGTCTGCTGTATCCTCTACAACCTAGCACTCAGAACTGACCCGCAATTCCCAAACTTGTGGGTCAGTTCTGAGTGCTAGGTTGTAGAGGATACTACCACGATCTGACATACTATACAGCAACACTCCACCACTGTGATAAAGTCACCTTAATTGGCTCTTTAAAATGGTACACCGCACATTTGGATTTATGCTTAAAGGAATAGTTCACCCAAAAACGAAAATTATTTTACTCACCCTTATGTCATCCCATATGTGTATGACTTCCTTTCTTCTGCTGAACACAAACGAAGATTTTTTGAAGAATATATCTGCTCTGTAGGTCCAATGCAAGTGAATGGGTACCAAAAATGTTAAGCTCCAAAAGGACATAAAGGCAGCATAAAAGTAATCCATAGAACTCTAGTGGTTAAATCCATATCTTCAGAAGCAATATGATAGGTGTGGCTGAGAAACAGATCAATATTTAAGTAATTTTGTTTTACTATAAATCTCCACTTTCACGTCCACATTGTTCTTCTTTTGTGATTGCCGGTTCGCATTCTTTCTACATATCGCCATGTACTTTGCAGGGAGGAGAATTTCATATTAAAAAAGGACTTAAATATTGATCTGTTTCTCACCCACACCTATCATATCACTTCTAAAGATATAGATTTCACCACTGGAGTCTTATGGATTACTTTTATGCTGCCTTTATATGCATTTTAGAGCTTCAAAAGTTTGGTACCCATTCGCTTGCATTGTATGGACCAACAGAGCTGAAATATTCTTCTAAAATTCTTTGTTTGTGTTCAGCAGAAGAAAGAAATTAATACACATCTGGGATGGCATGAGGGTGAGTAAATGATGAGAGAATTTTCATTTTTGGGTGAACTACTACTTTAATGCATCATTATTGTATCTATGAAACAGTGCCATAACTGTATAGTGAATTTGCCCCTCAGAGACGTCAGAATGAACAGGCAGCATTAAAATCCTGCAGTAGACTATATGAAAACTATGGGAAAAGAGGACAGAGAGACCAGAAGTGCAGTATGGCTGACCTGATCTTTGTGTTGCTCTGCTTGTTTTCGTTCATCCTCCACTTGGGTCATCAAATCTTTCAGCTTCTTATCCTTTTGGCGCAGTGCCTTTGCTGTGTTCTGCTTGTCTCTGCATTAGAGAAAAAAATAATTTACAACAATTAGTAAAAATCATCACCATCATTATATTCATTTACAGCCACATCAAACAAAATGGAATGACTATATAACTGGTGTTTGTTTATGTGTTTAAAAAAAAGCTATGATGACTTTTCATTTGGTCCTTTTTTTAGATTTAAATATGATTTAGTGGTTTAAGTATGTTTTAAAGCTGAAGTGCATAATTGTTTTTTGATGTTATAATACTTTTTCCTATCCCAGCTTAAAATTATTGATTTGATTTGATTAATAGGTTTGATTCCCTCAGGAAAATGTAAACACTGTGGCTCTTGTGGCATTGTTCATTGCAATGCACTGATTGTTAAGCATCCGTGAGTTTAGGACTGAACTATCTGTTTGATTGACCAATGGACGTTAGGGGTGGTGAAACCTGTTCGTAAACAGTCATTATTGTTGCAATTCTGTGTGGTGCCACTAGTTTCATAGAAATTACACACTTGAGCTTTAAAGGAATAGTTCACCAAAAAATGAAAATTCTCTTATCATTTACTCATCCTCATGCCATCCCAGTTGTGTATGACTTTCTTACTTTTGCTGAACACAAACGAAGGTTTTTAGAAGAATATCTCAGCTCTTTTGGTCCATTAAATGCAAGTGAATGGGGGCCAGAACTTTGAAGATCACAAAAGGACATCAAGACAGTAGAAAAGTAATTCATACGACTCCAGTGGTTTAATTCATGTCTTCTGAAGCAATATGATACAGTAGGTGAGAAATAAATAAATATTTAAGTCCTTTTTTAACATAAATTCAACTAACTGCCCAGTAGGTGGCGATATGCATGAAGAATGTGAATTGCCAAAAACAAAAGAAAAAGAATGTGAAAGTGAAGATTTCTATTTCTCACCCACAACTATCATATATCTTCTGAAGACGTGGATTAAACCACTGGAGTCATATGAATTACTTTTATGCTGCCTTTGTGCTTTTTGGACTTTCAAAGTTTTGGCCACCATTCACTTGAATTGTTTGGACCTACAGAGCTGAAATATTCTTCTAAAAATATTTGTTTGTGTTCTGCAGAAGAAAGAAAGTCATACACATCTGGGATGACAAGAGGGTGAGTAAATGATGAGAATTTTCATTTTTGGGTGAACTATCCCTTTAAGTTAAGTTAATGGGATGGATAACATATGTAATGTAATTGAGTTAATGGAAAGGATAAAACATAAAAATTAGAAGTAATAAATTAGATTTGGTTTAGGCTCACATCATGAAAAATATCAAGTCTCAGATTCCAAATCAAGCCATTAAAAAATAAAATAAAATTAGCTATAAAAATACCACTTGCCTGCTCTCCTGCTCAAGTTGTTCCTCCAGTTGGGCCACTTTGGCCTCAAGAGCAGCAATTGAGGACTTAAACTTGGATTTGACTTGGTTCTCCATCTCCTGTAGTTTAGCCTTCAGCTCCTTATTCTGTCTATCCATCAACTGTCTGGCACTCTCGTTCTTTTGGGATGTGGTGCGTTCGGCCTGGAGCTCGTTGGTAAGCTGGTCCACCTGGAGGATGTGGAAAACACAGTTGAGGAAATTACTTTACTGTATAATAACCTCTGTAATGGCATTTCCATTACTAATGTTGACGCTTTTATGTTTCTCAAAGTATTTCATACAATATCAAAATTACCATAATTTTTCATGACATTTGCCAATGATGGTCTTGGATTTGTTAAAGTATATTAAACCTATATAATAATATGTACCTGCTGTACACTCTTCCTCAGTCTATCATTCAGCATCTCCATATTGCCTTGCTCCTCCTCCAGCTCTTCCTCAAGCTGTTGGATCTTGGCTTCTAGACGTCTCTTCTCATCAGCCAGCACAGACCTTTAATGTTTAGTCAAGCCACATATCAGTGTTTGAAGCCAACAATCATTTACCATAAAAAATGCTTAGAGAACATTTTTGAAATAATGTTTTGGTACTGTGACACAAACTATGCTAGTATATCTAAAAATTGAGCCATTTCACACTACTCTATTTTCTTGATGTCTACCATATCAACTGTAACAGTAAACCACATATTCCAACAGAAGTCAATATATTACAGGATAACCATGAATTCCACTGATTAGAACATTTCTGTGAGGTTTTATGTGGGAATAATTTAGCTGTACTCACTTTCCAGATGTGTTGCTGGCCAGCTCATCAGCCAGCTCATCTCTCTCAGCTTCAGCTTGCTTTTTAGCCCTCTCAGCTGCAGCCAAGTCCTACATTTAAAGAATTTAATTTAGTTCTTTAATAGCCGAGTAAATATCCTCATGCAAATCAGTAGGCCTAAGGGTTCTCAAACATTTTTGTCTGCTTAACCCCTGTGACTTAAGTTATTTAATTAAAGTACCATCTAAGATTTTGAGTAATGCAAACCTTTCAATAAATGTTGTGACTTTTACAAAATGTTCCCATGTTCACTATTATTATGTTTTTATTCTATGGTTTTAATGTTAAAATGGCAACTGCAATGTCAATAATAAATATTTATTTAATTGTTTTTAATTTGCTTTAATGTTTTTAAAGAAGTAACTAAAAAAAAAAAAAAAAAAAAGACAAAAAAAGGGTCAAGTGTTTAGTATCATTATAGAGAAAACTTTAAAAAAAAAATAATATAGATTATGATAAGTTATGAGACTCTCAGCCTAAGAAACTGCTGAAAAATCACAAAAAAAACCTTTTTTCTTATTTTTCTGATTTTACATTATATATCTCAGGGTGTAAATTAGGTAGCTCAGAGAAACTGCTTTTGTTTTATTCCCAATCATGTCACCTGTAACAATTGAGTGTTGATACGATAAAGCAATCAAATGTTATAGCATTACAAAAAGAATTTATCCTAGTGTCCAAATACATCTCCAAGTGTCCAAAAGCCTCTCCAAACAAATAAAACATAATAATTGTACATAAGAACTAATTACACATGCAAATACAACAATGACTAAAGGTATGCTCTCTTTCCAAAGCATGCAGGCATGAGTAACAAGATATCATTCCATTCCATTCTGTGTCATTTGAACCATCATTGAGTCTGTGTCATGTGCTTGGCGCCATCTCCTGGTGGCCATATGTAATCAGAGTGAACGATCCTCTCTACCCATATTTGGATGACTGCCACCTCTGTTTGCAGCGATCTGAATCCTAATATGATTGGTTTAGCATTCAACGACACTGGACAACATACTTCATAATTTCCAATGAAGTCATCTGATCCAGGAAAGCTAATGTTTTTTTAAGCCAGATAGCACATTATGTGCTTTGTGCACATTGTGCTTCATGTGGGCTCATTTTAAAGATAATCGCCTCCTCTAAGTAATGTAATGTTATATTGTATGTTCCGTTTATTTTTCGTGAAGTTATAAGCAAAAACGTGGTATATAAGCAACACCTGTTTACATGTAACGTATGTCAAAGACATTTACTTAGCTTTTACTCGCTATATTGTTGTCTCTGAGAAAAACAAACAGGCTGGTTGTATTTTACTCTTTGAGAGCTTTCCATTGACATATGACACATGGCTATTTGATGAGTTTGATGTTTTTTCCGATTACAATATATTGTGCAGTGCAATATTATTAATAAATTATCAAAACAGAACACTTCTGATCTGTCTGCAAATTTCAAAGCACTTGTTAAGTTTTGGTCATAATACCTACATCCATAGTAAAGTACAACATCAAAGCTTTAAAATTAAACCTATTTTGTGTTGGTCAAGACTGTAGTTACTAATATTGTTTTTGATAAAAAAAAAAAAAATTTGATGGGCCCCTAAAGGGTTAATTAATTAATTGTATTTATTTTTTAATTCATTCATTCATTTGCCATTTTTATCACAATTGCACCCATTGCACTCGCTTCATGAGTCACTGGTTGGAAAACCTTAAGTTAGTCAATGCAAATAAAACCCAACATCATATTGGTTTGGAAATAACAAAGTTGTTTTAATGGATAGCTCCTTACACATCTCCTTTCTGGCAAATTAATTCAGCATGTTATTCACAAATGTCTCACCTCTTGCATCTGTAAAAGTTCAGCCTCCAGAGTCTTGGCCTTCCTCTCATTCTCCTTAGCACTGGATAGAACTTCCTCCCTGGCAGCTCGAGCATCATCAAGCTCTCTTTGGAAGTCCTTCATTTGAGCCTAAGTGAACAAAACACTAAAATAATTACTAAAAATTATTCCATTTATACTTTGAGAAATGTAAGCGCAGCGTAGTTCTAGCGGGAAGACTAGCAGCTGTACATCATCGCACCATTAGCTAGGTAACTCCTAGCCAATCACATGTAAGCCATTGCTTTATAAGTCTGCTCACAATCTATCACATTGCTGTTTCAGTGTGATAACATGGCAACCTCCACCACCCCACCATCACCAGTTGAGTCCCGTCCTGCATGGGGGTAGGCTCCTCGCCCCTGCCTTCTATATACGGCAGGATATGACGGTTCCGAGTACAACTTCTTCGGACCGCCAGACGGGGCTTACGCCAAGAGACATTACATTTCTGTTTTATATTCATCAAATAAATGTCATCTTAAATTTCACTCAAGTTTGCGAGTCTTCATGATAGAACAATATGGTATCGATTCATTAATTCATCCATCAATCCATAATACATAGTTTTTACCTGGAGTTTGCGGAGCTGCTTGATCGCCTCGTCTCGTCCCTTATTGGATGTCTCAATCTGGCCCTCAAGGTCCTTCATGTCTCCCTCCAGTTTCTTCTTGGCAGCAGCTATTGCAGCCCTTTGCTTGCGCTCATCTTCAAGTTCAGTTTCCAGCTCACGCACCTGTTGGTAAAGATATCCATTTAATCCTTATACACACCGTGTGTGTGTTTTGTAAGACAATTTAATGAGCGAAGAAGACATATTGTACCTGTTTGACCAACTGCCTCTTCTTCTCCTCGCCTTGCTCATCTCGGCCTTGGAGGTCTCTCTCAAACTGGGCCTTTAGAGCCTGCATGTTGACCTCCAGACGCAACTTGGCATCCTCTGCAGCCTGTAATTCATCTTCTAGCTCTTCCAATTGAGTCTTCATCTCTTCTACCTGAGCCTCCAGGCCACGCTTTGACTTCTCAAGCTCATGCACCTAAAAACCAAAAATAAGCGATTGAGTGGTAAAAAATTATGTTCCTAATTTCTCCAAGCTTCATGACCTGGGTGCGTTGACTCAAAAAGGCTATTTTTCTGCATTACCTGGCAACATATTTGAATGCGCATTTTGAACTTACACTCTTGCCCACATCATCTTTGGAGCTGACCAGGTCCTCCATTTCAGCGCGAAGGGCTTTATTGGCTCTCTCAAACTCCTCACGGGCTTCTTGTGCTTCTTCTAGAGCTCTGGCTAAAGAAAGAGCCTTGGTCTCCTTCTCTCTGGCCTCAGCCTCTGCACGATCTCGCTCATCCGCATACTTACTGGAAATGCTCTTCTCTTCAGCAAGCATCTGAAAGGAAAAAAAGCACCTGAAGTTAAGAACATGCCTACATGTAAGTGTGTGTAGCTGGTCTTAAGGTTTCAGTATATTTCGAGTAATAATAAAAAACCTGATCAAACTTCTTCTGCTTCTTCTCAAGGTTGGACACCAGCTGTCTCTGGTTGTCCAAATCCATCAGTGTGTCCTCAAGCTCCTGTTGCAGTCTGTTCTTGGTCTTCTCAAGCTTGTCGTAGGCTGATGCCTTCTCCTCAAACTGAGTATTGGCTGCCTCCAGGTCTCTCTGCAGCCGCTTCTTACCTTCCTCTAAAAGTTCTACGTTACCTGACACCTCCTCCAGCTTCTTCTTAAAGTCAGAGATCTGTCAACAGAAAGGACATTCAGGACTCAAATATTCAACATCTTTGAACACCTTTTCAACTTATACAGTGAAATGAGCAAGGCCTATTCCTCTTGTTATTATGTTTTACCTGAATGTTCAATGTTGAGACATGTCTCTCCACATTCCTCTTTGCCTCTGTTTCCTCCTCTAGCTGCTCCTGAAGAGCATTTCGGTCGTCTTCCATTTGTCGTAGTTTGGTAGAGAAGTGGAGTTTTTGTCTTGTCTCTTCAGCCAGCAACTCCTAAAACCGACAAAAGGTGTCAAGAGTCAAAATTCAAACTAAACTGTGACTGAAGATCTCAAGCCATGTAATAAAAAATATAATTGATAATAAACAACAATAACAATTATAGAATAAAGAAACTACAGAAATATGTCACTATGAGAGGAGGAGTGAATGTGTGTTCTCCTGCAGAAAATTCTGCCTCTTACCAGTTAAAGGAATAGTTCATCCAAAAATGAAAATTCTCTCATAATTTACTCACCTTCATGCCATCCCAGATGTGTATGACTTTCTTTCTTCTGTAGAACACAAACAAAGATTTTGGGAAGAATATTTCAGCTCTGTAGGTCCATACAATGCAAGTGAATGGTGACCAAAAGTCTGAAGCTTAAAAAAGCACATAAAGGCAGTATAAAATTAATCCATATGACTTCAGTTGTTTTATCCATGTCTTCTGAAGTGATCTCATTGATTTTGGGTGAGAACAGAGCAAAATCACTGTACATCTTGCCATTGCAGTCTCTAGACATGATCATGATTTCAAGCTCGTTTACACTTCCAAGTGCTTGACGCAGAGCACTAGATGGCGCTAGGAAGTGTAATAAAGCTTGAAATCATCAGTTCCAAGTAGACTGCAGATGTCAAGGTTTATAGTGAAAAAGGAGTTATATTTTGGTCTATTGTCACCCAAAACCGATTGGATCGCTTCAGAAGACATGGATTAGACCATTGGAGTCTAATGGATTACCTTAATGTGGCCTTTATGTGCTTTTTTGAGTCTGTTTGGTCACCATTCACTTGCATTGTATGAACCAACAGAGCTGAGATATTCTTCTAAAAATGTAAAGTTTATGTTCTGCAGAAGAAAGAAAGTCATACAAATCTGGGATGGAATGAGGGTGAGTAAATTATGAGAGAATTTACATTTTTGGGTAACTATTCCTTTAAAACTTAGATTATTTAAATTGTAAATTAAATGTAATATTAATGTAAACTGTCATAAAAAACGGCAAATTGCCAGTACCTGTGTATCCTGGACTTGAGAACTCAGGGTTGCCACATCCTTGCTAAGCTTTATGTTCTTCCCCTCAGCTTCATTGAGAAGGTTGGTAATGCTCTCCAGTTCCACCTGCCAAGGA
Source organism: Myxocyprinus asiaticus (assembly GCF_019703515.2). NCBI lineage: Eukaryota > Metazoa > Chordata > Actinopteri > Cypriniformes > Catostomidae > Myxocyprinus > Myxocyprinus asiaticus. The sequence goes on along the minus strand of NC_059352.1, from coordinate 43,676,833 downwards.
CAAGGCGAGAATAGTCTGTTAAATAATAACTAACATACTGAATATTCGTCCACCAACATATTACAAATATTGAATAGTGTGTCATCCTCGTTCACTTACAGTGATTTTAGATACCCGATCGCCAAGCTCTGCCTTCTGCCTCTCGCTGTCATTAAAACGAGACTGCAGGTCGGCAAGCTGTCCCTCCACCTTCTTCCTCTTGTGTTCCACATCCTGTTTGGCCTGAGCAGTAGTGCGGATCTCCACATGGAGTTCTGATGTCTCCTTCTCCAAAGCTTGCTTGGCTTTCTCCAGGTTTGACCTTACCTAAAAAGCATAAAACACATAATTTAGTCCTTGGAGTTCTTTCGAAGGTTAAACATATCAAGAAAAATAAAGTTGATCGTTGGGTATAGGTGCTTACCCTCTTAGACTGCTCCAGCTGTTCTGTAAGTTCCTCCAAAGCTTGAGTATGTTTCTGTCTCATCTCTTGCACCTGAGCCTCATGGACGCGGCTCTCTTCCTCCATGGCTCTCTTCAGGAGAGTCACCTCCTGCTCACGTTTGGCCCTGAAAAAACATACATCCTGATGATTTGGTTCATGGTGTCTTTTTGTAAACTAACACTAACCAAGATTAATAAATGCTGTAATTTTATATTGTTCAGTTGTTAGTTCATGATACTTAAAGCATTAACTAATGTTAACAAATGGAACCTTATTGTAACCTAATACAATTCTTTGTATACATACACTCACAAACACACACCTGAGCTCCTGCTGAGTGGCTGTGGTGTCTAATGTGTCCTCCAGCTCTGACTTGAGAGCTTCAAGCTCTTCTCCCAAGTCTCTCTTGGTCTTTTCAGCCTTGTTACGGGCAACACGCTCTGATTCCAGGTCCTCCTGTAGGTCTGAGATGTGTCCCTCCAGCTCCCTGATCTTCTTGAGTGCATTGTTTTTCTGAGCTGCTTCGTCCTCCAGTCTGATGTAAATAGATAGAGAATACAGTTCAGTTCCAAAGAGCAAAGTAACTCAGTTTCTGTGTTAAATATGACATAAATGTATATCTGATATTTTATATTTAACCTTGTGCCACCCCGCGTCCACATGCGTGGACATTGTATTTTGGCTTAGCTATATGCAACGCATAATTTAAATTAATTTAAACCGACTGAATATTGTTCACAACACTCTAGACTGTCATTTAAGGGTTAAACTTCTGGTGCACCAAGTCACGTGACACAACAGCATGGCGTCGATTTCCTTGAAGCGCTTCTATGGGCGCAGAGCCAACAAAAGTGCCTCTGGTAAGAAACCTCTAAGTTTTTTAGCTGAACCCTGTTTGGGTGTAAAGAGTAGAGTCTCTAGTTTTGTTTGCTATGCTGCTATAAAAAAATTCATTCATTTTTTGCGCATCAGCGTGCTGATAAAGAAGATGTCGACATACTAAATTTTGGGTCATTATTCCCTCAAAAGTTGAAAAAACATGTTAGTTATCTTAAATAACTTTCAACATTAACACATCTGTGAGTCATTTAGCTTCATTTTAATCTAAATGTTGTTATATTTTTTATCACTGTACAATACGGTTCTATCACTGTTCAAATGTTCTAACATTTGTAAATGCATTCCTATAGTCACTGTGCATTTTTACACTGAGAATAAATGGGTTTATCCAAAAGCTGAAAAATGTTGCTTTCAGAGGATTTATATGGAGTTATATTTCAAACTGTTCTTAGACCAGTGCAGAGAGACAGCACACTGGAGGTTAAGTCATTCACTAAATAGGGAGCAAGGGAGCATATTATAGCTCTCTATACAGCTAAGTGCATTCACTCCTAAAATCAGACTTAAAGTTCAGTTTCAGGTTGCAGATGACGTTTGCACCTCTCAACATGTTTGGCAGACATGGGACATTGGTAATCAGTACATAGATTCAGAATATATAATGTATGATTTTATTTTAACATTGTTGGTAGTGATTGGATGATGCTGGCCATTACTTTGAATCAGAATAATTTATGCCAATTTCTGATGTAATGACTGTAACATCTGAAAACCTGAATAACCAACACTCCTGGAAACAAATATGACTTTCTATAGCTTGGTATTATTTAAAATTTCACAACTTAGTCCTGCTGTCCACATATGTGGTCATACATTTTTAGGAACACTATTTGCTCTAGAAAGAATGATTTTTTTTTTGTTTTTTTTTTGCTTGTTTATTAGGTGCTACGAGTTACAAATCATAAAGGGAAATGGAAAATGCACACAGCAGTCACACTCGGGTCTTATGAGCTTAAACATATATTTATAAATAGGTTAAAGCTTTTTTAAGTATTAAATGATTTCTTAAATACGCTGGGCACTTGTTGGTTGCTTCTTCATCTCTAACCAGTCCTAAACCTTTTTTTTTTAATTAAAATATTCATTTTGTAAAGTAATTCATACATAGGCACAATTTATATTTATCTACAAAACTAGATGCCTAAAATTATTTTAGGCATTTTGAGCACAAAATGATGCATTTTAACATCTAACATTTAAAATGACTTTTATTACGACACTTTTATGACAAATGCATTAATAGCTGCATACCGTGCCAGTGCAGCTTGGAGCTCCTCCTCTTTTTTGGCAAGCTGGGCTTTCAAATCAGCAATCTGAGCTTGAAGGTCAGCGATCTGCTCCTGAAGGTCATTGGATTCACCCTCCAACTTCCTCTTGGCTTTTTCCAGCTCCTGACGAGTCTTCTCTTCTTTCTTTAGGCGGACTATAGATCAACAACAAACAAGTCACTTATAACTGGATCATTAATTACTTTTTTATTAATAATCGTACATTAACGTGATATTATTATGAAGCAAGTATCCAAATGGGTATTTTAGCAAATTGAATAACAAACAAACCCTCAAGTTCAGATATCATTGACTCATGCTTATTCTTCAGCTTTGTCAGATTCTTGGATTTTTCTTCCTCTTCAGCCAGGTTTGAACTATAATCTGCTACTCTTTCCTCTAGAAGCTTCCTCTCCTGCAAATACAGTACTTTTACAGTAAAAATCATATAATATCATTAAACAAATTTTAGTCTCAAACATATGCACCAAGATATTCTATCTTGAAGTAAGAACATTTATTTGAAATCAAACCTTCTGCAGTTTGTTGTTCTGGTCCTCCATCACCAGGATATCATCCTCTAACTTTTTGATCTTGGCATCACAAGTCACCTTCTCCAGCTGCAGCTTCTGACGAGCATCCTCTTCTTCCTCAAGATGCTCCTCAAGGTCCTTAGAACATGAAAATTTAGATACAAAAGAGGTTCATGGACTAAATGGGTTAGGGTTAGGTTAGGTTAGGTTAGGGTTAGGCAGTATTTAAGAATGTCTAAATGCTGCCACAATATAGGAGGAGCATTCCAAAAACGGTTGGTTGCATACCATAGTTATGACGATAAATAAAAACATACCCTGAGCTGGTCCTGCATTTTCTTCTTTTCCATATGTAGGGCCGCACCACGATCCTCCTCCTCCTCCAACCTGGCCTCCATCTCATGCAAGATTTCTTCAAGTTCTTGTTTCTTGGTGGCCAACCGTACTCTCATTTCCTCTGCCTCTGCGTAGAGCTCCGTCTCAGCCTGCAACTTCTCTTGGAGCTCGTTCCTTTCCTCCAAAAGCTGCAGATGTGCAAGGATTGTGTGGATTTTAATCAGGGCATGATAAATTGTCATTAAATTGCCAAATTTGACAGATTTACCATTACCTGTGTGTGTTTCAGTGTGATATCTTTTAGTTCTGTTTCATATTTTTGTGCAGATTCTTTGGCCTTATTGAGCTCTTCATCCTTGAGGCTCATCTCCTCCTCTTGGCGTGTCACCTGCAGGAGAGGCTTCACCTGTGGACATGAATGGAGATGGTAATGTGTAACTAATCTTTGACTGGTCAAAAGGGTTTTCTGATAGTTGTTTTATTAGACAGGTGTGGACTAATTATAGACACGGCATCTAATTTAAATCAAGGTATAAGTACACTAATTTATATAAAGGACCTAATAACAACAGGGCCAATTAGGGTTGAAGAGCTCTACTTTGCACTCTGCATTTCAAAACTAGGGAGAATAAGAACGAGTACCGATACTTCCTTTTTGGTACTCGCTGATACCGAGTCCGATACCTGTTTGTTTTATTATTTCTGCAATTCCACATCAACAGTTTATTTCAATTTTATCATCAAAATGCTGTTTAAATAAATGAAATCAAACGAAAATATAACAGTACATTTTCAACATAATGTTGTTTTATTTTTATCAAGTGCTTTTATACAGAACCTCGCAGCACAATCCAAAATACAACACTGGAGTTATATTTTGTCAAATGAAGTGCTGCATAACAGAGCATCATAGATGTGAGATATTGCCTAAATATAACACAATTGCTATTGATTTATTATTAATATTAGTAGTAGTAGTATTACAGTGAATATTACATAAATATACAGTAGCGATCTAGTTCTGTCGTACTTTTTGCAGTTTAAATTGAGCTTTTATTTTGGTAAAGCTTTTATTTTAAGTGTTTCTTTGATGCTATTTTATGACAGTAGATTCTTAATCCAGAGAAGCCAGTCATTTGAAGCATGCAGCACATGCAAACTATATACTGTTTTTTAGCTCATTAAATCGCAGCTATTGCGGTAAATAATTTCACTAGGACATAACGTGATTTTAATTAGTGCACTGAATGTTTAGGTAATAACATTCGTACGTCAGATGGTATCGGTTTTTGGTATCAGAGCATATTTCTGAGCATGAGTACAACTATATGAGTGCGGTATAGGACCTGATTCCGATACCAGTATCATATCGAGACTTCCCAATCCAAAACATCTGAAAGGTTCAATGACACTCACATCTAGTGATTGTAGAGGCCATGGAAGGTGTTTCACTTTTTTTTGTGTTCATAAAACCAACCTTGAATTTATTAAGCTGGGCCATTGAATGTATGAGGCATTGTTATCTTGAAGTTGGAGAACATCATAAAGGAACAGTGTTTACACACCACTGGATCTTACTGGTCCTGTAAAATGGCCTCATTTCCATTGGTCATTGTAGGTTATACACCTCTGTACAATGGCTTTGGACTCAAATTGTTGTGGAATGACAGTTTCTGTAATGCACTTGGCAGATGCTTTATCCAAAACGACTTACAGTGCATTCAAGATATACATTTTATCAGTGTGTGTGTGTTCCCTGGGAATCGAATACCTTGGAACCACAATGCTTTCAGTTGAGCTACAGGAACTATGTATAGTACAGTCTGGATAACCCTGTATACTATTTATACCCTGTATACTCAATACCTGAATAAACTTTGCTAATATAATCCATGCTTATAGCCACATTATTCAACAGACAAGAAATTCAGAGGACAAGAAATCTCTCACCTTGGTGAAGAGTCTCCACCACTGCCAGTTCCTGAGTTTCAGATAAGCAGCACAGTTCCTCTGGATCACCTTCATAGCTGTCAGTTGTTGCTGCCTCTTGGCAAAGGCCCTAAAACGGGATTTAAATATTAATAACTTGAAATGGCTAAATCTCAAAAAAATATCAAAAATATTTATAAATTATTCCCACTTTCTAGCTAGGAATCCTCGGGCCTGTGCCTGGAAAGCAATGATTATGACAGTGATCTTCAGGTCACGCTCCTCCTCAAGCTGGGCCAGGACTCCTGTGCGGAAGAAGATTTTGCTCTGACCAATACGGTACAGATTTGGGTCCAGGTCCAGGTGCTTTATCTAAAGTTGTAGTTGGATAGAGAAAGAAATGTTTACATTAACAGGTCGTATGATGCTCAAAAAAAATAAATAAAAATGGGACAACATCATCTTACCATCAGACAGCAGGCCTGCTTGCCATCCATGAAGCCCTTTGGAATAGCACTTGCTGCCAAGATCTCATATCTGTGTCAAAGCAATATAAAAAAATGACCCCATCAATAAGAATATTAGAAGTCTGTCTAGATGAAAAACACTTCATTAAAGGGATAGTACACCCAAAAATGAAAATTCTGCCGTCATTTACTCACACTCATGTTGTTCTAAACTTGTCTGAGTTTCTTGTCTAGATCTAGTCTAGATGAAGCAGCAGTGTAAGCATATATAGCCCACCAAGACCTAACCTACCAACTTGTCATATCCATTCTAACATCTTAAATTTATTCTGTGAGCTGTCATGACTGAACTACATTATTAAGAGTAAAGCACCCACCGCTGGCGGAACTCCTGGAAAACAATTCTGTTGGGGAATCCCTGGCGGCAGATACGAATACCCTCCAGCACACCATTACATCTCAACTGTTCAAGCACCAGGTGGGCATCCAGCTTTCCTGCCTAAAAGTGGAAAAAGTACCTTACATCTAAACATAGCTGTTATCCCTCTGTATTTCCCATAACCAGTCTGAGAATGCACTTTGTACTCATACAAAGCATCGGTGTTACAGATTTTAACATGGTAGGCGTAAGATGGGTTATATTTAGAGATGTCATAAAATATCAACCCGATCTCTTGAAAATTTGTACATATTTTACGAGTTGGCTATTTTGTATATTTTCGTATGATTTCATTCGTATACATTTGTACTATTTTATCACGTGCAAATGCCCGGATGTCTAATGCGGAAGTTCCGCACATGAGGCGTTAAGGCTTATCAATATTATGCCCTAACCCAAGCCCCTTATCTAAACCTAACTGATCAGTAGAGTGTGTAAACATGATAGGAAGCTCTCGTGTGTGATGGAAGCAAGTAATTGTCGCATATTAGATGGAAACGATGTCCAGCGATGTCATTGGCTGTAGTGAAAGTCGTACGAATAAATACGAGTGCAGTCGTATGATATCATATGAATTAGCCATATTTAGAAAAGTCCTTACGATTTCACTGTGAGTGTGTGCTGAGAATATCCATATATAGATTATTGATCGACATTTAAATTAGAAGCTAATTTGTGTGCTTTCAATTCACTGCCAGTTGCATTCCTTTTGGAGACCACAAGACATAACAATTACTGAAGCCAGTCGCAGCATGGTAAAGGCATCATACACACACATTACGAGCTGATGGCAGTCCAAATTTATGAAGGTTTTTGTACTTCTTCAAGAATGAACAAAGTGACGTTGTTGAGTTTGTAGGTTAGTGTATGAAACTGGTATAACTGTGCAAACTGAAAGATTAGAAAGAGCGACATTTATTATGCAATTTCCCTGTATGTAGCATCAAACCACAAAAAGACATACTTGTGGTAAAAGCAAGGTGACGTACCCTTTTCTCATGGTTGGGGATAATGCAACGAACAAAGTTTGGCTGGGTGTTGTGCAGTGTTGTCATTAGCTTGGCCAGAGACTCTTTGTAAAGCTGACCCACGGTACGGAACATGCCCTTCTTGGTCTTAGAGGCACTAGGTGCAGAACTGTCTGACATCTTGGCAATGGTTTCCAATCCAACCACACGATCAACTGAAAAGAAAAAGAAAGAAAATATCAGCCATTATTCTAATCTGAGTTATACTTAGCAAGAATCTGCTTTAATAAACCAAATTTGATTAAGATTTACATATATATCATGTGAAACCAATCATGAACATAAATTCAGTGGTCCCAATTCACTAGGCCCCAATTATTTTGATAAATCCTTCTCATAAGTAGATTTTAGACAGTGTATGAAATATAAGAAACATGTATTGCTAATACTGACCATCCTTCCACAGATCTTGCACAAATGGGTTGGAGGAATTATTCAGCAGTGCTGTAACATTGTCATTTAGAGGGTCCATGTTCTTCGTCAGCCATGCTGTAGCATTGTAGTCCACCTGATTGAGAAAGATTAGGTTTGGGCCATGATTTTCAATACAGAGTCTATGTCCATTGTGTTTTCATTGTCTGGATCTCAATGCTCTCTATATGTCGGAACTCACCCTTCCAGCATAATGAAGCACAGAGAACTCAGTCTTGTCCTTCAGTTGCTTAGGTTTAGCAAACTTAGTATGATTGACATGAGTGTTGCAAAGTTTCTCTACAAAGGAGACATCTGTTGCTTTTGGAAACCAACATTCTTCGTCCAACAGAGCCAGGATGCCTGGAGGATTGTTCTGTTGAAAAGATTCAGTAAAAGTGAGTATCATTATGTATGGCTTAATTTATAAACTAGACATCATCACTTCAACCTAAGGAATTTAAATCAAGGTCCCTAGAATTTAACTATAAACTTGAAGGCATTAGTTGTTGGACTACCTCCTAAAGCATGCTTGTTTGCAGCAATTATGCCCTTGGTTTTAAAATGGATTGAAACAACAACATTGGTCACTTCATAAAATGTTTGCTGGAAGTAGTTAGTTCTGTTTAAAAATGCAGAAAATATGATTCATGCTGTTCTTGCTAATCTACACACTCAAACTTACCGGCCTTTCAATAAGCTCAATGCAAGGTTGCAAGTCCAGACCAAAGTCAATGAAGTTCCATTCGATGCCTTCCCGCTGGTATTCCTCCTGCTCCAGGATGAACATGGTGTGGTTGAAAAGCTGCTGAAGCTTCTCGTTGGTGTAGTTGATGCAGAGCTGCTCAAAGGAATTGTCCTGAAGGAGCAATACAGTATATACCATTTGTCATAACATTTCTCAAATTTCTTACCTAATTCAACTGAGTCTTTCTTTTCAATTTTGTCAAACCTCAAAGATCTCAAAGCCAGCAATGTCCAAGATTCCCAGGAAAGAGGCACCCTGACGTTTCGTCTTGTCCAGTGCTTTATTAACTCTTTGAAGGATCCAGCGGAACAAACGTTCATACATGGCTTTAGCTAAGGCTTCAGTAGCAAAATCAGCCTGTAAGGTGGTAAACATTAAATTGGATAAGTAAAAGCTAACATTCATTGGTTATAATAATGTCCTTCTATTATGGTCCATCATTGCAAGGTTTTTTTAGATTTTTGGAATCGGCTTCATCAATTACATCACAGATATGTATAACATTAAACCAAATGCACAACATCACAGCATCACAGCACAACTACTATACACTCGCTGCAGTGCCTGCCCACTTTTTTTAGACATCTCAGTTCTGGCAGTATTTTTCCCATTCATTTTTATATATCTAAATATATAAACAATATATTTTAAGTTTATTGCAAAATATTTAGATATATACAAATAAATAAATAGTTTAAGAGTGTAGGGAGACCATTGCGATTACATCATTTGCAGTGCCTCATGGGAGTGGTCGGTAGCTACATAGCCCTTTTGGCGTGCCTTGTTTGCCACAGTTCTCTGTTTGGTGGATCTTTCTCTACAGGATCATGGGTAGTGTAGTTCTTCACCAGGAATTCCACTACTAAACATTTGTTTAAAAAATAAAGTTGAAATAACGTAGACTGATGGCTTCAACAGAAGCATATACCATCGATTACGGCTCACGGTAGGTCTGTAGTTAAAGTTTTATAAATTATTGTTAAAACTTAATTTGTCTATAGAGAAAATGAATAGGTTTTTATTTCCGGAACACGACCTTTGTGCTCTGTTAGAGTTACTTTTGGCTTTACCTGTTCTTTGGTTTGGGCCTTCTGTACAACCTCACGCCCCACTTTAATACGAGGTGTCAGAATGGCTCTTGTGAAGTCTGTCACATTAATGCCTTGGAGATGGCAAACTTTCTGGGCAGCTAAAAACAAATTAAAGTGGTAATTTCAGTCTGTAAAGTGAATTTATATTAGATTAAGAAGTCATTTGGAAGTTTTCCAATAGTGGCTGACCTGTATTGTCTGGCATGGTAGCTTGTTCCTGGTTCCTTTCTTTCTTGAACTCAATGTTGCCCAGCTGCAGCACAGTTGAGACCACTTTGAGGACATCTAACAAGGGAAAAATGAGGGATGACATTTATTACAATTGATCATTTTTCTAAAGACACAAAAGGTCTTATTTTTGAGCCAGTGTTGGTTAATTACATGCTTACAGAATATATGTAATAAGCAGAAAATGTCTCTTTTTGTAAAGTCCGACCTTACAAAGACACTAAGTGTGCTGGAAAATAATATAGCATTGCATTCAATACCTGCTCTTTCCTCTGCAGTGAAGCCCATGATATTCATGGCCTCCATGGTTTCATCATACATCTCATCATCCTGATTGCCTGGAATCTGGACATGGCCAGCCGAGAGGAATCGGTAGTTGTTGAAGTTTTCAAGCAGAAGCTCCTCTGTCAAAAGATACAAATCACCATGCCAATGATATGTCGGTCAGAATACAACAGTGCTGTTTTACAAGAATATTTCAACACAGCTCAGTCTCACTTTGACTGTCAAGATCTGAAGAGTCATGCTGAAAGGCAATGGGCAGCCATGAGATATTAATATTTTCACACTTGTTGAGGTGATGTCTCAACCTACCACGTAATTTGTCATTTGCTCCAGCTACCATATAGTAGAAGATATGGAAGGCTCTTTCTGTTTTTGCTTGTCTGATACAGCGAGATTTCTCCAACAGATCTGAGGTGGTTTGGATATTAAGGTGAAACCTTGTAGAGTTCAAGTGTTAACATTTTAATTGATATGAATCTGTAGAATGTTTCAAGTGATACTACTAATGTGTCAGCTAATTCAAGATGTGAGATTTCATCTGTATATGACTTGACTTATATAACTGCTTAAAGTCTTCAAGGATACAGGTTTCTATATTGGCTCCAACTATGAAGCCTGTGACATCAAAGTTAATACGGATGAATTTTCCCTATGGAGAAAATGGATTTGAAAACTCAAATTGGTTACAATCTTTGTCATTCTTGTTACAGATTATGTTCTATCTTCTATGTTCTATGTCATTGGTATCATATAGTGTTTTCAAACTTACAAATCGGGACGAGTTGTCATTCTTGATGGTCTTGGCATTACCAAAGGCCTCTAAAATAGGATTGGCCTGCAGTAGTTGCTTTTCCAGCTCACCCTAAAGCACCAGGGTCAGAAAATAACAAGAATCATTCCATAGAAAACAAGCCAAGTAGAAAATGGAAAAGGGCATCCCAGAAAATTTGAATTTATAAAGAACTCAGTTTCAGAAGAGAACAGGAAAAAGAATTTGTGAAATAATTAAAGGCATCATTTAAGTTGCGACAAAGTACAAAACTTTGAATTGTAGATTTTTTGGTTTCATAAATTGATTCAAAGGTCTAAGCAATATTTCATTTGCAAGTACTTTCAACTGTGCACAAAATGAGCTTGTGTCAATTTAGATTGGCTTAATCCTTTAGATCAAAAGAATGCAAGTTATCTTTGCAGCCAAATCACGAACATTGAGAAGCCTGCCAAGCATGTCCACCTCAAGGATGTCAAAACGAGCAGTTGAGGTCAGTCTGGAATACTTAGAATGATGAGAGAGGCCATATCAATGGGGTTTAAGAAATGAATCTCAATAATAGATCTAATCATCCACTTTACAAGATAAAAGTTACTGTGTGGCCTAACACCATCTCAAACCCAGTGGGATGAATCACTGAGCCCTAAGAGAGGACAATGCCGCCTTTGCATCACAAGGCAACTTGTGTCATTTGACCTGATAATTAGATTATCATTTTGGAGAAAGAGAAAGAATTCAACCATGACACAAAGTTTCAGTTACCTTCTTAATGAGCATCAAAACCGTACGTTATTAAAGAAGACTCTACCAGAGAGAGTTTGCCACTGAGAAGGAAAGAAGATTCCTGATAGCTTCAGATACTGACAAAGAAAAATAAAGAAGGAGAAAAGAAGGAAAAAAGGGACATTTAGGATGACAAAGGCAGAGAGACAGTAATCCATGGGTTGGCCGAAGAAAGAGGATAGTGTCAAGACTGTATAAACATTCATAAAACACTATTGACATTTGTCTCTCTTAGTGGCCCTGAGGCACTGAACAGCAAGTAACAGATGTTGACTTCATCTGATGCTTTGCGTTTATTTAAATACAGAGTCATTCTCTCTCACTCCTAAATGTACAATTTAAGTAATAGTTCACCCACAAATGATAATTCTGTCATAATTTACTCACCCTCATGTCGTTCCAAACACAAATGCTGTTAATTTTATTATACCATGGAACACAAAAGTAGACATTTTGAAGAATCGTTATGCAGCTCTTGCCATACAATAACAGTTCATAGTGACCAGGGACTGTGGAAAAAAAAAAGTCCATACGACTACTTTCAAAGTATGCACTATTTTCCAAGCCATATGATAGCTTTTTGTGATGAACAGACTTAATTTAAGTTGTTATTCACTGATAATATTGGCCAACCTCAAGTTTGTTTGTGTGATGACACACATCCCTTGTACCCTAATTTTGAACTGTTGCCTTTGGGCAGGCGTTTACGGAGTATCAGGTGTCTAACTAATCGCTACAAATGTACTTTTGTGCTAAAGGCTATCCGCCTATGTAATTCATAAAATTATACTTATTATATTTATTAATATCTATATTTATATATAGAAAACATGCTGCAATATGTTAAATATATTTTATGTTTAATTTGTGTTATGTTTAATATGCACCATGAAGTGCTGTAATTGTTTGGTTTTAATGTAACCTAGATATTCATGGTCTTTTACGGTCCTTGTTTGTTGTGTGAAGCCCTATCACTAACTGCCACTTGTGGGATTAATAAGGTTGTAAACTAAACTAAACCTGCATTCACATCCAATTCATAAATGGGATGTCATGTTTGGCTACTACATGCTTGAGAACCAATGCTGTTTTGGCAATTTTTTAATCTGGACGCGAGCTTCGGCGGAGGTGAACATTATCAGTGTATAATTACTTAAATTATGAAATCACAAGATTTGAAATATAGCACACAATATGAATGGACTACTTTTTATGGTGCTTTTATGGTGTTTTTTTGTTGAGTTTGGAGCTTTTTTGGAGCCCTAGTCACTATGAACTGTCATTATATGGCAAAAGCTGTGTAATTATATATATTTTTTTTTAAATCCACTTTTGTGTTCTATGGAAAAATTGCAGCATGCAAGTTTGGAACAACATTTTTAGGGTGAACTATTCCTTTATCCTTCTTTGGGTTTGACCAGAGGACTAGTATAACAAGTATGATGAACATGATTCTTTTATCATAAAAAAGAATAGCAGAAGTGTTCAGTAAATTTCAAAAATGTGGATGTAAGTGTAACGATAACAATACAAATACTTTCTAAACTAAGAACTACTACAGGCACCCCTATTAAGCTCATATGTATGGCAGTTACAAATAAATAAAGAGTTATGAAACAGCTTTAATGTGTGCATATGTATTTGTTCATTGTGTATCCCATGTGTACAGTATATCATCATCTGACACAGATTTACATTTACAGTATATTGAGATCTACATTTAGATTGTAATTACATTCGTAATGCACACACATATGAGCTTGTCAGATGACGCACATTAACCCGTGGTAAATTAATAGGTGATAAAAGAAAAATAAGACAGGATATAAGATAATCGATTCAAAAGGCTATAAATTGTCATGCACACACACTGTGTTCAGATAGACCATTTCAATGCCAGCCATCCACGCTGGCAAAGAAAGAGTTAACCACATCTCAGATGGGGGAATGGCACACGTGATCTATTGCTATAATCTTCTTTATATATATATATATATATATATATATATATATATATATATATATATATATATATATATTTTATATATATATATCATTTTGTTAACAGTATAAGACTTCTTGTGAACACTGGAGCACAGTGGTTCCTTGGGTTATTTGTGTACAACCATTTGCACAGCAGCCTTAAGGGGTTGTTTTGTAGAAGGTCCCTCCATATAAGACTTGTTTTCTAATATCACTCTCAGTGTGAAACTCAAGCATGCAAATTTCCAAACCCACACACAAAGGAATTTTGGGCATTCTTTTTTACTCACATAGGCAAACTGTTGTCCTGAATGTTGCTATGTGAGGAAATTCATTAAGGAAATTGTCATTAGATCATTGTAAACTAAGCATACTCTCTTGCATTCATTTGTTCTCCCTAGTCTGCTGCAGTCTCGATTTCCTTAAGCAGTGAGATTAAAATGGCTCAACATGAAATCAAAAAAAAATTTTGGTATCAGGCTATTCCTGAACCCACAGAGCCTCCAAAATCTTGTTATAAATGGGATGTGATATCAAACTTAAAAGACTGAAGGGAGTTTTCTTATCTGTTCACTTAGTATTTACAATATAGCCTTTGCACATCATTACTTAACTTATAATGAAAGGATTCAAAATGTCAGAATCTGAATCGGAATGAACAGGGTCAAAGAAAGGGGAAAGCATTACACTGTATTAAACTTTATTTGGCATTTTATGCTCTCTGGGCCCATTTGAGCAGGCCTGAGGAGATGACAGGGATTTTCAAACTTACAGCACTTGTGTCTTTCTTGCCTTTGTGGGATGAGGCCACTACTGCCAAATACTGGATGACTTTCTTGGTGTTTTCTGTCTTGCCAGCACCAGATTCACCACTAGAAATAAAGCAACATTTATTTAGAACATTAGATTTATAACATACTTAATATTCACAATAAAAGCAAGAAATCCCTGCCTTTGGCCCGAGACAGCTGGGATAGGCTCCAGCACTACCAATGACCCTACATAGGACAAGCGGCTATAGAAGATGGATGGATGGATGGATGGATAGATAAAAGCATGTAAGTTTTACATTGTAAAGCAAGGTCTTCCTTGAGTTTTCTGTCAAAATAAAAGCCTGACTATTGTATAACAAATTATATTGTATAAAAAATTATATGACAATAATAATACTTATTATTATAATCTGATTACTATTTTTGAAAATGAAATATAAATTATTAATTATAATTATATTTATTATCAATAATACTTAATATTATTGATAATAAATATAATAATAACCCTATAAGCTCAGATGGGCTCGTTGGCAACATAATAATTGTCAAAATGTTAATAACTACAGTCTTGACCAATATAAAATAGGATCGTTTGAAAGCTTAGAAGCTCTACTTTACAATGCATGTTGGCATTATGACCAAAACTGAACAAGTGCTTTGAAATTTGCAGACAAATCAGAAGTGTTCTGTTTTGTACATATTATTGTAATCTGTAGAAACATCAAACTGATCAAATAGCCATGTGTCATATGTTGTTGGAAAGCTCTCAAAGAGTAGAATACAACCAGCCTATTTTTTTTTTTACTCACAGATTTACTCAAGTATATGTCTTTGACATTTATGTTTCATGTGAACAGGTGTTGCTTATATGCTGCGTTTCCGCTTATAACTTATAACTTGCTTATAAAATAAACAGAACATAACTATATACCATTAGGATGTGATTTTCTTTTAAACAAGCCAACACACAAGGTCACTGGATGCATAGATCATTAGATAATTGACACGAAGCACAATGTGCACAATGTCCACACAGCATCAGGCTATCTGGCAACTTGCAATCTGTTAGCTTTCCTGGATCGGAAAAGATTTAGCATCATGGAATGCTAAACCAATCGGACTGGGTTCAGATCGGAGCAAATGTCATCCATATTTGGGCAGA
This sequence comes from Myxocyprinus asiaticus, assembly GCF_019703515.2. Taxonomy (NCBI): domain Eukaryota; kingdom Metazoa; phylum Chordata; class Actinopteri; order Cypriniformes; family Catostomidae; genus Myxocyprinus; species Myxocyprinus asiaticus. The sequence continues at coordinate 43,661,270 of NC_059352.1, read as the reverse complement.
GAGACATGTGATTGGTGACTGTTACATATGGCCACCAGGAGATGGCACCAAGTACATAACAGCATAAACATAACAACATGATGCAGACTCACTTATTCTGTGAAATCTCATTACTAAAATCATGTCTGCATGCTGTGCAAACCTTTAGTCATTGTTGTGTTTGCATGTGTATTTAGTTCTTATGTACAATTATGTTTTTTTGTTGGAGAGGCTTTTGGATACTTGGAGACGTTTTTGGACACTAATATACATTCTCTTTGTAATGCTATAACTTTTGATTGCTTTGCTGAAGCAAAATAAAATTTTACTCAATTACAGCTGACATGATTGGGAAGAAAACAAAACAAGTTTTTTGGAGCCACCTTATTTACACCCAGAGATATATAATGTCAAATAAAATAAAAAATAAGAAGAAAAAAGTAAATTTTTGGTTAAAGATTTTTTTGTGAGTTTTCAGCAGTTTCTTAGGCTGAGAGTCTCAGAATTTATCATAATCTATATCATTGTAATACAATGATGCCAAACACTTGACCTTCCTTGTTCCTCCTGAACACTGATGACAGAGAACAAATGCCTTTTTTAAAATTTTGCCTTTATTTTTCAAAGCATGTATTGTGGAAGAATTTCTCCTGAGAAAATTAGTTCAGAAATGATTTTAAGAATTGTGGATTAAACAAAATAAATAGTGATTGAGAATATTCCAAGTTTCATAAATCAGGAAAGAAACTAAATTTATGGTAACTTAAAACACAATATTTGTCTTTGTTACAAGGGGTTACAGTTACCAGCCTCACAGTGTTCTGTGAGCTTCTGTGATATATGAGAGAGATATGACTGATCTCAACATTCATGCTGACACATCAACATTTCCATATTAGGAAAACTAAGTCTGGGATCCACAAGGCCTTGCTGTAGCTGAATGGCTGGTTCTCTGTCAGGAGCAGAGTGCCCTTAGATCAGCACATCCTACACTTATAAAGCCATTTTATGGGACACTTTACACTGAAATGTTTGTAGAAGCATAGTTTTTGACCATTTATGACATCTTGTACAGTACATTTCGTGATAATTAGTGTAGTGATGCCAACAATCTGACCTAATGGTGATTAAAGTATTGCTCTACTCCCACACACTGCATTAGATATGAGGTATGGGAAAACACATAAGGGGGGGTTGCTTCAGATCAGTGGTTTTAACAATCCATGTGTATAACAATCCTATAACACTCTTTGGGTGATTCCTCTCAATCCAAATGACTCATTACAAAAAATTTTTTTTTTTTTTTTTGCTTTGGGACAGATTAAAGAAAACAAACCATGAGAGAGTTAAGTCGAAACATGCGGAAACAGCCTGATGTCATTAGAGAATCTATGCCATAGCAAAAGTTGCCATGGAGCACTTTAAATGGCTTCCATTTCCTTTTCCACACTCAGAGGAAGTTTGTAAACAGTGAGTTTGTTTACATGGACACCAGAAAGCCGTTTAAAGCGAGAAAGCTGCTTAAGGCTGGAAAGTGGCGTTCCTGTTTAAATGCACTGTGTTCAAGGCTTTCTATTTTCTCCCGTATACATGCGGCCCAGTCAGTCAGCAGGTATCTTCAAAGCAATGTCTTTTCCCCACGATACTTGTGTAAATAGCAAACATGGGATCCAAGGAAGACTTCACTATTTTATTCTCTGTTGCTTCGCTTTATTTCCAAATATTCCAGAGTTATTGCTGTGTTTGATTCTTTAACTTTCCATCGCAACCTACAGCGGAATTGCACTGCAATAGTGGGGTTTCCCTCTTATGTTAAACTCCGGGATTCCCCCAATGTACTTGAGCGAATCTACATGGACATGAGGTACAGTAGTCGATATTTTAAATTGGTGTGTATAAATAGGTAGCCTATATTTTATTGTGTATGTGCTTTGTCCTTTTCCCACTGTACTCCCAGTATTTTTCTTATCACAGAGATGTGAAACAAACGATATTATCTGTGAACAGCTATCTTGTGTCTTTGCGATAAAATAACAGTTATTTATAGATGGATTTTTGTCAGGACCTGCCAGTTTTTTTGTGTGGCGGGCTTCAAGTACAGTACTCAATGAGTACGTTTACATGGGCAGTTATAATCGAACCACTGCAGGTTATTGCGTTTTTGAGCTACAGTCTTAATTTATCTGTTCAAGTATACATGAAACTATGCGCAATCGAATAGGTGAAGAACGGATGTCAGCTGAGGAAGTGACATAGACGTTTTCCAGTTGACCTTTTGCATTATAGCAGAGCTTAGAAGTCAGCTAACTAGCTTATCAACAGCGAGACGCACACAACAGGCACAATAGCATGGAAAACTTTACAGCCACATGCATTTCTTACTTTCTTTACACGTTGATTATGGTGCAGATAAGATGTACGTTATCCGTTGTGCTTAGTGCTTATGGTAATGTCCGAAGGCAGAAAACTACGCAATTTGCTCCTGGATTGTTCTAACTATACGAGCTCTGCATTGCTTAACTTTCTTCCTTATAAACTCTCTGTGAAGCGCAATAATAACATTTAGACGAAGAAAATATATGGGTTGTCTATAGTTTCCTAGCGGTCACTGGTATTTAACAGGTTTGTTGTCTGAATACTTGAAACAGTTCTGTATCTGTACCTGTCATTTGCTTCAGGCTGCATATTCAATAAAAATCATGCTTACTGCCTTATTTTATGAATGTAATCCACATGAAATCAGTATAAGAAGCTGTTTAAACCACTCAATGATAACTGAAAGAAAGATATATGCAGTAGATAATGTGTAATTTGTAATGTTTACATACTGCAATCATGGTGCTAATGCTAACCTTCTCCATAGTTTGCACCCGTTACCCTCTTTTGTTGTATTTTTTAATGGAATTTGTAGTCCACGTCAGATCATGAAAAAGTTTTTTATAACTGTTTTTTCTATAAAGAAAGAAATTTGATACTACTGCAAAGGAGAAGGGAGGGAGAAGGGAGAACAATCATAATATCCATGAAAGATTGCTTCATACAGAATTTCCAATACAATTGACTTAAAAGGTGAGTTTGTATATATAAACATTATTTTTGTGCCCCACACCTTTCAGTCCTCCAAAGCTCTCACAGTGGATGGTAAAGTCTGCGAAGGGAATAGGGCATAGGGATTATCACTTCTGAATGAAATGCACACATTTGTTGTTGTTTTTACTCTTTTTCTTCTCTGCTGTATGTTGCGTTCGACATCCGGGTTAAATACACATTGCGCAGCACCTCTGTTTCTCGGAGCATGCGCATAATGCCGAGGCCTATTGCGGTCCGATTAACGTATACGTCAATATCTAGGTTTGTTAGTTCGATTTCGCAAAAACTGGACTGGACTAACGCATTTACATGATGTTTTAAAAAGGCAAATTATTGAAATTGAACTTTTAAAGTGCATGTTAGCACACAAAGAGCAAAGCAAATGCCCTTTAAAGATTCAGAACTAAAAAACAAACATAAATGAAGCCAACATGCAAGTTAACCTAGATTTAGAATCAGGACAGGGGCACATTTCCTGTGAGTAGGCTGACTCTGAGGAGACTTGACCCTTGGGTTTCATCTGCCTTGTTCCCACTGCAGAGAAACATCTGAACAAACAGGATCCCAGCAAGTAGGAGGACATAATTTGTTATAATTTTGTCTACACATACTAAGCTTGATGTATGTTCATATTTGGCCGCTGTCACATTTTAAACAGTTAAACATTATATTAGAATGGGCTTGAAATAGTTCCAGATTTAGAAATGAGTTGTGTAATTTCTGAACCACTAGCGGCACTAAAAGGAATTTCAAAAATAATGACTGTTTTCTAATAGGTTTACTCAACACTCCCCCCATCTTCCATTGGTCGACCAAACAGGTAGTCCCGCCCTAAACTCACGCCATTGGTTGAACCAATGTTGCTGTGTCAGGCAGGTCTTGCTCAAACAAACAGAGCTTACTGAGTTAAGTGCACTTCAGAATTGGGCTGCCAAGCCTTATCTTTTTAGCTTAGGTCAATCGACTAGCCACTTAGTTAAACTGTGTTTGTAAAAGAAACTGTCCAGTATGGGGCATTTATCTTTGGATCAAACTATTTGGATCCAGTAAGACTAGAGGCAGTTAATGGTGGATGCAAATAAAAGAATGAAACTTACGTGCAAAGAATAGACTGGTCCTCTCGATCTGTTGAGAGAAAAGACAGACATAACAATGGGTCAAGGTAACTGTAAGATTGTTGCTCATGGGATAAGAGGACACAAGACATGATACAATGTAATTTTCTGAATATATATTGATGTTGACACTTGTACTGAACATCATGGAACATATAAAGTCAAGTGACAACTCTCAAGACCAGGCCAAACAAATTAAAGACTTGTTTTATAAAGTCAAGATCTTGCAATGTACCATCAAATACTGTTATGCAAACAATTCAATAATATTTAAATTTCAGTTGGGAAATGCAATGGGTTAATCATTAAATCACACTTCTAAATTTAGAACCTGAAAATCTTCTAAGATGATCTTGGCTCCATTTATGGTTTTTATACTTTTGTCAGACCTACAGTAACAAAGTTTGTAATGGGGTTGCAAGGAGGAAGCTGGGACCGGCTTGACAAACATGTAAGACACTTTAATGTGGCACTTTTCAGTGTACATTAAACACTACAACACAGCTGCTTTTCAGCACACACTGAAATGCAGACAGACAACTTCGTGAATCTCTCTCCATCCTCTGCCGCTGTCTCCTCTCCTTAAATACTCCCACCACCCCTCACTGGAACGCGAGGCCGGTGTGGCACACAGGTGGATATCATTCACCACTTATCTTGCCGGCCTCGCTCTGCCCAGACGCCACTCAGCCCCACCCTGCTCGCCACACCTACCATTAATGATTGTCAAAGGTGGAATTGAAAAAAAAAAAAAAAAGCTTTTAGGTTCTGTAAGTATTTGATTCAAGTTAATCTAAACATGAACCTCTTGGAAATGCCAGTGAATGAACTCTAAACTGAGTTTTATCTATGATCCTGGAGGTTGGACCAACACCCAAACAGCTAATCAGTTAAATGTGAGCTAGCCTATTCTGCTTATGTACTACAGACCCTTCGTCTGTTGTAAACACAATGAAAGGCTATTTCTCATTTTGGATATGACTTAAGCTGGGCAAGGTTCCATGCACAAGAAGTCTGTTCCCCTGTTTCTTCCTAATTAAGGCACAAACCAGGGCAATCGAGACTCAGAAACCCAAATCTAAACACACTGATGGGGAAACACAGCAACTCAGCCAGAGTGTTTGATGAAAAGCAAGATGTTCAGGTATTGTTTTATATATTTATTTTGATTACCACAAAAATTTATTTCGAACTGTCCCTCCTTTTCTTAAAAAAAAAAAAAAAAAAAAAAAAGAAAAAAGAGCAAAAATCTGGGTCACAGTGAGGCACTTATAATGGAAGTGAATGGGACCAATCTGAAAACGTAAAATACTCACTGTTTTAAAAGTTTAGCCACAAGACATAAACAATATGCGTTACCATGATTTTAGTGTTATAAAATCTTTTACTAACCTTTTCTTTGTAAAGTTATATTCAATTTTACAACTTAAACAACTTTACAGCACAAAAAATACACAAGTTTTAACAGAAGAATTAATGTAAGTGCTTTAATAAAATTATAAGCTTCATATTTCTGCCTGTAAACCCACAAAAAAATTGGTCCCATTCACTTCCATTGTAAGTGCTTCATTGTAACCTCGATTTTAGCTTTTTTAAAAGAAAAGGAGGTACGATTCAAAATTATTTGTTGTGGTAATAAACATTGTGCCACAAATGCTGTCGATTGAGCTTAACTTGCATTGAACCCTGGATAGGTCCTTTAAGTACCTTTCATATCTATTTCATTTATTGGATTATTCAAAAATACACATTCCCACATGTTTATGTAATATACTGCAAGATGTAACATATACATTAATATACTGTCTATTTAAGATTTTGGTCATACCGCCCACCCCTAAAAACAGTAACAAAACAACAAATGGCACTCCATTTATATTCTATGTGTTTCCATTTGTTTCTCATTCCATCCAATATGAGCTCCTGATTTTTTCACTTATGACGAGGGTACACCATGTCATCCTCGGTTAAGCATGGTCCTTGCTGGACTTCAAAGAGAGAGATCAGTGTAAGCCCCTGAGCAGGAATGCGTAGTTTCCTCAAGTGAGAGCACAACACTGCTGTTCAATACACTGGAGGTCAGGATATAGCAGTCCCCCAAAACATATTCAAGATGTCTTTTCATAAGGTAATTAGTTGCTACAAAACTTTTTTTCTTGTTATTTGTTATTTGTCTTCATATAACAGGAAGTAAGTCCAGTTGTAGAGACTGAACATGGCATTCTGCGTTAATCTGCATGAATGAGGTCATTTACAGACTTTATGGTGCTTTGGTGAGATTTTTCAGGCCATGTCAGTCCATATCTAAACATTCATACAATTCTTAACATTCCTAAATATGTATAATAAAGGTATATAATAGATTAATGTAATCCGTTTAATAAGAACTGCACTGTGTTACCCAACAACCATATTCCCCTTGAGGAACAGCGTGACAATGCATCTTCTACTTCTGCTTTTGAATGCAATTGCTTCGATGTTTCATGTAAGATAAGTGTTTCTTGGTGACTCCATTAAAAACGAAAAGCAGAGTTCCCACACCTTAACACCAATGAATTTTACTTTATTTTTTTTGCTGCCGTGATAAGGATTTCTTTTTAAAATAACTGTATGCAGATTGCACTCACAAAGTAAGATTTCTAGCTGATTAAATATTTTAGAGCTGAGCATATCTACACTGAAAATCCTAATAAGCTGACTCTATAAATTGGCATGTGGCCTCTGCTAGCACATGCTTTCACACTCACTCCACACCACTGACTTGTTAACATCAACTGTTCTCAGAGCTGTCACACTCCATGTAAACGAACACAAATCTAATTTTAAGAGTCTAAAGTATAAAAGGCAATGGTTAACAAGAAATCCAAACCATTGTTGACATCTTATGAATTGAATAAGCAAGAACAGCTTATCTTTGTCAACCAAAAGCGTTAGCATGCTAAGAGTAAGCGTCCAGATTCTGGACTCCAGAAGGCCTCACCTTGCATCATATTCCTGTAGGCGTTATCCGTGATGGAGTAGATATGGGGAGGGACTTCATGGCGCTTTTTGCCTTTGTACATTTCAATGATCTTCTCAGAGTAGATTGGCAGCATTTTGTATGGATTCACCACCACACAAAACAGCCCAGAGTATGTCTGAAAAAAAAAAAAAAACTTTCCAGATTGCACACTGTATTTAAAGTTTTATAGTATGAATACATCATGTAAAGAAGAGCAAAGACACATCTCAGCACAGTAGTCTTGGTCTGAGGAAGCTAGCTTTGAATCTGTACATTGTAGCTCTTGGTATTTTAAATCTCTGGTGATGTATATTCTGTAGGGAAGACTCCTGTTCGAGAGACTCTGAAGACATCTTCAGAACATAAATTTAGTTAATTAATGGTTTGTTACCTAAACAGAGTGCACACATAGTTTGGAGGCCTATGGAAGTTATATAATCCCTCGCTCCTGGGAAGTGCACATTAGTTCCTCATTCTTAAACACAGACTTAAGTGCATTAGATACTGTAAACCAACACTGGCATTTAATGTCATGGTAAATGACTGCCAATGCAAAATTATTTTCCCAACATATTGACCCAAGGTTAGCCACAATATAGTTCCTTAAAGATGATATATTTAGGCTGTTATTAATGTATTATGAGTATGAACTAAGTGTTATGTAATTCTAACGCCAGCAAGGATAGACTTTCTGAATTCAGGCCTTAAGATGCTAGTATCCAAACAGTGCATGACTAAAGGTGAAATGTGTAATTTCTGCTCCAATAGTGGCACCAAACAAAACTGCAAAAATTAGGACTTTTGCTGCCTTTAAGTGCACCTGGGAAGCCCTTATGCTCAAGTTGGGCATTTTTTATTATGAACACATGAGTCTGAAATAAAATACGGAGGAAATCAAAAATGCTAAATCATTGCTTTCCATCATCTTTTATGATGACACACCCCTTCCAAAGTCATGCAACTTGGGTTTTATCTAGAATTCAGAATTTCCCACTAAATACGAATTTGCTTGATCATTAATGTGTTTGGAACTTACAGTACATACGGTTCTTGCGTAATTATGATATTAGCGACTCTTGATGGCCGCATGCATTTTCATTGTTTATAATTTTACACCATTGGTTGGGCCAGTGTTGTTATGTCTGGCCAAGTCAGGCTGCTCAAACAAACAGATAGCAAATTACTACTTTTTATCTGCGTACTTTTGAGTATTTATTTGGCTTAAAATAAGATCAGCGATGCCTACTTACATAGATGAGGCCAGAGAAGTATCTTTCTCTCAAGTTGTGAAGAACCGAAGCTTCGTTCAGGCAGGTGAGCTCGGCCATATCCTCCACCTTGCTGAACTTAGGCGGGTTCATCTTCTGGATGTCGTCCTTGTTGACCGTGATTTTCTTCCCATTGTCCGCCAGCTCCACCAGTACCTCATCCCCATGTTCCTCTTTGATGCTGGCTGCCTCAAAACCATGTTTCTCAGAAGGGACCCATACCAGCTTTTTGGCTGTCCAATCAGCCTGGGCGACGGGACTGTTAATGAAGTCTTTGTCCGTGTAAAGGAATTTCTCATCCTCAGTCAAGCTCTTTTTCGTCATCTTGGTGTTGGGGTTAAGGCAACTACAAATTTGAGGGGAAAAAAAAACAGATATTTGAAACACAAAATCCTTTATACGGTTTTTAATATACAATGTGGTCACCTGCAGTTGTTACCTTAAGGAGCCATTTCTACTTTATTTAACCCTTAAAATTAGTTTTGTTGGTGTAACCTAATGTATTCAGGTTGATTCAGTGATCAATGACTTGAATCAAACCAGGTAATGAAGCACATTTTCTTAGCTTAGGCTAATATTTTTTTCAGTGTAGATTGTACCATTGTACCACAGTGTAGAGTGGTGTTAGAGAGTATAATGGTCTTTAAGTAAAACAGTTTGTAGCTAATGGTTTCTGTGTGTAAATGAGTTCCCATAATAGCTGATCTCTAAATTAAACATTCATGGTGTAATGCTAGCATTAGTATATGTTTTCCTGATGGAATATGCAACCAAATATTTTTTGGAAGATTTTTGGGGTTGGTTGTAATTCACAAACACTGCATTAACTTTTGTAAAGTTGACCAATTAAACCAGCCCTCTTTCTAAATAAACATGACACAGGTCACAGGGGACACCACTATCATGCCCTATTTAGATGAAATTACTAATAAATAGCTGGGAAACATAATATGATTTTGTAGTCTTTGATTAAACAATTTATCACTCTAGCCATACATAGCATGATATGAAACACTCTTCTTAGACAAAACATATATAATCATGTGATAATCATTGCAGCAAATGCCGTTTTTCTTGTTTCTTTTGCAGCTGTGGTCCCGTGCTGCAGTGACCATATAAGGCAGCCTTCTAGGCAGTGGACGATCTGTCAACCTAAACAGCAGAAGCAAGTGAACTCCCAAACAAAGCCCTTATAGGGAATAGTATGTCTCCAGCCGGACTTGCAGTTTACTCCTAAATGATAACATTAGGCAGGGACAGTGGTCGGTTGGGGGGGGGGGGGGTTCTAATTTTCCTGCCACTTTCCCCCACCCTTCTCTTCCTCTGGTGGGCTGATATAGGGAAGTTTATACAAGTATTTTGTACATTACAGTCATCATACAGCAGGTGCAGCTTTGGAGTTCTTGCGAACGAGGAGCTTAAAAGAAATTTTGGGAAACAATGTCAAAGCTAAGTCGTTGATATAAACCAACTGAACAATTTAATTTTACATTTACAAATTATTTCTTAAATATCCATTGTTCATACTTTACATTGTATGATATAACAGCCTTAGTAAATAGGACAAATCTTTTCTCACCCGCATGGTTTCTAGCAGAAGCTAAATGAAGTGTTAGGTGTCCTTTCCAACCAGACATTTTTTATTTAACTTTAAAATACAACTATGAAACTGTGTCTAGCATAGTTAGCAACATAACTATGGATCCCCTTAGAGGACAGGCAGAAAATGTATTTTCTGATTTCCTTTCCTCATTAAAACTTTTGTGCTCCCTCGCAATAGTTTGCGTTCCCTTGTAATAAGTTTTGCATTGCCTCGCAATAAGTTTTGCATTCCCCCACAATAGTTTGTTCCTTCACAATAAGTTTTGTATGGTTTCACAATAATTTTGCATTCCCTAGCAATAAATTCTGCATTCCTACGCAGTAGTTTGCCTTCCCTTGCAATAAGTTTTGTGTTTCTTCACAATATTTTTATTTTCGCTTGCAATAGTTTGCATTCCCTCGCAATAACTTTTGCGTTGCCTCAACATAGTTTTGCATTCCCCCGCAAAAGTTTTGCATTGCCTCGCAATAGTTTTGCGCTCCCTTCCAATAAGATTTGCATTCTCTCACAATAGTTTGCGTTACCTCGCAACAAGTTTTGCATTGCCTTTCAATAAGTTTTGTATGGTCTTACAATACTTTTGCTTTCCCTCACAATTGTTTCTGCATTCCCACGCAATAGTTTGCGTTCCCTTGCAATAAGTTTTGTGTTGCTTCACAATAGTTTTGCATTCCCCCGCAATAGTTTTGCGTTGCCTCTCAACAGTTTTGCGTTCCCTATCAATTAGTTTTGCATTCCCTCACAATAGTTTGCATTCCCTCGCAACAAGTTTTGTGTTGCCTCACTAGTTTTGCGTTCCCTCGCAATTAGTTTTGCATTCCCTCATAATAGTTTGTGTTCCCTCGCAATAAGTTTTGTGTTCCTTGGCAATAGTAAGCGTTCCCTCGCAATAAGTTTTGCATTGCCTAGCAATAAGTTTTGCATTGTCTCACAATAATTTGTGTTCCATCACAATAAGTTTTGCGTTGTCTCGCAATAGTTTTGTATTTTCCCACAATAGTGTGCGTTCCTTTACAATAAGTTTTGTATGGTCTCACAAAACTTTGTGTTCCCTCGCAATTGTTTCTGCATTCCCACGAAATAGTTTGCATTCCCTTGCAATACGTTTTGTGTTGCTTCACAATAGTTTTGTGTTCCCTCGCAATATTTGCATTGCCTCGCAGTAAGTTTTGCGTTGCCTCACCATAGTTTTGCATTTCCCTCTCAATTAGTTTTGCATTCCCTCATAATAGTTTGCGTTCCCTCGCAATAAGTTTTGTGTTGCCTTACACTAGTTTTGCATTCCCTCGCAATTAGTTTGCGTTCATTTGCAATAAGTTTTGCGTTGCCTCACAATAGTTTTGCATTCCCTCATAATAGTTTGTGTTCCCTCGCAACAAGTTTTTTGTTGCCTCGCAATAGTTAGCATTCCCTCGCAATAAGTTTTGCGTTGCCTCGCAATAAGTTTTGCGTTGCCTCGCAATAATTTTTGCGTTGTCTCACAATAATTTGCATTCCATCACAATAAGTTTTGCATTGTCTCGCAATAGTTTCTGTCCCATCACAATAAGTTTTGTGCTGCCTCGCACTAGTTTTGTGTTCCCTCGCAATAAGTTTTGTGTTGCCTTGCAATAGTTTTGTGTTCCCTCGCAATAGTTAACTTTCCCTCACAATAGTTTGCAATCCCTCACAATCATTTTTGCATTGTCTCGCAACAGTTAGCGTTCCCTAGCAATACGTTTTGCGTTGCCTCGCAATAATTTTTTCCATTCCCTCACAATAAGTTTTGCATTCCCTCGCAATAGTTTGCGTTTTCTTGTTATATGTTTTGCATTGTCTTGCAATAAGTTTTGCGCTGTCTAGCAATAGTTTAGCATTTCCTTGCAACTATTTTGGGTTCCCTCGCAATACCATCCCTTTTAAAAATTAACAATGTTTTTTCTACAGTAACCATAGCTGAACTATGAAATTTGTAGTAAAACCTAGTAACCACAAAATGTATACAAAACTTATTGCAAGGGAACACAAAACGTATTGAGCGGGAACGCAAACTATTGTGAGGGAACTCTTTCAGAAAATAAATTCCTTCCTCATCCTCTAAGGGGCTCCATACAGGGAAGACTAAAAAGCTTGCTAGTACCAACTAACACCAGAATAATTGACCTCCATTTCATCCTGCGAAAACATTTACATTTATGCATTTGGCAGACACTGTTATCCAAAGCGATGTATGGTGCATTCAAGGTATATGTCATCAGTACGTGTGTTCTCTGGGAAGCAAACCCATGACCATGATGTTGCTAGTACCATGCTCTACTAGTTGAGCTAACGTCTGTATAATGTCTTAAATCAAACTTGAATAATGCCTAAAATCAGACACTACTAGATTCACTTGCTCAATTATATCATGGAGAAAGACTCTAACTCTTTGATGTTGTCTGACTTTAAGAACATGGGCATCTATTAAGTGTGTGCTGTTGAGCAAGTTGAGTACAGAAAACTAGACATGTTTAAAATGCTGACAGTTTCTGATAAGATGTGGCAAGACACCACCAGCCTGTAAAGTACATCCTCTCACTGCTAGGAAGCTTTCAGTGGATTACAGTGGATAATAAGGAAAAGACATAATGTAATATAATCCAATAAGTCAAAACCAACCAGTGACCTCTTCCTTCACAAGTTTAGGCCTACTTTTGAAAAATAAATAAATAAATAAAACAGAATGTTTAAGATGCTAAAATATTAAGCCCTTCTAAAAATGAATCCCTAAATTCTCCTTTTTCTTCAACCAAGGAATCCACATTCTTTTGCCTAATGACGACAAAATCGTCATCCGAAAAAACACAACGGAGGGAAAAGGGTCATTAAAACGCCCTTTAATCGTTTGGGGGCAAGGCAAACAAACAAATTTGAAAAGACAAGCTGATTTAATTAAAAAAGGGAACTTCCTGTGTCCTGTGCATGGATTCATGGCCTTTTCTTTGGACTGATATAAACACGGAAGGAAACATGAAGGAAACCTCCTTCATTTCAGCTCTTTAAGGAATATTCTGGTTCACAAGTAAATCTCAATTGACAGCATTTGTGACATAATGTTGAGTACCACAAAAATGTATTTTAACTTGTCCCTCCTTTTCTTTAAAACATTTTTTTACAGTGAGGCACTTAAATGTGCATTTTAACATAATTTGAGTGTGATAAAATTGCTTTCTAAAGGGGCGGTCACACTAGGCTTTGAGCACGCAAAATTCTTTGGGACAACCCAACGGACCACGGTATGCTCTCAAGTAGGAGGGAATCTGGTTTTAGTAAATAATTCATCACAAATTACAAATAATATTATATTCAAAACGTTTAATATATTATCTACTCACTTTCCTGCAACAATAAAACAAGTAGCTATGAAATATGTAGGCCTATTCTTTGTATCGAGCCAAGAGGTCCTTTTAATGGCCAAAATTAAAGGTAGCATAAATGAGGGTCCTAAATTGGCCCATGCTCAGGTGGGCCAAATGCCCAGAAGATCATATGATCATGTGCTGTGTTGATGGATTTTTATGACCCCTGGTCCTGTGAAAGGTTTCCTCCTCTCTGTACTCCTCCTTATCCTTTTCTCATTCCATCCATCCATCTTTTTTTTCTCTCTCATAAGCAGCTGTGTCATTTCAGCTTTTGTTATTAACATTTTTATTGAGAAGGATACACATGCAACAATATATTCTTATATAACTAGACCAAGCACATTAAACAACATGTTGCCACCAATACCCATAAAATCCTTCTTTCTCCAAAAAATGTGTTGATCCTGTGATAAGAATGGATTAAACTGGGAAACAGCTGTCCAGCTACTTGTTTTAAGAAAAACAGGAATTCCAGGAAGAGTCTAGCAGCAAATGAGCAATCCACCAAAAGGTCCAAACTACATCAAACACAGATACTGATTAGGGTTAGTTACAAACAAGCTGGTAAAAACCTTGCATCTCACAAATCAGACTTCAGCTTTTTCTACTGGACCTAGCATGATTAAAACTTCTGCTTTAACCACACACCTTTTACCTGCGTTATGAAAGATATTCTGGAAAAGCTGTTAAAATAATTTCTGTCCAACGTGGTTGAATAGTTTAGATCTGAGCATACCTAATTTATCATAAGTCTCAATCTTTTCTCATCGCTTTCACCTTTCTTCCTTTTTTTTTTTTTTTTTATGACCGCAGAATAACCCTTAGGAATGTTTATGTGACTGATCTAGCCATTAATCAACAAAAAATGAGACGAGGTAATGAATGCAATGACTACTTCACCTCCACTTTGTTCAAAGAAAGTGATGCTTTTTGGACTGATTTTATGACACTCTTGTCTACGTCTGGCTGACAGTACATGTCATCACTTCAATGGGAAATGAGAGGACAGTCAGTTGACATTGTCTGCTCTTCACCACAACGTTCAGCACAGCAGAAAGCTGCATTTGACAACCATATTTGGAGAACAGGAAACTCTTTGGTTAGTCAAGCTCACTGCCTCTCATTCTGCGCATTTTCCCCAACCATTTCCTATGATAGACTCTGCTGAAGTCAAACTTTCACATAAGAGCATACAGAGAGACTTGCTTTAAGACCAAGCTTAATGATGGTTATGTTTATGACTACGAGGTCATCACAGTATGAGCATGCTCAGCTCAACAATGCTACTTGATTTAATGACAGCATAATAACTGAATGAACAACTGCCAGTCACATCTTGCCAAACAATTCAATGTTGACAGCAAGTTTCATTGACCACTGTGAATTTCTCACACAGCTCAGCAACCAAGGAACTTGTCACACTTGACAGTGCATTATCAACTTACAGACATACAGTCACAGATCATTTGCATATCATTTGTAGACAACAAAAACAGCTGAATGAAATATGTAATTACTCATAGAGAAATGTTAAGTTATTTAAGAACTAAACTCAAAGCATACTCACAAGACTGATGAAAACTTGGCGCAAAGCGGTTGTGATTTGGAAAGTTAGGGTTTGGAGAGTCCTGCGACAGGGAGGTACTCCAAAAACGAACAGTCCAAATTAGACGGTAAAGCTTGAGAACATTATTTAAACGGCGCTGTGGATGGAGTGGGCGGGGCCGCTCAGGCGAATCGCACTGTGATTGGTCAGCGCTTTTGACAGGTCAGGTGAACTACAGTGGCACGCGCAGCATCCATTTAAATGTTCTGGTTTACTACAGAACAAAGTGTTTAACACTTCAGTAGCGTTTTGAGACTGCAATGATGAAACGGAAAAATGAAGATGAACAGGAATTCATTAGTACACGGTGTAATAATCTTGTCATATTTCATAATCCTCGCAGTTTTTTGGTTAACACGCAGTATGCACTTGCACAATAAAGATGGTTATATAACTTCTGGAAATTACAGAAGTTAAAGTTCAAAAGCATAGTGACATTTAAATGTAAATGTAAATTTTGTAATTCATATATAGGGGAAACTGGGGCTTGTTGTCACATGGGGAAGTTGTCACAATGGTTACAAGACCAACAACACAAATGCATGTTTTGTTTTGGTTTTCTTCTAGCTGTTGGTTTCAAACATATTGAAAAAGTCTTAAATTAGATTTTTTGAGGGGAATTATTTCATTTTTTTATTTTATTTTTTTTTTTTTTTGGAATAGCTCTTGGGTGAACAAGAGACTCACACACAAAAACAAAAATCAAAGAACTTAATATGTTCTTACTTTGACAGTTTTAGCATTACAAATGCCATCCGTGTGTGGTAACAAATCAGAACAGTAATATTTGTGAATTAACGTAAAATAAGTGCATTCATGTACATTTTTGAAGCAGAGTACAAAAGCAATTAGCAAAACTTAACTGCACTAATTCAGTCGGTTCGGCATTTATGTGTGGATTACTGCTCCATCTTCAGTGTAATTATGGCTGGTGTCTAGTATCAGGTCTGGATGTGCAATTTACTGCCTTTGTCTGATTAATATGTAATCATGTAATCCATAAAAAAGTAACTGTAATCTGATTATGAGTATTTTAAAATGTAATTTAATCTATTTACAAGTACTACATTTTTGGAATCTGATTACGTAATCCAGATTGCATGTAATATGTTACTACCCATCACTTAATGTATGTTTGTACCTCCATATAACATACCAAATATGTACAGTGGGGTCCAAAAGTCTAAAAAAAAAAAAGCATCTATTTTGCATTGTTTTGTAATTTCATAAAAACTATTTGATCAAAACGTCAATCACAGCATTATCAGCATAACAATTTCAGTGGAAAGTTTAGTGAAAAAAATATTATATATATATATATATATATATATATATATATATATATATATATATATATATATATATATATATATGAATTTGAGAATTTCTTTGTATTTGGTATGCTTGCAGCATACACCTTATCCCTACATGATTTGAAAACGTTCCAAAGAGCATGTGAAATCTGACCTTTTGTACAAGGTCAACGTCACAAACTTGCTTATTTGATTAGTGATCTAGACATAATTCAGAATCTTACATCTTGTTCTTCATTTTATGTAATACTGTTTCTTTGTTTTACACTTTTCAAAATCCTACAACTTTCAGTTTTTTTTTTTGGTTTTTTTTTTTGTTTTTTTTCTAGGTTTAAACTATATGGTAAAAAGATGAGAAAGGAAGTGAAACGGGTGAATAAATTATGACAGAATTTTAATTTTTGGGTGAACTATCCCTTAAAATTAAGAAAAAACATAGCTTTTCAATGTGATTTTAGACGTTTGGAACCCAAAGTATACTTTGTATGTCATCCATAGGTATTCATTCATTACAGGCTTGATACTGTCTTGCTTGACATCTGTCTATTTCATCTTCCTAAGAAGGTTAAGCAGTTGCTGATCAAAAAAGGAACCTCTAACATACAGAAACAGATGAAAGAGAACGAGCCAGAGAGAGAGAGAGAGAGAGAGAGAGAGAGAGAGAGAGAGAGAGAGAGAGAGGGAGAGAGAGAAGGAGAGAGGGAGGGAGATTTCCTAGATTACATGCTGTACACTACATCTGGACGAGGCGATTCCCCTGAGATCCTTTTTGGGACCCTTATCGTTACGCACATCACATTCCGTCCCCTCCATTCCCGCAATGTGCTCCTGCTATCTAATGGGACTTTCTATATAAGGACAACCTCCTATTGCATTCAGTAAATCATATCTGTGATGTTTCCAGGGAACAGGCCCATGGCTGGTATGCATTGAGGCCTTGCAGCGGTGGCTTTGTCTCTGGTCAGCATCAAGCTCCTCTGGATGTGCGAAGGAAAGGAAGGGAGATAGAGCAAGTGTCTTGGGTGGGGGGGGTGTATAGTGAGAGTGAGTAAAAGTGCGAGGCTGGGAGAGAGAAGGGCAGGGAGGGAGACGCATGTCTCTACACAAGTCTCTGTTGTGCCATATAAGGACAATGGGGTCTGCCTGGAATCTCGGCTGTATTCTGTGTTTAGAAGGGAACACCAAAAGACTTGGACTGAGTGACTAAATATGGTGCAACAGCAGTGTCATTGTTAATACTGTAGGTATTTATTGGGATATCTTTCTACTGTTTACTCACCAACAATAAACCTCGGAGTAGCTGCTGGTAAAGACTCCAATTAAGGAATGTAAGGTATTGCACCTGCTCGTGCTACACTGTGCTGAAAAACAGTAACAATAAATGTTTTTAAATAGCCGTTTTACTTTGTAACTATGATTATTTGTTTGACTGAATAATATTAATATGCATATGCAGCTTTGGGTAGATTACTTATGAAATGTTATCTGGTACTGATTACAAATTACATGACAACATTTGTAATAAGTAATGTAATCTTTTAGATTACACTTTTTAGGAAATGTAATCTGATTAGTAATCTTTTGGATTACATTTTGATAAAAAACATTAATCATTAATAAATGTATAAAGTATATAAGAAGTACAAATTAGTAATTAATTAATAAGTCATGTTATCATGTAATCCATCAAATTTAACTATAATCTTATTACACACATTTTAAAATATTATGTAATTCAATTACAAGTATTTGCTTAGAGCAATCTGATTATGTATCCATATTACATGTAATCCATTACTTCCTAACTCTGTCTGTGAATGGGTACTGTATAGTTAACACTTTTATGGCAGGGTTATTATAGTTTTGGATTTTTAATTTAGTTTTTATTTCTATTTTATATATTCAGTTTGTCAATCCAGATTGGTGTAGTTTTCACACTTTGTCTGTTACTTTTAGTTTACATCCAAGTTTTAGTATTTTATGGCTGCCAAAGTGTTTACTGGTTTCAGTTAAATATGTGTAACATCATTAAATTAAATGCTCCATACCATCACAATACCTGCCTCAGTGCCTCACCTGTGATATTGTATGTACTGTATACTACTGTATATTGTACAGTGCATCCGGAAAGTATTCACAGCGCTTCACTTTTTCCACATTTTGTTATGTTACAGCCTTATTCCAAAATGGATTAAATTCATTATTTTCCTCAATTCTACAAACAATACCCCATAATGACAACATGAAAGAAGTTTGTTTGAAATCTCTGCAAATTTATTAAACAACAAACACACACACACACACACACACACACACACACACACACACACACACACACACACACACACACACACACACACACGTACATAAGTATTCACAGCCTTTGCTCAATACTTTGTTGAAGCACCTTTGGTACCAATTACAGCCTCAAGTCTTTTTGAGTATGATGCTACAAGCTTGGCACACCTATTTTTGGGCAGTTTCTCCCATTCTTCTTTGCAGGACCTCTCAAGCGCCATCAGATTGGATGGGGAGCATCGGTGCACAGCCATTTTCAGATCTCTCCAGAGATGTTCAATCGGGTTCAAGTCTGGGCTCTGGCTGGGCCACTCAAGGACATTCACAGAGTTGTCCCTGGAGCCACGCCTTTGTTATCTTGGCTGTGTGCTTAGGGTCATTGTCCTGATGGAAGATGAACCTTCGCCCCAGTCTGAGGTCCAGAGCGCTCTGGAGCAGGTTTTCATCATGGATGTCTCTGTACATTGCTGCATTAATCTTTCCCTCAATCCTGACTAGTCTCCCAGTTCCTGCTGCTGAAAAACATCCCCACAGCATGATGCTGACACCACCATGCTTCACTGTAGGGATGGTATTGGCCAGGTGATGAGCGGTGCCTGGTTTCCTCCAGACATGACGCTTGCCATTCAGGCCAAAGAGTTCAATCTTTGTTTCTCATGGTCTGGGAGTCCTTCAGGTGCCTTTTGGCAAACTCCAGGCGGGCTGTCATGTGCCTTTTACTGAGGAATGGCTTCTGTCTGGCCACTCTACCATACAGGCCTGATTGGTGGAGTGCTGCAGAGATGGTTGTTCTTCTGGAAGGTTCTCCTCTCTCCACAGAGAAATGCTGGAGCTCTGTCAGAGTGACCATCGGGTTCTTGGTCACCTCCCTGACTAAGGCCCTTCTCCCCAGATCGCTCAGTTTGGCCAGGCGGCCAGCTCTAGGAAGAGTCCTGGTGGTTCCAAACTTCTTCCACTGGGACCTTCAATTTTCTGTACCCTTCCCCAGATCTGTGCCTCGATACAATCCTGTCTCGGAGGTCTACAGACAATTCCTTGGACTTCATGGCTTGGTTTGTGCTCTGACATGAACTGTTAACTGTGGGACCTTATATAGACAGGTGTGTGCCTTTCCAAATCATGTCCAATCAACTGAATTTACCACAGGTGGGCTCCAATCAAGTTGTAGAAACATCTCAAGGACGATCAGTGGAAACAGGATGCACCTGAGCTCAATTTTGAGTGTCATGGCAAAGCCTGTGAATACTTACGTACATGTGATTTTTTTTCATTTTTTATTTTTAATAAATTTGCAAAGATTTCTAACAAACTTCTTTTACATTGTCATTATGGGGTATTGTTTGTAGAATTTTGAGGAAAATAATGAATTTAATCCATTTTGGAATAAGGCTGTAACATAACAAAATGTGGAAAAAGTGAAGCGCTCTGAATACTTTCTGGATGCATTGTATATTGTCCATTTACTGAGTTTCTTGTCTCTATTTATTGTAAAATGTGTAAATGTTATACGCAGGGCAGCAGCAAGTGAGGAGAAAGGTAGGAACAATTCTAGGGGCGCAAAAAAAATAAAGTGTATTTTAAAAACAATTAAGGGGCCCAGGGCAATAAACAGTCAGGAGGCCCAAGTACCTTACTTTACGGCCCTGTTTGTATGTATTTCCTGTCTTATTGACTCTACTTAAAGTGTTACAGTAATGTTACATGTTTTGCAACATGGCTTCAGGGGACACTTCATTTCATACTATTTTCTGTTTCATACTGTAAGAAGTGACAATATGAAAACTTAATATAGACAACAACAACAACAACAACAAAAAAAAAAAAAAAAAAAACCTGTTCAGTTCCAATGTCTAGATACATACTGTAGTTGTAACTGCATGGAAGGACATTATATCAGTAATGAGACCTGACACTGTGTCTGAAGAAGAGGAGGGAATGGGAAATATGTGCTATATTAAAGCTGAGCTAGTGGTAGACAGTTCAGGGCAGAGAGTCTTCTGAGACCCTGTAAAAACTAATTTGGAGTGAAGTCATTCAGAGTAACTGTGGAGCTTTAAGGTTTGCCTACATCAGTAAAAAGATAGACAAAACCATTTTAATGTATATGCCATGGCATTACCACTGACGATGTCAGAAGCTGATTACAGTAATAAACTTTTTATGGTGTTTTGCTTACCACTGAAGATGCAAAAACAGAATAAATGACATGAAGTGAATGAAAGAGTTCAAATACACGTTATAACCACCATAGACATTGGGATATATCTATTGCATCACAGTCTTTTTGGAATTTATACACTAATTGTTTTGGGATAGCTGAGTAAGTTCTGGTAGTATCACTCAGTTATGGTGTACCTTTTAAATGCAGATGAGGGGGGAAAAAAAGCCCATTACTTTTAATGTTCATTTTGTGCCAACCCTGTTACATCATTGCAGTTTTGATGGTCAGAGGAAACATGGCTGATAAAAGCATTAACTAGTAAATATCAATGAACCACACCACATTTTTATAGGCAATATTTTTGTGATCTGTGTCAGTTTTTCTGTAAAAAAATAAATAAAATAAAATAAAAATATCACATTGAAAAATGTATTATTTCCCTCTATAACAGGGTTATAGGATTATTGATTTAACTACTGAGCTTAAACAAAAACCTCAGTTTGAACAATGTGGTCAAAAACGTTTGACAATGTCGTTTAAATATAACATGAAAAAATTAAAGAAGGCAACAGCATAAAACGGTAAAAAAAAGAGTGACAAATTCTGCATTCTGAAAGCTAAACTCTGGTAGAATTAGACAATGTGACTAAGTTCATATCCTGTTATTTATACAGTGACAAGAAAAAGTATGTAAACCCTTTGGAATAAGTTGGTTTTCTGTATTAATTGGTTATAAAATGTGATCATCAAAGTCACAAGTATAGACAAACACAATGTGCTTAAGCAAACAATACTCAAACAACTATAATCTTTCACGTCTTTATTGAACACATCCCATTAAACTTTCACGCTGCTGTGGAAAAAGTAAGTAAACCCTTGGGTTTAGTAACTGGTCATTCCTCGTTTGACAGCAATAGCCTCAACCAAGCGTTTCCGTTAGCTGCGGATTAGACCTGCACAATGTTCAGAAGGAATTTTGGACCATTCGTCCATACAGAACTGCTTCAGCTCAGCCAGTCTTATGTAAACGGCTCTCTTGAGGTCGTTCCACAGCATCTTTATTAGGTTAATGTTTGGGCTCTGACTGGGCCACTCCAAAAGGTGGGTTTTCTTCTTCTTCTTTTTAAGTCATTCTGTAGTGGATTTACTTTGATGTTTTGTGTCATTGTCCTGCTGCAGCACCCAACTTCTACTGAGCTTCAGCTGGTGCACAGCAACACTGACATTATCCTGTAGGATGTCTTGATAAACTTGGGAATTAATTTTCCCCTCGATGATGGCAAGTGGTCCAGGCCCGAAGCAGCAAAGCAGCCCTAAAGCATGATACTCCCTACACCATTACATGATGTAATCAAGTCGGTATGCGGTGCCCTTTTTACGCCATACATATTGCTGCATGTTCTTTCCAAATAATTCAACCATAGTTTCATCAGTCCACAAAACATTTTCCAAGTATTAGTGTTGTGGAATGTCAAGGTGGTCTTTGGCAAACTTCAAATGCGCAGCAATGTTTTTGTTGGAAAGGAGAGGCTTCCCTCGTGGTGTACTGCCATGGACACCATGGCTGTTTAATGTTTTCCGTATAATAGACTCAAGAACAGAGATGTTGACCAGTTCCAATGACTCCTACAAGTCTTTAGTTATCACTCTAGGGTTCTTATTTTTTTTTTTTTTTTTTACCTCAGTGAGCATTCTGCGGTCTGCCCTTTCAATCATCATGGTTGGATGGCCACTTTTAGGGAGAGTAGCCACAGTACTTAATCGTCTTCATTTACAGAAAATGTTTAAATGTGGACAGGTGAATATCTAAGCTCTTCTAGATAACTTTGTAATCCTTTCTAGCTTTATGCAAGGCAAAAATTTATTCTCCAATTTCTTTTTGTGAGGCATGATCCACATCAGCAGATGCTTCTTGCGAATAGCAAACTCAAAATGTTTGAGTGCTTTTTATAAGTCAAAGTAGCTCTAACCCACACCGCCAATCTCATTTCATTAATTGGATGCCAGGTTTGCTAACTCCTGATTCTAATCCATGAAAGTATAAAATATTTTGAGGGTCATATTTGAGTGTATATATTTGCCCCTGTTGGAACACAGTTCCAACGTAGCAGCAGGAGAGCAAGCAAATATTTTTGCGGCTCATATTTATTAAAAATGTTTCACATGATCTGTCTGTTGATGATAACCTTTTACGGGAAACCTTTAATTATGAGAAAATTTATCATGATCGCCCTACTTATTTGCCAACCCTAAAACTTTTGAGGCATATAATATTCCTTGCCATTGCCATGAATCATGACATTGCACTTTGAGAACTTCTTTCCTCAAATGTTGTGTTGTTGTGAAGTGAAAGAAAACAAAACATACTACAACACATCTGAACTGACACACACTGAATCATCTCAAGGAGTTTCTGAGTAGAGGCGCTTGAATCATAAAATCAAGAATGACCACAATACATTTTGGTAAAACTGGTAAAAAAATACTTTGCTCTTGTCAAATCTGAAGTGCTTCCAATAGAAACAGACAGTATAACAGAAGAGTGCTTTCAATTTAGAGAGAACAGATTAAGCCGGAAACTTTTGTTTAAATGCCATTTTCACAAGACAGGTTGGCTTTGGCAAAACAATAGGAAAGTGAGGAATGACAGCTACTTAAAAGAAAGAATGCTCAAAATTCATAGTTCAAGGACCTGGGGCTTCACTTAGAAATAGTCATCCAGGCTTGTTTTGGCAACTCTGTAGTGTACTGCCATTTAAAATGAACCTCAAAGCACTTATCTAAAATGATTATCTGACAATTTTAAATAGAGAAATTATCAAGAACTTCACTAAGTCTTTAAAAGGAATATTCCATGTTTAATACAAGTTAAACTCAGTCGACAGCATTTGTGGCATAATGTTGATCACCACAAAAATAATTTCGACATCCATAATTTTCTTTAAAAAAAGCAGAAATCGAGGTTACAGTGAGGCCCTTACAATGGAAGTGAATAGGGCCAATTTTTGGAGGGTTTAAAGGCAGAAATGTGAAGCTTATAATTTTAGTAAAGCACTTATATGAATTCTTTTGTTAAAAGTTATGTATTTATTTGGCTGTAAAGTTGTTTAAGTCTTTTTTATGGTGTTTTAGAGTTTATGGTGTACCGTTGTCATGGCAATGAAGTTGAAAAATTGGATATACCTTTACAAAGAAAAGTAAACAATTTTATCACACTAAAATCATGTTAACACGCATATTGTTTTCGTCTCGTGGCTACACTTTTTGAACATTTGAACTTTTACGGACAGGCCCCATTCACTTCCATTGTACTGTAAGTGCACTGTAACCCCGTTTTTTTTTTTTTTTTTTTAAAGAAAAGGAGGGTCAAGTCGAAATTTTTTTTTGTGTAAGGCAACATTATGCCACAAATGCTGTCAATTGAGCTTAACTTGAACTGAACTCGGAGTTTTCCCTTGAATATTTGCATTTTTCATCATTTATGTAACAAAACACTCTTCTTTACATTAAATATATACAGATAAATAAAAGGCTCTATTTACAGCAAATGTAAATTTAATGTTGCTTTTATTTTATTTTTTGAAATGCTAAAAAAACATCCAATTAATGTCAAGACTATTTACATACAGTTCATAAAAAACAATTGCTATATTATACTATATTGTAACTAAAAACATCTCTGTAATCCCATTATGTCTTATATCAGATGTGCAGCTGAAAAGTATGGAAGCCCATTCCACCACATAAAAAAAAACATAGTGCTTCGTTAAGTCAAAATTATGAGATACAAAGTCATAATTATGAGATGCTAAATCATCTTTATGAGATACTAAATCAAGATTATAAGCTAAAAAGCCAAAATTATTAGATAAATTATATCTCATAATTATGAGATAGTCAAAATTACGAGATACTAAATCATAATTATGAGATGATCTCATCATTTTTACTTTTTAAAAGTAAAAAATTATGAGATCATCTCATAATTATGATTTAGAATTTCAAAATTATTATTTAGCAACTCATATTAATGATTCAGTATCTCACAATTATGACTTTGCATCTTATAATTTCATCTGTTTATCTCAAAATTGTTTTGACTTAGTATCTCATAAATATAATTTAGTATCTCAAAATTATGATTTAGCCTCTCATAATTTCATTTTTTAATCTCCTAATTTTGACTTTTAGTCTCAGAAATATGACTTTTTTATCTCATAATTATGACTTTGTATCTTATAATTTTGATTTACCAAAGCACAATTATTTTTGTGGCTATGTGGCAGAAATGGGATTCCATAGAAAAGTGAAACTGAATTGCTTTTGGATTAAGCCATACAACTGATGCCATCAATACAAAAATAAAATAAATAAATGCACTCAATATCTAAACCCAAACTAAACTAAACAGAGTATTTTGGCCCCTTTAACACCGAAATGGTGCCTTAACTGCTTAATATAATTTCCTCCGGTGAGTGTTGCCTCTTAGAAACTGGAAACACAACAGGCATCTGAAAGTGAAGAAACACATTATAAACCAAAAATTCAAATTTACAGAAAAGAAAATGAAAAAGCAAACTCATGCTCATTGACATGTACTTATTTGATTAGTTTTCCTCTCACTCACCTATTCGTTTTATGACTCTTTTGAAGGCACCGTTACTGAGCTTGTTAGGAAGAGTTTTCCTTTGTTCTCTTCCTTACTGCTAAGGAAATGATGGAGCAAACCATACAGCAGAGGCCTAAAAAGCAACAGCAAGACATGGAAGTGCAAAAGCAAACATGATTAAAGACCCCAATGAAATGTCTTGACAATCCAGTGTTGATGCATTTCCTAAACACTCCAATTTAGACAGTGGGAGCTGTTGTACAAGATGGAAATGGATGCTCTTAACTGTTTGAATGAAACCCAAGCCATTGGTTTGCTCAAACATTCCTTAGAGGCCAGCTTTATAGTTTTCAATGTGCACTCAGTAACTTTTGTCTTTGTGTCATCTTGGACTTGACACTGACACCTTAGCGGCATGGATGCAGCATCATTTAAAATCAAACGTTTTCAGTTTCAGATGCCATTGTAGAAATGTACTATTCACAGTCAGCAATGATTACTTTAATCAATGAGTGAAAGTGTCAAATACAGCGTGTCAAATATAGCGTTAGCCACTTTAATGTGGCATTTTATTATGGACTGTGATACTGCAGTGCTTTCAATTTCATTTCTGAGGAAGGAAGGACAATGGAAAAAAAAAAACTTTTATTCTGGTAACAATGCCAATCTCTAAACCAGTTACTACCTTGGTCTATTTGCCTGCTTGCTAAGTTATAAGAGTTTTCACCATTTGATTTTATCTGATATGACTAGTAATTGTAATGTCTTATGTCATCATTGCCTAACTTTTGTATCGCTATTTATTTTAAAACAACTGTTTTCAATAAGTCAAAACAACAGCGGAAGATATGCTACTTACCTGCTCATAAGACATATTTTCGGATATCCACCTCTTTCTTCCTTTCGTTATTTATTTATTTATTTTTTGAGGGAAGGGGGCGAGTTTTGTTGTCGTTAGTGACATTCGCTCTGATAAGATGATCACCTGTAACCATGGTTACTCCTCAAACCATCAGATTCATCCACGCAGAAGAGCAGAGTTGAAGTACAACTCACGTAATTACCAAAACACTGTTCCTCCGTAAGTAACATGCAGTTTTATGTTTCAACCGCTAGAGGGCCAAAATTGCATATGCTGCATCTGAAATCACTCACTTGTTCACTCATTCACTATTTCCTATACAGTGGATGTCTGTGAGTGCCCTACATCAGGCAAGGAGTGAACAGAATGAGTGAATTCGGACGCTGACGTATACAAGGAGCATCGGAGAGAGCGCTGGAGGTGACACAGGAACAACTTCGACACATTTGTAAATTTTTCTTACATTTAGGATAATAATAATAATCATAATAACAACAATAATACTTGTTATTCTTACAGAATGGTATAAACAATAAATCTTCACTCTGTTTGTCAAGTTGAATCCGTTATTATTAAAATATTAATATTGTTAAAAACTGCCAACATTAATAAATTCATTTGTACAAGCGTACATTATTTAATTCATTTTTATTATTTTACCATGACACTCTCTCATCTTGACAAACTCGGAAGCATTTCTGAGCACCGAGAAGAAATGACATGCGCGTAACGCCCTCACGCGACTGTAATACAATACTAAAGTTATTAATAACACCCACTGATTATTAGACAAATACGTACATGTGATAAATGAATATCTGAATAATTTCCACTGTGCACAGTCTACTGAGTTAACAATATCACCTCAGTAAATTAGTGGATAAATAAATCATGTATAAAAAAATGAATAAATAACAATCAAATATTTCTACTATATAATTAAATTGTTCAATTTATCTGCATGATTTTGGATTGCTATATTTTATTATGTTAATTTTAATCAAGTTTTGATACAGTTGAAGTCAGAAGTTTACATACACCTTAGCCAAATACATTTAAACTCAGTTTTTCACAATTTCTGACATTTAATCCTAGAAAACATTCCCTGTCTTAGGTCAGATAGGGTCACTACTTTATTTTAAGAATGTGAAATGTCGGGGGCCTGGGTAGCTCAGCAAGTAAAGATGCTGACTGAGTCGCAAGTTCGAATCCAGGGCGTGCTGAGTGACTCAGGCTTCCTAAGCAACCAATTGGCCTGGTTGCTAGGGTGGGAAGGGTCACGTTGGGTTAATCTCCTTGTGGTGGCTATATTGTGGTTCTTGCTCTCGGTGGGGCATGTGGTGAGTTGTGCGCGGATGCTGCAGAGAATAGTATGAGCCTTCACATGCGCTAGGTCTCCGCGGTAATGTGCTCAACAAGCCATGTGATAAGATGCGCAGATTGACTGTCTCAGAAGCGGAGGCAACTGAGATTCATCCTCTGCCACCCGGATTGAGGCGAGTCACTGCGCCACCATGAGGACTTAGAGCGCACTGGGAATTGGGCATGCCATATTGGGGAGAAAATAAAATAAAAAAAACAACAAAAAAAAAAAAACAATGTGAAATGTCTGAATAATAGTAGAGAGAATGATTTATATCGGCTTTTATATCTTTCATCATATTCCCATTGGGTCAGAAGTTTACATACACTTTGTTAGTATTTGGTAGCATTGCCTTTAAATTGTTTAACTTGGGTCAAACGTTTTGGGTAGCTTTCCACAAGCTTCTCACAATAAGTTGCTGGAATTTTGGCCCATTCCTCCAGACAGAACTGGTGTAACTCTGTCAGGTTTGTAGGCCTCCTTGCTCGCACACATTTTCAGTTCTTCCCACAAATTTTCTATCGGATTGTGGTCAGGGCTTTGTGATGGCCACTCCAATACCTTGACTTTGTTGTCCTTAAGCCAATTTGCCACAACTTTGGGGGTATGCTTGGCGTCATTGTCCACTTGGAAAATCCATTTGTGACCGAGCTTTAACTTCCTGGCTGATGTCTTGAGATGTTGCTTCAATATATCCACATACTTTTCCTTCCTCATGATGCCATCTATTTTGTGAAGTGCACCAGTCCCTCCTGCAGCAAAGCACCCCCCACAACATGATGCTGCCACCCCCATGCTTCACGGTTGGGATGGTGTTCTTCGGCTTGCAAGCCTCACCCTTTTTCCTCCAAACATAATGATGGTCATTATGGCCAAACAGTTCAATTTTTGTTTCATAAGACCAGAGGGCATTTCTCCAGAAAGTAAGATCTTTGTCACCATGTGCACTTGCAAACTGAAGTCTGGATTTTTATGGCGGTTTTTGGAGCACTGGCTTCTTCCTCACTGAGCAGCCTTTCAGGTTATGTCGATATAGGACTCGTTTTACTGTGGATATAGATACTTGTCTACCTGTTTCCTCCAGCATCTTCACAAGGTCCTTTGCTGTTGTTCTGGGATTGATTCGCACCAAAATACATTCATCTCTAGGAGACAGAATGCGTCTCCTTCCTGAGCGGTATGATGGCTGCGTGGTCCCATGGTGTTTATACTTGCGTACTATTGTTTGTACAGATGAACGCAGTACCTTCAGGCGTTTGGAAATTGCTCCCAAGGATGAACCAGACTTGTGGAGGTCTACAATTTTTTTTCTGAGGTCTAGGCTGATTTCTCTTGATTTTTCCATGATGTCAAGCAAAGAGGCACTGAGTTTGAAGGTATGCCTTAAAATACATCCATAGGTACACCTCCAGTTCAGTACACCTCCTATCAGAAGCTAATTGTCTAAAGGCTTGACATAATTTTCTGGAATTTTCCAAGCTGCTTAAAGGCACAGTTAACTTAGTGTATGTAAACTTCTGACCCACTGGAATTGTGATATAGTCAATTAAAAGTGAAACATTCTGTCTATAAGCAATTGTTGGAAATTTTACTTGTGTCATGCACAAAGTAGATGTCCTAAACGACTTACCAAAACTATAGTTTGCTAATATTAAATCTGTGGAGTGGTTAAAAAAATTGTTTTAATGACTTCAGCCTAAGTTTATGTAAACTTCTGACTTCAGCTGTATGTCAGAAAGTAAAACTTTATAGCCAGCGTGAAATAAAACATTGCAGGAATGAAATAAAGCTGGAAACTGCCATCTCCCGCTCTCTCTCCCTGCATGTCAGTCCTCCTCGTGTTGGATTATAGGCAAAAAAGCGTCGGCGAGTGTACATCGACTGTACACTCTAAATCAAATTGCATTGTGGGTAAGAATGAGTGAACAAATATAGAGAACGAGATGTAGGGAACGAATTCGGACACTACTACAAAATGGCTGACACCCAAAATAGTGCACTATATTGTGGATGGGGGCAATTTCGGACACAGCAATAGTGCAGCTTTAAGGGAGTAGTATTCTGCTGGTCATGTGATCATAACATGGCTGCCCCCATGTGCGGACCCTCTACATGTAGAATAAAACAACTTTTATAAGGTTACTGATATGACTGGAGTCTTAATTTTAATGTGGGTGGTCATGATTTCCTACATTGCAAAATTACAATTCATGTCTTTAGGAGTTAAACTTTTTTTAATGATGAAAAATGTACTGAGTGCACCTTTAATATGAACAAGTGGTTCACCAAGTGGCTTATGATTTGTGAGGGAGTTCTTCACAAATCATACTTACACAGCTTTGGCGCTTGCATCTTCAGTGACATTGAGCTCATTGGCCATGAACTGACGGTCCAGGGGAACTTCAGGCTGACTTGATTCTGAAACACATTGGACATATTAAAGACAAAACCATTGCAAAGCTGTTGTTTATAACCAGAATAATTTTCGGAGTTTGTTCTTACATGAATTCATTGGTAAGTACATAATATACTAAGGATGACAAATATATGGTCCTCCTCCAGCAGGGCTGGTCTGTTCACCTGCGGTAAGCACTGATGCAGTGTATCGATACTTGTTGAACTCCAGGTATTCTCGGATTAGTTCATTGATCAGCAGGTTCTCGTGGGACAGCGGCGGGCGCGGTGCGGTCTGATCGTCCAGCGCACTGAACACTTCTGCCCGAATCCTCGCCTTCAGCTGCCCGAGGACCCCCCGGCCTCCAGCGTCTCTCTCAAAGCTACAGATCATTCATTTGAGATAGAGAAAGTGACTTGGCTGCTACTGTACACAACAACAGTGTAGAGATTCGGTTGTTCGGTTAGGAATATTATTTTGATATTTTCTATAACATTTCTTAATTATAACATGAATATCGAACGAGGATCAAACATGATCAAAATAACACATTTTCTAAACTATTATGACATTGGAACAATGACACGGTATGTTACAAGCTTTTTGATAATCAACTCACCGCGTTTCAACTCTGTTATGGATGCCATTGCAACGCTTTTTTTGCACTTCACGGACGCGTCCGCTAGAGGTCAGTGTGGCTCTTACTACGTACAGAGTTGGTCTATTGCTTAGCCTGTCCACTCTTCACAGTTCCCAAGTACTGTTATATGAACCACCCGAAATTGACTGTAAAGTGAACTAGAGATCCATTCTTTTGGACTTTAGGCTAAAGTAGTCCTAATATTTGTAGTAGTAGCAGTAGCAGCAGTAGTAGTAGTAGAAGTAGTAGTAGTAGTAGTAATAATAATAATACTATAGGTAGTAGTGTTCCATAAATTTCCCAAAACATTACATTAGTACAATAATAAGTATAGTACATGATATTTAAAAAAAAAAAAAAAATTCCTTTGTATATATTGTGTTTTACAATACTGACCTCAAGACTTGCATAACATTGCAAAAACTGAACCTTTTTTTTATTTTTTTAATTTTTTTAGATTTTCTCCCCTTTTCTCCCCAATTTGGAATGCCCAATTCCCAAAGCACTCTAAGTGCTTGTGGTTGCGTAGTGACTCGCCTCTATCCGGGTGGCCGAGGACGAATCTCAGTTGCCTCCGCGTCTGAGACTGTCAATCCGCGCATCTTATCATGTGGCTTGTTGAGCGCGTTAACGCGGAGACATAACACTATTCTCTGCGGCATCCACGCACAACTCACCACGTGCCCCACCGAGAGCGAGAACCACACATTATAGCGACCACAAGGAGGTTACCCCATGTGACTCTACCCTCCCT
The DNA here is from genome assembly GCF_019703515.2 of Myxocyprinus asiaticus. Classification (NCBI taxonomy): domain Eukaryota; kingdom Metazoa; phylum Chordata; class Actinopteri; order Cypriniformes; family Catostomidae; genus Myxocyprinus; species Myxocyprinus asiaticus. The sequence goes on along the minus strand of NC_059352.1, from coordinate 43,629,833 downwards.
AGCAACCGAGCCAATTTGGTTGCTTAGGAGACTCACTGAGCTACCCAGGCCCCTGCAAAAATTGAACCTTAAACTTTTAATCATTAAACCTTGAATGCTTTTTAAATGTAATCAAATGCTGTTTATTTAATTTTATTTACCACTGATACCATTGAGGGTAGAGTCACATGGGGTAACCTCCTCGTGGTCGTTATAATGTGGTTCGCACTCGGTGGGGCGCGTGGTGAGTTGGGCGTGGATGCCGCGGAGAATAGCGTGAAGTCTCCACACACGCTATGTCTCCACGGTAACGAGCTCAACAAGCCACGTGATAAGATGCGCAGATTGACGGTCTCAGACGCGGAGGCAACTCAGATTCGTCCTCCGCCACCCGGATTGAGGCAAGTCACTAGGCCACCATGAGGACTTAGAGCGCATTGGGAATTGGGCATTCCAAAAAAATAAAAAATAAAATAAAAGTCCCATGTTAGAGAAGACATTATATATTTATTCTTATTCATATTTAGTTTTTGCCTGATACAGATATTTCTTACTTTTTATGGAGGGCCAAATGACTCAAAATTAAACAAATATTTTAATATTTACATAAATATTTAAATACATAATGAAACTGTTAAAAACTGTTCAATTAATAATTAAATCACTAAACAAATCAATAATTCTCCAATAAAATGTATTTCATTTTAGCACTAGTTTGCCTGCATTTTCATTTTCGCCTTTGTGTTGGTTTTTCATTCTAACTGTAACCCTGAAAATGAAAAGCGTTGTGCCTAAATGAAAAATCAACCCAAAGATAATGCTGAAATGAAAATGGACGCAAACTAGTGCTAAAATGAAATACTAGGGACATTTATTGATTCATATAGTGATTGATTTGTTTTAACTATTTCATTATGTGTTCAATTTATTATTTAATTAATTATGTAATTATTTAATTTAGAGTAATATGGCCCTCCATCATTTTTTACTTTATATAGATGTATTAGAAATACAAAAACTGAATCCTAAACGTTAACAATTAAACCTTTAAGTATTTCATTTACCATTGATACTTTTGTCATTGTTTTTGTTTTAAACATGATATATCTTCATACAAAAGTAGCAGTAGAAAAAAAATACAATTCGTATGTGAGAGAAGACATGCGTTTTTTCGTCTTCAATTTTATTGCCTGTTACATTTTTCTATTTTGGAATTTAGTGGAAAAGATGCAATAGAAGCCACGTGACCTTATGCGGAAGTGCAGTTTGAGTGGAGAATCTTCCGCGTGGTGCGACATTCTTTGCTCGCATCTTATTCCGGAAGAACAAGAAAATTCGTTTAGTCAGTTGTCGTCATCCTTCGTGCCAAAACAACTTCTTTCTCGACCCTGCTAGAAAATGGCTGGAACAGCTTTAAAAAGACTCATGGCGGAATGCAAACGTAAGTTATATACTGCAAACTACATTTTAAAATTCAATAGAATCCCGCTGCCAATGAACATTCTAGACTGACATTGGTCCTGGTAGCAACAGTGTACCAGCTGTTTTCCTTCAAATAAATGCTTCCAGAACTTCACTGGGTTTCACCATCATGCTGCTGTTTTAATTATTAAGACGGTTAAGCAAACAAATCATAAGAAGTCCTAATTCTCTTTTCGTTTGTGACACACTGCTACTTTGACAGATGAGCTCTCAGATCATGGTACTCTTGTGCATTAACTGCAGAAAACTTTAATACGTTTGGGATGATTGGTTCTTATACTGTTTGTTTACAGTTCAACATAATGATATGGATACAGCTAGTTGTGTTCAACATCTTCTTCCTTTGCAGAGCTAAACCTCAATCCTCCAGAAGGCATTGTAGCAGGTAAGAATTAGGGCAATTACTGAACTGCTTCATTGACCTGGATTCACAGTAGAATCTAAATAATCATTTTCTTTAATCACTTTTTTATTTATTACTATTTTTCCAGCATTGATTATGATAAATCGCTTTTATCACTTCCACATAGGGCCTGTAAACGAGGAGAACTTTTTTGAATGGGAGGCTCTGATTATGTAAGTACAGTACTTTTTATTTCTGGTATTATCTTTATGAAAAGAGTACTGTTTTGAACGTATTTCCGTTTTGTCAGATAGTAAAAGTGGTTAAGTGTGTCATGACCCACCATGAAATTTCTCAGACCGCCTGCCAGGTATCTAATTTGCGGTGTCCAGCAGAGGGCCACAATTACTCATTCAATCGTGTCTGCATCACTGGACAAATTTTTATAGTTCACTCCAAGTTCCAATTTGTTTTATTATTTATAATTTTGAGTTTTATAGATAATTATCATTTAAAGCTTAGCTATTTTATCATAGTCATTTGTATATTCATAAATCTGATGCCAATCTGGCAAACATAGAACTACAGAAAGAAACGGAGACAAGCATAGATATTTGCGGACATTTATGGCACTTTAATTGTTGCATTTATGGCGTCATATTCTCAATCTGAATAATTATGGTTGATAACTGTCAAATTAAATCAACGTCAAATACAAAAGTATCTAAACATTTATAACACATTGGATATGTATTAAATTGGCTGGGGTTCAGCTCCCAGAGGTGGAGCCACTGAGCTTGGATGTTGAGCTACACCACAGGGCCCATTAAGCCTAGATGATGAGCTGCACCACAGGGCCCATTAAGCCTAGATGTTGAGCTGCACCACAGGGCCCATATGTTGAGCTGCACCACAGGGCCCATTAAGCCTAGATGATGAGCTGCACCACAGGGCCCATTAAGCCTAGATGATGAGCTGCACCACAGGGCCCCACTAAGCCTAGATGTTGAGCTGCACCACAGGGCCCACTAAGCCTAGATGTTGAGCTGCACCACAGGGCCCATTAAGCCTAGATGATGAGCTGCACCACAGGGCCCCACTAAGCCTAGATGTTGAGCTGCACCACAGGGCCCCACTAAGCCTAGATGTTGAGCTGCACCACAGGGCCCCACTAAGCCTAGATGTTGAGCTGCACCACAGGGCCCCACTAAGCCTAGATGTTGAGCTGCACCACAGGGCCCACTAAGCCTAGATGTTGAGCTGCACCACAGGGCCCCACTAAGCCTAGATGTTGAGCTGCACCACAGGGCCCCACTAAGCCTAGATGTTGAGCTGCACCACAGGGCCCCACTAAGCCTAGATGATGAGCTGCACCACAGGGCCCCACTAAGCCTAGATGTTGAGCTGCACCATAGGGCCCCACTAAGCCTAGATGTTGAGCTGCACCACAGGGCCCCACTAAGCCTAGATGTTGAGCTGCACCACAGGGCCCACTAAGCCTAGATGTTGAGCTGCACCACAGGGCCCACTAAGCCTAGATGTTGAGCTGCACCACAGGGCCCACTAAGCCTAGATGTTGAGCTGCACCACAGGGCCCCACTAAGCCTAGATGTGGAGCTGCACCACAGGGCCCACTAAGCCTAGATGTGGAGCTGCACCACAGGTCTCATTGAGCCCATTTCAATGTAATGGCTGTTTCAGCAAATTCACAGTTGTTGGAGTTTTTTCTTTTGGCTCAATTTTCAGAACTGTCATTGGTGGTTCCCACTCTGTCCAAATTATGCCCCAAAAAAGCTAAATTAAATAGTTTTGAATTACATTGTATTTTATAAGGACTGAGCATAGTTTAAAGGAATGTTCCAGGTTCAATACAAGTTAAGCTCAATCAACAGCATTTGTGGCATAATGTTGATTACCACAAAAATTCAATTCGACTTGTTCCTCCTTTTCTTTAAAAAAAATCCAGGTTACAGTGAGGCCTTTACAATGGAAATGAATGGAGACAATGAAAGTAAACATGGCAGAAATATGAAGCTTATAATTTTATAAAAGCACTTGCATTAATTCTTCTGTTAAAACGTGTGTATTATTTGAGCTGTAAAGTTGTTTAAATTGTAATTTTTACAGTCGTGTTAGGGTTTGCTGACATTACATTGTCATGGTAACGAAGTTGTACAATTGGCTATAACTTTACACAGAAAAGGTTTGTAAGTGATTTTATCACACTAAAATCATGTTTACACACACACATCCTTTATGTTTTGTGGTTCTACTTTTGAAAAAGTGAGTATTTTAACGTTAAAAAATTTGCCCCCATTCACTTACATTGTAAGTGCCTCACTGTAACCCAGGTTTTTGCTTTTTTTAAAGAAAAGGAGGGACAGGTCAAAGTTAATTTTTGTGGTAATCAACATTATGCCACAAATACTCTTGATTGAGCTTAACTTGTATTGAACCCAGAACATTCCTTTAAGGTTAGGCTGCTGTGAAATGTTTTCGTTTACTAGGTTGCACATAGTCCATGAATGTATAGTATGCAGAAATGCACAGCAGGTTAGTCAATGAGGGGACATTAAGTGATAACAGCTGATTTGGATTTTTGATATGCGAAACAAGATATCCTCCGGTAAACTAAACTGGTGGTTTGATCAGTGGTTTCAACGATAAGTATTTAAGTGAAACCAAGTGCCAATCAAAACAAGGAACAATGTCCATAGCAACTCCCCGACAGCCGTTCCACAGATATGGAGCTGCTTTTGTTTGATGCGCCTATTGATGCACGCTTCTCATCGCGATTACTGATCAATATCTGCCCATAGAAACAGTATTTGATAGATGGGTGGATATGGTAAGTAAACAGAGCAAGATTTGCCTTTCAAATGGGCCTTTGAGAATGATTCCATTAAGTTTTACCACTGCTCTCGGGTGTGGTGAGTGAATTTCTGTGATTAACTGTATCTCTTTTTTTGTTAAAGATGATTTGTGCAATTCATTTATTGTTATATATTACATACTGAACCCCTTTTACAATAGAGTGCCGTTGGTCCAGTTCCTGTTTACACTAATAGGGTCTTCTCTAATTTGTGAATATCTCTTCAAGATTCATGAGTAGTGAAGGTCTTCATGGGAAATTTTTTTTATGTTAAAAAGTTAAATCACACTAACAGCACTGATCATTGCTAAACAGACTTGGAGCTCATGGTAGGTCTGTCTTGAGAGGTTTATGTTAAAATGTATTTCTCAGCACTGTGGCAGCAGTGGAGTCATTCAGGTTCCTGGGTAGGGTTGCACCAGCTGTGCGTAAGGTCTCACTTAAGTTGAGACGTAAAGTTCACACTAGGGGCTTAGTAACTTGTACTAGATAGTTTGTAACTAAGTCAGTGCTTAATTTGGTTGCACCACCTGTTCTTAAGGCAAGACTTAACTAGTAGGTCATAAGCTCTCCGTAAAGTAATGTGTAGTCGCATAATATGAAGTTTACTTGTATTGATCTAATAAGCAGCCTTCAAATTTGTACAAAGAAGTGTTAAAAAGCCGTGAATTTCAGTTTGATCTTGTTATGGTTGATGTTCAAACCTTATTTGCTCATGTAACTGTCAGCTGTAATAAATGATATCCCCATTAAAATACGATAAGTAATAAAGCAAGATATAATTAATGGTATATTTAGCCTGTGTAAATAACAATATTCAATAACTGTATCTAAAATGAATAAGGGACAATAAATAAATAATTACTTCTTCAACAGGCTGGAAAAATAGACAGTTATTCATTTTAATGTATATATATATATATATCGTATATGTTAACTTGACACCGTACACAGGAAAGTGCACCGTTATATCGGTTTCATGCTGAAGAAGTACGTTTTTGTATATAATGTTTTCTCTCTCGTAAATGTAAACGAGTGTAAATGTCAACATCATAATGTATGTCGAAAGGATTGGAGGCTGTCATGCAAAACATGAGCTCATTGATGTCATTAAATATCAGTCTGCTTTTTTATTCCAATCATTACTCCTGGTCGGAGGCTTGCGTAAATATTTAGTTTATACGTAGGGTTACATCCTACCTAAGTTTAATGGTGCAGTGCTCAAATATTTAGTAGTGCGTAAATTGTGACTTAGTGCCCATTTACGCCACAACTAGGCTAAGTTGTAACGTACGTATAGCTGGTGCAACCAGCCCCTGGGCACTACCATCTCACGGGACCTGAAGTGGGAGACCCACATTGACTCAACTGTGAAATAGGCCCAGCAGAGGTTGTTCTTCCTTTGCCAGTTGAGGAAGTTCAACCTGCCACAGGCGCTGCTGATACAGTTCTACTCAGCAGTCATTGAGTCTGTCCTCTGCACTTCAATAACTGTCTGGTTTGGTTCAGCTACCAAGTCAGACATCAGAATACTTCAAAGGATAGTTCAGACTGCTGAGAGGATTATTGGTGCTCCCCTACCCACCCTGCTAGAACTGTACACATCACTCTTGACCCCATTCACCCAGCACACTTGCTTTTCGAACTGTTGCCCTCTGACCGGCGCTACAGAGCACTGAGCACCAGAACAGCCAGGCACAGGAACAATTTTTTTCCCTCAGGCCATCCACCTCATGAACAGATAAAACTGCCCCCAAATACTTTTCTTTGGTCAATACAACCATGTGCAATATGTAGTCCATCCATTCCTACTTATATCCATATTTCATTTATATTCTTTAACATATCCTTAATACATTACTTCACCTGCACATAACTGTATATCTGTATATAAAATATTCTAACATTATTTTTTATGTCACTATATGTATGTATGTTTAAATGTATTTGTTTGTATGTATGTATATACATTGCATTCTCTTGCACTGGAAGCTTCTGTCACCATGACAAATTCCTGTGTGTGTGTGTGTGTGTGTGTGTGTGTGTGTAAGCATACTTGACAATAAAGCTCATTCTGATTTTGATTCAGCTGATCTGTCCGCTGATGAAGTTTGTTAGAGGTGGATACTGTTTGATATACATAACTTGCTTGAGCTTTCAAGAAACAGGAAAAATTCCTGACTTTAAATAAATAATTACATGCGTAGGACGTTTCTGTTGTAGGGATGTACATGCAGATTTCAGATATAAGATCTGGGATTGAATGATTAATGTTTACTCGCTTAAGTGATATAATTTCTTATTAAGTCAATAGGGACATTGGAATGTTTGGGCATAGCAATATGGCGGCACAGTGGCTTCACAGATATGACGTCATGAGCAATCCAGTTCTATGTACACTGATCAGCCACAACATTTAAACCACCTGCCTAATATTAAAGGTCCCCTTCGTGTCGCCAAAACAGTACCAACCCACATCTCAGAATAGCATTCTGCGATTATATTTGTAAAGGAGGAGGCGAGAAGCAGCTTTCCTTGTTTAGGTAAAGATTTATTTTCTATCTTTGCAGCACAATTTACAGTCTTCCGTTATGCACTAAGTTAAAGCACTGTCACACACCGCTTCACAAAATAAACTCTCATTACTTGTAATAAAAATCTTTGCTCTGGTTCGGGTCTGTCGTGCCCAGTCTCTCCCCCCCTTCTATTTGCGGTGTGTCTATTTATGCCGCTCTCCCCGTGCTCACTGAAATTAGAGACAGGTGTTAGACATAATTTAGCTCAGGTGTAAGCGCCCTTACCACTTTCTCTCTCTCCGGAGAGATGCTTGACCACGCCCCCGCTGCCACAATATTCTTCTCACCACAATTGTACAGAGCGGTTATCTGAGTTACCGTAGACTTTGTCAGTTCGAACCAGTCTGGCCATTCTCTGTTGACCTCTCTCATCAACAAGGCATTTCCATCCGCAGAACTGACCCTCACTGGATGTTTTTTGTTTTTGGCACCATTCGGAGTAAATTCTAGAGACTGTTGTGTGTGAAAGTGACAGGAGATCAGCAGTTACAAACATACTCAAACCAGCCCATCAGGCACCAACAATCATCCATGTGATTATCTAATCAGCCGATCGTGTGGCAGCAATGAAGTGCATAAAATCATGCAGATACGGGTCAGGAGCTTCAGTTAATGTTCACATCAACCTTCAGAATGGGGAAAAAAAATGTGTTCTTAATTATTTGGACCGCGGCATGATTGTTGGTGCCAGACGGGCTGGTTTGAGTATTTCTGTAACTGCTGATCTCCTGGGATTTTCACACACAACAGTCTCTAGAATGTACTCCGAATGGTGCCAAAAACACTAAACATAGCGGTTGGCGCTGATTTGGGGATCTACACAATATTAGGCAGGTGGTTTTAATGTTGTGGCTGATCGGTGTAAATTTATATAAAAAGCATCTAGGTAATGTTGGTTATTTTCAAAATGTTTGAAAGGTTTTCAATTGCAGATTTCATGCATTTGTGCTGGATATTTTGTAGGTATAATATAAGCTGTAAATTTACCCTCCTTGCTTTTTGTTCAGGGGACCAGAAGACACGTGTTTTGAGGGTGGTGTGTTCCCTGCCATCCTCAGTTTCCCATCAGACTACCCCCTCAGTCCCCCCAAGATGAAGTTCACCTGTGACATGTTCCATCCTAACAGTGAGAGCTCTTTAATCTGATTTTTGATTGGATCTTTATCGACACATTCAGCACTAAGGGTATGAGGTGTCTGGTGTCTCCAAACTTTGCTTTAACTTCATGTGACCCTGCGTATACATGCGTGGACATTGTATTTTGGCTTCGCTATATGCAACGCATAATTTAAATGTATATAAACTGACTGATCTCAGTTCAGACAAATCTGTTCTGTCAGTAAAGGGTTAAACTTTCGACGCACAGAATCATGTGACCAAACAACATGGCGCTGATCACAGTGGAATTTGTCTTTGGGAGAAATGCCAAAAAAACTACATCTGGTAAGAAACCCAATTAAGTTTTTACATTGAAACCTGTTTGAGTCTAGTTTTATCCGTTATGCCTTTTTTTTTTTATTTGAGGGCGAAACGCCATGGAACTAGACACAATGGACCCTAATGTGAACTTTAGCGCATTTTTTTCCTTAGAAATCCTGTATTTACTGTGCATTATCACATTGAGAATCAATAGGTTCTTCCAAAAGCTAAAAATGTTTGCTTTCAGAGGCTTTATATGGAGATGGTGCATTTCGAACTTTTCTGAGACCAGTGCAGACAGAGCATACTGGATGTCAAGTCATTCACTAAATAGGGAGCAAGGGAGCATCCTATAGCTCCTCAAATCTGACCAAAAGTTTCAGGCTACAGATGAAGTTTGGACCATTCATCATGTTTGGCAGACATGGGACTATGTTAATCAGTACATGGATTCAGAATTTATAATGTATAATTTTATTTTAACATGCTGGCCATTACTTTGAATCAGAATTATGCTAATTGCTGAAGTAATGTCTGTAATGTCTTAAAAACATGAATATATAGTCAACACTCCTGGAAACATAATAAACAATTTGATTAAAAAAAAAAATCACACTTTCTATAGCTTGGTATTATTTAAAATTTCACAACTTAGTCCCACTGTCCGCATATGTGGACATCAATTTTTAGGAAAACGAATTGCTCTAGGAAAACAATTCTGTCATAGTTTATCCTTATTTCGTTCTAAACCCATATGACTTTCTTTCTTATGCTGAACACAAAAGGAAAAAATTAAATGAATATCCCGGTCCATCTTCTCAATACAAAGGCAGTTTATAGTGACTCGCGTTAAAGCTAACAAAGCACCCAAAGGTATCATAAAAGTATTTCATGCAACTCGTGCATCATATTCCATGTGTTCTGAGAGCATACAATTGGTTTTGTTAAGAAACCAGAAACTGATGTAATTTTTCACTGAAAATCTGTCAGTGACGTCCATTTTTCCCCTTTGTGTTTAATAAGAAAGAAAGTCATAGGGGTTTGGAAAGACATGAGGGTGAGTAAGTTACAACAGAATTGTCATTTTTGGGTGAATTAGTCCTTTATCTTCATTGCAAGGTACAGGTGTGTGTGTATGTCGCCTTTTTTCACTTTTGAATGGAGGTAGACCGATAAAGGCAATGTTCAGAACCCTTCTTGCAATTGGGAAGAAGGGAAGAGCACTCTCAGATTTCGAGTGGACGTCACATGCAAGATTTAATTACCCACCAAAACACATACAAAATTTCTAGTAATAATTACATTATAATACAGGAAGCAAATTATTTCCATGACGTTTAGTTCGGTTATCGGTTCTTGGCCGTTCATTCCAACGGCAATGCAGGCAGAAAAGCGAACTAAAATACAGTGTTTCCTGAAATATTATTCAGCGGCGCAGCAACGATGCCTATGTAAATCTACAGCACGAGATATTAAGCGTGACCAGTGTAGTCCGATTCGCAAACAAATGACTGTAAAGAGACAGCTCTTTTTAGTGAATCAGATATACTTATGTATCAGTTAGAGCTGACTGAATTAATTGACTCACCCCAAATAAACTGTTACTGTGTTATGTGTACTTAAAGCTAAAGTATGTAGTTCCTACGACACCAGCGCCTACCAAATGGAATTGTGAAAATAAACAATGTTTTCAAAACAGCTTTCCGAATAAATAAATATATAATAAATAAATATTTCAGAAGTAATAAAACAACATTGCTGGTAGGCTAAAAAGTTAATTTTAGACCCTGCTTGTGAATAATAATAAGCCTTATTCCTCATTAAACCTCATCTGGTAAAATATATAAATATACATACAAAACCGTTCTGATGAATATGTAGGCTATAAAAAGCATAATTTGGTAATTACAGAATACAGAGATTGTAATGGGGCCAAATCTCTGTCATTTTAAAATGAGAATCCCATTGTGTTTTGAGCTCGTTTATAATCAAAAGTTTTGCGTTAAGCACCACACTTTTTTTAAAAATTTTTATTATTATTATTATTATTATTATTATAGGGATTTTGGTTGCTCAGTAAACTGCATCTGGGATTTTTATAATTTTGGACTCTTGTAGCATCTATGTCTGTGCCTGTTTTTTAATGGCCGATGCTGATGCAGATATTCAGAGAGCAGGGTGGCCGATAGGCCGATACAATGTAGATATGTCACACAATTTAATATTGGAAATAACATAAACATCAATAAAAACTCTTATGTAGCACTTTATTTACTCAATTTCACACAAAATTTTAACTTTATAAAAATAATCTTTAAAAAATAACTTTTTATTTTAAATAGCAGTTTCTTCAGATTTCTGTTAGTCTTCAAATTTTAGTAATTTATTTGCACATTTAGAAATTGTTAATGTATTAGGAAGAAGGAATAAACAGTACACACAGTAGTCCAGCAACAATGGATGGCATGTGCGCATTAGTAATTTTAGCATTTTCTCACAAAAGACCGAATCAAACTATTTGTACATACATACAGTATAATTAATATGGCATTTACTCATAGCGCACATGAAGCACTTTTACTTTGAAGATGCACTCATGTGCTCTTGCGGATCCAGCGCGAGCAACAATCTCCTGACAGTTTAAATGGACTGGATCACCTACTTAGATTATCACGGACAGACCGTCATGATTTGTAAATCAGAGGATCTTTTGATCCTAATCCTGAAGTTTTGTTTCTGACTGATAGAAAATGCGCTTCAAAGGACGATATTATTAGATGAGCGCTTGACGGTAAGAAAAGGCTGGATTTTCGCGAGGTTTAAATGAGACATCCGCTTATTTGCAGACGGTACATGAAAGAAGTATGATGTTTGCCTTTTTATCATTAGACAAGAAAGTTAAAAGTCACAGGGAACTGTTGAAAAGAGGCTGATAGAATATGTGCTTTAGAGGAAGAAATATGAGCACTCACAGGACGCTGGATTTTTGTGAGGTTGGTTTATTACATATGTTTAAACGAGGTATCTGCATATTTGAAGACGTTATATGATATTAGTTTAATTGATATTTGCCTTTTTATCATTATAAAAGGCAGTTAAAAGTTACTGGGGACTGTTGAGAAGGGAGAGGGAGTGTGAAACACGTGAGCACTTTAACATTATGAGCTCATACATGTCTGTCGCGGCTTTGATATGCAGACAGTTTAAATGAGAATTTGTTGCACTCTATAGTAGTAGCACCATGGCACATAGCAAAAAAAAGGACTGTGATTGCTCGTTTACATGTCTCTGATGCTTCACATGCAAGAAGGCAATTCTAGGCACCCTCACGTCCTAAGAAACAAATCGGCCAAACGGGAAAATGTATCGCCGATGCCGATAATTAAAAAAATTCTGAATATTGCCGATTTATTGATCTCGTCGATAAATGGGTTGACCACTACCCGTCATAGTAAGGAAAGAATAGGAAATTTTTGTAACATTTTATAAATCAATTTGAAAAACTATCAGACGATTAATCGATTATCGGCCTTTCCCTCCACCTTAGCTATCGGTATCGGCAAAATCCACTATAGATTAACCTCTTCTTTTGAACACCACTTATCCAATCAAATTTTAGAGCCAGATCTGTCGATTTTATAATGTGCAATGCTGGGGGTGGGGGGCTCCAGAAACAGGTTAAAAAGACCCTTTTCTAAAGCAATAAAAATTAATTGACCTTGTTGAGATTCTGACCAACCGTACAGAATCAGACTCCTAAAAGATTCTTTATGGTAAGTGCATTTTCTCTGCTCCAGTTGGTGGATACAGTATTCAGGGAAGTGGGCCCAGATAAAGGTCTTCCTGCAGGCCACAGATAGTAGCAGACCTGCCTCTGATTGTGCCGGGGCTGTGGAGGCGGTTATCAGAGCTGGACAGCTCAGATTCTGATCACTGTCCTCAGCTGTGTGAAGATAACATCCAGCAGCTGATACAATGCGGGGGTGGTTTCATTCAGGCCTGATCCTCTTTAGGGCTTGTACAATCACTCTTCCAAAGTGTTGCTTAATTGCTTTGGGCATCTTTGTGAGGGAGACCAATTACAGTTCATTACTTACGGAACACATGCTTTGATTAATTTATTTAGCAGGTCAGTGTGTTCCTTTGATCCTTTAATGATCCATCAATGCTTACATCTGCTTTTAATTGGTGTTTGAACTCTTTTGAATTAAATTTTTGGCTTTTCCAATCAATTGAGCATTTCAGTGAGGTATTTCACTGGGATGCCGCAGTTCTCTTTTTCCCAACTGCATCATAAAAGGGAATCAGACCAAAATGCAGATACAATCACATTGAAAATGTAAATGTCTACAATCAGCCACCATGCAATAAAGATATCTAGGTGATAAATATCAAAGGGCAACAAATATGATATGGAGCAAAATACATGTATGCGAATGAGTATGAGAGAAAAAGAACAAGGCCATGAAATTTGAGTCTTCTCTGGAAAGAGCAAGGAGATCTATTAAACACGGTGAACGCTATCCATTAACTTTCCCAATAATCCAATTGAAATCTGCTACTTTTGCGTATTAACACCCCGTTTTGCATCCAGGTTTTATAAGCCAATCACACGAGCCGTAAATGCCATGTGAATAATCATTATGGTTACTGTGTGTGTGTTCTCTGCAGTCTACCCAGATGGACGTGTGTGTATCTCAATCCTGCATGCTCCTGGTGATGACCCCATGGGCTATGAGAGCAGCGCTGAGAGGTGGAGTCCTGTACAGAGCGTGGAGAAGATCCTGCTGTCTGTTGTCAGCATGCTCGCTGGTCAGTAACCATTCACTTACTGATGGATTAAGGATCAGTATTGTTCTCTTTCTGATTCCCAGGGTTTACTTATCAGTTCTACCTTCCTAGAAGTGATCCCAGAGAAATCAAGAAGCCTCTACATTATTGTGTGGCATTCTGATTTCATGATTGTTTACTCTTTATTGCTAAATTGACAGGGAAATATGCAGCTGAACAACAGTGAATGTATTTTATGAAAATAATTTTAACACAGGAAAACATGGATGGAAAGTTTCAGTATAATTGTGGTGTTAAGTTTATACCATTGTCTAACCAGGTGAAAAATTTTCAATGACAAGTAGGGTTGGGAACCGAGAACTGGTTCCATTTAAAAAAAAAAAAATACTGAAAACAAATAATTTTCATGACTTTCGGTTCCATTAATTTTTTTAGAATCTGCATTCTTCCACCGATGCAGCAACAACGTTATTGAATTAGCATCACAAAACATACAGCGCGACCAGTATAGTTCACTTTACAAACAAATGACTCTTATCAATTGGTTCTTTTGAACCGCAAGTCATTCATTTTGTCTTGTCTGACTCTAAATTAAATAAGAACTATACTGTTATGTAATGTACACTTAAAGCTGAAGTATGTAATTTCTGCAACACTAGCACCACCGAAAGAATTGCAAAAATAAATTGTTTTCAAAACAGGTTTCTGAATACACCCCTTTCCTGCAGTTGATCAAACAGTCATATAGTCCAGCCTCCAACTAACACCATTAGTTGAGTAACATTGTTGGGTGGGTTTAAGCGGGTCTCTCAAAACAATCACAGGAAAACTGAAAACTGTTCATGCCAGGATTTTTGCAGAAAGCGGTATTCTGAAACGTCATGTAAACAAGAACGCTGATTTGCTTATGCGGTTTATGGGATTAAGAGAAAGCGGTTTAAGACGGCGTTCTTATGGGTATTGGAAGAGTGCACGTGTGCGTGAACAGACCAGATAACAAACATCATAAGATTGAACGTAGTCACTGTTTACAGTTTTCAAGAAAATTTACCAATAAATGGCTAACATATGGTCTCTGCATATTAGACCAGTATTTTATTACAGAAAAAGTTACATACATAACCTTTAAGGCTTGTGAAACTTACTGGAATAGTAATTACTGGATACACATTTTGAGTTTTGATGTAAATTGTGGTATTTAATTCAACAGTCTTTGTAAACACCTTTTGCAAGAATCTGTCCTGTGAAAATATGAAAAGATCTCATAATTTGGTAACAGGCTGAGGACAGTAAGTCCAAAAAGAATTGCATTTCTCATTTTCACATTATTCTTCCACAAAAGTACTAAAATAATCATTAATGGAGGCATTAAGGAACCAGAATTCTTACATTTCCTATCCCTATAGTTAAGTAATATAGCACAACAGTGCCTGCCCAGTTTTTCAGCCGTCTGGGTTCCGGAAGTATTTAAACAGTACAGACTTCATTTGAAGGCAAAAAACTATTTTAAAATCCAACAAAAAGACAGAGGTACAAGTCTGTGTACTTACCGTCTTTCATCAGGGCACGGACTACAATCCAATGAAGCATTGCGAATGACGTAATCAAATATAAAACTATGGCAATACAGTACTGTGCACAAGTTTTAGGCACTTGTGAAAAATGTTGCATAGTGAGGATGTCTTCAAAAATAATGACATAAATAGTTTTCATTTATCACTTAATGTCTTACAAAGTCCAGTAAACATAAAAAAGCTAAATCAATATTCGGTGTAGCCACCTTTGCCTTTAAAACAGCACCAATTCTCCTAGGTACACCTGGACACAGTTTTTCTTGGTTGTTGGCAGATAGGATGTTCCAAGCTTCTTGGAGAATTCGCCGCAGTTCTTCTATCTATTTAGACTGTCTCAATTGCTTCTGTCTCTTTATGTAATCTCAGACTGACACGATGTTCAGTGGGGGGCTTTGTGGGGGTCATGACATCTGTTGCAGGGCTCCCTGTTCTTCTATTGTAATCTTTCCTATTTGCAAAAGTAATGTATGGGAGTCTAACATTTATATTTCCTATTGACACACTAAAGCTGAAGATATAAATAACCATCTTAAGACAAATGCTTTTGTGAAACATCTTATATGCGTAAGACTTTTGCACAGTACTGTATATTAAACTATTGATTTTAGCTTGTTTATTATAAGTATAGAAACAATATAGTTTATGTTTTTTGCAAAATATTCTGATATACGCCCATATATAAGTAGTGTGAGACTGAAGGGAGACCGACTTGTTAGCGTCATTCAGAGTGCATCATGGGAGTGGGCGGTCACTTCCACTCTTACTTCAAGGCCTTTGTTGGCCGCGGTTCTCTAATTGGTGAAGCTTTCTCTGCTGGACTGTGGGTAATGAAGTTGAAATAACGCAGACGGATGGCTTCAACGGAAGCATATACCATCGATGAAAAACCTAGTAGCTCATGGTAGGTCTGTCTTTAAAGGTTTATAAGTTAGCGTTGAAAATGTATTTGTCTATGGAAGAAATGAATGGGATTTTTACTCCGGAACCAGACTGTTGCGCTCTATTGCTGTCCTCACTGAAAGTGCAATAATATGCAACAAACTAGCAACACAAATTCAGCCAATCAGAACATACTTGTTGTTTAAAACAGTTGAAGTCAGAAGTTTACATACACTTAGGATGAAGTCATTAGATTTCATATTAGCAAGCTATAGTTTTGTTAAGTCATTTAGGACATCTACTTTGTGCATGACACAAGTAATTTTTCCAACAATTGTTTTCAGAGTTTTTTTTTTTTTTTTTTTTTTTACTTTAATTGACTATATCACGATTCCAGTGGGTCAGAAGTTTACATACACTAAGTTAACTGTGCCTTTAAGCAGCTTGGAAAATTCCAGAAAATTATGTCAAGCCTTTAGGCAATTAGCCAATTAGCTTCTGATAGGCTAATTGAAGTCAATTGGAGGTGTACCAGTGGATGTTTTTTAAGGCCTACCTTCAAACTCAGTGTCTCTTTGCTTGACATCATGGGAAAATCAAAAGATCAGCCAAGACCTCAGAAAAAAAAATTGTAGACCTCCACAAGTCTGGTTCATCCTTGTGAGCAATTTCCAAACGCCTGAAGGTACCACGTTCATCTGTACAAACAATAGTATGCAAGTATAAACACCATGGGACCACGCAGCCATCATACGCTCAGGAAGGAGATGTAGTCTGTCTCCTAGAGAGGAATGTAGTTTGGTGTGAAAAGTGCAAATAAATCCCAGAACAACAGCAAAGGACCTTGTGAAGATGCTGGAGGAAACAGGTAGACAAGTATCTATATCCACAGTAAAACGAGTCCTATATCGACATAACCTGAAAGGCTACTCTGCATGGAAGAAGCCACTGCTCCAAAACCGCCATAAAAAAGCCAGAGTACAGTTTGCAAATGCAATGTCTGCTGGTCTAATGAAACAAAAATTTAACTGTTTGGCCATAATGGCCATCATTATGTTTGGAGGAAAAAGGGTGAGGCTTGCAAGCCGAAGAACACCATCCCAACCGTGAAGCATGGGGTTGGCAGCATTATGTTGTGGGGGTGCTTTGCTGCAGGAGGGACTGGTGCACATCACAAAATAGATGGCATCATGAGGAAGGAAAATTATGTGGATGTATTGAAGCAACATCTCAAGACATCAGCCAGGAAGTTAAAGCTTGGTTGCAATTGGGTCTTCCAAATAGACAATGACCCCAGGCATACCTCGAAAGTTGTGTCAAATTGGCTTAAGGACAACAAAGTCAAGGTATTGGAGTGGCCATCACAAAGCCCTGATCTCAATCCGATAGAAAATTTGTGGGCAGAACTGAAAAAGCGTGTGCGAGCAAGGAGGCCTACAAACCTAACTCAGTTACACCAGTTCTGTCTGGAGGAATGGGCCAAAATTACAGCAGCTTATTGTGAGAAGCTTGTGACCCAAGTTAAACAGTTTAAAGGCAATGCTACCAAATACTAACAAAATGTATGTAAACTGTTGAAAGAAATAAAAGCTGAAATAAATCATTCTACTATTATTCTGACATTTCACATTTTTTTAAATAAAGTAGTGATCCTAACTGACCAAAGAAATGTTTTCTACGATTAAATGTCAGGAATTGTGAAAAACTGAGTTTAAATGTATTTGGATAAGGTGTATGTAAACTTCTGACTAGAGCCCGACTGATATGGGATTTTTGAGACCGATACCAATTCTAGAGAGGGAAAATTCACCGATTACCGATATGGTGGCCGATATATTTAATTTGAGCTGGAATGAAAACAGACCTTTTCTATGTGGATTTTTCACCGATTTTGCACCGATATGACTATGCAAAGGTACTCAGAAGGCTGCTTTCTTAAATGAACACTGAGAAAATAAAGAATAAGTAAAAATACAATAAATAGCTTAATAAACATCAGTACTTTTAGTATGTCAATTGCTGACCATTAATATAAAGAATAAATACAAATAAAACAAATAGCTAAATAAACATCAGTACTGTTTAGTATCAGTCAAATGCTGACCATTAAAATAAAGAATAAATAAAAATACAATAAATAGCTAAATAAGCATCAGTACCGTTTAGTATCAGTCAAATGCTGACCATTAAAATAAAGAATAAATAAAAATAAAATAAATAGCTAAATAAACATCAATATTACTGTTTAGTATCAGTCAAATGCTGACTATATTAATACTGCCGAGTCAAGAGATAAACAGCAGCAGCGGTGTTACACCGTATTCTGCTATACAAGTTCAGGGGAAACTTTCAACCGTGGAAAACCAGACTTCTAAATATTACATTTTATAAATGCAATGACTGGAATTGTTCAGTTGAAGGGGGTACCAAACTGTGAATCCTGAACAAAACAGTTTGGTGAATACATGTTTACACATTAGCTTCCACTCAGCTGATAAGCAATGAAAGTAGCTATGTGGTTAGCTAGTTAGCTATAAGCTCGTTGTCACAGAGAGTAAAAGATGGACGTTGTTTATTTTACTTTCCAGCATTGTGTCTCACCAATTAGGTAACAACATAGCGTGAAATCAGCACTCAGCAGACACAATCCACCACCGCACCGTTGTCTGCTGAGCTGCAAAAAGATGCTCTGATGTTTACCTTTCAATCTGTTACATTACTGACTGCACTGACAAACTGTAGCTGGCTAACAGCAAACAGACATGAGTGACATGGTTGTCAGGGACAAGGTTAATGTTATATCAATTATATTGGAAAGGGAAAATGATGGAGTCATTTTTTATTAAGTTTCCAGTATGTATTTCACGAACTAGTTAACAAATTTCAGAGGCACTGCTGAACTCCGCCCTGTCTGCAGAGCCACAATCAGTTCAGCTCTGTAAACAATTGAGTCGGAGCACGCTCTGCTGGACAAACTACACTATGACACCAATTCTAAAGCATTGTTTTCTGCATTATATGTTCTGAAAAACGTTTTCATATCGGTGCATATCGGTAAACATATACGCCGATACTGATGTATCGGTGAAAGGCTAATATCGGCCGGGCACTACTTCTGACTTCAACTATATATAGCTATGTTTCATGAGATTTTGGACCAATGGGGCTACACAGCACAGAAAATATAGAAACCAAGTGATCAACAAAATATATTTTCTTACTCATGGTTTGTAGCAGTCACGAATGGTTAGGACAAAAACTCGGAACAACATGCATTCATTTTTTATTTTATTTTTTTATAACTTGTCACTTATATTGTGTTGTGCCACAGTGGACCTGGTGTCAAAAGAATGGATCACCCAAAAATTTAAATTTGTTATGGTTTATTCACTTGTCGTTCCATGTATAATTTTTTTCTTTCTTTTTTTTTCTTGTAGATACCTTCAATATTTAACATCCCATCAGTGCTTGTCTTTAAATAATTTTCATCTGATTGCTCCTGCAGAGCCGAATGACGAGAGTGGAGCAAATGTGGACGCCTCTAAGATGTGGCGTGACGACAGAGAGCAGTTCAATCGGCTAGCCAATCAGATTGTGCGCAAATCTCTGGGTCTCTGACTCTCCTGAATACAGACACACACACACACTCTCTCACACTCCTGAACAAGGAGGATTGACTGTTGAACATCTATGAGGATACAAATCCCTACAGAAGAGAAAAATCTCTGTGCTGAGTGTTGTAGGGTACTACCCCCTTACCTCCAACAGTGTGAGAACTTTATTCATACTCTCTTCCCTCTGCCTTGATTGGGTGGATGAGTGGACAAATTGCTTGTGTTGAAGAACATTTTTATACACTTACCAGACAGTGTTCCAGTAGAGAGTCAAGCATCAATCACAGAACAAGTACACAAGGCAGTGATTCACAGGCATTTTGCCCTGCCGGTTTGGTTTTATTTCTGTTATGCCTATTACCTGTCCATAGTTTGAGGTAACCAGTGGAATGCAGCTTTAGTTTGATGACAGTATCCTGATGCATGCTTCAGAGCCTCCTAATACAATGCTTTGTAATGAAAATCATACAAGGTAGTAACTTTACTCTATCAGATTTGTGTTTTATAAACAGATTATATGACTGATCATTTGGGATGATGAAAAAGATTGTGTCTGTGGTTGCAAATTAAAAATGAGTTATAATTAAAAACATTTAATTACATTTAATATGTAACAAAGTTTGAAATTTGGTAATGCACAGATTCAGATTCTTTTCTTTTCAGATGCTACTTTTTGGATTTGTTTAAAGGGATAGTTAATCCAGAAGTTTATTCACACTTTAAGTTTTTCTAAACCCATTTGTCTTTTGTTGTTCAGTGGAAAACCAAAGGAGATGGTAGGCAATAGGCAGTATGTTGGTCTCAGTCCATTCATTTTCATTTATATTTATTCCATACAATAAAAGTGAATGGTTACTGAGGCAGTCATTTTGCTTAACATCTCCTTTTGTGTTCCATGAAAGAAAGTCATATGACTTTGAAATTGCATGAGGAAGAGTAAATGATTACAGAATGTTTTTTTTTTTTGTTTTTTTCGGGTGAACTATCCTTTTTTTTTTTTTTTTTTGATAATTTGTTTCTTGCCCATCATCTGTTCTCAAGGATTAAGAAAAAAAAAAAAATGTTGGTGATTTATGAAATTGCTTCTTTTTTGTGTGTGTGGAAAATCAGTTGCAACCAAAATTGTTTCTGCAGTTTTCATATTTATTTGTTTACTATGTACAAAGAGGACTGACGCTGTGTGCTGCCCTTTCATAGATCGGCACGTTTGCACATTTCCATTTATTGTTTTATTATTATTTTTATTTTATTATATTTTACTTATTTTTTTAGGGGGCACCATTGACAGTGCTGGGTTTTAGACTAAATAGTAAATAACGTACTTTGGAGTTATTTATATAAATGTTAGATATATTAGTTTAAAACTGCACCCAAACTTGTCAGCCAATAATAACTATGTTTTTTTTTTTGTTTGTTTGTTTTTTTTGAGCGACATGTGGGTGGGTAGATCAATGCAATAGTAAAAAAGTAACATTGAACAATACTTTTACAGCATTTATTAATCTTGGTTAATGTTCATTTCTGTTTATAATACATTGTGGAAATTAAAAGTCATTTTCATTAACACAAGTTATTGCATTATAAACTAAGATGAGCCAACAATGAACAATTGTATTTTCATAAATTAACATTGAATAATAAATTCTGTAAGAAAATATATTGTTTATTGTAAGTTCATAATACCTAATGCATGAACTAATGTTAATAAATAGAACCTTATTGTAAAGTGTTAACATAAAATTCAAAGTTTCAAATTCAAGTTGGCCTGATATCGCTTTAGGAGAACTAGAGGTGGACTTAAACCTCAGTCCAGGTTTTTGGATATCAAGCCTGTTTGAGTTGGCAGAGCTCATAGGATTTGCAGAATCTTACTGCATCAGAGGTTGGATATGAAATCCTGTTATTCTTAATGGCATATCAGCTGATGTGGCTCATTATAGGACAGTTGCTTCCGTGTGTATCTGCTTTAAGATCTGGATACCAGAGACCGCATTCTACTTTGATTGGAAAGACCATGTGAGCTGCTCTTCTGTACAATGATTACCTCCTACACTGTAATTGAATGTCAAATATGATGACTGCAGTCATTGCTGGCTAAACAGCTATGCCTCTGATCACCTCCTGTAAATTCATTACTCTCACATTACCTCTCTTGATATTTCTCTCATCCATAAACTGATGGATTTCCCACATTCCTACAAATGGAATGAGCAACTGCTTGGATATCTATAGGAAAGATGCTTGCCATATGACTAGTAGGCTATATCCAATTCAACCAAAATCAACACAGTAACAAAAATTGTGTAAACAAACATGTCCTTAAAATCAAACTGAAATTGGTTATATTACACTGTAAAATCTAATTAGTTGACCTTACTTAGATTTTTCAAGGCAATCAGTTTGCATGCATTGATTTAATTATTTAAATGGTGTTATAACATGTCTTATACAGTATAATGGAAATTATGTCCAGACTCTAGGTTAGTCATATGGCACACTGGACTCTACACAGTACTTCTTAATGCACATAAATCTGCATTTTTGTTAAGTACAATAGGGTAAAGAAGAATGGATTAAATTTAACAGGCTCCAACTTCACCAAAGGTAATACTAATCACCCTCATGGTGACTTCACACAAATCTCAGTTATCAACCAGCTACAACAAAACAACAACAATAGTCATAAGAATTAAAATTAAATACATTTTTAAATAAAAAACGTTCCCTTGTTTTGAGCAGACAAACATAATTTATTCAAGCAAGGGTTTATGGGAATTACACACAGCTGCAATTTTCTAAAGTTAGTAGTACTCAAAACCAAAGTTTAAAGAACTTATGTATTTGAGTTATGATTCCATAATGTGACATCTTTATTAATGACAACTTTAGGATTTAGATAGTAACGGTAACTTAATTAGAACTAGTAAGAATAGTAAAAACTTAAGATTAAGTTGAGTAAAATGTATATATATATATATATATAAAAAATTTATATTACTATTAGTATTTACAGTGTATATAGTATTATTTAATAGAAGTAGGCCAATATATAGTTTTTTCCTGATTAATCGGTGCCGAGAGTTGCTGATCATTTTCTTTTCTTCCTCTGTGTTCCTCTGTGGTTGGCACTGGAGGATTCTGCAGTAAGAACAATTTGGTTCTACAGTATAGCTGTGGCTTCAATACGTGAAATAAAAAAACAATCACTGACTGACAATATTTATCCATATTTTTATCCTCATTTCAAAGCAAATTTGGTTATTTTGATTAGATAAAAATCAAGTGTTAGACAGCACAATGAAAAGAAAAATGGCTATATGGAAACGTACATTGTGTCAATTTCATATCCTGTGAATATTAATAAACAACCTAATCTGGTTATATATACATATATACACCGATCAGTCACAACATTAAAACCACCTGCCTAATATTGTGTAGGTCCCCCTCGTGCCACCAAAACAGCGCCAACCTGCATCTCAGAATAGCATTCTGATATGATATTCTTCTCACCACAATTGTACAGAGCGGTTATCTGAGTTACCGTAGACTTTATCATTTCAAACCAGTCTAGCAATTCTCTGCCCACTCAAACCAGCCCATCTGGCACCAACAATCATCCATGCAATTATCTAATCAGCCAATCGTGTGGCAGTAGTGCAGTATATCAAATCATGCAGATACGGGTCAGGAGCTTTAGTTAATGTTCACATCAGCCATCAGAATGGGGGAAAAATTTGATTGTGGCATGATTGTTGGTGCCAGATGGGCTGGTTTGAATATTTCTGTAACTGCTGATCTCCTGGGATTTTCACACACAACAGTCTCTAGAATTTACTCCAAATGGTGCCAAAAGCAAAAAAACATCCAGTGAGCAGCAGCTCTGTGGACGGAAATGCCTTATTGATGAAAGAGGTCAACAGAAAATGGCCAGACTGGTTTGAACTGACAAAGTCTACGGTAACTCAGATAACCGCTCTGTACAATTGTGGTGAGAAGAATGGCATCTCAGAATGCTATTCTGAGATGCAGGTTGGCGCTGTTTTGGCACTGTTTTATATATGCAGTGTGTGTATATATGTATATATATATATATATATATATATATATATATATATATATATATATATATATATATATATATATATATATATATATACACAGTTGTGCTCAAAAGTTTGCATAACCTTGGAGAATTGGTAATATATGTACATTTTTTAAAGAAAATATGAGTGAGCAGGCAAAACACATTTCTTTTATTTCTTATGGGATTCATATTCAGCTGTAGGTTATAACAGAATGGCACAATCATAAAACAAAACATGGCAACAATGAAAAAAATTAAATGACCCCTGTTCAGAAGTCTGCATACCCTTAGTTCTTAATACTGTGTATTGCCCCCTTTAGCATCAATGACAGCATGCAGTCTTTTGTAATAGTTGTCTATGAGGCCCCAAATTCTTGCAGGTGGTATAGCTGCCCATTCGTCTTGGCAAAATGCCTCCAGGTCATGTAGAGTCTTTGGTCATCTTACATGAACCGCATGTTTGAGATCTCCCCAGAGTGACTCGATGATATTAAGGTCAGGAGACTGTGATGGCCACTCCAGAACCTTCACCTTTTTCTGCTGTAACCACTGGATGGTTAACTCGGCTTTGTGCTTAGGGTCATTGTCATGCTGGAAAGTCCAAGTGTGTCCCATGCGCAGCTTTTGTGCAGAAGAATGCAAATTGTCTGCCAGTATTTTCTGATAACATGCTCCATTCATCTTGTCATCAATTTTCATAAGATTCCCCATGACTTTAGAGCTCACACCCCCCCAAAACATCAGTGAGCCACCACCATGCTTCACAGTTGGGATGGTATTCTTTTCACTATAGACCTTGTTGACCCCTCTCCAAACATAGTGCTTATGGTTGTGACCATAAAGCTCTATTTTGGTCTCGTCACTCCAAATTACAGTGTGCCAGAATCTGTGAGGCGTGTCAAGGTGTTGTCGGGCATATTGTAACCGGGCTTTTTTGTGGCATTGGCGCAGTAAAGGCTTCTTTCTGGCAACTCGATCATCCAGCTCATTTTTGTTCAAGTATCATCGTATTGTGCTCCTTGAAACAACCACACCATCTTTTTCCAGAGCAGCTTGTATTTCTCCTGAGGTTACCTGTGGGTTTTTCTTTGTATCCTGAACAATTCTTCTGGCAGTTGTGGCTGAAATCTTTCTTGGTCTACCTGACCTTGACTTGGTATCAAGCGATCTCCGAATTTTCCACTTCTTAATAAGTGATTGAACAGTACTGGCTGGCATTTTCAAGGCTTTGGATATCTTTTTATATCCTTTCCCATCTTCATAAAGTTCCATTACCTTGTTACACAGGTCTTTTGACAGTTCTTTTCTGCTCCCCATGGTTCAGTATCTAGCCTGCTCAATGCATCCACGTGAGAGCTAACAAACTCATTGACTATTTATACACACTAATTACAATTTAAAAAGCCACAGGTGTGGGAAATTAACCTTTAATTGCCATTTAAACCTGTGTGTGTCACCTTGTTTTTTTAGCATGATCAGTCATATTTTCAAAATCAATGTCAAAATTTCACAATTTCTGCCAGGGTATGCAAACTTTTGAGCACAACTATATATATATATATATATATATATATATATATATATATATATATATATATATATTTAGGCTATAAAAACATTTGAAGATGTTGACTGCATCGTCCATCAACGGTTAAATCTAAACTCAACAAACTGCCCTAACAAAAAATCTAAACTAGCCCCAAACTTGCCTTTGCATCAAATTTGCCGCTTGTTATTTTCACATGCAAATGAACTTTTGATTCGCCGCAAATGCTTGCCAGAAGTTTGCAGCTCTTTGCCAGTAGTGGTGAACCTCCGGCAAACCTTTGACAACTATGGACAATTTGCCACAAGTTTCCCGCAAAGCTCATTTGCATGTGAAAATTATCAGTGGCGTATTTGCTGCAAGTTTGCAGCAAATTTGCCAAGAACTCTCGATTTTCGTAAGGAAGGTTACAAGTTGTTGTTCGAGGGTATCTGCACGAATACGAAGGTAAGTCAATAAAAATGAATTATTATTGAGAGGTTGTGCGTTTAATCAGCAGGCACATATTTAGGTATTAAAGGAACGATCTACAAATCTGTCACCATAAATTGCAAAAATGCAAAAAAGAGGGCACAGTTAACAAATCTGTGAGTTGTACAGTACTTGGTGAAACTAATACTAATAACTAAGTTATCTTCTAAGCATTTAATTGCCTGAACCCACCGAGCAGATACATCTTTTGGAAATTCATGGAAACACAAATCATGGAAAAAAAAGACATTTTCTTTTAGATTTTGCACAAATAGGAACACTGTAGTAGCACTGGTTATTACTGTTCTTTCCAATTGCCGCCATAGTTTCCCCAACTATGACGACTTCCGATTCGCAAATGCGGAAGTGTGAAAAGGGTCCATTAGGATTTGGTTGCACAATAAACTGTATCTGGGACTTTATTCATTTTGGACCCTTGTAACCTATATGTCTGTGCCTACCATAACAAGAAAAGAGTAGTAAAAATGTTTTAACATTCTATGATTCGATTTTAAAAAATATCAACCGATTAATCATTACCAGCCTTTTCCACCACCTTAGTTATTGATATCACCAAAATCCATTTTTGGACGACTTCTGTTATTTAATAAAAATACACAGCTACTTCTAAATGGCCTTTGATCAAGAACCCACCAGACCACTGGACTGGACCATATTACAAAGTGTAGCTTGTAACACGCTCGCTGAACTGATCAAATTCGCTACATGAGAACGAAACTGTGTCCATCTCTCTTGGAATCTCATCAACAGGAACACAAACCCTGCAGTTAGCTGATGAGTTTCCCTGTCTAAACATGTCTGATACTTTACTCACAGTTCTGATAATGAAACATAAATACAGCTCAAAGCACAGCTCAGCCTCAGGGTCAGACGTAAGACCATAACAGCTTTCAAAGAAGAACTAACATGACACACACCTTTCTCTATCACTCCCTTCTGTCTCCACCCTATTAAAAGACCAACATACTGTATGTTGTGTTCTAAATGCTGGTAAGCTGATGTTCCCACTGGTCTCAGTTGGTCTTTTCAGACAGGCATCATGGCTGTGTTACACCACTCCTAAACATTGATCGCATTTCATTCACCCAACCCTGAGATTGACATCAAGTTAGACTTGGATCAATCAACACAACTTTGGTTAATCTGTAACGACCCATCTGACTTGTTTATTTACATTTGATTCCATACAGTATGTAGTTCACAAGACTGTTTTATGTATGTGAGTGGGTGTGTAATGCACTGTTAGTCAATTAAAGCTGTGGTCCAACCATATAATCATGCATAGTTAGGGTAGCAAAATAAAAAGGCATTCCGACTTTTAAAAGGGAGAAAAAATGCTTCCCATATTTTTTGTTTTTGATTTCAAAGGTGTTAATCTACCGCATTTTGGTGCAAATTAATTTGTCACTTGGTAAAATGACTACTTTTACTAATTAAATATTTGTCTTAGTGTTCGTTTCCTGTGTAAGACTGGTAAATCACTCTTCTCTGTTAATGTATTAATAAAATTGACAATTCATGTAATGTTAATAGGTTAATACTTATTCATGAAAACTGTTTCATATTGTTGGGCCTGTGCGGTTCATGGTAAACTTTTATTTTACACTAATTTTGTTACTTTTGTGCAATGTTGGGTCACCACTTGACATCAAGTGTCCTGAAGCAAAACCAGTTGAAAACCACTGCACTAAAACACCACAACATAATAAAGAAATGTCTTTGAATTTATTTATTTTTTGAGGACTTTCTCTGAGACTGCAACAACTGCTTTCTTCTTATGGGATTAAACATTCATTAGAAATGTAATATAGAATTTCAGGTTATAATGTGATTGCTTTAATATCCACTTTATACTACAAGTAAGTTGTTTGTCAAAGGCCATACTGCTCACTGAAGTGTTCTTCCCCTTTAACATCTGCAATGTTCCTAATTTTCTGTCAGCTTTGAAGTGAAAAGCCTTTAAGGTAAAGTGGGGTCAGGTGCGCTGTGTGCTGGTCCTTCAAAGTGTATCCTCAGATCTTGTTTTGGTTAGCTCACAAAACCTGATTAGGAAATCTGCCACTATAATGAGTACTCGTGTTTATCATGCACTCATCTTTAGTCAGCTAATCTTGCTAATCTTAAAATACTGCTCATACTTAGGGTTAGGGATTCTAATAAATACCTAGATTAATGTTGTGGTGGTGCCTTTTGTAGGGAAGAATTTGTGTTTCTCAAATGGAAGACTGTTAAAGACAAGGTGGTACAACCATTTAGTGGCAACAAGCATGGAGTGAGCGTAATTGAGTGTGTTTTCATATCATTCTCTATGGGAGTTGAGCAGTGGACTCATGTGGGGGCATGCGATGAGAGCTTCAAAAAGTTCTCAAAATATCACTGAGCAACAATTTGTTTTCCACAATCGAACACTCTTTCTCCTTCACTGGGAAGCTATAAACGGAGGGTTTTTACAGTACAGACCTCTCAGTAACCTTTAATACCTGCCACCACTAATTAGTCAAAGCCACATTATGTAGTTCATTAGTGGGTTGTCCATCCCAAAAAAAGTACCAGAAGAGGGAGAGTCCGAAACAAAAATACCTGCCCAACTAGGCAGGGATGTAACAGCTATGGACACAAATGATACCGTTTATCATTTATCTTGCCGAGGACAGGTGTGCTGCTCTTCTCTAAGTGATCAAACTTGCAAATTTTTGCATGGTAGAGGAAAAAAAAACCGCACAAATCCCATAGCTTTACACTGAAGGAGGGACTCGAGCCATATGGTTGAGAATAGAGACTTGGGGGTTGACTCTTTTAATTTTGGCCAGTAAGCAACCACCCAGAACACATTTACATTTAAAATTTACAATCAGTGTTGGGTAAGTTACTCAAAATAAGTCATTCACTACAAATTGCTAATTACTTCTCTGAAAAATGTAATTAGATTACTTTAATGATTACTTCATCTAAAAAGTAATCATATGACTAATTATTTTACTTTTACGTTACTTTCTAATTAACTTTTCCTTGAAAAGATTTGGTTTTCCACTCAAATTCAAAATGTCTATATTTCCTCCTCATTCAGTCGCACATCTTTCAGCTGTCGCAGAAACACTAACAGACGAACAAATGAATTCATATTTTAAATGTATTATAAATATTACTTTAGTGCACGTAAAAGTCAGTAACTGTAATCTGATTACAAGAATTTAAAACGTAATGCTTTACTAAATGTAATTAAACAAAAGGTCTTAAGTTGTATTAATTTAATTTAGTTAAAGATAACACAATTAAATGTTATGGAAATTTGTGATGAAATTGAAATGCGTAAATCTTAAATATGGGCTAAAATATTTGTATTATTAAAATACTAGTGTAAAATATTAGTATTAATATTAGGCACTTGTAAAAAATGTTGCATAGTGAGGATTTCTTCAAAAATAATGCCATAAAAAGTTTTAATTTATCAGTTTATGTCAAACAAAGTCCAGTAAACATAAAAAAAGCTGAACTAATATATGGTGTGACCACTTTTGCCTTAAAAACAGCACAAATTTTCCTAGGTACACCTATGTCAAATTTTTCTTGGTTGTTTGTAGATAGGATGTTCTAAGCTTCTTGGAGAATTTGCCACAGTTCTTTTATCTATTTAGGCTGTCTCAATTGTTTCTGTCTCTTCATGTAATCCCAGACTGACTCGATATTCAGTGGGGGGTTTTGTGGGGGCCATGCCATCTGTTGCAGGGCTCCCTGTTCTTCTATTCTATTATATTTGCATAAAGAATGTTTAGGAGTCTAAAATGTATATTTCCTTTTGACACACAACTGTGTGAATGTATAAATAACCATTTTAAACATCTTGTAAAACATCTTGTGTGCCTTAGACTTTTGCACAGTACTGTGCCATATATATATATATATATATATATATATATATATATATATATATATATATATATATATATATATATATAAACTGATGTCCTGATGTGTGTAATTTTTTCGATGTTTAAATATGTTCTCCTATCCAAGCTTAATATGTAGAAATAGCTGTAAGTACACCATTAGTAGCTTGTTTTTCCTGAAAGTGTAAACACTGTGGCTCTGTAGCGCTTTGCATATTTGCTGTTTGTTTGAGTGACCTTCCTGCCCAACCAGAGTGAGTTTAGCGCAGGATTATCTTTTTTTTTTTTTTTTTTACTACCAATCACAGACGGAGGGTGTATTCATAAATCTGCTTTTTATTTTTTTAAACTTTATTTTTGTAGTTCAATTTAGTGATGCTAGTGGTGCAGAAATGACACACTTTCAAAAAATACTGATTATTCATTAGAAAGGGGAATCTTGAATACAGATTCGTAAAGGTCAGCAAGAGAAAAATATAGAGTGAAAACCAGATCAGAACACTCAGAGAGGGAGAAATTAAAACTGAGGTAGAAAGAGAGGGAGGAGGGGTTATGAAGGAATGAAACTGAGATTAGGACCTCAGGAAATCTCTCTTTCTTTCTGTCTGCCTCTGTACCTCCTTCTGAGCCCCTCCTCTCTTGTGTTGACATGGTTTCATTTGAATGTCTCTCTAAATACACCACTTCTCCCCCTGGAGCCCTCAGTTGTAGTTCTGATCTGTTAACATGCTCATTTGATCCTACAGGTGACAGGTGATTTGCCTGCTGCTGTCTGGACACCTCTGCACACCTGAAGAAGGGGGGAAAGCACATGCTTGTGGATGTTTGACTTTGATTACAGCTTTCAGACAGTATTTGACTCCAGCTCTTCCAAAGTGCTTGTTAATGATTAGCGTTTAGGTGGATGAGGAAGGAGGGAGAACATAACATTTTGATTTAGTCCTTGTGTGTAGGTTTGCGGTTTAATAAAATGTTACACTCTGTTTGGCCTTCATATATATCTCTGAATTTTGAGTCTGAAAGGACCTTAGGAAGTAGCTAATGGCTTGTTGATTTTCAAAATTAAACTATGAGGGACACAATCCATTCTGGACAGTTTAGGTAACAAAGGATACAGGACATAGAGGCATCCTGAACAAGATTCTTGACCAAAGTCTTGCGGACAACACTGGACCAGCCTGAATTTGAGTTTACGATTTTGGAAAAAAATTTGTGGCCAATCAAAGTTTAGTGAGGTTTCATCATTCGACAAATCAACAGCTAATGGAACAACGACAGACTTTGGTGCCACCATCATTGCTACTTCCAATGCAGTGGTGTCTGCTGCTTCTTCCATTGACAGGAGGTGTGACCGTAATGCCATGGAAACCGTGTACAGGTAAGGTACATGCACATAACTCTAATGCAGGGGTCTTTGGGAACAGCTAATTATTCTTTGATCTCAAACACATTTTTGTGAAAAAATTTAAACATACTTTAAACGCACTTTATACTAGGTGTCTTTAACTACTATGTACTGTACTTTAGCATTTGATACAATGTACTTATTATGTACACAAGTGTTGTTGCATTGTACTAACATTTAAAGTACCTGCATTTAATTACATCTGTAGTTACACTGTTAACCTTGCCCCTAACCCTAACACAATCCTTACCCTAAACCCTAACCCTACCCCTACTTCCAAACCTTCCAGTACCGAAACTCAGTAGCATCAAATGTGTGACATCTTGTGAGAATTTTGCAGAACAGCATGTTACACAACAAGTACAATGTATTGTATGTATTTTAATGTGGTACATAATAGTTCAAGTCAGTTCAGCTACAGTTAATGTTTCATTGTTCCTCCCTCTATCAGCAAAAGGGTTCTTGTACACTTCTACTTTAATAAACTGTAAATTTTCAAAGCAAATGTTGAATAATGTATAAATTCTGTTCTGTTTATCTATGATTGAGTCATAGAGCTATTACCTGTTTATCTCTCTATCCGCAGACACCAAGAAAAAAGTGACTTCCTTACTAATCAAATTCTTCAGATTAGATATGGTCCAGATTTAAACGGTCTTCAATGAGATTGTACATCCCTAATCTGCTTAGAAAGCTCTTGTCTGTAGCCTAAACCTTTACCTTTAACTTAACCTTAACAGTTTTTAATGGAAAAGCATTGTTTGAATCTGCCATGTGGACCATAACTATGTCACAGAGGTTTAATGACACTAAATGGAAAAAGAAAAAATATGTGTACACAAGACTGGTTGTGTATTGTAGAATGTTCAGCTGGCAGACACTTGTTCTCTGAAATGAAATAATTTAAAACTCTTCCCAAACTGTATGGCATCCCTCTGGCTTAAATTCCACAACAGTGATAAAAGGAATGTACTTAAACAAATGAAAAAATAAAAAAAATGTTCAAATGAGTTCAATGACGAAAAGACTGCAAAAGCAAATTCCTTCAGTGGTATTTAAACCTTTGCTTTATATGTGAAGTCCATAATTAGGCGAATGACCTCAGCTAATGGACTGTTATTACAATCTATAAACTTACAAGCTTTAAATACCACAATGATGTGGATGAACCAAAGAATGCAGAAAATGTTTAGAAAATTCACAAAACTGTATTGTGGTCCTGAACTTCTAGGTGGGGCATACAGTACATTGTGCTGCATTGTGAATATTAATTCTCATTTAAATTCTCATCATGACTAAAATTAGTTCTCATTTGAAACATAATTATCAAGTCATTCTTTAATTTGCAGTTTGGAAAAGAATAAGAAAACCAAGCAACACATGCATATTAGTTGCATATGTGTCTATGCTGTTATTCAAAATAAATGTTATTTATTTTAGATTATTTATTTATAACCTGGGATACCTGATAAATATTTTGTCTTTTCCGCTCTCCTCTGTATACTTTGCATGGAGAACAATTTGCATATTTTGAGAGATAAACTAAATCAAGAGCTATTCCCATCCACAGATCCAAACATACAGAAACTAATCAGACTATTAAAGGGATAGTTTACCTAAAATGAAAATTCTCTCATCATTTACTCACCCTCATGCCATCCCAGATGTGTATGACTTTCCAGGATGTTTTATGCTGGTTTGTGCTGGTTGGGTGCTTGTCTACCTAGTGGACCAGTAGAGACCAGCACCCAAAACAACATTCTAGTGACCAGCTATGCTTTGACTTTCTTCTTCAGCTTCTTTTCATGCAGTTTCTCTCTTCCTCCTCTTCAGATCTCCGTCCCATGGACCTGTTGTCTTGGGTACTGCCCCATAATGGGGAGGCTCTGTCTGGGGTTCGTATGGTGCAGGAGGGAGGTGCTCGTGGGGTGCAGGTCTTCAGTCCTACACAGGCTCTGACCTTTCCATCCTCTCAGCTCTTCATTAACTGCCCATTCTTTCCTGCAGAATTCTCTGTAGTTGCCACTGTGAAAGTGCCTCACACCAGAGTGAAGGTAGGCCTAAACTCACATGGACATTCAAAACCAGAACTACTCAAATGCTCAGCTCTGCAAAGTGCCACGTTCTTGTTTCTCAGGTCAAGTTAATCACAATTGGAAGTCTCAGTAATTGCAAATTTCCTCTTTGAGAGTAGCAATTTTACTTCAAAACAAGCAGGGTCAAATTCGGGTGAGTTAAATTAAAGGGTTCATATCATGAGGAATCAAATTTTCCTTGATCATTTGAGATTAAATGCATAATTTTACTATGAAACTAGACTTTACATTTCAGAACTCAAAACGTTTATTGAAACTAAGCTGCAGTAATCGCTTGTTCCATGCTTCTATAAAACTTTCTGACATCAGACAGATTAATAGATTGGAGCACAAGCACACATAACCACTCACATTTGCTCATCGACTCATTGAGAAACTTTGCCTTAGTAAACACTGTGAGGTCCTAAGGATGCAGTAGGATAGATATTCCTAAACAGCAGAAGAAACAATGGAAGTAAAAAGTGTAGAAAGTTCACCAAACCTTGTGCTGTGTGTGTAGAACTTGCTGCTCTGCACAGCCTTCTAAGGAATCCTTTAGAAACTTGCAGCTGAAGTTTATTTTTAACAATGTCCCTGATGATTTCAATCTGATCTTAAAGGGAAAGTTCACTCAAAAATGAAAATTCTCTCATTATTTACTCACCATCATGCCATCCCAGATGTGTATGACTTTCTTTCTTTTCCTGAACACAAAGATTTTTTAGAAGAATATCTCAGCTCTGTAGGTCCATACAATGCAAGTGAATGGTGGCCAGAACGTTGAAGGTCCACAAAGCATATAAAGGCAGCGTAAAAGTAAAACATACGATTCCAGTAGTTTAACCCATGTCTTCAGAAGCGATATAATAGGTGTGGGTGAGAATATTTATGTCCTTTTTTTACTATAAATCTCCACATTCACTTTCACTTCCACATTCTTCTTTTGTTTTTGGCGATTCACATTCTTAGTATATATCGCCACCTACTGGGCATGGAGGAGAATTTATGCTAAAAAAGGACTAAATATTGATCAGTTTCTCACACACACCTATCATATCACTTCTGAAGATATAGATTTAACCACTGGAGTCATATGGATTACTTTTATGCTGCCTTTATGTGCTTTTTGGAGCTTCAAAATTTTGGTATCCATTCACTTGCATTGTGAGGACCTACAGAGCTGAAATATTCTTCTAAAATTCTTCGTTTGTGTTCAGCAGAAGAAAGAAAGTCATACACATCTGGGGTGGCATGAGGGTGAGTAAATGATCAGAGAATTTTCATTTTTGGGTGAACTATCCATTTAACAGACTGTGCACAACATTTCAGCACTGATTGTTTTGTGATCTTGTCGAAATGTAATACAGGCTTTGCAAATAGGCTATTATTTAAAATGTTGCAGTTTATAACAACACTGGAGCTGACATCAAACTTGCAGCTGGCAGTAAATTGCATGCGAAGGGGGCATTACTAAAAGGCACTGCAGCAAAAAATATTTTAAGGGTCAGAAAAATGGTCATGAAAAAAGTATTATGTCTTTATGCCTAGCTCTTGAATTGTGAATGAGCCAAATGAAAGACAACCTGATTGTCCTTCTGGTCTTTCTAAATTCATACTATCATTCCATATCTTTCAGAGAAATGAGTACTTATTTGCTGTGGTTAAGGAGGATGGCGATCAACTCCTTCTTGGCCTACGTTTCTCTAAAAACAAAGTCCATCTCCTCTACCAGGACTCAACGGGGAGGGAGCGTCTCAGCTTTAAAAGAATCCGGCTGGCAGACAACCACTGGCATAGCATGGTGTTATCCATCAGCGGCTATCATGCCACCCTCACCCTGGACTGTGGCATCCCACTGGAACTGTGAGTCAGTCAGCAGGGCAGTGGAAAGGTCCAATAAACTCTGTTTTTGTCTTATTTATACAGTATGTCCTACTAAACTTTTTTGTTTTGTACATATACATTTAAAGATGATTTGTGTAATAAAAAAATAAATTAGAAAAAAGTATTGCATCTATGCAGTCAGTAAGCCATTTGTAGGTTGATTTCACATAAAAGTGTACAATGTGGCGCTATCAAAACACTCCTCTGTTTGTTTGGGCGGCCCATCCATCCTTACATAGCAACGTTGACTCAATCAAAGGTGTGACTTTGGGATGGGACTATCTGTTTGTAGTTTGGGCGTAACATATTGAAGGACTAGTCCATTTAAAAAAAAAATAAATAGCTAATAGAGTTATTTCATTTGTAGTCCTAAAACCAAGAAGAAAAATAGCATTTTCGAGCCATGGTTCCCCTTTGGAATTACGTTTTTAGCAGTTTGTGATTTAGGGTTAAGAGATAGTAGGCCTTACTTGAACAAAAAAGTGCATGCGGTAGCTTGCGATGAACTCTTGAGCAATTAGCTGCAGGATGCAAATTAATATTAAAGAGAAAAGTAGGTGATATGTAGAATGGTGCATGATATTTGTTATTTCTAGCAGTGGGATCTTTTCAGCTACAAAAATAATAGAGTTACCATTCAAAGTTGAGCTCTCTGAGTAATGTACTTCCACTGATGGGTTTCAGGGTTCATAAACAGCCATTCCCCTCTGATCTGAGCACTGATGGCTCCAGGTTCCACATTGGAAGTCGAAAGCAGTGGAAAGGCCTATTCTCTGTGGGGGTTTTTTTCTTATAATTTCGCTAATTATTATGCTTAAAACACATTAGCATACATGCTAACATACCTGTTGGTCAAATAATGATCTGTCTTCCTATTGCTTAAGGGTTTACTGCGCCAGCTTGTCCTGTTGCCTGGATCAGACGCAACTTCTCGTGTTTGTCCCTCTTCCAGACCGTCAATGGTTGAACTTTCAGTCCCAGCAATTTTGTCAGACTTGCCTGTCAAATCCCCAATGAATGATGTCCTCCTTCCTCCATATGGTAAAACAAACATTTTCAATATTTAAGACTCCCAAGTAATCAAAATGGTTGTTTTGGGGCTTTAAGTCTATGTCTGTTAGCTTTGAGGTCATATACAGTATATGTTAGTGTAAAGCCATGTTAAAGGGATAGTTCACCCAAAAATAAAAATTCTCATAATTTACTCACCATCATGCCATCCCAGATGTGCATGACTTTTTTTCTTCTGCTGAACAAAAACTAAGATTTTTAGAAGGATATCTCAGCTCTGTAGGTCCATACAATGCAAGTGAATGATGGCCAGAACTTTGAAGGTCAAAAAAGCACATAAAGGCAGCAAAAAAGTAATCCATATGACTCCAGTGGCTTAATGTTCCCGTAGGAAGCAATATGATAGGTGTGAGTGAGAAACAGATCAATATTTAATTCTTTTTTTTACTATAAATTCAACTCCCTGCCCAGTAGGTGGTGATATGCACAAAGAATGTGAATTGCCAACAACAAAAGAAAAGAATGTGGAAGTGAAAGTGGAGATTTATAATAAAAAAATTATTGTTTCTCAGTCACACTTATCATATTGCTTTTGAAGATATGGATTTAATCACTGGAGTCGTATGGATTACTTTTATGCTGCCTTTATGTGCTTTTTGGAACTTCAAAGCTCTGGCCACCATTGAGTTATTCTTCTAAAAATCTTCATTTCTGTTATGCAGAAGAAAAAACGTTATACACATCTGGGATGGCATGACTGTGAATAAATTATGAGTGAATTTTAATTTTTGGGTGAATTATCCATTTATGCTAGTGTTAAACAGATATAGACATTTACAATTTACAGTCAACGGATCAAACATATTGATGACTCATCTTGCACTCATGGGCTTATCTAAATTTTCTAGAATGAGAACAATGCCTTCCCCAAATACCACCTACATCTGACTAGCAATAGCAAAGCATGGTTCATGGCTGTGAGTTACATTAAAGGCCATTGGCTATTATTATTATTATTATTATTATTATTATTATTATTATTTTAAGGTTATACACCATCACCGGAAAGAAATCTAGGGATCTTTAATACCAAATTAAGGTAAATATTGAAATGAGTAGCAAAATGTAATTTGATACACATATATATAGAATTGAAGGCATGGTGATATTTAAAACAGAAATTCCTTGTTAAACATACCAGCATGGCCAAAGCTAATACTGAGTAACAATGAACCATTGCAAAATAATTTTTTTATCATGATTGGAGCCATGGACAACATTTTTAGGAGAAGAACAGATCTGTGATGTAAAAGACCACACTGATGATATATCAGTCATGGACTGATTGAGTTATCGTCCCAAACTAAACACCTGACACTTGTTTCGCTCTGAAAATGAAAACAGCTATTTCACCTCCTGTAGTGAGCTCTGTCAGTGATTGAGTGAGTGCTTGTAGTGATGAGGTTTACACTGGCATAGATCTCGGGCGTAGCAAACAATGCAGTGTTTATATATTCCATATTGTAAATTCAAATTAGCTAATGGCAACTTTGATCTAAATTACACATGAAATACTTTGACACCCTCCACAGACTGAGCTGACATGGTTTCTTGTTTTCCACTTTAAGCCTGATATGATGAATGGTGTTATTTAACTGAGACTGAGAGATTTTGTTTATTGTTTCATATCAATATCCATTGCAAATTGTCTTCCAATTTTGTTAACGTGTCAAAAAGCACATTTTACAAATCCATTAATCACACACCAAAAAGAATCTTGTAAATGCAGCACATTTTAATATGTAATTCAGCAAGGAATAATTGAAACTCTCCATTCTCATCCCAATGTTCAGAGACTGAGGTCCGTGTAACAATGGGATCTAAACCAGCATGTACTGGGGCAGAGCAGGGACAACTCTGGTTTGACACTTTAAAGAGGGGCCTCTTCCTCTGTGATGGTGCATACTGGCATTCTATGTTGCAAGGTAGGAACACTGAAGATATTTTGTAAAAAATAAAATAAAATAAATAAATAAATAAAAAATATTTTAGCTTTAAAAATTAGGAAATGTTTAATTTTAACATTAGCCAATTAATGCCCCAATTTTTAAACGAATCTAATTAGTTGAACTTAGATTTTTTTTTTTAAGGCAATCAGTTTGCATGCTTTTTTTTTTTTTTTTTTAAGTAAACATACTTGTTTGGCTCATGTAAACTGAACGTAATTTTTAAAGTAACGTTAACTAGTTACAAGTAAACTTAACTCATCTGTGATTAAAGTATCATTGTTTCTATTTAAATATTTAAATTGAGTTACAGCACGTCTTACACAGTATAAGGGAAATTATGACGGGAATCTTGGTTAGCCTGTACATTTCCAAAATCTTAAAAAGATAATCCCAATCACGATATCAAATGCCTTTTCGGCATCAAGTGAGATGGCAGCGACCGGAGACTGATTATTCGCCACTGACCACATGATATTGATGAAACGCCTAATATTATCAGAAGAACTACAGCCCCGAATAAACCCCACCTGATCTATATGTATAAGAGATATCATAATGTTTTTTTTTTTTTTTTTTTAGGTTATTTTAACGTTTAGCTGGATCAGGGAAATTGGACGGTAACTCTTACACTCGCTTGGATCTTTGTTCTTTTTAAGAATCAGACTGATCCAGGCTTGCATCATGGTTGGCGGAAGCTTTCCATTCTTTAATGATTCTGTATAAACTTCTAGCAAAAGTGGAGCCAGTTCTGTAGCATAAGATCTAAAAAATTCAGCGGCAAAGCCATCTGGCTCCGGAGCCTTGCCTGAAGGCAAGGCCTTAATTACCTCGCCAAGCTCCTCCAAGGTTATCTCAGAATCAAGATAATTTTTTTGCTCGGCCATCAGTTTAGGAAGTTCTAATGGTTCCAGAAAGTTTCTAATATCCTCATCAGTAGACGAAGACGTGGAACTATAGAGATCAAGATTGAATTCTTTAAAAGCATTATTAATATCAATGGCTGAGGTAAATATTTCACCACCAGCAGATTTCACTGAGGGAATGGTCTTTTATATATCTAGCCAGAAGTTTTCCTGCCTTGTCCCCCGACTCAAAGTATGACTGTCTTGCCCTGAATAGCCAAAACTCCACCTTCTGCGACAAAATAGTATTATATCTGTATTTCAATTGGGTCAATTCTCTGAGGCCATCAGAAGACATTCGGCATTTCAGCTCTGCCTCTGCACTTTTAATATTCCCTTCCAACTCCACGAGTTCTTGTGCTTTGGATTTTTTGGTGAATGTGGCATACTGTATGATCCGACCCTTAAGAACCACCTTAAGTGCCTCCTAAGCCACGGCCACAGAGGATACTGAGGACCAGTTGGTCTCCATATAAACATATGATTTCCTTTTCTCCATATGTGGCAACACCTCTAAACTCACCAGGGCATGATATGAGACTAAAATGTCTCCAATTGAGCAATCAACAACAGATGAAATGAGGGACTTAGACATAAAAAGAAAATATATTCTAGAATAAATCATATGGACTGATGAAAAAAATGTATAGTCCCTACCAGATGGGTTCAAAAGTCTCCAAATATCTGTAAGACCAAGATTTTTACACATCCTGTGAAGCGTCAAGGTTGCTCTAGGGGACTAACACACTTTTGCTTCACTATGATCAAGGACTGAGTCCATCAAAAGATTAAAGTCTCCTCCAAATATTATATCATGAGGGGTGCCAGCAGCTTGCAACATCCCTTCAAGATCTATAAAAAAGCCCAGATCATCAACGTTAGGTGCGTAAATATTAACCAAAATAAGACTTTGCCCCTGAATTTTAGCTAAAACAATAATGACTCTTCCTAATTTATCTTTAATCTGTTTGAGACATTTGAATTATAGATGTTTACTTATCAGTGTAATGACTCCCCTGCTCTTACTTGAGTCAGCACTAAAGAAAACATATACACCCCATATCTTCCCAAATTTTTCAGCTTGCTGCAGGGAAAGATGCATTTCTTGAAGAAACACTTCACATATTTCTTAACCTTCCTTCTTTTTATGGGGTGCTACAACCCATTCACATTCCATGTGGAGAGAGACAATCCACTCATATTAACACGACATTTTGACATAATAGAAAAAATAGATTGTGTGTCAAAAACAAAATTATAAAGACCACATTCCAACATTAGTGCAACAATCAAACCCCAAACTACCCCCCGAACCAAACAAATAGAAAAAAGAAAAACTTGTGCATTAACCCCACGCACAACAGCGCCAACTGGCGTCCATCCCTCTAAACTCAAACAGTCCATGTACACCTACGAGAGCCCCCGCGACAACTTTGCCATCGGATTGCTCAAGTCCGGTGTTTCTATACAAATTTTGTGAGACAGAATTTCACAACAAAAGATAATCTATAAAACAAACTGCAGCCAATAGACTGAATAAACACAAAGAATGTGTAGATTCATCCACATAATCATCCGCTAGGCGGAACCAGCAAAAAAAAAAAAAAAAAAGGTGCTCAGTTTCCTCGGACTGTCAAACGAATGTTCAGTGAGCCGGCCCATTCGGCTGCTACATGAGTGCAACAAATGACCTAATCACTCCAATGACTTTTAAGAAATACTCCACAAAACAAACTCAAGCCAATAGGAGGCATAAGCACAAAGAACATGCAGATTCATCCACACAACTGTCCCTAAGAAGTGTTACTCCACAAAACAAACATCAGCCACTAGGCGGAACCAGCACAAAAAGAAACTAAAAAGGCGTTCAATTTCCTCGGACAGTCAAGTGAATGTTCAGTGAGTCGGTCCACTCGGCTGCAACATGAATACCACAAAATAACTTCCTCACTCCACTGACTTTATGAAGGGGACATGTGAATGTTTTACGGCCATCCTTAGCATCTATTCTCAATTTGGCAGGTAACATCAGTGCAAAAGCGACCTTCCGTTGATGTTAGAGTTTCTTGCATTCCTTGAATCGATCACGTTCTGTCTTGTTGAATTCGCAATGTCTGGGAACAAGAAAATGCTGTGGTTCTTCCAAGAAAGCCTTTCTTTACTCCTCGCCTCACGTAACACGAGATATTTATCAGATGATCTCAGAAATTTGGCCAGAAATGATCGGGGCCTGTCTCCCTCAGCAGATCACTGAGCCGGAACTCTGTGAGCTCTCTCGATTTCCAGCTTATGGGCTGCTATGTTAAGCAGACTCGGAAAAAGCCCGTCCTGACCCATCCTGACCCTCTTCGGCCTTAGGAATTCCAACAATACGGATGTTATTCCTACGGTTCTCCAAGTCCTCCAACTTCTCCCAGACACGCTCCAAATCCACCGTAGTCGCTAGTGGATTAGCAGATAATTCCCTCTCCAATGACTCCAGGTAATCGATCCGTTTCTTGACATCCCCCACTCTTGAAACCATCTCAGTGAATTTCATCTCCATGGCAGTGATCGATCTATGTATTACAGCAAGATCCTCCAAGTCAGCAACGTCCTTCGTCAGCATTGCTGACATGTTCAACATTTCTTGCCGAATATCCCACACTTCCCCGACCAAATCGGCTCCCTGGCTCGGGGCCTGCTGCTCGGGGGTGTCAGCTTGAGCACGTAAGTGTCTTTTAATGTCTCCAGAGCCTGAGGATTTTGAAATCTTTGACATATTGTCCTCCTAGAACATTTTATGACATTAATAGTGTTTAAACTAGCAAAGTGCGCAGAGCTCGACGTTCACACCTCGCATGGAGTCCATGTTCCCCTTGCGTACCGGTAAAATAAAAAAATCTTGTTTTAGCGCAGTGGTTGATTGACAGGTAGCTACTTTCACCAAAGAATTCCCGGGTTTCACCAGACTTGCGCTTGGGGAGTCAAAAATATTATTAGGCCTATCTACTGTCATGTATATTCCATTATAATGGATGCTACGCCCCTCAATGTACTTATAAATTTAAAACATAAATTTTACAACTCGGTCCGTGAAAGTGACGGATAAATATTTTCTCTAGAGCAACCTCTGCTTTAACCCATATCTCCAATCTTGTTTCAATAATTGGATGCCAGGTTTGCCAACTCCTGACTTTCAACCTACACTGTGAATGTTTGAATGCAAGTAATTCTACTTTTTCTTGCCACTGTATTTACAGAGCATGAATAAAACTGAATTAATGAATTAAACTGTTATATGTTCAATCTACAGAGAAAGACAGACTAGACTATGTAGACGATTACCAAGACCTCTACACCACCTCAGAGACGCTGGATATTGAACTTTTTCAGATCCCTTCTGTTGGGTTGTTTGCTGCAATGGCTCACCGAGCCACTAAACCAGGCTCTGCCATCTATCGCTGGAACCATGGCCACTTTCAGCTCTACCAAAACATCAGCACCTTCAAGGCCCAGGCATGGAAACAGTTCACTATAGGGAGGAAGGTGAGACAGGGTGATAGTGTTTAGGGATGAAGGGTTATGGTAGTAGTATATCATTCTTGTCCTGTCAAATAGGTCTACTATAGATGTCTTAAAGATCTTTGTGCTGTGTTTTCACATGTTTTTTTAACTGATGGAGTAAATCTGGGCCAAAAAGCAGTGTAGAGGCTGAGAAAAGTCCTTGTGATTGGACAAATCTAAAGAGGGTCTAAATTAAAGTCCTAGTAGAGCTGAACATGCACCTACCAACCACTTTTTCAACGGCCTTGGTTCCCGAAGTGTTTTGCCCATTCATTTCCTCCATAGAGGCTTTGTGATGGACTGGCAACCTGTTCAGTGTTTTCCTGCCTTAAACTCTAGGTACCTCAGATAGGCTCCAGCACCCCCGTGACCCTACATAGGATAAGCGGCTATATAAAATGGATGGATGGATGGAAAAATACATTCTTCAAGAAAACATTTTAAGCCATGAACCAAACCATCTAGCTCTGAGATGAATCACAAAATGTAAAATTTTGAAGCAAAAAAGTAAATTAAAATGAGACAAAAGACAAAGGTAAAAGACTGTGTACTTAGCATCTTTTTTGAGGGAATGAACTACTCATCCAATGAAACATTGTTAATGAGGTAAATCAAATCCAAAATATAAAATTACTGGTTTATAGTCATTGATTAGAAGTATTAAAACAAGATTGTTAAAGTTTATTGCAAAATATTCAGATATATACAAATATATAAGTAGTTTGTAACTTCGGAGAGACGACTCAATTACGTCATCTGCAATGGTTCATTGAAGAGGGTGGTCGCTGCTGGGCTCTTTTGCCTCGATTTGAACAGCAATGGAAACAGCAACTTCTCCGATTGATGGATCTCTCTTGAGGATTATGGGTACTGTAGTTCTTCACCTGGAATTCAACTATTAAACACGATTTTATAAAAAGACCTCTCATTGATTTGTGGCTTCTACAGAAGCATACATATCATCGCATAACATCTCATGGTCTGTCTTGAAAGGTTTGCTAAAAGTGTCTTTCTCTATAGATAAAATGAATAGCATTTTTACTTCTTGAGCCCTACTGTTTCGCTCTATATTGTTAAACAGGCAAAGGTTGTGAGGTGCAGCTGTAGATAGCAGTGATTGGCACTTCATTAGGAAAGAATTATAGCCAAAAAAGCCCAAGGCAAATGTGAGGGAGACTTATAGTGAGGAATGAGGTAGGAACAGGTAAGAACTGAGAGTGGTTTTAGGGATAGACTTGGTTTAGTTCCATGAGCGGTATCTGAACATTTTCCACTCAGTCATGCACAGAACCACAGATAATAGACTCTACATTGCACAGCTGGAGACAGATGTCTTTTGATGTGGTGTTTCTTACACTAGGTACAAACGTATCCAATAAGTCTAAATCGCTAGTGCACTCAATCACAGAAATTAATTTTGTCTGATGCTGAATGAATCATTTTTACACTTCTGTCTGTCTGCAGTGTAATTGTTTAGTCTTAATTATGGCACAAAGTTCTGGAATCATAAAGAATAGGAAATCTAAAAGAATAAAAGTTCTTTGTTGAAACCTGCAGTGCCTTACGACTATCATCATTATTATGTCATGGAGTCTGTATTTATGTTCTAAATTTAGAGTGCTGGATTCAAGATAGTCAAATAAAAGACTGACTGATAAGAGTAACTTTATCTCTGTTTTTCTGTATCAGGCTCATTTATCTGTGTGTGTGTGTTGTATATGCGCCAGATGTTCCTGGCAGTGTCGAACTCCGTGGGCCCAGCGGATGGAGAGCGAGAGATGTCTGTGATCTATAGGTGGAGCAATAGGAGGCTGAAGTTTGTGCATTATCAGACATTGGAGACGCACAGCGCTCGTGACT
Organism: Myxocyprinus asiaticus; assembly: GCF_019703515.2. Lineage (NCBI taxonomy): Eukaryota > Metazoa > Chordata > Actinopteri > Cypriniformes > Catostomidae > Myxocyprinus > Myxocyprinus asiaticus. The sequence goes on along the minus strand of NC_059352.1, from coordinate 43,585,600 downwards.
GGGAGGCCTTCCATATCAATAGTGAAGCTTTTCTAGCTGTGGCCAATCACAGAACAGGTAATGCAGTGGTCTAGAGACATTTATATACAATAGTTGTACTGCTTATGAGACTGTCAGAATACTCCAAACAGAAATTTAAAGGAACTGTTCACCAAAAGAAATGTAAATTAATTCTCACCCTTAGGTCATTCCAAACCTGTATGACTTTCTTTCTTCCATGGAACACAAACTAAAAAATTTTGAAGAATCTCTGAGCTACTTTATTCCACACAATGAAAGGATATTGTGACCAAGGACTGTCAGGCTCCAAAAGGGCAAAAAAGAACCATAAAAGTAGTCCATATGACTCGTGCTATATATAAATAATGATAGCTTTGTGTGAGTAACAGACTCAAATTTAAGTTATTCAGTGAAAATCTTATCTTCCGCTGTAGCTCTCAAATCTCATTTGTGCATGAGCATTTTCAGACTTGGCATGTGGTTTAAATAGGTGCATGTGCAACTGAGATTTGAGAGCTATCATATGGCTTCAAAAGACTGAGAATATAGCTCATATAGAATATAGTCGCATGGACTACTTTTGTTGTGATATTTTTTCGTCTTTTTAAAGGAATAGTTAATCCAAAAATGAAAATTCTGTCATCATTTACTCACACTTATGTCGTTCCAAACCCATATGACTTTCTTTTTTTGCTGAACACAAAAGGAAATCGTTTAAAAAAATTTCCCATTGGCTGAATATCAAGTGATCCACTTTGCACAATGCTTAATAAGACACACAAAAGTTTCAAGAAAGTAGATCATTTGACGTTCAGCATATATTAAGTCTTCTGGAGGCATGCAATCACATTGTATGATGGATAGACCATAATTTAAGTTGTTATTTACTCTAGAATCAAATCACATCATTAATCAAGTACTGTACATAAACAGTGCTGAAATCAAATATGACAGCCAAGTTGATAACATAAAAGCTCATTGGTTCTTAAGTGTGTCGTGACCAAACGTCATGCCGCAACCTCACTGGTTCTTGTGACATGATGCCATGACATTTGGTCTCAAGAGTTGAGACACAAGAATCATTTGCCATTTTTCTGAAGAACACCCCATTGCTTGGGCCAGTGTTGCTGTTTTGGGCTGGACGGAACACTCAAACAAACAGCGCAATGCTTTAAAAAACCCACAGAGCCACCATGTTTACACTTTTGGCTGAAATTAGCCTATGAGTGGCTCACTTATAGTTGTCTATCTACATTCAGCTGGGAAGAAAGGATTTTAACATAATAAAAATAAAATACAAGCACCACTTTTAAGTCTGAGAAGACACATACACTCAAAAAATTGCTCTTTGGCTGAACTTGATTTAATCATGGACAGTGGTTCCAGGTGTTTGAAATGAGTTTTCTTAACTTAAAATTACAATGTAATCTCAATACAAACCCTTCAACGTAATTCAAAGAAATGTATTTTATTTCTTTATGTACTGATTAGTCAAAGTGAATGTTAGCATGCTAAATACATGCTTGTTGGCAGTTTAGTAACTATACTATGGTTAGCATCAATGGCTGGATGAAGTAAACAATAAATTTCATGTGTGATAGCTACCTACCTGTCCTCTCATTAGCTCAAGCTCCACTCTTTACCATAATGGTAACCCCCAAAACTCTAACATAACAGAAACTCTTCTAAATCTCATCATAACAAAACATTAAACACTGACTAGTATCCCCCTTTATATTCTTCTTGCACAAAAACATATAAAATAATACTTCATTTAAACATTTACTCTCATCGTGTCCCATGCAAAGCATGCTGTAAAATGGAAATCCCCTGCCCAGTTTCATCAATGCTACATTAACACCACAAAAAGTTTTCATGTAGTCCCAACTCAAATGGATTAAGTAAACTTCCATTTTACAAATTTAAATGGATAGAACGCAATGAAATCAAGTTGTGACAGAATGTAGATGAGTGTAGATTATCAATTATTGCTTCAAACCCTAAAAGTAATTCTCTGTATCCTCTTAGAGAATGGCAATCACAACATTGACAGCGTTGTTTACAAGTGGAACCCAGGCACCAAGACATTTGAGGTGAACCAGACCATCTCAACATCAGGAGCTTATGACTGGGAATTTTTCAACGTTGGGCCCTACCACTTCCTTGCGGTGGCCAATGCATTTGATGGCACCTCCACCCAAACAGATTCATCAATCTATATCTGGCTTGGGGGAGCCTTTCAGCTCTTCCAGACTATAAGGGTGAGTTAAGCACACACTATCATTTTTAAATGCCTCAAATGGACACAAGGACCTAGAAATTGAACGTGAAATCTAGGTAATGATTCTAGGCCAAGTAGATCATTCTGAAACTTGCTGATCCTCAAGAATTGTTTACTGCTTTTTTGTTTCTATCCTGGGTTGGTTACACATTAAGTAATATACGGGAAAATGCAGTGGAAAATCATGACACACGTCAAAAAGATGAATGAAGGTCTCATGTAGGTGTTGCCCAGTTACAGCATGTTACCTTACACTTACCCGACACCTGTTCCCACTGAATCACCTAAGGGCATCTGTAGTATCACTGGGGTTGTTTAAGTATAGGGTGAACTAAAGCCGTAACCACCATAAAACACCTTGAAAAGGTACTTCAGTGATTTATAGCTTGAAATCCTGCTGTCGCACACTTTTCATTCATCACTGCAAATGACTTCACCAGTGTAAGGTTGTTCACTAATACTTTAACTTAATTAACAGAAAATTAAACAACAAACATTTTGACAAACATGGGGACTCTTTATGTGTTTTCATGTGTATTGGGTCTGTCAGTGAAGCCTAAATGTTATAATATGTATACTAATTTTTTCTTAAAGGAATAGTGAATAAAAATTCTGTCACTATTTACATGTTATAATATCTTTGTGTGAGAAAAAGAATAAAGCTCATGGGCCCTATTTTAAGAACGCAAGAGCTAAGCGCAGCGCTACGCGAAATGTCATATACGCCGTGAATGGGTATGGCTATTAAGTTTTGGTATTTTCATGCAGGCATGCGCTAAGTCTAGGCGCAAGTGGGTTTGGCAGAATTGCGTGGCAAAATTGTTCCTTTTATACACACTGGAAAATGTGGTTCTTGTCAGGACTTGAATGAAGTCTCCGTTAAATTATAGAGAATGTAAGTATTATTAATCATGATCTACTGCCACACAAATCATGGCTAGTATTAACAGTGATTGTATTGGCCTTCTAGGTTAGGCTGTGGATTTTTGCATGCACTTCACTTCTATCGGTCTATTTTGCTTTAAAAATTAAAATAATTTATTGAAACATGAAACAATTAAACCAAAAATATTTTTTTTAAATTCAAATTACACTTCAAATGAAACCAAAATAACCAAAATAACTAATAATAATAATAAAAATAATGTTTTTTAAATAATATATATATATATATATATATATATATATATATATATATATATATATATATATATATATTTAAAGGGTTAGTTCACCCATCATTTACTCACCCTCATGCCATCTTAGATGTGTATGACTTTCTTTCTTCTGCAGAACACAAATGAAGATTCTTATATATTTCAGCTCTGTAGGTCCTTACAATGCAAGTGAATGGTGATCAGGACTTTGAATCTCCAAAAAGCAGATAAAGTCAGCATAAACATAATCCATATGACTCTAGAGGTTTAATCAATACCCAAAACCAACTGGATCCCTTCAGAAGACATTGATTAAACCACTGGAGTCGTATGGATTACTTTTTTGCTGGCTTTATCTCTTTTTTGGAGCTTCAAAGGCCTGATCACTATTCACTTGCATTCTGTGGACCTACAGAGCTGAGATGTTCTTCTAAAAATCTTTGTTTGTGTTCAGCAGAAGAAAGAAAGCCATACACATCTTAGATGGCATGAGGATGAGTAAATGATGAGAGAATTTTCATTTTTGGGTGAACTAACCCTATAAGCACCTCTCCAAATCCAAACATTTTACTATATCTAACTTCTTTTTGGACCGGGCCCTTTTGCATTGACTTAAAAATAACTCTTAGACAATATGATGTTTAGAAAGTTGAACACAAATCTCATGAATATTTGTTTCATAAAAGACTACAACAGGGACATAATTTGATGTTCCACTATATTTTCAGAGTTTGACATGGACTTTATTACCACCTGGTGGAACTGAATTCAGACTTTGCACTGAAAATAGACGTGTTGTTAAAATGTTTTAGCACAATTACCTATTTCTCAGGAAATTAGAAAATTCTAATTCTAATTCATTAGCATACAACACACCCACAGTTTGCACTCATACACCCACAGATGGCGCAAACACTCCCACCCATGCCAACACCTGCTTTTATCTGGAACGGAAATTGCGCTTAGAATTAGAGCTCTCACGAAAATTTGAGAAGACGTTGTGCTCGGTCGTTGCACAGCACCTAGCACTGTCGTGAAAATAGAGCCCCTCATCTCTTTTGGAGCCCGAAGCAGCTTTTTGGAATTTGACAGCAGTAGTTACTATGAACTTTTGTTAATGGAAAAGAGCTATGTGAATATTCTTCTTTTGAGGTCCTTTAAAAAATTTGGGTAAAGTAACCATAAAACATTTTATGGTATATATAAAAATGAACTAACAGTAGTACTCGGAAATTGTGAAAGTCAATGAAGAAGTAATGGTTGCTTCCATTTAAAGCTATAAAAGTGATAAGCAGTTTCAATCATCAATGAATTTGCTTTAAATCACTGATCCAATGTACATGTCAAAAGACAAGGCAGACTCCCAGCCTGTGATGTTTTCAGCCGTTTCAGTTGGGAATTTCCCTGTGTGCAGATGTGTTTTACAGGGGGAAAAGGACAAGAAATGTTTTTTTTTTTTTTTTTGTTAATATCAAGCGTTTAGATGAGGTTACACTATAATTAAATTCTTGAGATCTTAACAGTGAGCTCAAAAAAATCTAAGTTATATATCACTGTGATATGTAACCCCTGAAGTTGTTGATGCATTCAGTGTCATGCAGTCAAGCTGTTGTTTCCCAAAACTTAATGTGATTACACATTACATTGAGCGCGTTTACATGCACGTTCTTACAGCGATTGTGCTTAATAAGCTGCCAACATGTGTGGTTATGTAAACACATTAAACGGTGTTCCTTTTAACAGTCTAAGGTCATAAACGGCACGTATAGATTTTTGCCCATTACACCGATTTCGCTTTGCATGTAAACACCTTAACTGCCATACTTACCGGCTTATCCAATGTGCTTACGTGTTGTGCACATGCCTTTACATGGTTTAACGTCAAAAGCAGAGAATAACACGATTATTTTGAATGTCATGTAAATGTGGATTTCTTGCTTTGCTGGATTTTTTAAATAAGCTGATTTTGGGGAGCAATCAGCGCATTGGTGTGCATGTAAACGTGCTAACTGAGTGCGTTTACATGCACGTTCTTACATCGATTATGCTTAATAAGCATAATAGGTGCAACGTGTGTGGTCATGTAAATGCATGAAACGGCTTTCCTTTATTGATGTAAGGTCATAAAAAGTGTAGGAATAAACCGATCAACACGAGTCGATTTTTGCCCATTACACCGATTTCACGTTACACGTTATCACCTTAATGGATGTTCTTGCGGTTTATCCAATGTACGCACGAGTTGTGTGCCTGTCTCTTCTCGGTTTGACTGCAAAAGCAAAGAATAATGTGATTATTTTGAATATCATGTAAACGTGGATTTCTTGCTTTGTTGGATTTTTTGGAGTAATCAGCGTATTGGTGCTTAATAAGCCGACAACATGTGTGGTCATGTAAATGCATTAAATGGCATTCCTTTATCGCTGTAAGGTTGTAGACGGTGTAAGAATAAACCAATCGACACATGTAGGCTTTTTTAACCCACGTTCTTACGGCTTATCCAATGTATGCACGAGTTGTGGGCATGCCTCTTCATGGCTGGACTTCATGAAATGTACATTTCTTGCTTTGTCAGATTTTTTTAATAAGCTGAAGGTTATTGGTCTTCATATAAACGTGCTCACTGATGCCTTGGATAACATTTATTAAAAGTCCCAAAAAACAAAACAACACAACTTTCTATCTCGTTATCTCTCTCTTTGTATATCTGTTTGTCTAGACATTTGGGGCTACAGACTGGGAAATGTTTCAGATTGGAAATAGAGTCTTCCTAGCTGTTGCCAATGGACACATGCTGTGTGAGAGAGGACCAAGCCTCTATACCATCAACTCAACTATATATGAACTGGACATGATGACCAAGATGTTCCTTAAGTTCCAAGACATTGTCACTTACAGGTAAAGCGTGAACTAGCAATTTATTTTTTTTATTTTTTTTGGAGGAGTAGGGGGTTTGGGGCTCAATCATAATGGACATATTTTGGCTTCTTTGACATATTGATGTCCTCTTGTATGGCAGTGCGGTGGACTGGGAGTTCTTTTCAATTGGAGATGAGCACTTCTTAGTAGTTGCCAACTCTTATGATGGAGCGTCTTACTCTTTGAACAGTGTTATATACAGGTAATGATCAACAGCTTAAATGGTGTATATGCACAGAAGATTACATTTCTATCCTTGTTAAAAAATACAGGTGTGTTGATCTTGCCTTGGTCAAACACTTTCTTACTGTAATGTAAGAGACAAGACCCAACTTGTTTGAGTATAAAAGCCCAAGTAAACTTACATACACAAATTTGAATACAGATAGTTACAGTTTTGCTGAATCACAAAAAAGCTGCGGTTTATAACTTTTTCCATGTTAAAGTAACTTCTCCTATTCCAGTTTAATGTGCAGACACACCGCTAGTGGTTCAGTAATTACAAAAACAATTTTCTTACAGCAACCATAGGATGAAAAATAACATTCAGTACACTTCCACACTGACAACAGTACACCACTGCAAAATAGGATAGAGGATTGACTTCACTATTTTCATTTGTCTTTGACAGATGGCAGGGATATGAGGGGTTTGTCCCTGTCCATCGGTTACCCACGATTGGATGCAGTGATTGGGAGTTCTTTACCTCAGCAGAGGGTTCATACCTTATGTACTCCAGCGCCAAAACACCTCTCTCCAAAGTCTTCAAGCTAAGGACCCACTGAGAGTGCTATCAATAGTTCACTTATTGCTTTTTTTTTATCATCAGAAGTTGGTAGAATTAAGTGATTTTCTTTTTTACTTAATTTTGTGAACCACTGACTGAGCCTTTGTGGAAAGCTTTTCAATGTCAGAGAGGTGGATCAAGATGCCAAGGGGTGGAAGCTGGAGTTTGATACTTCATGAAAACTACCTCATCTCCTTTATAAAAGACTGTCAAGATGCAAGGGAAACTTTCAGTTGTGAATCAGACGTAAATGAAATTGTGGTTCAGCAAAAGACTGTTTTGTTTCTGCAAGAAATAAACATCAGTGCACATCTGACATTGCCCCAAAGCCACTGTCTTTGACATAAGGGCATAGAACACTTAGGCTCTGTGTAATAAAGATTAAAATAAATCAATAATGTAAAATAATGTAATAAATAATATGTTATTTATATGTACAATATTTGTATTTACCTGTTGTTCTTTGCACTACAATAAAATTATTTTACTTTATGAAGCTAGTATTATATATATATATATATTTATGTGTGTTGGTGTTTTGAGCGGTCTCTCACTAACTAAACAGAACACAATTTAGTGTTCAGTTACTTCTCTCAGTAGAGGCACAAACCCAATGTTTGTTGTAGTTAGAACTATAAGGTGTGTTAGATAAACTATTGTCTATTAAACACTGAATTAACACAGCATAAAAAGTAACTAGTTTAAAATATATATATATCACCTTTTTTGGCTTGCCCCACATTTTTGACTGTAGCCAAAAATTAGAATTATACAAAGTCATTATTTTGACATCACTACTTTTTATTAGCAAAAACCATAAGGTTTAGCTGTATCCCATATTTTGTGTGCACTCCTGTTACCCTTGATTTTCCCACTATTACAAAGAATGCGTAGTAATATCAATAAATACATTTGCAACCTTGTTACTTGCAACCTGTTACCTCATATAAAATAAATGTAAAATAAAAGGGCTGATTTAATATTTAGTTATACCTCTTGAGGTTGACAATCAACATTTTCCGAAGGTTAGGCACGTACTTTCACTGGCCATTTGCTGAAAAGGGGAGGAGAAAACAAAAATAGTTTCAGGGCCTATATTGTCCTGTAAACATATTTGTAGAAAGTGCCTTATATTGTTTATTTATTAATTTATATTTATTATACATTTATGTTCACATTAAAACTGTTATATTAAATTTTATATATAATTGTATAAATAAATAAATATAGCCTTTTAAGTGCAACTACACATCCCATCACTCCCTCGAATACCCGGATGGAGGAAACGTGTAGTTATTTAAAATATGCAAAACAACGGGCACGAATGAGGGCCGTTACCATAAAGAACTACATGTACCACAATGCATAGCGGCTTGACGTTTTCATCAAGGAAAGATGGCTGCGTCCTAAAAACATCAATGGTCTTCTCAGATTTCATTTTCCCCGTTCTCATTTGTAAAAGTGATTTATTGAACTAAACTCTTTAATGAATACTTTATACAGCGGCTGTCAACAAATATCTGTTCTAGTAAATCTCAATGGTGAAATATGGACGCCGTGCATTCACCTTTCAGATTTCCATGTTGCGTTTTAAGGACTGAGATTCTCTCACGACACTTGTGATTCATCCAGAGGAACGTCACGCTGTTTGAACAGAGCATTTCGTACCTAGGTTGGTTTATAAAAGCGATGTTTAGCCCTGTGAAATCATCTTATTTCAGAGTGAGTCCATGGATTGTTAATCGAGAGCTGGGGAAGACCAAGATGAGATAGCAAAAGGTGAAACTGTCTCTTTTCTCTGTAAACGAAACTCAGTTCACTGACGAACCGAAGGTATACCTACAAAAAAAGCGTTACAGGGCAGCTGTGGCCATGTTCGGAGATCTGTTTGAAGAGGACGGAGATGGATTCTCCTCCACACCTGGCACAGGTAATGCTATGAAGGGGAGAGAGTCTGAGCCTCCAATGCCCAGAGGGAAAATCAAACTCTGCGGGATTAAGAACCAGGGCGGCACCTGTTATCTGAACTCCCTGATCCAGACACTACTTTTCACACCAGAGTTTAGGGGTGAGTTGGATAGAGGATGTTGAAAAGGAAAGGGAATGTAATGATGTTTGTGATGGTTACTGTTTTTACTCATTTCTTGTGACTGTCTCTCATAGAGGAGCTGTTCTGCCTTGGAACAAATGAATTAGGATGTCTGGCTGACAAGGACAAACCAGATGCAAAGGTGTGTATATGAAATTGTGTATGTTGATTAAAGGAATAGTTCACCTAAAAATGAAAATGTACTCACCCTCATGCTGTTTTTTTCAGTACAATGGCAGTTGATCGTGACTCTCTTTAAAGCTTAAAAAAGAACCTAAAAGTGTCATAACCGTAGTCCATTCGTAGCTCGTGCATCATATTCCAAGTCTTCTGAAGACATATGATACCCGAAATTTAAAGAGCACCTATTATGGTTTTTAAACGTGCCTAATTTTGTTTTAAAGGTGTCATACAATAGATTTACATGCATTCAAGGTCAAAAAACACTTTAATTTTCTCATAATTTAAATTGCAGCATTACCTGTTTTCCCCAGCGTCAAAAACGACTCGTTCAATGATCCGTTCTAAAGGATTCATTCTAAACTCCTCCTTTCAGAGAGCCTACTCTGCTCTGATTGGTCAGATGTCCCAGTCTGTTGTGATTGGTCTACCGCTTAGTGTAGTGTTTGAGGGCGGGTCAAAGCTGTTCGCACCAAATTACATAGGTTAGTACAGGAAGTAAGTCTGGAATTACTAACGACTCATTTCAGGTGTTCAGAATCGGTTCTTTCTTTTGGGTGTCAATAACTCCATTTGTCGTGCACTTTGATTTTTGAAACTTTGCAGACTTTTTTACATTCACAAACAGCTATATAACACACTACATGAAAGGTAATATTTGAAAAACCATAATAGGTGCTCTTTAAAAGAATAGTTCGCCCTCATGCCATCCAAGAAGGCTTTCTTTCTTCTGCTGGTGAACACAAACAGATTTTTAGAAGAATATCTCAGCTCAGTAGGTCCATACAATGCAAGTGAATGGTGACCATAACTTTAAATCTCCAAAAAGCACATAAAGGCAGCATAAAAGTAATCCGTAAGACTCCAGTGGTTTAATTCATGTCTTCTGAAGCAGTCCAATCAGTTTTGGATGAGAACAGACCAAAATAAAACTCCTTTTAAACTATAAATCTTGACATCTATAGTCTCCTTGGCAATCATGATTTTTAAGCTCCATTACGCCATCTAGCGCTCTACGCATACGTCAGGCACTAAGAAGTGTAATCAAGCTTGAAATTCTGATCGTGCCTAGAAATGCAAAGCTGTATAGTGGAAAAATTTGATATATTTTCATCTGTTCTCACCTCAAATCGAATAGATTGCTTCAGAAGACATGGATTAAACCACTGGAGTCTTATGAATTACTTCTGTGCTGCATTTATGTACTCTTTGGAGCTTCAAAGTTTTGGTCTCCATTCACTTGAATTGTATGGACCTAGAAAGTTGAGATGTTCTTTCAAAAATCTTTATTTGTATTCTGCAGAAGAAAGTCAAACATCTGGGATTGCATGCGTATGAGTATATGATACAATGGGAGAACTTGCATTGTTTGTTGCGCTAATACAGGTTTGAAACGTATACCATGATAACACCATGGTGTCCTTGGAAGCACCTTGGAGTACCATGTAAATACCTTGGTATATGAATCAGTTAGTGGTTCTTTGGAGATGAATGGAAAGCTTTGCAAGTGTATGAAAGGGACAGATGGATAGAAATTTCCTATTATTTCAGGTTCGCCTGATTCCTCTGGAGCTCCAGAGACTGTTTGCTCATCTGCTGCTGGTGGACAACCAGACGGCCTCCACTACAGACCTGACAGACAGTTTTGGCTGGACCAACAATGAGGTACAAAGACTCTTAAGCTCTTTACTTACAGTTTAGATGGAGCTGTTCTTCCATCAGCAAATAATTGCAGAAACAGTCCCTTTGTAGTAACCTGAGGTTAAGCGGTACCCTTATGGTGCAAGATGTGGACTGCTAAAACAAGGGTCGCAAAGGTCACTTTAGGTAAAAGCATCTGCTAAATGATGCAACCAAAGTGCCTTGCTCAAGGCAAAGTGGTGATGGATTGGGGTTGTTTTTGGTAACCCTTAATTTCCTGACCCCTGCATACTCTGGTTTTAACCCACAACCTTTGTGTTAGCAGCCCAGATCCTTAAAGGAATATAGCAAATAGCAGATGTTTTTATGAGAGGTATGTTCTTTGAATAATCTATGGGTTGGTTTTGCATCTTGTACTTTGGTTTTGTCATTAGGAAATGGCTCAGCAGGATGTGCAGGAGCTGAACCGGATCCTGTTTAGTGCTCTGGAAAGCTCTTTAGTGGGCACTACAGGCAGTAGTCTCATACACCGCCTGTACCATGGGACGCTGGTCAACCAGATCACCTGCAAGGAGTGTGGCAATATTAGTGAGAGACAGGTCAGATTGGAGGGTGTTCATGTGTTTGGTGTATTTCCTAGCTGTCCTGTCTGGAATCTTTTTCTAGTTTCAATACAAGTCAGTTCTCTTTACTGCTGGCAGTCTATTCCATTCAAATCCATTCCTTTTATTTACCCCCCTCTCCCTTTATCTGTCTGTCTCTTTCTCAGGAGGACTTTCTGGACCTGACGGTGTCTGTGCGGGGTGTGAGTGGACTAGAAGAGGCGTTATGGAACATGTTTGTGGAGGAGGAGTTATTTGAGGGTAATAACCTGTACCGCTGCAGCAAGTGTAACCAGCTCGTCAGGGCCGCTAAGGTCAGTCACCTCTCAGACTTAAACCACAAATTTATCTGATTTTTTAGGCCATATACAGATTTAACAGAATTCTTAAATGTCAAACATATACACACTACCGCTAAAAGTTTTGATAGACCTGCTCATTATTCATTATTAGAGCTAGACCAATATATCTGTTTTATAGATTAATCAGTGCCGATAGTTGCTTTTTGGAACTATCAATTAAAGTTGCTAATATTTTTTTTCTTCCTCCGTGTTCCTCTTTGGCCGGTGCTGGAGGATTCTACTGTTAGAACACCTTGGTTCTTCAGTATAACAGTGGCCTCTAGAGGTGAAATAAAAACAGTCACTGGCTGACAGTATTTATCCATATTTTTATCCTCACTTCAATGCTAATTTGGTTATTTAAATGAGGTAATTGTTCTAAATTGAAGCAAGGGCATGAAAAGAAAAATGTGACTGACTATGAAAACGTGCCCCTTCAGTACATACGTTGTGTCTCCAACTTCTCATCTTGGGAATTATAAGGTTCGTGTAGCTCAACTGGTAAAGCATGGCACTAGCAACGCCAAGATCATGGGTTCAATTCTCAGGGAACACATAAACTGATACAATGTATACTTTGAATGCACTGTAAGTCGCTTTGGATAAAAGCATCTGTCAAGTGCATAAATAAATAAAAACAAACAACCTTGTCTAGTGAAATGTGTATACACAGTGCATTCAGAAAGTATTTAGACCCCTTAATTTCTCACATTTTGTTATGTTGCAGCATTATGCTTTAAATGATTGCTTTTTTTAAATTTTTTTTTTTTTTTTTTTTTTACATCAATCTACACTCCATACCCCATAATGACAAAGCATAAAACAGATTTTTGATAACTTTGCAAATTTATTAAAAAGAAAATACTGAAATTTCACATTGACATAAGTATTCAGACCCTTAACTCGGTACTTGGTTGAAGCACCTTTAGCAGCGATTACAGCCTCAAGTCTTTTTGGGTATGATGCGACAAGCTTTGCACACCTGGATTTGGGGATTTTCTGCCATTCCTCTCTGCAGATCTTCTCAAGCTCTGTCAGGTTGGATGGGGACCGTCGGTGGACAGTCATTTTCAGGTCTCTCCAAAGATGTTTGATTGGGTTCAAGTCCGGTCTCTGGCTGGGCCACCCAAGGACATTCACAAAGTTGTCCCTAAGCCACTTTTGCATTGTCTTGGCAGTGTGCTTAGGGCCATTTTACTGTTAGAAGGTGAACCTCTGGCCCAGTCTGAGGTCCTGAGCGCTCTGGACCAGGTTTTCATTAAGGATATCTCTGTATTTTGCTGTGTTCAGCGTTCCTTCAACCCTGACCAGTCCCCCAGTCTCTGCTGCTGAAAACACCCCATCAGCATGTTGCTACCACCACCATGCTTCTCCGTTGGGATGGTATTGCGAAGGTGATGAGCGGTGTCTGGTTTTCTTCAGACGTGATGCTTCGAATTGAGGCCAAACAGTTCAATCTTCATTTCATCACAGTCTGAGAGTCCTTTAGGTGCTTTTTTGCAAATTCCAAGCGGGCTTCCACGTGTCTTGCACTGAGGAGAGGCTTCAATCTGGCGACTCTGCCATAAAGCCCAGATCGGTGAAGTGTTGCAGTGATGGTTGTCCTTCTGCAAGTTTCTCCCATCTCCACACATGATCTCTGGAGCTCAACCAGAGTGACCATCGGGTTCTTGGTCACCACTCTTACCAAGGCCCTTCTCCCCCGATTGCTAAGTTTGGCCGGGCGGCCAGCTCTAGGAAGAGTCCTGGTTGTTCCAAACTTCTTCCATTTAAGATTTATGGAGGCCATTGTGCTCTTGGGAACCTTCAATGCAGCTGAAATTGTTTTGTAACCTTCCCCAGATCTGTGCCTCGACACAATCCTGTCTCTGAGCTCTGCAGGCAGTTTCTTTGATCTAATATGCATTTTCAGCTGTGAGACCTTATTTAGACAGGTGTGTGCCTTTTTAAATCATGACCAATCAATTGTATTTGTCACAGGTGGACTCCAATCAAAGTATAGAAACATCTCAAAGATGATCCAGAGAAATGGGATGCACCTTAGCTAAATTTCAAGTGTCATAGCAAAGGGTCTGAATACTTGGCGTCAGTGTGATATTTCAGTTTTTCTTTTTAATAAATGTGCAAAGTTATAAAAAATCAGGATTTTGCTTCGTCATTATGGGGTATGGAGTGTAGCTTGATGTTAAAAAAATATAAAATAAGGGGTCTGAATACTTTCTGAATGCACTATATATATCACACACACAAAATCCTTAATCTGGTGAATGTATATAGGCTATAAAAAACATAATTTGGTTCATACTTTATCTGTGCATTGTAATGGAGCCAAGTCTCAGTCATTTCAAAATAAAACTCCCGAAATAAGTGTATTTTGGGCCTGTTCATTGTACCACATTATGTTCCAAATATTAAATTATTATTTATTATTATTGGAATTTTGGTTGTGCAATATAGTGTATCTGGGATATTATTCAATTTGGAACATTAACATTCTATAAAGCGATTTTAAAAAACTGTCAAGGCTGCGTTCCCCAAAAGCATCGTAAGCCTAAGTAAATCGTAGAAACCATTGGCAAAACAGCCTCTACGATCAACTTAAGCTTACGATGCTTTTAGGAAACGCAGCCCAGGCTGATTAATTGGTTATCGGCCTTTTCCAACGTCGGTATCGGAATCGGCAAAATCCACTGTCAGTTGACGTCTATCAGTTATTACTGTTTTCCACATTTAAAAAACATAGTAAAGCTTTCAAAACCGTAAATGATACATTTGGAAGTGTGGGAATTATATTTTATCTTACTGTATTGATATTTTAGATTCATCAAAGTAACCATCTTTTGCCTTGATTACAGCTTTGCACACTCTGGCCGTTCTCTTAACCAATGTCACGAGGAAAACACCTGTGATGCTTTTTCAACAGTATTGAAGTTTAGATGTATGCTGGCCACTTTTCGTGTGTGCCGGGCTTATTTTCCTGTACTATCTGGCCAAACTCATTTATTTCAAGAGCAATTTTATCAAAACTTTGACATTTTTGTTTTGTAAAGGAATTCATACACAGACACAATTCATATTTGTCTGAAAAACTGATACCAAGCATTAAAATCAAAAGCTTTTTAAGATCACAAGTAACAAATGAATTCAAGTGTTTTGAAACTTCACACTGGTGTATATTTGTATTTGACATCTGAATGGCACCAAGCCACTATTCTAGCTACTTGTTTATGAGGTTGCTATAGTTCAAATCAGTTGGAAACCTGCTCAACTATGTTTTCTGTTGCAGTCTGCTAAACTGAAAAAGCTCCCACCTTTCCTGACCATTTCTCTGTTGAGGTTCAACTTTGACTTTGCCAAGTGTGAGCGCTACAAAGAGACAGGAAGCTATGTTTTCCCTCTTACATTCAACCTCCGAGCGTTTTGTGAGCAGGTACCAGAGCTTAGCCAGCCTTACAACACACATTTTCCAAATTATTGCCAAATAAGTTAGGTATGTGTGAGTAATTGGTGGGGATCCGAAACTTAAGTTTATGAATCCCTGCACTGCAGGCTCAGTGTTACTTTGTTAGCAGCTGATGTGAACAATTTTTGTAATTTAGTGGTTTGTCTGCTTTTTAGCTAGAAATCAATAGTTGAACATTAGATGAAGAAGCTGAGTTCAGTGTGTTATGATGACCACAGTGATAATCATGTGCTGTGTTTTGTAACAGAACAATTGGCCAGACTCGGAGTATTCTTACGAGCTCTTCTCTGTCATCATACATAAAGGAGGTTGTTACGGAGGCCATTATCATGTCTACATCAAAGACATCGATCAACTTGGCCACTGGGAGGCACCGGTAAGTGTCTGTTTTATTGCAATCTCTATGTGTATGGCCCTGTTTTCGCCTGGTATAAACATGGATCTCCTTCGACCACTTGCGATCAGATTCTGTGTGGGGTAGGGGCTGATTTTGTGATTACACATATCATTTACCACATCATTGAGTTTAGAAGATAATGAATATCGCATAACAAAGATGTTTTGTGCATTTGTTCTATATGTATATGGGCTTTTCTAAATATTTTATTGGTAAAATAAAATATTGTATTTATAAAGTTTATAAAGTACAAAAAATGTAAGTGAATTGGTTTAAAGGGACGGTTCATGTAAATGAACCAGTTTAAAAAAAACTATTGACCGATTTACTTGAGCCCCTGTGTTAAAGTCAGTGCGTCTTCTTTTTTAAAAAAAGTGAAATATTTAATTAATTGCTCCTGTTTTTGACTGCTTAACGTGGAGTGTTTTCTAGTTTTATTTAGTTGAATTTAGTATAAATTGATTTATGTTCATTCATTGTTCAATTTAGTATATGTTGCATTTAATTATACCTTTAGGGCTATCAGTCGATTACAATTTTAATCAGATTAATTACATGATTTGCCAATTAATTTATCGCAATTAATCGCATATATAAATATTTGCTGAGAAAGGCCCTCAAATAACAGTAATTTAATATATAATGATTACATAAAGTTATTTAAATAGGTATAAATAATATATATGATAAACATAATAATTCAGATAATTAAAATGCATTTATATTATTGTTGCAGATGAGTGAAGCACTAAGACAATACAAAAAGTGGCTTTAGAAGGCAATATATTTTTTTATTAAATTTTTAGAGCATAAGCTTATCATTGGCCTACAGTCCACAGAAATCCATTCTGCAATTAAATTCGTCAATCTGTCCTAGATAGATTTATTATAAGGGTTTTTGTTAGGGCACATAGGCTATGTGTCTAGACAGACACTTTTGGATGAGTAGCATCATAAACAGCTTTTTAGTTCGCTGTGTCAAGTTAAACATTAGTTTGAAACATAGCAAAACACATCTCGAGATCCCTGCATTCGGAATTATGCTCAGTCCAGCTATGTCTGAACGCATGAATGCGTGGTGTGGTTGTTCTCTGTACAGCTGTGCGTTGCCTATACAGCTGGAGTTTCGCTTACTGCCCCCTGCTGAAAACAGGTGGTACTTCAAGCTTGAATTGCTCCGAAGAAAGAAATATGACTTGCCTACTGGGAATTGATTAGTTATGTTAATTTTAACGCATTATTTTTTAAATATATTAATCACACTGAATTAAGGTGTTAAATCTTAGACAGTCCTAAAAAAAATTATTTGCTTAATCTAAGTAACTGCCCTGGTATTGAACACTTTAATTCATGGATTAAATTGGCTACTGAGCTTAGTGAATTTGTACAATGGCATTGGTAACTAAAAACTACTGTTTGAATGATGCAGCATCCAGAACACTAGATGTCATTGTAAGCCACTTCGACATACTTCAAAAAATCCCTGAGTGCACCTTTAATGTTGCCAGCTTAATCGTTTAATGTCACCCTAATTGAGACCGTCATTGTTTTGGTGCCTGACAAATTCTCTTCTGCATAATTATTAAATAATACCATCTTAGGGGGCCTGGGTAGCTCAGTGGTAAAAGACGCTGGCTACCACCCCTGGAGTTCGCTTGTTCGAATCCCAGGGCGTGCTGAGTGACTCCAGCCAGGCCTCCTAAGCAACCAAATTGGCCCTGTTGCTAGGGAGGGTTGAATCACATGGGGTCACCTCCTCGTGGTCGCTATAATGTGGTTCGTTCTCGGTGGGGCGCGTGGTGAGTTGAGCGTGGTTGCCGCGGTGGATGGCGTGAAGCCTCCACACGCGCTATGTCTTCGTGGCAACGCGCTCAACAAGCCACGTGATAAGATGTGCGGGTTGACTGTCTCAGACGCGGAGGCAACTGGGATTCGTCCTCCGCCACCCGGACTGAGGCGAATCACTACGCGACCACGAGGACTTAAAAGCGCATTGGGAATTGGCCATTCCAAATTGGGAGAAAAAGGGGAGAAAAAAAATAAATAAAAATTATAATACCATCTTATCTGATAATATAAAATATTTTTTCCTTTAATAGTTTCAATATAGTAAGCTATTTTTTGGTCGTAACCTGTAGTGTAGCTAACTACTTTTTTAAAAGGGTAGCTTGACTGTAGTTTAGCTCCTTTAAGTTATGAGTAGCTTGTACATAGCTTGGAAATCTACAGTTTTAATGTAGCTTCTCCAACACTGATCTGATCTCATTTATCTCTTTTTGTGATATGTGATTTGTCCTCAGGAGGAAGAGGTAAAAGTGAAGACCCAGAGACAAGAGGCCAAAATCAGCGAAATAAAGAACGAGAGTGGGAATTCCGTTGATACGGAGGATCCACTCTCTATTCTTACTGCCATTCTGGCTCAGGTACGCCTTAGAGCTTGCAGCCGTACAAGGTGTTAAGTTGTTTTTAGTAGTTAAGTGTAACATGCTGCAAAGCACAGCATGCAGTCAGAATGCTAAAACCATGTCTGAGAAGATAGATAAACTGTTTGAGCTCACTAATCGACTATTCGTTTAGTGGATAAGTAGTTGACCATTCTTGCGCATTCCTATCCGTTGCATGAATCAATAAAACACCACTAAGCTCAGTTAAAATGAACAAAATGATGGATGCACTGTAAACTTTTGACAAGGACAGTGGTAATAAATACTTAATGAATTGTTCTTAAAAAATACTGAATTTCAGTTCCTTTTCTCAGGAGGAGTCAGAATGTGTACTTGTGGACCAGCTGGGCCAAAAGCTGATGAATAAAACTGGCACACCATGGAGTAAAAAATACAAAAAACAGTATGGCCCCATCAGCAAGGTTGGGCTTCTGAAGTTCTACTGCATACTTCACACTATACAAACATAGATTATTATTATTTTTTATATATTTGTTTTTTATAAACACTGACCAAAACTTTACAACATGGCTGTATTAATATGTGTCCTGCCGAAAGTTCACAATTTTGTTATCCTCCAGTTTCTCCAGAACCACCCTGAAGTGTTTATGCTGGTGTCCAATGGAACCCGTGTAGCTCTGAAGACTGCTGGTCCTGTGACAACAGAGCCCAGTTCAACAGAACCAATCAGTCCAACCCCAGCCAATTGCAGTCCAGAGAACATGGAGCCAGAAACAGGAGACAACATTGCCGCTGCTGACGGATGCCATTGGTTTGACCTGAATGACTCCATTGTGACAGCCATTACAGAGAAGGACATAGAGAAACAGTTTCAGGGAAAAGAGAGTGCCTACATGCTCTTCTACAGGAAGACAACTATGAAGAGACCTTTAGAAGGTATGATGTGTGTATATGTGTGCAAACAAAACCATGCATTATTTTGCTATTCCTTTTGCCTTATTACTGGCTAAATACAATTTTTAATCGCCTTTATCGCTTGGCACATGTAAAGTTTGGACCCTGGATGTGCATGGGTGTACAAATTCATTTGTTTCACTGATAAATGCTCATACAAAGGAGCCTTTTTTCGTTGTGTTAAACAGCCATAGGAAACCCTGCGTACAAAGTGCCTCCTCACCTGCTGGAGATGGTGCAAGAGGAGAATGCAAGGCTGCAGCAGAAAAGGTGGCTTCACATATAAAAATAAATACACTCACACACCAGCATGGCGCATTTTGTGCTATTTCAAAATCTTCTGTGTTTCCTGTAGAGCCGAGTTTGATGCCAGCAGTAACAGCATTGAGGTGCGACTGCATTTGGCCCCTTATTACCACTGCCAAAATGGAGCCCTGCACCCTATGGCCCCGGACAAAGACTCGATCATCACAGTCACATTTGACCGCAGAAAGACTGTGGGAGACCTGCGATTGGCCATTTACCAGGTGATTTATTTATAATCAGTCACTAGATTTCCCACCATAGCCATATTAAAGGTATAGTTCACCCAAAAATGAAAATTTTCATCATTTACTAGCCCTCTTGCCATCCCAGATGTGTATGACTTTTTCTCTTCTGCTGAGCACAAACAAAGATTTTTAGAAGAATGTCTTAGCTCTGTAAGTCCATACAAAGCAAGTGAATGGTGGCCAGAACTTTGAAGGTCCAAAAAGCACAAAGGCAGCATAAAAGTAATCAGTGGTTAAATCCATGTCTTCAGAAGCAATATGACAGGTGTGGGTGAGAAAAAGATCAATATTTAAATCCTTTTTTGTTTTTTTTGTTTTTTACTATAAATCTTCACTTTCACGTTCTTCTTTTGTTTTTGGCGATTCGCATTCTTTGTGTGTATCGCCACCCACTGGGAAGGGAGGAGAATTTGTAGTTAAAAGGACTTAAATATTGATATGTTTCTCACCCACACCTATCATATTGCTTTTGAAGACATGGATTTATCCACTGGAGTTGTATTAATTATTTTATTCTGGCTTTATGTGCGTTTTGGACCTTCAAAGTTCTGGCAACCATTCACTTGTATTGTAAGGACCTACAAAGCTGAGATATTCATCTAAAAGCTTTGTTTGTGTTCAGCAGAAGAAAGTAAGTCTTACACATCTGGGATGGCATGATGGGTGAGTAAATGACGAGAGAATTTTCAATTTTGGGATGGTTCACCCAAAAATGAAGATTCTGTCTTTTAGGACTACCAACTGAAGTAAAGACTTTGAAGCACAAAGAGACTGTTAGGCAAGATGGAGGAGACTTATGTTTTGAATTCTTTGTAAACTTTGACCAACTTTGTTGTAGATGCAGGATCTTTGGGAAGGAGACATGGCACTGACTTTGGCTAAGAATGTCCCAGCTGGGTTACATTTATATGATACACTGACAGGTGAGCACACTCTTTCTTAATGCACTTCTTAATCACTCACTTCCAGCTACATGTTCCAATTTAGTGATTCTTGGTGAAAATTCATATCTCTTGTGTTGTTCCAGATGACCAGATGTCCCTGTACAGTGCAGGAGTGTGTAATGGCTCTGATGTCTTTGTGTGGAATGGAAGAGAGGTGAGAAACTACTTGAACAGTGGCACCTCCTGGTGGCTAATGCTGGGAATGCTCTTAAAGGAATAGTTCACCCAAAAATGAACTATGAACAATGAATAATATCTTAAAGCTACACGATGTAACTTTTTTTTTTTTGTTACAAAATCCCAAAATGTTATTAATGAGAGAGTGCAACAAAAATCCACCTTCCAAACCTTGTCTTTACCCAAATACACTTTGATAAACCTATAATAAAGATTTATATTTTAGAGCTGTCAGGACAGATTTCACGTGAAATTACATACATACATCATTCACCCGTGTGTGTTCACATGTTCAAGTCATATCCGTACACAGAGAAAATAAACTCCGGCTACTGTGTATTGTGTGGGAATAGTGTGAAGCTGAAAGTTTGTTGTCACAACAAATGAGAAAAATTGACCATGGATCATTCAAAACGGCAAACCTCTGGGAAATCACTGGTTGTAAAAACAAAGAAACCCCGAACAGAGTCTACAAGCAAAAAGGGAAAGCGACCGTAATAAACCCGAATCAACATTGGCTTGGCTTTTTCAGAGGTGGCGACAACTGAAAGGATTTAAAAGTGACCCAGAGATGGCTTTTTTCTTACTCAACAAGTAAGATGCTTTATTGATATGGTTTATGTGTAGTTTTGTAATCACAAACACACACAAACGTCTGTATCGGTACAGAACTTTTCACTTGCTAGCACACGTGTGTATTTTTCTTTATAACGACAATAATTTATATAAATAAATCCTTTAGTCCTAGGCTTGCCAAGGACATGTGAGTCTTGAAATGATGTTGACCACTGGTTGGTAACAATGACAATCTATAAATTAGTTACTACCGTGGTCTGTTTGGCCAGAATATCCTGCAGTTATGAAAACTTTACAACGTTTGACCTTATCAGACTAGCAATCATTATGTCTAATGTTATCAAACGTTGTGTAACTTTTGTAACGTCATTTATTTCAAAACATCAATGTTTCCAATTAGTCAAAACAACAGCATAAGATATGGCACTTACCTGCTCAGATGACATGTTTTCAAATATCCGTATTTTCCTTTCGTTATTTATTTGTCCATTCGCTCTGATAAGATATCCTGTATCCATGTGTACACCGGTGCCTCGAACCACATTCATCCATGCAGAGGAGCAGAGCCGAAGTACAACTCGCGACATTACCAAAACAATGTTCTTTCGCAAGACGCATGCGGTTTTAACAGCTAGAGGGCCAGAAGTTACATAGTGTAGCTTTAAATATGGTCTGTTTGTCACATAAAGCTGTCCGAAGGAATGGATATAGCACACAAGCGGTATGGACTACTTTTATAATACCGTTATGGTGCTTTTTGGTCAGTTGTAGAGCTTGACAATGTCTGTCCCCATTCACTTTCAGTGTTTGGAAAGAGCAGTATGAACATTATTCAAAATTTCTCCTTTTGTGTTCCATGGTAGAAAGTAAGTCATATGGGTTTGGAATGGCATGAGGGGGAGTAAACGATAGCAGTATTTTCATTTTTGGGTGAACTATTCCTTTAATAATTGTAGGAAATTAACAACTTTGTGACAACTGTAATGGAACGCTAAATGTAATTGGCAGATTTAAACATGCCCACATTTATCCACCAATAATATGTAAGATTTTATATGTAAATTAGGAATCTTGGCCACGTTCGACCACCATTATATGAAGGATAAATGACAAATGATCAGATTAGAAATCTGAATAAAAATTCTCCACCATTAAATACGTAATACAACAGGCTCGTTGTATCTGGTCACAATTTATATGAGGAATTTTAGCTCAAGAAGGGAATTATAATTAATTCGGGGAATATTGAAAAAAATTAAGGTGTCATCTGATCACTCTGCCACGCTGAGTTGATATGACGCATCTGTTAACTCTTTGGAGTAATACTATTCTCATGGCCATTGAAAATATCACAAATATGTTGAAATATTGTTTGAGCACGGAGCATAGATCTTTAAGAATCAATTGACGAGACAAGATTATTTATCAAAACATACCACAGTCAAATCCTCTTTGAATACAAACAAGACTTTATTGCTAATCTAAAACATCAAACTAAACTAACACACATAGACAAACATAAAAACAGGTTGGTGAGTGAGCTGTAACAGAAGGTGAATAGAAATGATCTGTAACTGAGAAAATTGAGCTTCATGGAGTTTATAGCCCATGCCCTGAACCACTGGTACTTCATTTAGTATACCTCGATTTGCAGTCGGGTTATCCGAAGTGTTTAAATTAAACACCAGCACTTTCTAGCAAAAGTCTCGAGGTGTACTTGCATTTCATTGCAATGCTTTGGCTCTTTGGCTGGATCCGTAGAAAGTTCTGGTTGTTTTCCGTCGATGTTTTGGACCTCTGTTAAGATCGTGGATGCTGGAAAGTTTGGTGCTGGAATGATCAGGCAAGGCTTTGCGACTCCCTGTCACGTGTGTGAGTCGTAGAGCAGAGAAGAGAACTCTTTGAGGAGGGGTTTGGCTGGTCTTTTTTAACCTTTTCTGTCTGGTCACACCCCGAAGAGGCTCTAAGCCAATCAGAGGTGGCTTTTCAGATACCATGTGATCATCTCTCCATCTCCCATCTTCTTCTGAAGGTGACTGAGTCTTTGTTCTTAAGGTTTGTCAGTTTTCCCACTCAAAAGTGATACTTTTATCCTGACATTTATATAATGAAATCGGTGCAAGAGACATGACATCTGCAAACGTCAACATTTTCTACATAAACAGGCAAGCATTTACAAATGAAACATGACATACTTTCTCTTTATGGTTACTTCACTACACTTTAACATTTGAATATACATTATTATACATTGCATCGCGTATGCACATGGTCAGAATAATGCATTCTATGATTCTAACCACAGGTTGGCATCATGTGATGCATCTTAGCATATTAAAATTAGGTATGTGCATTGTGAAGTGAAGAATGATGATACAGTGGAGTCTTTTGATAGTGTTATAGTTCGGAGTATATGTATATGCATTGTAAAAATTGTAAAATTGTCTTTTGAAGAGATAAGAAAAACAAAAGTAAAAAGAGTTTTAGCATGTGATGGGTATAATGGCTGACTGTCACATGATGGTCATTCAATATATAATTCTAAGGGTTTGTGTGCTCTGACTGAATGAACGGAACAAAGGAGCTTCTTTTTATTTCTGGAAACCCCAGGCTAATATGGTCACAGTTCTTTCTCTGGAATGAGTTTTTCTGGACACCCTCCCTTGTTTTGTGACAGTTACATTGACCAGATGCAGGTCAGCTCAGACTCCTTAGTGCCAGTCCGAATTTCTAGCTTCTTAACGCTTACAGGAATTTCCTGGAATTATAGGCCATCTTGGTGTAATTCTGTCTTAATTCTTCTTAATTTCCTTCTGCCTGGCTAGTCAGATCCTACATAGTTCAAATCTATATGATGTGCTCTTATTTTATAATGCATGTGTTTCTACATCGAAATTAATTTGGAGTCTTGTTATTTAAAAGACTTATTATTGCCTTTTCTCTATTTTTCTTTCAGGTTAATGGTGTTGCTGTACAGACAGGTGCTGAATGGGAGCCTGTTTTACTGACCGTTTTGCGCCCCTCTGTGGAAGAGCTAGGGTGTGGGGATGGGTCAGGGGTTGGAGACGCTGATGGATCTGGACTGGTGCGTTCCACGAAGGGATTTGCTGGTGGGGCCACACTGGGCACGGTGCTCGAGGTTCTAGGGCCTCAAGAGGCCCTTCTATGCCTGGAACAGAGCCGCCCAGGGCCCAGTGGGGGCGGAGCGAGTGGCTGGAGGGTGTTCCCACCTCAAGACATGCAGAGGACGCTGAGAGAGCTGTCACTAAAGGACGGGGATGCTCTGCTGCTGCTGCAGCCAGAGGAACTGGACAGCAGGTAAAGGAAGCACTTCTGTAGTATACTTTATATAGATTATAGTGTTCTACTGGTGATTATATAGTGTCCCAAACAAAACGTGTGGCCTCAAAACAATGATTTGACACCTCTTTCCTGGCAAAATTTGGCAAATTCGTTCATTACTTCCTCAATCATGCATTGAAGCAGACCGATACTTTATAAACATTGTTTCCAGGTGGACTAGCAAAAACATCCACCATGACTCCTGTGAGTTGCTGCCTTTGTGAATTTTTCACTTAAATATTACCAAAATTTGAATTACCGGTATATTCAAATTTTATAGACATTATTTATTTAAAACTACAAGACGTCTTATTTTTAAATTGACATTGTCTCTTACGTCCACAAGGGGGCGCAATGAATCATTATAAACCAGTAAGCACTTTGTTGCAGCGATTGTTTATTGCAAAGAACATATCGGGCTGTGAACAAAAGTGTGTAAAAATTATAAAGTCAAACCTTTAGCCATGTCATATTCTTAAATATTAAGTAAAAAGTAAAATGAGAAAAGAAACGCTTCAATAGATGGTTCTACACATTAGCCTATACCGGTGCCATAGTACTACCACAGACTTAAGCGTCATAATACCGGTGATATCACAGTGTTTCTCATTAAATACAGTTGTATGTTCATTCCTAGTAGTTATGCATTGGATGCTCTTAAGAGAAAGCCAAAGCATAGTCAAAACACAGCCTCCACCGAAAGGGCCGTTCACTCCAAACACATCCGTCTGTTTCTGTCTAAGCATGCGCTAGATGGATGTCATTCTCTGTTGCGCCTTGTCTTGATGTTTTTTCATCGTCTTGTGTAGTAATGATGCATTTTTTTAGACGCTGTGTCAGTTTGAAAGGAAATTTAGCTTGTAATATGTGTCTTGAGACACACCAGCGTTCTATTTTATTAATTGGACATAGTCTATTTTAGCCCAAGAATGTGATCGGCCTGAATGGCCCACAAGTCATTTAAAAATTCGAATGCTCATTTTAGCATTTGAATTTGCATTTTTATCATGAATTCAAATAATTTTTCGAATGATAATTTGACAGCCTTACTTTTTACATGTTAAGTAACAACTTAATGTAATTAGCTAGTTTTATTTAGGGTAATAAAATTTTGTAACTATAATGATACTGGGTTAGTAGATATGTATGTATGGGTATAGTATACAGTAATTCTATAATCCCCCCCAGCCGCCATAGCATCTTCAGCCTCAGTGGTGACATGGTTACCGTGACGACGCCGTCTGACTGTCGGTGGCTGCACGTGGAGTTTTGCCCACAGAGTGGAATGAAGGAGGAAGATAAATACGAGGAGCAGGAGAAGAAAAGGAGTAAAGTCTCCGCTTCAGGAAACATGGTAAGTGAGCACATACACACACACTTGGATATGGACTGTTGTGCGCGGTTTGAAAAGTTGTACACTGTGGTTGACTTAGTGTGTGTAATTCTTGCAGCTGCTTGCAGAGGTGAAGGAGAGAGCTCTGGAAGAACTTCACCTACAGGATGAGCTAAGTGGTAACAGCACACAGTAATACCCAATAACACCCAATGATACTTTAAAGTTAATGTTTTACATGAAAGTTCTTAGAATGAAAGTGTTACAGAGAAAATCTAGCTTTTTAAAATTGAGGTCCTTGAGTCTGTAATGGTTGAATACTACTGATCTAGAGGAAGACTGCATTTTAAGTTCTATCATAATCATTGTTTCTGCCTTTTATTCCTGGTTAGATATTGAATGCTGTCTAAGACAGATGGACCGAACTGGAAAACTTTTACCTCCAGGTACATTATCAAAAAAGTGACAGCATCACTCACTAACCTGCTAATGTGATCACTCTAAAGGTTTTACATATTAAACATGTGTGTTTATCTGTTCTAGTGTATGAGCATTTGAGTGTACGTGATGCAGGGATCAGGTTGATGACTGCACTCTACCTGTGCCCAGGACCAGCTGCAACAGCAACACAGGTGCATGTGATTTTAAAGAGATATTTCACCTAAAAATGAAAATTCTCCAACCATTCCCTTTTGTCCATGGAACACAAAAGAAGATATTTTTAAGAATGTTCACATTGCTCTTTTTCATACAACAAAAGAACACAGTGACCAGGGGCAGTTGAGCTCAATAAAATCACTATGAAATTAGCCCATACGACTTGA
Source organism: Myxocyprinus asiaticus (assembly GCF_019703515.2). Lineage (NCBI taxonomy): Eukaryota > Metazoa > Chordata > Actinopteri > Cypriniformes > Catostomidae > Myxocyprinus > Myxocyprinus asiaticus. The sequence continues at coordinate 43,558,637 of NC_059352.1, read as the reverse complement.
GTGCTATATTCCAAGTCTTCTAAAGCCATAAAATAGCTTTATTTGAGTAAAGTTTAAAGTTGTTTTTCAACTTTAGCTTTCAGATCTCTTTTGTGCATGAAATATGACATCAGTGACACCAAATTTCATTGGTACTGGTTTGAAAATGCGGACATGCTAATGAGAGTTCAGATTTTTTAATACATAATTATTTACATTTTGGCCTGTTTCACACTCAAAGCTATTGTATTGATTCATAAGACTTAAATCATACAGTGCATAGGTCATATGGACTGCTTTTATGGTGCTTTTTTGTACTTTTTGGAGCTTGACTGTTCCTAATCACTGTGTTGTTATTGAATGGGAAAGAGCAAAGTGAACATTTCTTCTGTTGCGTTCCATGGAAGAAAGAAAGCTAAATGGATTTGGAACGACATGGCGAGTAAATGACAGAATTTTCATTTTTGGGTGAATTATTCGTTTAATGCATATTGACAAAATACCCATTAAAATGGAGCCAGGTTTCAGTTTTTCTGCCCATATCCCCTCTGCAGTTGTTCTTGTACTTCAGTGTTGGTCTAGCGCCCTCAGTTGGTCAGGAGCTGCAGATTATTGTAGAGGAGTCTCTAACTGTCAAAGAGGTGAGCTATCTCGATTTTATATGAATTTTGTGCTGTGACTTCTGATAAAGAACTTTAGAAATAACATGTTTTAAAATTCTGGTGGTTCTTATTCCAGTGCCTTAAGAAAATGTTGCAGATGGCAAGACTTGAAGGTAAAAACTTTAAAATGTTTGCTTTCTATGTGCCCATTTAAAAGGATAGTTCACCCAAAAATGAAAATTCTCTCATCATTTACTCACCCTCATGCCATCCCAGATGTGTATGACTTTCTTTCTTCTGCTGAACACAAATTAAGATTTTTAGAAGAATATCTCAGCTCTGTAGGTCCATACAATGCCAGTGAATGGTGAACAGGCCTTTGAAGCTCCAAAACGAAGATTAAGTCAATATAAAAGTAATCCATAAGTGGTTTAATCAATGTTTCTGGAGCGATCCAGTTGGTTTTAGGTGAGAACAGATCAAATGTAACTCCTTTTTAACTGTACATCTTGCCATTGCAATCTCTAGGCACGATCATTATTTCAAGCTTGATTACACTTCCTAGAGCTTGACGCATGCGCAGATCGTTAGATGGTGCTAGAAGTGTAATCAAACTTGAAATCATGATCACCAAGGAGACTGTCAAGATGTACGGTTCATTTGCTGGATCGCTTCAGAAGTCATGGATTAAACCACTGGAGTCGTATGGATTACTTCTATGCAGACTTCATCTACTTTTTGGAGCTTTAAAGGCCTGATCACCATTCACTTACATTGTATAAAACTACAGAATTGTAGTGATATTTTTCTAAAAATCTTTGTCTTCTGCAAAAGAAAGAAAGTCATGCACATCTTAGTTGGCATGAGGGTGAGTAAATGATGAGAGAATTTTCTTTTTTGGGTAAACTAACCCTTTAAAGCCGAATTGTGTAATTTTGGTGCCACTTATGTCACCAAATGGAATTGTAAAAATAAACATTGATTTCAAACAGCTCTTCCATTCCATTGGCCTTCCTTTGGTTGAACAAAACTCTGTTTTCACCTGGTATTAAGATGTGTTTTGGGTGATCCTATCACATGTGGTCAGCCCTAAATATAGGTCTAAATGGGGTCTAAAACATTTTGTGATCTGATCACAAAAACGCATGTGACCACATCGCATCTGAGGTGTAAACACTAATCTGTCCTGTATGCGTCCCAGCAGCAGTGAAGTGTCAACCCTCACCTGTCAATCAAGCACTGCGCTAAAACAAAAGTTTAAACTTGGCTGATTATGAGCGGCTTTAAAAGGAAATTACTGTCCGATCAGAAAATTTAAAAAAGAGGAAACGTCTGCAATCACGAGAGCTTCACGAATCTTCTTCAGTGTGTCTGATATCAACACAGATGACAAAGCATGAACACCAAGCTCCTTTAAAACAGGGAATCCACAAAAAAAACAAAAACAAATTCTGCTTGACATGTTGCGTTTGTGTTTAGATTAAATTTCAACCGCATCTGGGAGAAACGGCGCACCATTTATTTGTTATTTTTTACACTTTCTTTGTATTTCTGACTTTGTTGCGCTTTATTATCATGCAGTAACACACTGACATAGTGATTGATGTATGATGTCATGAAACAGAGACCCTCCCCTCCAAACCCGAACACAAGTGGTCACAGGAGACGCATTGAAGCGACCAGGTGTAAACAGTGATGTGTCTCACCTGACCACATGTGATTGGATCACCCGAGACTCATTGTAATGCCAGGTGGAAACAGGGTCAAACCGATAGCTCCACCACAAAATCACACCATTGTTTGAGTCAATGTTGCTGTGCCTAGCTGGCCAACTGACTATCTCAGATTTATTAATGGAACATTTTTATCTCTCTCCAGGTGAGTCGTGGCACTTAAGGAGACTGGACTGGTGTGAGGAGATCGGAGAGCCCCTTTTTGATGAGGTAGGAACTTATAATAATCTTAATGTCTGTACTACTCAACTGATTTCTAAAGTACATGTGACGATTTCAAATTTTTGACTGATATATTACTCTTGTTTCCCAGAATGCGTCTCTGAAAGAGGCAAAGGTCATCCATGGTGACACACTGGTGCTGGTTGAGGGGCGACTGCCTCCAAAGGTACATTCTCACTTTACGTGAAAAGGAAATAAAACTTTTTCAAGGTTGCCACGGTCATGGAAAACTGGAAATATCAGGCATGCAACTCTAAATGGTGCAAACTGTTAGGTTCTTTGAACTTGTTATCTGTTAGACAATCCGCTCGCTCACATGTGATATGTCAAGCCAAACGGCTCACATGGTGTAAGCTGATAGGTCCTCTGACGTGTAATCCAGTAGCCAATCAACTTGCATACTCTCTCTTAGCATAACATTTCAATTTGCTCAGTTTGCGTGTAAGCCGGTTTCACTGCTGCACACTGCGAGAGTTTTCTCTGAAACCCTCCTCCTCCCCAGTTGCACTTGTCTAGATCTGCTACATGGGAATCATATTTAGGTCTAATTGTGCAGCAGCTTGTCCACATGATTAACTCGGTATGTCTGTGTATGTTCTAGCAGTAGCAAGTCTCCGTACTTGCTCTGCAGCAGCAGCAGCAGCGTAGCAGATCTCGTCCACCAAGAACAATATTCTATCAATGTGTCATACCCACATCAACATGCTAAATATTTCCGAGAGTTGTCATGACTGAATTTTAATAATGCGATTTATTTAGGCCTGAAAAAAAAATTCATTAAATGTTTATGAAAAAGTCCTGGACATTTTTGTTGTCAGTGTATTTTTTTCTAATTATGCTCAATAAATGTGTGTATTTGTATGTTAAAATACTTACTCCTGTTCCAGCTTAATATGCCAAGACAACTGTAAGTCATTTGTTGGTGGATTTCTATAAAAGTGGAAACACTGGCTCTGCAGTGCTATCAAAACATTGCTCTGTTTGTTTGAGCATCCTGACCAGCCCTACACAGCAACATTGTCTCAAACAATATGAGAGTTTGGGGTGGGACTATCTTTTTATCCGACCAGTGGAAAATGGGATAGTATCTGGGGAAACTTGTTTGAAATCCATTATTTTTAAAGTTCCATTTGGTGACAAGTGATGAAGAAGTTACACACCTCATCTTTAATCGGCTAGAAATTGCTCTTCAATCAGCTAACTTGAAAGCGTAGTCTCTTAAACATGATTTTTAAAAATCCTTATCCAGAAAACATGAACGACTGTTATAGTCTTGAAAATGTCAGGAAATGTTATTGGTCAAAAGGTGTGGGAACCCTGCTTTTCATAAAGACACCTTCTGTCTTTCTCTTGCCTCAACCTCAGGGTTACCTCAAGCTGTCTGTGAGGATGTACATGGATATGTTTGACAGCTCCTGCATTCCAGAGCTGGACCAGGCAGAAGTGTCTCAGAGCAATGAGGTGCTGACCACAGGTAAGAGCTGTCAAATTTAGTCATTCAGGATTCGTACAGAGTTTGGAAATGCTTGATTTTCACAGTTAGGTTTTCAAGGTTTGAGATATGCTTGAATTTTGAATATGCTCCTTGAAAGTGCTTGATTTTTCTGTAGGTGGACAGTTATAAAAGATCTAAAATGATTTTGAATTTTAAATAGATATTATACAGTCTTTTGTGGCGTCTCGTAAGCACGGGAAGCATCTTGCTTTAATGTCGCGTGCACGCGGAAGTTCTGCAAATCTCCACTGTGGTAGATTGGTGCCAAAGAAATTATACCTGCATCTCCTGCTTCAATCAACATGCCAGAGTGCCTTTTCAATGACAGCTGGCCGGAAAAGGAGACAAATGCTGGCCAAATTGATGCCCTACGCAGAGCTCTGTGTCGGAAGGAATTGCTTAGCTCTTATATGCCATTCTGAAGGAATAAGCTGAGGCAAAGATTTTGTGAAAACTTTAATTTACAATTAATATGTAATATCGCATGAATACTTAAAAGTAGGGCAGAAAGTCAACGTATGTGATAAATGAAATATGTTAAATGTTGAGAATATACAGTGCATCCGGAAAGTATTCACAGCGCTTCACTTTTTCCACATTTTGTTATGTTACAGCCTTATTCCAAAATGGATTAAATTCATTATTTTCCTCAAAATTCTACAAACAATACCCCATAATGACAACGTGAAAGAAGTTTATTTGAAATCTTTGCAAATTTGTTATTTGGGGTTGCAATTTCATTAAATAAATGTAGGCCTACATATAGTCTGGATTAAGATGGTCCAAGCACGGTCACTGTTTTCAACTGTCTCAGCGGTTTGCAAACAGTGAACAGCCCACACAAACTCCATCTATCTCGGGAGTGTTTTGACTCTGAGTTTAGTTTGCTATTAGTCCGCTGTGCGTTTTTCTTATAACATGCATTGAGAATGCAATCATAAAAATGCCATCAGTTTACCATAATAATAATAAAAAAGGCTTGAGGGTTTAATAGGACCAATGCTGTGTGAATGTAATAGAATTATGTCATTACTGTTGTACTGCAATAAAATTAACATATTCAATAATAATCATTCAATATTATATTACAAGAGTTATCACAGATGCACCTGCATGACGTTTTACGTTAAATTATTTAGTATAATTTGTAAGTAAATATTGTTTATTCATCAGCTTTGTGTTGATATGTTGTTACATTTACCAGTTTTAATATGATAAACACAAATGTATATTTATGATGAATATTATTCATCCATGAACTCATTAAATGGAAAACATGACTTGATTATTTTAAACTTGCAGAATCTGATAAGCAGTGTTACATGTTCAAAGGCCTTGTTGAATATGTGCCCCAGCCTGCGTATATACATTTATCCTTGATATATTTTAGCTGTCAGAACATGCTGAATCACTCATAATATTTATAATAACATAATATTCTTCAAATCGGTCTGATGTTTGCAGTCACATCTTATACCGGTGTGGGGGAAACCAATCCCATCACACTGCATTTATTTCTGCTGCAGATGTGCATGTTTAGAAGTGAGATTCCACATGCATCATATATCTTGTCACTGAATAGCTTGTATTTTTCAAAGCAGGCTTCTTTTAGCTTTTATTCAAATAGCTGGGAACAAAATATCAGTTGAAGAATTTCTGCTTTTATTTGAAGTGAAAAAAAAAAAAAAAACACACCCACATAAACTTTCTTTAAAAATAGCCAAATCTATTTGATAGTTCTTTTCATTTTCCACATGGAAATGAATATGTAACTACAGTGACCAGGATTTGGTTTCCCCCTGTGGTTATTCATGCTCTATAGATAACCAGTGTTTCCAACTGTATCTGTGTGTTAATGCCAGACTTTGGTTGTAATCGTATTAAGGATTTTAGTATTAGCCGTCTGTGGGTTTAAAAGAATTCTTGAAACTTTCATTTTTATAGATAGGGCAATGTTTTAAACCACAGAGGATGCTTTTTGATCATAGCAATTTTGTGAAGTAACTTTTAGAATTGAATAATATTTAAAACCTTGAGGTGCTTGAAAAAGATTAAGCTACCATGAAAATGCTTGAAAAGTGCTTCAGTTTCACTCTTAAAAAGTTGTACAAACCCTGATAATAATTTATTTTAAAACACACACTTTTAGCATATTTTGGGAACACTTTACAATAAGGTTCTATTTGTTAACTTTAGTTAACATGAACTAACAATGAACAATACTTTTACAGCATTTATTAATCTTGGTTAATGTTCATTTCAACATATAGTAATACATTTTTAAAATCAAAAGTTGTGAATGTTAACTTTATTTAATGCACTATGAACTAACAATGAACAATTGTATTTTTATTAACTTACATTAACAGATTAATAAATGTTAGTTCATGATACCTAATGCATTAACTAATGTTAATTATTGTAAAGTGTTTCCCATATTTTTTATAAACCAAGTAAGGTTCATGTCATGTATGTCTGACCATTGTAGCCCACAGAAGGGTTATGTTAATGTTTGCTTATGTGTGTCCTGTTGTTTCAGAGTGTCCTGGATCAGAGATGCGATTCATTGGACATGTGGAGATATCAGAGGAGGCGTCACTTGATGACCTCAAAACTCAGGTTCGCCTCCCCACTCACAGACAGCAGCTGAAAACTTAGAAGGATAGTGTACTTAACATGGAAAGCATCTACTCACCCTTATGTCACAAAAAACATGTTATGTAAAGGTTTTGAGAGCTAAGGGAAGCAAGATTTTCAGTGAACGACTTCCTCACCCAAAGTACCGTAGGTATACAGAAGACATGGAGTATAGCACACAATCAATCTTTAATAAAACATTTAAAAAATGTATTGTTCATTTGTAATGCTTTTTGGAGCTTGACAGCCGTTATTGCTCTGCACTTTTGTTGTATGGAACATGCTTTTTAGGAGACAATGACAGAATTTACCCCACTAACCCTTGGTTAAAGGTCTGTGCTCTTGCAGGTGATGACTCTTCCGGCACTTCAGGATGTGTGTGTGCCCAGTCCTGCATTCCTGCGTGTGTGGCTGCTAGAAGGAAAGAAGTTTGCCAGCATACTCAGAGGAAAACTGCAGACACTCAGGTTGTAAATTTAGCCTTTCCTTCATTTTCTTCTCCTTTGTGTTAGCTCTCTTTGACTCCTTTTCCACAGAAAAGGTGCTAGTGCCTGTGCCAAGGGATCTGCGAACTTCGCTCTGGGCAGGCAATTTCTCCTGCCCAGAGCGACATTTATGCGGTGAAAATATGAAGAACGGTTCAATATTTGGCACTGACACACTGTCGGTGGAAAAGAGGTTGAAACATCTCATTTGTATCTGGGGTAAATGTCTTATAACCCCTGCAGGAAGCTGAAGCTGGGGAACGGGACTGAGGTGTGCGTTCAGAGGCTGATGAAAGAGGAGGACCTGGGGTGAGACATTCTGACACCAAAATCAAAAACATGAGGCGTCTCTTTAAATACATGAAAGAAACAAACAAGATGTTTTATAGTTGGAAGGAGGAATTGATTCTTTTATTTATCTGGTCAGGCTGAAGGATTTATTGCTGAGAATCCAGATGGGGGTCCCAGGAGAGAAGGCGTATTATCCCGCGGAGGAGTTTTTGTGGGATGGAGGGCGGGATGGCACCCCCAGGGGCCTGTATGCTGCTCTGGCCTCCCAGTACGGTCTCACTCCTGACAATTTGCTCCTGGCTAAACACCTGTCTGACAAGCACACCTGGATGCCCATCTCCAACTGGGTGAGAAGAGAGAGTGAAAATGGCAATTGAGAGATGAATACAAAGGGATCAAAATGAAAATTATTTCATTTACACACCCTCATGTCATTTTAAACTTGTATGACTTTCGTTTTTTAAGTGGAACACCAAAGGACAGATTTAGCACAATTTTAGAGCTGTTTTCTTTTTTTATACAATGAAAATGGATGGTGACCAGGGGACAAAAGCACCACTAAAGTAGTCCTTACGACTTGTGCACTATATTCCAAGTCTTCTGAAGCCATATGATAGCTTTGTGTGAGGAACAGACTGAAATTAATTCATTATTGACTGAAACATTGTGGACTGCCTTGGTCACTATTCACTTTCATTGTATGGGAATGAGCAGCTTAGGCATTCTATTATATATAACTCCTTTTGTGTTCCAATAAAGGAAGTCATATGGGTTTCCATAGACATTCATTTTAATTTTTGAGTAAACTATTCCTTTTAAGGCATTTTCTGATAATGCTTCTAAATAATCAAGACTCAACAGGTCTCGAAAAGGAAAAAGAAGAGGAAAGCTGAGAGTCTGCAAGCAGCTCCTTTCTACCTGAAAGACGGAGATATTATAGGTGTCAAGGTAAATAGAATCAAGAATCTGTATGTATTAGCTTATAGTTTTATAAGCTTTTTTGAAACTTGCTAAACCACAATCTGTTCCAGTTTAAAGGTGAAGTGTGTAAATTCTGCATCACTAGCGTCACCAAATGGAATTGCATAATTAATGATCTGGCCTAATTTAAAACGGGTCTCCCAAACACTCCCTCCATCTGCTGAGGTTGGTCAAACATGTTTGTCCCATCCCAAACCTGTGGCTTTTGGCTGAGCCAAAGTTGTGTTGGGCTGGTCAGGATTCTTATAAGAGTAAAGTTTTGATAATGACGCCAAAGCAGGGCCGGTTCTAGACATTAAGAGCCCTAGGCTAAAGTTCTGTTGGATTATAATATCTCGCGTTTTATTTGATTCCCTCTCATTTTCTGCTGCTCTTGTTTTTGCATGCAGCGCATGCAAGTTGTGGTTTGTGGATCGTGAGCACAGCCATACGACCAGCGCGCAGCACAGAGGGAACATTTTCTCGACCATGAAAATGTAACATTTCCTTTGGTGTAAAGCTGTTAATATTTGTGGATTTTCCAGTCACTAGAAACTAAACTAATCGTGCGAGTGGGTTAAAATTTCTGTTTGCATGTTATAATTTTTAAATGCAAATGCAAGCAAAACTGTCACACTATACAGCCCTGGCTAACTACCAAGTTCACATGTCTTTTGGAGGCCCCCAATAATGTAGAGGCCCTAGGCAATTGCCTTGTCTGCATATAGCTAGCACTAGCCCTGTGCCACAGAGTACTTTACAGAAAAATCAACCTACGAATCGCAAAACTTACAGACGATTTAGATGACCATTGTCACCTTGTCTGCATAAGATTTCATTATTTCTGATAGTGGCACCTGGTGGCCGAGGTTGGTACCACAATACAAAATTCAGAAGGAAAAATAAATGAGGAAAAACAAAAATTCAAAAAAAAAACAATTTTTTTCTATTAGATAAAAAAACAAACATTTTTGCTTCAAATTTGTTTTATTTGTGTAGAACTTAAATTTTTTGTAGGACATAGGCTCAGGAAGGCACTTAGACACCTATAAAAAAAATGTCGCCTAGTATTTCACCTAGTGAAATGTATTTTTATTTATTTTTTTGCGGTTAAGGGTTTCTGTGTAGATCAATGTGCCAGACCATGTTACACTTAACACAACAAAGCTAAAAAAAATTATTTGACTGGAATCGTGGCACTTTTATAACACAATTTATTTAGCGAGTGATGACACAAATGAATTGGTCCATTGCTGTATTTGTAATACAGTGCAACAATAAAGTGCAACAGTTAGGTTCCAGAAGTACCAATCACATTTTTTCCATATGCAAATTCATTTTTAACAATATCTTATAAACCTTCAAACTAAAGGTTGTTAGTTGATGTTATATGCTTTTGTTGAAGCCATCAGTCCGCATTATTTCAAATTTTATTTTTTAGAAATCATGTTTAATTGCAGAGTGAAGAGCTACACCACCTATGGTTGTGAAGAGAAAAATCCAGTCAAAAAATTGCGGTGACTAAACGCCCCAAACAAGCTCTGCTGTGACCGCCCACTCGCATTACGTACTGTGATTGTCGCAATCTAGTAGGCCTCCCTACACTCTCAAGCTACTTATACTGTACATTTGCAGTTATCTGAATATTTTGCAATAAAATGTAAATATATTGTTTCTTTAATAATAATCAACAGTATTTTTCCATCGATTACGTTATTCGCAGTGCTGGATGGGATTGTAGTAGGGATGTACTCGAGTATTTGTTCAGCTTTAAATATTCGACTAGTAAAAACACTACTTTAATACTGCAAAAATGATCTTTCTATGTGCCTTTGCCTGGCATGGCCTTCAATGAAATTGCTTATCTTAATTAAATCTTACCGTTACAACTCAGTGCATTAGCTGGCGCTGTGGATGCATGGCATACAGTTGTGCTCAAAAGTTTGCATACCCTGGCAGAAATTGTGACATTTTGGCATTGATTTTGAAAATATGACTGATCATGCAAAGAAACTGTCTTTTATTTAAGGATAGTGATCATATGAAGCCATTTATTATCACATAGTTTTTTTTGGCTCCTTTTTAAATCATAATGGTAACAGAAATCACCCAAATGGCCCTGATCAAAAGTTTACATACCCTTGAATGTTTGGCCTTGTTACAGACACACAAGGTTTAAATGGCAATTAAAGGTTAATTTCCCACACCTGTGGCTTTTCAAATTGCAATTAGTGTCTGTGTATAAATAGTCAGTGAGTTTGTTAGCTCTCACGTGGATGCACTGAGCAGGCTAGATACTGAGTCATGGGGAGCAGAAAAGAACTGTCAAAAGACCTTCGTAACAAGGGAATGGAACTTTATGAAGATTGAAAAGGATATAAAAAGATATCCAAAGCCTTGAAAATGCCAGTCAGTACTGTTCAATCACTTATTAAGAAGTGGAAAATTCTGGGATCTCTTGATACCAAACCAAAGTCAGGTAGACCAAGAAAGATTTCAGCCACAACTGCCAGAAGAATTGTTCAGGATACAAAGAAAAACCCAAAGGTAACCTCATGAGAAATACAGGCTGCTCTGGGAAAAAGACGGTGTGGTTGTTCCAAAGAGCACAATATGACGATACTTGAGCAAAAATGAGCTGCATGGTCGAGTTGCCAACAAGAAGCCTGGTTACAGTGTGCCCGACAACACCTTGACACGCATCACAGCTTCTGGCACACTGTAATTTGGAGTGACGAGACCAAAATAGTGCTTTATGGTCACAACCATAAGCGCTATATTGGAGAGGGGTCAACAAGGCCTATAGTGAAAAGAATACCATCCCCACTGTGAAGCATGGTGGTGGCTCACTGATGTTTTGGGGGGGTGTGAGCTCTAAAAGCATGGGGAATCTTGTGAAAATTGATGGCAAGATGAATGCAGCATGTTATCAGAAAATACTGGCAGACAATTTGCATTCTTCTGCACGAAAGCTGCGCATGGGACGCTCTTGGACTTTCCTGCATGACAATGACCCTAAGCACAAGGCCAAGTTGACCCTCCAGTGGTTGCAGCAGAAAAAGATGAAGGTTCTGGAGTGGCCATCACAGTCTCCTGACCTTAATGTCATCGAGCCACTCTGGGGAGATCTCAAACTGAAGACTTTGCATGACCTGGAGGCATTTTGCCAAGACGAATGGGCAGCTATACCACCTGCAAGAATTTGGGGCCTCATAGACAACTATTACAAAAGACTGCACGCTATCATTGATGCTAAAGGGGGCAATACACAGTATTAAAAACTAAGGGTATGCAGACATTTGAACAGGGGTCATTTCATTTTTTTCTTTGTTGCCATGTTTTGTTTTATGATTGTGCCATTCTGTTATAACCTACAGCTGAATATGAATCCCATAAGAAATAAAAGAAATGTGTTTTGCCTGCTCACTCATGTTTTCTTTAAAAATAGTACATATATTACCAATTCTCCAAGGGTATGCAAACTTTTGAGCACAACTGTAGTTAAATGAATAGTTCACCTAAAAAGAAAATTCTGTCATTTAAAATTATTGTATTGCTTCAGAAGACTTGGAATATATGTTTCTATGTGTGTGCAAATTTTATTTTATTTTTTTATCTAGATGTTGTTGATGCATAGTGCTCATTTTTAAAAACAGGGTTGAAGGTTGAACTTAAATTCTAAATTAAGTAATTGATTACTTGTTTTCTTTTGTGTTAGAGTACTTGACTACAAAATTACTCGAAATGCCCATCCCTGGATTGTAGTTTGTGCCCTTTTTTGCTGCAAATTTGCCACGATTCTCTGATTGGTGGATTTTCCTCCCTCTATAAGCTAACAGTATTGGTCAGTCCAACAGATTGTCCTACCCCAAACTAAATATATTGGTCGGTCCAACAGATAGTCATACCTCAAGCTAATTGTACTGGTGAGTCCAACAGATAGTCCCACCCCAAGCTAACGATATTGGCCAACCCAGTGTTGCTATGTTGGGCTGGTCGGGATGCTCAAACAAACAGAGCAATTTTTTGTTAGTGTCACAGAATGACAGTGTTTACTCTTAAGGAATTCAACCTACTGACTGACTTGTAGTTGTCTCCACATTTTACGCTGGAATAGGAGAAAGTATTTTAGAATCCAAAAAATTACACACTTCACCTTTAAAGAAGCATTTTTGAGACAGTCAATCATCAGCAATGTCTCACTCTGTCTATTTTTGTGTGTATTTTCATGTGTGTAGAATCTGCTTGTAGACAATAATAAAGAATTCAGTACTCTGCAAGATGAGATTGGACAGCAGAGACTCAGGGAGGAGGCAGCCAATCACAAGACAAGGTGCCTTTTTTCTCTTTCCAAAGATTACAAAATATAGAGGAAAATGGGTGGTAGCCTTTGCCGAGTCATTTTATTAAATAGCATAACAAATAGTATTACATTTTTTGCCATATATTGTCTCAATTTAATTTGATTTTGTCCACTAGGGGGCATTACGCAAGTGGGGAAAGTGCACAAGACACGGGGCTTAAAACCGGCCCAACTAAAAACCGCAAACCAGAGATGGCCTTATCGATCAATGTGGGAGTGTTCAGGTAACCCACCCTGTGAACAAACACCTCAAGAGCTGCCCATTGGTCAGACACTGACGGTGATCTGCAAACACGTGCCAGTCACTAAGAACAAACCTGTGGTGCCATGACAAAATCTGCTCCACTGGGTCACAATGAAGAAGGCAGATTGAAGACAACGTGAAAGTGCTGATCTAGAAACAGTTCGCCATTTAAGATTTTGAAAAATAAGTTTCTATGGGCAATGTGATGCTGATCCAAGGTTCTCTCAACATGATGAGTCTGATTGCAGATGAAATGCAAATATCATGTTTGTTCATTCAACCTTCTCAAGCGACAAAATCATACCTTGAAACGTTCTTTAATCACCCTTTATATGCAGTTAATTCCTGGAGCAGATCTCTGAACCCTGTAAAACTAAGAGATCAGTTTTTGCCTATGCTAGAGGATTTCCTTGCCTCACTTAGGTGTGTTTGTGTGCGTGTGTGCATTTATTTTACAAGGAGGTGTGTAACGGTAATGGTGTGAAAAGAATAGTTCACCCAAAAATGAAAATTCTGTCATCTAGTACTCCCCAGCAAGTTGTTCCAAACCTGTATGACTTTCATTGTACAACCATTCATTTTCATTGTAAGGGAGACGAGATGCAATGAAAGTGCATGGTGACTGAGGCTGACATTACTTGGGTAGATGACAGAATTTTCATTTTTGGGTGAACTATCCATTTAGGTTTTTTAGTTTTTTCAAAATCAAAAAATATGTTCAATGAATTATTTAAAATGTTTATGTTCTTGAAAGTGGTCTTGAAATCAGACCATAGTAAAGTAAGAAAAATCTTTCCATCTGTTACTTAGAACCTTTCTTAAAACTTTTTACATTGGATATGGTACTCCAAACTGCATCAACATGATTTTGTAATAACCATTTGCCACTTTTGGTGGTTTTCAGTAATTTTTAGAACTTAAATTTATTGATATCTGAAAACATGGTAGTTGGTTCAGGTGAGATGTCTTGGTGGGTACTAGTGTTTCAGTACATCCTTTTTATTTGAGGCTGTTAAATGTGTTTTAGTTACAAACAGTGCCATGTTAAGTCTTTGTCCTGTGCTAACAGCTTACTGAGGAGTCTATAAACCTATCTGACTAACCACCTCCCTCCTACCTCTGCCTCCTCACCTTCTCCCACTGCCACCTGCAGAGAATCAGCTGCGTAAAGAATGCAAAAAAAGAAAGAAATACTGTTCTGATAACCAAAAACATTTGTCTCTCTCTGGACTTTTTACATAGGATTCTGATCACGCTAAAATAACTGTATATTCTTGTATTGTATAGTTGCACAAACAAAAAGAAAATACCTGAATCAGAGACTGGAAAATCAGGGATGTATATCTGTATTTTTGTTTCTGTTGTTGCTTTTTCTGTGAGGAGATCATTGAGATTTCAGTTGATTTAAACTGAAATTGTTTTGAGCACAAAAGAGGACTTTAAGCGTTACCCTTGTAAACGAAGTGCATGTTTAGTTGAATATTGTTTGCTTTTTTTCCAATTAACAAAAGGATTTATAACATCTTCGCAAAGCATTGTTGCAAAATGCAAAATTTGGTTAATTTTAAAACTGAACTGTCCTGTCTTTTGTAATAAATTATGATTTTGCTTTCAGGCTTTCTTTTCATTAAACGGTTGTTTGTGAAAAATGCATGTTTCTCGTTTGCTTCTTAAGTGGTTGCACACTGCATCTGTAGTATGTTTTCTATCCCTGCAGTAGAAAGCACGCTGCTTTCTTCAAGACTTAATTATTGTAAGACACTATGGGCTGGATGTCCTACTAAACTGCATCTAGTTCTATATAGATTTAATTCATGAGTCATATGGATAACTTTTATGATTCTGTTATATGATTTTGGAGCTTCAAAATGTTGGAACCCATTCACTTGCATTGTGAGGACCTGCAGAGCTGAAATATTCTTCTAAAAATCTTTGTTTGTGTCCATTAGTTGGTTATAGTGTCTCCGGTCAAGCCAACCGCAATTTAAAAAAATACACTGTTAAGCCAGCCATGATAAAAACAGTGGTGCACACCTTAAGATAATTAAGATAACCTAAAGAAAGAGCAGAGAGACACGCTTTCTGAGCAATCATTATATTTTGATTGTCTTTTTTATTTTTTATTTTTTTACTTTAACAGACTACGTTATAACAGCCTGTAATAATGAATATGCAAGACATTGGAACGAGATGCAATGCAGTAGCCAAAGATGTTTGTCTGACATATATGTACATAGACATGCAAATGTCTATTTACATGTCTGTGTGCCCCCCGAGTTCTCGAGTAATCAAGCAGACAATATGACCAAGACTACATTTACATTTATTCATTTGGCAGACGCTTTTATCCAAAGCGACTTACAAAAGAGGAAAACATAATCGAATCATCTTAAGGAGACAGTGGTATGAAAAGTGCCGTATTACAAAGTTTCACAAGCATCAGAATAGTATTCAAAACAGAATAAAGTGCAACAGGATTTTTTTTTTTTTTTTTTTTTTTTTTTAAATTACTGGTTAAGTGCTCATGGAAAAGATGTGTTTTTAGTCGTTTTTTGAAGACAGAGTGTGAGTCTGCTTCACGGATGGAGTTGGGAAGGTCGTTCCGCCAACGTGGTATGATGAAGCCGAAAGTCCGAGAAAGTGTTTTAGTGCCTCTTTGTGTTGGTACAACAAGGCGACATTCCTTAGCCGACCGCAGGCTTCTAGTGTGCGCAAAGCTCTGCATAAATGAATTTAGGTATGCTGGAGCAGACCCAGTGACTGTTCTGTATGCCAGCATCAGAGCCTTGAATTTGATACGTGCATCAACCGGCAGCCAGTGGAGAGAGACAAGGAGTGGTGTAACATGTGCCCTCTTTGGTTCATTAGAGACCAGACGTGCTGCTGCATTCTGGATCATTTGCAGGGGTCTAATTGCACATGCAGGGAGGCCTGCAATGAGAGCGTTACAGTAGTCCAGTCTAGTTATGACAAGTGACTGGACAAGCAGTTGTGTGGCATGTTCAGAGAGGAAGGGTCTTATCTTCCTGATATTGTAGAGTGTAAATCTACATGATCTTGCGGTCTTTGAGATGTGGTCTGTGAAATTTAGTCTGTTGTCGATGGTTACCCCTAGATTTCTGACCAATTTGGAAGGCGTTACTGTAGCTGCACCCAGACCCAGACTATATACAGTGTACACTGCAGTATTCAGTAAGTAGCCTGGTCAGCTAGTTTTCCTTTCAGCTAGTATTCCTTTTAAAGTATGGTTCAGCCATAATTGGTTACACACTACATCTGGAATATGTCTTTTACCCCTGTAGTTTTGCTTGAGAACACATTTCCACAGCCATTGCTATCAGCAACTGCATGACCTTGAAGTGTGTTAAAGCAGGGGATACTTACACCATGCAACCAATAGCTGAAACTGGTGTATCATGGACATACTTTCACTTTTACTCTCTCTTAGGTGTGGCATTGTGGTTGAAGCTCAGAAATGTTAACCGGAAAATAGCTTATTTGATTTCCACAAAAGCCATTAGCTGTCACATTTATACCATTGAGCAAGCCACTGAAGTTGCTCGAGCTGGGCTGTCATTGTGAAAAGTGAAGTATAAAAACTAAATGAACTAACAATTATTTAACCACACGAAGCATCCCGTAAAGGGAAATATCATTATTTTCCTTAAGCAATGTGGGTTTATGGAATATATAAACCAAAGGCAACTCGCTCTGTATCAAAAAAAACAAAAACCTACTAATATCTAATTATTATGAATTTTCAACCACAGATATCACTTAGCAGTCCAATGTGTTTCTTTTTGGTGAATTGGACAAATAACAGCAGTGAGTGTTAGTAGTGTGGCATAGTGGTTTAAGTTCAGGGCTGGAAAAATTGCTGGTTTAGTCTCTGCAAGGAGGAAGCCATGAGCTGTGTGCTCTTGAGTAAGACAACCCCATGTTGATAAAGCAGGATTTTTCCTTGTCATATGTCCTTGAGTCAATTAGTTAATATGGACAGTTATTTACAGGAAGTCGTCTAGAAGAGAAATACAGGAACTTTTCATAAATCATGTTTCTTATCTTAAGGCCAAAGGTAGGTCTCAAGAAGATCATGTTCAAAGATCATGTTAAATAAACAAGCTCTAATCTATTTTTACAACAATCATCCATGGGTTTTAAATATCAAAGTCCATAATCTGAGAGAAAATATACCATCTGATGTTATTTATGATTATATTGATATAATTTAGAGTGAATCTGTAAAGCAATGCTGGTCTTTTCAGCAGGGTAGCAGGACGAAAGGGTCTCAGCTGTCTCGTTCCTCATCAAATTTTTATGACCAAAAGGTGTTTGCCACAGACAAACTGCCCAAAGGGGCGTGGTCCATCACTGTGGTGTTTATTTTGAGCATGGATGGAGTATACTGTATCCTGCATCCAACCACTCTTGTAAAAAGTGTAGCACTGTATGTACATGGCAATGCACTGGGTCCTCATCATGAGAACACCATGAGAATGACCGTCGCACACAGCTTCCCGGCCTGTGTTTTATGTGTCCGTTTTGACAACTGTAAAGCCCTCCCAGAATATAAATTGAGAGAGTTCGTCAGTCACACAAGGCTTTGAACATGTGAAATTTTTAACATGCGAAACGCAACGGACCAGGATATGATGTCACGCAGAAGGGCTTCTATTTTAGTAAATAACACTTCCTGCATAATAATATCATATTCAAAATGTCTACTCACTTCTCAGCAACAATAAAAACATGCAGCTTTGAAATACGTATCCTTTGAATTGAGCCAAGAGGTAAGTGTATAGCTTTTCTATTGGTCACGTGTCCTCTCATAATCCAGATTCACATTTCAGAGTTCACCGAGATTGATCTTTGGTATGCATTTCCGGTCTCCCGCGTTCGAATGTGTTTGAATGGGAGTGAATGGAGCGCAAAGTGTAGTGCGACCGCCCTTTCAGACACGCCGAAATGGCCACCAAGTCGGATTTCATACCAAGAAGGACACTTGCCACGCTTTTTCCCCAATTGATTTTGAGGCTCAAATGCTCCAGATGTGTAAACACCAGACCCCTGTCCTTGCATGTGTGCTCCTTGGATTGTGCTAAAAGCAACCAATCATAGAGGTAGTTCAATACACAGACACAGCCCAGTCCCAGTGGAGTGAGTTCAGCATTGATACATTTCATTATGTGTGGGGAGCAATGGACAAGCAGAAGGGCTTTGAAATGGTATGCAGTCCCCTTGAAAGCAAATCTCAAGAACGGCCCGTGACGAGGGGCTATCTGCACATGGAAGAACTCATCATTCAGATCTGTTGACACAAACCAGTCCAGAGGACGGACATGATACAAAATCTGTCTCTGAGTAATCATCTTGAATGGAGACTACTTGAATGGAGTGTCCAATTCAAGCATTTCAAGTCCAGCATGGCCGTAGCCCACCGTCCTACCTGGCACTAACAGAAAAATAGTGGTTCTAGAAGCCTTTCTGCACACCGGCACACTACCCATTGCATTTTGGCGATTAGGCATTGTGTACCTCTTAGCGCAAAATCGGCACGTCCCGCAATGTGACGGCGGAGGAGAGAATGCCTTTAAAAGTGAGGTGGACGTCTTGCAACCTGAAGCACATAGCCGTGAGTGGTTTTGGTGGAACAATAACGGGGTTCAAAAACTTTGTTGGAACTTGACAATCATGGCGTGGAACAAACTGTGACTGTGATCTCATATTCTGCTCGCTTGCAGTGGGGAAGCGAGAGAGCTAATAAGTAACATAAAGTAAAACCTCTGTGTTGCGATATAGAAGCCCCCTGACATGCCGTCAACAACAGTAAAAACAGGCATTGAAGTGACCTGCATCATTCCAAAGACTCAGCAGGGGGAAGCAAGAGGGCTACTAGGCAGCATAGAGGCAGTCCATGGCAGTCTTCTGGCATGGCATCAACAACAGTAAAAACAGGTATTGAAATAACCTGTCATGCCACAATCTGCGAGGAAAGTGAGAGGGTTACTAGGCGGCATGGAGGCGCCTAAAATCTTTGTGTTGCGAAATGGCAGTCGTCTGACATGGTGTTAACAACAGTAAAAATAGGCATCAAAATGACTTGTGTCATCCCACAAACTCATTTCCGGCTTGCGACAGTGGAGAAAATGAGAGCGAATTACGGTGAGCACCTCACCTGAGCATCTACAGGTCTCACTAATAAAGCCCAGCGACAAGATATCCCTGACATGATCACCACCACCAAAACGTGAACGAGTCGAAAATTGTCACGAGCGCATTTATGAAGAGGCAAGGCCTCCTTACATTTTCTGAGCTCTGTATCCCATCCTCACTAGATATAGGGAATAGAGGGGACCGACGTCTGCTTCCCCAGAAGCAAACTGAGAGCGAAACGCTTCGAGTGTCATGCACTCGCAATGAACACAATCTCACCCCCCGTGATGAGGGTGGAGCGTCAGTCACCATCAGCCAATAGACTTTAGAGATCATCACTCCTGGGAGGACCTCCCCCATAGCGTCAACAACTGATGCAGCGTCGAAGTGACTGACTTGAAAGCAAATTTCCTTTCTCAGATCTTTTTATAATAATTCTGAACAGTCTTATCTATCTTTTTATAATTTAAAATATAAAACACTTTTTGAAAAGTGTTTTTATTGAAAAGTGCTTGTGATTTCTTTCTTTAAAATAAATACTACTTGATTTTATATTTTGTCATCTAATCCAATGACATCCAATAATCCAAATCATACATTCTTAAGTGTGGCTGAAGAGTCCAATTACTTTTGGCCCTCCTTTACAAACAAAAAATAACAAGAGGACCTCTTTAATTTTCAAACATCCAAAGTATCATAATTATTTTCTGATTCCTCATGCAACACGAACTATACGATAGGTTCAGATTTTTTAATTCTGTTTTGCTTCTAGAGTACTGCTGTGTTTGTCATAGTTTTCCATTATGTATGTGAGCTGACATACATGACATTATTCACACAAGCTCTTCCTAGAAAAAGAAGCATTCATTGGAAACAGAGGGGAATGTATGCATACATACTTTGGATTCCATGGTCTGCAAAAATGAAAGCACAAATATCCACTCCCTCACTTTATTATGTCTTTTATTATATTTTATTATCATTGAGTCTATATAAATAGCAGAGCAAACATCATTTTACTATCAGTTCGTGAGCAGAAAGAGATTGTTTGGCTTATAACAGCTTATTGTGTGAAATCTGCCTCAGCCATGTCTCTAGTTGACAGAGAAGTTGCTCTGGAGGCACTCTCTGCTCTCACAGGTGCTACTGTGAAGCCTTACACTGGATCAAAAGGAGCATGGAATCAGGATGAACTCAATATATACAATTTCATTACTACTGCCTTATCAGGACAAAAGATCCTGAAATTACTGTCTGCCAAGGGTGATGCATGGGCCACTCTTCGGAACTTCAGCGACTCATTTTTTCAGCCAGGAACAACAAGTAGCTTCAGCTCAGGCTTACACAAGGAGCTGTTTGTAGACATGGATGAATTCTTTCACCCAGAGTATGATTATAACTTCACACATTTAAGTGATCATTCAGTTTGCATGCGTGGTAATGAGCCATACAAACGCCCATGTGGATGGAACCGTATTGCTCTCAAAGTCCTGGGAAAGTACCCTGATGGAGATGCCTGGCTTGGCAAGGATGGATGGAGGAGTTACTCTGTGGCTGGGGAGTGGCCTGTCTCCTATCATGGAACCAGCATTGAGGGTGCTAAAGGTATCGTTACGTCCCATTACAAAGCAGGACTTAGAAAACTGTATGGAAGAGGAATCTATTCAACATATGATATAGATCAGGCTTCGGGTTACAGCTCGGAGTTTAAATCTGAAAAAACTGGGAAGACCTACAGAGTCATCATGCAGAACAGGATCAATCCACAAATGAGGAAAGTGTGTACCAGAACGGACTATTGGCTGGTTGAGGTTCCTGAAGACACCTCTCCTGATAAAGAGAAGGAAATTGTGGAGAAGTCACTTCGCCCATATGGCATTCTGCTGAAAGAGGTGTGAAGGAAGAATTCTTAAAACATATGCCGATTTTTGATCTTACTGTTCATGAGGGACTATATTTATAAATCTATGGAATTATGAAAATGTTTGTAATTTCTGTTAATTTGTCTATTAGAATTGTTTGAGAGGGGTTGTCTCTTAAATCTGTTTCATAAGCTCTTATTAATCTTATTAAGACACTCACTATAATCATGATTACTATGAGTTCATAGTTGTTTTTACTAAATTATGATTACATTTAATGTCAGTGAAATGTAAAGTTTTAAACAGCCTTTAATACAATTATAAAAAAGTGAAGGTACAAATGATTGTGATGATTAACACATGATTGTTGTGTATTTTTGTTTATATTGTTGTTGATATATATTTTCATCTTTTTTTATTGTACACCTTGTCATGTAAATAATTAGCTGATTATAAATAATAATTGAAAGATGAATGAAAAATTTGTAATTTTATTAATTTGTAAAACAAGTTCTGTCACCTCAAAATGTGTATTTTTGTTCCTTATGACACACTTTTTTAAAACAATATAAGCTGAACTGTCTGTATCAACTTTGTTGCAAGCAGTTGTAGCAAACCTTTAGAGAATATGAGTACAACTCGGGTAGTTTCACTTTTTTGAGCAGATTCAGGACAGTATATATATATAATTTTATTTTTTTTACTGATTAAAATGTATCCCAACCAGACGTTTATCGTCACTAACATATTCTAATACAGTACAACTTCCAGCAGAAGATCACATCACTATGTGCAGCATTACCAAAAATGTTTTTTACCGTCAACATAAAAAAACAAAACTTACACCCAGAAAATCCTTTCAGGTATGAACATATAGAGTAACAAGAGTTCACTTCTTTGTTGATGACCTACACTAAAAAGCAAAAGTGAAACAAAACTGAACGATATTAGAAACATCCCAGTTGTCACGGGGTGTCATAAAACATTGAGCATGTGAGCAAACTTTATTATAACACATCTCAAGTGCTGCAGGGGCCATAAATGTGCTGTACAGATCACATGCATCATAAAGACCCTTTATGACTGGGAGGCCTGGGCATATAAGCTGAAACTTTGCCAAAGTTCTAATAAACAATGTATTTTTAAGACAGCAAATTATGTCAGAATCGGGGCTGGGATCACCTAGTAAATTTAACGAGTTTTTTAGAAAAGCTCTTAGTTAATCTTTAATAGATTAATGTCTTCAGGGCGCACCACATTATGGTAAAGACATGACTGAGATTGTGAGGTAAACAGTAAATATCATATTAGTATTTATGAACAGGGAAGTTTAAGAGAGAGAGAGAGAGAGAGAGAGAGAGAGAGAAGTAAAAATGAAATACACTGGTTTTCCAGCTTAAATAACATGAACAATTTGTCGGATGTAAACACTGCTTTGTCAAAAAGAGAAGATAGGTCTGGTTACTGCTTGCTAACAAGATGAAGAAAACTTCTTACGCCAAGGTTAAAGGGATAGTTCACCCAAAAATGAAAATTCTCTCATCATTTAAAGTTTTTTTTGCACCAGAACAGTCATAATTAAGTAATATATGATCATTTTCCACCCTGTTTTTGGCCCTCTGTCTGAAACACTCAGTTTTGTCATAAGCACCTCCTTAAAACTTCAATGTAAACAGCCACTGTTATGATTGGATAACATCGTGCAACCCCTCAAATTCAGCAAACTCAATCGGAAAAGAATGAACAAGCCCCTCAATACTATAAAACAAAATTGCAGTGTTTACACATAACGCAAGATTAAACTGTTTATCTTAGTGCCCGACCGATTTATCGTTCGGCCGATATTATCAGCCGATAATAGCCTTTCACCGATATATCGGTATCGGCATATATGCTTACCGATATGCGCAGATATGAAAACTGTTTTCAGAACATATAATGCAGAAAACAATGCTTTAATTGGTGTCATAACGTAGTTTGTCCAGCAGAGCGCGCTCCAACTCCACTGTTTACAGAGCTGAGCTGACGTGGCTCTGCAGACAGGGCGGAGTTAAGGTCTCTTCTCAGTAAGTTGCTAACTAGTTTGTGAAATACATATTGGATACATATTGGAAAGTTAATAAACAATGACCCCATAATTTTCCCTTTTCAATATAACTAATATAACATTAACCCTGTCCCTGACAACCATGTCACTCATGTTTATCACATCTGTTTGCTATGTTAGCCCACTATAGCAGACAACGGTGTGGTGGTGGATTGTGTCTGTTGAGTATTGATTTCACGCTACGTTGTTACCTAGTTGGTGAGACTCAATGCTGGAAAGTAATTAAAGTCCATCTTTTACTCTCCGTGACAACGAACTTACAGCTAACCAGCTAACCACATAGCTACTTTCATTGCTTGTCAGCTGAGTGGAAGCTAATGTGTAAATGTATTCACCAAACTGTTTTATTCAGGATTCGCAGTTTGGTACCCCCTTCAACCGAACAATTCCAGTCATTGCATTTACAAATTGTAATATTTAAAAGTCTGGTTTTCCACCATTGAAAGTTTCCCCTGAACTTGTACAGCAGAATACGATGAAACACTGCTGCCGCTGTTTATCTCTTGACTTAGCAGGTGTAAATGCTTCTTGTTTGACAACCTGCCCCTAATTGACTGGCAGTATTAAAATAGTCAGCATTTGACTGATACTAAACAGTGCTACTTTTGTTTATTTAGCTATTTATTTTATTTGAATTTATTCTTTATTTAAATGGTCAGCAATTGACTGATATTAAACATAAAGTACTGATGTTTATTTAGCTATTTATTGTATTTGAATTTATTTTTTATTTTAATGGTCAGCCATTGACTGATACTAAACATACAGTACTGATTTTTATTTAGCTATTTATTTTATTTTTATTTATTATTTATTTAAATGGTCAGCAATTGACTTATACTAAACAGTACTGATGTTTATTTAGCTATTTATTGTATTTGAATTTATTCTTCTTAAAACTTCAATGTAAACGGCCACTGTTATGATTGGCTAACATCGTGCAACCCCTCAAATTCAGCAAACTCAATCGGAAAAGAATGAACAAGCCCCTCAGTATTATAAAACAAAATTGCAGTGTTTACACATAACGCATATCCAACATATTGCATCTGAATATATTAAACACTTCATCTCAAGCACAACAATCAAAGACTTGAACTGCAAGTCAGTGGGCAGGACCAAGGGTACGATGACGCATGATGTGGGATGTGTAAATACAAATGAGCAATGTTTCATGACTTCACAAACAGACAGATTTCAAAACGAGACGTTTCAGCAGGGTGGCAACTATAAATGCTCTTTTTAGACTGGGGAGGAAGTTTTAAGTTCTGAAATTTACAGTATGTTTTTTATAGTACAGTTACCTCTTATACATCTAAATATCAAGGAAAATTTTATTCTCCATTTCACTACCCCTTTAAATCCTTTTTGACTGTAAATTCTCCTCCCTACCCAGTAGGTGGTGATATGCATGAAGACTATGCCAAAAACAAAAGAAGAATGTGAAAGTGAAAGTAGAGCTTTATATTCAAAAGGACTTAAATATTGATCTGTTTCTCACCCACACCTATCATATCACTTCAAGACATGGATTTAACCACTGGAGTCATATGGATTACTTTTATGCTGCCTTTATGTGCTTTTTGGACCTTCAAAGTTCTTGCTACCATTCACTTGCATTGTGAGGACCTACAGAGCTGAGATATTCTTCTAAAAATCTTTGATTGTGTTCAGCAGAAGAGAGAAAGCCAAACACATCTGGGATGGAATGAGTGTTAGGTTAACACACAATTTTTTTTGTATAAATTTTGTAGAAAAAAGGTCTATAATGTGCTATACTGGGAAAGATTGGACATGCAAACTCACATGGGCCATAATGCAACTGCTCAGTACACTAAACAGCTCTCTCTGATTGTATAGTGGCTCCCCCATGTGGCTAGTTGCAGTATCAACGATTAGTTTGGCTGCACTAAGAACAAGATCTACTTAAATCCCGTTTAAGTTTGATATTACCTTGCTTACTGATAAGATTGAATGCATGCTGAAATACCTGTTTAACCCTTAAACGCATACATCAGGTCTTTAGAGACCCGGGACCTCATTCCAACCCCTGTACCTCATCCATTTTTTGGAGCTGTGCCCAAACCTCTTTAGTATTCCTCAATCTATCTCTTATATGCAGTATATAGTGTAACACAATAAATAAATAAATAAATAATGTCAAAATTGCAACAGTTTTTTTTTTTTTTTTTTTTTTAAATAATGGTTTAAGTACCAAAAATGTATAGGGTCATTCGAGACCCCAGGTATTTAAGTGTCTGTTTTTGTTTGGTTTTTTTTTGGTTTTTTTTCGCACTTCCATAAATTCTATTTTTTTATGATTATTTCATTGTGCAATTTTTAAAAAGCTGTAGAAAATCGGTCCGCAGATATACCAGTTGTGTCAGAGGAAAGCTCTCTTAGGATCTATTGTCTAACTGGCTGTAAATCCTGCCTTCATAATCCTTGTCATTATTTTGAGCAGGTTTATTGAATCTGGGGGCCAGCAGGTTAATCTGTACAAAGATGCTATTTGGAAGAAGAGTAGGGCATAATATAGCCAAAAGTTTATGACAATCAAATATATATATATATAATTTATTTATTTTATTTTATTTTTTTCATTGAAAATTGATGCAACAACTATAAGCAGCAATACAATAAATATGAAGAGAAATTATAAAAAAAAAAAAGTTTTTTTGTTCTGATAAAAAAAAATAAAAACAATTGGAGTATAAGGCAAAATTGTCACATATGCAGGTACTTTTGATATAGCAAGATTTTTTTTAGTAACGTTGAAAGGAGTAGTTCACCCAAGACATTCCATCTACCCAGCTGAGGTACACAGATGATAGGCCCATTGCAGCCTCAGATTTCTGTTTTTGGCTGACAGAAGTGGAACCTGACGTGGTCTTCTGCTGTTGTAGCCCATCCGCCTCGAGGTTCAGCGTGTTGTGCATTTTGAGATGCTATTCTGCTCACTACAATTGAATAGAGTTATCTGAGTTATCTGGCACCAACAATCATGCCACGGCCGAAATCACTGAGAATAAATTTTGTCCCCATTCTGATGGTTGATATGAACATTAACTGAAGGTCCTCACCTATATATGCATGATTTTATGCATTGCACTGCTGACATTGCATGAGTACAGGTGTACCTAATAAAGTGGTCAATGAGTGTATATCTTGGAGTCTAGGCTTATTTTACAAATGAATACTTATGATGATAGGATACATTTTTAGTATGTTTACATGCACTCTATACTATTTATAAATACTCTAAAATTTGTGAATGACATTCCAAACAAAACCTTTGTGCATCCAAAGAGCGCCAGTTGTCGCGTTCTGAAGAAGCGGAGAAAGCCACCGCAAGCATGGCACCAAAGGCAGTAATTTCAGTTTTTCTTTGTCTTCATAATTAAAAATATGCCAGAAAAGCTTTCTTCTGATGTTACTTACTTTACTCGGCAAACAAAGAGAATTTGTAGCAGCGTCCCAACATCCTTTCTGGATTATTTATACCTTTAGGATTTACACTTGTGATTGTATTCCTTTTGTTTGCATGAATGTGCCATGCTGACCTTTGCCCATGCATTAGTATTATTGAGGACTGATTCAAAGGCAATTCTGTCATAGTGAGATTGACAGGAGGAAGGAAAGGGGAATGGGGGTAAGTGGAAACCACTCTTGCCCAGCGATGAAGTCATTCCTCTAGGGATGTTTAATTAAATTGATCCATGCACACACGTATTCTCCTCTCTCTATTGGAAACCCTGTTGGCAGTGCAATTCAAGTTCTACATGTTCCAGTAACATGCAGTACCAGTGCAGTGTAGAAACGATAGAAGCATGATACTGTATGTTTATGCTGATGTAAAGATGTTGTCTGTGCTTCAATCTGCGGATAAATCATCTCAGGGAGCAGTGCGTGCATGTTTATGTGTGAGAGATGTGCTGGACAAGTCACAGGGCTTTACAGTTTTGTGCTTCAGACATTTTCATATCAAGGATTGAACAGAATTAAGGTGCATTTATAGGGCAAGCATGCATTTCTGTGTTGAGGGATAATAGAAGGGAGCATATGCTGGGAGGGGCTTTAACCTGCAGATTTTATTGGGGATGGAAACACATTTGACAGATTGGGTAATCTTGTATTTGGCGTGGGAAAAAAGTAAAGTTTCAACGGAACTCAATGTTTCTTTCTTACCTTTTTAATAATTTATTTAAACTGTGATATACACTCACTTGGCACTTTATTAGGAACACCTGAACACCTACATATTTATACGATTATCTAATCAGGCAATCATGCGGCAGCAGTACAATGCAGAACATTATGCAGATACGGGTCAGCAGCTTCAGTTAATGTTCACATCAACCATCAGAAAGGGGAAAAATGTGATCTCAGTGATTTCGACCGTTGCATGATTGCAAAACACATTGAACCTTGAAATGCATGTGCTACAACAACAGAAGACCACGTCAAGCACTTTATTAGGACAATAGTTGTTATTGTTATGACATTCCCGTCAACAACTTATCACTTCTTATTTCATTTTAAACATTTTAATTAAAAATGGAAAACATCAGAAATATTTTATACACTGTCCCATTTTGCACAATCTTAGTACATTGGAAAGTGTTACAAAACTCCCCGTCTGGACAGTTATAATATTTCTAATGTTTTTTGTTGTTGATTTTTTACATGCTGATTCAGATGACAGATGTACTGTCATTCAACATTGATCGCAAATCAAACTCCAGATGTTTTTACCTAAAAAAAAATTTTTTTTTTAAAAATCATGGTTTTACACAGAAGGACATGTACGATGGTGATTTCACCCCAGGAGCTAATTTCTTTTTTTATTAAACTGCTAATGTTACAACACACCCCTATGTTACAACACTCCCTGGTCTCCCCTTTTCCCATGCGTGGATGCAAAGCACCATCTTTAAAGGGGTCATGACATGAGAAATCAAATTTTCCTTGATCTTTTGACATATAAGAGGTCACTGTACTTTAAAAACATACTGTAAGTTTCAGAACTGAAAAGTTCCTCTTTAATAGAAAAAGAGCATTTATTTAAACCAAGCTGAAAAAATGGCTAGTTTGGAATTCGTGGAACTTGTGATGTCACAAGGACCAAATACATCTCCATATGCAATGCCTATTTTTCCATCATTGCACCTTTGACCCCGTCCATTGGTGCTCAGTCAGTCACACAGGTGCAAAGGACAGAATTGGGCCTGTCATGGGAGATTCGTCCAAGTGGACCGACACCGGACACCTTCATGTGCCAGTCTGGATTTAAATGTTTTTCTACATAAACGTGCACCAGATGAATGACTTTGACCATTATCATACATCTCAGGCCCCTTTTAAAATACGTGATATCAAGTTATAACTCTAAAATGGATCCCCCATTGTGTTTCACTCAGCTGCGCTGTCTTGTTGTTGTGCTCTTTGGAAGGCATCCTGGACCGTTTTTGCACCCATCTGTGTTATTTTTAATTGTTGTTCTTTTGTAAACATGCCCTCGATGGAGGTCTTTGATCGTTTTGATGCGTTTCCGGCGATGTTGCATTTTAAAAGCAGCAAAAAACGCATCTCGTTCTGCTGCTGCCACTGACTGGGACAAACACATGCAGTCCTGTGTGTATTCAGAAGGTTTCTGTGTGAATTGCTTGTGAACCAGTCACTATATGATTCAAGCTTGGCAAATGAACTGTTATTGCAAGATGGGGCAGTTAAAACTGGACTATTGGAGAAAAAAATTTAATTAACCAATTTCATTCATGAATATTTCACATGTCATGACTGTTTGATATACTGTGGAATACACATTGTTTACAGAGTTAACATAAGTATTCCTTGTGAGTAACATTGGACTGGTCTGGCATAACACATAAAAGTGCAAAAAATACAAAATATAATGCCTTTAAAATAAATATTACCATATTGAACAAAATGTGCTTTATTAAATACATTAACATAAATAATGTGTAAGAATCAAAGTTTTGATGACACAAACATATTTTTCCCATCATGTAGCCAGGAGTTTCAGTCTAGAAATTTAGTTAAGATTAAAATAGCAGATTCTGATACCTGATCTCAGGAACACCAAACAACACTTCAAGCTAGAAAGCTAATTATTAGGACTTTCACAATAAAAAATCAGCTATTTGCAACTTTCAACATTTAACATGTTTAGAAATGAGAGAAAATTATACAAACCTTAAATCACATTGTGATATGTTCCACTGATTGTGTCTGCTCCTTTTAAAGTTTTGAAGTTCTTTACTTGTCAAGAGTCCATGTTGAAAAGAGAGCTTGATCCTGCCCTAATTCCAAAACAAAACGTGATTGGTTGAAGCAAGAATGTGCTAGGATTGGTCAGAGTAATATGGCCGTTATCTGAGTGGCTTGAGTAAACAGTGGGTGGAGTCCACCTATTTGTGGATTTGTGTGAACATCTTGCAACTAGAAATGTTTCAGAATCTACAAATGTGTGCTGCGATCCACAAATGCACAGGAAGAGATCCACAAATAAATGTGCATGATTCACAAATGAATGCTGGGCAGTGTTGTGTTTGTGAGTTAAAAATGTATTTGTAAATAATTGTTTTATTTGCAAATCTCATTTTATTTACACTGGCGACCAAAGGTTTGGAATAATGTACAGATTTTGCTCTTATGGAAAGAAATTGGTATTTTAATTCACCAAAGTGGCATTCAACTGATCATAAAGTATAGTCAGGACATTACTAATGTAAAAAACAGCACCATCACTATTTGAAAAAAAGTCATTTTTGATCAAATCTAGACAGGCCCCATTTCCAGCAGCCATCACTCCAACACCTTATCCTTGAGTAATCATGCTAAATTGCTATTTGTCACAGTCTGTCTCCCTCATGTCTTCAAGGACTCTTATTTTGAAGTTTACCACTGGACTACATCTCCCATAGGTCACTGCCCTAATCACGTCCATCTGTTCATCATCATCCGCACCTGCCTTCCATTCCCTCATTAGTTTCTCTGTGTATATATACCCTCTAGTTCTGTTCATCATTTGTCAGTCCTTGAAGTGTTATGTTTGCATGCTGTGCTGCAGTGTTTGTTCTTCTCCAGTGATTATGATTGAAAGATTCTACTCGTGTCTCTCTTCTACTCCACGACACCAACGTTACATTATTTTGGTACTAGAAAATCACTTGCCATTATATCGAAAACATGAATGCTATTTGGTTCATTAAATGAAGCTTAACATTGTCTGTGTTTGTTTTTGAGTTGCCATAGTATGCAATAGACTGGCATGTCTTAAGGTCAATCTTAGGTCAAAAATGGCAAAAGATCAACTTTTTTTTCTAGAAACTTGTCAGTCAATCATTGTTTTGAGGAATGAAGGCTATACAATGCTTGATATTGTGGGGAAAAAAACAGAAGATTTCATACAAAGGTGTACACTACAGTCTTCAAAGACAAAGGACAACTGGCTCTAACAAGGACAGAAAGAGATGTGGAAGGCCCAGATACAACTAAACAAGAGGACAAGTACGTCAGAGTCTCTAGTTTGAGAAATAGATGCCTCACATGTCCTCAGCTGACAGTTTCATTGAATTCTACCTGCTCAACACCAGTTTCATGTACAACAGTAAAGAGAAGACTCAGGGGTGCAAGCATTATGGGAAGAATTGTAAAGAAAAAGCCACTTTTGAAACAGAAAAGGTTAGAGTGGGCAAAGAAACACAGACATTGGACAACAGATAATTCGAGAAGAGTGTCATGGATCTGAACCCCATTGAGCTTTTGGGGGATCAGCTAGGGGTGTCAAACTCAGTTCCTGGAGGGCTACAGCCCTGCTCCAAAATGCCTCCTTGTAATCTTCAAGCACTCCTGAAGACCTTGATTAGCTGCTTCAGGTGTGTTTAATTAGGGTTGGAGCTAAATTCTGCTGGATTGTGGCCCTCCAGGAACTGAGTTTGACACCCCTAGCTGATCCCCCAAAAGCTCAATGGGGTTAAGATCCATGACACTCTTCTCGAATTATCTGTTGTCCAATGTCTGTGTTTCTTTGCCCACTCTAACCTTTTCTTTTTCTGTTTCAAAAGTGGCTTTTTCTTTGCAATTCTTCCCATAAGGCCTGCACCCCTGAGTCTTCTCTTTACTGTTGTACATGAAACTGGTGTTGAGCGGGTAGAATTCAATGAAGCTGTCAGCTGAGGACATGTGAGGCGTCTATTTCTCAAACTAGAGACTCTGATGTACTTATCCTCTTGTTTAGTTGTATTTGGGCCTTCCACATCTCTTTCTGTCCTTGTTAGAGCCAGTTGTCCTTTGTCTTTAAAGACTGTAGTGTACACCTTTGTATGAAATCTTCTGTTTTTTTTCTTCTGAGTTTGACACCCCTGAGCTAGACTGTGAGGTGTGTGAGAAGTGCCCGACAAGACAGCCACATCTATGGCAAGTGCTACAGGAAGTGTGGGGTGAAATGTCACCTAAGTATCTGGACAAACTGACAGTTAGAATGACAGCTTTGCAGATTCTTGGCAATGCTGCATGCAGAGGATTTTTGATGTAGTTAAGAATGAAGTAGTTCTGAAATTTTTTTTTTTTTCACATTCTAATAGTAATGTTTCACGTTACTAATGTCCTGACTATACATTATGATCAGTTGAATGCCACTTTGGTGAATAAAAGTACCAATTTCTTTCCATAAGAGCAAAATCTGAACATTATTCCAAACTTTTGGCCACCAGTGTATTTGCGAATGTAAATGTTTTACATATACTATTTGTGGATCTCATTCTATGTATTTGTGAATTCATAAAAACATTTCAAAACTTTTAACATTTATTTGTGGATCTTATTCAATTTATTTGTGAACTAACTTTATATTTGTAAGTCTCTTTCCATTTCTATGTTAATATTAAAAAAAATTACCCCATATTCTTTCATTCTAAGATCCTCTGAAGCCTTGCTATGATCCGAGGCATCTTATCTTGATTTCTTCTTCATAAATCTAAACAAAATAAACGTTGATTTTCCCACTCACCTTCTTCCTGCAGTCCAGTTACAGTTTCAGAACACACACATACTCTTAAATGCAAGCCAGAATTGAGGACAGTCAGAGACCCCCAGACAATTTATCTTAAAAGCATGTACAGGGGAGCCTGGGTAGCTCAGTGGTAAAAGACGCTGGCTACCACCCCTGGAGTTCGCTAGTTCAAATCCCAGGGTGTGCTGAGTGACTCCAGCCAGGTCTCCTAAGCAACCAAATTGGCCCGGCTGCTAGGGAGGGTAGAGTCACATGGGGTAACCTCCTCGTGGTCGCCATATTAGTTGCGTGTGGGGCGCGTGGTGAGTTGAGCGTGGATGCCACGGTGGATGGCATGAAGCCTCCACATGCGCTATGTCTCCGTGGCAACACGCTCAACAAGCCACACGATAAGATGCGCGGGTTGGCAGTCTCAGATGCGGAGGCAGCTGGGATTCATCCTCCGCCACCCAGATTGAGGCGAATCACTACGCGATCATGAGTACTTAAAAGTGCATTGGGAACTGGGCATTCCAAATTGGGTGAAAAATCCCCAAAAAAAAAAAAAGCATGTACAGGAGAGAAATGTATCAAAGGACTTTTAGAAGTGTGTGAAAGATATGACATATCAACTCTATGTGACAAGGCCTATCCTATCCATACTGTAGAATAACCCATTGGTCAGTTTGGTAAGTAAGCACAGCCTATGCCAAGAAAACAAAGATAAAGGTAAACAAATGGGTAGTTTACGCATAACATGTCTATGAGCCTTTTTTTTTTTTTTTTTGGTTAACATTTATTTTATTTTAATTTCAAACGTAAATGAATGGTGGGCCATACGTTAAGGGTGTCGGCCCTTCAGCCCAAGGTAGCTGGGATGGGCTCCAGCACCTCCCTCCGCCCAACATAGGATAAGCGAGTATAGAAAATGGATGAATGGATGGATTTATATAAATGTATAATGGAAAAATGATATTTTAGCTGTAATTCTTCACCATTTTTTGTATGTATTTCATTATTTTTAATCACTTTGTTTACTTCACTAGTTCATTTTAAATTATACTGCGGTGATGTGACAAATGAATTTTTTTAATATACAAATATATTAAATTTGACTTTTTATAATATTGTTTTGTATTATTTTGTCTTGAATTGTAAAATATCAATAAACAAAATAAAGAGTAAATCTCAATAAAAGAAAAAAGGGTACAAATATTCCTTATAGTCTCTCAATTCATTTATGTCTAAAACTATATGCATAATAATTATAAAATAATTAGATAAATTCTTTAAAACCGTTGTATAGCATTTCACACCGCAGGACATGTCAACATTTCCAAACGAATTTCATCTCAACCACCCAAAAATATTTGCACTTTATATACAGACTCAGCATGGTGATCAATAAAAATGATCTCTGAGACCATAAAACACACCCACTCTAAGTCTATCCCAGGACCGTTAAACCTCCAGACACAACACCCAGCACTTGACTACAGCATTATCAGTCTCATGGCTGTCTGGCCCAATAATGGCTATTGATTCATCAAAGATCAATACTAAAGAAGTGAACAGACTTGTCTCTCTAAAATGCCTAAACGTCCATCAAAATCTAAATTTATACTTGCTTATACTGTATAGTGCTCAGCAAGGGATTTGAACAAACCCCTTAACCTTAGACATAAATGATACTCTACCTCAAATTGTCTGCTTGTTGAAGAAAGGTGAGCTTTTACTTTTTTAAATGATCAGACTTTCACCAGGCGGAAGACAAAATGGGCAAAAATATCCATATCTATGGTAAAGAATATAATTGAGACTTGGGGGCACCACTCAAACAGATTTGCATCCTATCTGATCCCCCAGTTCCAATCACAGAAGTAATTGATTCTCTGAGATGTTTGTTCTATTACAGGTAATTGAACAAATATAAACATGGTTGCTTCATTACACCCATTATTCATCACTGAACTGGCTGGACAGAACTGGGAGAGAGATACTGTCACCCATTTAAGGTGTGTGTGTGTGTGGTGGGGGGGGGGGGGGGGGGTTATGTCACAATTAATCTCTGTTATGTTTTCAAGGACTCTTATTTTGTCATCTGTCTTTAGTTTCCCCTGAACTACGTTTCCCATGATTCTTTGCCCTCAACACAGCCATGTGTTCCCCATCTTTGTTCCCAGGTGTTCTGTGTTTGGTCATTACTTTAGTTTGTATATGTACCCTTTAGTTTCTATCATGCCTGGTCAGTTCTCGAATGCCTATTGGTTCCTGTATGTCTGTCAGTTAACTTGTATATTAGTGTGTAGTCTAGAGTTTATTTGGTTCTTTGTGTTGTCCTTGTTGTTTGATATCTTCATCACCTTCATTAAAAGCCTGCGAATGGATCCTTGCCTCTCAACTCTACTACACAACCGTGACAGATACCATATTGCTAGAGGCACTGAGAGATTTTAATCTGTTCCTATTCTGCCTTAGGCAATTAATGGAAAATCCCATTAGGCTGAGGCCTCTGATTCACTGAATCAGAGGGATTTATTGGGATGGCTATTGGCCAGTGCCTTTGACAGTAATCTGTTTGTTTCTCACCCAATGAATAACAAGAGTATCGATGAGCTACTGGCACAGATACAACTTTCTGATTGAGCACTAAAACATCAGACTTCAGAGAGTGTAAAAGAAGAGTTGTGTGCAATGCCAAAATCATGGTTTTGATTCCCAGGGAAAACACAAACTGATAAAATGTACAGTATACTGTAGCTTGAATGCAGCATATGTTGCTTTGAAAAAAGGGCCTACCAAAGGAATGTAGGTGCAGTAAATGTTTAACAGTCAGAGCCAAGCCTCAGTCCCTCAGGCCTGTCAGTGTCCCACTGTGGGGCAATCAATGATTTACTATGGATGGTTTTTAAATAACCACCATTACAACACTAATTAAAAGGATAGTTTACCTAAAATTGTAATCCTGTAATTTCCACCTGTTTATCACTTCTCTTTTCCTCAGTCTTTCTAATGAGACTGAGGTCACAAAATCACTTAAAAATCATCAACATCTTTGTATGACAAAATTGTTGTAAGCATGGTTACATCACTTATCAATGATGCCGATTTGCTATGATTGTTTTTTTTGTCTATTATATTTTTCTCTCTCTCTCCATTTTCTTCCCATTTAGAGGTGCAGACAAGATCTACTTCAAATCTGTGTATCCACACAGTGCAAAAGTCTCATGGCGTGATTGCTCAAACCAGTTGAACATCTATGATGGTCCTACCGCAGGGCTTGTTATACAGCATATCACATTCTTCTCATCTGGCTATCCACACACAATGACATCACCCTGAGTATGAGATTGATGGCACATTAAAATGACATTTGATTCCACTTGTGATATGACTCTTGTTTCGATGTGGCTCAGTTTTCTTAGTTATTGACACCTATTAAAGGAATAGTTCAACCCAAAATTAAAATGCTGTCATTATTTACTCACCCTCATGTCATTCCAAATCGTGGATGCTGTTATTTTTTCTGCAGAACACAAAAAGAGAATTTTGCTCTCAAATCAAATATGGTGCCCATGGCACAGGTTGAATGTCAATTACATAAAACGTTCTCGCATGTCTCGTTGGTCGTTACCAAACATCATAACATCAAACCATATTTAATTTGAGTGCTGCAGCAGAGGGCAAGATTAAAATTCGAAAATGGCTTAAATTTTATCTGTTTGTAATTTAAAGCTATTGTATGGCTTCAGAAGACTTGGAATATAGTGCTTGAATCATATGGACTACCTTTATAGCACTTTTTTTGTTGTTGCCATTTTTAGGCGTTTTTAGAGTTTGACAGGTGTGGCAACTTTGAACTGTCATTATATGGAAAATAGGTTAGTAAAGATTGTTCAAAATTCTCCTTTTATGTTCTGCAGAAAACACATGAGGGTGAGTAAATGATGACAGATCTTTCATTTTGAGATGAACTATCCATTTTACTTTGCCTTCCTTCTTACTGTAAGTGTGCCAGTGTGTGGGCTTTTTTCATTGTTTTACTGTTTGTGATGAGGAGGAGGCCATGTCCGGGTTGTGAGGATGCACACCCGGTGCTGAACTGTCCTAATCAGCTGGGAGAGGGATAAAGACAAGCTGGAGGCGCCAGTTCAAGAGAGAAAGAGAGAAACAAAAACGGCCGCTGTGTGTTTGTGTGTTTATGTTTGTTTAAAATCAGTTATGACTGTTCTGCCGGTTCCTGCCTCCTCCTTGCCCATTCTGAACCCCGTTACATTGGTGCCAAAACCCGGGAAGGAGGAGGGATGCACTCGTGGAGTCCTCGCTGCTGCTGTCCGCCAGGGGAGGTGCAGCGGCAGTCTGCCAGAGGATGGAGGAGTCACTGCTGGCTGCCGGGAGTCGGAAGAACTGCTACCGTCTGCCAGGAAGGGGAGGAGCCATTACTGTCCAACAGGGGTCAGAGGACTCGCTGCCGTCCACCAGGGGAGGAGTGGCTGTCGTATGCAAGAGGGAGGAAGAGTGGCTGAGGACCAGGCGACGTTGTGTCCGGGGACCAGCGAGCAAGTTTTTCTCTCTCCTCTCTCTGTCTCTCCCCCTCACTCTTTTCCTCTCCCCTCTCCCTTCCCTCGTCTATCCCAGGGTGGGGAAGACCTGCCGGCAGAAGGACGGGTATGGCCAGGCCATGAGGATGCAGGCCCGGAGCTGAATTGTCCTAATCAGCCGGGAGGGGGATAAAGACGAGCCGGAGGCACCAGTTCGAGAGAGAGAGAGACACACTCGGCCACTGTGTGTGTGTCTGCATGTTTATGTTTGTTTAAGTTCAGTTATGTCATTAAAATTATGTTGACTCTTCTGCTGGTTCCTGCCTCCTCTTTGCCCATCCTGAACCCTGTTACACTGTTTTAGGGAACTTCATGAGCATCATGCTACATGGGCTGGTTGAAAGCAGAGCATCAGGTGACTGATTGTCTTTTCAACTTGTATTGAGTTGTCACAGTAGGACAGTGATGGCAGTGAAGGGGGAACCTTGTGGAGCTGCCCCTAACACTTAAAAATAAAGCAGCTCCATTCAGCAGGATAGAACAAAAGAGACAGGCTTCCTCTGAACGTGAGGCTCTGTTACACTAGTGTGACCCCGGCCCGTGTCCCATAACGGGAGGCAAGGGATGAAAGGCTAGAGGAAACAAAGAGGCGACTGCAATTTTGGTCGTGTGCTGCAGGCTACAATGCTGAGGCCCCTAAAACCTCCAGGGCCTCCAGTGACAGGCAGGAGCACACAATAGAGAGGCCCAGGGAAGGGAGACTTATTCTTGGGTTGAGTAAGCTGCAGCTGGGCCTGTGTAGTCTGACCGTCTGGAGCACAGAACAACATGCCTCTTGCCATCACATGACTGGATAGTTTTGGCAAGCATAAATTGATCATAATACATTTTACTGGTAACACACTTTACAATAAGTTTGTATCCGTTTACATTAGTTAACTTCATTAGTTAACACTAACGAACAATGAACAATACTTTTACAGCACTATTAATCTTGGTTAATGCTATTTTCAACACTAATACTGAAAAGTTTTAAATTAAAAGGTGTATATGTTAACATTTGTTTATACTGTAATTAACTGTAAAGTGTTACCACTGAACTGTAGGTTCTTTGTTGCCAAGAAGCTCTGTAAGTGTAAACACTAAAGCTATCTGAACGCCTGAAATAAAATCTCAAAAAACACATTTTTCACCAAATGACAGTAGGTTAAAAACCATAGTGGTAATCAGGACATCAGGAGCTATCGCTAAGGAGAGCATAGATGATATTTGTTTTGACAGAAATTAAAAGATTAAAAGATGTGTTTTTAAGGCATTTATGTATGAGTGTGTGAATGTGTGTGCCTTAGGGTGTAAAGTGAGCATGGGTTTCAATAATAATGATGTAAGTGACCATGGGGATTTGACAATGTTGTCATCACAGCTCCTGTTTGCCAGATGATACTGACATCAATCTTCCATATACTGTAAATCTGACAACATGCACAGGCACTTTTCAAACCCATGCTGCAACTTATTGACGATTGCGTGCGTGTGTGTGTGCATGTGTGTGTGCGTGTATGTGTGTGTGTGTGTGTGTGTGTGTGTGTGTGTATACTAAGTTTATACTACACTGTGGGGACCAAATGTCGCCACAAGGATAGTAAAAGCCCAGCCAGCGGTCCCCACGTGAGAAATGGCTTAATAAACATACTAAACAATGTTTTTTGAAAATGTAAAAATGCAAAAAGGTTTATGTTAGGGCTAGGTTTAGGGGTAAGGTTAGGGGATAAAAATTATCGTAGATCTGTATAAAATCCATAAAAAGATCTGTCTATGGAGAGTCCCCACAATGATATAAAAACAGGTTTGTGTGTGTGTGTGTTAGAAGCTGATTTTTATATTTTACATTTATTATTGTTTTTATTTTAATAAAATATACATTTCTTGTATTTTTACATATTTTTATTTATT
Organism: Myxocyprinus asiaticus; assembly: GCF_019703515.2. NCBI lineage: Eukaryota > Metazoa > Chordata > Actinopteri > Cypriniformes > Catostomidae > Myxocyprinus > Myxocyprinus asiaticus. The sequence goes on along the minus strand of NC_059352.1, from coordinate 43,519,994 downwards.
TTAATGCAGCCACTTTCTTTGACTTTTAATTTCTAATATGTGAAGAAGCACTTTGAGTTGCACTTGATGTATGAAATGTGCTATACAAATAAAGTTTATTATTATAAGTTTATTATTGCTTTCCATTCAAACCACAAACCAGCGACAGGGTTTTGGGCTCCCAAGGCTCATCAATGCACAAGGGCAATGAAGGTTTTCCTGTCTGGTCCGAACTGACAGAAGGTCTACTGTGGCACAAGTCACAGAAAATTTGTATGACGGTTACGGGAGGAATGTATCACAACACACAGTGCATCGCACCCTGCTGGGTATGGAGCTGCGTAGCCACAGTCAGAGTGCCCATGATGACCCATGTACACCATCGAAAGCACCTACAATGGGCATGTGAGCATCGGATCTGGACCACTGAGCAGTGGAAGAAGGTCGCATTGTCCGATGAATCCCGTTTTCTTTTATATCACGTAGAAAGCTGTGTACGCAGTGGCGGATTTAGGCATGGGCGACATGGGCAGTTGCCCAGGGCAACATCTTGCTGGGGGGGGGGGGGTGTTGAAGCGGGTTTCGCCCAGGGCGCCATACAAGCTAGAACCGCTACTGCGTGTACGTGTGTGCCGTTTACCTGAGGAAGTGATGGCACCAGGATGCACTGTGGGAAGACGACAAGCCAGTGGAGGGAGTGTGATGCTCTGGGCAATGTTCTGCTGGGAAACCCTGGGTTTCATGTGGATGTCATTGACATGTGCTACCTACCTAAACATTGTTGCAGACCAGGTACACCCCTTCATGGCAATGGTATTTCCTGATGGCAATGGCCTCTTTCAGCAGGATAATGCGCCCTGTCACACCACACATTGTTTTGGGAATGGTTTGAGGAACATGATGAAGAGTTCAAGGCATTGCCCTGGCCTCCAAATTCATCTGTGGGATGTACTGGACCAACAAGTCCGATCCACGGCGGCTCTACCTCGCATCTTACTGGACTTGAAGCATCTGCTGCTAATGTCTTGTTGCCAGATACTACAGGACACCTTCAGTGTTTTTGTAGAGCCCATGCCTCGGCGGGTCGGCGCTGTTTTGTCGGCACGGGGAGGACCAACAGCATATCAGGCAGGTGGTCATAATGTTTTGGCTCATCAGTGTCTACAAAAAACTGTATGCTATACAGTATATGAGCGTAAACGTGTACAAATAGATAAATAAATGCTTTTCTTTAGGTTTATACATCTAACAATCTAATTGTGGGTAGAAAAAATACATACTGTCAACTACAAATTAAATATTTTCTAGATAATGTAATAATTTTTATTTAATTTTGAAACAATGTTGTCTTTATAATATCACGCGAACTATTTTTCTCACACAGTATAAATGGGTCTTTATACATGAAAATTCATTGCATTCTTAGAAAGGAGTCCCACGCAAAGGGATTATCATATTTTAGGCTTTCTCGACATTAAAAAGTTTGGAAACACCTGGTCTAATATACGTTTGAAAATTAAGAGATCTCTTTAGTACCTGTTGGTTCAGGATTACAGTTGTCTTTTTCTCAAGCTGCGATAGATAGACTAAGAGTTTAATGATTTAATACATCTAGTCTACCATCTGCTTTATTTGACTTTCATGCCCAGATTGACCAAAACAGCAAAACATCAGTGCTTTGTCTCATATTTAGTGCGACAGCTCAGACCCACGCACTGTATTAGTCTCACTTCAGATGTGCATGGCTCATGCAGAAATATGTGTCAGTAGTGCTACCATGGAAACGCATCAGAGGGGCATCCGTACCAAAACCAACACTGAATCATATTAGATCCCACTAAGCAACACATGGAATTTCAGATCATTAATATGTTCGAATCTTGCTTTTACACTGTATGTTAAGCCATAGCTCATTGGTTCCCAGTATTTCACGTAGGGTATCAATAAAGCGTGAATGCGAATCGTTATAAGACGCTATGTGCTTTATTATGAATTCGGATTTGAGTATAGCAGCAATATATAATTATTAGTGTTAAAGTGGTTAAAGGGACTCAGTACTGTTTATGTCTTCCATGTCACTACCGGTATGCACGGTAAAAAGGGCGAACTTGAGGGGCTGTCTTTGCGCGTGGTGCGCCGCCCCACCGGAGATGCGCGAGCGGACACTGGCTCATTCGCTCTGGTGCGGACACCGGAATCAACGAGGCATGTGTGTGGACAGCGGCATTTGAAATACTAAAAAAATATCCATACAGAAACGAAACACCTGACCATTTTCTTGTTTTATCAGCTGTGATATTTGACAACTGTCGTTTGCCTTGCCGACGCTTGACAGCACTGACAGACAGAACTACAGCGATCTTCTCTTTATAAACATTCGTGAATGGAAAGCTCCTGCTGAAGAGACCTACATCTTTTCTAACGCTTCTCAAATCATTTACATTTTTGTAATTGATTAGCTGGACACCGGGATAGCGTCTTCTTGCATCGCCTGAGGGAAGATGGAGACCTTCTTCGCAGAGGTGGGCTCATTTGTGTGCATTATAACAGTAATAGACTGTGTGGTAAATAGTATTTATGAAATAAATGTTTACTTGTAGTGTGTTTTGATGTACAGACCGGCGCATAATTCTGGTAGGCTGTGCGGGTTCACACCTACTTTCATGATGTGCCACCTTTAACAGTGCCATACCGTTTACATGCAATCTCAATCAGCTGTCACCTGTCTTTTTAACTGACTTACATTTTCAGTCGATTAATTACAAGTAACCGGTGCGTTATTTAACACAGTGAGTGACTGCAGTTGATGGTGTGGTGATGTCGCGTGCATTGGTGTCTCGCGCTTGCCTGGGCTGTGGCGCGCGTGAAGGGGGAAGGGGTTTCGCGCATTGATTTTCTAAAAATCTTGCACATTTTCTCGTTTACATTTTCATGCATCTTTTTATTTGTCGATATCACGTCTTAGATTGCAAACCAGCGCGTGGCTGTGTTGTGAAGGCTGTCTTGACATATTTAAGATGATTCCCAAATTCAATTTTCTAAAGCATTCACCTTGAGCTTCATTGCAGGAATTGTTCTGAAACATATATGCAAGGTTTGGTATTGAACCTGGCTGGCTTCGTGGATGGTGGTTTTGTTTACCTGATCTGTGCTTTGCAGAAAAAGGCCTCAGAACTGTTATTTTGTTTCTACTGTTGCTTTCACTAACTCTGCCTCTTTCATTTATAGTCAAAATAGATGTGTAAGAAATGCCTTGAGCTTACTTGCTTTGATGATTTTATTGTAAGGCCTACCACAGTCTCCCCCTCTCTTTCTATCTGTCAAGTGCACACACGCTCACACACACACACAAACACCTGCATTCTATCTTCTATCTAATACAGAATTACAGCATCCCCATTAAGCCATTTATCCTCTTGAGCACATGCTATGTGTCTCAAATGGTTTTAAGTGATCAACATTTAATCTGTGTCAGAGTGGACAGCAAACCAACACAAGACATAGTAAATGGCATTAAATGAAGATGATGATGCACATACTCTGGTTATTGTTATTTACCAGGTAGAGAAAGGTAATCAGTGTATATTCTGTTTACCACTGAAATACAGTAAAAAGGCAAAAGTAGATCATGTGATGGCCCATAGGGAACAGAGCAGGAGAGCTTGATCCTTGCATCCTTCACAGACTATTATGTGGAAGGGCCATTAATAGTATTTTAATTTATAGGGCATATATAGTGAAGTTGTGTCCTATTATGATTGTATTTGCTGGCCACCATGTTGCTACAGATAACTAAGATGCTTGTGGCTTGTGGCTTTAAAAAAATATATCCCTAAGTATGAGCAATAGACCTTTTTCACAGACTGTGATGATGCGTTGCCGGCTTATTTAGCACCGTAAATCTCGCTCTCTCTTTTTTTTAATATACATTTTTTAAATATTGAGTGTAAATTTATAACATTATGCTTATTGATATATTACCCTGGAATTAGTTTTAAAAACAAATGACCACAGCTGCGGGGGTTTCAATTACGGCTGCTGAGAGAGTGACAGTAAATCTGGCATCTTCTCCCATCTAACTTGCTTAATCCACTGCTCTCTATTTTCTTCCTCTTCTGGAAAGTCATTCAAATGTAATAGTGGATTTTTCTTTTGGTCTTGGAGCAAATGGGTAAATGAAAATAATATTTGCTGTGATCTCCCATTCACTCCTATTCACCGCTGTCGAAGTTTACCCTGCAAATGTTTACTTACGCGTTCCAAAACCCGGAGTGTGAAAAAGGTCTATAGTAATAGTGATGCTTGCCTTAGCCAGCACCAGTGTTAGTGTAAAGGTCACAGGTTAAACTTTTCCCCGAGGGGGTTGTGTAAGGCTGACACTTTTAAATGGGATAAAATATGTTAGATGCAGTTGAGTACGTAAGTCCCCCCCCCAAATACAGACCTGACCAGCCCACTAATATCCTTACCTCTGCCCAGCATCCTAATGTGTCATTGCCCAAAAGCATCTTTAGTTTCATTAAAGAAGCTTAGTGACCCTTTAAGCACAACAACAAACAAATTGTTCTCTTTCTCATTTCCATTCTCCCTCTTTCTTTCTACACCCACTTTTTCTGCTGTCTACTTTGTAGTGGCAGTTCAGGTTATCATACTGGTGGCTCAGCACTCCACACCTCGAGTCCCCATAGCAACATTGGAAGATTGGCCATTTTTTACTGGGTCATACCATGGTCCTAATGCCGAGTGTTAATTTATGGTGGAATCTAGTGCAGAGTGTGTTGGACTACATAGATTTCCACTATAAGAGAGGATTGGCATTTACCTGTCAATAGAAATGTGATGATGATGATGATAAAATTTGCCATTATGTTGATATTACTGACAGTTCTGTTAAAGATAAAGGCAATGTGTTATGAGCCTTAGATTAAAGGGATAGTATACCCAAAAATGAAAATTCTGCATTCTGTCTAATATCTCCTTGACAAAATTGTAATTTGTGGGTGAGCTATCCCTTTAACTACCTGCCATGTAACAGCATTGTTCAGTTTTCAACTAGATGTAAAGACCTAAATTCTAAAGGAAGTTCTATTTTTAAAGTCCCCGTTGTCACAATGCAGAGAATGACAGAGGCTCAGGACCCAAGTGCAGAGTTGAACACAGGGAATTTATTTATGCACAAAATAAAGGCAAAATCCAACATAAACTCCCACAAGGGGGGAAAACAAACATAAACTACCCCATAGGGGAAAAAGGTAATCCAGGCTGGGGCAGAGGAAACGGGGAACAGGACCGACCAGACCGAAACAGGAACCAGAGAATGTACATAAACACAAACAAACTGGAACCGACCAACAGAAAAGAAAGACTGGAACATACAAGACGAACTGGCACTGGACAGCACACACAAGGAGACTTAAATAGGGAGACAAATCAACAGGTTAACAAACAGGGAAGGTGAAACAGATAAACTAATAATGCGCAAACAAGGAGGCGGGGTATGATGCCAGACAGAGAGACACGTAGTGATACACACACCTGACACCTCAGACCGAAGTGACCGAACCTTAGCACAACATGAAGACAGACCGCAACCCGGGCACGCATCGCAAAGTGAGTGCAACGCGTGGTTGCGAGAGACAGAACAGATTATTGATACGAGTGCATCCCGCCAAGGTGACAAGCACAACACACTCACACCAATACAAGACAAGACATGGAACATGAGTGTCCGGATCCAGACACCAAAACCGAAATCAAACCAGACAGAAGGGTCAGGATCTAGACACCATGCTCCGGACATAAGACATGAGACCCGAACCAGACAGGGGAGTCAGTAGGGCTGGGCGATACAGCTAAAAAATTTATAAGGGTATAATATTTCATATCATTCGGTATCGATAATTAAAGGCATTATATAAAAATCTATTGAATTTAACCACTGTATTTTTAATTTACCCACTCTATTAAGGCAAACAAAATATCTTCTTTCTTAAATCTTATATGAAGATTAAATAAATAAGTGTTAAAGAAACTCTTAAACTTAAAAAATAAAATGCTACAAAAATCATTTGGAGGATTTCTCATAAGGCATTGTTGCCGAGTACCTCTCCATCGTGGACTGCTTGTGGGTTGTTTGTTGAGGTGAGGTAGATGTAGGTCGTGGCAGACAACATGCTGCATATTCCAAAGGGTGGAAGCGGTTAAGGTGATAAAATAAGTTGCTTGTGTTTCCGTACTTGGCCGGGACGTTTTTTTTGCAAGGCTTACACACAACAGTGTTTTGATGTTGGTCAGACGTAAAGAAACCAAAAAACTGCCACACTGGCGAGCTGACATGTCCTTTTTTATTAACAATCTCCTCATCGCCGGCAGGCACGACACTAATTTTCGCATGTGTTCATGTGTTCTGATGTCACATGGCGATGGCGCAACTGAACCCCACAGCAACTTAACTTGTTATTGGCTGTTTGCTTGTCACTTGTAGCACGCTTCTTTATCAAGCCATATGATAGGCTGTTTATGATCCAGGGACGGCGCACGTTTGAGGGTTGTTCATGCAAACAAACTTCATGTCTATTTACATTTTAATGCATTTAAGTGAAACTATCGAGCGTTATATCGAACATTTTTTATATCGTTATCGATAAAGGTGTACCGTCGATAAATACCGATACTGTTTTATCACCCAGCCCTAGGAGTCAGGACATGAAATGAGACAGACTGAAGAGCGCACAGCAGTGAAATCAACTGAAACTGTTCGCTCACACAAAGACAGACACTGGATGATGAGGCCACGGTCCTGTCACACAAAAACCCAGACTGACAGAGTGACAGGCCCATGTCATTACCCCCCCCCCAAAGGGAAGCCTCCTGGCATCCCAAAAAGGGAACATCAAACAATAGACAAGACAAACAGAATGAGGAACTTGGGGCAGGGGGCATGCTGGCATGGGAATGTCCTCCGCGGCCGTGGACGCTGGCAGCGGTAGGGGAATGGCCTCCATGGCCGCGGATGCTGGCAGCGACTGAGGAGTAGGTGCCCTTCTCTTCCTATTTCTCTTTTGGGTGGTGAGAAACACTGCTGCTGTAAAAGCCACCACTTCCTGGCAGTCAGCAGTGTGGGGGTGCCCTCGTCCTCAGGTTGGGATAAGGACTGGAAGTCTCATGAGGTACAGGCTGTGATAAACTCATCCCATTTAAGGGCAAGCCTGACTGCCTTGAGAAACTCCCCATCTTCAACTCATTCTGGGACAATAGATCTAATGGGCTTGTTCAGACCTGCCCAAAAGAGATTGATTAGGCAGGTCTGACACATATTCAAGGGCATACCCCCACATGGACTTGTCCTCCTGCCATAGCCCGTAAAAACAATTTACGTGCTGTGCATGCTGGCGACCAGTTGAAAAAAAATCTCTGCTGGGTCCATCTTGGCCAGTTCATAATGTCACGATGCAGAGAATGACAGGATCCAAGCACAGAGTTGAAAACAGTGAATTTATTTATACATAAAATAAAGGCAAAATCCAACATAAACTCCCATAAGGGGGAAAAAAACAAACATAAACTACCCCGTAGGGGAAAAAGGTAATCCAGGCTGAGGCATAGGAAACGGGGAACAGGACCGAGCAGACCGAAACAGGAAGCAGGGAATGTACATAAACACGAACAAACTGGAACCGAACAACAGACAAGACCGACTGGAACATACAAGACAAACTGGCACTGGACAGCGTACACGAGGAGACTAAAATAGGGAGACAAATCAACAGGTTAACAAACAGGGCAGGTGAAACAGATAAACTAATAATGGGCAAACAAGGAGGCGGGGTATGACGCCAGACAGAGATACACTCGGCAATACAGAAACAAAACAAAGCCAATTGATCTCACCAGACAACAAAACAACCAAATGGCATGAGCGCACATCGCCAAGCCAATAAGGCAATATATGCTCATGCCAACCGACAGAACAGACGAGAGAATACGTAGCAACGCCAAACAAAGCGATGCCACGCATTCCCACACTAAACAAAGCCTGAGCGTACACTTGATGCATGCAACAGGCGAAAAAACGAGACAGGACACCTGAGCGAGAATTCAGTCACACACACACCTGACACCGCAGACTGAAGTGACCGAACCTCAGCACAATGTGAAGACAGCTCACGACCCAGGCACGCAGCGCAAAGCGAGCGCAACATGCGTCCTCGGTCACGAGAGACAGAACAGATTATTGACTGCCAAGGTGACAAGTGCAATGCACTCAAGCCAATACATGGAACATGAGTGTCCGGATCCCGACACAGACCGAAACCAAACCAGACAGGGGAGTCAAGATCCAGACACCATGCTCCGGACATGAAACAAGACAGACCGAAGAGCGCATGGCAGGGAAATCAACCGAAACTGTGCACTTACACAAAGACCGACATGGGACAATGATGCCATGGTCCTGTCACACAAAAACCCAGACTGACAGAGTAACAGGACCGTGACACCCGTAAAGTGCCTTGACGAGCGCAGTTCAATTTGGTGTTTTGACGTATTTCCTTCCATTTAAAAGAAAATAGCCAATAGGCTTTAGTTTACAGCCACACACACACCCCTTTCCACCATGCTGCTCATGTCCGAGCTGCTGGGGAAACTTGAGAAGCGATCTCAATACTCAGAACTCACTTTTTAAGTGATTGTTATTGGAGGTTCGGTTTGGAACGACCCTACAGTATGGGCAAAGGCTGATCAGTGGCAGTTAGAACACAGCCAGACACGCTGAACAGTTGTAGGGGAGGGTGCGTTCTCAGTCTAGAAAGCACTTGATTGAACAAGGTTTCTCAACCTGTATGTGACATCATGGATGTTTCTTAGCCAGTCTTTTTAGCCGGAAGAGAGAGACTGCAGATTTGAAATGCTTAAATCTTCTTAAAACAAATTTTATCAGTGTTTAGAAGTACACTAGCATATATGTGCACTCACTTAGCACTTTATTAGGAACACCTGTACTCCTACTTATTCATGCAATTATCTAATCAGCCAATCATGTGGCAGCAGTACAATGCATGAAATCATACAGATACGGGTCAGGAGTTTCAGTTAATGTTCACATCAAACATCAGAATTGGGAAAAAATGTGATCTCAGTGATTTCGACCATGGCATGATTTTTGGTGCCAGACAGGCTGGTTTGACTGTTTCAATAATTGCTGATTTCCTGGGATTTTCATGCACAACAGTCTCTAGAGTTTACTCAGAATGGTGCCAAAAACAAAAGACATCCAGTGAGTGGCATTTCTGCAGACGGAAACGCTTTGTTAATGAGAGAGGTCAACTGAGAATGGCCAGACTGGTTTGAGCTGACAGAAAGGCTACGGTAACTCAGATAACCACTCTATACAACTGTAGTTTGGCACTTTATTAGGACCATAGTGTTACTAATAAAGTGCTCAGTGAGTGTAGAGGACCTTAAAGTAAGTATAATCTATTGTTGATTTTTGATAACTGCATAAGCTTAGCTGCTGTTGCTGATAAAAAATGCAACACACACACAGACACACACATACCCACCCAAATCATAGATGCATCAGTGAATGTTAAGTTGGAGATAGAAATCTAATAAGGCATATCAACTGATGACAGATATAAATATGTACTGTATGTCAGATGTTTGTTTGTGGGACAGATACTGTATATGTCTGTGTATATATTTAGAGAGAGAAAGAGAGAGAGAGTGAGAAAGAGTAATCGAGGTTATGATATGCGTTGTGTTGACAGGTGACCTGGCAGGTGTTTGTGTGTGTGTTAGCATCAGCTGGTATTCAGCTGCTTCACAGAGCAGAAACTAAAGATCATACAGACATGTCAAAAAGCCCTGATACTGTGTATTACTTAGATTGTACTTCCATATATGTGTGTGCAAATATAATGATCATATGCTCAGCAGTGCAGCTTTAATTTAACCAAATGGTCGCTAAAAAATGGCTTGTGGATTTTAATTTCATTTCGATTCATACATTACCCCAATCGATGATGTCGGAGTGGATGAATTGTTAATTCTGTAATTAGACTGTTTCTACTAGTTCGGGCCGATTTGCAGATTCACTGTGAACATGATTGGCAGACTTTATCCCATTCACAGAGGCTCTACCTACTCTCACATGCCTCTCTTGCTCCTCAAGGGAGGCAAAAGAGACACTCTAAACCTTTATCCGCCAGTGTTAGTCATGAAAAGAGTAGAGTGGATAGTATATTATTTGTGACCTGCACCATCACGTTCAGTCAGTTTGACCCAGAAACACATTATAAGAATGCACTAAAGTAAATGGAAAGCATTTAATTGATTGTATCATGGCAACAGTTTAAAAACATATAAATAATATAATTAGAAATCAAAGACTTTCCTTAACTTTAGTGCCAGATGTGGTGCACTGTAAACTACATGCTGCACTTTCAGTGTCAAAATAAAAGCTCCATGTGAAGTGTCAAAATAAAAGTTCCAGGTGAAGGTGAAGTAGATTGGAAAGAAATATATTACTTTTAAATAAAACAAATCTAATCCTCAAAATAATAATGAGAATTCAGTATTAGAATAATAAACTTGACGTTCCCACAGTAATAATTTAATATCATGCAAAATTCAACCGGATTTTCCAAAAATATGTGTTTTTGCACACCTTGTTCATTTAACAATTTATTTTTTAAGTAAAAATACATGAAGGTAAATAATGCTTTTTTAAAAGCTACTATGTATCATTGTATATAAAATATAAATATAAAAGTGCATATCAATGACAATGATTAGATCTCATTCTCCCTTGTGTTCATTTAGTGCAAAACTGTAGGGAAACATGCCTTTTTATTTTAAAATAGATTTTTATTTAATGCCTTTAAAATATTGAATCTGCTTGGCTACAGTGGCTGTTTGCATGAAATTGTGGTTCCTCTGATTTAAAAAAAAATCACTTTTGAGCGATTTCAGAGCAAATATATAATTATCGAGATATATATCGAAAAATCTGTGTTTTGTTTTATTTGCTATATTGTTTTGTTTTGTTTTATTTTCTCATCTGATTTGAGGAAGCACTGGCTCTTTTTGCCTCCTATGAGAAAGCACCCCAGGTGTGTTCTTCCAGGTCTCTCTCTCTCTCTCTCTCCCTCTCTGGTTCTGAGGAGAGCAGCCACTGGAGATGTGTGACCTATATTTTCTCAGCAGCTTCATGTGAGAGCGAGTGCCTTGATTAGTTCCAGAGTGAATCTCTCCTTTTTCCTTTCTCTGTATTCATTATTCCTTTGCTGCAATCTCTCCTCTCATTTGATTTGTCCATTGCTGCAATGCACTGATTTCACAGATTTATGTGAAGTAGGGAGTGCTAGCATTGCCTTTACCTTAATGGAACTCTTGTTATTGTGTAGGGCTTGGAAAAATGATGTGTCCAACTTGAGCAGTGTTTCTCAATCATGGGTTCTGGTCTGATGGAAACCAGGAAGTAATAATGTTCACGTAAAACAATAGTGAGCGCAATATTTGCTCTAAAAATAAATTTTTACTACACTGACAGTTAGGTTTAGGGTTGGGGTTTGGGTTAAGAGGAAGGGTTATAAAATATGCATTCCTGTTGAGTGTTTAGATAATTTACAACTAAAAACTCTTTTTCACTAAAAACTCACTTTTGGGGCCACTGTGTGGACATTTCACCCAAAAACTGGAGCTCACACATGCCCATACGTTCAACAACACTTCCAGCTTCGGCCACTGGGGACAGTGGTTCTAAGTGCGGTAAGCACATACCAATTTCAGCAGCAGAACTTTCGACCTCCTGTCACTGAATTCACTGTCAGTGCAATCAGCCTGGGATGGTCGACTATGATCCTGAAATTGCATCGTGCTGTCTTTTTCAGAATCTTGCGAGTAGGGCCCTATGAGTTCAGCGCTGCGGAAAACACGGATGGAATCCAGTCATAAAAACGCAATGAACTGTACAACGAATGTGAGAAGCCGCTGCGTATATACTAACTGTATCATTAACATCACGTGCGCTCTGTGTGTCGTCAAATACATCGGTTTTCCGCCAAAAATCCTAAATGAAATATATTACTTCTGTATAGTATAATTTAATATTCAATGTAGTAGTAGTAGTAATAATAATGAAAATTATAGTATATCAATAATAATTATATTATATTTAAACAATATCTCAAGCAAGAGTTTCATCACTGCTTTCATTAATACTGTGATGCTCAACTGTGCAGCACTGTATTTGACCAATTAATAAATAATAATAAAATAAAAAAACTAAAAACTAAAATTTTGGGTTTTGGATTTTATGAATAAATTTGATTAGACAGTTTTTTTTGTTTTTATGATAAAATGTAATCAAACTTTAAAACCCAGAATTCAGAGAAAATAAACGTAAAACATGGAATTTGGGAAAAAATAAAATGGAATTTGGAAAAAAATAAAACTGATTTCATAGGGCCCTATGCAGGTGTTGTGTTAAAATAGTTCAACTGTTAAAAAAACATCTTGAGACCCCTGGGTTCTGTTCCATTCTGTTCCATTCCATCCAACTATTTTTGAACGCAAGAACACATCCTATGTGATCAGAATGACCAATTAATCATTCAGACAATTCAATGACTAGTCGATTCTGAAAATATGCAGTTTTGCACATTCCTTGTTACCATTTGGGCTCCAATCCTCCTTTTTACCCCCTCTTTCTTGTTTTAAGGCATGTTTCCCTCTATTTCTGTTTGTGTTCTCATAGTATTGAAAGAAGCTCTCACAGATAGGAATTTTCTCCCTGCACTTGTTTAGTTACTGTTGAATAGGCTAAATGAGGTATGATTCTTGTACTATGTGCATCAGAGTTACATTGTGTATTTGTGTAGATGTGTTTACCACTTGTGGCAGGATGAGCAAAAAGACAGAAATGTGGGTGTGGCGTCAGGCCTCGGAGAGGTGTTTATTTTAAATTATAAACAACATAAAAGTCCAAAACAGGGAAAATAAAGTGTCCTTGGGGGCTAGTTTCCAAAAGAAAGGGGGAACCTGGCATCCTCGCACTTGGTATAGTTCGGAGAGTGCCAATGGGATGTTCCAGGATGTGGGGTCTGAGGGGTGGCGGCTTCCTTGGCCTATATTCTCAGGGGGCCAGCGATGAGTGTGAGTGGAAGGCGGCTCGACTTCCTAGCCCTTGGATGCAACTCGAGGCTTATTAATTGTGCCCCTCCTCCTTCCTGCCCACTCTCGTCATGGGCCGGGTGACACCAAAACATGACGTGTCATTCCGCACCCTCTTATCCTGTGCTCCAAAACGTTGCTGGGATATAATTACTTAAATGTTGGCTGAGACTTTCCCTTTTACTTTACTGCATAAAGATCAAAGTGTGTTTCTGGGTCAAGGTGACTCAAAGTGATTGAGCAGGTCACATATTGTAGTCAGTATATACTGGAATATGTAGTGTATATATAGCCTGATCCACTAACATATTATCACACAGATGTACAAACACCAGTGTGCACATGTCTGTGCATCATTCTAATTCCCCCACATACCCTTAGTATGACACAAAAACACAAGCAGGGTATGCAGTGATTTGCTAGCTCATCGAAATCAGGATGCAGGGAAGACTGAGATCCAACTGTGCATGTGTGTGTGTGTGTGCGCTTGTGTTTTCAGCTAGAGAGACCAGCAGAGAGAAGCACTGAGCAAAAGTTCTCTCTCCTGACCCAGATCAGCCACCTCCCCCCGCCTGTGAAGAGCAGATCTGACAAACCGCTGCAGGAAAAAGTGCAAATGTCTTTCCATCACAGCTGATGTATATTATTTGTGCCCCTTACTGTTTCCATTCCTCCTTTTTCTCTTTCTTTGAATATCGACAACATCATTATCAGGTCTAGTCATTGTCAGATACCTTGTGTATAATTAAAACGCCTCTCATACTGTCACACTTGTCTGGAGTGATAGCTTCTGCTTTTATTCAAGTCATAATTTTGCAGGGCATGCTGTGTTTCTGAGTAAAAATTTACTGTACCCCATACAGAGAGAGACCAGGATGCCTTAGTCCCAAACACAGACATTTCGGGGTTCATTTAAGAATGAAGAGCTGGTTGAGAAATGAGATGCGGTTTGATTTTTTTTTTAATAGCTTTTGCTATTTTTAATGCAGATAAAGCAGAGAGATGAAAGGAAAACCTGGGGAAAGAGAGGGGAATTTGAATTGGTAAATGATGACAACTTGCATCTTCTGAATAAGCAACACATTGCACACATTTTTACACATCCTCTGCTTTTTGTGTTAACGAAATATTTTGGCTAATTTGATTATACTTGTAGCCACTGAAAAGAGAGTAGAACCCCCAAATCAGGGCAGAAAATGCAATACAGTTTTTCTGTTTTTCACCAATAAACAACATAATAATTGGCAGTTTTAGTTGTTGAAATATTGAAATCCAACAGCTTTATGCATTTATTCAACAGGTAAACAATGCATTGAATGCATGCGTGTATGCTTACAGACTGAACAGCACATTGTATGCGTGTGTGCAGGTGTTTATATGTGTGGACTTTTAAAGCAGTCCTCACCTCAGGCTTATCGCCATCTGTTCATACTAAGACAAGAGTGAAAAAGTAGCACAAAGCAGGAAATAAACAGATGCGGTTGTGGAGCAATTCTGAAAGGACAAAGCATGTGAAAAAGGGGTGTTTAAGAACTGGCGTTTTATGGGATATATGACTGTAACAGGTAAAGGTGAGCAAGGAGGCGGCAGGAACCAGCTGAACAGTAAACATAAAGTTTTAATGTCAAACTTAACTTGAAAAAAAAAACAGTAACAAACACAGACACACATGCAATGCGGCTGCGTGCATCTCTCTCTCTCTCTCTCTCTCGAACTGGCGCCTCCGGCTCCCCTTTTTCTCACTCTCCCGCTGATCAGCTGATTCAGCGCCGGCCTGCACCATCACGGCCATGCCCTCCTTGTCACACTCCTCCCCCGCCCGATTCAGGCTGGGGCACCACCGGTCTGACTACCTCCTCCTGTGAATCTGGTGGAGAGACGAGGGGAGGCGTGAGGAGAGGGAAAGGGTGAGCAGAGACACACCGAGTGAGAGAGAGAGAAGAACTTGCTTGCCGGCTCCTGTACATGCTGTTGCCCGGTCCTTAACCACTCCTCCCCTTCTTTGGCGGATGGCAGCGGTTCCTCTGGCTCTTGGCGGCCGGCAGCGACCCCTCCATCCCCAGGCAGACGGCCGCAGCTGCTCCCCTGGCAGATGGCAGCGGCGAGGACTCCGCGACATTTCAATTCACTGCCTAAGTCTTAAAGTCATAGTTTTATGTGTCCCATCTAAAAGTAATGGAGACATGTCCCCCCCACACCCCCACTGATTGGCTTTTAGTGCAGCCAATCAATGAAACCAAATTCGTAGGTAGTCATGGGCGAATACTGACCACATTCAACGAAGGGGTTACTGCTAACGCATTTTCGTTATTCGCATATACAACAATGTAATAATACGAGTGCCGTTTTCTATTTTTTGTCACTTACAGGTGCATCTCAATAAATTAGAATGTCGTGGAAAAGTTCATTTATTTCAGTAATTCAACTCAAATTGTGAAACTCGTGTATTAAATAAATTCAATGCACACAGACTGAAGTAGTTTAAGTCTTTGGTTCTTTTAATTGTGATGATTTTGGCTCACATTTAACAAAAACCCACCAATTCACTATCTCAAAAAATTAGAATACATCATAAGACCAATAAAAAAAACATTTTTAGTGAATTGTTGGCCTTCTGGAAAGTATGTTCATTTACTGTATATGTGCTCAATACTTGGTAGGGGCTCCTTTTGCTTTAATTACTGCCTCAATTCGGCGTGGCATGGAGGTGATCAGTTTGTGGCACTGCTGAGGTGGTATGGAAGCCCAGGTTTCTTTGACAGTGGCCTTCAGCTCATCTGCATTTGTTGGTCTCTTGTTTCTCATTTTCCTCTTGACAGTACCCCATAGATTCTCTATGGGGTTCAGGTCTGGTGAGTTTGCTGGCCAGTCAAGCACACCAACACCATGGTCATTTAACCAACTTTTGGTGCTTTTGGCAGTGTGGGCAGGTGCCAAATCCTGCTGGAAAATGAAATCAGCATCTTTAAAAAGCTGGTCAGCAGAAGGAAGCATGAAGTGCTCCATAATTTCTTGGTAAACGGGTGCAGTGACTTTGGTTTTCAAAAAACAAAATGGACCAACACCAGCAGATGACATTGCACCCCAAATCATCACAGACTGTGGAAACTTAACACTGGACTTCAAGCAACTTGGGCTATGAGCTTCTCCACCCTTCCTCCAGACTCTAGGACCTTGGTTTCCAAATGAAATACAAAACTTGCTCTCATCTGAAAAGAGGACTTTGGACCACTGGGCAACAGTCCAGTTCTTCTTCTCCTTAGCCCAGGTAAGACGCCTCTGACGTTGTCTGTGGTTCAGGAGTGACTTAACAAGAGGAATACGACAACTGTAGCCAAATTCCTTGACATGTCTGTGTGTGGTGGCTCTTGATGCCTTGACCCCAGCCTCAGTCCATTCCTTGTGAAGTTCACCCAAATTCTTGAATCGATTTTGCTTGACAATCCTCATAAGGCTGCGGTTCTCTCGGTTGGTTGTTCATCTTTTTCTTCCACACTTTTTCCTTCCACTCAACTTTCTGTTTACATGCTTGGATACAGCACTCTGTGAACAGCCAGCTTCTTTGGCAATGAATGTTTGTGGCTTACCCTCCTTGTGAAGGGTGTCAATGGTTGTCTTCTGGACAACTGTCAGATCAGCAGTCTTCCCCATGATTGTGTAGCCTAGTGAACCAAACTGAGAGACCATTTTGAAGGCTCAGGAAACCTTTGCAGGTGTTTTGAGTTGATTAGCTGATTGGCATGTCACCATATTCTAATTTTTTGAGATAGTGAATTGGTGGGTTTTTGTTAAATGTGAGCCAAAATCATCACAATTAAAAGAACCAAAGACTTAAACTACTTCAGTCTGTGTGCACTGAATTTATTTAATACACGAGTTTCACAATTTGAGTTGAATTGCTGAAATAAATGAACTTTTCCACGACATTCTAATTTATTGAGATGCACCTGTATATTACATACTTACATTTCTATCTGATCACACTGGAGATGCATTCCAGTGTACATGCAATTCAACTAGTCAAGTCAAGTCAACCTTTATTTATAGAGCACATTTAAAAATAACAGAAGTTGTCCCAAAGTGCTTTACAGATCAAACAAACAAAATGACAGAGTGATATAAAAACAGATTGATTTAAAGTTAAATAAAAAACATAAAAAAATAAAAATATTTAAAATACAACACCATGTATTTATCCATTTCAAACTATTCAATGATCTATTCAAAAGCTACAGAATAAAAACTAAAGAATATCCAGATCCTATCCAAATATGAAATACAAAGAGACCATTATTGGTAAGGTGAGAGGAAAGGGCTTTATGCATTTACTGTATTTAACAATGCATTGAATGCATGTTTGTATGCTTACAGATTGAACAGCACATTGTAAGTGTGTGTGCAGGTGTATATTTGTGTGGACATGCAGAGGAATGTGTGTGTGACGGAGAGAGAGAAAGAGACTGAGATGTACCCGTCTGAAATGAGATGAGATGACACATCTAACACATTTAAACACGCACACTCATATAAGCAGACTAAAAATATACACCCTTGCTGCATGTGACCTTTCCCTGCAACCTGTGCTAGCATTATTTTTCTTCATCCTCCCAACATTCAAAAATCAGGTCATCTTTAGTCTACAGTATATCCATCTGTGTCAGAAATCAATCCAATTCCCCGATGCAATATTTCAACTGTAATATTTAGCCTACTGCACTGTCCACTCCACCATTGCCCTAGTTCACACCCAACACCTGCTGCCTCGACCCTGCCCCTCTGTTACCATGGCAGCCCTGTGCTTGTGCTAAACCCTTTGATGGAGAGGTGGCAGCTTTGTGGGATTACTGTAACACAGCAGGTTATTATAGTGATAATAGCCTTTGTAACTCTCATGGTGGCTAGGGTCATCTGTCTGAATATTGATAGGAAAAATTCATGGGAAATCTCTCTTGTGTAGATGTCTCTGACACTGCTTAAAGCATCCTTCTCAAATTGCATAAGCCAAAGTGCAGTCCTTTGGTAGATTACCAGCTTGTGTTCTCTTTCTTGCTGGCTGTAAAGTGTTATAATTATCTAACCATAAACAGCAAGACCTTCAGCGTAATTAACTCCCATTGTCATCAAAACTGCAGTTTTAGCTTTAGCTAAACGTTTGCCCTGTGATTTCACTCTGCTGTAATCAGAGCCAAAATAAATAACTTCATGAGTGTCCATGTTAACCCCGCACTTTTTGTCACTTTTTCTAATGAGACGTTGTACTTCTAAGGGTGAATCTGATGAAAAAAGTGGCATTTCATCCCAAAATCAATTTTCTTTTGCATTAAGGAAATTAGCATATTTTTAGGACTATTGCATTTTTATTTTATTTTTTGCATTATGACATTATTTTCATGACAATTAAGCACATTATGCAACCAGCCGTTTTGCTTCTGAGTTATTTTTGTATTTCCCATTATTATTAATGGTGATTCTTAGATTCTTATTACTGCAATACAGTAATATTTTATTTTAATGCTGTAAAGAAAATACTTTAAGTTCTTTTTATCTAAAAATATAATTTATGATACATTTTGCATGAATTAGCTTTGTTCAACAAAAACTATCATGATGTAAATATAATATATATATATATATATATATAAATGAGAAATGCTTATTATTTTTTGCATTATGGTAATAATGTGTGCTTAATTGTCAGAAAAATGCCCATTTTCCCAAGGAGCACAATCTTTTTTTTTTAATTATCTACCATGACAGATCTAATAAGTCAGATAAATCAAGTGGGACATGGTTGGTTTCTAACCATTGATTAATCTTAAAGAAATAGCTCACCCAAAATGTATTTAGGTTAATTTTCATTTTTGGGCGAACTACTTTTTTAAGCGGTCAAAAAGCAATCAAGCATACAGTTCATTCATAATAATCCAAAGTTACCAGATAATGGTCTAGTGATGTGGAGCCTTGACAGTAACATCATTGCTGCTTTAGTAGAATTCCAGATTGAAACTGAGGGGAAGAACACACTCAGATGCTTTTGGTGGATAGTAATTTTTATAGGAATACCATAGTAAAGTAAAGGGATGTCAGAGTTTGCACTACAGTAGGCAATTTGCCCAGTAATTATTACTCTCATAGGGAAGCAGTCCTGAAATTGGAAGCTGCAGTGAGTCACAGAGCGGGTTAATTAAAAATTTTAAACATATGTGTAATGTGGATCACACATGGATTATAATAATTTATCAGTTTTGCATAAAACAAACCTGAAATTAAAATACCAGAATTCTATTTGATATAGTCATGGCACAGAGAAACAATGATAAATATGACCTAACATTATCGCTCACTCACTAAACTCTAGCTTAGTTTCGTGAGGAAGCACCTGTTTCCAAGTGATTAAGCCTCTGTTGCAGGTCAGCAGACGTGATTTTGTGGGACACTGCAGGGCACATGGGAGTGAGATAACTTACTATTCTTAGACTATGTAAATATTGATTTTATATTATATGGAACACCTATTTGCAGTGACGTTGGATGAAAAACATGCTTTAAATTGCCTATAGGCTTTATAAAATGTTAATTAACCCGCTCTGTGACTCACTGCATTTCCAATTTCAGGACTGCTTCCCTATGGGAGTAATAATTACTGGCACAAAATGCCTACTGTAGTGCAAACTCTGACATCCCTTTACTTTACTATGGTATTCCTATAAAAAATTACTATCCACCAAAAAAAAAAACAAAAAAAAACAAAACATGGTACCCATGGTTTTCTGACCATGGTAAATTCTAATAAGGGTAATCTTACATTAGGTGCATAATTATGATATGATAGTCACCTGCGAAGACCCACCCTGTTCTGTCATTTTTCTAGAAGGTAAAGCGGAAGAGAATATAAGGAATAAATCGTTTAATATGAGGGTATTATTTAATATGAGACGACTGAATAGCAAATTTAACAGTGCATGTAGTCTAGCGTTAGCTTACCTTTCGTGAAACAAGAAAGGCTAATCTAACTAAGAAACACTGATTACCAATGTAGCTGACCAGCGTGCATATTTAAACAAATGTATAACCGTGAGTTTCAGAAAAAGAAAGAAAAAACATACCTTTATTTGTATTTGCCACTGCCAGCTCGGGAAGATGCAAGGATTCAAGCAGATGTAGTTATGTACTTGTGTTTGTGCTAGAAAAATATCCAAGAAAAAAGAAATATTTGTGAGAAAATATTCTACAAGTGTGCAACTCTCATTGGATGAATTCCCATACTGTAATGTTGTGTTGTGTTTGTGGGGGAGAAAAAAAAAAATCTACAAGTTTGCAACTCTTAAAACATTTTTCTCTGTGACTTCAAATTTACTGATACACATGTGTGGCTAATCTCTACAACTACAAATTCCACTGTCACAGGCAAAGTCTCAACTTTTTTTTTGATCTTGACAGACATGGTCACCACCAATTACATGATATGCTGATTAATTAACTACAATTAATTGCAGTAAAAATATTTGCTGAGAAATCCCCTTAAATAACAATAATTCAAAATATAATGTTTAAATAATTATAAATAGTTGTATTTAAGTAATTATAAATATAATATATATCATAAAAATAAAATAATAATTAATTGCATTTACATTATTGTGGCAGATGAGTAAAGCATTGATAAGATTATACAAAAAGTGGCTTTAGAAGGCCATATATTGTTTATTTTTTCATATTGTTGAGCATAAGCCTTTCATTTGGCTACTGTGTACAGAAATCCAATTGAATTCGTCAATCTGTCCCGAGATAGGTTTATTATAAGGACTTGTCTAAGGACGTGTCAATGTACACCTGCGTCAGTGAGATGCTTTTGAAACGTCTCATCTTTAATTAGAGTGAACCATTTTTACAGATACTTTTCAGCACTTAATGACACAATATCAACATTTCTATCGTTTCATCCTTCATCTTGGATTTTTACTGAGCTTGAATTGCATTCTCCGTGAAGAAATCATGCGATGCTGCCTTTAGATATCTTAAGATTCGATATCTTAGAAAGTAGCATATTTATGTTGCCTACCTTTTGTAACAGTCTTTACATTGGGAGTGTGTCTATGCCTTAAAATGTTGCCTACAAAGGCAACTCACTAGGTTTTAAAAGAGAGCAGTAATCTCACCAAATATCTTGTGTTCCAATTACTGTTGTTAACATAAATGACCTTGTTCAGGCTGAGAATAAAATGCTCCATAAAAGTAGTGTGTGTGTGTGTGTGTGTGTGTGTCTGTATGTGTCTTTATTGAACGTTAGTGTGTAGGCCATAAATTAAAGGAGGATGGGAGACGCATTGCAATGGAAGACTTCTGACCTCATCATCTCTCTCTGTTTTCCTCTGTGTGGTGGGAATCTCTCCTCTCAAGCACAGCTTTTAGTCCAACGGCTTCATCTATCATTCATTTTTTCCACTCTTTCTCTCTCCCTCTGCTGTGTGTGAACATACTTGAGGTTAGAAGATGAGAGTATGATAAAGGAAAAAATAGGGGAGGAGAAATGAAAGATGAGAGAATTAAATTAAATGAATGCTGTAGATCTGCTAACTGTATGTTTTCCTGTTGCTGTCATATTTGATACATCTCAGATTTTCTTCCTCCTTCAAAAACATTATAGTCCTTAAAAAAACATTTTTGTTTAAAATCCCAGAATTCTGCAAATTTCTTGCAAATTAAAATTGTCCCCCAAACAGTTTTTAAGGTTAATGCTCCATTGAGTTCTAAATCAACCAGTCCAGCAGGCTTACCTATATTTGTGCTCTAGAGACAGGAAAGCAGGAGATCACTATTTAGTTTGATTTCCCATTCAAAATGTTCCAGATGCTTAGATGATCAAAAATAACTGGTATATCCAATGTATAGGCCTAAATGATATGCAACTACATAATTATGTTAAATATTAATTAACTGAAATTATGCAATAAACCAACTTCGCGTGTATGGACTGTATATGTCAGCCACCACCGAAGACCATTTCTGACCCAGGATAAACCCTGTAAACCTAACTGATAGTGTCATAAAAAGCAAAATTTGAGATGAAAAACAGATGAGGTTTTTAAGGCTAATGCTCTATCAAGTTGTAAATAAACAAAACCTACCTCCCTACACTAAACCTTAAACCTAAACCTAAACAAAAGTATCATAAAAAAAGCAAATATTACATGAAAAACACAATTGCTGAAGCAACCATATCATTTTGTGGTTCTTCTATGACATTGTTTTCTCACGTGTCAATGTGTCGTGCTCTTCAAGACTTGTACTCCGGTTCTTTGCATTGCAAGTGTAACGCTTTATCAGTTGAGCTACTATGCAATTTGATGACGTCCGAACAAGCTTGTAAATGTAGTTGGTTATGTAGTTCAAACATTAAAATGTATTGCCTTACAAGTCATGCACTACATTTAAAGTGTTTTGATGTCATAAGATAGCATTGTGTGAGTAACAGGGCGAAAAGTGTTTATGAACTGATAATCTGCAGTGTTACTGGTGATTTGTGTGAAAGGGAACAAAAGTCATTGCTGTAGCGCCTCTAGTGTTAATTTCACCAGGAAAGTGTTGCGATACGTACAAGGAGCCACATAAAAATAATTCTGGCCAGATCTGACCCTAAAAAGGAAGCTTTTTTAGAGGTTATATGACAAAACATTTTTTATATGTATAATCATGCAACATAAGCCTAAATACTAGAAGTTTGATATTACTGCAGACACATTTTTTTCTAAAGTAACTCAGAAATAGACTGGAAAAAGAAAGGAATAGAATATAGATACTTGGTAACTCCAGTTGCTTTTAGATTATTCAAGTACTTTAGCGTTTCGCTGTATTCTTTCAGGTATCATTTTAGTGTGCAGAGCTGCAGAAATTAATTCCTGACAGTATCTCACAGGACGAACTGATGTCACTTAAGACCACTGTCTTTGGGGCATTATGCCTACAGTAAGAACAGGAGCTGCCCTTCAGATCACCTGTGCAGATAAAGTTCTCTGCAGAGTGGTGGCATTATAACTGAGGGATGTCTGATATGAAGCAGAAATATCTCAGAATGTTTGCTTTGCGGTAACTGAGACACCACTGGTGAACATTGAAATGTCAGCATGTTTAATACTGAAGAGGTGGGTGATGGGAAGCAGTCTCCTTGGGTTTGTGGGTTTATATTGCCTTTATGGTCAATACTGTCCTATATTCTTTTGCCATTTCTCTCTCTTTCTTTCTATCTCCTTGTCTCCTGGTCTAGCTGTATCACGCTTGAGACCAAAAATTGAGGAAACCTTCAAGTACAGTGGGCCCCCCAAAAGTATTTGGACTTAAGACACACACACAGAAATGTATAAATGGCATTGCATTTGATTTCAAAATATTGAACCAAATGGCATTGATTTAAAATAAAGATAGCAAGCACACTTTTCAAGCTAAGCATTTCACAAAAAGGTTGTAAGATTTAAAGTCATAAAACAATACTTCCCTATAAAGCCAAAATGCAGTTACTACAACACTGAAACCAGGAAAACTGGCTTCAGAGTTTTGTTTTATGGTCTAGCCAATTGTGGATTATAAAATGGTCTCATACTTGGACACGTTCTCGACTCCCAATTGATTCCTATATAGTTTGAAGTTAGTATGTTGCTAAGCTAACAATACGATTAGCATAAAAATACATAGCAAACACAAATATTGGGTAAAATAGCTTATCTTTAATTAGAGTGAACTATTTTTACTGATATGTTTAAGCAATAAATTAAATATAAGCATATTTAACATTTCTATCGCTTTGTCCACCATGTTGGATTTATTTTTTTCACTGTGCTTGGTGCACATTCAGGGACACTTGGATACTTTCTAGTTGTCAATCTTAGTGGAACATGTCCATGTTCATTCACCCGTGGAAACTGACTTCATACATCCACTTAAAACCTCAGGACCAGTTGGTTAGAAGTACAGTATTTGAAAAATGCTCCAATAAGTTACTTCTGAGTAAAGGTCTAGTATCATTTGTTGGCAGATTCCACTTTGTTTGATATTGTGTTGTCTAATACAATGAAATTCAGACCTTTGAAGTGGGGTTTAAATGTCCAAATACTTATCGAGGCCACTGTACCGTACGTACTCTGCATTTTTCAAGCCAATATCCACCCAAAAATTGAAATTCTGTCATCACTTACTTACAAATGAGCAGAAATGAGAATTGAGAGCTGGAGGGGAAGATTTTTAGTAATAAAGCGCATGAGTTGTATTGACCATTTTTAAGGAGCTTTCTTGTCATTTTTGGAGATTGACAGCCCAATAACTGGAAAAAGAGTAAATGACAGAAATTAAAATTTTCGGTAAAAATATGTAGGGCTTTACCGGTAGTTTAGATCAGTGTTACTATCAGAAATAATTAATAATAATTTCTGTAGTTATTAACTAATATTTAAATTAATTAATTGGATCTAACTCATTAAAACCTCATATGGGGCTCCAGTAAATGTAGTGTGCTACGTTTAGGAGCAAGTTTGGTTATTAGCAATAATTAATAATTATCAAAGATAATTACTAATTATTAAAATCAATAGAACATTGATGAGAATCAATGTTAGCTTTTTTAATCCTTTAAAATCAACAATTATCAAAGATAATCATTAATTGTTAACATCGATGAAACATTAATTAAAATTAACACTAGCTTATTGATCATTCAAATTCAACAATCATCAAAGATAATTATTAATTATAGATTGTTTTCTTAGGAAAATCGACATCCGAAGAATATCGATTTTCGGGAAAAAAAACAATGAATGAAGGTTTGAATCCGAGCACTGACATCCCGTCAGCATGACACAGGCGTATGCAAAACAAACCAAAACACTTCTCTTTGTAATATAAACAAAGTTTATTTATGCAGTAATATCAATTAATAATTAATACAATGCAGTCAATAAACTTCCGACTTACAACTACAAACTAAACAGTGATATGATTAGATATGGAAATAAAATAATCCTATAACACATAAGGTGTGTGTGTGTGACAGTGTGTGTGTGACAGTGTGTGTGTAATTAGTACGAGAGAGAGAGAGAAGTGACAGCCCTAAAGCTGATTTCGCGATCGTGGGAGAGAAAGCAGCTGTTTAGTTCATCGCTCAGAGACGCGGTGGACGGCTCGTAAACAGTCCCGCGTTATTTGACTCTTTAATGGATGAACTCAGTTGCTGTCTCACCCGCGATGGCGAAATGTCACAACAATCCAATTTGGTTGGACCACAATACAGCAAAACAAAATCGTGATAATTAATACCGAGTATTAATAATGAGCGGACATGGAGGTCCGTAAACTGTACAAGCAAAAACCTTGAAACACAAGAATAACACACTATAATATTCTATCTCTGCCCAGACGTAAACCTCTTACTTGAATCGCATGAGGACACAGGTAGAATGTGTTTTCCTCCGTCCTTTAACTCTGACCCAGTTCCTTGAGGCTCAGGTGATGAAGGGAGGCCGTTTCCTCGCTCTGTCGACGGGCGGTACGGCTGTTGATTGTCGGCGGGCGGTACGGCTGTTGATTCTCGGCGGGCTGGCGGAGAACTCAGAAATGTCGACTTGATTGAAGATGGAAGAGAAATCTTTTAATCTCTTCACTTCTGTAGGCAAACGGATGAAGATGCGAATTGCTCGGCGGTCTCCTTCGGATCCGTTAGAGTGTTTGGTTGAACACAGAGTAATCTCAACTCATCCAGCGAGATGGAGATTGTATGGCTACAGTTTCAAGTCGGACATTACTTCCTTGTGCCACGAGGTTGCACCTGAGAGCAGCAAAAAGCTACGTCTATATTCGGTGAACAAAGTCGCTGGAAGTAAATTCTGGAAGCATTTCAGAGGTATTTCAACTCCTGATGATGTCATGTTTGAGGGATGTTCTGTTGTTTGCCTCATCCAATAGGAGTTGAGAGTTCGATCCTTTAGTGAGCAAGGCTTCATGGATCTGTAGTCTGTTTTGGACACCCTTTGTTTGATTTTGGCGCGATTTTTATCAGTAAAATTTACGACTTAGAAGGTGGGGGCTTGAGTTATGTTTTTTACGACTGTGTTAGGCCTGCCTTTGTCTTCTATCTGAATACATGAGGCCCAACAAATAGCTTTCTTAGTCTTCAGAACCTGAGGACTACAGAATCATTCAGGCTCATCACGTCCTGTGTCCCTCAGTGTGAACATTATTTTATCTTCTCATGGGATTGGTAACCTCCACTGAACGTTGAATAGAGGTTTAGAGGACATTGTTGTGAGGTTGAGAGCTTATTTAAATTAGATCGTTCATTAGCTGAGGGTTATAAAAAGGCAAGAATCTGTGCAGGGACTGAAGGGGTTCCATTTTCTGAGATACAGAGTTTGTGTCAAGGTTGAGTATATGTTTCATAACATTTGCTTAATGGATCATACAAAATGTGTGCGAGTCTCCGAGCTGTGTTTTTCATTGTAATGGAAGAAGACTCTGGGTGGAGGATGGTGGTCTGACTGAAGTTGAAAGTCGGATGGAAAGGTGGTCAGGTCAATAATAACGCTAGTTCCTCTAGGGCTGCATCTTTTAGACCAACCATGTTGCCCTCCCCAAATGAGAGCATGATTACTCATTCCCTCACAGAGGGATTATGTGTATATATAGCCAACGTGATTGGGTGTTTATTAGTGCTGTTTGCTAAAGCAAGCATCTGGACTGTTGTTCATACCATGAGTTAGGGATTTGAATAAACCCCTAATCCTAAGTATTTTACTTTAGCATGTAATTCATCCCATATTGTTTGTGCAATGGATGTGAATTTTACCTCAAATCATGCCGTTTCGGTATGGATGAGGCGTAAACGTAGCAAAATCAATGCTTTTTTAATTAAAATTGTATTAGTTTTGATGTGGCTTAAGCTATGGCCTGGTGGTTGAAAAAATAGGTGAAGCAACCACCCAGGACACCATAGCAACTGTATGGCAATGGGCTAAAATCCACACTTCATAAATGCCTTGGAAACGACCAACAACATCCTAGCAACACCGTTTTCTTCTTTATTTTTCAATTGAAGTGACAGTTGTTTACTGGCAGCTCTGTGACAGCAACAGCAGAAATATCTGTTGATGAAGACGTCAAATTCCTTCATATCTGTTCTGTTCATGCATGATTACACTCTCCTGCTCTCCATAGGGTTGAACAAAAAAGAGCTCTCATTAATGATTCGTTTAGATCGGGCCTTTACATCTGTGCTAATTAGTGCACTCTGATCCCTGTTAGAGATGCTATCTGCAGCTGTGTAATATAAGGGTTTCCTGATAGAAGCATGAAAAACACTGGAGAAAAAAAGGGAAGGTGTGGGTGGACTGAAGACAGTTCAAGTCATTTTCAATTTCTTAACTTCTAATGCTCATAATACACATAGTGATGTGTGTGTTTCATTTTTTCCTGCTGGTCCACTTATAAAGTTAGTCATGGTTTCTTGCACCCAAAACAGACATGAACACTTTCATTGTAATGACAGAATGGATGCCAGAATTTTCATTTTAGGGTGAATTATCCCTTTAATATTTCTTCATATAAATGACTTGACTTGTATTGATTGTCTTTGTGAAGTTAAGACTAATTTCTACATATTTCTAAATGACACATTTGCTTTGTTTTTGCCTACCAGAAAACCAAGAAATTTCCTGCTGTCAATTATATGTCCTCTTTAACGTCTTCTCGTGGAAATGTGTGTGTACATTTTTGCCCAGCTGTCTGTTGTATGGGGTTTTCTGGCTGGCATATTTTTTTACTCAGGGGCAGATCAGCCTTTCCTTTGTCTGCATCACTACTAGTTCCTCTGACTTGAGGTGGGACGACTCGCCTTGGTCAAATCATCTGTTGACAAAAACACTGAAGTTTCTCACCATAATGTCTCTGTCTGTCTGTCTATGTATCTATCTTTTTGTCTGTCTGTCTGTCTGTCTTTCATTGTGTATATTAATAGGTTTATTTTCATATTCTATATCTGTTTGTCGGCATGAGTGTGAGTATACTGTATGTGTGTGTGTGTGTGTGTACATGTCTATACTACATTCAAGGATAGTAAAACCTGAGATCACCTACCTTGTGGGATGCAGCCAGCGGTCCCCACGAGGGAAATGGCATAGTAAACATACTAAAGGATGTTTTTTTGAAAATGTAAAAATGCAAAAAGTTTTCTGTGAGGGTTAGGTTTAGGGGTAGGGTTAGGGTTAGGGGATAGAAATTATCGTTAGATCTGTATAAAATCCATAAAATGCATGGAAGTCTATGGAGAGTCCCGACAATTATATAAAAACAAGTTTGTGTGTGTGTGTGTGTGTGTGTGTGTGTGTGTGTGTGTGTGTGTGTGTTTGTGTGTCATAATAGTTAATTTGCTTATGTTCCTCCATACCTCTGGCATAAAACAGTACATGAAGATAAATGTGCAGGCATCTTCAGTAAATGAAACATGCTTCGGTGAACACTCTGCTCTACTATAGTCCACACACACACACACACACACACACACACACACACACACACACAGAGAAACACCTGGAGAGGCACTTAAGAAAAACATTTTTAAACCAAAATTTTATTGATAAGATCAAAAAAGTTTGAATTGATTGGAATTCGTCTACTACATTGACTAAATCCCAGTTCACAATGTACGATTTTTTTTGTCATTTATGATTGCTGCATATCAGACTGTACGATATGACCCCATTAGAGATGCTAAGATAGACTGTGCAACATCAACTGTCTTCTATATCAGACTACGATATACATCTTTTAGGACTTTACTCACGATTGACAGCATTGACTGGGCAATAGCCATCAGTCCGCGTTGCCGTTGTCTCATCAGCATAGATGTGCAAAATTAAAAAGGGTGCTGCACAAGTGCTCTTTTTTTTTTAAAAGAAAAGAAAAAGATGTTGTGTCTAGAGTAAGTCATGGCTGGGTCAAAGAGGACGCCATGAAATACCCATTCTACAATGTGAACTAGAGGTAATTGTGATAGTTTTATCATAATGTGAAGATAACGCTAGCCAACACCATTGACATATTACATATGTTATTCTGACTTCGCAAAAATCTGTCAGACTAAAGCATTTACATTACATTTTTAACTGAGTGTTACTGAGTGGTTTTTTTTTATAAGTCAGTGCTAGTTACAGGGGGAATTCACTTCACTAAATTGTGCCCGCTGATAGCGCCTGACTTACAGTAATGCACTGAAAGGAGTCATGGTGCCTTGGTACGTTGTGTAAGTGTATGTGTGTGTGTGTGTGTGTGTGTGTGTGTGTGTGTGTGTGTGTGTGGGCAGGTTTGGGTGGTTTATGAGGACAGTTTTTTTATGTTACAGACTGGTAATTACAAGGGTATTATGCTATAAATGTGATTTATGAGGACATTTCTAGTGTACCCATAATTCAAATCACTTAAACATACTAAATAATGTTTTAATTTAAATGTAAAAATGTAGAACGTTTTTTGTGAGGGTTAGGTTTAGGGTTAGGGGATAGAATCTATAGTTCATACAGTATAAAAATCATTACGTTTATGGAGAGTCCTCATAAGGATAGCCGCACCAACATGTGTGTGTGTGTGTGTAAATACTTAGCTATAGTTGGGGGACAAATTTGCACTGAAAAGTGAGCTAAATCAGACAAAACCTCCCTTCGGGGACATTCTTGGATGTCCTCATTTAAAAAAAAAAAAAAACGATCCATACATAAATGAAAATAATGATTTTTAAAATTCTAATAATGCAAAAAGTTTTCTGTTATGTGTGTGTGTGTGTGTGTGTGTGTGTGTGAGTGTGTAAAAGGTGGATAGCAGGGGCTAGTTCGAATCCCAGGGCGTGCTGAGTGACTCCAGCCAGGTCTCGTAAGCAACCAAATTGGCCCGGTTGCTAGGGAGGGTAGAGTCACATGGGGTAACCTCCTCGTGGTCGCTATAATGTGGTTTGTTCTCGGTGGGGCGCATGGTGAATTGAGTGTGATTGCCGCGGTGGATGGCGTGAAGCCTCAACACGCGCTGTGTCTCCGTGGCAACGCGCTCAAAAAGCCACGTGATAAGATGTGCGGGTTGACTGTCTCAGACGCGGAGGCAACTGGGATTCGTCCTCCGCCACCCGGACTGAGGTGAATCACTATGCGACCACGAGGACTTAGAGTGCATTGGGAATTGGGCATTCCAAATTGGGAGAAAAAGGGGAAAAATCCCCCCCCCCAAAAAAAAGGTGGATAGCAAACATGCTGAGATGTTTCTTCCAAGTCATCGTGCTTTAGTAGTAATATGTGATTATAGTATGTTGGTCCTGATGCTGTTGTATGCAGCTGAGGCCTGATCGATCCATTTCCCGATTGTTATTGCTCAACTTCATACAGCTGGACATTCAGTCCAGCCCTCACGTAGAACTGCAATTTGCCTTCTGAGAAGAACAGGAGGACACATCTAAAATGCCCAGACTACAGTTTGAGAGCAGTAGCACCAGTGCCACCAAGTTCTACAGATGGTCGCACCAGCACCTGAGTTGGTCGTGCGGTGGGGGGGGGGTTCCTAACCACACGTGACGCGATACCGCGATATTCATACACTAAAATGATTATAAATGATAATAAAAGCAGATGTTACAACAGTAATCAGACGCGACGCGATACCGCGATATTCATGCACTAAAATGATTATAAATGATAATAAAAGCAGATGTTACAACAGTAACCACACGTGACGCGATACTGCAATATTCATGCACTAAAATGATTATAAATGATAATAAAAGCAGATGTTACAAGAGTAACCAGACGCGACGCGATACCGCGATATTCATACACTAAAATGATTATAAATGACAATAAAAGCAGATGTTACAACAGTCAGATGAACTCATTTTCTCACTGAAGGTGCAAATGGACATACACTTTCACAAATCTCAAGGGGATAGTACACAATCACACACATACACAGGGCAAAGTTAGTTTATAAATCGCATACAAATTCAGTCTATTACCATTTTTTGTGTTCATGCACTCACACAGTACTCTGTTGTTATTTCGTCGATCTCCATGTGACAGGGAAGCGTAGAGTAAGTCAAAATGAGCCGCTGGTGTGTGTGAGTCTGTATGTGTGTCTATAGAGCTCCGCATGAAGAGAACGAGACACAACATTCCGTAGGTCTGTGACATCCTCGGCGAAAATAAAGTTGTTTTGAACTGGCTAGTGTCAACCCGGCTTTAATATACTGTTATGAGAAGGATCACGTGTCGCAGCGTCACATCATGTCTGGTTAGGACACGGTGTGACACTGGGAATTAGTTTTCTTTCACAGTTTCTTTTCATCAGGATGTGGTATTTGCAGTAAGATCATAGTAACCAAAGGTAAAAGTAAAACTATGATAACATGGACAGTAACCATAAAACAAATTATGTCATCTTTCCTAAGAAAAACACATCCTGAAATTAAATTGTATTCACTCATTACCGCGATATATTGATTTAAGTTCATGGTAAATATTTTTTAATATCTGTGATGTATGAATTGAAAGCCTTAGCTACAATTTCTGTCTGTTCATGGTTCAGATCCTTTATTCTCCTTTATTCATTTTCAGTGCTATTTAGAATGTTGTGTACCTAATCTCGCCGCAAAACCAAATTACTTCCTTTCTTCCATGGAACACAATGTGATTTAAAAAAAAAAAAGTCTTTATAAGGTTATCTGGCCCAAAAGGTGTTTTTAGGAAAACTTCTTTCCTTTCTGCTAAACACCTTACTGCCATTGGTCCAGGCCATTTTCAGTCAGTCTACAGAAGGAATCAAATGCACTCAAATACTCGGAAGTGCCCATGCACTCTTTAGTTTTATATGCTGCTTCACTCATGTGCCTTCTGCAGTGAAAGCCAATCAGACATCTGCCCATAGTAAGGTATGCCTATCATCATTCTTTTGTCTGTATTCTTCCCATTAACACTCTTTTATACACCAGTCTTTGCAGTCGTGTCAGTGCCATCATAAATTACAATAACAAAGTGTAATAGGTGCATATTATGGCTGCATATATCGTGTTAGTGCGTCATGAATTCAGAATGTAAACAAGACAAATTCCACATTTTTTTACTGTATGTATATTACTTTAAATCATCATCGAGTGGTTAAAAAAAACATATTTTACTGATCTAGTGTGAATTCTACTCATAGAATGAGGCATAACGTCATTGATAACACATTTTAATGTCATGTTAAGATTTTACTGAATGTCCTCATATTTAAATGTACTTCTCAACACCTCCCACAGTGGTGTGGCAGGTGTCTGAATGTTCGCAAACAGTATACCATTGCCCAGCTGCTTCGAACTTCTTTTTAACCCTGAAGGAAGAACGAAGAAAAACTTATAAAGAGGTATATCGGGGCCCTTACAGTAATTGCCATGAAGTATGTAAATAGGCACTCCAATCTTTCATACTCGGAAAAGGACAAAAAAACACCATAAAACCTCATTGTCCAAATGTGAGACTGCCAATTTCAATACCACAGAAAAAATATGTAATATGCTACTGAACACACTCCTTTAGCCCATTAAAATTATACATTCAAATGGAAATAATAAATGAAAACAATAGCAAGAGTTTTTTTTTTTTTTTTCTGAATAACATGTTTTAAAGTGGATTTCAATTTCATCATCCAAATTGTGTCTAATCCAATGAATCCAAACTTTAATCAAATTAAAATAGAACAATTACTTTTCAAAGTAACATTGAATTTTTTTTATCAAATGAAGTGCTTTAGTTTCGGGTGAGTAAACAATGAAAGAATATTTAAATTTTTGGGTGAAATCTAACTTTCAGGGAAAGTAAAGATCATGAGCTCAGTGTAAAAATAATAGATGTCAATGGAAAGTCCCTACCATGATATAAAAACACAAATGTGACAACATTGAGTAATGCACACTGTAAAAATTATGGTTAGTTCCTGTATCTTTCATGCTCAATTTTGTAAGATTGCTTGCTTAATGTAGCATGACAAATTCAGAACATTTGAGAGAAACTGAGTTTATTTCTCTAACCTAATAATGTGCTCTGAAAACATCAACTTGGCCTTCAATCCACCTCTTTTGGAACAATGAGAGGCTAAAAAGTACTTTTTAGGGTTGAATCAGATTGTTCTGTGCTTGGGCTTTGTGTGTCAGTGTGGGTGGGCAACCGTGAGTGTCTGCGATTGAGAAGCCACCCACAGGCCACCGTGAAAGTTGTGAAATTCATGTGTGTCTTGTTTTGTGTTTCTGTTGAACTGATTCTCATTAACTAATGGAGCATTTGATATGGGATTGTGTTGATTTGTGTGTGACTTTTTATGTGTGTTTTGCAGGGTGCTCGGGTGTGGGTGAATCATAAAGATCAGTTAGTTCCATCTATGGTGAACTCCTGTGGAGATGGAACACTGGTACTCACCACCGATTACGGGGAGGTAAGACTCTAAGTAATTTGACCTTCTCTCATATACACACACACACGCAAGCACACAGATGTTGCCCTTTAAGGTTGAATGCGTGTTGTGTGACTCAGAGATTACACTGGTGTAGCATTGTGCTTAATGTCATCAAAACAGAGCTGAAGACTGTGTGTGCATGTCTGCCAACTGGGCGTCTTAGTGCCCTAAATTTAAATCAATACATGCACCCTCCCATGAATGTTCATGTGAAAGAGTGTATTAGGTCACTGCATCCTCAGACTATTTTATCCATCCATCTTCTGTAGCTGCTTGTCCTATGTAGGGTTGCGGGTAGTGCTGGAGCCTATCCCAGGTGTCTCGGACCAAAGGCAGGTGGCAAGTCCATCACAGGGCTAACACACACATTCACACTCTCACTCTCATCTATGGGCAATCTGACCTGCATGTTTTTGGAATATGGGGGAAACCCACGCAAACACAGGGAGAACATGCAAACTGCACACAGAAAGGCCCTGAGTGAGCCAGGACTCGAACTGTGAGGCGACAGTGCTATCCACTGAGCGACCATGCCACCCGTTAGACTATATCATATAACCATCAAATGCAGCACTCTTCCACTCTACATGAGCTGCTCTGACCTGTTCTGGTGCAATGTGATATATTCAGCAAAGAAAATTGTCCCAGGCTCTTCATATGACACAAAAAACAAATCAATGTTTATCACCAGCTGCTATGACTGTGGACTGTAGAGACTGCCAATAACAAACCAGCAGCATTTGAGTGCGGGCTGTGAAAGAGCGTATTATTGGGTTAGACCTACTGAACGAATACACCCCTTAACTGAACAAGTCAATGAATAGAGTCATCTCATTTATGAACGAAATTAGCAAAATCAGTCATCTCGTTCGTGAATGAGGAGAAAGGGGATATCCTTCTTTCAGTTTGGCATGTGAGTCAGTCTCGTTCAACAAGGAGAGAAAGCATGGGGAAATTAAAATAATGTAGCACTATTTTAATAGGTACTCACAAAACATTATCCCTAATTTATTAATGTTTAAAAATAACTGAGGACCACACCATTAAAATGATGTTAATTATGAATGGTAGTGCTTTGTTGCATTGTTGATTTTAAACAAATCAATTGAATCAATGTCCACGTTTACCTGCACTTAAGAAAACGTTTTATTCCATGATTCCAAGGGGCATTCTGAAACGCCATGTAAACAAGAATGCTGATTTGCTTACGCTGTATAAGGGATTAAGAGAAAGCAGTTTAACACACTCTTGTTTCCCCCGGAGAACGTGGCTTACGTGGTCATGTAAACGCATATGCGATGTTGTTGACAAACATCATAGGATGGAGCCCAACAACAAAGAATTCAATATTTCTGAGAGTACAGTGGGAAAAGCATATACAGTACTCTATAAACTGTACACATTGATACATACCAATCTAAAATATTCACTGTCCCTCATGTTCGCGTATATGAGTTTTACATAAGAGGGAAACCCCACTATTGCAGTGCAATTCTGCTGCAGGTCGCGAAAGAAAGTTAAGGATACAAAAACAGAAACAACTCTGGAATATCTGGAAATAAAGTGAAGCAATGGATAATACAAAAGTGATGTCTTCCTTGGATGCCATGTTTGTTATGTACACATATGCTGCGAAATTCCATTGCTGTGGAGAAAGCTGTTTACTGACTGAGCCGCATGTATATGGAAGTAAGTAGTACACTGCTTATACAGTGCATGTAAACCTGAACACTACTTTCTCTCAATACGCCACTTTCTAGCAATAAGCGGCTTTCTGGTGTCCATGTAAACGTAGTCGATGATTCAGTGGCTCACTCATAACACATAAAAGATGCTCATTTGTCGCCACCTACTGCCGTAAACAGCTATCTGAAGAAACAGTCACTGAGCGAATCAGTGCAGGAATCTGTACGAATCGTTTTGGTGGACAGATTCAAAAGACTCAAGTCACTGGGATGAATCAAAATCCCCATTACTAGTTTAGTCATCCTATTGTATGTTTTTGGTAGTAGTAACATAACTGTTTTGTAATTTTCATGTTGCTGCTGAAGTCTCTTTGTAAATTTAAATAATGCATGATGAAACTTCGATTGTGAATGACTCATAGTGTTTTTTTAATGATTTAATTGAATTATTGTTTCAATGACTCACTCATCATAACACTTAAAATATGCTCATTTGTTGCCACCTACTGCCGTAAATATAAAATCTGAAGAAATGGTCACTGAAAGAATCAGTGAACAAATCAGTTATAAGAATTTGAACGAATCATTTTGGTGGAAGGATTCAAAAGACTCAAGTCACTGGGATGAATCAAAATCCCCACCTCTTCTTTAGTCCTACTAGTACTCTTTTGGTTGTGGTAACATGTCTGTTTTGCTTTTATCATGTAGCTGTGAGCACCTTACCTCGGATTCATTGTTCTCATTTAAAACTCACATTTGAAAGAGTTTTAAACAGAGTTTTGATGTGTTATGTAGTTTGTGCAGCATTCCTTTAACTGACAGCAAAGATATCAATTACAATTCTATACAGGTCAGTGGGCAGAACTCTGCCTCTGTTTCAAGATGTAATCGTAATTAAACAGTTGTATCAGCAGTTAAACTCCCATACAACCAAACACACACACACTATGCTTATGTAGGTAAGTGGTTTGTGATGGCCATGGGTTGTTGGCAGAGCTGTGATTTCAGGCTAATAATAACAGATTGGCCTGGATTCATCTCAATGAGAAAGACTGCACAGCACGGAAGGATTATGTATATACGGATGCGTAGAGGAGAAGCTTGTTTGTGTTTGTGTGTTTATCTGCATCTGTTTGTGTTTGCATGTGTGTGGTGCATGCATGTTTATTCATGTGTCTCTGTCATTGTGTGATGGGGTGTTTGTAGGTCGATATGACCAGTAGTGGACTGTGCTGAATCTGTCATTTAGAATGACTCATAAATGTGATTCTGTCCTTAAATGTTAAGGTCTCTCTGATAGTGGTGTGCATTCAAGCAGACACTGAGAAAAGAGTTTCGTTAAGTTATAGTCATATAAAGTAAATTACACCTGAATAGTGATTCATGAAAAAAAAAAAATATTTTGATCAGTTCTTTTTAAATGACTCAATCAAACTGATTGCATTTTTTTTTATTATTCAAATGTAAATGGGCGTTCACACTAAAGGCCGAATTCTTCTGCATCGAACATACGTCGTAAGCTCCGTGTAGTGGCCCACACTGTGGTTTGCATTTATAGTTCTGTGTTGGTGTGTCTGCGTCATTCTGTGAGTACACAACCAAGTGATAGTATATTGAGAAAATGCCTTTATTTCTGAAATAATTATAAATTTTATAAAGAAACCTAAGCGTTGTGATTCGTGGATTCAAAAGTATTTCTTAAATTGTTGTAGCATTAAAAACCAGTTCAACAAAGTATGAACTGATACAAATTATTTATTAAACATGTTATCTACCA
The DNA here is from genome assembly GCF_019703515.2 of Myxocyprinus asiaticus. Taxonomy (NCBI): domain Eukaryota; kingdom Metazoa; phylum Chordata; class Actinopteri; order Cypriniformes; family Catostomidae; genus Myxocyprinus; species Myxocyprinus asiaticus. The sequence goes on along the minus strand of NC_059352.1, from coordinate 43,482,881 downwards.
TGCAGAGAGAAAATAAATCAGGCATTTACTGTATGCTTGCTCTTGAATCGCTTGAATAATAATATAATAATAATACATCTATATTTTGGCATACTTTTGATGCTTTGTGCTGAAACAACCCCTCCCCCCCCACCCCAATCAAATGGCATAAGGAAATTGGAGTTCTCGTTTACATGACGTTTCATCATGGTCGATAATGCTAGGAAACTAATAACAGAGTTTTTAAACTTAATGGATTAGTGTGGACATCGCCTAAACCTAACCAATTTTGTCATAAAGAGCAAATGTGAAATGAAAAAACGCTTACTTTAAACTTTTGCCACACATGTTGACTAGCGAGCTCCTCTGGACTGGATGACCATCTAGAGAAGCTTTTAGGATGCAATGAGCACTTTTGAGGACAAAATAATCACCAGATTTGTCTAAGATTACCAGGTTAGTGACATCAAATGTTTTAAAGATATTCAGAGTTTCATTTTAGGCATGTAGCAGAAATTAAAGCGGATATCCATGAGCGGACATTCAGTGGAAAAAATTTGCCACTTCATGGTCTGTGATTGATATCTAACAAACATATTTGTAAACTAATATTGATGATTTTATTTCTGTTAACATAAATACTTATATTGAATGTATATTTAAGTTTTAAAATTACATTAATTTCCCACATATCTTCCCAAAGTTATGCTTGACAACATATGACTAACACCACAAAATAAAGGACAACATAAATAAAACAAAAAAGCTACAAACTTCAGATAACTCAAAAACAATTTGCAGAATGGCTGATGTCCACCTCGTGTGTGATATCATTTCCTAACATATATCTTCAACAAAAAGTCATAGTATCATGACATAACAGGGTGGAAAATAAGTCAAAGGACACACAAAAAACCTCCACTATCAGTGTTAAAACCACAAACTAATACATTTTAGTGAGAGAATGTAATACTAAACTCTTAATTGAATGGGGAAAAAACAGGAATCCTATGATTTAGCACTTATTTTTGTCACAGATATTTGATGTGCAGTTTTGGGGACATGAGGAAATGACACAGTGGAACAGTTGAAAAGGATTTCAATTATTTAAAATTTAGCTTTTAAGCCCACAGAAGTGTTTAACATTATAAATAGTCTTTATTCTTTTTAACAAGCCTATTAAAATTGTAATCGGTTTAAATTAAACAATATAAATACCACACACACTTGTACTGGGGACTTAAATGTCACCGAATTGTGAAATGATCCATTTTATACAGGCGCTCCTTCACATTGAAAAACAGTGCAGATGGACAAAAAAAAATAAAATAAATGGCTTCAGTGCAAACATCCCCTACTAAACGTAAAAAGAAAAACGCTTTAATAATTTGGGTGTGTCGCTTATGGATTTCATACAGAATGCATTTTTTCCCCTCAATTAGGGGATGAGTCCTTATTTTACAGGACATTTGGCAACATATATTTTGCTATTTAATTGTACCTGATACTGCTTCAGCGTGAGGTTGTCTCTCTCTCCATAGATATCTATCTACAGTATGTCTGTCTGTGGGGAATGTTAGAATTTAAGTGATAATGCACCAATTACAACGAAGAATCACCACTTTCACAAAACAGCATTAAATACAGTTAAAGGACCTATTATGCAAAATTCACTTTTACATGGTGTTTGAACATAAATGTGAGTCGGCAGTGTGTGTACACAGCCACCCTACAATATTAAAAGTCCACCTACTCCTCTTTCTTATATTTCTATTAATCAATAACAGTGTCTCAAAATGATCGGTTTTCGTTTCTGCTCTAAAGTGTCGTCACTTTAGAGCAGGCCACGCCCATGACTGGTGACGGCTCCACCCTATTATCATAGATCCTCCCCGAGTGATCTACACACAGTCCGCCATTTTTTTCCGTGCTGGAGCAGCTACAGTGAGAAGAATAATGTCTCAGCTTCGTAAGCGTCATAAGTGTTCTGTTGTTGGCTATAAAAGTGAACATAAGAGTCTTCATGTACTCCCAGCATCAGAGCCACTGAAGACGCAGTGGACAAGTTTTGTTTTTGAAGCAAATGTGCCCCAAAACATTCCAAAATTTGTGTATGTTTGTGCAAATAATTTTACACCGGACTGCTTTGTGAATGAGGATCAATATTGTGAAGGTTGCACGGGAAAGGACGAGTCGGGAAGCTCTGACACCGTCAAAGTAAGGCTTTTATTTTCTGCCCTCTGCACAGCCTGTACACTCTCTCTAGTGTTTTCCTGGGTTCACTCAGATAGCTTCACCAAATACATAAACTCTCCATAAACATAAACATCTTAAAAGCTTTTTGACATTCAGGACACACGCCAACACTGGACTGACGTGTCGTTCTCTCTCTGCTTCTGACGGTGGCGTGGCTGTTTATATGCCGCTCTCCCCAGCTCATTGGAATTAGAGACAGGTGTTAGAAATAATTTAGCTCCGGTGTAAGCACCCTTACCGCTTTCTCTCTCTCTCCGGACGGGCGCTCGGCCATGCCCCCGCTGCCACAAATATAAAGCAGGATTTTCCAAATATTTGATTATCAAGCATGGATCAGTACCAACTGTTCGTGTTCCAGCTTTAGCATCGCACTTTATATTTTGTTAATGTTTGCAAATCGCCTTTTCGAATGTGCTTGTTAGCTGATTCCATGGCTAATGCAGCTAAAGTTACCATTGTCTCTGATTGTATTAACGGAGAACAGAGCTATGTCGTTATTTTTAATTTTTAACCCGAAAATGCTTACTGTCTGTTACCATTGTCTCAGATTATATTCACAGAGACCAGAGCTATGTTGTTATTTTTACATTTACTGTCTGTATAATAATAGGGGGCGGGGAGCAGCAGCTCATTTGCATTTAAAGAGACACACGAAAACAGCGTGTTTTTGATTCCACTTAAAAAGAGGCATTTACAACATGGTATAATAAATTATCCGTGGGGTATTTTGAGCTGAAACTTCACAGACACATTCTGGGGACACCTGAGACTTATATTACATCTTGTAAAAAGGGCAATAATAGGTCTCCTTTAAAGGGAAACTAACACGACAGTAGATTATGGACTTCTGATGCAGCAAAACAAGTGGGTATACCGAGATTAAATGCAAATATTGATCCTTAGAAGTTTGTTATACCCAAACAGCCATTGGAAAAAAAGTAAGCATACAGCGCATACGTGCGTATGGCCCCGACTGCACCACTGGTAGTAATATGTCTTATTACAGTCCGGGGACTTGATTAATTGCGTACATTTTTTTAACACGTTATTTTTTATATAATTAATCGCACTGAATTAACGCATTAAATCAACAGCCCAAGTTTTTGTATGTTTTATCAGTATATCTTGTGTGTTTTCAGTTATAACATTATATCCGCTGGTACAACTGTAAAAAGAGAAGACCTGCAATTGTTACCTTCAGGTTCCATTTCTACTTGATCTGACACATAAAAACTACTTTTGTTGGTGTTACCTAATGTAGTCTGGTTGGTTCAGTTATACACCACACTTTTTGTGTGTGTGTGTGTGTGTGTGTGTGTGTGTGTGTGTGTGTGTGTGTGTGTATTTGGCTGTGTGCCCTCCGGAGTATTGGTCAGTGAGTATCTCCTTCCTACCATTTACGTTAAGGTGAGTCTTCTGCTTCAGTGAGCGATTTTGTTTGTGTATGTGTATACACACTCAACTAAAGCAATCATAGGTTTGTTACTAAATTTAAAATGAACTTTTAGACACAAATATAGAATCCATGACCTAAATTTGAGAAGCTAACAGGCACAAAAGAGTTCTCACGCAACTCTGGTCTACAGCGCTCGAAGGCTTCTCAATCAAACCCCACCCCCTTTCCTAAGACGGCTTTTCTGTGTGCTTTCATGAATGCGAGAGCTATTTCTAATTCAGTGGCTCATTTCACATTTCACTCATTTCAAATAAAATGAAATTGCCTTTAAAATAATTTTTTGCTTAATTTTTTTTTCTCTTTTTCTTCTGTCCGTCTTTCTGTTTTTTGTTTTTTGTGTGTGTTTTAAATTTGTGTGTTTCTCTGTGGGTGTATATGTAGGTCACTGGTACTCATCTCACTCTCACCTTCTCTCTCCTGCACTCTTTTTCTCTGCTTTCCTCTAAATCATGCAAAGCAGCTTCAAATATCAAACAGCTTTGCAGGAATATCCATGCACTGAGGGGAAAGAGATGGACGGGGGTGTGTGTGTGTGTGTGTGTGTGTGTGTGTGTGTGTGTGTGTGTGTGTGTGTGTGTGTGTGTGTGTGTGTGTATGTATGCGTGGGTGGAGAAATGGAGCATAAAGATGTCTTCATCTCTTCCAACATCCACACTTACAACACACACACACACACACACACACACTTTCAATCTAACGCAAGTTTTTCTGCCTTTTCTATTCATCTGTATCACATGACGTCACTGTATAACTATATGCTAAATTTGTATTTAAATTTGTAAAGTTTCCGGTCCTGGAATCTGATTGGATGAGAGGCGTTCCAAGAGTGCTGATAAAGGAGTCATATCAGCACTGGGATGCTTCCAGTTTGTGTCACTCCGCATGTTATTGTGGCGTTCCAAAGTAAAGTGTAAGAGCAGTGCTAATGTGTTGGCGCTAGAGACATTAAAGATTTCATCCAGAAGGTGGCGACAAAAGACTGCCTTTTATGTGTTATGAGTGAGTTGAGTTGACATTGAGAGTCTGTGCTGCAAGTCAGTGCACCAGATTCTTCAGACAGCGATTTTTTTTACACAGAGGATATAGGATGTATTTGACCAAAATTCCTTTATCTTCAGCAAGCTGACCATCACATATTACGGTGTCAAAATAAGAATTCCCCAAGAAATAAGCAAGAATGAACCTTTGGTCTTCCATGTTTTCTCTCCGACAGCAAAACAAAACGTGAGTGACATACTTTTGCTCGCTTGCTCTCTCTCACACACACATACACACACCCTTGTTACTCAAATAGCTTGTTAGAAACAACCCAAGCTGTCATTACTAGTTCTAAAGTGATATTTTTGAAAGAGTAATGGTGGCTTGGATGCATCTTTTGAACTAGCAACAGCAGATCCAAATCCGTTGTGTAAGAAAGTAGTTCCAGGCAAAAGTGTGTTTTTTGGGACAGTGCTTAGTTTTTATGTAGGTAATTATTTAAATGTTCATTGAAACTGTTGTATTAAAGCAATATGACACAAATGCTGTTATGGATGTATATCAGCACGGCTGTGATTCAGCCATAGGCAGGAGGCCGCAGATTATCACAGCCATGCTGATATACAAACAAAACAACACTCCTGCTTGTATCACATTGCTTTAATATCTATGTGCTGTGGTTACAAACTTTTGTTTATATTAATAAATCATGATAAAGTTCTGCTGTTTCAATGTGGGCTCAGACTTTTGAATGGCATTGTATATGTAAATGCACATGTCAGATTTGGCTGTACTGACAATGTACCGATCAACATTCTGGAACTACAAGAACCTTCTTTTTTTAAGTGAAAAAGCTTTTCACTTTAAATCTATTGTTAAACACCGTAGTAACAACAAAAGACCGCATAAAAACTTAAAGTTCCTCAAGAGTGGCCCATCCAAGAGCAATGACCAATACGTATGTGCAAAGTGTTACCCACACAAAGCACCATCAGTGTAACGTGACTAAAATAATTCAATAAAAATGAACTAAACTACATAAAATATAACATACCCCAAAGTACATAACTTATATAAAAAATAAGAAGAAACATAACTATTTACATTAAATATAATGAAATGTGATAGGTGATGCAGTGACTTCTGGGAACGCCAGATTATAGTTTTTCACCTTAATTTTAACAATAGTTTACCATAACAGTACATGTATTCTCTTGTTATTCATAATATAATTTTTTACGATTAATTATACAGTAAAAATACTAATTTTTACTTCTAAAAAACAACTTACAGACATGTATTGTCTTGTTAAATACATTCTATCATATTTTACCATATATATGTCAAGGTTATCCAATGAACTTTTTTTTTACTTTTTTTTTCATGAAAATTACAGACATGTTTTGTAGTGATTAGGGGGGTAGTGACAAATCTAAGAAACTCTAATTCATTATAGCTTTTGTAAGTGACTTTCTCAGTGTGCAGGACACATTATTAGTGAAAATGTCTCGATTACGTACGTAACCTCGGTTCCCTGAGAAGAAGGGCACGAGACATTGCGTTTGCTAACGCATATGGGGAGTGTCCTTCCACACTACCTAGTTGATACATCTCTACAATAATGGCAATATTCTAATATTGACTATGGTGTTTGAGCCCCACCTTTTTAGGCGCAAAGCTGTCCGCTATAAAAGCAGGTGCGCAGACACCATTCCTCAGAAGTTTCTGACTGAGGGACAAGGAGCGCATCCCTCGCACCTCAAAAGAAATCTGAGTCTTGTAGTTCGGCCAGCGTTCACAAATTCTCGTTCCCTTCATCTCAGGGAACCGATTTTATGTACGTAACCGAGATGTTCCCTTACAACTCAGTACAGTTGACATTGTGTTTGCTTACACATATGGGGAATAGAATCCCATCACGCCGCACTACACGACATAACCTTCCAGAGAGGAAACATGACGCTGCAGTCCCATGGGACGGCTACTGACATGAGTATGCTGCAAGTGAGTGACCCTCATGTTGGGCCAGGAGGATAGCACTCAGAATGAATATATGAACTATAGTCATATAGTATGAATTAACCCCTTCACAAACCCAGTTGGGAAGGCAGTTATTTATAATGAAAGTGCTTGCTTTTATGGTAAATTACAACGGCCTGAATGCAGGAGGTTGTGTAAAATGATGGGGAGCTGTACTTAAAGGGAGGGGCATAAATATATGTTTGGCAAACGAAATAGCAAGCGCTCTAAACAGAGAGGAGAGAGAGATATTATGTCTAGGTTGTAAAACCTTGCGAATGTGTTTTGTTTTTTTTCACCCAATTTGGAATGCCCAATTCCCAGTGCACTTTTAAGTCCTTGTGGTCGCGTAGTGATTCGCTTCAATCCGGGTGGCGGAGGATGAATCCCAGTTGCCTCTGCGTCTGAGACCATCAACCCGCGCATCTTATCACGTGGTTTGTTGAGCACGTTGCCACGGAGACATAGCGCATGTGGAGGCTTCACGCCATCCACCGCAGCATCCGTGCTCAACTCACCATGCGCCCCACCAAGAACGAACCACATTATAGCGACCACGAGGAGGTTACCCCATGTGACTCTACCCTGCCTAGCAACTGGGCCAATTTGGTTGCTTAGGAGATCTGGCTGGAGTCACTCAGCACGCACTGGGATTTGAACTAGCGAACAGCGTATTTTACCACTGAGTTACCCAGTTACCCAGTCATCCATGCCCACGAGGAGGCCATGCTCTAGTTGAGCGTGCTTTAACACCAATTGGGCAAATCTTACCCTGCGACTTGTACGCAAGGCAATCGCATCAACGATCCAGTGAGAAAGTCTTTACTTGGAGACGGACATTCCTTTCGTGCGTCCTCCATAGCACACAAAGAGCTGAACAGACAGTCTGAACTTGCGGGTGCTCAACGTATGCGTGTAGTGCCCGGACAGGGCATAACAGATCAAGGATTGTTCCTCATTGAATTAAATGGAGGAGGGAAGAAGGCTTGAAGGTGAACCACCTGCACTCTGAAGGGCATGGTTAGAACCTTAGGCACATAGCCTTTTCTGGGTTTGACAGTGGCTTTTGAAAGGCCGGGGCCAAACTCAAGACAAGAATTGTCAATTGATAGTGCATGTAAGTCGCTGACCAGTTTTACTGAGGCCAGAGCCAGCAGTAGTGCGGTTTTAATGGAGAGTATGAGCAAATCAACAGAGTCCAAAGTCTCGAAGGGGGGCCCTGCGAGCGTTTTTAGGACCAAAGTTACACGCCATGCTACTCGCCTGGCAGAGATGTGCTGCAAGCGAGCTAAATAGGGCACGCACTAGGATATTGACAATTCGTTATTAAGTTCTGGGAAGAGCGGGGCAGACCTGCGGAACATGGTCTCTTGACGGCGCACAGTGCATGAACTATTCATCAAGGTGAGGTTTTTCAGATTTCTCTGGAGATTACTCAAGACCGAGCTCTTCAACTACCATTGAAAGGATGCGAATCATCTCCTTCTCAGTGGCATGTGCACGCTCCTCGCCCTCGCTGGGGGAAGGGCTGGCAGCGCCATCAACTGACCACTCGCCAGATGCAGCAAGAGACATAACATCATCATCCCCAGTGTCAAAACTGCCAAACGTGATGAGGCGGCGTGCTCCTACAGAGGGCTGAAGTTTGTCACGCACATAATGTATCAGCATAGATGCAGTACATGAAGATTCAGGGGCTCGCGGAGCATGTGCCGGCACGAGGTCCACCTCACATTCATCCTGCTCAATCTCACGGCCCCACCATGCCTCATTGTGTGATCATTCAGGAGTCACAGATGAGGCTGGTGGGAGGGCGCGTGATGCTGAACCGTCCCCCAGAACGAGGGCGATTCGTGAGCGAAGCATCTTGAGACTCATGCCCTCACGGTGAAGGCAGTCTGTCTCTATGAGAGCTGTCTCTGCGTGGGCGCGGCCCAGACAGTGAATGCAGCTCTCATGCTGATCTGATGGCGGGATGTGTCCCTCGCGTTAGAAAACACTTGCGGAACGACATCTTTAAAATGACGCGAACACGTGAGCGGCTCTTATATTTATATATACATATTTATATATACATACATACATACATACATACATATACACAACAACACAATAGCTTATAAGGATACAAAAATCCCGATGAAGCGCTGTGGGAAATCAGGAGCTGAAGCGTCAAGGCGGAGTAAATGTTCACCGGAACACTGTAGGGGAGCAGAGAGTCTTCTCGTTGCCGTGAAGATCCTGTCCGCTGAGTTGTGTATGTTGATGGCAAAGTAGTAGAGGGCTTCTGGACGAGAGATGAATCGCTGTCGTGAAAGAAGAAAATTCTGAGTAATGGTGTTTGTGCGCCTGCTTTTATAGCGGACAGCTTTGCGCCTAAAAGGGCGGGGCTCAAACACCATAGCCAATATTGGAATACTGGCATTATTGTAGAGAGGTTTCAACTTGGTCGTTAGCAAATGCAATGTCAAGTGTACTGAGTCGTAAGGGAACCCTAATTACGGGTTTGAGATAAAGAGAGCTATTTAAACTGCTCAGTCAACAGCTATCAGCACCCCGTTTACAGTAATCAGACCCCCAGAAACCATCTGACCCTAAGACAGAGAGGATGTTATAGAGAGTACATCACACAAGCACACAGATGAACTGAAGACAGAAAGCAGAGATTTGTCATGTGTCTTTGTAGCTCTTAAGTGGTTTCAGCACTTTACATTATTGTAATGTGGTTTTAAATGAGGACAAAATCATGGAAATTAAATTACAATCTGCTTTTATTAATTTAGTGTCTGGCATGGTGCTAAAATGCTTTACTGTTGAGACTTAAAGCATAGTGGTTCAATATTATATAACAGTGATTATTTGATAAGAGCCCAGAAAGAGGGATGCTGTTTTTCAAACAGAGCATAATAAATACATTCAGTTACTTCAATCTAGATCAAGCTCCTTTATATAGCAGGTTCCTTTGTAGTTCTCTCTAATGTTTGATTGTGATCAGGATTCTGAAAGGTCAGTGTTATTACCGTCAATCGTATTGATTAGCAGTAACTTGTCTCAGCTCATAAACTTTGACCTTTACATCCTAAGCATGGCGGCTGCCAGCTCCAATTTAACAGCATGTACATGTAACTAAAGACAAACATCACTCTCTCCTTCTGTCTTGCCCTCCAGTGCTTGGCTGTACATGCGTGCATATGTGTGCGTGTGTGTGTGTGTGTGTGTGTGTGCACTTTAAAAGATTGCGGCTGATTTAATGGGTTTGAATAGGAACAGCACATAAATCCATACCTGTGTTAAACCGTACACACTTATGCGCGCGTGCACACACATACACACACACACACACACACACACACACAAACTTGTTTTTATATCATCGTGGGGACTTTCCATAGACTTCCATGCATTTTATGGATTTTATACAGATCTAACAATAATTTCTATCCCCTAACCCTAACCTTAACCCTACCCCTAAACCTAACCCTCACAGAAACCTTTTTGCATTTTTACATTTTCAAAAAAACATAGTTTAGAATGTTTACTAAGCCATTTCCCTCATGGGGACTGCTGGCTGGGCCCCAAAAGGTACAGTTGAAGTCAGAAGTTTACATACACTTAGGTTGAAGTCATTCAAATTAATTTTTTAACCACTCCACAGATTTCATATTAGCAAAATATCATTTTGGAAAGTCGTTTAGGAAATCTACTTTGAACATGACACGAGTAATTTTCCAACAATAGTTTACAGACAGATTGTTTCACTTTTAATTGACTATATCACAATCCCAGTGGGTCAGAAGTTTACATACATTAAGTTAACCGTGCCTTTAAGCAGCTTGGGAAATTCCAGAAAATGATGTCAAGTGTTTAGACAAATAGCCAATTAGCTTCTGATAGGAGGTGTACTGAATTGGAGGTCTACCTGTGGATGTATTTTAAGGCCTACCTTCAAACTCAGTTCCTCTTTGCTTGACATCATGGGAAAATCAAAAGAAATCAGCCAAGACCTCAGAAAAAAAATTGTAGACCTCCACAAGTCTGGTTCATCCTTTCGAGCAATTTCCGAATGCCTGAAGGTACCACGTTCATCTGTATAAACAATTGTACACAAGGATAAACACCATGGGACCACGCAGCCATCATAACTCTCAGGAAGGAGACGGATTCTATCTCCTAGAGATGAACGGAGTTTGGTGCGAAAAGTGCAAATCAATCCCAGAACAACAGCATAGGACCTTGTGAAGATGCTGGAGGAAACAGGTAGACAAGTATCTATATCCACAGTAAAACGAGTCCTATATCAACATAACCTGAAAGGCTGCTCAGCAAGGAAGAAGCCAATGCTCAAAAACCACCATAAAAAAGCCAGACTATAGTTTGCAAGTGCACATGGGGACAAAGATCTTACTTTTTGGAGAAATTTCCTCTGGTCTGATGAAACAAAAATTGAACTTTTTTACCATAATGACCATCGTTATCTTTGGAGGAAAAAGGGTGAGGCTTGCAAGCTGAAGAACACCATCCCAACCGTGAAGCATGGGGATGGTAGCATTATGTTGTGGGGGTACTTTGCTGCAAGAGGGACTGGTGCATTTCTCAAAATAGATGGCATCATGAGGAAGGAAAATTATGTGGATATATTGAAGCAACATCTCAAGACATCAGCCATGAAGTTAAAGCTCAGTCGCAAATGGGTCTTCTAAATGGACAATGATCTCAAGCATGCCTCCAAAGTTGTGACAAAATGGCTTAAGGACAACAAAGTCAAGGTACTGGAGTGCCCATCACAAAGCCCTGACCTCAATCTGATAGAAAATCTGTGGGCACAACTGAAAAAGCGTGTGTGAGCAAGGAGGCCTACAAACCTGACTCAGTTACACCAGTTCTGTCAGGAGGAATGGGCCAGAATTCCAGCAACCTTTTGAGAAAGGTGAGAAGCTTGTGGAAGGCTAACCAAAATATTTGACCCAAGTTAAACAATTTAAAGGCAATGCTAACAAATGCTAACAAATTGTATGTAAACTTCTGACCCACTGGGAATGTGATGAAAGAAATAAAAGCTGAAATAAATAATTCTCTTTACTATTATTCTGACATAAAAAATCAAATAAAGTAGTGATCCTAACTGACCTAAGACAGGGAATGTTTTCTACGATTAAATGTCAGGAATTGTGAAAAACTGAGTTTAAATGTATTTGACTAAGGTGTGTGTAAACTTCTGACTTCAACTGTAGGTGATCTCAGGTTTTACTATCCTTGTGGGGACATTTGGTCCCCACAATGTAGTATAAACATGTACACACACACACACACACACAAACTTGTTTTTATATCATTGTGGGGACTCTCCATAGACTTCCATGCATTTTATGGATTTTATACCGATCTAACAATAAATTCTATCCCCTAACTCTACCCCTAAACCTAACCCTCACAGAAACCTTTTTGCATTTTAAATTAACATCATTTAGTATGTTTAATATGCCATTTCCCTTGTGGGAACGCTGGCTTGGCCCCACAAGGTAGGTGATCTCAGGTTTTACTATCCTTGTGTGGACATTTGGTCCCCACAATGTAGGATAAACATGTACACACACACACACACACACATTAGTGGCTGTATTGATTCTTAATCTATCAGTATCTCAGCTATTCATGGGCTGGGCTATGCTCTCTGGTTGCCATGGCAATGGGCACCACAATAGTGAGGTTTCAGCAGAACTTAAATAGACAGAATGTGAAGGAGAGAGTGAGAGAGAGGAAGAGAGGGAGCAGTGCATGTTTCAGTCTTTCCTTTTTGTGCAGCCCACTCAAAAAAACATAGATGGACATATTCACAGTTGCGCCATTTTTGTGTGTAGAATTTCAGAACAAAAACCTTTAACCTTTAACCAGGCGCATTCAGCGTTGAAATAATGCTAGGGCGCTTTAAATTACGTCATTGTCATTTACTTCAGCACAAACATTCCTTCTTTCTATGTAAATTAGGTGCTTGATTCATAAAATTCAGCTCTTTTTGCTTTGCACAATTAATGTCATGCTATTAGTACCAGTTTTGTATATGTAAACAAATTTTATTTAAAAGAGTATTTGTGTACATTTTCTAGTGATTATGGCAGCAGTAATTCATCAAAAGATGGAAAAGAGCTTTATAACTATTAGGCATCGACATAGAGTATATCCAGATGCACAGTGTAGTCAAGTGCACTTTTGGCGTTTTAGGCCAGAAACATACTTTATGCAAGTAAAGTATTGCTCAGCCATTATATTAGTTGACTTGAAAGAGAAAACTTCCTCTAACTTGCTGTAACGGGGTAAAGATGGGCAAGGAGGAGGCAGGAACTGGCTGAGCAGTCAACGTCAACTTGAATAAACTTAAACACAAACACATAGACACATAAACAGGGCCACATGTGGCTCTCTCTCTCTCTCCCGAATTGCCACCTCTGGCTCGTCTTTATCCCCCTCCCGGCTGATTAGCCCGATTCAGGGCCGGGTGTGTATCCTTACGGCCTGGCTCCACCCTCCTCCTTGTCACACTTGCCTTTGTGGCAAAATTGAGAATGCAACATGTACTTGCGTTGTGTTAGGAATTGTGGTCTGACACATTTTAGAACACAACTACGCACAAAATTGAGCTTGCATAGCTAGAATTGTCTGCATTCTCAAACTTGCATATTTTACATGATTATTCATCCACTACGCATTGATGTTTGTATTGTAGAGTCTGTTTTGGCCTGTAATAGCTGATTCAGGTTTCCGAATCACAATGGTGGAGTGATGCTGTACAGTCCCAATAGAGTATGCTAGATTGTGGTAGTCTGCTTTTTCCTGCACAACCTAGCAATCAGAACCGATTTGCAAGATCGGGAGCTAAAAAATACAAATACACTCACTGAGCACTTTATTAGGAACAATATAGCCTCGATTTGGTCTTCTGCTGTTGAAGCCCATCTGCCTGAAGGTTCGACATGTTGTGCATGCTATTCTGCTCACTACAATTGTACAGAGTGGTTATATCTGAGTTACCATAGCCTTTCTGTCAGCTTTAACCAGTCTGGCCATTCTCCGTTGACCTTTCTCATCAACAAGGCATTTCTGTCCATGGAACTGTCGCTCACTGGATGTTTTTTTGTTTTTGGCACCATTCTTAGTAAACTCTAGAGCAGTGGTTCCCAACCCCGTTCCTGAAGGCCTCCCAACACATTTTGGATATCTCACAAAACAAATACACCTGATTCAACTCATCAGCTCGTCGGTGGAGACTCCAAGACCTGAATTGGGTGTGTCAGAAAAGGCAGATATACAAAATGTGCAGTGATGGGGGGCCTCCAGGACAGGGTTGGGAACCACTGCTCTAGAGACTATTGTGCATGAAAATGCCAGGAGATCAGCAGTTACAGAAATACTCAAACCAGCCCGTCTGACAGTCACAATCATGCCACAGTCGAAATCACTGAGATCAAATTTTTTCCCCATTCTGATGTTTGATGTGAACATTAACTGAAGCTCCTGACCTGTATTTGCATGATTATATGCATTACACTTTTGCCACACGACTGGCTAATTAGATTGTTGCATGAATTAGTAGGTGTAAAGCTACTGTAGGTGTAAACGTTGAATCACTGCAAAGTCCATTTCATTTTCACAGTTATAAACATACTGCTCTATCTCAAACAGTGGCAATGACACATTACATATTTAAAACCACATTTAACGTGACCCCCTCCACCCATGAACACAGCTATACATTTATTTTAATTATTAAGAGTTCCCTTACTTCCTTTGCTGTGTTTTAACTAGGCCACACTGTACTCTGATTGTCAAAATGTCTGGTGTTTTTGTCAGAAAGTCAGGCACATTTATACATAGGTATAAATGGTGTAGAAAAGGTCTCTACATTCTGAAATTCTAAGGAACAGAAAATCTCAATTCAGAAGGAACCACTCTGTCTGACTAATGCATTATTCAACTGCAGGCATTCCCTTAAAAATGACCCAGTAAGGACTCCCTAGACTTTTTTGGATATACTACACATGCATCTGTGCCTGTGTGTTTGTATATATATGTGTGTCTGTGCAGGTTTATTTTGTTAAACCAGGTGTCTTTAACAGGGGTCTATGGGGCCTGTAATAGCCAAATCAATATGCTTTTCAATTTGTATTATACATTATTATTTCATTGGTTCTAAATAATTCATTTGAAACAATGTTCAGTCAAAAGTGATTTTATTGGAATTTGTAAATTAACAATATCAAGATGAATATTAATCTATGGTTTGTTTCTGCATCCATGTACAGTTCTGTATTATTGAATCCTTTATTTGAAACTTATTTATAGACCAGAGATACTTGTTTGGGTTTAAAAATTTGAAGTACAGAGGAGGAGAAAGAGAAACAGTTATCTTACCGTCTGAACCTAAGAAAAAATATTGTGTGGATTTAAGACATGTAAGGTTTCACAAAGGAATTGGAGCGATACTCAAGCACTTTTTTGGAAGTATTGGCTAATTGAATTACAAGGATTTTTCTCTGTTTTGTATTTTTTCTGTGTGTAAATAAATGTTTAACTTGAGAAAGAGACTGCTGGCCTTGCGCTCCTTGACGAGTAAGAAACCTCAACTCCTCCTTAAAGAAGCAAGGAAAGGTGATTTTGAACCTTGTCTTCATAGGACCTGTAGTAGGACTTCAATGGCCTGAGCCCCAGAAAACTATGAAGATTCCTGTGTTAAACCCAAAAGCCCACTTTCTATCTGTTTCTCTGTTTCAGGTTGTGTACCTGCAGCAGGTGGAGGTCAACAGGGAAAAGGTGTCTCCCATGCACCAGAGCAGCATTGATGGTGTGGAGGACATGTCCACATTGGCAGAGCTCCATGAGGCTGCCATCATGCACAACCTTCATCAGCGATACCAGAAAGACAACATCTATGTAAGCATCTTACAGACACTTGACATCCTAATGCTCCTGGAGACCTTTATGCATCTCAGATTTGTGATATGCACATCATCATGTTATTGTGCTGGAATAGGATTTGTCTTCAGTGTGTCAATAAGAGCATATTACAAAGGATGGATTAGTCAGAGCCGTGGCCGAGTGGACATCCACTCTGACACATTGCGCAGTAATGCTAATGTGTGAGTCCAGCTTGTGACATTTCATGTCATGACCCTTAAAGTGAGGTGAAGTTGAAACCAAGTGCAGTTTTCTTTGTAATACAGACATGGCAACCTTGACCATCACTCCAAAAATAGAAAACCCTGTTCTCCCTGTTATCCCCCTGTTATTTACATGGGTTCTTCTGTTACTATTAATGATTATTGTCAATATCAGTGATTTTAGGTTTTCACATTTGTCACCAGGGATCTTCTCTATGCTTCATGTATGTATTTTCTGTAAAGTAGGTCAGGGTGGCAGTTAGCACATAAGAGCTCTCTCTGTCTTTCCTGTGTAATCAATCCTGTGTTGTTTTCGATTCTGAGTTCGAGAGTGGACAGCTCTCTGATTGGTTGTGAGAGGAACCAGAATTTCCTGCCTTAGTGTAGCAGAGTGATATTAAATCAAAACATCTCAGTCAGAGGCTAAAAGGAAACCCTGTTTGATTAAAGCGTGTTCCTTAGAACTTCAAGAAAAACATCAGAAAGCTAATGTAATTCAAACTGGGATTTCCAAAGAAACTAATATGATACAGGATTTATTGAAACAATGCAATGATAGCCCAAATGTTCCAGCTACTGTTAGAGCACTGTTTTATTTCAATTGTTTAAAGCTGAGTTTATCCTTAGCCCAGATATTTACATTAAAATTAGATCAAGCTTGACTGTTTACATTTGAAGTTTGTTTTTAAATTTAGATAATTAGATCTCAAATTGGATTGGTGAGCAACATAAATCTAATTTTGCTTACCTATAATCAGTCATGAAACACTAATTGTTATTCTTTCATTTATTTATTTATTTACGTATCAATTTGGAGACGTTAAGAGATATGTGCTGTAGGCCTATGTGTTGCACATAATGGAAGACAATGATGCAACATACTTTCTTTAGCAGTAGAGTTTAAGATGTAAAAGGAATACTCTGGGTTCAGTACAAGTTAAGCTCAATCGACAGCATTTGTAAATTTCTCTCAGAGAATTCGATAGTATGGAATAACATGAGTTAGTGATAGATTCGTTTCCCTTGGCGTAAGCCCCGTCCTATGGTTCAGCGTCAGGTTTCTCTCTTGAACCATCAGAACCTGCCAGAAGGTGATGACGGCAGGGGAGAGTAGCTGACACCCCCCCCCCACAGCAGGACAGGACCTAAACTAGTGGTGTTGGGGAGGCAGTAGGTGAAAGCAATGTGGCGTAACAAGCAATGTGACACAGCTGTGTCCTTGTCAGGGTTAGGTGTGTTTGTTTATGTTTTTCATGTCTTTTATTTTGAAAGTTTAATTCCTGTTTCATGTCATGTGGTTCCCTGGTCATGTGATTTCATGTTTCCCTCCATGTTCATGTGTCTTGTTTTCATTGGTTTATTGTCTTGTTTACTCGTTATCAGTTCGTCATTGGTTTAGTTTAAAGGGGACCTATTATGCAAAATTCACTTTTACATGGTGTTTGAACATAAATGTGAATCAGCAGTGTGTGTAAACAACCACCGTACAATGTTAAAAGTCCACCCACTCCTCTTTCTTATATTTCTATTAATCAAAAACAGTGTCTCAAAATGACTGATTTTCGTATCGCCCACGACTGGTGACGGACTCCACCCTATTATCATAGATCCTCCCCTGAGTGATCGACACACAGTCTGCCATTTTTTTCCACGCTGGAGCAGCTACGGTGAGAAGAATAATGTCTCAGCTTCGTAAGCATCATAAGTGTTCTGTTGTTGGCTGTAAAAGTGAACAGAAGTGTCTTCATGTACTCCCGGCATCAGAGCCACTGAAGACGCAGTGGACAAGTTTTGTTTTTGAAGAAAATGTGCCCCAAAACACACCAAAATTTGTGTATGTTTGTGCAAATCATTTTACACCGGACTGCTTTGTGAATGAGGGTCAATATAAAGCATGATTTTCAAAAAATGTGACTCTCAAGCATGGATCAGTACCAACTGTTCGTGTTCCAGCTTTATATCCTGAAGATGTAAGTATCGCACTTTATATTTTGTGAATGTTTGCAAATCGCCTTTCCGAATGTGCTTGTTAGCTGATTCCATGTCTAATGCAGCTAAAGTTACCATTATCTCTGATTGTATTCACGGAGACCAGAGCTATGTTGTTATAGCTTGTTTGCACATGATGTCATGTCACTGCGTTGCTGTGGCGTGAAATGCAGATGGAGGCCAGGAAGTGATTTTCTACATAAGAAGCATTATCCTAAGCTCTAAAATGCCTATGTTTTGCGTTGTTTACGGTTACTCATACATATATGGCTGAACTCTGGTATTTACGGTGTCAGTCATATTGGTTCTGATTTGTTGTTGCTATAGGATCTGTAGCACGAGCTGTAAAGGCACAGCCCTCTTCCAGAAAGGGGGCGGGGAGCAGCAGCTCATTTGCATTTAAAGAGACACACACGAAAACAGTGTGTTTTTGATTCCACCCAAAAAGAGGCATTTACAACATGGTATAATAAATTATCTGTGGGGTATTTTGAGCTGAAACTTCACAGACATATTCTGGGGACACCTGAGACTTATATTACATCTTGTAAAAAGGGGCATAATAGGTCTCCTTTAATAGTCTTGTTATCTTGTTTATAGTTCTGTCTGTTCATTGGTTGTCTTGTTACCCATGTCTGTGTATTTAAGCCCTCATGTTTGCCATTGTCTCTTGTCAAGTATTGCTAATGTAACATTGTTTTGTGTAATGAAGTCAAGTCAAGTCAAGTCAAGTCGTTTATGTTTTGTTATGTTTTGGATTCACGTTTTTGGTTATCACTTATGTAAATAAATGCACTTGGGTTCTTCACATCATCATCGTCATTGTCTGTTCCTGCCTGTCACTGCCAGCTACGTTACAGAATACCTGACCGACCAAAATGAACCCGGCAATCCAGCTTCTTTGTTTACGCCAGGGAAATCGTCCCCTGGAGGATTATGTCACGCTGTTTTGTGGTCTTTGCTACCTTGTGGATTTTAATGAGGTGGCCCCAAAGGACATTTTTCGAAATGGTTTGAATGACTTTTTGAATTATCTTGTGCCTGAAGGAACTGTTCCAGGGACTCTTATTGACTACATTGACTATGCTCTTATGCTGAGTGGTTCTTCGTTCACTGTTGGAATTGCGGATGAGGAACTCCACAGCACTCACCACACCTCAGCCCAAAGTCATAGCCACCACATCAGAGTCCCACGTCATGGTCGACGAGCCAGCGTCCCACGTCATGGCCGCCGAGCCAGCATCCCACGTCATGGCCGCCGAGCCAGAGTTCCACGTCATGGCCGTCGAGCCAGAGTTCCACGTCATGGCCGCCGAGCCAGAGTTCCATGTCATGGCTCGGTCAACGAGCCAACGCCCAAGCCTGCCACGGTCAATGAGCCAACGCCCACGTCTGCCACGGCCAACGAACTAGCGTTGCAAGCCTCGTCCATCACAGAGCCAGTGTTGCAAGCCTCGTCTGTTCCAGAGCCATCGCTCTCTGGGCTATTTGAGTTGGAATTGGTTCCTGCCCTTGTGCCCACCCTTGAGTTCTCCTGATCAGCCGGTTGCCCCCAAGCCACCAGCTTGATCATCAACTTCTGAGAAATCCCAGACACGGAAAAATTACGAACCTCTGACTCTTTGAGACCTGTCGATCCCTCGACATCACCTCAGCTCTACATTCTCTTGGTTCCACCACAGTCCTTCAGCCTGTCGGCTTTACCAGGGTCCCTCGTCCCTCCAGCTCCTCCTTGGTCTGTCGGTCACCTGGCTCCACCTTGGCTCTCCGATCCTCTGGCTACGCCTCGTCTCTCCGATCCTTCAGCTCCACCGGGGACCTCCTTCCCTACGGCTCTGCCTTGGTCCTCAGCACCACTGGCTCTGCCTCAGTCTTCCGATCCCCCAGCTCCGCCTTGCTCCTCCGAGCCTCCGGTGCTGCCTTGGTCCTCCCTGCCTCCGTCTCCACCCTGGCCCTTCGAGTCTTCGGCTACTCTCCGGGTATCCAGTTCTCCATGGTTTTGCCCCTCGAGCCTCTCACGGCTCTGCCTTCCATGGCTCCACCCCTCGAGCCTCTCATGGCTCCGCCCCCACAGGCTCCGCCCTGGTCTCATGCTCCATGTTTTCAACAGACCATGCCCCACACCTTGTTTCACCATGTTTCCATGTCCTGCCACGTAACACATCAAGTCACCATGGTCCCCCCCCCCAGCTCCCTCTTGAACTTTGTGTTTTTGTTTTGCAGCATTGGGAGCTGCCGCTAGAGGGGGGGATATGTTAGAGTTGTGTGTGTTTGTTTATGTTTTTCATGTCTTTTATTTTGAAAGTTTAGTTCCTGTTCCTTTTTCTTGTCATGTGGTTCCCTGGTCATGTGATTTCATGTTTCCCTCCATATTCATGTGTCTTGTTTTCATTGGTTTATTGCCTTGTTTATTCGTTACCAGTTCTAGTTTGTCTTTGGTTTAGTTTAATAGTCTTGTTATCTTGTTTATAGTTCTGTCTGTTCATTGGATGTCTTGTTACCCATGTCTGTGTATTTAAGCCCTCATGTTTGCCATTGTCTCTTGTCAGGTATTGTTAATGTAACATTGTTTTGTGTAACGAAGTCAAGTCAAGTCGTTTATGTTTTGGATTCACGTTTTTGGTTATCACTTATGTAAATAAATGCACTTGGGTTCTTCACATCATCATCGTCATTGTCTGTTCCTGCCTGTCACTGCCAGCTACGTTACAGTCCTTATAAGGCATAGGCTAGATAATGATTGGATTAGATGCCAGAAATTAATGAATGAATGACGTGATGCTACTACAAGTAATCTGCGAGAATTACCACTTAGGCTTCCAATACAACTAAAATTAATTTTGACTCGTCCCTCCGTTTCTTAAAAAAAAGCAATAATCTGGGTTACAGTGAGGCACTTACAATGGAAGTGAATGGGGACAATTTTTGAAAATTAAAATACTCACTGTTTCAAAAGTATAGCCACAAGACATAAACAATATTATATATTCATGTTAACATGAGTTTAGTGTGATAAAATCGCTTGCTAACCTTTTCTGTGTAAAGTTTTTGCAAACTTCATTGCCATGTTAAGTTGTAATGTCAACAAACCCTAAAACCCTAAAATGACTGTAAAAATTATGATTTAAACAATTTTACAGCAACAATAATACATGAGTTTTACCAGAAGAATGAATGTAAGTACTTTTATAAAATTATTAGCTTCACATTTCTGCCTTTAAACCCTTAAAAAATTGGCCCCATTCACTTCCGTTGTAAGTGCCTCACTGCAGTTTCGACTTTTGCTTTTTTTAAAGAAAAGGAGAAACGAGTCAAAATAATTTTTTGTGGTAATCAGCATTGTACCACAGATGCTGTCGATTGAGCTTGGCTTGTATTTCACCCGGAAAATTCCTTTAAGAGTTTCTAGATTTATGGACAGGTGGAGACTGTTTCGTTTTATATAGACACAGTATAAATTGTAGTCTCTGAATCACAGACGGCATCCATTCTTACTACGAATGAGTTAACAGATCTGACCAAATACAATTGTGGATCAACATAGAAGATATAAAGGTAACATATAATGATATAACAGTCTCAAAAGCTCAGGAGAACTGTTCCATACTGAAGTGGTTTTATGTCACTTTAACAAACTATTTAGACTAAATATCCATTGGGGACTGTCAAATGTAAACTACAGCTGTGTAGTAGACAGATTTACATAATTAAGGAATAAAATAAAATACCTCTGAGTTTGATTGAAAAGGTGAATAACTAAATTTAAGAGCAGACTATAAATCATCTGTTCTTTAAGGGATAGTTCACCCAAAAATTAAAATGTTTTAAATAAAAAAAATAAATAAAAAAAATCATCATTGCAGTATTTTGCGGGGTTGTATCATTGCAACCCTCATGTTATTGCAGTATGACTTTCTTTCCTCCATGGAACACAAAAAGGAGATGTTAAACAAAATAACAGTTCCAGTCACCATTCACTTTTACTGTATGGAAAAAAGATGCAATGAAAGTGAATGGTGACTGAGACACATTCAGTGTTCCTAACATTAGTAAACACTAATATTAGTATTCCACAGAAGAAAGAAGGTCATAGGTTTTGAAACAACATGAAGGTGAGTAAATGATTTTCTATTTTGGGGTGAACTATCCATTTAAATTAACCTTCAAAAATAAGCTGCCACAAAAGAATGAATGAATGAATGAATGAGCGCTTTACATAATGAACAGGGGACTCTCCTCAACCAGTGTGCAGCATCCACCTGGATGATGCGATGGCAGCCATAGTGCGCCAGTACGCTCACCACACACAAGTTATTGGTGGAGAGGAGAGGGTAGAGTTATAGAGCCAATTAATGGATGGGGACTATTAGGAGGCCATGATCGATAAGGGCCAATGTGGGGAATTTGTGGGATTTTTAATGACCACAGAGAGTCAGGACCACGGCCAGCCCGTCCTACAGGTGATACAGGTGGCCGCCTAAGGCCGCCTAAGGCCTAGGGGGGCCCCCTAAGATGCAAACATGTGCAAAATAAATGAAGTCATAATATTAAGAAACATCTATGACTTTTATTTTGAAATTCACCACAGAAATTAACCTGATCATTTAACATACAAATCACAATGATGGTGAAAACTAAAAACAACATATTAAGTATAAATTGAGCTCTGAATAATCACTAAAAGACAAATAACTGAAAGTTACAACAAATAAAATAACATCAGTGTATCTAAAATCGGCATTAAGTAAAGCTAAGCAGTGCACACTAATCTCCATAATTTATTCATAACGCAAAGCATTGCTGGGAACTGGAGCGTGGCTTCTTTTCACAGTATTATTAGACACAGATCGCACACCTTGCTTAATAATGCTCACGATGACAGAAACACAGGAAATACATTATGTAAATAATTACTTTGTGGCTATTTGAGTCTTTGAGGCTTATTTTGTGTAAAGGATAGCAGAAACAGCCCTTGACATCATTAGGGCTTAATTAGGGCTTATTCTCAAGAATAATCTGCTGGGGAAGGAATTCAGACACTGTCGATATAAAGATGCAAAAAAATTCACATAGAGTGAAAATATGAGCAATTCATCTGGAAAATAACCAAACCAGGGGGCCTGGGTAGCTCAGCGAGTAAAGATGCTGACTACCACCCCTGGAGTTTGCGAGTTTGAATCCCAGGGCATGCTGAGTGACTCCAGCTAGGTCTCCTAAGCAACCAAATTGGCCCGGTTGCTTGGGAGGGTAGAGTCACATGGGGTAACCTCCTCGTGGTCCCTGTAATGTGGTTCGCTCTCGGTGGGGTGCGTGGTGAGTTTTGCGTGGATGCCGCGGTGGATGGCGTGAAGCATCCACACGCGCTATGTCTCTGCGGTAACGCGCTCAACAAGCCATGTGATAAGATGCACGGGTTGACAGTCTCAGTTGCGAAGGCGTGGAAGGACTCATCCTCCACCACCTGGATCGAGGCGAGTGGCTATGCCACCACGAGGACTTAGAGCGCACTGGGAATTGGGCATTCCAAATTGGGGAGAAAAAAAAATGAAAATAACTAAACCATATGTTGGGCCTCATGTATTCAGATAGAAGACAAAGGCAGGCCTAACACAGTCATAAAAACATAACTCAAGCCCCCACCTTCTAAGTCGTAAATTTTACTGATAAAAACCGCGCCAAAATCAAACAAAGGGAGTCCAAAACAGACTACAGATCCATGAAGCCTTGCTCACTAAAGGATCGAGCGCTCAACTCCTATTGAATGAGGCACACAACAGAACGTCCCTCAAACATGACATCATCAGGAGTTGAAATAATTCTGAAATGCGTCCAGAATTCGCTTCCAGCAACTTCGTTCACCGAATATAGACGTAGCTTTTGCTGCTCTCCGGTGCAACCTCGTGGCACAAGGAAGTAATATCCGACTTGAAACTGTAGCCATACAATCTCCATCTCGCTGGACGAGTTGAGATTACTCTGTGTTCAACCAAAAACTCTAACGGATCCGAAGGAGACCACCGAGCAATTCGCATCTTCATCCGTTTGCCTACAGAAGTGAAGAGATTAAAGATTTCTCTTCCATCTTCAATCAAGTCGACATTTCTGAGTTCTCCACCAGCCCGCCGAGAATCAACAGCCGTACCGCCCGCTGACAATCAACAGCCGTACCGCCCGCCAACAGAGCGAGGAAACGGCCTCCCGTCATCACACGAGCCTCAAGGAACTGGGTCAAAGTTAAAGGACGGAGGAAAACACATTCTGCCTGTGTCCTCATGCGATTCAAGTAAGAGGTTTACGTCTGGGCAGAGATAGAATATTATAGTGTGTTATTCTTGTGTTTCAAGGTTTTTGCTTGTACAGTTTACGGATCGCCATGTCCGCTCATTATTAATACTCAGGGTATTAATTATCACAAATTTGTTTTGCTGTATTGTGGTCCAACCAAATTGGATTGTGCAATTTCGCCATCGCGGGTGAGACAGCAACTGAGTTCATCCATTAAAGAGTCAAATAACGCAGGACTTTTACGAGCCCCGCTCGTAAAACCGCATCTCTGAGTGATGAACACAGCTGTTTTCTCTCCCGCTATCGTAAGAATTTTTAGGGCTGTCACTTAATCATCTCTCTCTCTCTCTCTCTCTCTCTCTCTCTTACTAACCACACACACACACTGTCACACACACACCTTATGTGTTATAGGATTATTTTGATTTCCATGTCTAATCATATCACTGTTTAGTTTGTAGTTGTAAGTCGGACGTTTATTGACTGCATTGTATTAATTATTAATTGATATTACTGCATAAATAAACTTTGCTTATATTACAAAGAGAAGTGTTTTGGTTTGTTTTGCATACGCCTGTGTCATGCTGACGGAATGTCAGTGCTCGGATTCAAACTTTCATTCATTGTTTTTTCCCCAAGAAAATCGATATTTTTCGGATGTTGATTTTCCTGAGAAAACAATCTAATATTGAGACTGTTTTAATATTTGGTTATTAGTCCCTGATTCCAGGGTGGTGCCCCGTCAATGTTAATCCTTATTAATATTCTATTGATTTTTGATAATTGATAATTATCTTTGATGATTGTTGAATTTGAATGATCAATAAGCTAGTGTTCATTTTAATTAATGTTTCATCGATGTTAACAATTAATGATTATCTTTGATAATTGTTGATTTTAAAGGATTAAAAAAGCTAACATTGATTCTCATCAATATTCTATTGATTTTAATAATTAGTAATTATCTTTGATAATTATTAATTATTGCTAATAACCAAACTTGCTCCTAAACGTAGCACACTACATTTACTGGAGCCCCATATGAGGTTTTAATGAGTTAGATCCAATTAATTAATTTAAATATTAA
The DNA here is from genome assembly GCF_019703515.2 of Myxocyprinus asiaticus. NCBI lineage: Eukaryota > Metazoa > Chordata > Actinopteri > Cypriniformes > Catostomidae > Myxocyprinus > Myxocyprinus asiaticus. Next base: position 43,457,680 of record NC_059352.1, on the reverse strand, counting down.
TTAATAACTACAGAAATTATTAATTATTTCTGATAGTAACACTGATCTAAACAACTGGTAAAGCCCTACACCATATCTGCAAAGATCTCTGCTCTCTATAAGGTATGTGTTTATTCTTTACATTTATTTACAAATATATGTTTTGAGGTGTTGAATTTATAGGCCCTATTTAAAATATAACACACATACACACACACAGCTGTATGATTTTTCTCCCTTTTTCTCCCAATTTGGAATGGCCAATTCCCAATGTGCTTTTTAAGTCCTTGTGGTCACGTAGTGATTCGCCTCAGTCCGGGTGGCGGAGGACAAATCCCAGTTGCCTCCACATCTGAGATTGTCAACCCGTGCATCTTATCACGTGGCTTGTTGAACATGTTGCCACGGAGACATAGCATGTGTGGAGGCTTCACGCCACCCACCGCGGCATCCACGCTCAACTCACCAAACGCCCCACCGAGAACGAACCACATTATAGCGATCACTAGGAGGTTACCCCATGTGACTCTACCCTCCCTAGCAACCGGGCCAATTTGGTTGCTTAGGAGACCTGGCTGGAGTCACTCAGCACAAGTGAACTAGCGAACTCCAGGGGTGGTAGCCAGCATCTTTACCACTGAGCTACCCAGGCCCCAATTGTCAGATGTTTTAACTTTTATTCACTTCTGCACACATTCTGGACAACTTTTTGTCCTCATTGATTTTGTTGCTCTAAATAAACATTTACACATACTGTAGTTTGTGGGTAGTTGAAATGGAATTTCAAGCATTGTCAGCCGTGTCCTATACTATTAAAACTATCTAAAACTATTTTAAACAGCTTTTTCTTATTTTGTGTTACTTTTAATGAGTAACACTTATGGTTCTATTTGTTAACATTTGTTAACTACAGTACTGCGCAGAAGTCTTAGGCACATAAGATGCTTCACAAAAACACTTGTCTTAAGATGGTTATTTATATTTTCAGTTTTAGTGTGTCATTAAGAAATATACATTTTAGACTCCCAAACATTTCTTTTGCAAATAGAATAGAATAGAAGAATAGGGAGCCCTGCAACAGATGGCATGGTCCCCACAGAGCCTCCCACTGAATATTGAGTCAGTCTGGGATTACAAGAAGAGATAAAAGCAATTGAGACAGCCGAAATAGATAGAAGAACTGTGGCAAATTCTCCAAGAAGCTTGGAACATCCTATCTGCCAACAACCAAGAAAAACTGTGCCCAGGCATACCTAGGAAAATTGGTGCTGTTTTGAAGGCAAAGGTGGTCACACTAAATATTGATTTAGCTTTAGGTTTACTTGATTTTGTATGACGTTAACTGATAAATGAAAACAATTTATGGCATTATTTTTGAAGACATCCTCACCATGCAACATTTTTCCCAAGTGCCTAAAACTTTTGCACATTACTGTACATTAGTTAACATGAACTAACAATGAACAATACTTAATAATCTTAGTTAATTTTAATTTCTACATATACTGTACTAGTCCATTTTTAACATTGAATATTTTATAAGTTAACATTAGTTAATACAATATGAACTAACATGAACAAACAATAAACAATTGTATTTTTATTAATTGACATTAGCCAAGATTAATAAGTGCTGGAAAATTTTAATATACGTTGTTAATGATACCTAATGCAAACCTTATTGTAAAATGTTACCCAGTAATTATCACACTTGCAGTTTCCATTACCTCATTTTAATTGAGACACTAGTTATTTGTACTTCTAGAAAAAAGTTGAAAGGTGATCAAAATAAGGCGATAAAATGGTGACTTGTCACAGCACCTAAAATACACATATGCATGCATGTACATTTTAAACTAACATCTTCATGTTGGGAAAAAAAGCTATTGGAAACATTATTTGTCATCTACTGAGCTATACAGTATAGTTCTTCTTTTTTAGTGCTTTCTATTAAAAAAATCTGCTCATCATGTTTGCAGCGATTCTAGAATGTTTTAAAGTTATGACAATTTTCACACCAGAGGGCCCATTTCATGATTTTGCCTAGGGCCGGCCCTGGACAGGACCTCGGTTTAACGTCATCTGAAGGACGGAGACAAACACATGTTATAAATAATTGACCTAATTGTTGAGATGATGCTCTTACAGTTTGTGTCAGCCAGTGTGTGTATGTGTATGTGTGAGAGAGAGATCAAACATGTGATCTGGACATGTGTAAATAAGTGTGTGCCACTCTAGGATTTTGACATCTGATGATGCTGCAGCTGCCACAGAGACGGACATACAGTTGAAATCAGAAGTTTACATACACCTTATCTAAATACATTTAAACTCAGTTTTTCACAATTCCTGACATTTAATCGTAGAAAAACTTCCCTGTGTTAGGTCAGTTAGGATCACTACTTTATTTTAAGAATGTAAAATACAGAATAATAGTAGAGAGAATGATTTATTACAGATTATATTTCTTTCATCACATTCTCAGTGGGTCAGAAGTTTACATACACTTTGTTAGTATTTGGTAGCATTGCCTTTAAATTGTTTAACTTGGGTCAAACGTTTTGGGTAGCTTTCTACAAGCTTCTCACAAAAGGTTGCTGGAATTCTGGCCCATTCCTCCAGACAGAACTGGTGTAACTGAGTCAGGTTTGTAGGCCTCCTTGCTCGCACACACTTTTTCAGTTCTGCCCACAGATTTTCTATCAGATTGAGGTCAGGGCTTTGTGATGGCAACTCCAATACCTTGACTTTGCTGTCCTTAAGCCATTTTGCCACAACTTTGGAGGTATGCTTGGTGTCATTGTCCATTTGGAAGACCCGTTTGCGACCGAGCTTTAACTTCCTGGCTGATGTCTTGAGATGTTGCTTCAGTATATCCACATAATTTCCCTTCATCTTGATGCCATCTATTTTGTGAAGTGCACCAGTGCCTCCTGCAGCAAATCACCCCCACAACATGATGCTGCCACCCCCATGCTTCACGGTTGGGATGGTGTTCTTCGGCTTGCAAGCCTCACCCTCTTTCCTCCAAACATAACAATGGTCATTATGGCCAAACAGTTCAATTAACGTTTCATCAGACCAGAGGACATTTACTTCAAAAAGTAAGATCTTTGTCCCCATGTGCACTTGCAAACTGTAGTCTGGCTTTTTTTATGGCAGTTTTAGAGCACTGGCTTCTTCCATGCTGAGCAGCCGTTCAGGTTATGTCGATATAGGACTCATTTTACTGTGGATATAGATACTTGTCTACCTGTTTCCTCCAGCATCTTCACAAGGTCCTTTGCTGTTGTTCTGGGATTGATTCGCACCAAAATACATTCATCTCTAGGAGACAGAATGCGTCTCCTTCCTGAGCGGTATGATGGCTGCGTGGTCCCATGGTTTTTATACTTGCGTACTATTGTTTGTACAGATGAACGTGGTACCTTCAGCCGTTTGGAAATTGCTCCCAAGGATTAATCAGACTTGTGGAGGGCCACAATTTTTTTCTGAGGTCTTGGCTGATTTCTTTTGATTTTCGCATGATGTCAAGCAAAGAGGCACTGAGTTTGAAGGTAGGCCTTAAAATACATCCACAGGTACTCTTCCAATTGACTCCAATTAGCCAATTAGCGTATCAGAAGCTAATTGGCTAATTGCCTAAAGGCTTGACATAATTTTCTGGAATTTTCCAAGCTGCTTAAACGCACGGTTAACTTAGTGTATGTAAACTTCAGACCCACTGGAATTGTGATATAGTCAATTAAAAGTGAAACAATCTGTCTGTAAACAATTGTTGGAAAAATTACTCGTGTCATGCACAAAGTAGATTTGCCAAAACTAAAGTTTGTTAATATGAAATCTGTGGGGTGGTTAAAAAATTTGTTTTAATGACTTCAAACTAAGTGTATGTAAACTTCTGACTTCAACTGTATATGGGTCACGTGATAGGGTGGTTAGGGCAGATGGCTATAACCTCAGTGGTTCAAACAGAGCCATACATCCCAAACTGCTGGTTTAGAGTTTTAGCCTGGAGGGACGGGTATGACTCACTGTCTGTATTATGGTACAAACATTCAACCTCTACCTTTTCAAATCCATAGAAAGAGGAAAGGATTCAAAAGGATCAACTGGGTCAAAAAATATAATACTGACTATTTTCAGTATCTTTAGACACTGTTTTTTCAATAAACGACTTTGCTAGATTTGTCAGACACTTTTAAACCCATAGTATGTGTGTTTTAACTGACCCAGAACAAAGTGATATTAGACTTCTCCAAGTGCAGTATTTGTTTTAAGCAAAATGTCTGTCAGCCCGTCATATTGTTTAGCTGCTCTGGAGATTAAGTTGTTCCACTTGCGTTGATTAGCGATAAAAACAAGTTCTTGCGTTAACACACGTGCCACTGTGGATGAGCTTTTCTCATTGCGCTCATGAATTAGCAACTTCAGATTTTCACACACAAGAAAGACTTAAATTCTAAATTGTTTCTCAACAAAACCTATCGTATTGCCTTCAGAAGACTTGGAATATGGGCCACATACTGTATGTGTCAATGACGTGATGCAATTATTATTATTTTTTTTCCTATTAAGTTATTTAAAAATACATTTAAAAAAATGCAGTTCACACAAAACAATGGTCCTTTTGTGTTTCGCATAAGAAAGAAAGTTATACAGGTTTGGAACGACTAAGTAAATTATGACAGAATTTTAATTTTTGGGTGAACTCTTTCCTTTTAAGCAATCCAAACCCATTTCATTGTATGATCCATTATCTCACTCTAAGAAGTACTGTATATAATAATCTGTAATTTACCTTTCCCACTGCCAGTGTCTGGGATTGACGGCTGATAGCAGTGTTTATCTGGGAGACAGAAACACAGCCGACCTGAATGAGAATTGATGTCCTCTCTAACGTTTCTCTTGGGGCTGTAGTGGGAAAATTAAAAAAGGAAATAAAACCATTGACACACTTTTTAGAGAGGTTATTTTCCACAATATATTCATCTATACTTTCTCAATACTTTGTTTTACTCTTTAGAAAAGTTTATGATTTTGTACCTGGTAAACAATTACAGTATAGGCGGTAAATCTCTCCTGTTCCATCAGTGATTATGTTAAGCCTGTCATAGATGAATTAATACCTGCCCTCACTGGTTATAGTGGAATATGTCTGGTTGTGATGGTGCCTCACCAGGCTTCCAGAAAGGTCTCTATATAATCTCATCACTGTGCTGTTGCTAAGATCAGTAAATCATATTACTGCTGCTGGTGGCCAGTATTTGTGTTGTTAGCCCTTGATATATGAAAAGGACATACAACCACACAACTACACCTAAACACATGAATAATATTAGTATCTGCTGATGCAATCAATTTTAATTGACTAGGGTGGATTAGGATGGATTTGTGATGTCACGGTACTCATAGATAAGGACAAACATCACCCAGAATCCTCTTGTGGCCCACTGACCCCGAAACAACCAGCCACTGATTTTAAAAGATATTGCCTAATCACATGCTGATTATTACATTTCCCTTATCAGAGATTTTCTCAAAAAGGCCTGTGCTTTAAAATACCATGCTTGTGATTGTGTATGTCTCCGCAAGTGAGCTAAATCTCACAGAACCTGCCTTTGGGGACATTTGGGGACATTCTTGTTTGCAAAAACAATTTATAAGAAAATATATTTTTGTTTTAGAATGTAAAAATGGTTAGAGTTAAATTGTGGAATGTGGATTAGGGTTAGTCTATAGTAATTCAAATTAGCTTTATATAAAAGCAATAGAAGTCTATGGTATGTCCCCAATTAGATGTCTTTCTGTATCTAATGTTTTATACAAATTTTTGTGCTTCTTCTCCACGTTCTCTCTTTGTCTCTTTTTCTCTTTCTCACAGACTAACATAGGTTCTATTCTGGCGGCTGTGAACCCTTATAAGCAGATCACAGGGCTGTATGATCTCTCGGCAGTGGAGCTGTACAGTCAGCATCATTTGGGCGAGCTGCCGCCACATATCTTTGCGGTTGCCAATGAGTGTTACCGCTGCTTATGGAAGAGACATGACAGTCAATGTGTATTGATCAGGTAATGTAACCCCTCCAAACTCTAAATTCCTTGAATGTGGACTTCCTGACCTGATAGTGCCTTGTTACAAAGATGAAATCTGTATGTTTAAATTTAATTGAAACAAACAAATTGAAAAAAAAGAGGATTATTATCAACCCATATTGGACAAGGGTTTAAGACACAATACAAAACACAAAGGAAAAGTATCCACACAGTGTTATTATTGCTACAAACTACTTTAATAATTGGAATCAGTGTTTATTAATCGGAATCAACTTGCGATGTTTCGACAATTAAACCTGATCAAGGTTCAACCTGATGAAGACCTAATGGTCAAAATGTTGCAAGTTGATTAGGATTAATAAAGTATTTTGCAGCAATAATGTAAATGTGCACATTACAATTTTTTCCTCATTTCAGTCATGATAATTCTCTGAAAGATTTAGCATCTTAATTTGGGAATGACATATTGATAGGATATTGCTCTTGATCTAGAGCGATTTTCAGTACAATATGCTCATAATATTGAAATAAATTGAGTTTTTATCAACTTTTGTCTTTTTAAGAAATTGTAAGATTAAACAGTGAATCTAGGAATCAAGGCAAATGCTTATCACAGTCAACTGAAAATTGAAAAGCTCATTTGATCGTGATTACTCCTGATAACTTTAGTGTTAGCAAACATAACTGTTTTTACAACATACTCACTGTGGTGAACTGTTTAGGTGAGCTCTTTATAGATTCTACTATGATCTTAATCAATAAGGAGGTTATGCACATTTATTTAACTTGGAGTAAATGGTGTCCTAATACATGTTATACATATTCATTTGAGAATGAGGGCTGGCACATAGTTTAATCAACAGCATGCACTTCTCAAGATTTGGAAAAAATTATACAGCATGTGTCCTATGTGGCTACTTTATGTCACTATTATGAATGGATAACAATGTTTTAACATATATTTGGATAATTTAATTAAATTTAAAACTATCAAAACACAAGACTTCCATAGACTTATTTTATAAAAGAACAAAAGCGTGTCTGATAATATGGAAGTGGACATCAAGCATAAACAAATAGACCATGAATAAATAAATATATCAAGCATTTGCCCTTGTGTTTTCAAGAGATATCTCTTTGTCACTTTTTCTAGACAAAGCTAGCATTGTTTTGTGTCTCAGAATCTGTTTTATCTAGTTTTAAAGCATTTGTAGGTTTGAAATGCTTTTAGCCATACTGACTGATAACTGAAGAGAATCCATTGTTAGATATGATCTCAGTTTCCTCATCTCATTTGTTTTGAACCAAAATGCTGGCTTAGACTTTTTGCCACAAACTGCTATCAGCTTTCACAGCATTGCAAATTGATTATACACACACAAGTTAAATAACAGAAATGTCAGACGAAGAACATTTAAACATGTGTGTGTGTGTGTGTGTGTGTGTGTGTGTGTGTGTGTGTGTATGTGTGTGCTTGGCTATAATTAGGGGACAAACTCAGACCACAATCAGACAAAACCTCTCTTTGGGGTCATTTTGGGATGTCCTAATTTGGAAAAACGATCCATACAAAAATGTAATTTTTCAGTTAAATTAAATTGAAAGTTTTCCGTTAGGGTTAGTTTATAGTAAGTATGGATAGCTTTATGGAGTAAACATGTGTGTGTACTGTGTATGTGTGTAACAGTGGTGAAAGTGGAGCTGGGAAAACAGAAAGCACCAAACTACTGCTGCAGTTCCTGTCCGTCATGAGCCAGAACTCTGCCGGGACAGCACCTGCAGAGAAGAGTACACGTGTGGAGCAAGCCATCGTACAGAGCAGGTAAATGCCAGAAGAAAACTTCATTGCACAGAGGTTGCTCATATAATAGCTGAGTAGACTTAATGTAGTTCTCAGTTATGATTCATTTGAGCATCAACTTTGCCTCAGAAGTTTTTCCTAAAATTCCTTAGGATAAATAAAAGTAGACACAAATCAGACAAGTGAGACCTATTTCTACTTGATCTAATCCTTACAATTAGTTTTGTTTGGGTAACCTAATGTATTCAGGTTGATTCACTCAATGTTGTGTCAATGTAGTGACACTAGGGGTCCCTATACGACATGCCACAACTGGCTGAACTGTGTTACGTGAACTGGCGGTGTGTGGTGGGCAGACAACTGTGTGCCTCATAGCCAGCACACCAGGTCGCCACGTAACCTCCCCCAACATAGTTATGAGTGTCGAACGGCCCTTTTTGGGGACAAGTTGACTACCCAAAAGATAGAGACAGGCTTAACCCAGTCGTGGCCTCTTTTCCCCTTCTTTTTTCCACTCCTTAAAAAAGAAGGGGGATTATCTGACTGGGCCGCCAGGTCTAGTCGGGGGGTGTCCCTCCCAAGGGGAAGACACAGCGGAGACCACACCTCGCCCAAAGAGAGGGGGGGATATTTAAGTGGAAGAATACGTCACATTGTCTTTCCAACCATGTGGAGAGTCTTCAAGGTAGATCCTGCCCAATGGGGGAGGAGTTATTACAAACATGGAGACTGGGGCAGAGGGGCTCTGCCCAAGGAAGACGCAGTTTGCCAACAGGGAAACGAACTAGCGGAAGATATATATCGCATGGGGTTAGCCTTACAGGGAACCGCCACATGCGGAGCACCTACCCCAGAACAGGGCTCTTAATTAGCATGTGTACTGGGTCGGCAGCGAGTCTCTCCGAAGACTCGACTGCCACAGGGCTCGGAGGAAGTCAACCAGGGAACAAAGTTTGTGAACACTACTGGGAATTAATGGCGCACGTCTTCAGCTCCAAGGGAGGTGGAAGGCGCTATGTGCAAGTGATACACCCGGCCAGCTATCCCGGGCTTATCCGCTTGTGTTGCTTGCCACTACCTGGGATGAAACCGGTTCCACCCAGAGGTTGTAGAACCTTGCAAAGGTGTTGGGTGTTGCCCAGCATGCTGCTCTGCAAATGTCTGTTAGAGAGGCACCTCTGGCCAGGGCCCAGGAAGCCGCTACACCTCTGGTAGAATGGGCTCGTAGCCCTACCAGGGGCAGCATGTTCTGGGCGATCAGTGGGCGATCCTCTGCTTGGAGACAGCGCTTCCTTTCCACTGTGCACCAAAGCAGACAAAGAGCTGCTCAGAGATTCTAAAGCTCTGCGTGTGATCCAAATAGATGCATAAAGCACGCATCGGACACAGAAATGACAGGGCTGGGTCTGTCTCCTCCTGGGGCAGCGCTTGCAGGTTCACCACCTGGTCCCTAAAAGGGATGGTGGGAACCTTGGGCACATAGCCCGGTCGGGGTCTCAGGATCACATGAGAGTAACCCGGACCGAACTCCAGGCACGTTTCGCTGACAGAGAACGCTTGCAGGTCACCTACCCTCTTGATGGAAGTGAGCGCAGTCAGGATGGCAGTCTTCAAGGAGAATGCCTTAAGCTCGGCTGACTGCAAAGGCTCAAAGGGGGCTCTCTGTAGACCCTGAAGAACTATGGAGAGATCCCATGAGGCAACGAGGCATGGTCTGGAGGGATTCAGCCTCCTGGCGCCTCTTTGGAACCTGATGATCAGGTCGTGCTTCCCTAAGGACTTACCGTCGACTGCGTCATGGTGTGCTGCTATGGTGGCAACGTACACCTTCAAGGTGGAAGGGGACAGCCTCCCTTCCAGCCTCTCCTGCAGGAAGGAAAGCACTGATCCGACTGTGCATCTCTGGGGGTCTTCGCGTCGGGAAGAACACCACTTAGCGAACAGACGCCACTTAAAGGCATACAGGCGCCTCGTAGAGGGGGCCCTAGCCAGAGTGATTGTGTAGGTCTTCCGCGTCCATTCCAGGGGCCAGACATGGAGATTCCAGAGGTCTGGGCGCGGGTGCCAGAGGGTGCCCCGTCCCTGAGAAAGAAGGTCCTTCCTCAGGGGAATTCGCCAGGGGGGAGCTGTCGCGAGGAGCGTGAGGTCCGAGAACCACGTCTGGGTGGGCCGGAAGGGTGCTACCAGGACGACCTGCTCCTCGTCCTCCCTGACCTTGCACAGTGGGGGAACGCATACAGTGGGGGAACGCATACTTGCGTAGGCCAGGGGGCCAGCTGTGTGTCAGTGCGTCTATGCCGAGGGGAGCCTCGGTGAGGGTGTACCAGAGCAGGCAGTTGGAGGATTCTTGGGAGGCAAACAGGTCCACCTGTGCCCATCTGAATCGACTCCAAATCAGCTGGACCACCTGAGGGTGGAGTCTCCAATCTCCCCTGAGGGTAGCCTGCCGTGACAGCGCGTCCGCTGTAGTGTTGAGGTTGCCCGGGATGTGAGTGGTTCGCAGCGACTTGAAGTGCTGCTGACTCCAGAGGAGGAGACGGCGGGCGAGTTGTGACGAGAGCGCAGACCGCCTTGGCAGTTGACATATGCTACCGTTGCCATGCTGTCTGTCTGAACTAACACGTGCTTGCCCTGGATCAACGGCCGGAACCTCCGCAGGGCGAGCAGAATTACCAACAACTCGAGGCAGTTGATGTGCCAGTGCAGTCGCGGGCCCGTCCAGAGGCCGGTGGCTGCGTGACCGTTGCAAACAGCGCCCCAGCCCGTTTTGGAGGCATTTGTCATGACCACGACGTGCCTGGAGACCAGTTCTAGTGGAACACCTGCTCGTAGAAATGAGAGGTCGGTCCAAGGGCTGAAAAGACAGTGACAGACCGACGTGATGGCCATGCGATGTGTCCCGTGGCGCCATGCCCATCCCGGGACTTGAGTCTGGAGCCAGTGCTGAAGCGGCCTCATATGCATCAACCCGAGTGGGGTGGCCACCGCCGAGGATGCCATATGCCCCAGGAGCCTCTGAAAAAGTTTCAGTGGAACCGCTGTTCCCTGTTTGAACGCCTTCAAACAGGCCAGCACCGACTGGGCGCGCTCGTTCGTAAGGTGCGCCATCAAGGAGACTGAGTCCAACTCCAATCCGAGAAAAGAGATGCTCTGAACCGGGAGGAGCTTGCTCTTTTCCCAGTTGACCCGAAGCCCTAGTCAGCTGAGGTGTGAGAGCACCAGGTCCCTGTGTGCGCACAACATGTCTCGAGAGTGAGCTAGGATTAGCCAGTCGTCGAGATAGTTGAGAATGCGAATGCCCACCTCCCTTAACGGGCCAAGGGCAGCCTCTGCAATCTTCGTAAAGATGTGAGGAGACAGGGACAGGCCGAAAGGGAGGACTTTGTACTGATACGCCTGACCCTCGAACGCGAACCACAGGAAGGGTCTGTGTCGAGGAAGGATCAAGACTACCGCCGCGAACCAATTTTGATGCCGGATGCTCGCCAGAATGCGTTTTTGCGTCACCATCTTGAAGGGGAGTCTGTGTAAAGCCCGGTTCAGTACTCGCAGGTCCAAGATTGGCCGCAACCCACCGCCTTTTTTTGGTACGATGAAGTAGGGGCTGTAAAACCCTTTCTTCATCTCGGCTGGAGGTACAGGTTCTATCGCGTCCTTCCGTAGGAGGGTAGCGATCTCCGCGCGCAGGGTGGCAGCGTTTTCACCCTTGACTAGGGTGAAGTGAATACCGCTTAACCTGGGCAGGCACCTGGCGAACTGAATCGCGTAGCCGAGTTGGACGGTCCGGATCAGCCATCGCGACGGATTGGAAAACGCGAGCCACGCTTCCAAATTCTGCGCGAGGGGAACCAAGGGGACAACATCGTCGGATGTACTGGCAGGTGGGGCCTCGCAGCGGGGCGGAGCGCGAGGTGCCACAGCACGTCGTGGCTGTGCTGAGTCTAGGGACATCAAAGCACTTACCTGGCTCCTTGTGACCACCCCCGGAACAGCCTGGGACGGGGGAGGAAGAGGCCTGTCCTCGTAACCCGTAGAGACTGCCACATCGGGGGCGGCTGTGTGCCACAACTGTGCGCTCAGGGGCGGAAAGGCCACCGCTGGAGCGCCAATCCTGCAAGAAAAAGCCTGTGGACTGTAGTCGTGGTGACAACCGTACACACCGGGTATGTGACCCAGAGAGGAAGGAAGCCGCTCTTTTGCTGAACTGTTGGGTACTGCGGCCACTTGGGCGTGTGGCGAAATCAAACAAAAAAGCAACAAAAGATTTTCCACCCGGCCCTCCACCGGGGGATGGAGTGGTCTTCTAACCAGCTCCACGTGATTGGGTTCCCTCGTCCCTTGGTCACCCGTCTCAGGGGTGCTTCGAGGACCTCTGTGGGTTCTTCGGCACCGGCTGTGAGACGGGTGGCGTCGGCTTCCTGCGGTGGGCTCCACGCAGGGGCTGGGCCGAAGGGGCGGGCTGCTGCGGAGCCAGTGCAGTCACCGCAGGGGGACGCCCTTGGCGACGAGCAGACGGGGTGTGGGATCTTGAGCCGCGCCAGGGCAGGATGTGCCGGATTGCCTCCGTCTGCTGCTTCACTGTCGAGATTTGCTGGGCAAAGTCCTCGACGGTGTCGCCGAATAGGCCTGCCTGGGAAATGGGGGCAGCAAGGAACCGTGTCTTGTCGGCCTCGCCCATCTCGACCAGGTTGAGCCAAAGGTGGCGCTCCTGGACCACTAGTGTGGCCATCGTCTGCCCGAGAGACCGCGCCGTGACCTTCGTCACCCGTAGAGCGAGGTCGGTCACCGTGCGCAGTTCCTGCATCAAATCTGGGGCGGAACTACCCTCGTGCAGTTCTTTCAGCGCCTTGGCTTGGTGGACCTGCAGGAGAGCCATGGCGTGCAGGGCAGAGGCAGCTTGTCCAGCAGCACTGTAGGCTTTAGCCGTCGGGGACGGGCAGTAAAAGGTGCCTCCCACGACTTTGTCAGCTCCTCATGCACTTCCGGGAAGAATGGCACTGGAGCGGGGCGTGGCTGCTCTGAGCGGCGCCACGAGCCCAGAAACCAATCATCAAGCCACGAGGGTTCAGGGGAGAGCGGAGGGTTCCACTCTATCCCGACGCTCGCGGCCGCCCGGGAAAGCATGTCCATCATTTCGGCATTGGCCTGTGACTGGGCGATCGTCCCCAAAGGGGGAAGCCCAGCTGAGGCTTCTGCATCCGACTGGACAAGCCCGCTCTCCGATGCTGCGCTCAAGAGCTCATCATCTTTGCGGGCTCTGAACAAGAAGCCAGACTTGCCGTGAGACGAGCCGGCGAACTCATCCGGAAGCCTGACTGGGGCAGACGAGCGTGCTGGGGAATGGGAGGTCCGTGGGGGGATACCCGGCGGAGATGATCCCATTGTGGTCCCCAAATCGCCCACAGTGCTAGCCGCACTGGCCTCATATCCGTAGGTATGAAAGCAAGCAAGCCGCGACCGCAACGTTGCCATGGTCATGTTCTCGCAGTGAGAACATGAACCATTCACAAACACTGCACTCCGTGTGGGTCGCGCCCAGACACGAAAGACAGCGATCATGACCATCCGAAGTTGAGAGATTACGACCGCAACCAGGAATAACACACAATCGGAAAGGCATCTATAAAAAGACGTTCCGTATGTGCGCTCTTTTAGAGAAATATATACTCTTTTAGAGGGGAAAAAAGCTCTTTCAGAAAATATACTCTCTAGTTTTTCTGCCGAAGCGCCTAGGGGCGTTCTCTGCAGTGCACCAGTGCAGAGGAGGGAGAAGCCGCTGAAATGCGCTGTCAGATCCAGCAGAGGTGAATGAACAGTAGTATTCAGCTCAATGAGCATGACAGTTCGGCTCCGAAGAGAAAATCTGAATGAGTGGTTGCATACCAGCAACTTTTATACCCGTATGTCTGGGGGGGTGGCATGCAAATACCACTCGCCAATTTTCATTGGCGTCTCGGGCTCCCAAGAGTGACCCCTAGTGTCACTACATCGACACAACGTCGAGTGAGTGACAGATAGGGAACTCATTTGTGATTCATCCACATTCTCCAACCCACATACATGTACACACTTACATACACAGAAAATCACATCTTTACATTTTTCTCTCTCTTGTGCAGCCCCATCATGGAGGCATTTGGAAATGCCAAAACAGTCTATAACAACAACTCCAGTCGCTTTGGGAAATTCATCCAGCTTCATTTCTCTCAAAGTGGAAACATCCAGGGAGGATGCATCATCGACTGTATCCTTCCCATTGTACACAAACATTTGCTCACTTATTGTTTATGAGTGAGACCACTGTATACTGTAAAAATTGGTAACCTGCAGTTGTTACCTTGAGCTTTTTCTACCTGATTGAAATCTTCAAATTTGTTTTGTTGGTGTAACCTAATGTATTCAGGTTGATTTAGTGATGTTAAATAACATTTTTGACTTGAATTAAACTAGTTAGTTTAGATGGTTTAGTTGGTTAGCTTTTTTTTTTCTGTGTAGTTTTATAATCTATTCAGTGTCACTGAATAAGCAGTTTTAGTGTACACTGTAAACCCTAACTAATTAATTGTTTTGAGTAGGGAAAAAGTTAATATTACAAATGAGTTCAAATAAATTAACCTTGATGAGTATTTAGAATTTTCTCTTTCTTTTGAGTTCACAAAACTTACACCTTTTAAGTAACCTGAATTGTTTATTGTTTTGAGTTTAATGAACTTGTCTCTTTAAATTTACAGGAACTTAAATTTACCTGAAACTGGGAAGGGGATTTTTATTTCCCAGCATGCTTTACATGGCACTCGACGGGGAGAATAAATGTTAAAATTAAGTGTTACATAATGTGTCTTTGTGCAAGATGAATGTGAAGGGAGATACTTGTTAATGTTCAGTGTTTTGTTGTGCTGTTTGGAAGAGTTTCTGTAATGTTAAAGTTTTGGGGGGTTACCATTAAGGTTAGTAGTGGAGCTTGAGATTAGATTGAGTACGGGTACAATATTATATCATTCTACAATATATTGATATACAGTACTTGTTGAGCAGTTGCTATGCCAATCAAAGCATTGTTTATCCTGTTAGCATGCATTCAGTATGCTAACATTCACTGTATTAGCTTGTTCTAGCTAGGTTGATATACTTGATATATTTAAGTTGAGCCTACATGGTGCTTTTAAGTTCAGGCAAAGAGTTACATTTAAAGTTAAGTACCATTAAAATGCATGAGTTAGCTTATTCAATATTTCAAGTTAAGAAAAAAATCAACACGCATGAGTAGTACAAAATCAAAATCTGACAGTTTTGCTTACTTAAACTTGTAATTTATTAACTTAGAAAAAATTGAGTTCTGCTAACTTATTCGGGTTTACAGTGTATTTGAATCATTCATCCAGTAAATCACTGTGCATTGGATTAAACTTTAAAATCATTAAATGATAAAATGTTGCTCAGTCCCTCTTGACCAATAAAAATTGCATAGCAACCACAGTAACCAATCAGAACAACACTTTAGTATTTTTTCTTCTATGAACATTAGTTGAGACAGTATAGCAGGGTGGAGTTAATTTTTCTGTGGTAAAAAAGTTGGGTTGACCCAACTTAACTTAGTTGTGTTTTCTTTGCTTTGACTCAAGTTATTGATATAAAATACAAACAAATTAAACATGTAAAACTATTGAAAAACCGTTTGATTTAAGTAATGTAGACTTCACCTGTTTTGTTCAAATAATATAAATATAAATCATTTAACTTTGTGTGTTTTTTAAACACTCTTGCACTTTATCTGCTTACTTTATGCAAAGTACATAGTACAATCTTTGCCTTTTAAGGCATTAACAAATTGCAAAGCAAAAACAGCACATGGTAACTAGTGAGGGAGGCACATAGACCTCAACACTTGACACACACACCTCAGTAATGGTGACAATTAACAAACATAAAGTAAAAAGATAAGCTCTGAACATCATTACACAACTATTAACTAACAGTGATGAGAAACAACAACAACAACAAAAACAGCACAAATAAAGTCTGCAAACAGCAAACAATAAGCCTATAACACTAACAATAAAAATATATTCATACTAACAATAAAAATATATTCATACTGACAAATCAGCAACATTGATCAATATAAAATAGTTAGTTAAAACAAATTTGTTAAGCCAGTTGGGACAACATTTAGGGTGATATTGTTTGTCTAACATGTGTTTAGATTCAAAGTAATTTCCATTTCTCAGTATCGAAGATTTTGCGATAAATAATGCAGATTTAAATTGATATAACATACGTTCCCTATCTGTCACTCACTCGACGTTGTGTCGATGTAGTGACACTAGGGGTCACTGTTGGGAGCCCTAAACACCTCTGATCTTTGAAAAAAGGCCAGTGTGAATTGGCGAGTGGAATTTGCATGCCACTCCCCCAGACATATGGGTATAAAAGGAGCTGGTATGCAACCACTCATTTAGATTTTCTCTTCGGAGCCGAGCGGTTATATTCATTGAAGCTGAATTCATCCGCGAGTTCATTCACCTCATCTGCTGGATTTTACGGCACATTTCAGCGGCTTCTCCCCCTCTGCACCCGTGGAGTGCAGAGAATGCCCCTGGGCGCTTCGGCAGAATAACAAAAAGAGTATATTCTAAAAAGAGTATATTTTCATTCTAAAAGAGCGGCACACACGGAACATCTTTTTAAAGATGCCTTTCCGTTTGTGTGTTATTCCTGGTTGCAGTCGTTATCTCTCAGCTTCTGACGGTCTTACGTGTCTGGGCGCTGCCCACGCGGAGAGAACATGACAATGGCAACGTTGCAGTCACGGCTTGTATTCATAAGAAAGCATGCCACCCCAGCGGCTCCCTGTCTCGGTCCTTCTACCTACGGGTATGAGGCCGTGCTGATTAGCACTGGGGGCGATTTGGGGACCTCATTGGGAGCACCTACGCCGGGTATCCCCCCACCGACCTCCCATTACCCAGCACGCTCGCTTGCCCCGGTCGGTCTCTCGGATGAGACCGCCAGCTCGTCTCACGGCGAGTTTGACCTCTTATCGGGGCCCGGGAAGATTATGAGCTCTCGAGCACAGCATCGGAGAGTGGGCTCGTTCAGTCCGACACGGAGACTTCGGCTGGGCTTGGACCTGCGAGTACTGAACCGGACTCAAGATGCAAAACGCATTCTAGCAAGCATCCGGCATCAAGATTGGTTCACGGCGGTAGACCTGAAGGACGTGTACTTCCACATCTCGGTTTTACCTCGAAACAGACCCTTCCTGCGGTTTGCTTTCGAGGGCTGGGCGTACCAGTACAAGGTCCTCCCCTTCGGCCTGTCCTTGTCCCCTCGCTTCTTCATGAAGGTCGCAGAGGCAGCCCTTGCCCCGCTAAGGGAAGTGGGCATTTGCATACTCAACTACCTCGATGACTGGCTGATCGTAGCTCACTCTCGAGAGTAACTGTGTGCACACAGAGACCTGGTGCTCAGGCACCTCAGCCGGCTGGGGCTTCAGGTCAACTGGGAAAAGAGCAAGCTTTCCCCGGTTCAGAGCATCTCTTTTCTCGGTTTGGAGTTGGACTCAGTCTCGATGACGGTGCACCTCACGAACGAGCGTGCACAGTCGGTGCTGAGCTGTCTGAAGGCGTTCAGGAGGAAGATAGTGGTTCCACTGAAACTCTTTCAGAGGCTCCTGGGGCATATGGCATCAGGTTGATGCATATGAGACCGCTTCAGCACTGGCTTCAGACTCGGGTCCCGAGATGGGCATGGCGCCGCAGGACACATCGTGTGGTCATCACACCGATCTGTCGCCACCTCTTCAGCCCCTGGAATGACCTAGCATTTCTATGGGCAGGAGTTCCCCTAGAGCAGGTCTCCAGGTGCATCGTGGTTACGACAGACACCTCCAAGACGGGCTGGGACGCCGTATGCAACGGGCACACAGCCGCCGGCTCCTGGACTGGCCCGCGGCTATGTTGGCATATCAACTGCCTCGAGTTGTTGGCAGTACTGCTCACCCTGCGGAGGCTTCGGCCATTGATCCAGGGCAAGTATGTGTTGGTTCGGACAGACAACATGGCAATGGTGGCATACATCAACCACCAAGGCGGCTTACGCTCGCGTTGCATCACCCGCCGTCTCCTCCTCTGGAGTCAGCAGCACATCAAGTTGCTATGAGCCACTCACATCCCGGGCGACAGCAACACCGCAGCGGACGCGCTGTCACGACAGGTTACCTTCAGGGGAGAGTGGAGACTCCACCCCCAGGTGGTCCAGCTGATTTGGAGTTGATTCAGTCGAGCACAGGTAGACCTGTTTGCTTCCCGGGAATCCTCCCACTGCCCACTTTGGTACGCCTTGACCAAGGTACCCCTTGGTATAGACGCACTGGCACACAGCTGGCCCCCTGGACAATGCAAATATGCATTTCCCCCAGTGAGCCTACTTGCACAGACCCTGTGCAAGGTCAGGGAGGACGAGGAGCAGGTCGTCGTGGTAGCACCCTTCTGGCCCACCCAGACGTGGTTCTGACCTCACGCTCCTCTCGACAGCCCCACCCCCCGGTGAATTCCCCTGAGGAAGGACCTTCTTTCTCAGGGACAGGGCACCATCTGGCACCCACGACCAGACCTCTGGAACCTCCATGTCTGGCCCCTGGATGGAAAGTGGAAGACCTAAGTGGCCTACCACCCGCGGTGGTATACACAATCACTCAGGCTAGGGCTCCCTCTACGAGGCACCTATATGCCTTGAAGTGGTGTCTGTTCGCTAAGTGGTGTTCTTCCCGATGCGAAGACCCCCAGAGATGCGCAGTCAGATCAGTGCTTTCCTTCCTGCAGGAGGGCTTGGAGGGGCGGCTGTCACCCTCCACCTTGAAGGTGTATGTAGCCGCTATTTCGGCACATCACGATGCAGTGGATGGTAAGTATTTGGGGAAGCACGACTTGATCATCAGGTTCCTGAGAGGCGCTAGGAGGTTGAACCACCCCAGACGTGCCTCATTCCCTCATGGGATCACTCTGTAGTCCTTCGGGACTACGGGGAGCTCCCTTCGAGCCGTTGGAGTCAGCCAAGCTAAAGGCACTCTCTCTGAAGACTGCCCTCCTGACTGCGCTCACTTCCATCAAGAGGGTAGGGGACCTGCAGGCATTCTCTGTCAGCGAAACGTGCCTGGAGTTCAGTCCCGGATACACTCACGTGATCCTGAGACCCCGACCGGGCTATGTGCCCAAGGTTCCCATGACCCCATTTAGGGATCAGGTGGTGAACCTGCAAGCGCTGCCCCAGGAGGAGGCAGACCCAGCCTTGGCGTTGCTGTGTCCGGTGTGCGCTTTACGCATCTATTTGGATTGCACGCAGAGCTTTAGAAGCTCCGAGCAGCTCTTTGTCTGCTTTGGCGGACAGCGGAAAGGAAGCGCTGTCTCCAAACAGAGGATTGCCCACTGGGTCATTGACGCCATCGTGATGGCATATCACGCCCAGCACGTGCCGCCCCCCACGGGGCTACGAGCCCATTCTACCAGGAGTGTGGCGGCCTCCTGGGCCCTGACCAGTGGCGCCTCTCTAGCAGACATCTGCAGAGCAGTGGGCTGGGCAACACCCAACACCTTTGTGAGGTTCTACAATCTCCAGGTTGAGCCGGTTTTGTCCCGTGTTTTGTCAGGTATGAACAGGTAAGTTCCGGGACAGCTGGCTGGGTGTACCGCTTGCGCATAGCGCCTTTCCCTCCTTTGAGGTGAAGATGTGCGCTGTTGACTCCCAGTAGTGTTCACAAAGTGGTGATCCCTGGATGACTTTCCTCCTTAGCCTTGTGGCAGACGAGTTCGCGGAGAAACTCACTGCCGGCCCAGTACATGTGCTAACTAAGTCCTGTACTGGGGTAGGTGCTCCACATGTGCTGGTTCCCCATAGGTGGCCCCATGTGATGTATATGTGCCGCTAAATTGTTTCCCTGTTGGTAAACTGCATCTTCCTTGGGCAGTGGTTCCTCTGCCCCCAGTCGCCGTGTTTGTAGAGTTCCTCCCCTCTCGGGTAGGACCTACCATGGGACTTCTCCACATGACATACTTCCGACAAGACTCAGTAAGACCATGTGACATATTTCCACTCAAAATACCCCCCCCACCCCCACCCCCCGGGGTGTGGCGGGGTGTGGTCTCCGCGGTGTCTTCCCCTTGGGAGGGACACCCCCCCACCGATGTAGACACTTATGGCCCCAGTCGGTAAACAAATTCCACTCTTTTTGGAGAGAAAAGAGGCCACAATGGGCTTGCCTGTCACTATTTTTTTGGGCAGCCGACTTGTTCTTATGAGCGTCGGGGGAGGTTACGTGATGGCCTGGTGCGCTGGCTACGAGGCACACAGCGGTCTGCCCGTCTCGCACCGCCAGTCCATGTAACACAGTTCAGCTAGTTGTGGTGTTTTGTATAGGGATCGCTAGTGTCACTACATCGACACAACGTCGAGTGAGTGACAGATAGGGAACTTCCTGGTTACTTTCGTAACCTCCGTTCCCTGATGGAGGGAACGAGATGTTGTGTCCCTCTTGCCACAACGCTGAACTACCCACTGAAATGGCTTGGACCTTGTCTCGGCTCCTCAGCACAAAACTTGAATGAGTGGTTGCATACCAGCTCCTTTTATACCCGTATGTCCAGGGGAGTGGCATGCAAATTCCACTCTCCAATTCCCATTGGCCTTTTTGCAAAGATCAGAGGTGTTTAGGGCTCTCAAGAGTGACCCCTAGTGTCACTACATCGACACAAAGTCTTGTTCCCTCCATCAGGGAACAGAGATTACGAAAGTAACCAGGACGTTTTTGAGTTGATTTGGTGCAAAGGCTTGTTCATTTAACTTAAGTATACAAATTGATTCAATGAGAATGTACTAAAACAAGCTCAGATAAATTGATTGAACTCAAAAATTCTAGTAGAATGAGACAAATGATTAAAATCATCATTAAAATCATGTAAACCTAACTACGTAATTAAGGTAATGGATGCTAGGATTTATGTATACTGTACTTAATTAATTTGGGTCAAAACAACAAAAGGAATAACAGTGTAAGATATTACAACCTACTGTCTCATGTGTCTGCATTTTCCTTAATATTTTTCTTCCAGATTTACTTGAAAAGGTAAACCTTGCAATCTGCTGCATGGCTCACCCGTCTATCAGAGATCATCTCATCTTATTTTTGTTGACAATATGAAACTGTACATAGTGTAGAAAAGGCCATTGTTCTGTTAATATATTTTGGCACCGAATAGTTTGTCAAAGGAAGAATTACACTGCCATTTTGTGTAAGAACAGTGCTTGCCAAAGTGAGATTCTCGCTCACTCAGCATCTATGGTCTGATCTGTTCCAGAATCGGGTGGTAAGGCAGAACCCAGGGGAGAGAAACTACCACATCTTTTACGCTTTGCTGGCCGGGGCCAACAAAAGTCAAGATGGTGAACGAATGCACAATACTCATAAACACACATACATTCACACACACTCAAGATGTGTCATGCACTCCTCCATGTATCAACACAAAAAAATGAGTAGTCATAGCCTACCTAAGTATTTGACCTCTGTCTTTTTTTTTAGAGACATATTTTCTGGCAGACCCCCCTGAGTCATTTCACTACCTGAGTCAGTCAGGCTGTGTAAAGGACCACTGTCTTGATGACAAGCAGCTTTTCGACAATGTTATGGTACAAAAGTGTTTTACGTTTATCTGATGAAACATATTATTGAGCTGGTCAAAAAACAAAATAAAGAATTGCATAATGATTCAGTCTCTCTCCCTCTCTGTAGGAGGCTCTGAAAGTCATGGAGTTCACAGAGGAGGAGATCACAGATATGTTCAAACTGTTGTCTGGAGTTCTGCAGCTTGGTAATGTGGAGTTCATGACAGCAGGTGGAGCACAGATCACCACCAAACAGGGTGAGAAATGTCATTCATCATTTAAAATTATGCATTTGTCCCATTTTATTACTCAGTTTCCTCCCTGGGAATCGAACCCGTAACCTTGATGTTGCAATCCATGCTCTAGAATTTGAGCTACAGGAACACAATACTGTGGAATTTTACAAACACTAATGTGTGTATTAATAAATCTCTCTTTCTACATTTCCCGCAGTTGTAACTAATGTGAGTGAGTTGCTGGGTCTGGACTGTTTCCAGCTGTCTGAGGTTCTGACCCAGCGTTCCATGATCCTCAGAGGAGAGGAGATCTGCTCACCACTCACAGTGGAACAGGTACAAACCCATAATTTCACATATTTCTGCTTATGCCCACTGTATCAAATAGTGACACGTAAGAAGACACATAGAAAAAATCTTCTTATAGTCTGCTCCTGATCAATCCTGTTTGCTTTTCTTAATTCTGATTGGCAGGCGATAGATTCCCGGGATTCAGTTGCCATGGCGCTATACTCTCAGTGTTTCTCGTGGATCATCATGAGAATTAATCAGAAGATAAAGGGCAAAGACAACTTCAAATCCATTGGAATCCTCGACATCTTTGGCTTTGAGAACTTTGAGGTGTGAGGCCCCTCCACTACATACACCACACAAATCACATGCATATTTACACATATAGACCCCGTATAGTCCTGGTATTAAGATGCGTCTCGGTTGATCTGATCACATGTGGTCAGGCGAGACACATCGCTGTTTACTCCTGGTCAATAAATGCATCTCCTATGACCACTTGTGTTCAGATTTGGATGGTAGATTCTCTGTTTCATGACAACATACATCAGTCACTATGTCAGTGTGTTTCTGCATGATATTAAAGTACAACAAAGTCAGAAAAGACAAAGAAAGTGCAAAAAATGGCAGGTGTGTTTCTCACAGATGTGGATAAAATTTAATCTAAGCACAAACGCAACATGTCTAGCAGAATTATCCATTATTTTAGTGGAAAATTTGCGATCGGATGTTTATTTCCTTTTAAAGACACTCCCAAAATGTCCCCAAGTTTAAACTCTTGTTTTAACACTGCTGGTACGCATACAGGATGGATTAGCATTTACACCTCAAATACGATGTGACCACATTTGTATGTGGTTTCTATGATCCGATCACAAAACATTTTAGACCCCGTTTAGACCTATATTTAGCGTTGATCACATTTGATCGATCACCCGAAATGCAACTTAATACCAGGTGTAAACAGGGTCATAGACACACACACAATTTTTATTGAAATCTAACCCAAAGACTGTGTGTTCTGAAGGTGAACCGTTTTGAGCAGTTCAACATTAATTATGCCAATGAGAAACTGCAAGAATATTTCAACAAGCACATTTTCTCTCTAGAACAACTGGAGTACAACAGGTAAAGTCTGATAACATGTTATAGCAATTTTAAATGATGGTTGCATGCTATAACATGATTATTAACATGTTATAACCTAATTCAGGCTGCTAATACATCTATTCTTACAAATTATTGTATCTTTTATGTCCTAAAACATTTCAAAATCAGCTGTAAAGCTAATTTAAACCTTTGAAAATGTTTTTGTTAAGCTTTAATAAACTGTGCAAAACTGATGGACTGTTTCTTACAGGGAAGCCATTCACTGGGAAGCCATTGACTGGATGGACAATGCAGAATGTCTGGATCTGATAGAGAAGGTAAACAAATCATGGTCATCATTAGGCAACTTTTCAGTTTTATTTATCCTGACCATATTCTTTTAGATTGTTTTTGTTTGTCTCAGTCACTAATACCTTCATTCATTCGTTCAAAGTTCAGTTTGGTTATTCCACTTGTCTCAGATATGTATTGGTTAACATGTTTTATTTTATGATGTGTTTGTGCAGAAACTGGGCATGTTAGCTCTGGTTAACGAGGAGAGCCGATTTCCCAAAGGAACTGATTTCACCCTACTAGAAAAACTACACAGCAGACACTCTGTGAGTTAAATCCTCATCTTACATAATACATTTGACCCAGTCGTTCACCAGTGCTTTTAGCATGATAACATAAATTTGCTCTATTAAAACAAATATATTTTCATTTCTCCATAGACCAATCCCTACTATGTGAAACCCAGACTGGCGGACCATCAGTTTGGTATAAAACACTATGCTGGAGAGGTAGGTGAATGTGTGTTTGTGTATTTTTTGGTGGCTTGACAACTGCTACATCCATCCATCCATCCATCCCTCCCTCTTATTTTTCTAGTTCACCTTTTTATCTTTATCTTTTGTCTCTTTGTAGGTTTTATATGATGTGAGAGGGATTTTAGAAAAGAACAGAGACACATTTAGAGATGATATCCTGAACATGCTAAAGGATAGTAGGTAAGACATAGACACTTACACAAACACAACATACTGAGGCTTTTATACTTTTGTGTACATTGCACCCGCCCCCCTCCCCTTCCCACACACACTCACATTGCATTCTCAGTTAACCTGTGAGTTATTGTGTGCGTGTATGTGTGTATGTGTGTGTGTGTGTGTGTGTGTGTGTGTGTGTGTGTGTGTGCGCGTGTGTGTGTTTGTGTGCAGACTGGATTTCATCTACGACCTGTTTGAGCAAGTGAGCAGCAGGAATAATGAGGAGACTCTGAAGATGGGCACAGCGAGAAAAAAGCCCACTGTCAGCTCTCAGTTCAGAGTGAGTTACAACTCCCTTCACAAGACTTTTAATTCAAGTAGTACACCAAGACTACAGAATAATACAGAATTTTTCAAGCACCAGGATCAATTCATAAATTCAAAATTAATAATTTTTTATTTGTATTGGGACTAAATTCTCAGACAACAAAGCTGTGTTCTGTCCTGACCATTAATTTCCAAAATAATAACTTCAGATTTCTCAATGATTTAAGACATTTAATTGGTTGTGTCTCTCCTGTTACTCAGGACTCTCTTCATTCGCTAATGGCCACTCTCAGTGTGTCCAACCCCTTCTTTGTGCGTTGCATTAAACCAAACATGGACAAGGTGAGAGCCATCTAATGAACCAATGAGAATGCAAGATGTGATGACATCATCAATTAGATTTCTGTGCTCTTTCAAAACCACTCAATGCTTGTTTAAATTAAATAATGGCATCTTCTTCCTCACACAGGTTTATAAATGCCTTTCACCTATTTTTTTTTTTTTTTTCTCTGTTATAGAATCCCAACAAGTTTGACCCAGAAGTTGTTCTGAATCAGTTGCGTTACTCTGGTATGTTAGAGACAGTGAAGATCCGCAGAGCTGGATTCCCTGTCCGACGCACATTTAAAGACTTCTTTAGCAGGTAAATGCTACACACAGTTGCATGAGTTTTTGTGGACTCATGTTTTTCAGGAGGCATTTATTGTATTTTGTGTGTACATCAGATATAAGATTATCTTGAAGGATAAAGAAAAGGTGGCCATGGCTTCAAATGGAGATGAAAAGAAGAAGAGCACAGATCTACTGACCATCTATGACCACACCAAGAAGGAGTGGCAGCTTGGAAAGACCAAGGTGAGTGACCTTTTTTTTTTGATAACTGTCCTTATGTCTCTTCCCTCTCTTCCTCTATTGGCTCTCTTTTCACTGTTTGAGGTATTAAAGGTAGGCACACATGCATGTGTTATGTCTGATGGCACTGACCTATGATAACCTTTCACCTCTAGGTGTTTCTAAAGGAGCCTCTCGAACAGAAACTGGAGAAGGAGCGAGATGATGTCCGAAGCAAAGCTGGAATGATCATACGAGCCTATCTTCTGAGATATATAGCAAGGTGTGTGTGCATTTCTTGGCTTTTGTACAGAATTACTTGGAAGTTGATTCATTTGCAGCACTTATATTAAATGTATCATTTGCTCAGGTTTCCAGTGATGTCAAACATATTTCTCAAACATACAGTGCATCCGGAAAGTATTCACAGCGCTTCACTTTTTCCACATTTTGTTATGTTACAGCCTTATTCCAAAATGGATTAAATTCATTATTTTCCTCAAAATTCTACAAACAATACCCCATAATGACAATGTGAAAGAAGTTTGTTTGAAATCTTTGCAAATGTATTAAAAATAAAAAACGAAAAAAATAAATAAATCACATGTACATAAGTATTCACAGCCTTTGCCATGACACTCAAATTGAGCTCAAGTGCATCCCACTGATCATCCTTGAGATGTTTCTACAACTTGATTGGAGTCCACCTGTGGTAAATTCAGTTGATTGGACATGATTTGGAAAGGCACACACCTGTCTATATAAGGTCCCACAGTTAACAGTGCATGTCAGAGCACAAACCAAGCCATGAAGTCCAAGGAATTGTCTGTAGACCTCTGAGAAAGGATTGTATTGAGGCACAGATCTGGGGAAGGGTACAGAAAAATGTCTGCAGCATTGAAGGTCCCAATGAGCACAGTGGCCTCCATCATCCGTAAATGGAAGAAGTTTGGAACCACCAGGACTCTTCCTAGAGCTGGCCGCCTGGCCAAACTGAGCGATCGGGGGAGAAGGGCCTTAGTCAGGGAGGTGACCAAGAACCCGATGGTCACTCTGACAGAGCTCCAGCGTTTCTCTGTGGAGAGAGGAGAACCTTCCAGAAGAACAACCGTCTCTGCAGCACTCCACCAATCAGGCCTGTATGGTAGAGTGGCCAGACGGAAGCCACTCCTCAGTAAAAGGCACATGACAGCCCGCCTGGAGTTTGCCAAAAGGCACCTGAAGGACTCTCAGACCATGAGAAACAAAATTCTCTGGTCTGATGAAACAAAGATTGAACTCTTTGGCCTGAATGGCAAGGCATCATGTCTGGAGGAAACCAGGCACCGCTCATCACCTGGCCAATACCATCCCTACAGTGAAGAATGGTGGTGGCAGCATCATGCTGTGGGGATGTTTTTCAGCGGCAGGAACTGGGAGACTAATCAGGAACGAGGGAAAGATGAATGCAGCAATGTACAGAGACATCCATGATGAAAACCTGCTCCAGAGCGCTCTGGACCTCAGACTGAGGCGAAGGTTCATCTTCCAACAGGACAACGACCCTAAGCACACAGCCAAGATAACAAAGGAGTGGCTATGGGACAACTCTGTGAATGTCCTTGAGTGGCCCAGCCGGAGCCCAGACTTTAACCTGATGGAACATCTCTGGAGAGATTTGAAAATGGCTGTGCACCGACGCTCCCCATCCAACCTGATGGAGCTTGAGAGGTCCTGCAAAGAAGAATGGGAGAAACTGCCCCAAAATAGGTGTGCCAAACTTGTAGCATCATACTCAAAAAGACTTGAGGCTGTAATTGGTGCCAAAGGTGCTTCAACAAAGTATTGAGCAAAAGCTGTGAATACTTATGTACATGTGATTTTTTTTTCTTCGTTTTTTATTTTTAATTAATTTGCAAAGATTTCAAACAAACTTCTTTTACGTTGTCATTATGGGGTATTGTTTGTAAAATTTTGAGGAAAATAATGAATTTAATTCATTTTGGAATAAGGCTGTAACATAACAAAATGTGGAAAAAGTGAAGCACTGTGAATACTTTCCGGATGCACTGTAATAGAGATCAGATGTAGTAAATAAATAAATACAATTTAAATACAGCTCCATATACTAAAAGGATATTACCCTCTTTAATTATCTATACATTTTTATTACCTACTATGTCTATAAAAGAGTCACCATTAAGGATTTCCAAGAAGACCTAAAGCTTTCCAAATTGACCAAAACATGTCAAATTTGTTTTTTATAAAATTATCCATTGCTTTTTAAAGTAAGACACAAGGTCATCCCATTTATCCGTTGAGAAACCCCTGGACTTAAGAATATTTCTTTTATTTTACATTTTACAGTTTGTATCTTTACAGTCACTTTACCGGTGGATTTGCAGGGACCCGCTTTTCAATGTTTTTCCACAGAAATAAGGCCTACTCACTAACCGTCCGTCCCTATTCACAATCTATCAAATGTGTGTATCCCCCAGGATATAATCTTATTTAATAGCTAAAGTGAAAAAAATTGTGCTATCAGTTGATTAAAATGTTTAATCGTGATTAATCGCATAATGTTTTGTAGTTAAAGGAATAGTTCACCCAAAAATGAAAATTTGCTGATAATTTACTCACCCTCAGGCCATCCAAGATATATATGACCTTCTTTCTTCATCAGAACAGGATTTAAGATTTTTAGGAAAGTATCCCATATTTTTAACTTCATCCAATGCAAGTGAATGGACACCAACTGTTGACGATCCAAAAAGCATATTTTGGCAGCATCAAAGTAATCCACATGACTCCAGTCAGTTAAGTAATGTCTTCTGAAGTGAATTGATACGTTTGTGTGAAAAACAAATCGCTAATTAAAATGTTTTTAACTTTAAATCGGCGCTTCCGCCAGCTCTCTGTAGCTGTTTGAATTGACCTAACTCTCGCGTGAAGTACGTTCATCTGTGGTAAACAGATTGGAACTTCTGAATTCTCGGGTGAACATGCCAACATGATGACGTCACACGACAGCGACGTGAGGCATTCAGTGTTTACAGGAAGTGATTTTTTTAAAGTTAATAAAGTTTTAATTAGCGATTAGTTCCCTATCTGTCACTCACTCGACGTTGTGTCGATGTAGTGACACTGGGGGTCACTCTTGGGAGCCTGAGACACCTCTGGTCTTTGATAAAAGGCCAATGAAAATTGGCGAGTGGTATTTGCATGCCACTCATACGGGTATAAAAGGAGCTGGTATGCAACCACTCATTCAGATTTTCTCTTCGGAGCCGAACGGTCATGCTCACTGAGCTGAATTCTCACGAATGTTCATTCACCTCTGCTGGATCTGACGGCGCATTTCAGCGGCTTCTTCCTCCTCTGCACTGGTGCGCTGCAGAGAACGCCCCTGGGCGCTTCGGCAGAAAAAAGAGAGTATATTTTCCTGAAAGAGTATATTTCTCTAAAAGAGCGGCACACACGGAACGTCTTTTTAAAGACGCGTCTTTTTAAAGATGCCTTTCCGATTGTGTGTTATTCCTGGTTGCGGTCATTAACTCTCAACTTCAGACGGTCATGATCGCTGTCTTTTGTGTCCGGGCGCGACCCACATGGAGGCAGCGTTCGTGGATGGTTCATGTTCTCACTGCAAGAACATGACCATGACAACGTTGCGGTCGCTGTTTGCTTTCATAAGAAACTGAGGCTCTCCGCCTCAGTCCTTCTACCTACGGGTTTGAGGCCAGCGCGGCTAGCACTGGGGGCGATTTGGGGAACCCAATGGGACCGCCTCCACCGGGTATCCCCCCGTGGACCTCCCATTCCCCAGCACGCTCGTCTGCCCCAATCGGGCTTCCGGATGAGTCCGCCGGCTCATGTCACGGCGAGTTTGACCTCTTGTTTGGAGCCTGCAAAGCTGATGAGCTCTCGAGCGCAGCATCAGAGAGCGGGCTTGTCCAGTCGGACACAGAAGCCTCAGTTGGGCTCCCACCTTCGGGGACGATTGCCCAGTCACAGGCTGATACAGAGATGACGGACATGCTTTCCTGGGCGGCCGCGAGCGTCAGGCTAGAGTGGAACCCTCCGCTCTCCCCTGAAAATCGTGGGAGGCACCTTTTACTGCCCGGTCCGATTTCTCAGTTCCCCTGCCCTCACTACCCTCGATAGCGGGGCGGCCAGGGGCTGTACGGCAATTCCACCAGTGGATAAGGTGCTTGCGGTTCAGAGCATCTCTTTTCTCGGTTTGGAGTTGGACTCATTCGCGCCTCACGAACGAGCACACTCAGTCGGTGAAGGCGTTCAAACAGAAAACAGCGGTTCCACTGAAACTCTTTCAGAGGCTCCTGGGGCATATGGCATCCTCAGCGGTGGCCACCCCGCTCGGGTTGATGCATATGAGACCGCTTCAGCACTGGCTTCAGACTCAAGTCCTGAGATGGGCATGGCACCGCAGGACACATCACGTGGCCATCACGCCGGTCTGTCACCGTCTCTTCAGCCCTTGGACCGACCTCTTGTTTCTATGGGCAGGTGTTCCCCTAGAGCAGGTCTCCAGGCGTGTTGTGGTCATGACAGACGCCTCCAAAATGGGCTGGAGTGCTGTTTGCAATGGGCACGCAGCCGCCGGCTTATGGACAGGCCCGCGGCTGCATTGGCACATCAACTGCCTCGAGTTGCTGGCAATTCTGCTCGCCCTGCGGAGGTTCCGGCCGTTGATCCAGGGCAAGCACGTGTTAGTTCAGACAGACAACACGGCAACGGTAGCATATATCAAAGGTGGTCTGCACTCTCGTTGTATGTCACAACTCGCCCACCATCTCCTCCTCTGGAGTCAGCAGCACTTCAAGTCGCTGCGAGCCACTCACATCCCAGGCAACCTCAACACTGCAGCGGACGCGCTGTCACGGCAGGTTACCCTCAGGTGGTCCAGCTGATTTGGAGTCGAGTCGGACAGGCACAGGTAGACCTGTTTGCCTCCCAAGAATCCTCCCACTGCCCGCTCTGGTACGCCCTGACCGAGGAACCTCTCGGCATAGATGCGCTGGCACACAGCTGGCCTCCTGGCCTACACAAATATGCGTTTCCCCCAGTGAGCCTACTTGCACAGACTCTGTGCAAGGTCAGGGAGGACGAGAAACAGGTCGTCCTGGTAGCACCCTACTAGCCCATCCAGATGTGGTTCTCGGACCTCACGCTCCTCGCGACAGCCCCCCCCGCGGTGGTAGACACGATCACTCAGGCTAGGGACCCCTCTATGAGGCGCCTGTATGCCTTTAAGTGGCATCTGTTCGCTACGTGGTGTTCTTCCCGACAGGAAGACCTGCAGAGATGCGCAGTCGGATCAGTGCTTTCCTTCCTGCAGGAGAGGTTGGAAGGGTGGCTGTCCCCTTCCATCTTGAAGGTGTACGTTGCTGCTATAGCAGCACACCACGACACAGTGGATGGTAAGTCCTTAGGGAAGCACAACCTGATCATCAGGTTCCTGAGAGACGCCAGGAGGCTGAACCCCTCCAGACCACACCTCGTTCCCTCATGGGACCTCTCTGTAGTTCTTCAGGGCCTACAGAGAGCCCCCTTTGAGCCTTTGCAGTCAGCTGAGCTTAAGGCACTCTCCTTGAAGTCTGCCCTCCTGACTGCGCTCACTTCCATCAAGAGGGTAGGAGACCTGCAAGCGTTCTCTGTCAGCAAAACGTGCCTGGAGTTCAGTCTGGGCTACTCTCATGTGATCTTGAGACCCCGACCGGGCTATGTGCCCAAAGTTCCCACGACCCCTTTTAGGGACCAGGTGGTGAACCTGCGAGCGCTGCCCCAGGAGGAGGCAGACCCAGCCCTGTCATTGCTGTGTCCAGCGCGCGCTTTACACATCTATTTGGATCGCACGCAGAGCTTTAGGATCTCTGAGCAGCTCTTTGTCTGCTTTGGTGCACAGCGGAAAGAAAGCTCTGTCTCCAAGCAGAGGATTGCCCACTGGCTCATTGACGCCATAGCTATGGCATATCACGCCCAGAACATGCCACCCCCGGTAGGGCTACGAGCCCATTCTACCAGGGGTGTAGCGGCCTCCTGGGCCCTGGCCAGGGGTGCCTCTCTAACAGACATTTGCAGAGCAGCATGCTGGGCAACACCCAACTCCTTTGCAAGGTTCTACAACCTCCGGGTGGAACCGGTTTCGTCCCAGGTAGTGGCACGCAATACAAGCGGATAAGCCTGGGATAGCCGGCCGGGTGCATCGCTTGCAAATAGCGCCTTTCACCTCCTCTGAGCTACCTGCTGAAATGGCCAGACCTTGTCTCGGCTCCTCAGCATAAAACCTGAATGAGTGGTTGCATATCAGCTCCTTTTATACCCGTATGTCCAGGGGAGTGGCATGCAAATACCACTCGGCAATTTTTATTGGCCTTTTATCAAAGACCAGAGGTGTCTCGGGCTCCAAAGAGTGACCCCCAGTGTCACTACATTGACACAACGTCTCGTTTCCCTCCATCAGGGAACAGAGGTTACGCAAGTAATCATGACGTTTTTAACACAAATGTATCGATTTACTTCAGAAGACTTTACTTGATCGGCGGGAGTCATGTGGATTACTTTGATACTGACTAAGTGTGCTTTTTGGACCGTCAAAAATTGGTGTCCATTCACTTGCATTGGATGAAGCTGAAAAAACCTGGGATACTTTCCAAAAAATCTTAAATCCTATTCTGATGAAGAAAGAAGGTCATATACATCTTTGATGGCCTGAGGGTGAGTAAATTATCACCAAAGTTTCATTTTTGGGTGAATTATTCCTTATAATTGCGATTAATCGCAGATTTTGAAAGTGCTCTAAATATACGTTGTTTCCTGTCAAACTGCATTTATTTCCTTCTTAGGAAAGAAAACTAAACAATATGTGACAATATAATGCTTTATTAACATTTTCCAAACAAAGCCTTCCACAGTATAAAGATAAAAATGCACTAAAATAGCAACAATTCAAGTAACATTGGGAAAAGTTTAAAGTCTAAGTGGGAGTTTGACTAATTGAAAGAACTAGTCTCCCCATAGGTTGCATATTCATTGCAATGGGCATTAAATCTCTTAAACTCTCGTCCTCCACAATATTAGTCACCCAGCAGACTGTGGCTATCCGCTTTGTTACAGCAATCGTGAAGCTGCGTTGATGATTTGTGCCAGGGCGTCTGCGCCACTTTGAACTCTGCAAAGCGCTTGCAGACAAAAACGTTTCATGCATTTTGTTGATATTTAATACTTGGTGTGCTACTGTGGTAATTAAAATGTGCCTTACAGAGGCTGAAAAATACTTGATTTCTGTCACAAGTTCCATGTAGGCTTGTTTTGTACAACAAATAGCATTAAGAGCATTTCCCTATCACTTTATCACTGACACTGAATCACTGCTGTGTGTATTTGTGGTGTGTCTGTCAGTTTAATGACTCCAGGTGGACACATCGCAAAGGTTTTGCCCTTCCAACCAGTGTTCATGCTGGTTTATGCTGTGTAAACTGTAAATGCGTTAAACATGATTTAGAAAATTTAACACACTAATCTTTTTTAATTAATCTCATGTGTTAACGTGTTAATTTTGACAGCTCTTGAAAAAAAAATATATATTTCAGTAATTATATTTGTTTTGGTTCTTTACTCTCATTAAGTAGGCTTAAAGTGACTAAAATGCCTGGGCAGTTCTGCAGAGATTAGATTTTCTTTCATGTCACTCTCAGAGAATACTTATAACCAGTGCTGCCAGCATATTCAAGGAAAGACAACAAGATGGCTTCTGAGGGCAAAACTAAAATGTTGTGTATGTATGACTGCCTAATCTCTGAATGTTAATTCTCAGTTTGACATGCCACAAACAATCAATATGAGATCTTTAGATTTTAGTTTTTTGTGCCAACTGTCTATTAGCTTTCGACTACTGTCCTCTGCCAAAGGCAGCTAAATAGCTTTTTCTAAGGGAGCATGAACTATATCCCCACCACAGAAAGAACTTCAAGAAGGCTCTGGCCAGCATTGTTACCATCCAGAAGAACTACCGTGCTCATCTCTATAAACAATGGTATCTACGAAAACGTTCAGCTGTGCTGGTCCTCCAAAAACACAGGCGAGGGCAAGTGGTTCGAGGAATCTGCCGCAAACTAAGAGAGCAAAAGCGGAAGAAAGAGGAGGAGGAGAGAAGAATGAAAGAAGAGGTGGGGAAGATGACAGAGGGAGAGCAAAACAAGAAAGACGAAGAGGAAAAGGAAGGAGAGAAAGAGGTGAGTGACTTTACAGGGATAGGTCACCAAAATGTAAAAATCCTGTCATTACTCACCCACTTGTTGTTCCAAACCCATATGACAGTATTTCCTCTGTGGAACACAAAATGAGATTGTTAGCCTCAGTCACCATTCACAAGGGACTCACACAGGATTCCTAATGTTTGTTTTTTATCTAATGTCTCTCTTCTCTCTCCTCTGTCTTCCTCCATCTCTCTCCCTCAGTCTCCACGGTCTGCTGAGGAGAGACGTCAGATGGAGGAGATCCTGCGTTTGGAACGAGAGATCGAGCGTCTTCAGAAGCAGAGAGAGGACGGAGTGTCCATGCTGTGTGAGAGCTCCAAACAGGAACTCCGTTTACGCCGCGATGCTGAGATCCTGCGTCAGAAAAAACAGGCATCTCGCGCCGCCACTGAGTTCCTCGACCTGCTTGACACCGGAGGCCCAGAAGTCATCCCTGGTGATCCTAAGCAATCCACTTCCAGACCGACAACCACCACCACCACCGAGGAAGAGGTAGACGAAGGCTTCCACGCAGATGAAGAGTGCATACCACTTCAAGAGTTCCCTCCTCCTGCAGAAGGCCCTGTAGATCAGGAGATCCTTGCCACACTGCCTCCTCCACCACCTGCTTTTGCCGAAGGCATGGTGGCCTCGTCCGCACCCAACGCTCCATCTGGGGCTCCTCCGCCACCTCCTCCTCCACCTCCTCCCCCTCTCCCTGGTGAAACCAAAAAGGAAGATGGAAAGCCAGAGGAAGCTAAATCAGCTACAGAGATTGATGGGAACAAAGGAGAGGACGTGGAATGCACCACCAGGCTGACCACAGTGGAGTCTCTGCCAGACACAGAGGAGCCCATCTACAGTGTTCCAGGGGACGGTGAGTCAGACTATGACCAGGATGACCTGGAGGATGGACAGAGCAGTACTGCAGCAACGGACGTAGAACATGCGCGCAAGTCTACCTGCACCAACGCAAGCCAGGAGTCCTACAACCGTAGCTCAGATTCAGTGAGTTACATACAAAATACATGCACACACACGTGTCTTCGAGGAATAGTTCACTCACAAATGAAAATTCTTTCATTAGTTACTCACCCTCATGTCGTTCCAATCCCATGTGACTTTTTTATTTCTTCTGCAGAGTACAAATGGACACACTGTAAAAAGTGGTGACCTTAAGGAGCTATTTCTACCTGTTCTAACCCTTAAAATATATACAGTATTTTATTTTTTTTATTTTTTTAGGTATGAATCAGATGAATCAGGTTGATTCAGTAATGTTTTTTTTGTATTATTTTTGTATTTATTTATTTTTATTAATTTTATCCCCTTTTCTCCCCAATTTGGCATGCCCAGTTCTCACTACTTACTAGGTCCTCGTGGTGGCGTGGTTACTCACCTCAATCTGGGTGGCGGAGGACAAGTCTCAGTTGCCTTCACTTCTGAGATAGTCAATCTGTGCATCTTATCACGTGGATCGCTGTGCATGACACCACGGAGGCTCACAGCATGTGGAGGCTCATGCTATTCTCCGCGATCCACGCACAACTTACCACACACCCTATTGAGAGCAAGAACCACTAATCGCGACCACGAGGAGGTTACCCCATGTGACTCTACCCTCCCTAGCAACCGGGCCAATTTGGTTGCTTAGGAGACATGGCTGGAGTCACTCAGCACACCCTGGATTCGAACTCATGACTTCAAGGGTGGTAGTCAGTGTCAATAATCACTGAGCTACCCAGGCCCCTGATTAAGTAATGTTAAATAAAATATTTGACTTGAACAGAACCAGTTAATTTAGATATTACTACATGAAGCACATATTTAGGTTTAAGTTTTTTCAGTGTATATTTCAAAGAATGTCACGATTGCTGATTTTAATACAATGGTTGTTTATAGTGACTCACTTTAAAGCTTAAAAAATGCACCCAAAAGTGTCATAAAAGTAGTAGACTTGTGCATCATATTCATAAGTCTTCTGAAGCCAAACAACCACCTTGTATGATGAACAGATCAAAATGTAAGTCATTATTCATTTTCAAATTAAATCAAATAATGTATCAACTCCTGTATATAGAGTACAAATCAAATATACTGACATGTCAATAACATAAAAATTCATATTTATATTAGAGCTGTCAGAATTAACGCATTAATGCATAAGATTAATTCAAAAATTTTAAAGCGTAATTTTTTCTTAATCACGATTAATGGATTTACTGTTAATACAGCATAAACCAGCATAAACTATTAACTTATTGGAAGGACAGAACCTTTGTAATGTGTCTGCCCTGAGTCGCTAAACTGACACATGCTTCACAACACACACACACAACTGTGCCATGTCAGAGATAAATTGAAGAAAAGACCTATTAGCACTCTAGCCCAGATGGGACTTGTTATAGAAATCAAGTATATTTCAGCCTATGTAAGGCACATTTTAATCATCACAGAAGAAAGTCAAGTCTTAACTATCACCAGTGTCTGCACTTAACTATGTCTGCAAGCGCTTTTCATGTAGAGTTTATTCTGCCGTTGACGCCCTGACGCAAATCATAAATGTATCACATTTAAATCACATTTGCTGTAACAGTGGATAGCCACAGTCTAATGGCAGATTAATATTGTAAAGAAGGAGAGTTTAAGAGATTTAATGCCCATTGCAATGAAAATGCAACCTATGGGGAAACTAGTTCTTTCAATTAGTCAAACTCACACTTAGACTTTGGGGAACGTTTAATGTTACTTGAATTGGTGCTATTTTAGTGAATGTTTATACTGTGGAAGGCTTTGTTTGGAAAATTTTAATAAAGCATTATATTGTTACATTTGCACCAGCTCGACTGACAGCACTAATATATGTATCAGTTTTTTCTTTTTAATAAATTTGAAAAGTTATCAGAAATCTGGTTTTTGCTTTGTCATTATGGGGTATGGAGTGTAGCTTGATGTGAAAAAATAAAATAATTTAAAGCATTTTAGCATAAGGCTGCAACATAACAAAATGTGGAAAAAATGAAGGGGTCTGAATACTTTCTGAATGCACTATATATATATATATATATATATATATATATATATATATATATATATTAAGGCTGTCAAATGATTAAAATATTTAATTGCGATTAATCGCATAATTTTTTTTTTTGTTAATCGCAATATCTTTATAAACATGAGTGGACAAAATATGCTTCATCCAGATGTATTTTTCAGTCATCCACACAAAACCCACCAACAGAGCTGAACAACAGAAAATGAACACAACACAACTCAATTCAAATTATGTACAAAATATTAGTTGTAAGTGTATTATGACAGGATTTGTTCGCTTTTTTTTATAGATTTTTGACAGACATAATCTTTCCAGGAGCACAGTGGAATTAAATAGCTCTGGTCATGTGACTATTTGCACCAATTATGCAAAAAAAGTCAGGACTCTGTGAAAAATACATAAAAAACTCCTTTTAGACCCCGGTCACAGTTGTAACCAGATTACCTGCAGGGTTCCAGCAATGTCTTCAACTTCTGCATTGGCTAGTGCACTATCAAACACACATGCTGTGACAGAAACTTGGAGACATCAGCAGGGTTTCCATTATCCAGTAATCAGTACCGCCGCTCCCTATACGCATATTACACAGTTTGCGTAGGGCACCGACTCCCTAGGGGGGCACCAGAAACTTCACCGGCTGCCTTTATTGGCATGTTATATGTTATTCAAGAACCCGGTAGCAGTCGCAGAACATAGACGATCGCCTCGCGCTCACACTTTCACTTCGCACCGCGCCTCGCAACTTTCATACCGTGCCTCACAGTGCAAGGTAGATGTTCAAATGGTAGCTGTCTTGCCGCTGCAATCATGTTATAAAGTTCCGAGCTCTATCTGTGCTTTGCGGGCATGTTCTACTGCTGTGATACATTGATAAAATGCTTGGCGCAGGTATCAGCATAATGTCTCCCACGATCTGTTTCCTGACGGTCAATGCATGTGACATTAGCAGCGTTTGCGCAAATTGACTCGCTTCTCATGAACTACGGTTTATTAAAAGGGTCATATTACGCGTTAACGGCGTTTAAAAAAATGAGTGCCGTTAACCAATTTTTCCGTTAACACGTTATTAGCATGTTAACTTCGACAGCACTAATATATATATATATATATATATATATATATATATATATATATATATATATAGTACTGTACAAAAGTTTTAGGCACTTGGGAAAAATGTTGCATGGTGAGGATGTCTTCAAAAGTAATGCCATAAATTGTTATCATTTATCAATTAACGTCATACAAATTCCAGTAAACATAAAAAAGCTAAATCAATATTTGATGGGACCACCTTTGCCTTCAAAACAGCACCAATTCTCATAGGTACACCTGGACACAGTTTTTCTTGGTTGTTTGTAGATAGGATGTTCCAAGCTTCTTGGAGAATTCGCCACAGTTCTTCTATCTATTTCGGCTGTCGCAATTGCTTCTATCTCTTCTTGTAATCCCAGACTGACTCAATATTCAGTGGGGGGCTCTGTGGGGACCATGCCATCTGTTGCAGGGCTCCCTGTTCTTCAATTCTATTCTATTTGCAAAAGAAATGTTTGGGAGTCTAAAATGTATATTTCCTATTGATACACTAAAGCTGAAAATATAAATAACCTATATAAATATATACTGCCTGGTCAAAAAAAGTCGTATACTCTAATATTTTGTTGGACCGCCTTTAGCTTTGATTATGGCGCACATTCATCGTGGAATTGTTTCGACAACTTTATGCAACTTCACAGCATTTATTTCCGTCCAGAGTTGTATTAATTTTTGGCCGAGATCATGTATTGAGGACAGGAGAGTCAAACCACTCTTCTCCAGCACATCCCAAAGACTTTCACTTGTGTCAAGGTCAGGACTCTATGGTGGCCAATTCATGTGTGAAAATCATTCCTCATGCTCCCTGAACCACTCTTTCACAATTTGAACCCGATGAATCTGGGCATTTTCGTCCTGGAATATGCCCGTGCCGTCAGGGAAGAAAAAATCCATTGATGGGATATCCTGGTCATTCATTCAGGTAGTCAGCTGACTTCATTTTATTGCCTCATAACATTGCTGAGCGTAGACCTGACCAATTGAAGCAACCCCAGATCATAACACTGCCTCCAGAGGCTTGTACAGTGGGCACTATGCATGACAGGTGTATCGCTTCATGCGCTTCCCTTATGCTGACGTGCCCATCACTTTGGAATAGGGTAAATCTGGACTCATCAGACCACATGACTTTATTCCATTGCTCCACAGCCCAGTCTTTATGCTCCCTTGCAAACTGAAGCCTCACTAACATGTGGCTTTCTTGTGGCTACACAGCTGTTTAGTCCCAATCCTGTAAGTTTTTGTTGCACTGTGCGTGTGGAAATGCTCTTACTTTCACCGTTAAACACAGCCGTGAGTTCTACTGTCGATATTTTACGATTTTATTTCACCAAGCGTTTTAGTAATCTCCGATCATGATCATTCAAGATTTTTTCCGACCACATTTCTTCCATAAAGCTGACAGTTCACCACTATCCTTCCAGGTTTTAATAATGCGTTGGACAGTTCTTAACCTAATTCCAGTGATTTCAGCAATCTCCTTAGTTGTTTTCTTTGCTTGATGCAGGCCAATAATTTGCCCCTTCTGAAACACAGTAACATATTTTCCATGACCACGGGATACGTCTTCCGACAAGGTTGTTTAAGAAATGAGAAGCTACATACTGCGTCAGTTAAGGTTAAAAGAATTGTTGCCAGCTGAAACATATTAATCACTGCAATAATGATCCAATCATAGGCTCTTAAGTATCTGCTTGTTTAAATCCAAACGGCAACTTTTTTTGGCCAGGCCGTGTATATATCCAATGAGGTTTGATATTATTGTTGTTTCATTATATTTGATTTGGGCTCTAAATAAATTAGTTGATCAGTGTTAATGATATTTAATTTAACGTATATGTTAACATGTTAACCCTCAACAGCTCTAATGATAATATACAGGTGCATCTCAATAAATTAGAATGTCGTGGAAAAGTTCATTTATTTCAGTAATTCAACTCAAATTGTGAAACTCGTGTATTAAATGAATTCAATGATAAATTCAATGTGAACAGCCAGCTTCTTTGGCAATGAATGTTTGTGGCTTACCCTCCTTGTGAAGGGTGTCAATGATTGTCTTCTGGACAACTGTCAGATCAGCAGTCTTCCCCATGATTGTGTAGCCTAGTGAACCAAACTGAGAGACCATTTTGAAGGCTCAGGAAACCTTTGCAGGTGTTTTGAGTTGATTAGCTGATTGGCATGTCACTATATTCTAATTTGTTGAGATAGTGAATTGGTGGGTTTTTGTTAAATGTGAGCCAAAATCATCACAATTAAAAGAACCAAAGACTTAAACTACTTCAGTCTGTGTGCATTGAATTTATTTAATACACGAGTTTCACAATTTGAGTTGAATTACTGAAATAAATGAACTTTTCCACGACATTCTAATTTATTGAGATGCACCTGTACACACTACCACAAACATTTACAGAATCACACCCTCTGACAAACATATGCACACACACATGTTCATAAACATGTATGCACACTGTTTGATCATCCTATCTGTTTCTTTTACTCAGTATGCAGAGAGTGACGATGAACACGATGGGTACGTGGACACAGATGAGGAGGTGTCCAATGGTAGAGTCAGCATCTTAAATGGGAATGGACCTCCATATTTCCACAGTTACCTTTATATGAAGGGTAAGAAATCAAATAATGAAATGATCATCATAATTACACTTAATTAACTCCCCAAGTTTACAAAAGTTTGTTCGAAAGTCTCTCTGATCCAATACAGCAAAACATCTTAGGATTTTAGGTATTGCTATGATTGTTACGACTATCAAAAGAAAAATGTATTGTAATATGCTTGATGTACAAAATCAAATTTGCCAAATGTGGGCGAACTCACTAAACAGTTGCGCCACTTTTCCGTGTAGTATTTCAGCGCAAAAAGCAGCGTCTTACTGTATATTTACTAACCACCCACAATCTAGTGTAAGCAGGTGCAGTTAGCGCTGAAACAGCACTGCGTTGACAAGTCATTGTCATTCCTTTCCATGCAAACATGCCTCCTTTCGCTTCATTCACAAAAACTGCCCACCGCAATCTACATCGCGCTACTGGCGCCAGATGAAAGCAGGCAGAAGATGTTTGTGTACATTTTCTTTTGATCATGGCAGTTGTAATTCATTAAATTATGATGATGGAGAAGAGTGTAATAACCTGACAGATATATTAAGATGTGAAGTGTTTTCGAGATCACTTTCGTCATGTTAGTATAGTGGAGTGATGCTGTCCACTTTTGGCAAAGTGTGTCAAATTGTGGTGCTCAGCTGTATCCTCCGCAATAGATGAAATTACGCTTCCGGGTTCTTTCGAGCAGCAGATTTCAATGGTGGAAATAGGCAGCGCTGCAGTTTTAATAATATTTAAGCTTTATTGAGTGTAATAATGTCTGTTAATGTTAAGTTCTTATAAAGGAATATCTATAGTTTACAGTGAGGAAATTATGTGGGTTATTTTCTGAAATATTAGCAAAACAAGTTTAAACTTGGTTCAATGAGCCTATGTGATTATGTCATGTAACAGGTTGTTGAATACACATCCTCATGTTTAACACACTTCTGAAGCCTTAGAATTTGGGTATTTAAAAATTAAAACTACCATCAGACATACAATATATGTCTTAACTGCTTAAATTATTAACCCAAATAACAAATAATAATATTTTACTTCAATATGATAATATTCCATATCAAAACTTAATAACAGCCTTTTTTGATTGAACTGTATGATTTAAAATATATGCAAACACAGCATTTTAGCAGAATGACATTATTTTTATTCACTTATCCTTTCACAAACATTAGTCCATGCGCTGTGGTAAAGACAGGTCCCGTTCCTCCCGTTATATCGTATATAGTGGTCTTGATTATCGTTAGATCATATTTGACCTCGTATCTGTTACAGCGACAGCGCTTTGGGAGTTTGCACGATTTCTTCATAAAAAAAGTTCATATCCACCAACAGCTGCTAATAGAGCAGACGTGACAATAATGACGGTGATCCGTGAAATATCATCATTTATGTAAAATCCTGAGTTTTCCTAGATGCAGCGATCTGGTGGAAATTTAAAGAAGCCCTAATCTCCAATAATCTGTGGGAAACGGGGTGTTTCAACCCCAGAAACAGTACTTTTTGGACACTTTCAGCGTAATTTGAGCGAAGCGCCCATAGACAGCAGTTCTTTTCTGGGCAACCAAAAGAACCCAGAAGGGGTGGGGTAGAGTGTTTGTTTGTAAACAGTAATTTCATCTATATCCTAGCTCAGAACCTGCCCTGATCAGCACTGATTTTTTGGCTGCGTTTGTGCCGTTGCCTGATCTGCATAATTCCTTTTGTGCAGACATCATGTGCAAATAACTGCCACTTTTACAGGGTACAATTCATTCTAAGTGAATTCCACCTTGTGTCATTTATTACAACAACAAAAAAGGAAACCAATATAAGTCATAAAACTCATGATCAAAAAATTCAGAATTAGAGAAAATAAATCTGTTTCTTCCACAAAATAAAAGTAATTCAGTCCATCACTCTAAGCCCTCCCCTCAGCCCTTTACTTGTTTCCAGGCAACCAAAAACCAATCACAGCACTTGTAACAAAAGACATACAGAACATGAATTTAATGATAGTATAACACTTTATTTGTACATTAAAATGTTCTTATTCATTTCACAGCGGGGTTAATGATTCCATGGCGCAGGCGTTGGTGTGTTCTTAAGGATGAAACCTTCATGTGGTTTCGCTCCAAGCAGGAGTCATTAAAGTCAGGCTGGCTGTATAAGAAGGGTGGGGGTCTGTCCACACTCTCCCGCAGGAATTGGAAGATGCGCTGGTTCGTCCTACGTGACTCTAAACTCATGTATTTTGAGAATGACAGCGAGGAGAAGCTAAAAGGGACCATCGACATCTGCACAGCCAAGTAAGAATTAGTGGAATAGTAGACAGTGTAATCAATTAATGTTGTTTGTTGTGCTGTTGTATTTAAATTGTTGCATCAGGGGTTCTTTGCCTTATTTGGTATGCAAACCATTTTTAGAAGCCAACTTGTGGGTCTGGTGGGACTTTCCAATAATCCCAGACTTTATGTAAAGCAAAGACTTATAATAAAATCAGGGGACACAAAGAGAAATTGTTTTCTGATCTGTTTCCAGGGAGATTGTGGATAATCATGAGAAGGAGAATGCTCTGAACATCGTGACAGATGAGAGAACGTACCAG
Source organism: Myxocyprinus asiaticus (assembly GCF_019703515.2). Classification (NCBI taxonomy): domain Eukaryota; kingdom Metazoa; phylum Chordata; class Actinopteri; order Cypriniformes; family Catostomidae; genus Myxocyprinus; species Myxocyprinus asiaticus. Next base: position 43,414,816 of record NC_059352.1, on the reverse strand, counting down.
GTGTTTGCCGAGTCACCAGAGGATGCCAGGTATGCTCACATCATTATCTTCGTCTCTTTTTTTCATATTATCACCAAATTGCTCTCACTCACGGTTTGCTCTCTTGACTTTGTTTGTCCTCAATTTCCCAGTGGTTGGTTTAATGTGTTGAGTCGGGTCCACATTGCCTCACCAGATCAGCTGTTGGAGATGTCTCATGAGCAGGCCAACCCAAAGAATGCTGTGGTTAGCGTCATTACACATTTCCTCTTGCATGCCATAGTTGCGCAGAAAACCTTTCAATTTCAACAAATGTTCATCTGGTTTTTTTCTCTCTCTCAGGGCACATTGGATGTTGGATTGATTGACTCAGTATGTGCCTCAGACAATCCTGACAGGTGAGTGTTGCCTTTGTTACAGAATTACATCTAAAACACAAGCCGTTAAATTACATTTCTTAAAATTTCTTTGTAGTTTGGGTTTGTAATATACACTCAAATGGTTGAGCAGAAATTTCCAACAGGTTATGCTGACCCATACAGAAATCTGACAGATGGCAATACATGTAAAACACATATTGTATATGTTAAAGGAATAGTTCACCCAAAAATGAAAATTCTCTCATCATTTACTCATGACATCCAAGATGTGTATGACTTTCTTTCCTCTGCTAAACTCAAACGAAGATTTTTAGAAGAATTTCTCAGCTCTGTAGGTCCATACAATGCAAGTAAACAGGGTCCAAAACTTTGTAGCTCAAAAAAGCATATGAAGGCAGCATAGAAGTAATCCATAAGACTCCACTGGTTAAATACATGTCTTCAGAAGTGATATGATAGGTGTGGATCTATATTTATGTCCTTTTTTACTATAAATTCTCCTCCCTGCCCAGTAGGTGGCGATATGCACGAAGAATAAGGATCGCCAAAAACAAAAGAAGAAGAATGTGAAAGTGGAGATTTATTGTAAAAAAGGACATAAATATTGATCTGTTTCTCACCCACATTTATCATATCGCTTCTGAAGATATGGATTTAAGTATTTTAGTCATATTACTTTTATTCTGTCTTGTGCTTTTTAAGCTTCAAAGTTTTGGACCCTATTGACTTGCATTATATGGACCTACAGAGCTGAGATATTCTTCTAAAAATCTTTGTTTGTGTTCAGCAGAAGAAAGAAAGTCATACTCATCTGGAATGGCATGAGGGTGAGCAAATGATGAGAGAATTTAAATTTTTGGTTGTACTATTCCTTTAATGTATGTTTTTTTACTGATATAAAAAATGCTAATATATGGCCATATATCAGATTTCTATGATGGTGGAATGGTGCCTTGGGGGGAAAAAATAATCTAAGATTTCGAGAATAAAGTCGTAATATTTTGAGAATAAAGTCAAAATTACGAGAATAAAGTTGTAGCACTATGAGATTAAAGTCCTAATATTTTGAGAATAAAGTCAAAACTACAAGAATAAAGTCGTAGCACTACAAGATTAAATTCATAATATTATAAGAATAAATTCAACATTTCCGAGAATAAAGTCGCTGCACTACGAGATTAAAGTCTGAATATTTTGAGAATAAAGTCAAAATTACGAGAATAAAGTCGCAGCACTACGAGATTAAAGTTGGAATATTTTGAGAATAAAGTCAAAATTACAAGAATAAAGTCATAGCATTATGAGATTAAAGTCGGAATATTTTGAGAATAAAGTCACAATGACCAGAAACAGCACGTCATTATCACAATGCATCATCACAGCAATAGCCAGCAGCTTCATCAATGCAAGAAATGGATGTGGATGATTTAGTTAAATCATACTTTATTTAGGATTTAGCAACAAAGTCCTTTGTCATTTTTGGCACATCAGCACATAGTTATTATTGGGTTCCGAACACTGGTTATGTAGGAATTTAATTTATTCAGGAGAAAGAACCAGACAGACATTCACGCAGTCCCGCTTGGCGTGGGTGATGCTTGGGCTGGGTTTCCCAAAGCTCTAAGTTGAAAGTTAGTAGCACTTAAATTGTACTTACTACAGCACGTTTCCCAAAAGCATCGTTATCTAGCATTAAGTAGCACATAAAAATGCTCGTAAATGAACTAGAGCTATGAACCGCTCTTAAGTCCATAAATTATTACACGTATTGTTCTCGCATCTTTCACAGTTTATCAGATACAAAGTAACATTTAATATATTTTGATCATTGGAAAGCCATTGTACATGGTTTCAGAGGATAAAAAAGTGTTGATAAAATCACATTGAAATCAATAGGCAGCCTCCGCAGTCTGTGCATGTGACGTGATAGGTGTAAATTAGGTCTAAAGATAGATCTAAATTTACATGACACATAATACAGTATAACATTTTATTGGGCTTCTTTGATAAGCATAATTGTAATGGCAACAGAGAGATATGTTCTTATTGAACAGATTTGCTTAGAAGACACATGTGAGTAATGTGACCCAAAATATATCATTAAAACATGGTTAACAAAGGAGATTAGGGTGAGAGTGTGCAATGAGCGATTCATTCTCTCTCTTCCTCCTCCTCTTCTTCCTCCCTCCAATGGATGATTCAAATAGTCCTAGTCTGTTTACATGGCAGTCACAAATTGCATTCTGCATAATGGCAGTAAGGCTGCAAGTGCACAGTAGGGCTGTACGATATGAAAGAAATATATTCATTATATTTTTCAAAAAAATATATTAGAAATTCCATGCAAGAGATTGGTGAATGTACTTGCTTTATTGGTTTTGCTTTAAAAATTCAATTTAATATTGAAACATGAAAAACTTAAACCAAAGATATTTCTAAATTCAAATTATACTTCAAATGAAACGAAAAAGCTATAAGAATAATGAAGTGGTCAAAAAATCACGCAAGTATCCATCTCCAACAGGTGGAAAATTACTAATACAGATTAAGATCTGAAGACAATTATAAATGTAAACATAATAATGATAATAATAATTAAAATATACATGATTAGGTTGTATACACATCTGCTATATAAAGTGAACCTGCCGCTTTACGTGTGTTCCATGAGACATGCTCCCGCTGCACTCCACTGAACAAACAGCGCATCAGTGATGCGCATCAACGTTTTTTCTGTCGTCTGTTCTTCAAAATATAATAAAGTGTGTATCTTCAAGCGCATGTCTTTGTGTCTATAGTTCAGCCTACTGATGACTGTCATTTTAATCCTGTTCTTTGTGTATCAGTTCAGGTCCCCGCCAAAGAAACAAAACTTTAGGCTACGTTAGAGCCCCTATGATGCACATCACGTACATTCATGTTACATGCATTTTTTGCATCACTTTCATTAATCTCTATGAAGTTGAGAATTAATACATTTGAAACCCTGTCTTACTAAAGCCATCATTATTTCTGTAATTAAATTCTATAATAGTTAATCAATTTCAATGCCTTGACAAGGTTAAGTCTATGGTCAGTATTTCCACTTTATTTTTATTTTGAGAAGACAAACTCCTTGACATATTTTGACCAAAGTTTCAGCACCTTTGGACTGGACAGCTCCCGTAATGAAGCTCTTCATTTCTGCTTTATAACGAGGGATCTACGTGCTGGTTTGGGAGACAGATGTTACTCCATCTTAAAATAATGAGCAACATTTGAAGATCGTAAACGCTTTAATTGCAACGTTATCGGGAAACCCAGCCATTGTCATTCCTTTCTGCACAAAGACACTTCCTTTCTATGTAAGTTATGCTCATTGTAGATTGTGCTTCATTCACAAAAATTGACTGGCGCTGAGGCGCAGTTTAGATCGCGCTATTGCCGCAAATAAAAGTCGGCAGTAAAATTTATCTTATTTAAAAGAGATGTTTGTGAACATTTTCAACCCATCATATCAACAGTAATTCATCAAAAACTGATAAAAAAATGGAGAAGAGTGCCTATATCCAGATGCGATGTGTAGTCGAGCACACTTTTTCGGCATGTTTAAGAGATGATTTAGGTGGGGGGCCTGGGTAGTTCAGTGAGTCTTGATGCTGACTACCATCCCTGGAGTCGCGAGTTCGAATCCAGGGCATGCTGAGTAACTCCAGCCAGGTCTCCTAAGCAACCAAATTGGCCCGGTTGCTAGGGAGGGTAGAGTCACATGGGGTAACCTCCTCGTGGTCGCTATAATGTGTGGTTCTCACTCTCGGTGGGGTGCGTGGTGAGTTGTGCGTGGATGCCGCAGAGAATAACGTGGGCCTCCACATGTGCTACGTCTCAACACGCTCAACGAGCCACGTGATAAGATGCACAGATTGACACGGAGGCAACTGAGATTCGTCCTCTGCCACCCAGATTGAGGCGAGTCACTATGCCACCATGAGGACTTAGAGTGCATTGGGAATTGGGCATTCCAAATTGGTGAGAAAAGGGGGAGAAAATAAAAAAATAAAAAACAGTCTCGGCAGGGTGTGTCAAATGTGGTCTGCAGCATCCTCAGAATCGGCCCGCAAAATTGCAATTGCATACGCAAATTGCATTCTGCGCACTTTTTCATTCGCGTTTGCACTGTTGGCTAATCTGCATAATTCATTTAGTGAATGGGGCGCTAAACCAATGCAGCGAGCGCGTACTAATAAATAGCACATTTACCAGGCAATATTCATTCTTAGTGAGGTTTTTTTACGATTGTTTATGATCATCTTAACATTTCCCAAACTAGCACAGTAGATCGCTAGTTATAAAATAGAATGTAAGTGCTTCTTTACGGGAGCTGTCCGGTCCAAATGCTGAAGTTCAAATGCAAGAGTGATCAGCTTTGAAGTACTTGGGAGTGCAAATCTCTGCATCTGCTGTGTTGATGTGACCTAAACACACACACACACACACACACACACACACACACACATATGTTGGTGCAGCTATCCTTATGAGGACTCTCCATAGACATAATGATTTTTATACTGTATAAACTATAGATTCTATCCCCTAACCCTACCCCTAAACCTAACCCTCACAAAAAAACTTTATGCATTTTCAAAAAAACATCGTTTAGTATGTTTTTCAAGCGATTTGAATTATGGGGACACTAGAAATGTCCTCATAAACCACATTTATAGCATAATACCCTTATAATCACCAGTTTGTAGCCTAAAAAAATTTCCTCATAAACCACACACACACACTCAGTTAGTTAGTTTGTAGTAGACAGATTTTCTAAATGTTATATCAGCTGTAAATTATATCATGGATTATGTCATTATGTCATTATGTTATTTCATTTTAAAATGAAAAGTATTTACATCTGGGAATAGGAACAGTGAATCATCCTTTTCTTTCAAGCAAGTCATCAAATGGTATATGGACAAGCAGTGAGAAGCTCAGCCCTCTGCACAGATAGATTTCTAGCAGAACATTTATGATTCCTTCTGTGATGAAAGGGATGACCTCAATCAAAAATAAATATTTTTACTATATAGACATTCAAATTCATATTCTTCAGACACCGTCTGCAAGTAGTGTTGCTCTCTATCTCTCTCTCTCTCTCTCTCTCTCTCTCTCTCTCTGGAGGACATATATGATTTTAATAGGATGCAACCTTCAGATTTTCATGTACTGTCTGAATGCCGGTGCACATTCAGATATTAATTATGTCACATACACTACTGGTCAAAAGTTTTGAAACACTTCCTCATTCTTTATTTTTTTTTTTTTTTCACATTTTAGAATAATAGTAAAGTCATCAAAACTATGGAATAACAAATGGAACTATGGGAATTATGTTGTGACTAAACAAAATCCAAAATAAAACTGTTATATTTTAGCATCTTCAAAGTAGTCACCCTTTGCCTAGAATTTGCAGACATGTACTCTTGACATTTTCTCAACCAACTTCTTGAGGTATCACCCTGGGTTGCTTTTTAAACAGTATTGAAGGAGTTCCCATATATGATGGGCACTTATTGGCTGCTTTTCTTTATTATTTGGCCCAAGTCATCAATTTCAAAAACTTTTTCTTTTTTATTTTTATTAAATTTTACTTTTATAATGAAATAAATTAATATGGTGGCACAATTATATTTTTGTCTACAAAATTAATTTAAAATATTTAAGCATACGACCTTCGGATCAAAAGATTTTTAAGATCATGAGAAACATTTCAGTCAAGTGTTTCAAAACTTTTGACCGGTTGTGTATGTACCGAAACACAGAAAGCCCATAAAATTAGACTACGTCTACAATAATACATTTGCATTTTGAACGATTTCCATTACCGCATACTTTGGAAAAACGATAGTGACTGCATTCGAAAATTTTGGTCATCTGACTCGCTTCCTAATCAGTTAATGGCTTAGCCGACAGCATGTTTTAAATGAAGGGGACTCTCAAGGAAAATGGTCTCAGAACAGTTTGAAAAGTACCTTATTTTCATCCTACATTTGCATACAGCATCAGAAGGCAGCATTTTTAGATTTTTTTGACACAGCCGTTGTGAACGTTCACGGGGATTCAGACCATAGCCTTGTACACGAAAACCTGAAGTTCCCTATCTGTCACTCACTCGACGTTGGTGTCGATGTAGTGACACTAGGGGTCACTCTTGGGAGCCCGAGACACCTCTGGTCTTTGATAAAAGGCCAATGAAAATTGGCGAGTGGTATTTGCATGCCACTCCCCCGAACATACGGGTATAAAATGAGCTGGTATGCAACCACTCATTCAGATTTTCTCTTCGGAGCTGAACGGTCATGCTCGCTGAGCTGAATACTACTGTTCATTCACCTCTGCTGGATCTGATGGCACATTTCAGGCTTCTCCCTCCTCTGCACTGCAGAGAATGCCCCTGGGCGCTTCGGCAGAAAAACTAGAGAGTATATTTTCTGAAAGAGCATTTTTCCCCTCGAAAAGAGTATATATTTCTCTAAAAGAGCGCACACACGGAACGTCTTTTTAAAGACGCGTCTTTTTAAAGATGCTTTTCCGATTGTGTGTTATTCCTGGTTGTGCTCGTTATCTCTCGCCTTCTAACGGTCACGATCACTGTCTTTCGTGTCTGGGCACTGCTCACGCGGAGACAGCGTTCGTGGATGGTCACATTCTCATTGCGTGAATGTGTCCATGGCAACGTTGCGGTCGCGGCTCGCCTTCGTAAGGAAGCGAGCCACCCCAGAGGCTCCCGCATCGGTCCTTTTACCCACGGGTTTGAGGCCAGCGCGGCTAGCACTGGGGGCGATTTGGGGACCCCAATGGGACCGCCTCCGCCGGGTATCCCCCCGCGGAACTCCCATTCCCCAGCACGCTCGTCTGCCCCGATCGGGCTTCCGGGTGAGTCCGCCGGCTCGTCTCACGGCGAGTTCGACCTCTTATTCGGAGCCCGCGAAAGTGATGAGCTCTCGAGCGCAGCATCGGAGAGCGGGCTCGTCCAGTCGGAAGCCTCGGCTGGGCTCCTCCCTTCGGGGTCGATCGCCCAGTTACAGGCTGACGCGGAGAGGACGACATGCTTTCCCGGACAGCCGCGAGCGTCGGTTAGAGTGGATTTCACCGCTCTTCCCTGAACCCTCGCGGCTCTGTGATTGATTCCTGGGCTCGCGGCGCCGCTCAAAGCCACGCCCCGCCCCGTTCCTTTCTTCCCGGAAGTGCATGAAGAGCTGACAAGATCGCGGGAGGCACCTTTTACTGCCCGGTCCCGATCTTTTCAGCTTCCCCGCTCTCACTACCCTCGATGGTGGGGCGGCCAAGGGTTATTCGGCAATCCTCCGGTGGATAAAGGCACTCGCGGTGCACCTATGCCCGCAGAGCGCCGCCACCTGGCGTGGGTGCCCAAAGCCCCCGTCCAAGGCCTGTAGGTTTACGTCGTCTCTGACGGTCAAAGCCTACGGCGCTGCTGGACAAGCCGCCTCCGCCCTGCACGCCATGGCTCTCCTGCAAGTCCGCCAAGGCGCTAAAGGAACTGCACGAGGGTAGTTCCGCCCCGGGATTGATGCAGGAACTGCGCTCGGCGACCGACCTCGCTCTCAGAGCGACGGAGGTCACGGCGCGGTCTCCCGGGCGGACGATGGCCACACTAGTGGTCCAGGAGTGCCACCTTTGGCTCAACCTGGTCGAGATGGTTGAGGCCGACAGGACACGATTCCTTGCTGCCCCCATTTTCCAGGCGGGCCTATTCGGCGACACTGTCGAGGACTTTGCCCAGCAGTTCTCGATGGTAGAGCAGTAGATGGATGCTAGCCGGCTTGTCCTGCCCCGGCGTGGCTCAAGATCCCCCCATCTACTCATCGCCGAGGGCGTCCCCCTGCGGTGACTGCACCGGCTCCGCCGCAGCCCGCCCCTCCGGCCCGGCCCCGGCGTGGAGCCCACCGCAGGAAGCCGACGCCACCCGTCTCACAGCCGGCACCGAAGAACCCACGGAGGTCTTCGAAGCGCCCCTGAGACGGGCGACCCAGGGACAACGAAACCCGCTGCTCTGGAGCTGGTAAGCAGATCTTCTTTTTGTTACCTTTTGCATTTAATTGCGCTGCATGCCCAAGTGGCTGCAGTACTCAAGAGCTCCGCAAGAGTGGTTTCCTTGTTCCCTGGGTCACATATTCGGTGTGTACGGCTGGCATCACGACCACCGTCCACCACTCCATTTGGCAGGTTGGCGCTCCAGCGGCGGTCTCCCGCCCTGAGCGCCCAGCTGTGGCACAAATCCGCCCCCGATGTGACAGTCTCCATGGGTCATGAGGACAGGCCTCTTCCTCCCCCGTCCCAGGCTGTTCCGGGGGTGGTCACAAGGAGCCAGGTAAGTGCTTCGATGTCCTCGGACTCAGCACTGCCACGATGTGGTGTGGCACCTCAAGCTCCGCCCCGCCACGAGGCCCCACCCGCCGGTACATCCGATGACGTTGTCCCTTTGGTCCCCCTTGCGCGGAACTCGGGTGCATGGCTTGCGCTTTCCAGTCCGTCGCGAGGGCTGGTCCGGACCGTCCGACTCGGCTGCACGATTCACTTCGCTGGGCATCCGCCCAGGTCCAGCGGTGTCCACTTCACCTTGGTGAAAGATGGAAACGCTGCTACCTTGCGCGGAGATCGCTACCCTCCTACGGAAGGACGCGATAGAACCTGTCCCTCCAGCCGAGATGAAGAGGGGGTTTTACAGCCCCTACTTCATTGTACCGAAAAAAGGCGGTGGGTTGCGGCCAATCTTGGACCTGCGAGTACTGAACCGGGCCTTACACAGACTCCCGTTCGAGATGCTGACGCAAAGACGCATTCTAGCGAGCGTCCGGCATCAAGATTGGTTCGCGGCGGTAGACCCGAAGGATGCGTACTTTCACGTCTCGATCCTTCCTCGACACAGACCCTTCCTGCGGTTTGCGTTCGAGGGTCAGGCGTATCGGTACAAGTCCTCCCTTTCGGCCTGTCCCTGTCTCCTCGCGTCTTTACGAAGATCGCAGAGGCTGCCCTTGCCCCGTTAAGGGAGGTGGGCATTCGCATTCTCAACTATCTCGACGACTGGCTAATCCTAGCTCACTCTCGAGACGGGTTATGCGCACACAGGGACCTGGTGCTCTCACACCTCAGCCGACTAGGGCTTCGGGTCAGCTGGGAAAAGAGCAAGCTCCTCCCGGTTCAGAGCATCTCTTTTCTCGGTTTGGAGTTGGACTCAGTCTCCTTGACGGCGCACCTTACGAACGAGCGCGCCCAGTCGGTGCTGGCCTGTTTGAAGGCGTTCAAACAAAACAGCGGTTCCACTGAAACATTTTCAGAGGCTCCTGGGGCATATGGCGTCCTCGGCGGTGGCCACCCCGCTCGGGTTGATGCATATGAGGCCGCTTCAGCACTGGCTCCAGACTCGAGTCCCGAGACGGGCATGGCGCCACGGGACACACCGCGTGGCCATTACGTCGGTCTGTCACCGTCTTTTCAGCCCTTGGGCCGACCTCTCGTTTCCACGAGCAGGTGTTCCGCTAGAACTGGTCTCCAGGCGCGTCGTGGTCACGACAGACACCTCCAAAATGGGCTGGGGCGCTGTTGGCAACGGGCACGCAGCTGCCGGCCTCTAGACGGGTCCGCAGCTGCGTTGGCACATCAACTGCCTCTAGTTACTGGCAATTCTGCTCGCCCTGCGGAGGTTCCGGCCGTTGATCCAAGGCAAGCACGTGCTAGTTCGGACAGACAGCACGGCAGCGGTAGCATATGTCAACCGCCAAGGCGGTCTGCGCTCCCGCTGTATGTCATAACTCGCCCGCCGTCTCCTCCAACGGAGTTAGCAGCACCAAGTCGCTGCAAGCCACTCACATCCCGGGCAACCTCAACACTTCGGCGGACGCGCCGTAACAACAGGTTACCCTCAAGGGAGAGTGGAGACTCCACCTTCAGGTGGTCCAGCTGATTTGGAGTCGATTCAGTCAGGCACAGGTGCACCTCCCAAGAATTCTCCCACTGCCCGCTCTGGTACGCCCTCACCGAGGCCTTCCTCGGCATAGACGCGCTGGCACACAGCTGGTCCCCTGGCATTCGCAAATATGCGTTTTCCCCAGTGAGCCTGCTCGCACAGACCCTGTGCAAGGTCAGGGAGGACGAGGAGAAGGTCGTCCTGGTAAGCACCCTGCTGGCCCACCCAGACGTGGTGCTCGGACCTCACGCTCCTCGTGACAGCTCCCCCCGGGCAAATTCCCCTGAGAAAGGCCCTTCTTTCTCAGGGAAGGGGCACCATCCGGCACCCGCGCCCAGACCTCTGGAATCTCCATGTCTGGCCCCTGGACGGGACGCGGAAGACCTAAGCTGTCTCCCACCTGCGGTGGTAGACACATTCACTCAGGCTAGGGCTCCCTCTATGAGGCGCCTGTATGCCTTTAAGTGGTGTCTGTTCGCTAAGTGGCGTTCTTCCCATCAGGAAGACCCCCAGAGGTGCGCAGTCAGATCAGTGCTTTCCTTCCTGCAAGAGAGGTTGGAAGGGAGGCTGTCCCCTTCCACCTTGAAGGTGTACGTTGCTGCCATAGTAGCACACCATGACGCAGTCGACGGTGAGTCCTTAGGGAAGCATGATCTGATCATCAGGTTCCAAAGAGGCGCCAGGAGGCTGAATCCCTCCAGGCCACGCCTTGTTCCCTCATCGGACCTCTGTAGTTTTTCAGGGTCTACAGAGAGCCCCCTTTGAGTTTTGCAGTCAGCCGGGCTTAAGGCACTCTCCTTGAAGACTGCCCTCCTGACTGCGCTCACTTCCATCAAGAGGGTAGGTGACCTGCAAGCGTTCTCTGTCAGCGAAACGTGCCTGGAGTTCGGTCCGGGCTATTCTCACGTGATCCTGAGACCCCCGACCGGGCTATGTGCCCAAGGTTCCCACCACTCCTTTTAGAGACCAGGTGGTGAACCTGCAAGCGCTGCCCCAGGAGGAGGCAGACCCAGCCCTGGCGTTGCTGTGTCCGGTGCGCGCTTTGCGCATCTATTTGGATCGCACGCAGAGCTTTAGACTCTCTGAGCAGCTCTTTGTCTGCTTCGGTGCACAGCGGAAAGGAAGCGCTGTCTCCAAGCAGAGGATCGCCCACTGGCTCATTGACGCCATAACTATGGCATGTCTCGCCCAAAACATGCCGCCCCCGGTAGGGCTACGAGCCCATTCTACTCGTGGTGTAGCGGCTTCTTGGGCCCTGGCCAGAGGTGCCTCTCTAACAGACATTGCAGAGCAGCGGGCTGGGCAACACCCAACACCTTTGCAAGGTTCTACAACCTCCGGGTGGAACCGGTTTCGTCCCAGGTAGTGGCACGCAACACAAGCGGATAAGCCCGGGATAGCCGGCCGGGTGTATCGCTTGCACATAGCGCCTTCCACCTCCTTTTGAGCTGAAGACGTGCGCTGTTAATTCCCAGTAGTGTTCACAAAGGTTGTTCCCTGGTTGACTTCCTCTGAGCCCTGTGGTAGTCGAGTTTTCGGAGAGACTCGCTGCCGGCCCAGTACACGCGCTAACTAAGAGCCCGGTTCTGGGGTAGGTGCTCCGCATGTGGCGGTTCCCTGTAAGGCTAACCCCATGCGATCTATATCTTCCGCTAGTTCGTTTCCCTATTGGCAAACTGCGTCTTCCTTGGGCAGAGCCCCTCAGTCTCCATGTTGTAGTAACTCCTCCCCCATTGGGTAGGATCTACCTTGAAGGCTCTCCACATGGTTGGAAAGACCATGTGATGTATTCTTCCACTTAAATATCCCCCCCTCTCTTGGGGCGAGGTGTGGTCTCCGCGGTGTCCTCCCCTTGGGAGGGACACCCCCCGACTAGACCTGGCGGCCCAGTCGGATAATCCCCCTTCTTTTTTAGGGAGTGGAAAAAGGGAAGGGGAAAGAGGCCATGACTGGGTTAAGCCTGTCTCTATCTCTGGGTAGTCGACTTGTCCCCAAAAAGGGCCGTTCGACACTCATAACTGTGTTGGGGGAGGTTACGTGTCGACCTGGTGTGCTGGCTATGAGGCACACAGCAAGTCTGCCCACCACACACCGCCAGTTCACGTAACACAGTTCAGCCTTGTGGCGTTTTGTATAGGGACCCCTAGTGTCACTACATCGACACCAACGTCGAGTGAGTGACAGATAGGGAACGTCATGGTTACTGGTGTAACCTCCGTTCCCTGATGGAGGGAACGAGACGTTGGTCCCTCCTGCCACAACGCTGAACTACCCGCTGAAATGGCCGGACCTTATATCGGCTCCTCAGCGTAAAACCTGAATGAGTGGTTGCATACCAGCTCCTTTTATACCCGTATGTTCGGGGGAGTGGCATGCAAATACCACTCGCCAATTTTCATTGGCCTTTTATCAAAGACCAGAGGTGTCTCGGGCTCCCAAGAGTGACCCCTAGTGTCACTACATCGACACCAACGTCTCGTTCCCTCCATCAGGGAACGGAGGTTACACCAGTAACCATGACGTTTGCCAAGTTGTGCCCCTTTGCAAACATATTAAAGGCATATATAGTCTCCAGAAAGAGACAACATTGCTCGCAGATGTGCATTTTGAATCATTTTGTTAGTGTTAAGCCCAGCAAACACATAATACACGCAGGCTATCAAATATTACAATTACATGGTGATTCAAAATGAAATCTCCACTAGCTAACTATCTAGTAACTAATCTTACGGTGAAGTTTACATGAGGGATAAAACACGTAAAACTACAAACCCATTAAAAAAAATTAAATAAAATAGGTGGAAAATAAAATTGCCTCAACAACACTCACCTTTTTGAGCCATTCCAAAAGTGGTTCACAAGAACCAGCAGGGAGTCCTTGCTGTTAATTTCACACAAATACTGGTTGACAAAAAATTTCAATTTCTGAATATTGAAGTAGGGAGGAGCTTGTACTGGTATGCTCATCCCTCGAAGGCAAACCGAATAAAGGGTCTGTGTCGAGGAAGGATCGATACATGAAAGTATGCGTCCTTCAGGTTGATGGCCACAAACCAATCCTGATGTCATACAGACGTTAGGATGCACTTCTGCATCAACATCTTGAATGGAAACCTGTGTAAGGCTCTGTTCAAGGCACGCAGATCCAGAACTGGGCGCAACCCCCAACCCCCCCCCCACCCCCGGGCACGATAAAATAAGGGCTGTAAAAGCCATTGTGCGACTCGGCTAAAGGGACAGGTTCTATTGCTCCCTTCGCCCGAAGGACTGAGGCCCCAAGAACCACCGTAATTATCTGTTTGCCGGCTTTCCTTTGACGGAAAACAAGGGAATGCGAGATACTCACTTCCCACTCGTTGACCGGAAAGACTTCCAGAACCTGGTCGTCGCGAGCATTGGAGAATGACCCAGGAAATGAGGAAACTGCTCTTTTACTGACAAACTGGGTGCTGGGGCCCAGAAGGCACCTGGTGATGTTGTGAGGGTACTCACCTCGTGCTGGCCCAGGGGCGGGAGTGGAGCCTGTACGCTTACCTGGGTCAGGCCAGTCAGAGTCAGCAACCTCTTCCCTGGGTCGCCTGTCCCAGGGTCACTTTGAAGCCCGTCCGGGGTTCCTAGTGGCCGGATGACGGGCAGGTGGTGCCCAGTAGGTGGCCGATTCGCGCCAAGGCAGGATGTGTTTAATGGCCTTCGTCTGCTTCTTCACTGTTGAGAACTGATAGGCGAAGTCCTCAACAGTGTCACCAAAGAACCCTCCTTGGGAGATGGGCGCATCGAGAAAGTGGACCTTCTCGGCATCACGCATCTCCGCAAGGTTGAGCCACAGGTGTCGCTCTTGGACCACCAAAGTGGACATCGTCCGACCCAGGGCGTGCGCTGTGACTTTCGTCGCTTGTAGAGCGAGGTTGGTCTCGGTGCGCAGTTTCTGCATGAGCCTGGGTCCATTCTACCCTCGTGAAGATCTTTAAGTGCCTTGGCCTGGTGAAGCTGCAGGATGGCCATGGTGTGCAGGGCGGAGGCGGCCTGACCCACGGCATTGTAAGCCTTTGCCACTAACGAAGAAAACGTACACGCCTGGGAAGGGAGCCTTGGTTGGTTCCTCCAGGTGGCACGCCCTGCGGGCACAGGTGCACCGCCACAGCGCGCTCGACCTGGGGAAGCTTGACATATCCCTTGGCTACCCCGCCATTGAGGGTAGTTAAGGTGGACGAGCTCGTGAAGCATGTACGGGTGGAGAAAGTTGCCTTCCACGACTTCGCAAGCTCCTCATGCACTTCCGGGAAGAAAGGCACCGAGCCCAGAAACCAATCATCCAGCCGCGAACGCTCAGGGCGGGACAGATGGTTCCACTCAAGCCCGATGTTCGCAGCCGCCCGGGCAAGCATGGCTGCCAGCTCAGTGTCCGCTTCATCCTGAACTCTACCGCCCGAGAGCGGGAGCTCAGTAGACTCATCCGCTTCCGAAAGCAGGAGTCCACCCTCTGATGCTGCGACCGATAACTCATCCTCGCCACGAGTCGTGAACGAGACATTAAATCCGCCCTGATGCGGACCGCCTGCCCCGCTCGTGAACTCTACCAGGCAGAACGAGTGTGCTGGGAGATGGGAAGTCCGCGGGAACTGAGCCGGTGGTGAAGCTCCCATATCCACATCCAAATCACCCATGGCACTCGCCGACCCAGCCGCCTGAGTTTCAACGCAGGATGGACCAGGTCGGGAAGCAGCTGCAGTGGCTCTCTGCTTCACGGAGAAGAAAGAGAGCCGCAACCGCAACTTTCTCATGGGCAAGTTCTCACAGTGAAAACATGACCCATCCACAAAAGCTGCCTTGGCGTGCTGGCGACTCAAGCACTCAAGACAGATTTTGTGACCATCCGGTGGGGAGAGATAACAGCCACACCCAGTAGCACAAAGGTGAAAGGACATCTTTAAAAAGATGGCAATTGTTTGTGCGAGCTCTTTTAGAGAAAATATACTTTTTAAATATACTCTTTTTTTACAACTCCGCAGTCGCCGAAGCACCCAGGGGAAGCACAACACTCGACCGTGCGAGGGTGACCGCTGATATGCGCCATAAAATCCAGCAGCAATAGCAAGGTGACGGGACGAAGACACACATGCGCTCGGCTCTGAAGAACAAGTCTGAATGAGTGGTGCATGCCATCTCCTTTTATACCCGTATGTCCGGGGCGGAGAGTGGCATGCAAATTCCACTCGCCAATTTTCATTGCAATTTTCTGAATAAAGCAAAGGTGATTGGGGCTCTCAAGAGCAAACCCCTAGTGTCACTACATCGACACAATGTAGAGTGAGTGACAGACAGGGAACTAACAGCTTCCAATAGTAAATTTCCCATTAATGGTGCTGTACATTTTTTGTCCTGAGAAATCACACCAGTCTCTGTGACAGCCCAAGGCCTTATAAAAAACAAAAAAGAGTCAGGGGAGCGGCCCACACTTAATCAGAAAACCATCTATTTAGAAATGTACTCTGCCTGTCAATAATTTTGCACTTGTCTTTGGAGGTTGGTGTTTTGAATGGAGAGAGTATCGTTGAAGTTAATATAATGGCGGAAAACCCTTACAGCACCTTTAACCATTGAATTTGTACTGCTAAATTATACAGCTTAATAATGATGATATAATACATTATACTGTTACGATGATATGTCTGTGGCTAAAACAACTTCTCTTTCCTTCCCAATAGGCCCAATTCATTTGTGATCATCACAGCCAATCGCGTGATTCACTGTAACACAGATCTGCCAGAGGAGATGCATCATTGGATCAGTCTGCTGCAGAAACCCAAAGGAGACTCCAAGAGTGACGGGCAGGAGTTCCTGGTCCAAGGTGTGTTTATCTTTAACTGAGTTATAACCTGAATTTAAGTAGCAAAAACCTGGGGATTTTTTATTAAAATAAAATTAAATAAAAAAACATAAGAAGAAGAAGAAGAAGAAGAAGAAGAAAAAAAAAAAGGAACTTGTGAACCTCTATTTGTCTGTGTGTGTGTTATCCAGGTTGGCTACACAAGGAGATGAAGGCGGGGGCCAAGAGTTCTGCTCTCAAACTGAAAAAGCGCTGGTTTGTGTTGACCAACAACTCTCTGGACTACTACAAGTCTTCTGAAAGAAATGCATCCAAGATGGGCACTCTTGTTCTAAACAGCCTGTGCTCTGTGGTCCAGCCTGAAGAGAAAAAGTTTAAAGAGACAGGTGAGTGTGACCACTCAAAGCCAGTTAAAAGTAAATAATTTAATAGAGGGTCACGTGACACCATGCGAGAATCAGATGTCCACCTATTGGCTGGAGTTTATTTTGAAGATTAACACACCTTCAGGACAGTTTTATGCATGAATCTACACGCTCTTTGTGTTTATTCCGCTTATTGGCTGGATTTTGTTTTATAGATGATCTTTTGCTGTGTAATTCTGTCTCACAAAATTTTTATAGAAACATCGGACATGAGCAATCCAACGGCAAGGTTGTCGCGGGGGCTCTCGTGGACGTGCATGGACTGTTTGAGTTTGGAGGGATGGACACCAGTTGGCACTGTCGTGTGTGGGGTTAATGCACACGTTTTCTTTTTTTCTGTTTGTTTGGTTCTGGGGGATGTTCGGGTTTTGATGGTTGCACTAATGTTGGAATGTGGTCTTTATAATCTTGTTTTTGACACACAATCTATTTTTTCTTATATGTCAAAATGTCAACTGTTAATATGAGCGGATTGTCTCTCTCCACATGGAATGTGAATGGGGTGTGGCACCCCATAAAAAGTAAGAAGGTTGTTTCTCTTCTTAAGCGTAAGAAATATGATATAGTGTTTCTTCAAGAAATGCACCTTTCTCCGCAGGAAGCTGAAAAATTTGTAAAGATATGGGGTGGGCATTTTTTTTTTAAGTGCTGGCTCGAGTAAGAGCAGGGGAGTCACACTGATAAGTAAACATCTACCATTCAAATGTCTCAAACAGAGTAAAGATAAATTAGGAAGAGTCATTATTGTTTTAGCTCACCAAAAAAATCCAAAGCACAAGAACTTTTTGGAATTGGAAGGGAATATTAAAAGTGCCGAGGCAGAGCTGAAGCGCCGAATGTTGTCTAATGGCCTCAGAGAATTGACCCGATTGAAATATAATATATAATACTAGAAGATATAATACTATTTTGTCGCGGAAGGTGGAGTTTTGGCTATTCAGGGCAAGACAGTCATACTTTGAGTCGGAGGACAAGGCAGGGAAACCTCTGGCTAGATATATAAAACAGAGAGAGGTTTTTCTACCTCAGTGAAATCTGCTGGTGGTGAAATATTTACCTCGGCCATTGATATTAATAATGCTTTTAAAGAATTCTATCTTGATCTCTATAGTTTCATGTCTTCGTCTACTGATGAGGATATTAGAAATTTTGTGGAACCATTAGAACTTCCTAAACTGACGCAAAAAAATTCTGTTGATTCTGAGATAATTTACAGGCAAGGCTCTGGGGCCAGATGGCTTTGCCGCTGAATTTTTTAGATCTTATGCTACAGAACTGGCTCCACTTTTGCTAGAAGTTTATACGGAATCATTAAAGAATGGAAAGCTTCCGCCAACCATGACGCAAGCCCGGATCAGTCTGATTCTTAAAAAGGACAAAGATCCAAGTGAGTGTAAATGTTACCATCCAATTTCCCTGATCCAGCTAGACGTTAAAATACTGTCAAAATTCTTGGATAACCGATTAAGTAAAGTTATGACATCTCTTATACATTTAGATCAGGTGATGTTTATTTGGAGCTGTAGCTCTTCTGATAACATTAGGCGTTTCATCAATATCATGTGGTCAGTGGCGAATGATCAGACTCCAGTCACTGCCATCTCATTAAAATGGGATTATCTTTTTAAGATTTTGGAAATGTACGGGTTCGGGAATACTTTTATTGGATGGATTAAGTTACTTTATAGACACCTGGTAGCAGCGGTACAAACAAATGGATTAATTTCAGATTATTTTACTCTAGATAAGGGCACCCGGCAGGGTTGCCGTCTTTCCCCATTATTGATTCAGAGTGTTTAATTCAGACATTTATTTAAATGTTGCTTCAAACATATGGCTGAACCCAAAATTATGTATTAATAAGTCCCCTTTCTGCTGAACAGAGTGGATTGTGAGGCAGGTTAATACGCTCGGTGACCTATATGAGAGTGTTGAGATCCTTTGAAAATATGGTTCAACATTTTGGGATTCCAAGGTCTCAATTCTTTAGGTATTCACAACTGCGCCACCTTCACTGTAATATTTTTGGGAGTAGCATGCACCCCCCTAAAGTGGCAGATACTCTGGGAGTGGTGATTACTGCTTTTGGAAAAATGTCACGAGGCAGCAGTGTATTACCCCCTGCTAATTCTGAGTCTGGGGGATGGAGCTTCAGCCTCTCTCAAGAGATTATGGGAGAAAGATTTAAACTTGGTATTGGAGGAGGGAGTGTGGGATAGGATTCTAAAAACGTCAAGTCTACATCTAGAGATGCAAGGGTGTTCCTTATGCAATTTAAGATTTACATAAATTCTATTGGTCCCCCTCTAGATTGCATAGGTGCAGTCTTAAAGACACACCCACCTGCTGGCAATGCCAATCAGAAGATGGGTACACAACCCATGTTTTCTGTAGGCGGTCATTAATATAGGAGATATATGCATAAAAAAATTGGGTCCTAGCCAGTGTTATGATCGGCAGACAGGTCATCCTTAGGGGTTGGAAGTCGGCTGGAGCGCCCTCATTTCAGGAGGAGTGCACAGAGATGGGAAGGGTAGCAGCATTTGAGGAAATGTAATATAGAAGGCTAGGCAACTGGGATTTATTTAATAAGAAATGGTGCAGCTATTTGGCCTTTTTGGAAGGCTCTCGGGGAGGGGCAGCGAAGAGAGATGTATAGTTTTTTTTTTTTTTTTGTATACTTTGGCTTTGAGTATTTTGTATACTTTGGGGATTGGGAGGGGGAAAGGGAATAATGGGCGTTAAAAGTTGATTCTTTGTATATATGAAGCTTTTCTGTTTCATTGTTAGAATCAATAAAAAGTGTTAATCAGAAAAGGAAATAATTCGCAGTTATCATTGCTTGCTTTGTCTTGTGTTTTAGAACAATTTCATGTCACAACATTTGTTGCAGTATCGATATGTGTCATTTTTCTGTAGTCAACTACAGTATAAGTAAGTATGCCTGGTATATTGTTTGAATCACACACAGGTAGTAATTGATTACAAAGAGGAATATTATATTTGGCTATTTGTCAATAATTCTGTGTTTATATAAAAGAATATAAAAATGTACTCTTGCTTTGCTCTACAAACTGAGTAACATGGTGATGCTGATGTGTGGTTACTGCAGGCTACTGGATCATTATAGTTCATGGGCGTAAACATTCATACCGTCTGTACACCAAGATAATGAATGAGGCAATGCGCTGGGTGTCCGCAATTCAGGGCGTAATTGACAACAAGGTGCCCATTGAAACACCCACCCAGCAACTCATTAGAGACATAAAGGTAAAAAACTATTTTTACTCTAATAAACTCTGTATACCTGTAATCACTTTTAACCCTCTTATTGCATTCAGAATCTGCATACACCTTTTACATTTGTGGGTCAATTTTGACCCGGAGGAATTCAAGCTTATAAATTCTTCATAACCTGATGGTTTTCATCTAAAACTATATTTTAAATCATAAATAAGTTCTTAACTGTTCATACATGTAAAAAGATTGATATTTTTGGCATGTTAACTGGCAAATATAAAAGTTATTCTGTAGTATGATATTTTTTTGAAATAAAAAAATGTAGAAATTCTTTGACATTTCAAAATATACATTAACTACAGCAAAATATGATACATGTGAAGACATCTTTTTTTATCAACATTTCTTTGAAATTGTATATAAATATAACATAATATACCATTTATATTTACAACTAATGTGAGAATTACTAGTAATTTGGATGAATTTCCTAATACTCATTACTGCTCAATACAACTTGATGGTGAAAATGTATGTAACCAACGTATTACTCAAGTATTCATCATTTATACTTCTTTACAATGTTTTTAAGCAAAATCTATTCTTTTAGATATTTCTTATTGGGTACATACATTTTGGCTTTTGATGTAACTTTCTGGCCCAATTTCTGTCATCATATTACTGTTTTATCTGCATCATCAATGAAAAATAAATGAACTCTTACCTTACTTGACTTTTGACCCATGTGTAGGAGAGCAGTGTGAACTCTGAGGCTGTGGAACAAATGTACCGCAGGAACCCTATTCTCAGATATACACAGCATCCTTTGCATTCGCCTCTACTGCCCCTGCCCTACGGAGAGGTCAGCGAAAGCTGTGAGTATCTTCCATCAAAATTTTGTTTACTTGCATTTGCAAACAAAACAAACTCACAAAAACAGTTTTGTTTCATTGTTTTATGTTTTACTGTTCTTTAATTTATCATCTTTTTCTATAATTTCTCTTGTTATCCACCTGCAAAACAAACATACATTACATAAATACATTACTGAAATCTTTCTCTGCAGTGCAAAAGGAGAAGGGTTACATAAGCCTGCAGGATGAGGCAGTGAAGATCTTTAACTCACTCCAGGAGATGGAGATAATCTCAGATCCCCTCGCCATCATCCAGGGCATCCTGCAAACCTGCCACGACCTGCGGCCACTGAGAGACGAGGTGTACTGTCAGCTGATCAAACAGACCAATTACGTACCCCAACCCAACAGTCCTGCAAACCGAGCCCATTGGCACCTGCTCACCTGCATGAGCTGCACCTTCCTGCCCAGCCGTGCCATCCTGCGGTACCTGCGATTCCATCTGAAACGGTAACTGAGAAGCATCCGGCACTACAGTGTTCATGTTTCCATGCACATAATTTTCAGATCAAGGTCCAGATTCTGATGTGTAAGCTCCGAAGCTATTGAAATATTAATGTATAAATGGTAAACAATATGAATAAAGTAATACATGCACATTATTAGTGGTTAGTGAATAAAACTCAGGTTTTTGCACTGAAACACCACTCGCAAGAGTGGCGCAACTGTTTAGTAAATTCGTCTCTGTCTCCTCCTTGCTCCAAAAATGTGTTTCCTCGATGTCTTGTAGCACATAATTATTTTCGATTGGATATGTGGAGATTTAAATGAAAATTTTGTTACAGTGGATATTCCGAATTAGATGCTTATGTGACAGAGAATTACCATTAAAACAGGCATATGCCAGCTGTAGGAATGTCTTAATCCACCTATTCTGATCAAGTAGGGCCGCCTACTTTGCTGTTTGTGGTCATTTTTTAACAGACAAAGTACAGGTGTAGCTTTGTTTGTTTAAAGAAATGTTTAAGTGTATTCTTCTCTGAAGTAAAAACAATAAATTCATGCAATTATTTTAGGAATTTATTAACATATACATTTCTCATTAATTTGCATATGCAAATTTGCTAATTTATGTAACTTCACTACAGTAAAAATCTAGTTGAAACAAAGAAAATATGAGAATATGTCCTGTATTGGGCAGAAATCTGGTGAAAAAAGAAAAACAGCATTTCTCTCAGAGAACTCAATAGTATGGAAGAACATGGGTTAGTTATAGATTAGTTTCCCTTGGTTTGTTTTTTTGACAGTTGAAGTGTCAGTTTTTGCAATAATGTCACATTATGCTTACAGTCAACCTGGTGTTACAAAGAGAAGACATACAATAATAATTTTGTTACCAATCATTTATTTCAAACAGCACAATTTAATAACTTAAAGCAAATTAATAATAATGTTCAGAAAATCAACGGTAATAAAAAGAAATGAACAGCAGTTGACTATGAAAATTCAATTAGTGTATAAAACGTCCTGGTTACTTTCGTAACCTCCATTCCCTGATGGAGGGAACGAGACGTTGTGTCAATGTAGTGACACTAGAATTAGCCAGTCGTCGAGATAGTTGAGGATGCGGATGCCCACTTCCCAGGGCTGCTTCTGCGACTTTCATGAAGATGCGAGGCGACAGGGACAGACCGAAGGGGAGGACCTTGTACTGGTACGCCCGGCCCTCGAAGGCAAACCGCAGGAAGGGCCTGTGTCGAGGTAAAACCGAGATGTGGAAGTACGCGTCCTTCAGGTCTACCGCCGCGAACCAATCTTGATGCCGAATGCTCGCTAAAATGTGTTTCTGCGTCAGCATCTTGAATGGGAGTCTGTGCAAGGCCTGGTTCAGTACTCGCAGTTCCAAGTTTGGCCGCAACCCACTGCCTTTCTTCGGTACAATGAAGTAGGGGCTGTAGAACCCCTTCTTCATCTCGGCTGGAGGGACAGGCTCTATTGCGTCCTTCCGCAGAAGGGTCGCGATCTCTACACACAGGGCAGTGGCGTTCTCGCACTTCACTGAGGTGAAACGGACGCCACTGAACCTGGACGGACACCTGGCGAACTGAATCGCATAGCCGAGTCGGACGGTCCTGGTCAGCCATCGCGACAGGTTGGAGAGCGCACGCCATGCCTCCAAACACCGGGCAAGGGGGACCAAGGGGACAATCGCGTCGGACGTACCGGCGGGTGGGGCCTTGCGGCGGGGCGGAGCCTGAGGCGCCACGTTGAGGGGGCTCGAGCCCCGAACTCATGGCCATGCTGAGACTGGGGACATCTAAGCACTTACCTGGCTCCGGGTACCCACTATAGGACCAGTCAGGGATGGGGGAGGAGGGAAATCGTCCTCGTAGTCAGTCAAAACTGCCCTGGCGTGGGTGTGTTTGTGCCACAGCTGGGCGCGCAGGGGCGGGGGGACCGCCTCCGGAGCACCATGCCTGCCGTAAAGGTGCAGCGTCCGGCAGTCGTGATAACGACAGACGTGAACACCGGATGTGTGACCCAGGGAATGTGGAATCTGCTCTTTTCTTGACAATGTGGGTACCGCAGCCCTTTGGGCATGCGGTGAAATCAAAAGAAAAGGAAACAAAGATTCTCCTCCCAGCCCTCCAGTTCTTCCACCAGGGGATGGAGGGGTCTGCTTACCACCTCCAATGCAGTGGGTCTCCACATCCCTGGGTCACCTGTCTTCACTTCGAAGCCTTCCTCGGGTTCTTAGCGGCGGGCTGTGAGATGGGGGGCATCTGCTTCCAGCGGGTGGCTCCACACTGGGGCCAGGCCGCTGGGGCGGGCTTCGGCGGAGATGGTGTTTTTGCCGCAGGGGGATGCCCTTGGCGACGAGCAGACGGGGTGCGGGATCTTGATCCGCCCCAGGGCAGGATGTGCTGAATAGCCTCCGTCTGCTTCTTAATCACTGAGAACTGCTGGGCAAAGTCCTCGACGGTGTCGCCGAATAGGTCAACCTGGGAGATGGGGGCGTCATGGAACTGTACCTTGTTAGCCTCCCTCATCTCGACCAGGTTGAGCCAAAGGTGGCGTTCCTGGACCACGAGGGTGGACATCGCCTGCCCGAGAGTCCGCGCCGTGACATTCGTCGCCCAGAGAGCGAGATCGGTCGCTGAACGCAGCTCCTGCATCAATCCCGGGTCAGAACAACCCTCATGCAGTACTTTTAGCGCCTTGGCTTGGTGCACTTGCAGGAGAGCCATTTTGCAGGGCGGAGGCTGCCTGTCCAGCAGCACCGTAGGCCTTAGTCACCAGAGACAACGTAAACCTACAGGCCTTGGACGGGAGTCTCGGGCGGTTCCGCCAGGTGGCGGCATTTTGCAAGCACAGGTGCACCTTATCCACCTGGGGAATCACCGAGTACACCCTGGCAGCCCCACCATCGAGGGTAGTGAGAGCGGAGGAGCTGAGATTCCGGGTCCGGGCAGTGAAAGGTGCCCGCCACGACCTCGTGAGCTCCTCATGCACCTCCGGGAAGAAAGGGACCGGGGTGGGGCGTGGCCGTGAGCGCGCTCTGAGCCCAGGAACTAATTGTCAAGCCGCGAGGGTTCGGGGGGGAGTGGAGGGTTCCACTCCAGCCCGACGCTCACAACCCGGGCAAGCATGGCCACCAGCTCCGTGTCGGCCTCGGACTGCACCCGAAGGTGGAAGGACTGGACGAACCCGCTCTCCGATGCTGCGATCGACAGCTCATCCTCTTCGCAAGCCCTAAATGAGACCGCAAACTCGCCCTGAGATGAGCCGGCGGTCCCATCCCAGAACTCGACCGGGGCGAACGAGCGTGCTGGAGAATGAGAGGTCCATGGGGGTTTACCCGGTGGAGCGGCTCCCATTGGGGTCCCCAAATCGCCCCCAGTGCCAACCAATGCGGCCTCAAACCCATAGGTAGAAGGACCACGGCGGGGAGCCACTGGGGTGGCTTTCCCTCTGAGGAAGGAAAGCCGCGACCGCAACGTTGCCATGGTCATGTTCTACCAGTGAGGACATGACCCGTCCACGAATGCTGTCTCCGCGTGGGCAGCGCCCAAGCACGTGAGACAGCGATTGTGGCCGTCGGAAGCGGAGAGATAACGACCGCAACCAGGAATTAAACACAAAAGGAAAGGCATCTTTAAAAAGACGCTCTCTGTAAGTGCCACTCTTTTAGAAGGAAAATATACTCTTTTAATGGAAGAATATACTCTTTTAGGCTGCTGAAGCGCCCAGGGGCGTTCTCTGCACTCCACCGGTGCATGAGGGGGAGAAACTGCTGTAATGCGCAGTAAATCCAACAGCTTTTCGAGGTGAATGGATCGGCAGAGTAATTCAACGCGCTGAACACAACCGCTCAGCTCCGAAGAGAAAATCTGAATGAGTGGTTGCAAGCCAGCTCCTTTTATACCCGTATGTCCGGGGGAGTGGCATGCAAATTCCACTCGCCAATTCCCATTGGCCATTTCTCAAAGATCAGAGATGTTTGGGGCTCCCAATGGCGACCCCTAGTGTCACTACATTGACACAACTTCGAGTGAGTGACATATAGGGAACAGAAGACACAGACTTTGTTCTCTGTGTGCATGCGTGAGTGTGTGTGCATGTGTGAGTTTGTGAGTGTGTTTGTGTGCATTCTGCCTTCTTACTGTGTTACCCATTTATTTCTGTGTGTGTGTGCTGCTGCATTGTGGGTGTGTTATGGTCTTACCCCTCATTTATGTGTGTGTGTGTGTGTGTTCTGCATTGTGGCTGATTTTTGGCTGATTTATAGAAGTGCCATATTTGATTTTTGACGTGAATGAAAATGAGGCTGTGAGGGATATACTTACAGTCTCTTCAGTGGCATGCACTCTATAAAGCTCCTTGATCACATCTAAATTTCCACAACTCATGTTGTCTGGAGTTTTTCTTTTTTTTTTTTTGTCTACTGAAATTTCTTGGAAAGATGTTTTTTTTAATGTTTGGATAGCAGAACGATCCAAAACACTTCAGACAACCATACAATCCATTGATGAGACTGTACGTCTATCCCTCACAGCCTCGTTGTCATTCCCGTCAAAAATTAAAGATGGCGCTACTGTGAATGAGGTCCATATTATTCCAAATTTTTCTTTGCAAGTAAATATGGTCATTGTCTCTAAAAAGCCAGACTCAGTTAGCATCTTGGAGTTAAATAGTGGTCCCTTGAATATTTTCAAACAATAATTTTTGACCTCTTTCTATAAATAACGTTCCAGAGTTCGGGAGCGTTACTCCGGCACAGAGATTGAGAAGTACGCCCACTTCATTGGGGAGTCCCTGAAGAAGACGAAGGCCAGGGAGTATGTGCCCTCACAGGAGGAGATCACCGCCCTGCTGAACAGACAGGAAATGACAACGACTGTGTACTGCCATGGAGGAGGGTCTTGCAAGATATCCATCAATTCACACACCACAGCTGGAGAGGTGAGAGGCAGAGAGAGGTGGACACTTTATTACCAACTAACTCTAAAATCAATCAAATCTCTCTGCTTAGTTCTTTATAATAAAATTACTGCATATTTAGGTGAGCTTACCCTGCGTCGATTTAACATTATTTATTTTTTTAATTGTTTGTCTATGTGAAGGTGGTGGAGAAGCTTATTCGTGGCCTGGCGATGGAAAACAGCAGGAACATGTTCTCTCTCTTTGAACACAATAAAGTGGAGAGCAGGGCCATAGAGAGCCGTGTTATCGTGGCAGATATGCTCGCCAAGTTTGAGAGGTATTGATATAGTGACAGTTATGCTGTATTTAATGTTATAGAGTTGACTTTTTAATATTATAGAGTTATAGAGTTGAGATTTTGAGTGATGTGTTGTTCCATTTCCTTATTTAAGACACCTTAAGCATCCATAAATCCTGTTCAACATTTCTGATCATGATATTCACATTTATTTTTTCTCTCTCTGTTAGGTTGGCAGGCGGTGAGGATGAGGAGGAAGAAGGCCCCTGGAGGCTCTATTTCAAGCTCTATTGTTTCCTTGATGTTGAAAGCATGCCCAAAGAAGGAGTGGAATTTGCTTTTATGTTTGAGCAGGTGAATTACAGAAGTATTTCTATTTTCAATTACTATTATAGGATAGCATTGAATAAGGTGAGGTAATAGCATTCCTACTGTTACCTCACCTTATTTAACACTTCAATTGCCATTTCCACTAAAGAGTATGTTAGAAATACAACATGCCAACCTTACAAGATGTTATGAAGATTTAAATAGTATATATAGATATAAATCTTTTAATCAAATTTGACTAAAAATGATTTTACATTTTTAAGATTTAGCCTACATACTGTAAGTTATTAACAAAGCATTTAGGAGATTGGTAGTTCATATATGTAATATATGTACAGTAGATATACAGTATAATATATATCAAATATGAATAAATATTAAAATATATTTGAACCAAAATTTCACAACATTGTATTTGAATGTTCAAACATTTATAATCTGTTAAATGTTGATATTGTGCTTGTTTTTTATTTTTGTAATTATAATTTGTTGATAATTATCATGTTTACAAGAATTTTCAAAAGAAAGTTATGAGAATATGTTATAACATTATGAGATCAAAGCCGTAGCATTACAAGATTAAAGTCGTAATATTATGAGAATGAAGTCAAAAGGGAAGTAACATCAAAGTGATGTAGTGGAGAACAGCAAATATTCAAAAAAATTCCTAATTTATCTTCTAATTTTACAACTTTATTTCATAACATTATGGCTCTACTCTTAAAACATTACTGTTTTAATCTCATAATTTTAAGACTTTATTTTCATAATATTACGACTTTAATCTCATAATGCCGGCTTTATTCTCGTAATTTTCACTTTATACTCAAAATATTACTACTTTAAACTCATAATGCTACTTTATTCTTGCAAAGTTCTCTTTATTCTCAAAATATTACAACTTTATTCTCTTAATTTTGACAATTCTTAAAATATTACTATTTGTACTGTTAAGACCCTATTTTTGAAACTTTCTTTTGAAAATTCTTGTAAACATGATAATTATCAACAAATTATAATTACAAAAATAAAAAACAAGCACAATATCAACATTTAACTCCCTATTTTAATTAGGGATGTGCATGAGTAATCGGTTAATCAAGTACTCGTTCAGTTTTAAATATTCAAATAGTAAAAACACTACTTGAATATTGCATTAGGCATCAATAAATCTGCTTCTCTCAACTAAATCTTGCCATTACAACTCAGTGCATTGGTTGGCCCAATGCATGATATTGTTAAAGGAATAGTTAACCCAAAAAGAAAATTCTGTCATTATTTAAAGTTATTTTATCACTTCAGAAGAATTGGAATGTATGTGTCTATGTGTGAGTGCAAATATATATATATATATATATCCTCGCTGAAATATGATGAAGACACATCCACATGATGTACACACATAGTCCAAAGAACGGCATGAATTAGACACACACATACAGCATCACATTGCCGGAAACGTATCAAAACGGTCAAAGACGTTCATCTAGCGCATGTTTCCATACACCAAGAATTAAAAATAGCGCAGATGGGCGAAAGAACGTGTCCATGACCTGTTTGTCCTGCTCTTCTCTCTGAGTACAAACAGTGCGCCAGGGGGCGTGGCTAAGGGTGCGAAGATTTTTAGTAGGCCTTGATGTTTCTTTCATTGTAGAGGCGGTCATGAATTGTACCCCTAGTGATGTAAGGTAGTCACGGAAGTAGAGAACGAGGCGTTTTTGCAGCTTGGTTTCAATAAAAGCTTTTATTGCATTGGGGATTAAGTTTTTTTAGGTCTGTAATTTACAGTATGTTTTATAGTTGAAGGACCACTTAGATGTCAAAATATCAAGGAATATTTGATTCTTCATGACATGACCCCTTTAAATTAGAATAACAGGTTCAAAGGTTGAATGTTGAACGCAAATTCTAAATTTCAAGTTATCGATTACTTATTTTCTTATGTTTTAGAGTACTCGACTACAAAATTATTTGAAATGCCTATCCCTGATTTTAATCTAGTAATGTTGCAACTTTATTCTCAAAATGTTTTTTATTTTTATTTTAATGTGGCACTAAAACACCTTCGTAAAATAAAGTAGTGGTCTTATAAAGTGATAGTCTCTTTTTTTATTTCATTGCCTTTTTCTCACTTTCTCTCTACTGTTTGTTCACTTTTCTCTTAGGCTCATGAGAGTCTAATCAGTGGTCATTTCCCAGCCCCTGAGGAAACCCTCCAGCATTTAGCAGCCCTGCGTTTGCAGTACATCCACGGTGACGTGGCCCGTACGCCCTGGAGCCTGAGCAGCGTGTACCCCGTGGGGCGACTCCGCACGCGCATCTTCCAGTCTACTAAGGCAGGGGGCGCCGGAGTACCCGGGGTGGGTATAGTTGGGCCAGGGGGTCACACTTTAGAGCGCCGAAAAGCCAACTTCCTTGATGGGACCCTGAGACGCAGCTTCAAGACAGGGTCACTGAAGAAACAGCGTGTGGAGGAGGAACATATGCTGGAGATGTTTGTGAAGGAGGAGATGTCGGCCACACTGACCAGTGTGCTGGAGAAATGGAGCCGTCTGCAGGGGATGCCTCAGCACCAGGCCATGCTTAATTATATGACCGTCATCAAAGAGTGGCCCGGTTACGGGTCTACACTGTTTGATGTGGAGGTGAGAATTGTTAGCTTGCAAATTTCGCACTACCCCACATAATTTACTGTAAATATGCTTATGCTTTGTGCCAAGAAAAATATTTTTTCTCTAAAAAATTATCACTATGATTTTTCCTTAACAGAGCTGCTGTATTAAGCTTGTCAAGGCCAATATATATAAGAAATGGTAAAAAAAAAAAAATGCTACTCCCTTCATTTTGTTATCAGAAATGTCAAATCATTATTTTTAAAAGGGGGAAATGTCAAAGCATAACAGGATGATCACAAGGCAAAGGGCAAAGAAAGTTCTGCATTTTCTCAGAAACTGCATATATTTTATTTTCAATAAAAGCTAAATTAAGGTAGAATTAGAATTTCTTTATTCTATAAAACCCATTAAAATGT
Source organism: Myxocyprinus asiaticus (assembly GCF_019703515.2). Classification (NCBI taxonomy): domain Eukaryota; kingdom Metazoa; phylum Chordata; class Actinopteri; order Cypriniformes; family Catostomidae; genus Myxocyprinus; species Myxocyprinus asiaticus. The sequence goes on along the minus strand of NC_059352.1, from coordinate 43,385,064 downwards.
AATGGTGAAGAATGTATTTTCGTATTACATATAAAATGTGTATTTTCATGCTCATCTAGGGTTGGAGGATTGGAGTTTGGTCTTAATGTGTAGTCACTAACGTTAATTTACATTTCTGATTATGTGTGTTTTTGTATCTGTCTGCAGTGTAAAGAGGGTGGTTTCCCTCATGACCTGTGGTTGAGTGTCAGTGCTGAAAATGTCTCTGTTTATAAACGGGGCGAGCCCAAACCACTTGAGACTTTCCAGTATGAGCACATAGTTTTCTTCGGAGCACCTCAGCCCAGCACATACAAAATCATTGTTGACGAAAGGGAGATGTTCTTCGAGACGCCTCAGGTAATCATGAAAAATCCATTGAGAAAACATGCCTTTATTCCTCTGTTATCAATGCTAGTTGGACAAAATTTTGCAAGTAAATTGAATCTTTGGCAAAGTTGACACATCACAATGGTTGCTATTCCCTTCAATGAAGCAGTTTTTTAAAAGGTTCACATGAGATAAAACTGAAGTGTGTAATTTTTTTCGATGTTAAAATTCTTTCCCGTATTCCAGCTTTAAAGAGAAAGCTATAAGTAAGCAATTTATAGGCTGATTTTCCCAAAAAGTGTAAAAACTGTGACTCTGTTTGTTTGAGCAACCCGACACAGCTGCATTGGCTCAACTAATTATTTGAGTTTGGAGCTGGACCGACCAGTGAAAGACGGGGAGAGTGTTCAGGGAAACCTGGTTGAAACTAGTCATTATGTTGGCTCGACAAAGCCAATATACTCTTATTGTACAAACTTTGTTAAGAGTTTTTCCAGAATCCCTAAACCAAGACCAAAATTTCTAACTTCTAGAGCTTTCAAGCTACATCCACCAAACTTGGCAATGATCTTTAGACTGTTCTAACTTAGTGTGCTAAATTATTTCTATCTGGTCGGACTTATGGTTTTCCCATAACAGACGTTGAAAATGGCATACAAAAATTCCACAGAATTACATTGATTGACTGTTCAAATGGGCCGAGACTCTGTCATGGATATTAGTGATTTCAAACTTCAACTGTCACTGGCACATAAAAATATGTGCAAAGCCTTAATCCATCCATCTGTTAGTTTATCTGTCTGTCTATCTTTTTTGTCTCTGTCTGACTTTTGGGCCTGTAAAACCTTCAAACTTCAGGCTTTTTAACCTTTCAAGCCAGGCTTTGTCAAGCCAACATCAAAGTTTGTCTTAATGAACTTTACTTGGCTAGTTATTTTTGCTATTCCATTTGGTGTTGCTAGTTGCACAGAAATGACACGCTTCACCTTCAAACTAAGGGTTAACCAATGTGTTTTATTGTGTGCTTTAAGGTGGGTGAAATCACTAAAATCATGAAGGCGTACATCAACATGATCGTCAAAAAGCGCTGCAGTATCATGTCCATCACCAGCAACAGCAGCACCTGGATGAGGTGATCGACACCAACCAATGAGATCAAAGTATCCAGCAAGATGAGTGTAATGACAGTGGAGTAAACTGCTGACCAGGATGATTAGAGAGAGAGAGAGTGAGAGAGCAGAGAACTAGAGACGTCATCTCTCCGACAATTTAACTACTGAAAAGCTCCATCTTACCTGTCCCAAATACAACAACTCATTCCATTTATTAAAACCAATTTCACCTTTTCAAAGCACAACAATACGACAGCCTACTCACTGTTCCCTGCCCTTACTGCCAGCACCTTGACTGATGGCCAAACCTATTTATTTTCTTGTCTGTTTTTCTCCATTTAGCTTTCTCTATCCTCAGTATTCAGCCAGTGAATCATGATCACACGGGAAATCAACATGTTGCTTCTGAATGTTCATGTACCCTGAAATCTACCCTATTTTGCTAAATTACTGCCGAGTGGCATCCATCATCAGAAATTTTTGCATCTATTCAAATGTGTTTACCTTTTCCTGTGGTGCCACTGATAGCATGTTTTGCTAGGAAACCTCTGAGACTTGGGTTCTGGTCCCATGGAAACCAGGAAGTAATCGTGTTTAAATAAACAATGGTGAGCGCATATTAGGTTGCATTTTTGCTCTAAAATTTAAATTTTACACCACTGACGGTAAGATTTATGGTTGGGGTTTAGCTTGGGGGTAGAGTTTATAAAATATGCATTCCTCTTGACTATATTAGATCATTTACAACTAAAAACACAACTTACTTTTGGCGCCACCCTTTGGACATTTTACCCGTAAACTGGAGCTCAAACATACCCATACGTTCAACAACACTTCCAGCTTCGGCCACTGGGGGGCAGTGGTTCGCATTGTGGTAAGCACAGACTAATTTCAGAAGCAGAACTTTCAACCTCCTGTCGCCGAATTCACAGTGTGATTAGTCTGGTCGGTGATGGTTGCCATTTCTTAAACAATATGTTCCTGACAACCAACCATTTACAAATCTATTTACCATTTTACTGAAGTGTACGCTCCATGTTACACTTTCTGGAGTGTGAGAACTCAAGCGAACTATCTTTCAGTTCACATCCAGAGCCAGTTTGCAAAGCCATGACTGCTGGAGGCTGTTCGGAAAGCTCCTGGATTAGAGTCAGTCAGCCAACCAATCAGATCACAGCATATATGGAGTGCGTCTGTGGGCAGCGGTATGTAGATATCAGCAACAAAGCCACTGCAGCAGTGATAGTGTGACTGTTCACACATCAGCTTATATTTGAGACTGTTCACATTATCAAATGGAACAAACATCATATTTTGTATTAAATGGTAGAGTCTATACAGTACATACATATGCTTTTTTTTGTAATTTTGCTGGTGATAAAAAGCTTGTGTAACTTTGTCTGTCCATTGCACAAAGGCAAATCCAGCCAGAGTGAGTGACTTGCTGTGTTAGAGGAAAAACAGATCCTAGGCACCTTTGTGCTCTATTACAGAGATCAAATGGTTATTGAGTATTTATTAAAGTAGTGCCAGGTCTGCCTGCCCAATGCAGGCAATGAAAAGAGGCCTGCCACTTAATTATTATTAATCTTGCAGCTGTCAAGATTCAATAGGCATGTACTGTATTTGTACTGTTTCACTACATGTGTGTGTGACATTAACTGTGTAACACTACACTGTTGTCAAATTATAAAGCCGCTCATTTGTTTAGAGCTTGTTCCTCTTATATCTTTGTCAGTATTGATGCAAAAACAATGGGCAAAATTAAAACTTTAATTGAATACAAAGCCAGAGATCTTATTTACATTTATGTTCTTTGCAGACATTATAACGAGTCAAGCAGGTTTTTGAATCCTAAGAAAAGGCTTTAAGTGCTTTAGGAGCATTTAAATCTTATACAGAGTGTGCAGACATTGATATTAGACCTGTTTACTGGACTGTGAAATCATTAAATTCTTTAAAGTGCATCTTGACCAACAAGAGGCTGATCTTACATAGCTCAAATCATCTGCCTTATACTAATTCACCAGAACTGTCTAACAAACATCACCATAAACTTTTCATAACATCTCATATTACAACAGAGATGAAGACACAACATTCAGAAAGTTATGATCTTTGCTCTTATCGTAATTTTCATTATTTTACTTTCTGGCATTTTATATGTTAGCTTTCTTGCATTTTATCAGTTTCAACAAGGTCAAACCAGCCTTTTCGAATTGTTATTTTGTCAAGTGACTAAATTATAGGGCTCCGTTGGAATATTTATTATGGTTCAAACCATTTCAAAAGAGAACAGAAGACAAACAAAGATTTAATGTGGACCATAACCAAAAGAAAAATCCTCCACTAATGCGTCCAAGTATGTCTGTTGTTTTTTATTTAATGTGAGTATAATCCTGCATAATATGTGCAATTTTGCTGTTTGATATGCAACTACTGTATATTTGTCATTGTAATGCAAGTTCTTTTGTGAACGTGTGTGTGTCTGAATTTAACAATGATTTGAAACGAAGAAGATGAAGGAGACAGGTGGATAATGATGAATATTATGGATACAAAGTTTATGTGTATGGGTATTTCTATTACAGTATTGTTATGATTATATTTATGAAATATAAAGTACGTGTGGGAAGGGGGTAGGTGAGGGTTTGTTGATTTATATGTTATAGATGATATTTGGAAAAAGGAAGAGGCAGGAGTCGCACTTTCATGCTGATATCAAATTATTCTCCCTTCTACCGTCCTATTCGTAACCATCAAAGGAAAAACCACAAAACTGTTTTCAGATCAGCATTAAAGGGCAGCCTCTGACAACACTTTTTTTTTATTGTGAGCACTTTGAAGGAACGAGAATAAGAGGAAAAGAGGGACATGTTTCATGTGATGGTGTGTTGAAACAGTGTAACAAGAAACAGATTTTTGTCTGGGTGTACTTGGGTGTACTTGTGTGTGCATATGTGTGTGTGTTAGGAGTTGGCATGTCAATTTCTGCCACAGTTGTCTGTCAACTCGCATTCAACCGTAAAAGCACCTTTTAAGCAGGCAATTGCTTTCAATTGAGAACAGAGCAGCCGAGAAGACTCGGGTGCTAGTTTCCACTCTGCCTCGTACACACATACTTACACATGTATGATCATAGATATCCACACATTCACCCTGACATGCCCACACACACACATAGATCAATATTAAACACGCACACACACACACACACACATATATATCAATATTAAACGCGCACATACACACACACACACACACACACACACAGCATGTTTGGTTCTGTCTCTCTCACACATTCACTATTGGGTCCTTGCTCAGCTGCGGGCAGCCAGAACAAGGCCTGAATGTAATTTCCTCATTATAATACAATAAATTATGCTAAAAAATAATAATACAAAAAAAAAAAATAATAATTTTGCTTGTTAAAATATTGAAAGGGGGGGAAAAAATTCTTTTGTAACTGGCTTTACAGAATGCTTTAATAAATTATTATAATACATCGCAATTAGTGGTTTCATTTTTTAAATGAATGTATTCTAAATGGAATGTCATTTGATCACAGTTGGCCCTGATTTGGGTGACCATTTAAAAATGTTCAAAATTTCTTGTGATAGAATGTGTAATACCAGTCATCCACCAGAGTGCGCCATATCTGTTCAATTGTACTCACAAATTACTTTTGGATTTGACAAAATATCGGTCATATTCATAAATAACACTTATTACTCAAAAAACTAAAAAGGTTATAGAAAAGTTCAATCTCATGCCTACTGAAATCATGTGATACAGTTTCCCCAGTTTTCTGAAATAACACGAATTGTACAAAGGTTAAGATTTAGTGCTTAATAATCATAAGCAAGACTTGCCATTGGAAGCTGTCAACGTAACGTCAGCACTAACTAATTTATATTCATTAGGAAGCTATCGTCACAACGTCAACTCAAATTTATTAATATTTATGAGACACGCCTTCGCCATAGTATAGATGTAATTTAGCTTAGTAAATCCAGTTTTGCGGGTTGAAAGGGAAACTACAAAACCTGTTTTCAACTGCTTGGTCAGATTGAGTCTCACCTTCGCAAACTTTTAAAAGGGAGATATTTGTGCTTAAAAAATTATAACAATAATTACATAAATTATTGGTCTTGCATTTAGGAGACAACCAGAGGAGAATCGTACCTGACTATTAATTCACTTAAAAAAAAAAAGAAAACATGAGTTTTATTCCTCTCGTCCTACTTTTATTTGGATTGAGCTCAACGCTGGCACAGACTACAACGCCACCTCCAAGTAAGACAAATAGATACTCGCTAAATTCACAATTATTGTTCTAAGGATGCATTTTATGGCCAAAAGCCATAATAACATTCAACTCAGTGTTTTGTTACAGTAATCATCACTATATTGATTATGTTTGTTTGTTTGTTTATATATATATATATATATATATATATATATATAAAACTGGCACACATTTAATACAGATTTTATACACATTTAAAACTTGGTCTCTTACTGTAACCAATTTCTGATACCAATAAGAGAACTGAGATTTCATAATTTCATAAACAATGTCCTCTGAGGAAAAAGTTTACTTTGCCTCAAATTTGGTCTATGATATAAGACTTGTTCTTATTACTATTGACACTAAATTGCCAAACAAAAAGATTATATATATATATATATATATATACATATATATACACACACACACACACACACACACACACACTGCCGGTCAAAAGTTTTGAAACATTTACTCATTCTTTATTATAATTTTTTTATTTATTTATTTATTTATTTTTTTCACATTTAGAATAATAGTAAAGTCATCAAAACTATGGAATAACATAAATGTAACTATGGGAATTATGTTGTGACTAAACAAAACCCCCAAAAAAATTGTGTTACATTTTAGCATCTTTAAAGTAATCACCCTTTGCCTAGAATTTTCAGAAATGTACTCTTGACATTTTCTCAACCAACTTCTTGAGGTATCACCCTGGGATGCTTTTTAAACAGTATTGAAGGAGTTCCCATCTATGTTAGGCACTTATTCGCTGCTTTTCTTTATTATTTGGTCCAAGTCATCAATTTCAAAAACGTTTTTTTTTTTTTTTTTTTATTACATTTGAGTTTTATAATGAAATAAATTAATATGGTGGCACAAATATATTTTTGTCTACAAAACTAATTTCAAACATTTAAGCATACGCCTTAAGATCAAAAGATTTTTAAGATCATGAGAAACATTTCAGTCAAGTGTTTCAAAACTTTTATATATACACACACACACTGGCGGCCAAAAGTTTAGACTAATGTACAGATTTTGCTGTTTCGGAAGGAAATTGGTACTTTAATTCAACAAAGTGGCATTCAACTGATCGCAAAGTATAGTCAGGACATTACTGATGTAAAAAACTGCACCATCACTATTTGAAAAAAGTCATTTTTGATCAAATCTAGACAGGCCCCATTTCCAGCAGCCATCACTCCAGCACCTTATCCTTGAGTAATCATGCTAAATTGCTATTTTGGTACTAGAAAATCACTTGCCATTATATCAAACACAGCTGAAAGCTATTTGGTTCGTTAAATGAAGCTTAACATTTTCTTTGTGTTTGTTGAGTTGCCACAGTATGCATTAGACTGCCATGTCTTAAGGTCAATATTAGGTCAAAAATGGCATAAAAGAAACAGTTTTCTCTAGAAACTCATCAGTCAATCGTTGTTTTGAGGACTGAAGGCTTGATGCTTGAAATTGCCAAAAAACTGAAGATTTCATACAAAGGTGTACACTATGGTCTTCAAAGACAAAGGACAACTGGCTCTAACAAGGACAGAAAGAGATGTGGAAGGCCCAAATACAACTAAACAAGAGGATAAGTACATCAGAGTCTCTAGTTTGAGAAATAGACACCCCACATGTCCTCAGCTGACAGCTTCATTGAATTCTACCCGCTCAACACCAGTTTCATGTACAACAGTAAAGAGAAGACTCAGGGGTGCAGGCCTTATGGGAAGAATTGCAAAAGAAAAAGCTACTTTTGAAACAGAAAAACAAGAAGAAATGTTTAGAGTGGGCAAAGAAACAGATATTGGACAACAGATAATTGGAAAAGAGTGTTATGGATCTTAACCCCACTGAGCTTTTGTGGGATCAGCTAGAGTGTAAGGTGCGTGAGAAGTGCCCGACAAGACAGCCACATCTGTGGCTAGTGCTAAAGGAAGTGTGGGGTGAAACGTCACCTGAGTATCTGGACAAACTGACAGCTAGAATGCCAAGGATCTGCAAAGCTGTCATTGCTGTATGTGGAGAATTTTTTGATGAGAACTCTTTGAAGTAGTTTAAGAAGTTCTGAAATGTTTTTTTCAAATTGTAATAGTAATATTTCACGCTATTAATGTCCTGACTATACATTGTGATCAGTTGAATGCCACTTTGGTGAATAAAAGTAACAATTTCTTTCCATAAGAGCAAAATCTGTACATTATTCCAAACTTTTGGCCGCCAGTGTATAGATAGATAGATTTATAAAAAAAAGTTTGTTGATTGTGTTATATAAGTATTCATATATGCTAGGTACTGTTAGTAGGGCCCATACATAAGCCCTGCCCTGCTGTTTATGATGAAACATTTAATTCCCCAGGTAAACTAGTATGTTGTATTAGTAAATAACTGCCTTACTCTAATTTCCCATGGTGCTTTTCTCTGGTTTCATAGAGATGGCCAAGACAACCATGTCTCATGGGGTTTAATTGTTGCCTAACACATTAAGTCAGACACTGAAGATCATTGCTGTGATAAACAGACTCATAAAATTTTTTTTAAAAAATGCAGTATAAATCTTCCTTTCTTTACTGATTTAGAATTGTGTGTTGACTTAATGTGATTTGCTAAGCTTTATGTTGCTTACATTTTTTACAAATGCCTGTTTTAAGATGAAATGCACATTAAGAAAGAACCTTAACTAATGTTTTCTCTCCTTAACTCTCTAGGCTGTGAAAGCAAGAATAGCACAAGCTGTGAAGATTGCTTGTCAACTGTGGATGTGAGTCTCTCTCTCTCTCTCTCTCTGTCTGTAGTTTTGGAGATAATTATCGTCCTAATCTTTATTTTTAGCCACTAAGAGCCCCTCAAAGCAAACTTGCCTGTTTTATACACTCCATGTGTTCACTCACCTGTCTGTTAAGAAAGGTGGCATGAAGAAGTAACAGTGTTGACCTGAGAGCTAAGACCTAAAACATGGGGAAACATATGAGATGAGAAGAAAGAAAACATATTCCGAGTTAGAAGGAATGTACTCATCGAGAAGCTGGATTGCCTGGATTTTTTTTTTCTTATCTGATTATCACCTACCTCACCCGTGGAACTGGTTTGGGCTGTTCTGAATGTGTACAGCTCTTTACACACCTTCCTGGAGGTCAGTCACTTGAGACAGCCTGTGCCTTCACTTTTAAACACTTTCATCAGCCATTTACCGTACAAAGCCTGTCTCAAGTCATCCTTTAAAATAGTGGTGCTTGCTAAAGCAATAATCACTAATACTGTTAGGGAATTGAACAAACCTTTTTCTTTGTTTGCATTTTTTTAGCTATAGCCCGAAACAGTGCCCTCCCACCTTTTTAGCCGTCTGGGTTCCAGAAGTATTTTTCCCATTCGGTTTTCCATAGGCTGTTCAAAAAATAGAACAGCCTGTGCTGTGAACCAACCAGCTCTGAAGTAAATCACAAAATGTTTATTTGAAGTTTTTGAAAGTTGGACAAAAAGATGAAGGTACAAGACTGTGTAATTATGTCTTTCACAATGGCACGAATTACAATCCCATGAAGCATTGTGCATGACTTAATTGAATAACAACCATGGAAATATGTAAAACTATTGATTTTAGCTTGTTGATTTTAAGTATAAAAACAATATATTTTATGTTTACTGCAAAATATTCTGATATATTCAAATATAGATGTAGTTTGAGGGTGTAGGGAGAACGACTCCATTGTATCATTCACAGTGCGTCATGGAAGTATACGAGGTTGCTGCTGATCTCGTTTGGTGGGCTTTGTTGGCCACGGTTCTCTGATTGGTGGATATTTCTCTGCTGGACCATGGGTAGTGTAGAGTTTCACCAGGAATTCTGTTATTGAACACGTTTTTTAAACAATGATGTTGAAATAGACGATGGCTTCAACAGAAGAATATACCATCGATGAATAGACTTGGAGCTCATGGTAGTTCTGTCTTTGAAGGTTTATAAGTTATTGTCAAAAATCAATACGTCTATGGAAAAAATGAATGGGATTTATACTTACGGAAACAGACTGTTGCGTTCTATAGAATGCAGTATGACGTAGCTGTGGGACAGTGACATTCCATTTGTTGAGATGCTTGCAGACAAGCATTAACATACCTCTCACACACACAGGTATTCTCAAGTTACTGACGTGTTTCAGTCCATTGAGTTACCCTTTCCAACCCTGTATTGACTCATCACTACAGATGTCATTATCATTAACATCATTGTTACTGCTGCCATCTGTAAATTTGCCCTAATATTGGGGGGAAAATCTTGAGCTTTGAATCTTCCTACACTGGATAAATGCATATAATTAAGGCCCGAGCACTGAAAGTGCGGAGGCCCTATTGTTTTTCTAAGAAGTATTATTACACTTAACATGCTTAATAACTCATGACATTTTTGCACACACATCAAAATTGTCAGCCATTAGGCTTGGGCAATGGGTCACACATGGGCGTGTGAGGCGGGCTCTCTTGTGCCACCTTTTGACTAAAGTGGTGGGGTCAGTTTCACCTACAGTCACCAGACTTGGTACTGTATATTGTTCTCATCAAGCCAGACAACTTTCAAAATTACAGTCTTTAGCTCTGCCCAACAGGAAGTCGGCCATTTTGGATTGAATTTGGATTTTTTGGAAAATTGCAGGCCCTGAACTTTTAAATACTCCTCATAGGGGATTCATGTGACTGTCACCAAATTTAGGCAACATTATGCCAAGACATTGAAGATGCTAAATCACGATCAAATTTTTTATATATTGAATGGTGTTGCCATGTCGAGGCAATAAATAAATGGCATAAAATGGAAAAAAGGATGCGTCTCATATCTTCTGTGTGCATTGTGTGATTTAGATAAAAAAATCAGGTGTATGTTTGGTAATGGGTCTGATCACATGGATGTGGCTGTTGTGGGTCACGGTCATAGCACCACTAACTGGCAGCAGGAAGTGTGGCCTTTACCACAGACTTTAAAGTAGTCCTCTTATATTAACCTGAATTGCTTCAAAATTGTTTAGAATAATATCTGGACACAGCTGATGTAACATTGTGAAGGGATTCTTGAAATCTTAAATAGTGTTGACATTACACATTATTATTCTTTTCTTTGTATATTCACATGCTTAAAATATCATGACCCATATCAGGGTTGTCGCCATTAGGCCTGGGCAAAATTTAACACATGGGTGTGGAGGGGCGTCTCTATAGCGGCACCTTTTGACTAAAGCGGTGGGGTCATTTTAACTAACAATCACCAGACTTGGTACATATATTCTCATCAAGCCGGACAACGTCTTTAGCTCTGCCCAACAGGAAGTTGGCCATTTTGGATTGAATTTTTAATTTTTTTATTTTTTTTATTGCAGGCCCTTACAGGCAGCACAAAACTACATCAGTCCTGACGGATCTCCTTAGGCCACTAATAAACTAATAATATATTGATGACACTTCATACTTCCATTTGCCATTAACAAACATATATTGTAGGTAGACCTAGTTCTTAACAGATTAGTAGCTAGTTCATCAACATTTAAATCTTTCAAATCAAACTTTCATGACATTCATAACTACATTAATGTATTTTTTTGTTTTAACTGTCTATTAAACATTGTATAATGCAATAATGCTTAATGGGTTATTCATGAAAGTTATACAACGTTAATATATTTTATATTACATAAACTACTACAAAGAAGCAATGTATATGCTGTTTTTCTATGAAAATATGTGCCAGACCAGTGATTCCCAACCTTTTTACCTTGAAGCCCCCTCTACTTATATGTAAGTCTACACATACAGTATATCACCACCATGGATGCGCGCTCTCTCTCCTCATGCTCTTGTGTTTGCCTGTGTGTGCACGGGAGAGAGCACTGTCATCTATGGCCATGAGAAATGCAAAATTATGATTATAATATAATGATTTTTGGGAACGTGCATTGCCACGGATTTTGCATAACCGCAATAGACATGGTACTTGATACATTTCTAGCGGTTGACATTTCTACTGGTCTATTACACATTGACGCAGAGCCACGCAGCTGCTTGATGGTCTAGTTATAAAGCATCAGCCAGGTATGTCGTTTTAGAGGTTTTTACAGTCTTGCAGTGTGTGGTTATAATGTTATAGAATTTTCATGACTACTGAAGATCCAAGAAAAAGAAACCCACAAGCACTTGTCCACACGACAGCTAGTGCACCTGCATTAGAAGCAGAAAACTGTACATTTTTGGTACACGTCATCCTCATGCAGTTGTGCAAAGAGGCTGTTATTTTTTTTATTTCTTTTTTTTATGTGTGAGATTTTGCTTATCACGCTGAGTTAGACGAGGATGCTGAGATGCTGTTTACTGTTGTTGCGCATATTATGGATTCGCACATTTTAATTTGACTTGCTATTTTTCTCAGAATCTTGCGTGGTAGTGTGAGATTAATCCGTCATTATTCAAAACACTGTCTGTTTTGACATAAAAAAACAAGCAAGAAACTCTTCTTAAACCATCTTCGTGTGGTATATCTCTCCCTCGGTCTCTGCGTGCGCATGAAAGAGAGGGAGGGAGAGGACAGCACTTGCAGCCGTGTGAGAGTGAAAAAATGCACTTTTAATGCAAAAATAACTAACGCACCTCTTTTAAAAGTATTTGGTATATGAGGGAAGATACATAAGGGAGTTTTAATTCTGATGGTAGGCTGCAATAATAAGTTCATAACTTTGGCCGTTAAATCAAAATTTTCTGCATTCGCAAGCAGTAATTTCCACTCGCAGTTGTGAGTAAAATGCTCGCACTGTAGAGCCCTGATTATTGTAAATAATTCACGAAATTTACTGTATCCTGTGTAAATTAAACGGTATTTCTCATTATTATCTTTACTAAAATACAAATATTCTTGACTTTTTATGGGGGGTCCTAAATGCCTTATGGGGGATGTGGGGTGGGGGAGGACTGAACATTTTTCGATTAATAAAGGGGGGCTCGACTGATAAAATTTCGGAACCGCTGTTGTAGTGTATTCGGGTGTATTCGAAACACTCAGCCATATGTTTAATCACACTTATGACATGAATGTGGATATGGTGGGTCATGGTCATAGGGCCTCCAGCTGGCAACAAAAGATATGACACTTCGAATAGACTTTGAAAAAAACAGCCCCTCTTATTTTCACCCCTGTCACGTTAAATTTACTCAGACTAGTGTCAAATTTAATAAGGTAAGGGGATTCTTGATATCTTACATGATATTTTCATAGCCAAAAGTCAAATAACAATATTCGTTTTTGGACAGTTCAAGGGTTCACACTTCCCATAATTACAAATGTATTACATTTGCCACACACATCAAAGTTGTTAACCATTATGTCTGAGCAGAAGGTAAGACACTGTGTCTTACTTGTTTACTCGACCAAATGCATGTGTCCATCACGCATTGTTTTACAAAAGCCACCAGTTGGAAATGGACCCATGGTGCATGGGCCCGTCATCACTGCTTGCAGCTATATTAATCTTTGTTTTCTATCTGTTTTTAGTGTCTGTGGTGCATCCAAACTAAACGATGTATAACATACCCTTCCAAAACCATCTTGCCCCCACAATCCCTCTGCCCACTGAGTGAAGCTCGCTGGGGCCTTTGCTCAAGTAAGACATTTTTTATGTTTTTAAGAATTCTCTCACTTTTATTTTCATTTCTTCCAGACATTTCATTCTGTATCTTACAGTCTTGATTGAAAGAAAAACTGAAGAAAAAAAAAGAAACAAAAAAAAACATATGTATGTGTGTATGTATATGTATATGTATATATATATATATATGTGTGTGTGTGTGTGTGTGTGTAGTTGAAGTCAGAAGTTTACATACACTTAGGTTGAAGTCATTAAAATTTTTATCCACTCCACAGATTTAATATTAGCAAACTTTAGTTTTGGCAAGTCGTTTAGGACATCTACTTTGTGCATAACACAAGTAATTTTTCCAACAATTGTTTACAGACAGATTGTTTCACTTTTAATTGACTATATCACAATTCCAGTGGGTCAGACGTTTACATACAAAGTTAACTGTGCCTTTAAGCAGATTGGAAAATTCCAGAAAATGATGTCAAGCCTTTAGACAATTAGCTAATGATAGGAGGTGTACTGAATTGGAGATGTACCTGTGGATGTATTTTAAGGCCTACCTTCAAACTCAGTTCCTCTTTGCTTGACATCATGGGAAAATCAACAGAAATCAGCCAAGACCTCAGGAAAAACAATTGTGGACCTCCACAAGTCTGGTTCATCCTTGGGAGCAATTTCCAAATGCCTGAAGGTACCACGTTCATCTGTACAAACAATAGTACGCAAGTATAAACACTATGGGACCACACAGCCATCATACCACTCAGGAAAAAGACACATTCGGTCTCCTAGAGATGAACGTAGTTTGGTGCGAAAAGTGCAAATCAATCCCTGAACCACATCAAATGACCTTGTGAAGATACTGGAGGAAACAGGTAGACAAGTATCTATATCCACAGTAAAACGAGTCCTATGTCAACATAACCTGAAAGGCTGCTCAGCAATGAAGAAGCCACTGCTCCAAACTGCCATATAAAAAGCCAGACTACAATTTGCAAGTGCACTTGGGGAAAAAGATCTTACTTTTTGGAGAAATGTCATCTGGTCTAATGAAACAAAATTTGAACGGTTTGGCCATAATGACCATCATTATCTTTGGAGGAAAAAGGGTGAGGTTTGCAAGCTGAAGAACACCATCCCAACCGTGAAGCATGGGGTGGCAGCATCATGTTGTGGGGGTGCTTTGCTGCAGGAGGGACTGGTGCACTTCACATAATAGATGGCATCATGAGAAAGGAAAATTATGTGGATATATTGAAGCAACATCTCAAGACATCAGACAGGAAGTTAAAGCTCGGTAGCAAATGGGTCTTCCAAATGGACAATGACGCCAAGCATACCCCCAAAGTTGTGGCAAATTGGCTTAAGGACAACAAAGTCAAGGTATTGGAGTGGCCATCACAAAGCCCTGACCTCAGTCCGATAGAAAAGTTGTGGGCAGAACTGAAAAAGCATATGTGAGCAACGAGACCTTCAAACCTGACTCAGTTACACCAGTTCTGTCTGGAGGAATGGGACAAAATTCCACCAAGCAACATCTCAAGACATCAGCCAGGAAGCTAAAGCTCAGTAGCAAATGGGTCTTCCAAATGGACAATGACCCCAAGCATACTTCCAAAGTTGTAGCAAAATGGCTTTAGGACAACAAAGTCAAGGTATTCGAGTGGCCATCACAAAACCCTGACCTCAATCCAATAGAAAATCCGTTAGTGCTCATCAACACCATGCTCAAAACAGACCCAGTTTAGTCCAATTCCCAAACTAATGACTCTTATGAGTCAGTTCTTTTGAATCTACACCACAAAACATACAGCCATTGCTACCGAACGAATGACTCTTATGAACCAGCTCTTTTTAGTGAATCAAAATATATTGAACCGTATTTTATCATGTCCGACTTCAAATTAACCAAGAATTGTCAATGTTATGTTTACTTAAGGCTTATTAGACTTAAAGGAATAGGTCACCCAAAAATGAAAATTTGCTGATAATTTACTCAACTCCAGGCCACCCATGATGTATATGACCTTCAATCAGAACAGAATTTAAGATTTTTAGGAAAGTATCCCAGTTTTTTTAGCTTCATCCAATGCAAGTGAATGGACACCAATATTTGATGCTAATTAAAACTTTATTAACTTTAAAAATCACTTCCTGTAAACACTGAATGCCTCACATCGCTATCGTGTGACGTCATCACGTTGACGCGTTCATGCTGATCTGTTTACCACAGATGAACGTACTTCACGTGAGAGTTGGGTCAATTCAAACAGCTACAGAGAGCTGGCGGAAATGCAGATTTAAAGTTAAAAATGTTTTAATTAGCGATTTGTTTTTCACACAAACATATCGATTCACTTCAGAAGACATTACTTAATTGACTGGAGTCATGTGGATTACTTTGATGCTGCCTAAATATGCTTTTTGGACCATCAAAAATTGGTGTCCATTCACTTGCATTGGATGAAGCTAAAAACCTGGGATACTTTCCTAAAAATCTTAAATCCTGTTCTGATGAAAAAAGAAGGTCATATACATCTTGGATGGCCCAAGAGTGAGTAAATTATCAGCAAATTTTCATTTTTGGGTGAACTATTCCTTTAGATCAGAGTAATTACTGGATGGTTTTCAATATGACAATGTGTAGTGAAAGATACACTTTGAGTTTAGTTGTAACTTAGTGTTTTTTATTTTAAAAAGAAAATAAGAATCAATAATATATCTGAATTAAAATGTCTGTAAACACACCATAAAATAATTTCATCATTTGGTTAACAGGCTGTTGAGGGCAGTAAATCCAATAAGAATGACATTTCTTATTTCTAAATATTTCTTCCTCAAAAGTACTAAAAGAATTGTTAAGGACGCTGAATTGTTAAGAGTAATCAGAATCGAAACCAGAATCATCCCAATTCCCAAATACATGAGTAAGTACTACACCACCTTTAGATCATTGTTGAGATTTGACACCCTTATTTTCTTTTGTGAAATTCAGTGAACTTCCAGATTTTGATCATTACGTTGTCGGTGGCTGGTGCACTCCTCATCATTGGTCTTTTGGTGTGTATCTTCTGTTGCTGCAAGTGTGAGAACATTGGGTAAGTTTGAGATGTGTTGAACTTTTATAGCATAGCAGTGCATTGTTGATCGACAAATGAGTTGCACCCTCCATTTGGCTGTTCTGAATACTACAGGGAGTCATCAAGTGTGTACTCACCTTTACCTGCTTAGAAATCAGATGGATACCACATAACTAAACCGAGACACTCTTTGTTCATTCATATTATTTAAAGGTATAAATTATGGAGGACTTCTCATTAAATTTTTTGTTAGAAATCAATAAAATACTTAAAATTATTGAGTATTACATCTTGTAAGACTTCTTACTATCTGTCTGTACTAGATTTGATGAAGAACATACTTCTCAGTAATTAATGAAGTATGTTCAAGGTATGCATGTGAGTAGTATGAATACATACACGGACATACTTCATACGGGAATATAGGCATTATCCTGTGACCCGAATTGCTGACATACCATAAAGAACCTCAAAAATAATCTACTCTGGTTTTGCTGGTGGTCGTTTTTGGGGGGGGTCATCAGCGCTGTGTGGGTGAGAGAGACCGGTCCCGCTCTGCTCTTGCATTGCGGTTTAATCGGGTAGCATTTTCTCACACTGAGTATTATGAGTGGCCCACTACTCAACCGACCGGCCCACTGGGAAAAGCCCAGGTACTCCCGATGGCCAATCCATCCCTGGGCACACCTAAAACCATCAGATTTATCCTGAAAGGAAAAAAAAACATATTGCTCAGCAAGTATATTGCTCTGCAATTTTATTCACAGATGAGGATAGAGAGCCCAAAATTCCATAGTGTACCTTTAAATCCAAAAGTGAACCTTCATACAAACTCTCTTCTTCTCTGTAAAATAGTTTTAGAGAACCAAGAAAGAGACCTCAAGATCAATAAATTATTAAAAGGAGAAAACATGCAAAATAAACATATGAAAATCTACCTTTAAAGGCATTGGTTGTTGGTTCTCAATCTGGGAAACTTTATCTTTCACAGATCCAGTCGATTTGAGAACAGGATGAACCGGCAGAAAGACAAAAGGAAAACAAAACAAGAGGCAAGGTGAGAGTTATTAACAGGAATACTCAAAATTGAGACCACTGCTTTGTAATAACCTCCCAGTTTGCTTGTGGTAAAGATGCACACTAGTAATCTGAAGGTTGCCGTTTCATGTTTGAGATCTGGATTCATACACTGCAATTACTTGCTGATGGCATGAGGCCCTGTATTTATGTACTCCATATGGCTAATTTGTCATGTATCATTGCTCAGGTTTATCATGTTAGAAACAGCTGACCATCTGTTTATGAACACTGAGACTACAAGAATCATGTATATGTACAGCTGAGTGATCAACCAAACATAAAAATTCTGTCATGTAGTTACAGTTATCAAATCTTCGGTTGGTGAAAGGGAATTATTTAAGCAATATCACACAAGCAAGACTAATATTGCGAATGTGATATTGTTTTTATACAACAGTTCAACAAATGAAAGTAAAAAATATTAAATAAATTACTTTTCAGACAAAAATTGTCCAGTTAGTTTGTACATTTCTTCTTCGCCGGTGAAAACGGTTCCAAAAGAAGCCAAAGCACATCAACTCTCTCCGCACTTTGCACTGCACTTATTAACTAGTGGCATTTCTTTTGTAAATTAATCAACAAATCTTTTAGGTGAACGAATCTTTGTCGTTTGCTTCCATTGTTTCTGGGGGGAATGACTCTTTTTTTTTTTTTCACCAATTTTGGAATGCCCAATTCCCACTACTTACTAGGTCCTTGTGGTGGCGCGGTTACTCACCTCAATCCGGGTGGCAGAGGACAAGTCCCAGTTGCCTCCACTTCTGAGATAGTCAATCCAGGCATTTTATCACAACGCTCGCTGTGCATGACATCGCGGAGACTCACAACATGTGGAGGCTCAAGCTACTCTCTGCGATCCACGCACAACTTACCACGCGCCCCATTGTGAGCGAGAACCACTTAATCGTGACCATGAGGATGTTACCCTGTGTGACTCTTCCCTCCCTAGCAACCGGACCAATTTGGTTGCTTAGGAGACCTGGCTGGAGTCACTCAGCACACCCTGGATGCAAACTCGCGACTCCGGGGGTGGTAGTCAGCGTCAACCCCCCCAGTTGAGGCAGTGATTAAATAGTCTCGTGTGGCCAGACCTATGACGGCAGCATATGCTGGTGTCTATAGCTGCTTCAATTGGTCAAGAACCACCCATTTAGACAGGAAAAACCATCTGACATTTAAAGCGACCACAGTCAGTTTTGTCATTACGTGTTGTTTAGGTGCAGGGTTATCTGAGATGTATCATACAATAATAAGAGACCAGCGGGGGGGGGGGGGATTATTATTATAATGGCGTGTGAGTCTTCGCGAGCAATTGCACAAAAATAACATGAGAGAATAGCAGAAAAAGTGTAGAGAGTCTGAGTACAGCACAGAAAACCTCATTATAGAGAATTTCACAGACATAACTAAGTAAACAAAGAAGAAAATGCAGCTCTACTTGTGGATATCCGCTTCATTTTCTGCTACATGTCTCATACAAAACTCTGAATATCTTTAAAAGATTTGATGTCACTAACCTGGCAAACTTGGGAATTCTGTGATTATTTCTTCCTCAGAAGTGCCTATTCTATCAACGCAAAACCTTGTGAACACAGTTCTGCTTCCAGCAGACTGATGAAATGTTCTGTGCCCATCTACTTGTGGAAGGTCCATCAAACCAGCCAAACCGATTTGCGCTGATTAGATTGAGAAAGCGTGTTATGAACCGGGGCTCGTGGTAAGCTCAAACAGGTAAAAGTTATATTCCACCTACCTGACTATCGTTTGTCTAGGGGTCCATACGCTACCACTAGTCTCATTCATAATTAAATGTGTGCGATTAACGTGGTCATCAGTATTTTCCTCGTGTGTGTGACACTGAGGGACAGTGAGCTTACCTCGCTCCGGGACACTAAGCCAGCCTTGTTGTGTTTTAGTCAGCCGAGTTTTCCTCGAGGCACCAGGCCAGCTCAGCCTCTCGTGCTGATTGTTCAGAAACCGGTTTAAAAACACAGTATACACAAAACAATAACTTGATGCACGTGTAGACGTCCTCTTGGGTGCTCCACCGCTAAACATGTCAGAAATTCCCCGAGTCTCCTTCAAAGTATGGCTTCCTACCACACTTTTCCAGTTTTGTGTGCTAAAAGCATCAGACGGTTAGTGCACGGACAGTGGGCGGTCCATCTGAGGCTGAGACTAATGACTGAATGACTCACTCATAGCATAAAATAGCTCATTTGTGGCCACCTACTGGAGTAAAAATGCAATGTCCAGAAATGGTCACTAAATGAGTCAGTGAATGAAAGCAAAACAAAACAATGAATCAAAATCACCACCATTTAGAAAGCCACAAATACAGATAAATTAAGTGATACAAAAAGTGAAGCATCCCCAGTGATGTTGGACTGTATATCTGCACTTTTGGAGATTTGAAGACCAGAACTAACTGTTGTATCATGGATCACATAATATGGAAGGATCCTTCGTGAAACTGCAACAAATTCTTCTCCAATATTTCATACAAGCAGATATATTAGACTACATATTAGTATAAGGGATAAGGAATTATGGAACATTTTTATTGAGTAGTTATGTCTGGTTTCTTCACCCATACATACAGTATACAGCCAGTGCAGATGCATGATGGGTACTGTACCAACCTGTAGATTTATTTTCTAAGCAGACAAAAGATATTGTGTTGCGGAAAACTTGTGACAAAAGATATCCCATAAGAAACCTGTTTTACAACTGTTATGAGAACTGATTGTCAGCCTACATCAAGGGTATGCATGTGTATAATTTCAGCAGGAATTTATGTCCTTGTGTTTTCTTGTGCCTCAGAAAAGCCGAGTTGAAGATCAGACATGATGAGATACGGCAAAAATATGGTGAGTTTTATCAACAATCCCCCTTGTCTTTCAGAAACAGTTTAAATCACTGAATTTGAATTGGTTATTATGCTTTGAACACCTAAACCCATGAAATCAATACTCCTCCTCAACCCTCTTTTATGTATTGGGAATAAATACTGAAACCATATCAAATAATAAAAAAAGTGTTTTTTGAAACCATATATTCAGCAATATTAAAGGGCTTGTACAATTTCTTTACCATACCGCCACATCATAATGGAATACAGTGGGGTGTAAGTAATTGTGTGAACACATTTATTGTTGCAAAATCACTCAGTCAGCCAAGTTCAGAAATTATGGACTATACTTTTTAAATCAACAAATTACACTGGTATGCTCTGACAATGCTCTATAGCCATTCTCACAGATCTTTACTGTGTGTCATTGTGCTCCCCCCTAGTGGTAATAATGCAATTTGTCCTCTGGTGTTTGTGCAGTAAAGCAAATTTAAGGAACACTTTTCAGTTGATTAAAGTGTATCTGTACATTCAGATAATTTGTATGTGTTAATAATATATTATATGAATAAGCAACCTCTATATATGAAAGCTTTTATCCTAAGGCCTGTTTTAATAAATAACTCACTTTGAGGGGTCTTAGAAATTCTCACTACACTTGGTTTGGCTTCATTAAAAGATCATAAAGGATCACAAAGATCATTTAGAAGGTATACTTGATGTATTTATTTGATTACTGCTTTTGTGTTAATTTGGTTCTCTTTCTGTCTCCATCTCTCTCTCTTTACCAGGTCTCAGCAGGGCAAGCCCTTATGCCAGATTTGAGAATCCCAACTAAAATTATGGGTGCTTTGTTTTATAGTTTGATACTATGGTTTCCATGCCAACAGGAATTAAAACCGATAAACACCAACGTGAATCAAATTAGTGATTTTTTTCAGTTGCAACCTCTTCTGTTTAGTGTATATATGCATATATATATATATCTGATTATTTCCACTGTCCAGTATATTTTTTCAGGTACCTTCTAAAATGATTTTTACTTTTTTCACTTAATTTACTGAAAAACTGCCTGTATGTATTTATTTTTGTTAATTAAACTTATGTGTTTTAAAGTTGTAAGAAACACAATTTAGTCAGATACTGATAAGGATTATATGCTGACACAGGACATGGCCCATACTGAATGGGGTCAGGATCTGGGGACTGATATGGCAGTGGCATTTACGTTATCATTCTAATGCTGATTAGACTGTTCAGTGGCCATTCATGACATGTGAATGATCGCAATGTCATCCTAAGAAGAATGAAATAAAAGAATGTCCCATCATTTTATAAAAGTAGTTGCTAAATAAGTCTTTGTAGTCAGTGGTGTTGTATTTTACCCTATAAGGGGTTCACTGAAACCTAAACTATTCTAGGAGAATGTAACTCACTCTCAGTCATCTGAAACATCTTCCACTGGTTTTGAACAGCGCGAAAAGATGACTCATTAGTCCATGACTGTTTTCCACCGCCTAGACCACTTTTGTGTAACTGCCTTTTCATGCCATGTATTAATACTTTCAATAAAATATTTCAGTCACTTGCATGTTTTACTTTTAATATCAAATCAGTGCAAGAATGAAGTTGATACGTTGCTCTTAGTTGACTGTATTACTTCTTCAGGCTTCCATATATTGGCAGCAACAGCAACTTTACTACTTTTCTGACTCTCACTCCTTCATGCTTCAACACAACATATCCATTATGCCCGCAGAGATGTTATACTAGTTGTAACCAGGGCTGAATTATGGATCAAGCCAGTGGGGCTAGTGGCAAAACCTCAGGCCACATAGTCCAAGATTACCAAAGGAAGTGGGGCCCTCGGCACCTACAAGCTAAAGACTAGGACCCTTAGACCTCTGGCCACATACTTTGTGATTCGAATACTATTCACATTTTGTAACTATTAAAGGAATATTCCAGGTTCAATACAAGTAAAGCTCAATCGACAGCATTTGTGGCATAATGTTGATTACTACAAAAAATAATTTCTACTCATCCCTCCTTTTCTTTAAAAAAAGCAAAAATCTGTGTTACAGTGTGACATTTACAATGGAAGTGAATGGGGACAGTCCGTAAACATTAAAAAACTCAGTTTCAAAAGTATAGCCACAAGACGTAAATAATATGCATGTCAACATGATTTTAGTGTGATAAACTCGCTTACTGACCTTTTCTGTGTAAAGTTATATCCAATTTTACAACTTCGTTGCCACGACAATGTAATGTCAACAAACCCTAAAATGACTGTAAAAATGATGATTTTAACTACTTTCCAGCTCAAATAATACATGAGATTTAACAGAAAAATTAATGTAAGTGCTTTTATAAAATTATTATCTTCAAATTTCTGCCTTCAAACCCTTCCAAATTGGCCCCATTCACTTCCATTGTAAGTGCCTCACTGTAACCTCGAAATTTTACTTTTTCAAGAAAAAGAGACGAGTCGAAATTATTTTTGTGGTAATCAACATTATACCACAAATGCTGTCGATTAAGCTTAACTTGTATTGAGCCTGGAATATTCCTTTAAAGCAAAAATCAGTCTTCCCATGGTAAAGATTTCTAGGCTGCTATTTTTAGTCATATAACTTTAGCAAAATGATTTTAGCCAAATTGCATTGGTCGCTAAACATAGGATATGGGGTCTCGACCATCTACTTTCAAACTATTTTTACCCGAATAATTGCATGTCTATTTTTAACAGGTGGCAGTAATAATTGGGGTGGGAAGCCTGACAATGTTCGATCCATGATGAAAGCATAACACGTGTAAACATAATATACTGACCACCACTGTGTTCAAATGAGAAAATGTATGGCCTAATCCCATAGTGGTAAAACAATAACCATTTTAAAGAAAATCGAGTGGTTCAACGACTCTGCCATTACCTGGGCGGTGTGTAAACAGGGCAGGAAAAAAAATCGCAGTGAGTTTTGCGCGCTCTCGTGAATGAGAGGACTATCACGTGACCCGGAACATCCAATCATTAAATAAGTAGGTAAAGGAAAGCGCGTCTCAGTCGACAGCTGTGTTGCTCTACTACAGTGTGAAGAGCGCATGTTGTGTTAACTATATCGCCATAATACAGACCAATAGACACCTGCAAAAATGTCCGAAGACAAACCCAAGGTAAGCATCCGATTTGTAATTTTACTGTACCTTTAAAGCGTGGCGTAAAACGAGCTGCGTGCAGCTGAGTTCCAGTTTCATTTTTGTGCAACCTTGTTTTGATAGATTGCGCATTTATGCGGGAGAAAAGGCGGTCGGAACGCAATCATTGTCTCCTTTTCCTTTAAACGCCATCCGTTTTCATTTCTGAGGTTTATGCTTTCATCAGCGAATGTTTTATTAGGCGCATCGAGTAGATGTTCATTTAAAGTGCGCCATTGTGTTGTAAGTACCGCGCATTTTTTCTCTCCCGGTGTAATTCAGCGTTTGCGGCTTTTTCTTTGTGAGAGCGGAGTGGCGCTGACCGGCCACGTTACGCCAACGGCGTAAGGAAGTGCCGCAAAAACAGCGGAACGGAATATGAAAGAGCTCCGTAGTACACAATGATCATCCTCCATTTGGGAGATAAATACGACAGATTAAATGTTTTTTTTCTTACATGAACGCGGTCACCCAAAAATTTCATTTCATTCATTTGAGTTCTGGATATTGAGCTCCGAGTTGCATCTCCCAGCGCCAGATGCTTAAAAATGGCGCACAAGCTGCAACAATGTTTGATAAGGCGGCTAATTTTCAGTACAAGTGGACAGGCGAACCTTCCTTTTGTGTGTGTGTGTGTGTGTGTGTGGAGTACACATCTCGTTATATTCACTGCACATATGGATGACCTTGTGTCCAGGATGGGCTGAAAATAGAAAGTTCCTTTTTTAAAAGAAAGTTTTAGCATTCACTAGGCCTTGTTTTTCAGTATTTGTAATTCTTAGTAATTGCTATTCAGAATTTCCACACACACACAAAATGCCTCCCACCCCATTCTACAGGAAGTTGCTTTATCTAAAATGAAAGTAAAATTTAATATGCATGAAATAAATTGTTAAACATTTTGATCTTTCCAGCATTCTCATACATACAATGAATTTATGATTTCAGGAGGGAGTAAAAACTGAGAACGACCACATTAATCTGAAAGTGGCTGGCCAGGATGGCTCAGTGGTCCAGTTCAAAATTAAAAGGCATACGCCGCTCAGTAAATTAATGAAAGCGTACTGTGAGAGACAGGTAAGGCTCTTTCAGGTGTCTGTACTAGATTATTAGTCTCCCATGTATGTGGTAAGAACACTACTTAGGACTGCTGTGTAGGCGTCCATCTAGATCAGACCCATTACATTCAGTCATATCACAAAATAATATACAAAAACTTCAAGCTCACTACAAGCAGAAACATTTTGATTAAGTGTATTGTTATAAGTGATATGTCTTGAGTATAAAGCAGGGTCAGATATTTAGAGGGGCTTGGGGCAAATATTCCCTTAAAATTCAAAATGTGGGGGCAAAAAAAAAAAGCCCTCATAACAAATTCTTCTGTTTGTTATTTGCAATATTTATAGTCCTAGTTATACATATTTAGGCATAAAATATGAATAGATGTTGATGTATTAGTTCTTAATCTTGAGAATCTGTAGTAATAAATGGATGTATTTAACATAAACAGATGAGACATGATTTGTTTTACATTATTAAAGAAAATATGCCCTCATAAAGGTAAAAAACCTGAAAATGAAAACCAAGGGGCAAATATTGCCCCTTAATGAAAAAATATTATAATTCCTGACTCTGGATTTTTACCTCTTAAGTTGTTTGAGATATATATATATATACATACACACACACCTTTCAGCCACAACATTAAAACAACCTGCATTTCAGAATAGCATTCTGAGATTATATTCTTCTCACCACACTTGTATAGAGTGGTTATCTGAGTTACCGTAGACTTTGTCTGTTCAAACCAGTCTGGCATTCTCTGTTGACCTCTCTCATCAACAAGGCATTTCCGTCCACAGAACTGACCCTCACTGGGTGTTTTTTCTTTTTTTTTTTTTTTTGGCACTATTCGGAGTAAATTCTTGAGAATGTTGTGCATGAAAATCCCAGGAGATCAGCAGTTACAGAAATACTCAAAGCAGCCCATCTGGCACCAACAATCATCCATGCGATTTTCTAATCAGCCAATTGTGTTGCAGCGGTGCATAATATCATGCAGATACGTGTCAGATGGGCTGGTTTGAGTATTTCTTTAAGTGCTGATCTCCTGGGATTTTCACACACAACAGTCTCTAGAATTTTCTCAGAATGGTACCAAAAACAAAAAACTTCCAGTGGACGGAAATGCCTTGTTGGTGAGAGAAGTCAACAGAGAATGGCCAGACTGGTTCGAATTGACAAAGTCTATGGTAACTCAGATAACCGCTCTGTACAATTGTGGTGAGAAGAATATAATCTCAGATTGCTATTCTGAGATGTGGGTTGGTGCTGTTTTGGCGGCATGAGGGGGACCTACACAATATTAGGCAGGTGGTTTTAACATTGTGGCTGATCGGTGTATATCTTGATCCATCTCTGTGAATTCAGAAGATTATCCATCCTCTTCAGCCTTAACGCAAGTAGTACTTTTTTTTTTTTTTTTTTTTGTTCTTTTTTGTTCTTTTTTCTTTTCTTTTTTAGGGTTTGTCAATAAGACAGATTAGATTTAGGTTTGATGGGCAGCCAATAAATGAGACGGACACACCTGCGCAGGTAAGTCACTATAAAATCCCTGATCATTTTCTTTTGATTTCAGACTTTATAAAGCTTTACTAATCCCAGGTGAGAATGCATTTTATGTGTAAATTGAAGATTGGATGATAAATGTTGCCATCTATAAATTGACAATCTAGCACTGGAATTAAATTGAAATTAAACGTGTAGACTGTACCTAATTGTTATTGAAATAGTTTTCTCATTGTATTTGATAGTTGGAGATGGAGGACGAGGACACAATTGATGTATTTCAGCAACAAACTGGCGGCTCCTGCTAAAACCCCAAAACACATGGACCCCACACTTATCTATTTTATCCCACATGATGTTTTCAATTTAAATTAATTGTTTTCATTCACATTATTTCCTCTCTCTCTCTCTCTGTCTCTCCTTTGTTGTCTCTAGCTTTCCTAGAGTGGGCATCAAAATGTGTTTCCGGTAATCATTATTTATACACATTGGTTAGACAGCTACTGTGGTGTGCAAACAAACTCAACATGGCTGCCAGAGGGCGTAGATGTTCAAATTGTCCTGTTAGCCAGCTGGGTTGTTAAGCATATTTGCAGTACAAGCCCTAAATGGAGCAATTGACTCCCATAGTTTATTCGCCCAATAAAATGTGGGGAAGCTTAGTTTGTTTTTGTTTTTTTCACCCCTAATTCTAAAGAGCTTTAAGTAGGTCTGTTTCAGCTCAGATTCGATTTGCCTGTGTGTTGTAGAAATATGTTCAACCAGTGTTGTATTCATCTGCCTTTTTTGTTTGCTTTTTTTAATGGGGCTGCTTCTAATATGAGCTCACCACAAGAGCGGGACTATGGACTGTTGTGATGGTAAATTAAAAGTGAAGAGACTTGCTACAAGACATAATTTGCTGAGAAACCTTCTGGACCAAATCCTAAATATGGTAGTCTGATATGGGCAGGATTAAACCAGCTGCTTCTAAGTTTATACTTTTAAATGTCTGTAGAAATATATCCATTTAACGTTCCCATTTCTTCTTAGATCTTGGTTGAGGAGGTTGGAATGTCCTAAAAAGACCAATACCCAAACCCCCACTCCCAACCACCACCCTTTTTTTCTTTTTTTTCTTTTTTTTTTTTTTTAATCCCAAATCTACAACCAGATCTTGAAGCTACACAAAAGGAAATCAATTCAGGCTTTGTTGCAGAGATATATTCATTATCACTCGCGTCTAATCTCTTTTAACAGTGCCAGCCCTACCAGTGTAATAAATATGGCTGAAATGGAGAGCGGGTTTTAAGGGTTGACTCAAAGATTTCCAGATGTTGGCATCTTTCTGTACTGATTTGTAAAAAAAAAAAAAAAAAAAAAAAAATCAATTGTTGTCCTTTACTACTGTAAACAATAAATATAGTTTGGTACTCATTCCTTGCTAAAGCGTCATGTCCAAAAAGCCTGTTTACTGTAGAAAAGCTTATAGAAGCTCAATGATGCATCCTTTAGCAAGATGTCAAAAATTCTTTATTTACATGTATAAACAAACAAAACATGAGATAAAGTCTCAAAGATTAAATATAAAATGTATAAATAAAATTGGAGCGTCACAAAGGCACTTGAAAGTACATGTCATGTATAAGACGAGATGCAGTGTCTTATGTCCAGTTTTAAGATTAATGTATATTTCTAAAAATCTACAGTAACAGTTACAAAGAACAAGAAATTGCATAACATTGGGATTTCTCAAACCGAAGTGCAACTGCTTAATAAAATCCCCTTTACTTCAGAAATGCGGTAAACAATTTTGTGAGATATTAAAACTGCAACTTTTTTTTTTATCATACAGCAGTTAATGATGTAAGTAGTTACATTATTCCATTTTTATTGTGTACATATTGCATGTTCATTCATCTAGCCGTTATTGCCCATTTTATATGATTACATTGTTCGTTTCAGCCAAACACTACGACCTGCTTGTGCGACCATACTTTTATTTCGTTTTTCTCCCTTAAAGCTCTCGTAAAAGCTTTAATTGGTGTCTGTGGAAGTCTGGTATTTTTCAGGGAATTTCAGGTCAAGTATATGTAAACATATGTGTCCTCTTTTATGATTCTTCACGAGAACAATATGGAACTATTAGAGCTTATATCATTGTCTTAATTGATTTGTTCTAAAGTTACCTACAACAAATGTTGCATGTAAGCTATATTCACATTCTTTTATGTTCTTTCACCATGGGTGCTCTGCATAGGTGGAAAATACACTTTTCTTTCATTTCAATCGTAATAGTTACAAGTTACAAGCAACCATCTTTAATTTCTGACTGAAGAGTCTTAAATCTGAGCAGGAATGGAAATATCTTTCCTTGTATTCTGTAGAGCTGCATTGAGTTACTATGCCCATGGACAAGGCGGTAAACCTGAGTAGACGGTTACATCTTAGCTTTAGTAAAGATTTATCAATCTAACCACTTTTATTTGTAGAAAATTGGAATTCAAGTCTCCGGTCTTTTTCCCTTATGAAACCACTGTGTAATTCTGGTTCCTCTCTGCGTTCTGCATGGATTACAGAGCGGCTGCAGGTTCTTTGCTTTCACCACAAGGGGGCGCAAGAAGACAGTTGGTGTCTGATGTCAGCGTCTGTACAAAAGGTCACAAGATCCCAGCTTCTCTGCACATGTAGTAAAACTGGCCTCTCTTCGCAATCAAGTTAGTGGGAGAATCCATCTCCACGATATGTCCCTTATCCATAACAATAACCCTGAGTAAAAAAGAAAAAGATTGCAAGTTCACATCGTTTATCCAAACCTGTGTGAGTAATATCAGAGACTATTTATCAGATAAAAGCCACTTCTATTAAAACAAATGGGAGAAATTGGAACGCCCAGCGGTCAACGGAAGTAGAAAAGAAGTCCCACCTTTCAGACATAGCCTGTCAATTAACTTAGAACGCGCATGCGCATTAGCTAGACAAGGCAGGAAAATTTTGTTTTTTTTTTTTTTAAATCTGAGGCAAATAAACACAGTTTATGATTTCAGTGTTGTCAGATTTACTGCTTATTTTAAATATGTTCTTTAATCGTAATCCTGACCAACCGTTTTGAAATTTCGGTCTTTCCCCATTCAAGTAGATAAGAGCTGCTCTTGTAGATATTTTACATTGAAAAGTAGCTGCCCGAGACCGTTCCAAAGATGGCCGCCAGTGGACTGACTTGCTAGAAAGACTTTGGTAACATGCAATATGCATTCCTGTCGTTCTTCTAAGCAGCGGTTCTCAAACTGTGGTGCAACTTTGTTTAATGACGGGAAATGTATCTCGTTATAAATGTATCTTTTTAACATTACTACTACTGTACATTTCAGATTGTATTAGATTTGCACTACCCATGTATGTGTGTGTCTGTACGTATGTGTATAATTATTTTTTATTATCTATGTCTTGCTGCTGTTTTTGTATTGTTGTACACTGGAAGCTCCTGTCACCAAGACAAATTCCTTGTATGTGTAAGCATACTTGGCAATAAAGCTCATTCTGATTCTGATTCTATGTCACACAACTTACTATTTTATTGACAAATAACTTTAAACGCTCTGGTCGCTCACTCTGACACCGAACGCGACCTTGCGCAAAAAGACGCAGCACTACAAATAGAGAAGAACGCATGTTTCTCCAGACGCAGTTTTAACTGTCAAGTTCTTTTAAACTTGACTCCGCGGCTAAAAGATACTGCACTTCTGTGCGAGACTCTTAAAAAAAAAAAAAAAAAAAATAGTAAGACATGATGCAACAGCTTCAAAGAAATCCGTTTATCCACCTTTTTCCTACATCCCATGATGCTTAGCAAGATATTTGGGGGTTACTTCCGTTGTCAAGTTAACACAGTTGTTGTTGCGGTGTACGGCCTTTCATTCTTTTGTTGTGGTGTTGGGATTTTGAGGAGAGCGTGTATGATTTCGTATGGAAACACTGGTGGCCAAAAGTTTGGAATAATGTACAGATTTTGCTGTTTCGAAAGGAAATTGGTACTTTAATTCAACAAAGTGGCATTAAACTGATCACAAAGTATAGTCAGGACATTACTGATGTAAAAAACAGCACAATCACTATTTGAAAAAAGTAATTTTTGATCAAATCTAGGCAGGCCCCATTTCCGGCAGCCATCACTCCAACACCTTATCCTTGAGTAATCATGCTAAATTGCTATTTTGGTACTAGAAAATTACTTGCCATTATATCAAACACAGTTGAAAGCTATTTGGTTCATTAAATGAAGCTTAACATTGTCTTTGTGTTTGTTTTTTAGTTGCCACAGTATGCAATAGACTATCATGTCTTAAGGTCAATATTAGGTCAAAAATGGCAAAAAAGAAACAGCTTTCTCTAGAAACTCGTCAGTCAATCATTGTTTTGAGGAATGAAGGCTATACAATGCTTGAAATTGCAAAAAAAAAAAACGGAAGATTTCATACAAAGATGTACACTACAGTCTTTAAAGACAAAAGGACAACTGGCTCTAACAAGGACAGAAAGAGATGTGGAAGGCCAGATGTACAACTAAACAAGAGGATAAGTACACCAGAGTCTCTAGTTTAGATGTCTCACATGTCCTCAGCTGACAGCTTCATTGAATTCTACCCGCTCAACACCAGTTTCATGTACAACAGTAAAGAGAAGACTCAGGGGTGCAGGCTTTATGGGAAGAATTGCAAAGAAAGAGCCGAAAAGGTTAGGGTGGGCAAAGAAACACAGACATTGGACAACAGATAATTGGAAAAGAGTGTTATGGATCTTAACCCCATTGAGCTTTTGGGGGATCAGCTAGACTGTAAGGTGCGTGAGAAGTGCCCGACAAGACAGCCACATCTATGGCAAGTGCTACAGGAAGTGTGGGGTGAAATGTCACCTGAGTATCTGGACAAACTGACAGCTAGAATGCCAAGGATCTGCAAAGCTGTCATTGCTGCACGTGGAGAATTTTTTGATGAGAACTCTTTGAAGTAGTTTAAGAAGTTCAGAATTTATTTTTTTCAAATTGTAATAGTAATTTTTCATGCTATTAATGTCCTGACTATACATTGTGATCAGTTGAATGCCACTTTGGTTAATAAAAGTACCAAAATCTGTACATTATTCCAAACTTTTGGCTGCCAGTGTACATCAATCTCTATATCAGTGTGTTACTGAACGATAATAAATTGCAAACAAGTTACAAAGACAAAGAAAGCACGAACAAAACCGGCTTACTGTTTCTCCCAGATGCAGTTGAGATTTAATCTAAGCACAAACGCAAAATTTCGAGCAAAATTATTGGTTGTTTTAGTGGATAACCTGTGTTAGCTCAGCTTCAGATGTGTGTGCTTGTCATCTTGTCGCCCTGCATGTCCAAATCAGACAGACACACTGAGGAAGAGCCGTGAAGTTCTCATAATTGGGTATGTAATCGCTTTTTCAAGTTTTCCAATCGGACAGTTATTTCCTTTTAAATCCACACGTTAGTTTAAACTTTTGTTTGGAGGGTGATTGACTGGTGAGTGGTGGTGCTTCGCTGCTGTCCGGGACGCATCCGGATGCCGATTTAAACCTCAAATGCGATGTGTTTTTGACTACCTTTCTATGTGTTTTTTGTGATCCAATCACAAAACATTTTGCACCCTGTTTACAACTATATTTACCGTGACCTTTGCGATCGGATCATCCGAAATGCGTCTTATTACCAGCTGTAAACAGGGTCTTAAAATTACTGCAGCCAGAGCTAGGGAATGCTGTAGAACAAATTCTGGTGGAAGTCCCACCCACATTCGTTTCCCCAGTAAGACCCCCAGGAAAAAGGTGGATAGTGCGTGTTTACATAGGAAAATGGTGGAAAAACAGCGCGAACGGACGCAAAAACGCATTCGGTGTGAAGCTTCAATTTTTCGATCCATTAATCTTGCGATTAAAACACTTATATCATCAAATAGCTGTGCCTATTTATACATTTACTATCCTTTAAAGCCTAAGAAGTTGACTAACAGTCAGATTTAAAACGCTGAATGAAAAAAGGACGGACTTTTCAAGTGTAACCTAAGTG
The DNA here is from genome assembly GCF_019703515.2 of Myxocyprinus asiaticus. Taxonomy (NCBI): domain Eukaryota; kingdom Metazoa; phylum Chordata; class Actinopteri; order Cypriniformes; family Catostomidae; genus Myxocyprinus; species Myxocyprinus asiaticus. The sequence goes on along the minus strand of NC_059352.1, from coordinate 43,352,895 downwards.
GCATGGGTACAAATATAGTTGATAGTCGTGCATCAATTTAACTTGTTTAACAACACAAGTAAATTATTTTTGCCAATGTTGTTGTGATTATGTCATACATTCAGGTCACAGGACACTGTCCACGTTCCCATATGAAATATGTCTAGAAATGTATGCTACATACATGCATACCTAAAGAATGTACTGTATTAATGGTTAAGAAGCAAGTTCTTTATTAAACGGTACATACTCTAAAAGTACAGGAATTTGGACGCAGGTTAAACTAAAGGCGGGACTCGGTTTTACCAAATTGTGTGCCACATGAGACGAAGGTTATCTAATAAGAGAAGGTAAGCAACTTCAATCACTATTTGTTTTACAAGTGTTCTTATTTACAGTATTAAAAGTATTTGTATGTGCAAATTGATTTTAGTTACTACAGTAACAAAAATGTAAGTATGCCTGCATATTTAGGTGAGACAGGGTGATGGGGTCACTGACAATAGTCTAAAAAAAACTTTCCGTTATAGCACACGTACATCACCCAGACGCCTATTTCATGTGTGTGATTACATCTGGAAGACGAAAATTTATTATTTTTAGGTTGTTTGCTCATCTGCAATACGTCTATAAGATGTTTCCTCTCTGATGTCTATAAGACATTCAGCATGTCTTTGAGATGTTTATGATTGAACATTTTTGTAAATCTGATCTTTTTAAGATGTTTACCAGATGTTAATTAAATTGTGATGCATTCCAGATTAAAAAAAAAAAATCTAAAACCGATATCTCCGAGATTTACATGTGCTATCTGGTTTGGGAACCACTGTTTTATGGTTTTTAATCATGACATACTTCGTGTAGTCCATAATGGTATTGAGGCGGTGTGCTATGGTAAGAACAGCACAATCCTCGAACTGGCTGCGGATGGTAGACTGGATCAGGGTGTCTGTCTCCAGGTCCAACGCAGCTGTTGCCTCATCCAGCACCAAAAGTTTTGTCTTTCGGAGAAGAGCTCTTGCTAGGCATACCAACTGTCTCTGACCGAGACTGTAGGATTAAAGGAGAACACCACACTAAGTCACCATTCTAGAGATACATATATCTAAATATCTAAAACCAAAATTACATATTTTTTGTAATTGACAAGTTGGTCCTTTGACCATTCTGCTTGATTAATCTAGTGACTCAGGTATTTGATGATTAAAATGCGATGGTTGCAACTCGAAAGCTTGGATGCTCATACCTGAGGTTTTCTCCTCCCTCTGAGCACTCATGATTGAGTTTATCTGGAAGTTTAGACACAAAGTTTTTGAGGTGAGCCAGTTCCAGGGCATTCCACACCTCCTCATCAGAGTAGTCATCAAATGGATCAAGGTTCATTCGGAGAGATCCAGAGAACAGCACTGGATCCTGTGAGAATATTAAAATTGCTAAATACGTTAGTGAGGAATGGATAGATCCATAATTAATTGAAATACTGCCACAATAAGAAAATAAGAAGCAACTATTGAGTCATTTGTGTTCCGCTGAGTGGACTTAAGAGCAGAGTTTGATGGTGAGTCACTAAAAGGAGAAAAATGAAATATTTTGAGGGGGAAGAAGTGACCAAGAGTAATGGTAGGACTCAGTTCTACCTACCTGTGGAATGATGGTGATCCGGGATCTTAGATCGTGAAGCCCGATTTCTGCGATATTGATTCCATCAATGTAGATCTCTCCTTTTGCTGCTTCCAAGATCCGGAAAATTCCAAGAGCCAAAGACGACTTTCCAGCACCAGTTCTTCCCACAATACCAATCTGTAAGTATAAAAGGAACCAAGGAGTGAGTGTTTTTTTGTTTTGTTTTTTAACATTGCTTAACCTCCAGACAAATAAATTACTGAAGGTATGATCAGTTACACTTTCCATCACCACAATCCCACAAAATGTTTGATAAGTATAATTACCGTAATGTGCTTTTCACCTTTACATCCTATTTACATCATTTCATAGTTAAATATTTCTTCATCTCTGTCCTCTTTTCAGTTGAAAGGAATATTTCACCCAATTACAAAATTACAAGTGTCATAATTTACTCACCCTCATGCTGTTCCAATGCATGAGTTTCTTTATTCCATGAATAAAATAAGATATTATGTAGAGTGTCCAAGCTGCTCTTTTCCATACATTTGTGTGATGAGCATACTGAATTTTAATTGAATTATAAAAAACGTCCCCTCTTCTGCAGCTCTCAGAGCTATGGTGGAGAAGATTTTAAATGAATAACAACTTCAGTTTGAGCTTCATTCTTCACATAAAGGTACCATGTGTCTTCAAAAGAATTAGAATATAGTGCACAAGTCATTTATGGTGCTTTTTTCCATATATATGCAATAAGGCTGCAGGTTTTATATCTATAAAACATCTTCTTGTGTTCCAAAGAAGAAAGTCATAGGGGTTAATAATGACATGACAGTGAGTAAATGATGACAGAAGTTACATTTTTGTGTGAATTATCCCTTTAAATGCCACATGGTACAGATTGTTTTAAAAGAGGAGAAAATAAATGTAGAGTAGTTTATTTTATTAGTATTAGTTTATTTTAACAAACTCTCTGCTTGTACCTTCTCTCGCTCTTGGATTCGAACAGAGATGCCTTTCAAGGCCAACTCCAGGCCTTTGCGGTATTGAAGACCATAATCACGAAACTCTATGGTCCCTGTTTGAGGCCAAGATGGTGGCAAAGAACTTCCTTCTATGGTCCAAGCTGCCTGTAAATAATGTCATTCAAAGTGAAAAAACTGTGGACCGACAATGAAAAATATGGTACTTAACAAATGGTGACCTAACAAATTAGTCTCTCTGGTTTTATTCTTCTGCAATGTATACATGTGCACAGCCACACTAACCTCTTTCGGAGTGTCGGCGTACTCTTTCACTCTCTCAACTGACACAATGTTGTTCTCTACATCTGTCCATGACCTTACAATCCAGCTCAGGAATCCTGTCACCTGAGAGACAGTAAATGCATTTCAGGAGTTTAAAATAAAAGGATCACATTGGACGATATGTTTTTCTTGGTCCTTGTGTAACAGCTGAACTACGATTATTGGCTGTATTTTCATGTCTGCATTATAATTTGAAAAAGGCTGACCACAAATGAAAAAATACTCTACAGCAGCTCTTGTGCAAGAGTGAAAGTCTATTTTGAAGTTGAGGTTTGAGGGTGAACATTGCAAGAGAGAAGCTGCCACATGCAATCTCTTTAATAGTAGCTTTCATAATATTTGTGTTTGTAATGTTGGATTCTGCACTGAAATATTTGTAATGGTTCCCACCTGAAGTGAATGTGACACGGCCAGACCAACCATCCCAGGACTCAGGGTTCCTTTTGCCATCACAGAAAGAATCGAAGCAGCAAGAACAATGCCATTACCCAGAAACTCTAGATTTACACCCAGCCACCTGCACCGAAAGACATAACAGAATGAGGTTAAATGTCAGCACAATACCAATACATCAAAATGTACTTCACTGTATGCTCACAACAGTACATAGTAAAGTTCTTTGTAAGGGGGCATTCAATCAGGATGCGGTCTATGTACACATGCATCAGATGGACCTCTTTGGCCATTCCATTGTACTCCATCTACCTATTTTTAAATGCAAGAATGCATCCTGTTTGAACGCCTTCTAAAGACTTGGTCATATCACCCCAAGAAGGCTTGGGTGAATGAGAAGCGAGTGTGAAACCTGCATGTGCTATGTAAGAAGAACCATCCCACTCAGAGGTCACTGCCAAACCAAAATGCTTGCTATTGGTCAATGCTGATGAAGTTCACCTAACTTGAACCCTATGTGAAATTCCTGTAGGGAAATTTCTTCGCCACCGGAAGTCCATCATGCAAAACTCCTGATCACACGGATTCCAATTGAGATGACTATTTCGCCCGTGAATGGGACCAAACATTTAGTCTGAGCTAGATTAACATTATTTTTGTAATTGTTGAACTGAGCTGGGGAATGCTAGTACCTCTAAAGATTGTGCCTCACCTTGTCGCTACAAAACGGGGGAAGTAAGCAGTTTGGTTCTGATCCACCTTGTGATTGGCGCCCATGATGAAGCGTGACTGTTCATTGAATGCCCGGATGACACTGGCACCCTGCACAGTCTCGTTTAAGTGTGTGTAGATGGGAGAGCGACTCACTGACTCCAACCTCCGCAGCTGGCAGGATGTGGCCACATAGAAACTCTTCAAGGGTGAAAAAAGCGAGAGAGAGATTACAGTCAAAACCCAGTCAGGACTTTTGATGATTTCCAACACTCCTGGTGGATTCAGGTGTTGTTGGTGTCAGCAGGTGGGTAGAATCTTCTAGAATGCCAGCATTTGCGGTTAGCAAATTAACCTAATTTCCTTAACCCCATAAATGCAGATTCAGTCGTACCTGTATAAAAGCATAGAGGAATGCCATAGGGAGGATGATAACAGCAGCAAATGGTGTGGCCATCAGCACGATGATACAGACTTCCATTAGTTTAAAGAAGTAACTCAGCATCATTTTTAGCCCATCTGGGATCATATTGTCTATGGCATCTATCTCTTTAGCAAAACGATTGAGGAGGTTGCCGCTAGGGGTGGACTCAAAGAAAGACATGGGGGAGTGAAGTACATTATTTAGAAGCTCCAGGTGAAGGTGACGGGAGGCAATGATGCACCCCAAGGAGATGGCCACAGTAGTACCAAATATGGCGATTCCTAAAATGCAAAAAAAAAAAAAAAAGTGTCATGAAGAAAAGTTACATTTAGGAATAACAGCAACTTTGTGAACAAATATGTAAACATGAATCAAAACTGTAACTGTTGGAGGAAAACACAAGGGCTGTGTCTCAAATTGCATACTTTTGCACTACTCTATGCCATTTTGTATTGTAAGAAGTGTGAGTAGTGTGTTCACAGTGAAAAATGCTACGAGATGAAGAGTACAACTAGTACCCAAATGATTCCTTGAACCAAATATTTTGGACAGTCACGGCTTGCCCTACATAATGGAAGGGGCAGGGTTATCTGGCCACAATGCTGGCCTGACAAAACAATTGTAATTAATGGTGAATATGGCAACAACTGAAACTTCTGGGAAGACAGCACCTTGCTAATGTAAAATGAATGCTTTACTATCACCCCCTGTTGTGAGTGTTATTTGAGATATCTGTGTTGGATTGAGGATAGCGGCAACATATTGCGTGCATTTGAAACGTCACTTCCGTCAGCAGAAAAATGCTGAGTGCTTCCGTGTAGCAAAACTACACTTTAAAAATTCAATCAATAGATTGCTGAATGCATAGTGTAAGTGCACAGTGTATAATGCATCATTTGAGGCATAGCTTTAGATTCTACTGACCTTGAGCAAAACCAAGAGCTCCATAAACTCCCAGTTTCAAATCCGTGTTTAACTGAGTGCCATTGATGATAGGCTGATCAGCCCACAAGCTTAACCAGTAATTATAAGCCAGAGACGCAGCTTGTTGGAAGGCATAAAGGAATACAATGGAAACAATCAAAGGCAAACCAATGGTGCGGAAGTATTCAATGTACATCTCAAGTTTGACCTATATAGACAGTGAAAATGGAGACAAAGTCAAAAAGTCATACATCTGTGGTTAATAAAAATGGGAATTTGTAATGTTTCAAGAGTTAGGTTTTAAAATGAATTATCTTACTCTGCCTATCCGTGCTTTATCAACCTTAGTCAGTTTCCCTAGGTCTTCTGGGATTTGGTCCTCATCAGAATCGGTTAGCGGCTCAACGCTCTGCATTGTAATGCTGTTTGTGTCACCACTGAAAGAGAGGTGAGATAAAATCAATCATGTTGTAATCAGACAATCGTTGTTTCTAGAATTTCAGGTCTGTAATCTTTACAGCTAACAGTGAGTCGCATGATGTTTTTGTGTGTGTGTTCTGCCACAAAGTTATGCTGATATGTGTAATTTTTTAGATGTTAAAATTCTCTCTCGTGTTCCAGCTTAATATGCAGGGTCAACTATAAGTTAACCTTGTAGGTTGATTTCACCTAAAGTGTAACTCTGTGGCACTATCAAAATATTCTTTTGTTTATTTGAGCGAACTGTCAAGCCCAACACAGCAACAGCAACCAATGGTGTGAGTTTGGGACGGGACCATCTGTTACAGCTGTAGGACTTCGAAGCAGAAGAGAAATTGAACAATCCTACACAGAATGACTTAAATACAGAATCTGCACTGACTTTCTCTTGAGCTATAAATTAATTCGGACTGGTGCCAGCAAGTCTGAGATTGTCGCATCTGGCAAACCTTAACTGCGGGGGAAAGCACAACAAAATCTTCCTCTTTGTTCTTAATCAGATAAACCCACAACTCATCACATGACTGATAAGTTGAGGGACTGTTCTATGACCACCATGGAAACCTTTATTGTTCTTCAATATAACCAACTGTCTACACTTAAAATTATTATACTAATCATTCTGGCTTACCAGCTTACATGAAGCTTAATTCATGAACATTTGTACTTTTATTTCACTACTATCCAAATACACAGCCGTATGTAGGATTTGACCAAAAATGGACAAATGCATCTAATGCAGATGATAACCCAGACAATAATGTTTCTCATAACGTGTAATGTATTATCCATGTTTAAAATTAACAAACTAAATATTAGGAAGTTTTATAATGTATTAGACTGAATTATAACTGTCATTTAATAAGAAAGTACAAGTGTTTGGTATGTAATTTATTGTTTTTTAAATTCCAGAGTGATGGTTTGAAGTATTTTTTAGTTATTTGCAGTTATAGTTCTCTTATGAAACTCATGATTAAAATGTTCACTTTTGAGCAGGAAACTCACAAACCTTAGAACAATAGGTCATAAATTAATTATCTTGAGGGTAGGACAGAAATGACCATGTGACAGCGAAATACACTTCTGATTGGCTCAAGACACCTTGGGGGTGCGGCCAACCTCATCTCAACAATAAAAAACCCTGCAACGAACAAACTTTGCTCTGTTCTTCATTCTTCTTCTTGCACACATATGACGGGAAGTCCCGAGTCTCCCTTGCAGGAGCCCCCGCTTGCGGGGCTCGGCCTGGTCATTCCATCACCCATCCATCGACACAACAGACAAAGACTTTCTATGGACCCAGCCAAGGAACCAAAGCAACGCAATGCAACTTACACAAGTACAAACCTCCAAACTTCGCTGAAAGTGCTGGTGTTTTACAAATAATTTTGTACCTGATTGCAAATCAAGGCATACTAAATTAAGTAATTACGGTTCTCATGGCATGGTCTGTAGACTACATAAAGTTCATTTTTCCGTTACAGATTATTTCAGTTTCATCTTAAGTCAAAGCTCACTCACCAACCTGTGTTTTATGTTTGTCTAATGTGTGTTTAGTTTTATGTTGTAGATTAGTTAATAAAGTTCTGTTTGTATTCAAAGAGAATTTGACTGTATTTCAGGGTTCCCCAATTAGTTCTCACCAAGGGCCAAATTCTGTCAACAATAACAAGCCAAGGGCCACCACCCTCGATGTTATGACAAAGTGTTTGGACTGCTGCTAATATTAGTAGTATTTTTATTGTTTTTATTATTATCTTTGTTGTTTTTGTTTTTGTTGTTAAAAGAGTCACAACATAAATATTCCATTTTTTTAGTTTTGTTTTTTTTTTAGTTCTTTTTCTCAGTATTAGAAGCCTGTTTTATTTATTCAAACAATTATGAACATTTTGTTTGTATACAGATACACAAAACTACACACATTTGTCTGTTGAAAATAATGAACAATCTCCATGTTCTCCATGTGGGTCAACTGTTCCTGCTTATTGGCAAAGAGGGTCTACTCCCTGCACTTTCCCAAATTGCAGATTCAATAATTAGAGCTATTGGCATTAATGTTATTATTGTTCTTGAGGATAATATAACAAAATATTGCAATAATTTCAATAAAGAAAAGGCTGTGAGCCAGTGTTTTCTTATATATTATGCATCTAATTTTATACGTGTATTTGTATCACACTACCTTGTGTTATATTATCCAGGCATTAATCCAGACTTTGGGAGTCTGTTTGGAATATACTCGTAGTAAAATAAATGTGCAAATATAAAGTTCTGTTCTAGATAACCATTACACCAAATTAGGTAAATAAATGCTTTTACAATGTTTAATATATTAATCTCTAGCATTAACAGCTGGGCAGAGCAGGAGACTGGTATAAATGTGGGTACAACAGCATCAGCGCTGCCTACTGTACCGGGGTGAAATTGTTTTTTGTTCAAATTTTTGTGTACAGACATTTCATCAGAAGTTTGTCTCGCAAACTCGTCATGGATTTGGTATAGACAGGCCTTTAGCGAGGGCCAAACATTGTCTCTCACATCCGGCCCCCATGCCATCTACTGAGGAACCCAGTGTATTTGATCAAATCATGTTGGTCCCTCAAAATCTGTTGATCCTAAAAAGCTGCATTGCCCATAAACCGTATTTAAATCTATTTGTGATATTTTCAATGGCTATGAAAGTAGTATTACTGTAAGAATTAATCTTACATGCCGATCAACTCATCGCTGGCTGAAGACTTTGATCGGACGTAAACATTAATTATTTTAATATTCCCCAAATCAATCGTTAATCCCCTTATTGTGCAAAATTCCTTGCAGTAGTTGTTGGAAAATGACGCAGGCATAAGCATACAGTCATAAGCTAACCATTATGCAAATTCCTTACATATAATTGGTGATGAATGCTGACAGTTGTAAATATAACCTGTCACAAAGTCACTAATTCCCTACACAGCCAATGGCAGATGGGGGAATTTTTCTGGAATCTGAAAGCAGTGATTATTTTTGCAATTCCATTTGGTGACACTAGTGGAGCAGAAATTACACACTTCAGCTTTAACAGACTATCTTGTTCAGCCAACTTTAACTACAGCCATTCAGCACCAATATCAGACTAAGTTTTCCTTTTCTGACTGTCATTTGAAGTCACATGCATTTATCTGCATTAGCACTGAAATCACATACCCAATAAGCTGCTCTTGGGACAGATCCCTGGAGAATGGCATGAAGTCTGCAACACTCAATCTTAAGGACTTTCTGGAGCCTGCAAGTAAATGATTTTAACATAAAACCAGTTTAAAAAAGGTTTATTCAGTCATACCATTTGGATATGACAGTTAGCTTTGTGGTGTTATTGAAAGAAAATAAATTGTAGCAAAATAATGAACCTCTCGGCACAGGAACATTACCTCTTTTAAAGTCCTCTGAAAAGCACTCTTTCCTTTCAGAGCATGCAAAGGTGTGGATGAAATCAGCAAAATCACCATTCCGGTTCAAAAGCTCCTTATATGAGCCTCTTTCTGAGATCTCCCCATCTACCAGAACCAGGATCAAATCCGCCTGAGGCAGGAAGCTCATTCCATGGGTCACCAAAACTCGTGTCTGTTAAAAAAAAAAAAAAACATTTTTAGATTTTGGAATATTTTGTGAGCAAGAAAATTACTCACTCTAACTGAAGGCTACACCGACAGTGATAGTCACCTTGTCTCTTAGTATGCCCTTGGGTCCAATGACTTTGTTAAAGATGTGCTGACCAACATGTGCGTCCACAGCAGACAAAGGGTCATCAAGTAGATAGACATCAGCTTTTCGGTAAACAGCACGTGCAAGACTCACCCTCTGTTTCTGCCCTCCAGACAAATTTATACCCTAGTAAAAAAAACACACACACACACACAAAAAAAAAAACACACTAGATTTATGTACTGATGCTTTCTCAATTGTTCTCATTGCTGAAAAGACCAGCTTACAAAAGCATGAATTTCCATGCTGATTAGTGCTGGTCTAGCTTGTGGACCAGAACAGCGATGTTCTTCACCAACAAAAAATGTTGGTCAGCCAGCATGGTCTTTCTGATGAAGATGGTTGACCAAGGACATCTTTCTTGGTGAAGCTAGTTGAGAAGCTTGTGGGGACAACCCATGCTGGGGACCAGCATCCAAAACACAACATATCCTTATGATAAGCAGTGCTGGTCTTTTCAACAGGGCTTATGATCTTATTGAATGGATATGACAATTGGAACTTCAGCTCCTACAGATTCAGTTCCCAACTTTGGGTAAGGTTTGAGGTTTCTCACCTTCTCTCCGATCTCAGTGGCATCTCCTGTAGGCAGGTTGTCTAGATCAGGTAGCAGGGCACATGCCTCCAGCACTCGCTGGTACCAGCTTTCTTTCTTTTCCCTTCCAAACAGAATGTTGTCCTGCAGGCTGGCATTCTGGATCCACGCTTGCTGAGGAATGTAGGCAATGGAGCCCTAAATAGAAAGAAGTGAGAAAATGCAGAGAACCAACTGTATGGCTATATATTTATATATATATTACAATATATTAATCTACTCTTTATGTACATTAAAGACAGGACTGTCATTTAAGTGTCATTATGGTGTCATAACATGCCATTCAGTACTACCATGATTTTTTTTTTAAAACTATATATGATAGACAGCTACAGTTGATTAGTGTATTTACCTTGACAGAGACATTCCCGCTTCTTTTTTCAGTCTCTCCGAGCATGGCAGAAAGCAGCGACGATTTTCCACTGCCAACATGGCCGACGACAGCAACCAGCGAACCACAGGGAACTTTAACGCTGATCCTGCGCACGCACACACACAGAAGACAAACTGAGTGTAGAGTTGCAGAAGCTTCTATACTAATTGCTTTATTGTGTTTTTAGGTGCCTTGTGTAAACATTCAGAATTATTATACCTTTTTAGACATGGAGGGCCATCTTTAGACCAGCTGAAAGTTCCATTCTCAAACACTAAACCATCCTCACCTGAAAGAAAAAGTGGAACAATGAAAGTGGAAAAGAAAATAATTCAATATGTTATGCCTTAATCACTTGCCATAACATGTAATTTCTGGAGACAGACTAGTGCACACCTGTGTCGCAAGCACAAATTGTTCTGGAGAGACAGAACACTTAATATTTTGGTGAGTTCTTCTGGCTATATAGACTTCTCCAGCATCTTGTGAAATTATAGACTCATTTTAATTATATAATCTAATTAGCGTCATCTTAGAAATAACAGTTTTCACTATCTTAAACAAGTAAGCCTTTGATTAATAAAAAATAATTATTTGCCTTTAAATAATCTAGCAGACAGAACTGCACTGATACCACACTCCTATGTAGGCTGATCCAATGGGTTTTCAGAGATCTCTAATTGCTCTCACTGGAGCTATTGCCAGTGAGAGGAAGCAAGACAGTATTAACGTCCAACTGTGAAATTTTGAGGCTATTACCAAACTATTGTTTGTCTCAATTCCATTCATATTTTTTCAAGGAAGAGAGGGACTGAGGGAAAGTCTCACTGGGTACAGATAATATTGAGTCTGTTTTTAGCCTTACTGATCTGTTGAAAAGTGATGTGTGTCATCAAGTGACCGCTCACCAGATTTAAATGGGTCTCTGGACACATTGTCTAGTTTAAGCTCATCTTGACAGAGAAATTTCCCCAGACGCTTAAGAGAGACGACAGCCTGGAACACAGGAATAATTTGTACATTTAAATCAAGATTAGTAGTCTACCAAAATCCTGAAATTAAGAAATAGGCAAACTAATCAGAAACTGCACCCTTAAATAATCAGGGCAGAAGGTAAATGGTGTTAGAGTTCATGTAATCTTTACCTGCATGGTTGTGCTCATGGCAAAAGGAAGCTGGCTGAGTGGAGTTTTCAGGATGTTGATGAGAGCCATCGACACAAAGATTTTCTGAGCATCCAGAACATTCTTGTCATCAATGAGCACATAAACTCCAAACATAGCAAAAGCAATCTGGCAAAAAATGGAAATAACTGAATAAGGCACATTGGTACATTTTGATTTAGATCCTTCTCACAAGTTTGTCCACATTAAAAGTGATAGCCCTGAGGCTGTAATTTATGAATCACTCTCTTTTCTCACCAAGAAGGATGAGGAGTTGAAGGAGGCAATGGACACAGAGTATAAGATCTGAGATTTCTTCAGAGTTTTAAGCTCCTTCTCTCTGTATCCCAGGACCTGCTCCAGAAAGGCCTTTTCCCAAGCATAGAACTTCAAGATTTTAATACCATTTAGAATCTCGTTCATTAACTTGACCCGTCCATCCATGTACTTCATTTGGATCTCCTGTGGAATGGACACACAACAGCCAACAGTCAAAACAGCAAGAGCTCTTGAGAGGACACAACTTAGTAAAAATTTACTGGTTGATCTTACACCATATGCTGTTTTTGTCAGTTTCAAAAAGAATGATTGATAAAATTCAAGAAGGCAAGAAATAGCTGAGAGATTGACTCAAGCAGTATAATGCCAAATGTCTGTTGTTTTCTTAAAAGAAATGAAACTTTTAGCTTTTATTGCCATTTGCCAGCGCTGTGGTTGCTTTACTTCGGAGGAAACGTGGAGAACTTCAAAGCAGTGAGGGAAGCTCGAATCCAACATGCACACCCATGCTGCGCTCACTTCACTATCTAAACCAGCTGTGGACCCTTCACGCTGACTTACTTTAGCACACACTGGGAGGAAACTGAGCCATCCTCTACAGTCTGCTGTCTCAAAAATCATCTTAGTGGATGAGCTGATTGAGGATCTAAACTAATGAGAATCTTATTCAAAATGAGCCATCTTTCTTTGAAATGATTCAAGCTAAGTGATCAGGGCCTCAGATGGAAGATATTTGGAGGATATGAATGCTGTGTTACAACAGTACAGTACCTGGAGTTTGCTTCTCTTCCTTGCAATGAATCCGTTCAAAGGGAAAATAAGGATCACTGTGGCGATGCCCGCTAGAGCCGATGGTCCTAAATGCTGAAAGAAGTTATATTTGATTGACATACGTTTTTCTTTGTGCAATACAGAAGCTGAAACAATAACCATTCAACCAATATCTCTAAATCCTAAGAATACATTTAATAATTTTATTTCTAATTAGACCAGAGAGACAGTAATTGAGGAGACTGAAAGTAATGAAAATAAGGAACTAAATGTGCTCATAGTGCCCTTACCTGCCAAAGAAAGAAGAGGCAGAGTGTGACCTCAATGGGCGCCAGCCACACTGCATTGAAATACACTACAAAATCCATTAACTTTTGGGTATCAGCAGAGACTAGATTCACTATTTCCCCCACTGTGCATGTTCTGCGTGCTCCACTATTCATGACAAGAGACTTCCATAAGAAAGAAAGAAATAAAGAAAGAAAGATAAAAGAAAGAAACACTGTTAGGCCCCTGGTTGACAACATGATAAAGTTTTGGGAAATTCCCCTTTGAATGGACCAATCATCTCACATGTTTACATACTGTATAGCAATGTCTTATGTTGGTGAGATTGCCTACCTTTCTGTAAACCAGGCCCATGACAGCTGTTTTCACCCGCATGCCCACAGTAAAGCAGGTGTATGTGTATTGGTGGTTGAAGACCGACTGAAGACAGGAGAGCAGGAATATAAGAGAGGCATAGAAATAGCCCTTCCACAGCGGAGCTTCCTCATCCTTCATAAAGCCTAACAACAGACTTCAAAAAAGAAGACAGGAGTGAATGAAGGAACTTTATAAAGAAATTTGCTAATTTGCTGATGTAACTAAGCATTTGGCTGGTTTCCTGTCAAAGAGACCACATGTGGTCAAGCACAAGTTTACTGTAGCACTTAAACCCACAGCTTTCTTTGAAAATTTTTGAAAATGAAGAATAGTAGATTTGTTGAGCCTAACAATAAGTTGCATGTTCCACTGGAAAAATGTTTTTCTGAATGCTAACCAAATGCTGCAAAATCCACATCAGTTATTCTGAGGGCAGAAGACCTTGAATGTTTCCACAGTTCTCACCAATGCCCACATTTTTTCGACAATAGATCCCAGTACAATAGATCTACTTGCTATAGTCTGGATAGCCCTGCTGAAGTTCACAAGTAACTGACTGATTTTGCTGGCTACCCTCCCTGAAGCTAGCATGTCTACGGCTGTGGTCATCTCTCACTCTCTCAAGCTTTCAGACTTGAAGCCATAATTGTATCTCTGTGGGCAGAAACAGCATGATCTCTGTCTGGCTGGTATGGTGTCTCTCACTCAAGCACCTGCCGCACATTGCCACTTCCTGTTTTCATCCCAAGATATTGTGAACCGTAAGATGTCTCTTCTAAAAATATTTTGATAACCTCGCAAGCTTTCTTGAAAAGCACAGAGCACATCTGTGTTTATTTGAAGGCAGAACTTTTCATAAACACAGCCCAATACTCTAAAAGCCCAAGGTTTATGAACTCAAACTGAAAACCAGGCCAGGGTGACTCATCTCTCAGGCATTAGGCTTTCTCACCTTAGAACCTGTGGAACTGCAAACATGAAAGCATCATGGAACATCAGGCACAGTGTCCCAGTAAGGAAGTAGGGACCAAAGCTACGCGCTAGTGTTCGTAAGAGACAGAATCCTGAACTCTGCTCTTTCTGGATCTTCCTGAGGAGCTGAGCCTGGTCTGGTAGTCGAGATCCCAAGGCAATACTGGTGCTTAGGTGGTTCTGTTGCCTGTAGATAGAGAAGAGGCAAATGTGCATAATGAATTGGTGCTAAAGCTTAAACACAGTTTTTAAGCTTGTCTCCCTCGTTTTAAGTTCTAATTGAAAACAGAATGACATTAAAAGATCCTGCGCCACAACGCAAGACAAGTTTTCACAAATTGTAAAATTTGACCTGTAAGGGCCTAAAAGAGCATTTCAGAAGACTTAAACATACTGGATGTTCAAAGCTGAAATGTGTTAACAAGCCAGCCAATTGACCTGTCTCAAACATGGACGCAGTAGGGTTCCTCTTGACTTATTTTAGGCCTGTTCATTTTGTGGGCATCTTTCAGATGAAAATATGATTGAATTGATCAAAGCATCACGAGGATCCACAACAGCATCAATAACCAATTTTGTGCCACATGTCTGATGACTTCAGGATTTTTTTATTAGCCATTCCAACTCAGAAAAAGGACATTTGATGTTTCAATGGCCTTTGGAGCTATTCCGAACACATTTTTGCATCTGTCCGCACTTTTTTTCTATGTACACATGCACTAGATAGATGTCTTTAACCGTTATGCCACTTCTTGCTCTTTTCCTTTCGTGTCGGGGCACTGCTTTTTTAGAAACTGTGTCAAGTTAAAAAGAACTTACATTTTTAAAGACACATCTCAAGACACCTGCGTTTTGTTATATTCGTTGTGCTGTATCTAGGTTTTTTTAGTGCAAGAATGCATTTGGTCTGAACGGCCTCTTAGAGCACTTACTGCTGTAACTTGGTGCGCTCCGCTGTCCATTCTTCCTCTAGGTCCGATATGATTCTCTCAGATGTATCCTCTTCTCTCAGACTCCACAGATCCTCTGCTTGTAATGGAGAACGGTATCCTTTAAAAATTAACCTGGAACCACAACCCCACACAAACCTTTGTAGTTCTTCAACTGGACCAAAAATCATTTAAAATAGGAGTTTTTTCACATAGGATTAAGAAACATATTTCATTTCCTACCCACTAAACCACCAAAAGAGGATCTTGGACAAGAATGATGCATCTTGAACAGGACATGCATTCTGAGAAAAAAAACACAAACAGATTGTCTGAGGTTGTCAGAATTATCAAACAGTCAAAATCCTAACCACAATGCTGCTAAATATACAAGGGATACAAATATATCGTCAACTATAACAAGACCTGTTGAAAGCTGTTCTAACATTATGCACAAAAGATGTAACCAGGTGTGAAACTGTCAACAGTCCTTTTTGGAAAAAGAAGATTCTCAGTTTTGTTTTCTTGGAAGGAGAAACCAAGTCGCTAGAAATCATATTTGGCAACAGTGAATTAAGAGTAAAC
Source organism: Myxocyprinus asiaticus (assembly GCF_019703515.2). Classification (NCBI taxonomy): domain Eukaryota; kingdom Metazoa; phylum Chordata; class Actinopteri; order Cypriniformes; family Catostomidae; genus Myxocyprinus; species Myxocyprinus asiaticus. Next base: position 43,336,998 of record NC_059352.1, on the reverse strand, counting down.
AGTGAAACTTTGTGAGTAAGAGTTAGACCTCTATGTGTACTGTATGTGTGTGTTTGTGAGTGCCTTATGTGCCACAGTAACACACTACCACCCACAGTTTCATGCTCTCTCTCTCTCTCTCTCTCTCTCTCCCTCCTCCTCACCGGAGGTCTCACTCTTCAGAACACTGTGAATAACCCAGCACAGGAATTGACTGAGCCAGGAGGGGATCAAGGGGTGTGGTGCCAACGTCTGTGGCTTCAACCTCATCACAAACACACTAATTCCTCTTTGAGCTTGTTTCCTTGTTTTTCTCTGGAGCAGGACAGTGAGATGGATCATTATCTCACGAGGGGATTTAAACCATAAGACTGCAGATTACATTCTGTGAAACTGGTTTTTGCTTTGAGCTATGTGTGTAGTTTGCATACAACCAAACTGTAGGTGGAATGAGTCAATAATTTTCTTTAAAAAAAGCATGTATCATTATCTGGACAGTAAGACCACATAAAACCTGAGTGTATATGTAGATGAGACAAGCTGAATTCTGAAAAACTTCCAGAGTCGTGAGTGTAGTTAATATCTAGGCACCACATAGTTGCAGGAGATGATTGTAGGATGTCCTACAGCCATTACCATAATTCACTACAAAAGGGAGGGGTTGTTTACTCTATTACGTAAAACTGAGAGCAGACAACAACAGTTCACCACAGGATTGTTTGAGATGTATTATTTTGGGGGATGGCTTTTCAAGCTGCAGAGTTTGTGTTTTTCATACCTTGAGGACAGCTTTGCCTGAGGGTGCCCGGTCTGCAAAACAGCTAAGGAAGAGCTGCACCAACTGCAGGGCAAAGTAAGAGAAAAAGGCCAGATACCGCACAATATCCGGAGAAAGACCCTTGAAAACAGAGAAAACAGAATAGTTTAGAGAAAGAGAGAGATTTCAGGCAGACTGTCCATTTTAAATGAGTACCACAACCAAGGATTTCCCATAAACGAAAAGTGAGGTTATTCTTTTTACGATCCAAAGACTTCCCAACACATTGTTTATATGTTGCCTAACATTCTGTTTATATGGGTTGCTGGTGTACAATCAAGTCTAGCTTAACCAGCAAGACTTCCTTGATTATCTAGAATTACCTTTGGATAAAGCTGGGTGCACTGTATGATTTTTACGGTTGCTTGTCAGACTACAATATTATCCCAGAGAGATCTTGAGTAAAAGCATGGCACACTGCAACATTATGTCAGACTGTTCGTTACAGTTTGTAGCTCAGACTTTGGTCTTAATCGCTTGACCCCTTGACAGCATTGACTGGGTGTTGTAAGAGCAGTCACACTGCACAATAGCGACACAAAATTTCAGACACTTTCAGACACTTCCAGAACTTCGTCTGAGGCTAAGATGAATTACAAAGACAATTAATTGGACATCGATGAACATGTTACATTAAGCGATCAAAGACCTAGAAGAAGAGAACAGTGTGAACCCAGCTTAAATGGAATTTCCTTGGTTAACTATCTGTACCAGGGACCAGCTTCACCAACTTTTACTGGTAAACAACATGGCTTTGCTGGTCCACCAGCTAGACCAGCACTTTCCAACATAGACCAGCATGAGAACTGCATGCTGGTTAAGCTGGTCTTTTCTGCAGGGGAACTCTCTAAACCACACACTTGGGTTTGATGAACATCAAACCCAAGACAACATCTAAAGTACCTTGTATCTCAAGGACCATATTGTGAGGGCATTTCCATCAGGTCAATACAAATATCATGCAAGATTTCTCGGACAACGCATTGAAGAGCTTGTTGATGGAGAAAGCTGGAGACATGTTGTTTATCAAGTGATGTTATGTCCCAAACTAAGGATTGATGTAAAAATATGATCTGCTGTTTATTCTATAAGAAATCGTGCAGTGTGGGCTTGCCCCTTCTTGCTGTGACTTTGCCTAATGTCAGAAGACATGGGTGTGTACGGGCATTAACAACATAGTAAAGCTTATTTTGAACAGTTAAAGCTATACTATGTAACTTTTGGCCCACTAGCGGTTAAAAAATAAAACTGCATGCGTCTTGCGGAAGAACATTGTTTTGGTTGTGCTTCGGCTCTGCTCCTCTGCACGGATGAATGTGGTTCGAGGAACTGGTGTACACATGGATACAGGACGAAACGAAAGAAAGGAAAAGATGGATATCCGAAAAAATGTCGTCTGAGCAGGTAAATGCCATATCTTATGCTGATGTTTTTACTTATTGGAAACATTGATGTTTTGAGATCAACTACATTACAAAAGTTAGGCAATGTTCATTAACATTAGACATAACAATTGCTAGTCTGGTAAGATCAAACGTTGTAACGTTTTTTATAACTGCAGGATATTCTGGCCAAATAGACCATGGTAGTAACTAATTTATAGATTGTCATTGTTACCAACCAGTGCTCAACATAATTTCAAGACTCACATGTCCTTGGCAAGCCTAGGACTAAAGGATTTATTTAAATTTATTTAAATTATTATTATTGCCATTATAAAGAAAAATACATACATGTGCTTGCAAGTGAAAAGTTCTGCACTGATTACAGTATAATTATTGTATTGCACTACACACACATAGGCGTGTGTGTGTGGGGGGGCAGGTTTAAGTGGTTTATGAGGACTTTTTTTTAGGTTACAAACTGGTAGTTACAAGGGTATTATGCTATAAATGTGGTTTATGAGGACATTTCTAGTGTCCCCATAATTCAAATCGCTTAAAAAACATAATAAACGATGTTTTATTGAAAATGTAAAAATGCAGAAAGTTTTTTGTGAGGGTTAGGTTTAGGGGTAGGGTTAGGGGATAAAATCTATAGTTTGTACAGTATAAAAATCATTATGTATGTGGAGAGTCCTCATAATGATAGCTGCACCAACATGTGTGTGTGTGTGTGTGTGTGTGTGTGTGTGTGATTACACAACTATACATAAACCACATCAATAAAATATCTTACCTGTTAAGTAAGAAAAAAGCCATGTCTGGGTCGCTTTTAAATCCTTTCAGATCTCTGAGTTGTCACCACCTCTGAAAAGTTAAGCCGATGTTGATTCAGGTTTTATTACAGACTCTGTCGCTTTAACTTTTTGCTTGTAGACTCTGCTTTGTTTGGGGTTTCTTTGTTTTAACAACCAGTGATTCCCCGGAGGTTTGCTGTTATGAATGATCCATGGTAAATTTTTCTCATTTGTTGTGACAACAAACTTTCAGCTTCAGCTACTCCCACACCACACACGCGTTACAGTAGCAAGAGCTTATTTTCTCTGTGTATGGGTATAACGTCAGTACGCATGGGTGAATGACGTATGTATGCAATTTCCCGCGAAATCCGTCCCGACAGCTCTAAAATATAAATCTTTATTATAGGTTTATCAAAGTGTATTTGGGTAAAGACATGGTTTGGAAGATTAATGTTTGTTGCACTCTCTCATTAATAACATTTTGTTATGTTTTAACAAAAAAACGTTACATAGTGTAGCTTTAAGGCAAATCATGGTAAAAACCAAACTCCTTAATGGCCTGCTTTTTATAAATGAGTTACGTATGAAAAGAGCCATAAAGGGCCTCCAGTCACGCTACAATCTGGAAACTCATAGATTGCTGCCATTGAAGCCTCTGGCCACTATTTGTTGGTGAGGAGTCGAAAGCAGCTATATTTACAACATTTTTCACATGTGCTGTTCATATGCTGCGCACGCATTTTTAAAAAAACATAGTGGATTCTAAGTTTGTCTTCCTGGTGTACTGTATATAGCGCTCTATCTGAAGTCCTGGCTACTCTGTTGAAGCACAAGTCTCGTCTGAGACAAATCTGTAGCAAACATCCGCTTGGCTGTGGAGCCCCTTGCCAAGATAGAGGCTATATTCTTAACCACACCATAAAATAAAAAACAAGGCCAGAGTAGTTTTGGTGGTCAAAATGTAGGTCAGTCAAAATGTTTTCTCTTTCTTATTCAAGCATAAACTCAGCATGGTAGTGAGAAATATGCTTATCTGTCTTTATGTTTTGACCCAGTTTCTTGGGGTAGGAAGATACGGGTCAGAATTGCCTAGTCTGGTCTCTAAAGTTAAATTATCTTTCATGCTAGCTGTGATATTTTCCTTGGGCTGAAAATAACTGGATATGAAATGTCTTGGAAAGATGTAATTGTACATGGCTATTGACATAACTGCCGTACTGAATGTCATCTTTAAAGCACTTGTTATTAAGACGTGTCAGTGTGTTCAGATGTAAAGCAGGATCTCTTTTATAGATATTGAAAGGAAAAATGAAATTTAGAAACGACACTCATACTTCCACATCAGGTCCAATAGGGGCTAAAGTCAGATTTCATATTTCTCTATCAAACATATGTTTCAAACTAACACCTACTTGGACTTCACTTGAACTTATAATATGAATGTGACAAACCAAATCCGAACCTTGGGTGAATCAACAAGTGTACTAAAAGTAGACACTGTTATGCAGCTGTATGAGGATGTATGTTTGTGTGGGTGTGCTGTTATGTTTTTTCTTATGCCTCTGTACTGTATGTGTGAACATGTTTGTTTGAGCATGTAAATGTTTTTGTGTTTGAGCACGTGTATGTTTCCACATGTGCATCTGTGTTTGCTGCAGTCATCCATATGTGAATGTGTGTACATATGCCCATACACGGCTGTATGTTACTGTATGTAATGGTTTGTCCAGGGTTTTCAGAATGAAGTGTGAAATTGAACTTCCCCGGAATGGGGGTGTCTGTGTCAGTGTCATTTCTCTCACCTGCTCTAGAGCCAGCTGGATCTTTGCATGAAGCGGAATCAGGGAGCAGACAACGCCCAACAGCCAGAAGAAGAACAGGAAGACAGAAGAACGACATCCACGTACTCTCTCCCAATGAATCACACACACAGCTAACACCTGTCAAACACAGAGCTGTTAATGACATTGTTATCAACTGGAATAAATACAGTTCAAGATCAAGTTGACCCTGGATCTAAACTCAAACTTATGAATATGTACTGAATGATGCAAATTGAAACCTTATAGGTTACTATAGGTTAAATGCACATCCCTGCTAAAACAGCTTAAACCAGCCTAAAATAGTTTGATGGTTTATACTGGTCTTAGTTGATTTAAGCTTGTCTCTCAGTCTGGCTAAGCTGGTGTTTAGCTGGTTTAGCTGGGCGGAGCTGACAATTGCTCAAACCCCTTTAAAACCAGCCAAAAGACCAGCCTTATCAGGCTGGGAGACCAGCTTAAACTGGTCTACTCTGTTGTTTTAGCAGGGATGGCTCAATTAAGAATTTTATTTGAGTTACTACGGAACAACTTAATACAAAATATACAGAAACTTTGATGGTAGATGTGGTATGTTTGGGAAACCCTACTTTTAAAATTGTACTCTGCCTTTATTTGACCTGACAAATCCATCCATAAATAAACCTTATTTTTTGGCCTCAGCAGTTTTGTGTTTTGAGGTTATACTGGGATTTCCCTGTCTACCACCACAGCTGCCTCCTCTAATAAAACAGTAAAATGTGGCCTCTGTTGATCCTACATCTCTCTTAATTACTGTGAATTTTCTTGCTCCAAAAAGCATTCGACATTCTCCATTTATCCAAACCAGACTGTCACACAGTGGCTCTTACCCAATGCCTGGGATAATGTGTTGTTTTGAGCATGTCAATTCTAATTTTATTGGAGGAAACAGAATTTGTTGCAGTATCTCCTAGGTAGCGCAAAACATCATTTGATTATGTAACCAAGAGCCTCCTGGTGTGGTACAGATGAGGTATTTGGACAAGCCCCACAGATGCCTCCACCAAACCAAAGCCTTATAACCTCAGAAAAATGAGGTGAATCTTTTAAGAGGAACTCTTAATTACCTGCTAATGAAAGATGGCCACAGAGGTTTTGCAAAACCTGGAAACAAAGCACGTAAATGGAACATCTGCATTGTTGATGTTGTGTTTTGACTTCATGTTTCATAATAGTACACCATGACTCCTCATCTGGACAGTGGGAGGAATCTAAAGCTTCTTTTCAACCACAGACTTGGTACACAGCTAGTAATTATACTGGAGTGTTAAAAGCAATAGAAGACAGAGACAGATCTGCATCCTGTGGCTCCAAACACTAGCACACAGTGAAACCAGCAGCAGCTAGAAAGAGTAGCTAAGAATTATGGCAGACTTCAGCTCCAAATTGTCCCTTTTAACAGGTCTGAGTCCTGCTTTGTGGTATGTCTCAAATTGGTAAAAGTTAGCATTTGGGTTGTTAAAGCGGAATTGAGATCAGTGTGAATGGTGAACTCCATGAGTAGAACTCTAGGTCACAGATTCTAAGTTGAAAAAAGCCAGATAAACAACTCAGAAATGTGTGGTTGTTGTTGCTTTCACTTAATCTAAACTGTTGATTACACAAGCCCAGATATTACGCAAGAGAAACCTTAGGTGGTAGAGGAGGTTGGGAAAGGCAACAAAACAATATTTTCGCAATATAAAAGCTACTTTTATGCACCTAGTAAATACATCGCCAAAATGGTTTTATTGACCTGCATCTCTGAGCTTGGCTAAGCAATGACAGTGCTTTATTTTTATTTTCTATGTGTCCAATTAAGATTACAATCTTCTGCTGATTAGGGCATTAAAGGACAAAAAGGCACTGTTTAACTCTTAAGTGTTTTGTCCTTGAAACCAGCCAATGTTGATTTAGGTGTCTGAGGAGACCACAGATGGGTCATGAGTCTGGTCTGGAGGCCGTCTTTGCAGAATGCAAATGGAATATGCGGACAGAAAGAGATGATGAGATTGTGTTCACTAGCTTGAGCGTAGGCGTGCCCCTAACCTAGCTCACCTCGAAATGTCACAGTCTATTAGATGAAAACAGTTCCTGCTGTGTAAGGGTTTAGGAGCCACATTACAGACGTAAGCAGGTGTGTTGAGAAATGAATGATGGTCAGGAAGGGTTGTAGGAGTTGAGGAATGAAGCTTTAAACTTTAGTGTATATTTGTGTATGGGGGTAATGCATCCATCATTTAGGCTTATATTTCTTGGATGCTTTAGCCTGGACACCATGTTCCATACTGATATAACTGCCTGGTCAGCAAATTAAGTTAAGTTATATTAATTAAGTTATCTTAATAGTAAAGTGTGCAATTTCCAACTCAGTCTCATGACAAATTGTAATGTTGAACCAACGATTAACGTTTAACACCTAACCCAAAGCTAAACCTAACCATAAAATCTAACCCTTTTCCCAAATCCTAAACCTAATCATTATTTTATTAGGAAAATAACATTTGTGTATCATGAAGAAAAAAAACATTGGGCTTTGGAACAAGACAAGAGAAGTACAGGTTTGACATACATTAGCCATTAAATAAATATGGAATAAGTAACCAAATTTGTTCACGGATGTTTTCTTTCTTGAAATAAAGTGTTGGACAGGAGGCTAGCATTACATTTGATGCCTGTATTGTATTGATTTGAATTTATTTTTGTTGATTGATTGGTCTCTATGGGGAAGAAAGTCGCACCTTATCGTACGAGCCAAGTCGTACTATATCTTACATACTATATCTTACATCCTATATCTTATATCTTCTTTGCCCTCTCGTAGTAATTTTTATGAGCTGTCAAAAGACTGTTCGGAATTTCTGTCCCTCTAGTCACACCAATCGGAATTGCAATAATAATGACTTACAAATTCATAATAAAGATGGAACCTAAGGGTTACGTTACCACGGTGAGACTGCGTATGATTGGACTGAGCAAGAAGACAAGGTGTTGCTCGATTTGCTGTCTTCTTTCCAACAGGATGTAGAAGAATTCCACAAAACCAAAGGATGCCAAGAAGAACCCCAACAACTGTGAAAGAGCAAAGACAATTCATATCAGGGTAAGAGCTGAGTCACCATTCCAGAAGCTCTGGTGAGCACTGATATGTAGAGGACAGGTGTGATTTACATTATGATAAGACTAGTTGGGAATCTGCTTGACTCTAAACAAATGGAGAAACAACTATATTTCATACAAAATGGGATTTCGAACGGAAGAGTGAAAATCGAAATCACAGCTCACTAGAGTGCTAACCACACTTATACCACAAACTGAGGTTACACACACCACTTTCTTTTTCTGTCTTCCTCGACCGCTAAAGTGTGAACTCGACCCCTGAGTCTACCCAGACCACTACGTTCACTTTGTTTTGACACTCTCTAGTTTGGGTTTTACAGCCCACATAGCTGGTACTTATGAGCACAGGACAGGCTTGTATAACATTAACAAGTTTTAGTGGTCTGTCTCACCAGCTTGGCATTGCAGAGCGAAGAGAGGGGCAGCCGACCTCGGCCATGGCAATACAGATGAAGGCAGTAGAACGGAGAGAAGATCCACAGGTAGATGCATGGAGCCCACACCAGTACTGTGTTCTGGAAGCAGTCACTCAATTCAGGGTTATGTGTGTACCATGTCTGGTTCCAGTCCTAGAGATGAAGAGAAGGGTGTGGTATTGGTGATTTTTGACCAGTTATATGATATTAGACAACCTAAATTCCTTCTGAATGAAAAAATTTATACAATGGCCATACGTAACACTGTCTTAATCCAAACCATGTCCACACAGACCAGTTATGATCTAAATGTTCCAGAACATCCAAAATTAGGTTACAATGTTGTACTCTTCGTGCTTTGTATAGCATGCTGGTGCATTTTATATTGGACACTGGTAGTTGGGCATCAAACTAGCAAAAGTCTAGAATATGTATTGTGATTCAATCACATTTTTACTTGTTTACCAAATGCTTGTCTTGGCCTAGCTAGCTCATCAATGGCACAGGATATATGGGGCTGCGTCTTTTTCTTGTTTTTTCTATTCTGTTATGTTCCATTATTTAAGTCCTGTGACTGGACTCATTCAATACAATTAATTAGGAAACAGTCTGAATTATTTTCCCTTCAGATCTCACCCAGGCCTGCCAAGAATTCTGACAAGTGGAGCAAATGAAAGCAGTGTATCACAATTTTAAACACTTGATTATTACCATCTGCAAGCTCATTCAAAATATCAAATGTCATATAAAATAAATCATATTCTAAAATATGACCACAGTTAATGTATGTGACACATATATTAAATATTACATCTCTATGGAAAGTCATAACAATTAAGCAGCACAGTAAAAAAAAAAGTTATGTTCTGGTTCTTGGTTAGGGCAAGTCTTTGCATCATATACATATATTTCCAAAGAATTTTCATTATACATATAAAAATGTTGTAATTTTTTTTTTTACATTTAAAAAAAAAAAATGTAACGCATTGTATATAGTTATAAAATAATAAGGTTTCTAACAAAAATCAAAATTATAAATTATTATAATAAAATTAAAACATTTTTAAACATTGTTTTAAAACATTAAAAAATAATAATAGTTATAAATTTGGCACCAACAAAAAAATAAACTAAAAACTTAAGATATATATGAATATTAATCATGATTCAAGGTCTAACATTAGATGCTCACCCACAGAGGATCAAGTCCACTTAGACTGCAAAAGGTATCCATTCACTCGTCTGGTCCTGAAGCTGTACCGTTTCTGCTGTGTATCCTTGTTCTTTAAACTGTTCTACAACACAGAGCAATATCTGAGTCAAACTCTCCTTGAATCTCCTTCACTCTCTCTTCCACTTTTGTCACTCTTTGTCCCTGAGAACTTCTGGAAATGTCTGCTTTTTGACCACTGGTCTGACAGCTGCTTAGGTGGGTGGTTATATGCACTCTCTCCTCCCAGCCCTCTTTCTTAAACTCTCTCTCTGTCTCTCTCCTTCTCTATTTATCTGTCTCTCTTTCCCAGACTCCCACGTGTAGGTTCTTTATCAAAGCAGCACTGTGGTTTGTGCAAAGCTCTGTGACAACGTTCGAAAAAATCTCCACCCTTAACACTCTCCCCTCCTCTGCACCCAATAAAACACTATCAATCTCATTCTCCCCCAAGCATTCACCTCATCCCAAATGCAGAAAGTGCTGCTAGTAGCACTTCGGTGCTATTTGTTTGTCCTAGTGCAAGTGCTATTTTTGACATTTCTTGCATGTACCTGAGAAAGACTTAGTAAGATCTGACACGACAAAGCTGCCACACTCTCCACCATCAGGTATGTCAGTACAGTCCGGATCAGAAGCAGCTTACAACTTTACTACTCTGACATTAAGCTAACATTTTGATCATCTGTCACTTGGTAGACGCTAGTAAAACTAGAAATACATGGAAAGATTGCTTGATGTGCCATCCTCAAAATACCCTGAACATCCTTGAAAAACCATGAACAAAACTATGAAAGGTAGAAGAAAATATTACCCAGACTATATTTAATACAGGTTCATTTAATTTGTACAGTAAACAATTTGGTAGCTGTGTTGTCCAATGCAAAATGTGGAGGCTGAAGTAGAACCAGTCAAGACACACTGTGCTATACCATCTATATTCAGACTGAGGCAGAAAACTGTGATTGCATTTGATTCTGTGCAATCAATTGGCCTTTTAAAGAAATGTGTTGTATTATAAAATGCAGAAACTTTGAATTGCTGTATTTGGTCTCAAACAGATTAGTCTCAAATGTGAGAACTGTGGGCCTACAGTTGGCTGTCATGTCAGACAGGTCAAGAATGTTTAAAAGAGAAGTGCTCAAGCATTTTGTTGTAAATAAACAGAAAGATGCACTAATTAAGACATACATTCAACACAGAAAAAAACTCACATTCACACAAAGGCATAAAGATATAGACATTCTCACACACACCAACACACAGACACATTTTTATGGCACTGACCAGCACAAGTTAAACAGGTGGTCAGACTGATATTATGTCTGTCTCTTTTGAAGCTCTCAGTAGTCTGTTATGAGGTAACATCAGTCCAGCAGAAACCCTGGAAAAGGCCTGTACACTGGTGGAAAGTTTTATGTAGACCTCAACCAAGAAGCTTCAGCAAAGACATGGAAAAAACGATGGATGGACAAACCTACCCACAACCACTCTATTTAGCCAGTCATGTGCTCTCTTTAAGGTGAGAAAATATTTATATATCTGTAAATCACAATTAAATCATAACTCTGCTTCCAATTCTCTTACTGTAAACACCATATAAAAAGCAGTTGATAATAACATCTCTAATTTCTAGTCCACTGGCATATATTTATTTGACCAAGTCTAGGATCCCCAAGAATAATTTCTAACCTGAAGGCTCTGTAAATTGCTCAAAGTAATCCATGACAACAAGGCTTCTAAAGGGAGTTAGAAGAGAAGTGATAAAATAGCAGCAAAAAAATAAAATAAAAATAAAAACACACAAACACACACACACACACACACACACACACACTGCTCTGCTGATAATCAATTGGTGGGAGGCCCAGAGGAGACACAAATATATTCTGTCCTGTTTTGCTGGTTGCCAAAACCTCTTACTTTTCATTGCTTTTAGTGAAGCTCATAAATCAAGCAACAACTGGTGCAATATGACCAAATCCTGTCTGATTTTAAAATGACTTCAAAGTCATTGTGAAGAATCTGATATTGAGGATGACAATTAAATTTGGAAGACTCCTAAAGGTATGGTTCTTAGGAATGTCAAAGAAACTAAAGCCCAAAGTATACATCTATTTTTCTGCATACTCTAGCATATGCATACAGGGCACATGACCTAACTTCTGTCATCAGCAGGGTACGTGAGCACTGTACACATGCAGCCAAATTTTTGCTAAACACGCATGTGCGCCTGGTCTGCGCATGTGCCTGGAATCGCTTGCGCTAGTGGGTCCACAAGGTGGCAACTCTCAAAGTTGGGCCATTGCTTTTGAGAACTCATCATACATTTGTATAATTGAGGTCTGAAAGACTACAAAGACATCTTTATTGGTATAAACTCTAGAAGAGAAAGTCCAGTATCACATGGAGTTCACTTAAAAAAGACTAGAGTGGTCGACTGCTCGCATACACTAATTTGAGCATAAAAAACATAAAAAAGTATACTTCTGGCTTAAGTATTCAAAACGTCTCATGGCCCTATTTGAAGCGCGCTACATCTTAAGTGCAGTGATTTGTCATACATGCAAGTCTTTGGGCATGGCCAAGGAGCTTTTCAATTTCCCTGCAAGCTTGTGCTAACTCTTAGGCCAGAAAAATACTTTACATAAGTTCTTGTATGAAGATGCGAGCACTTCACCAACACATAGACGTGCATGCGTTTTCCGTTACTGTGCCGGTAAAAAACATCAGTACTCAGTAGAGTTACCTTCAGATGTCCATTAAACTGGATGTGTTCTTTTTCAGGTTAGTGGCTTTAAATATATTTACTAACTTACTTGCTCAACAATAGTCTCTTCAAATTGTTGCTCTGCCATAACAGCAGTTGACTTGAAAGAGAAAACTCACCATAGAAGAGGACAGTTCACACTAATGTCTGCTATATCACCCCATGCGGAAAAGCTGAGAATGCATCATGTATTTGCGTTGTGTAATGAACTATGGTCTGACACATTTTGGAATGCAACAACACACAAAATCGAACTATGTAGCAAGAAGCGTTTGTATTTTTGTACTTGCTTTGAGGATGTTTCGGCCTTTCGGCATAAGTTGGTTGGTGAAATTGCACGTAAAATGCAAACAATATAAATGAAGACAGCCTTTTAAAAAGAAGTAGTGTAAATTGACCGCATGCAATACATTAGAAGACAACAGAAATATTGCCAACGTAAGACACCATTTTGTCTTTATGACCATTATGTTTCAGTAGCTGAAAGTATATCTCTATGACACGCTTTATATACCCATGGAAATTGTGGTGAGTCAAAGAATGCAAGTATAATTAATCATACTGACATACATCATGGCTAGGATTAACCTTTATTTGTCAGGGACATAATTGTATGTTCCACTGTAACTCCAGAGTTTGGACATGCACTTTAGTAGCAACTGCTGGTGAAATCCCCAAACTTGTTAAGACTTTGCGTGAGAATAGTTATGGTTCTCAGACGTCTTAATGCTTTTTCTCACAAAAATACTGAGTTAAGTTTTACGCCACCTAATTAACACTGATAAAATGGACCTCCCGTATCTTTTCATGAACACAAATACAGTTTGCACGTATAAGCACACAGATAGCGCATACATTCCCACCCACGCCTATTGTGTGTTCCCCTAGCACAGAAATTGCACTTCGTTTTTGCACTCTTACGAAAATTGGAAACGATGTAGTGCACGGTAGCCCTGCTCCAAAATCTAAAGCTAGCATGTAGTATGTAGCGAAACAGCATATGATCAGTTTTTAAATAATATTCATGTGTATAAATGTTTATATATCTCACATTTAAAAAAATAACATGCTCAATTTTCAATCGTATTATCGACTCTCACTCGAGCTCTCAGTGGTCAGACCACCTATAGAAAAGGCAAAATTACAGAAACATAACATTATACTGTCAGAACAACTAAACAGAGAGATGAATAGATGCATTCTTCCTGGTCAACCATGAATCCACCAGGGGTTTGGCAAATGGACTCCAAACAACAAAAGTTTTGAGGACACCGCTTAAGGCATTTAATGAGACAAAACATTGTGAACTACGAAGAATGCCACATTGCAATATTGCACGATAACAGCAAACCTCTTGGGTCATTGCTGAAGACGTTAAATACATCTGATAGTAGCTCAGGCTTCTGAGAGAACAAACAGCTGTCTGTGTTTCTCATTTCAAAAAAACTCAAATAATCATGGATGCCCACTTTTGTTTTTGTTAATCAAGACTAGACAGCTAAATAGCAGTCTTACAACCAAATAGTCAAAGTGCCATTATATTTTTATGCGATGGGGTGAGGCCAAACTGTTTCCCACAGCTTAACTGTGTGTACACTACGTATAGCACTGTGCATCACATCCTGTCCTCGCCACTAGAATGTACAGTTCATTTTGACTCTATGTTGAATAACTAGTCAGTGGTATTGAAAAGAGAAGCTAAAAATAGTCAGGATACCAGTCTGGATTAAACATAGACTACATTTCAGATACTTAGCCAAAGAATTCTAGGGGTGACAGATGTCTCCTTAATGAATGTGATTCATTTAAAATTAATACTGTCTTTCAAATGGAATATTTTCATTGGGAACATTTTGTCATAATATTTGTGTCACTTAACATGAAAATGTCGCCAAACTGCATCGGATTTTTACAAAACCAAACATTTTTCCTCATGTCGTAAGACATTTTACTGCCATTTTCTATTAAGTTATATTTGTGCCACAAAATGATATTTTGAGAGCACAAAAAGGTATTTTGCACACTCATGAACTGTTTTGTAAAGCAATACATCTTCTTGCAAAGATTAATTCATTTTGAGCAAAGGAAAATAAATTTTACGCTCGAATAAAGTTTATTTGAAATTAAATTTGCACAGAATTCTGAAATGTAAGTAATTCTATTGTTTTTGCGTGTGCAAGATATCAGTCGCTCTCTCCTCATTCCCAATCTACGTCTGCTCATAGCTTTGACTGATCGCTTGCCCAACAGGGTCACAGCATTACAATGTGCCAGAATTTCAGCCAATCAGAGATGAGGGGGTAAATTTTGATTGGCTGGCTTATTCACCAATCATACTGCTAATCAAAACAGGAGGTAGAGAAGAAGGGAATAGATTGTTTTCAAGAGAGGAAACCTGTAACACATAATACCACACATAAGTAGCTCTTTTGTTGACCTAACTGTTTTTATTTAACATTTATTTAATATTTTTAAGTCTGTATTCTGCCAATAGGCTTACTAGCTATTTAACAATATGACTAGCTCTCTTAATATGGTCTATATTAGTATTTGGTTCTCTGCTAGCTATTTAGGTTACTAAGTTACAATCGCATAGCAACTAGCTTGGCCACTTTAGCTACCACATTCACCTAAAATAATATTAATTTAATCTCTCCTAATGTTTAAAATGCTTTAAGACTAATGTAATAGTGTAGTTTTGGGTGAACTTAATTTGACTTCTATCTATTCCACAGGATATTCTGAGAGAGCAGTTTATTGAAGTTAATGTGACCAGATTACAGGCTGCCATGGATTAGCAACCACTGAATCTTCTACTTCTTCTTCTTCTTCTTCTTCTTCTTATTATTATTATTATTATTATTATTATTAAATATCATTTTCTTATTTTCTTTTCTTTAAACATTTTATTTTGTCCACCTTCTTTAGTGTGTCCTCTCCCATTTTGTCATGGCCTATATGTCAGGTGTGACGACAGCTTTGCGTTTTATAAACATTAATAATATTATAAATATTACCTAAATTAACATATAAGATTCTATTCTATTCTTGATATTAAATGAGAAAAGCTGCTTATGTTTGCAATTCAAAGCTGTGAGGTATCATAAAATGTTCTGTATTCAGTTTTATAAAGTTTATGCATTCTACCACGGGTTCAGTATAGCCAAATAATTATTTCCAATAAGTGTAAATATCACTGGGGACACAGCTATGCTTTATGCATGCCAATAATCCAATGGAATAATCCCAGGGCGTGCTGAGTGACTCCAGCCAGGTCTCCTAAGCAACCAAATTGGCCCAGTTGCTAGGGAGGGTAGAGTCACATGGGGTAACCTCCTCGTGGTATAACCCTTAGGACAAAATAGATTCATGAGAAGAAACAGTAGAAAAGGAAAAGAGGCAAATTATGTCACTTGTCTTAGTTTGGGGTAAATGAAATGTACAGTACTGCAAAAAGTACCAAAAAAAAAACAAAAGAAAAGAATTGAAAGAATTTAGTGGCATTGTATGATCCCAGGCTACTATATTTTGTATATAAACTTATATTGAATTGAGTTTAGCCAAACAGTATTCCTGGTATATCTATAATGTATAGGGTAAATATCTCGGTAACACTTTATAATAATGGTCCGTCATTTATAGGTAACTATGTAGGAATTAATGCAGGATTAATGAGTAGTACTTCATTAACACTTTAGTTACTACTATTAACTAATATGGAAATATGATTAGCCAATCAGTACGTAATAGCGAACTGATGACTGAGGTAGTTCAATGTTAGGTAATCAATAATGATTTTCCTCATTGAGAACTATCAACTAACTATGGCTAATTTAAAATAACTACTAATTCATTTCTAATCAAAACATTAACATGTGTCTATTAACATTTATATAACCCTTGACATGGCACAGCTTACCCCTAATGTGGGACAAGTTTTTCAAGAAATCACATTTCTTTTTCCTTGTTATAGACACTTTTGCCTAACTTCAGTTAATAGCAGACATCCTGAAATATAATATTTCTAAACTAATTTCTAACTAATGAAACTAGTTAGGCATATCTTATTACTACTTGAGGACAATTGAAGTAAAAAGTGGCAGAGATTACACTACTTTTCCCCTTAATTATCATTATCAGGTATATTTTTATTTATGATTTCATTCATATGATATATGTTTATGATTAAAGTTCAGTTTTATTAATGTTGACACTCAAAACTGTTCTCAGAAAAGTCTTGTGGCAAATGCTTCAGAAATAGAAGGACTGGCAGAAACCTGTGAGATATGTCTAATGTCTGTAGACGACAGACTCGTCAAAATCAGCTCTTGACAGTACATAGCCAGACTTTCAATCCCCCCTGAATCATGAAAAGGGGCAGACGACACAGGAAGATGGAGGAAGGGAGGAGTGAAAGAGCGTGGCAGAAAACAACACAAGTCATAATTGCATGCGTAGGCTGACACATCTGGATTCACCACTACTTGGCCTTTTGCCACAGACTTTATATGGTTCTTTTAAAAAAGAAACATATTTTCTTACTTCCTACCAAAAGCTGTGTCTTAATGGGATTGGCACCTCTGCAGCCAGTGCTATATTTGTCTGAGAGAGTAGGTAGAAAATGACACCATTACTTTCTCTAGACTGTTTTCCCTCCAGAGTAAATGAAAGAAAGAGAGATAGAGAGAAAGGGGGGGCTAGAAGAAATAGATGTGAGTTTTACTGGTGAACCAGTGCTCATTTCTGCTAGACTGGCACACAAACAGACTTTCTGGTTACCTGTATGCCAGCTCAAAAGACTCTGTCTCTTTGGTGGTGAGTGGGCACAATCCAACTACAGACTGCTTTGACTTCAGCTTCCTGTACCACTAATGTCCCACTTTCTTAGACTTTATTTACAGACCAGTAGAGGCAGACATATGAAGGTGGAGACCGTTGTAATCAGAGATGGAGCAGGAGAGCATCTCAGTCTCACAGGTAAGAAAAATAAATATGAAACATGAAACATGCAACATGCAAAACTTATTATTACCATCACTTCCCCCGAAGCTTGCACTGTACCCCACCACTAACATTATGGAACAATGCTTCATTCAATAATTCATGGCTAATCTTTATCCAAACAATGTACTTGGTTTTATACATTGACAATTGTATGATATATATTTTTAGACCTGCACAAGTTTGCTCTGACATAAAATTAGTGTGCCATTTCTAAATATATGGTCGTGTGACAGAAATTACGCACAGTTTGCTAGATTAAGGGGGCGACACAGTGTACCCACGGACAGAGGCGCTTATTTGAATGTTTTTAATCAGGCCATTTTAGGGTTTTTCAACTAAATCCCATCTTAGTTAAAGATACCACACTGAGGTGTCAGAGAACATTATATCACTTTAGAGATTTTGCTGATAAAACGGATGAAATTCCATGGTACACAAAAGGAAAACCACAAGAATAATCACCTGCTAAATTGCAGACACCATAAACAGAGGGCATTTGTGTCTGGATTCCTCTGGATGAGATGATACAGTAGTTTGCTCTTACCGGAAATGTATACGTCAAGATCTTTCATCTCGGCAGCCACTCTCCTAATTACAGGATGGTAAAATGAAAATGTGTCTTAATTTTATGCCTCTACAAACATTGTTCCGCCGTATAATTACATCTGCGTAGCAAGCCTATCAACTGTTGTAACATCCTCATATTAGAACAGAAGTTATCAACATTTTGGACCCTGTTTCTCTAAAACCCCCTTACCCATGGTAAAATCACAGTAGTTCATACCCTCAAGTCGTTCAATGATGATTTTCTGCCTTATTTAGCAGTGTAAATCTAGCAAAATTTGTAATAATATTTTTATAATTATTATTATTATTAAGTGTAAATTTATAACATTATGCTTTGTGTTATATTACCCTGGAATTACTAAAACAAACAAAAAAACAAACAAACAAAAAAAAAACACAGCTGCAATGGGGTTTCAATACAGCTGCTGAGGCAGGAACAGTAAATGTGGCATCTTCTCTCTTCTGAATGCTGTAATCCACTATCTATTATTTTCCTCTTGTGGAAAGTCATGGAAACGTAATAGTGGAATTTTTCTTTTGATGTTGGAGCAAAAATAATATTTGCTGTGGTCTCCCATTCACAGCTATAGAAGTTAATAGCAATAGTTTACTACCACATTCCAAAACGTGGAAATGTGAAGAAAAACAAAGTTACTGACATTTCCCATCAGACATCTTTGTATCAATTCAAATCTGTTAACCTTTTCTTGTGGCACTAAAGCAGCCTCATAGACATGGGTTCTGGTCTCATGGAAAGCAGAAAGTAATCACACTCACTTAATCAATGGCTAAGATTAAATTGTTACTCTGACAGTTAGGTTTAAGGTTGGGGTTTGGGTTAGGGCATATGGTTACTAAAATCAGTGCCGGCCCTGCCTATTAAGCGACATTTGTGGCTGCATAGTGCCCCCACAGCCACCAGGGGCCCCCTACCATGGGTTCAGTATAGCCAAATAATTATTTTCAGTAAGTGTAAATATCACTGGGGACACAGCCATACTATATGCATGCCAATAATCCGATGGAACCAATCAAATCTGTTAAAATTGGGGGCCTGGGTAGCTCAGTGGTAAAGACGCAGGCTACCACCCCTAGAGTTCACTAGTTCGAATCCCAGGGCGTGCTGAGTGACTCCAGCCAGGTCTCCTAAGCAATCAAATTGGCCTAGTTGCTTGGGAGGGTTGAGTCACATGGGGTAACCTCCTCGTGGTTGCTATAATGTGGTTAGTTCTTGGTAGGGCACGTGGTGAGTTGAGCGTGGATGGCATGGTGGGTGGCGTGAACCCTCCACACTCGCTATGTCTTCGTGGCAACGCGCTCAACAAGCCATGTGATAAGATGCGAGGGTTGACGGTCTCCGACATGGAGGCAGCTGGGATTCGTCCTCCGCCACCCGGATTGAGGCGAATCACTACATGACCACAAGGACTTAAAAAGCACATTGGGAATTGGGCATGCCAAATTGGGAGAAAAAAACAACAACAAAAAAACTATTATAATTATTGAATATGCTTCAAAGAAAAGACATGGGGAGATAAGTATGTGCATTTGAACATCCTCAGTCTAAGATTTGATATGGCATCATTAGTGAGACAGTTGGTTAGTTGTGTGTGTGATCTGGGTTCAAGTCCACCTTTTGCCAATTTCACTATTCTCCCATAACAATCCATGTAAGTGAAGACAGACAGTGGCTGTACATGCCATCAACCGCAAAGTCATTTATTTTAAATAAAAATGAACACAAAAGGTGTTTAAAAAAAAAAAAAAAGCATCTAAGGGGAGTGTGATATCACTGAAAGCGGTGTTTTCATCATGATCAGGGGCTCACTAAACATTGGGCAGTGCAGAGAAGGGGGTTAGATGGGCACACACACAACTTTCCCAGTCTGGAACGTGTGGTTGGCAGCTTTTTCCAGCAGCTCGGCTTTTCAAGTAAGGGTCATGCCGGAGACTCGGTTACATGTTTCCTGGACCTGAAGAGACCACTCTAAAGCAGCGCTCCACATTTAAAGCACTGTACACACATGCAGCGTCTTCCAGCGACAAAGCGACCTCATCTCATTCATTTTCAATAAGAGCTGACGACTTCCAGTGACACTAGGGACTGCAACATCTGGCGACTAGATGTGGGCGTGGCGAACTACACGACAAAGTTGAGAAAAGTTTAACTTTATGTAAATGAGCAGTAACTTTCAGGAGCGATAACCAATAGGAGTGATCACCATGTCAGTGGAGCTAACGTCGTCATCCGTCTCCTGTGAGATAATGGAGTCGAGTGCAGGCAACACAGAGGAGAAGTTTCTGTGAGCGATTTCACTGTTCTATATGATTCGTCTGCAACCACATACATGAATATAATAAATAAAATTATGTGTGGAAAAGAAATTGTTGGCAGTCTGAGTGAGTTTGATTCATACATTGATAGTTTGATAATCTTATTAGGGACATGATGCAATGAGCACTGCTGCAGTTCATATAAAAACACTCTCCCCTGCAGAATGTACAGTTTTGGGGACAAGAATACAGATTCCTTGTCAAATTAGAAGAAAGTCATAGTTTTACTAGCAAAATGCCTCATCTGTGATCATATTTTCAAATGACATGGCCAAATGTGCTGTCCACCAATAACGTTAGAGCCACAGAAGTAGGAACGCCCACTAGCGACTTCACAGTACAGCAACATCAAGCGATAAAGTTGCTGCATGTGTGTACGGAGCTTAAAGAGAGCAGTGTTGAGGTACCATTATGTGCGTTTCTTCCCACTGCCAGCGATGTAGTTAAGTTCAGTCACAATACTTATTCTATATACTGATGTTGTTAGATTATACACTATTTTATTATACATCAGTGTGCAAATAGCATATGCCACTATTTACAGCAAGTGTAAATATCATCTACTGTAGCCTACCATACCTTAATTTGGTAATTGAATTTTATCTTATTCATTTCCACATAACTTCATTAAATATATTTATTAACTATATTTACGTCACTCCAAAATACTTTTTTTTTTCCAAGTAGCATTGCATTGCAATAAGAGGAACACAAAGTTAGGGAGTATGTGTGGGCCACCAGGATTATGCACCACTGTGTCATTTAGACTAGTGTCTCCTATTATTCTCAAACTGTAGATCAAAGGCCAAGCACAAAAATGTGGTCAAGACTCCTTGATTGAAGACATGAGACTCGCTGCCATACTCTTCGCACAGACCTATACATGCATTCATACAGCATACAGAAACCCTGATCACTGCCCATGCCAACTAAAAGAAGCACTATGCTGTGGCAAGACTTTGTCTTTGAGTAAACAAAGTGTAATTACTTAAACCTTCCTTAATAGGATACTGTGGCTTTTTACAAACTAAAAGCAGGCCCTCTTGCTCCAAAATAGATGCTTGTGGAAATCCGTGGAATCGGCCCGCAGACAGTTCACTGGAGCCTGTCCTCTAATCTAATGGAGTATACCACCTACTCATCCCTGCTCAGTGACGTACATCCATTCATCTCTGACATAATTCGTGGTACGGACTCATGCAACACAAACACGACTTAATGTTTATTGGTGTATTTTGGCTAAAAATATTTTTGCTGTACTGTGCGAGTAAGTGGGAACGCTGAGTCTTTTATGAGTGTTTCTCCACAAAGAACGAGATTGTTTAACGAAACGCGGCCAGGGATGAAAATCAAAAATTTTTTGTATTGTTGTCTGAATATTTTATTTTCTTACTAATTGGGATCAGATGGAGCTCTAAAAAATTTCATATTATTAAACCATTTTGTGTTTGGTTTATATGTTATACTGTCAATGGTACTGAGACTATTTACATGGGCTCTGATATGTAATGTATATATATATCTCCACACATAAAAGGCTGATCTGGTATGACTATATCAAAAAGGTCACTTTTTAACCAATTGTATACTTTGTTCAATTAAACATGAAAGGTTTCAAATGGTATTTACTGAAATGCTATTTTTACTGTCTTTTTTTCAGGGTTGTGTTTATAACTAATGGCACAGCTGTCATCCAGATGGGCCGCACCGCAGTCTGTATTGTAGAAGAGGGACCAGTAAAACAGGGCAAAACCCTTTACCGGGCATTCTTTCAGTGTCTTCACAAATCATATTTTTTCTTCTGGTATGAATTTCTGAACACCATAAAACATTAGGTCATGATTTAAAAATAAGATGTTATTGAGTAAAGTCACAGTTCAGTGTGCTCCCTGTTATGAGTCTTCCACTTGTACTAGGCTTAATGGCCCATCAAAAGATACTTTGTAAGAGTTTTCTGTTATGACACTGATGCCAGGCATCACAGACACACCCCAAGTGTCACGGCACATTTCACTGTG
This sequence comes from Myxocyprinus asiaticus, assembly GCF_019703515.2. NCBI lineage: Eukaryota > Metazoa > Chordata > Actinopteri > Cypriniformes > Catostomidae > Myxocyprinus > Myxocyprinus asiaticus. The sequence goes on along the minus strand of NC_059352.1, from coordinate 43,314,761 downwards.
GATAAAGCTTTAGGTTTTCATAAATAAAGGACTAACCACAGCTTAATCGCACCTTTTAAAAATTTTACCGGTTGACTGCCTGCACTTTCGAAATGCATGAGCCCACAATATAGTATGAAAACAAAAAAGAAATAAGCTACCTAATTAATGATTGATAGCTTAAAATGATCCACAGTAAGCTTGTCACATCACATGACAGTGTCCCTAGAAATCAAACATTAATAATAAGCAATTGTTTATAATTTTGTCTGTGATATGCAGATGATTGCTTATTTGCCGGCTCATTGTGAAATCTGATTCATCCCAGCCAGCCACAGGGAAGTTTGTCTGGACATGAAAGCATGCGACCCACAGCCAGGTGCAGATGCAAAACATGCTGGACAAGCCCCTGACAACATGTCTTCACCTTCAGTAGTCGACTTGTTAAACGAGCACAGACAGACGCAGTGGCATGCATTAGCTTACATCGGTCTGCTATTCCCACAGTCTGCTAGAGTAGCCTGTTTTTGAGTGGTTTAACAAGGTCTGCAGATGAGAAGAGACATTTCTGAGGGTAAACTCTTCAGTATTGGTGGTAAAGCTTCACTCTCTCCCTTCTTATATAGACTATAAAAAGAGGTGTGTGTCTGCAGGGAGACAATGCAGATTTAAATCTGAATTTGATTATTGTGCTGTTGTCGTTGCTTTTATGAGTCCGTTTGTCTTGTTGAGCCAATTTTTAAACTTGAACCAGTGTTGCATAACAGCTGCAAGCTAGTAACCCAGTTGCTGGCCACAGACTATTTTATACACAAGTTTTTCCCTGTCTGCTGTGCTATGCAGGTGATTTTTAAAGCTGAAGTGTATCATTTGTTTTCAATATTAAAACACTTTCTCTTATCCCACACTCTGGCTCTGCGGCAAAATGTTGCTCTGTTTGTTTGAGCATCCTGTTTGAAAGCAACTTTTTTTTTCTTTTGGTGACAACAATATCACGGAAATTACACACTATTATTTTTGCATTCCTTTTTGCCTCAACATTCATAGAAAAAAAACAATATTACATTTCCACAACTTTCTAAAATAGGGGAGAAAATAAAGAGCAGAAGATTACAGCAGTCAGAAGAGAGAAAGATGCCAAATTTTTGTGTTATTAAATTTACATATTTTTGTGTGTGTGTGTGTGTGTGTATTTTCTCCCCTTTTCTCCCCAATTTGGCATGCCCAATTCCCAATGTGCTCTAGGTTCTCATGATGGCTCAGTGACAATCTGGATGGCGGAGGACGAATCTCAGTTGCCTCCGCGTCTGAGACAGTCAATCCGCGTGGCTTGTTGAGCATGTTACCGCGGAGACCTAGTGCATGAGGAGGCTTCACTCTATTCTCTGTGGCATCTGCACACAACTCACCGAGGAGTTTAACCCAACATGACTCTACCCACCCTAGAGTCACTCAGCATGCCCTGGATTCGAACTTGCGATTCTATGTGTGGTAGTCAGCGTCTTTACATGCTGAGCTACCCAGGCCCCCTAAAATGTACATTAATTTAAAAAAACTGAATTACACATTTACACAAACACCAAAAAAAAAAAAAAAAAAAATGGAAACACGTCATCACAGTCCATTTTGATTGCCGTGCTTCCAGGGTCTCGAACTGTGTTTCCAAAATGACTAAATTCACATGCTTACACACAGACACAGTACAAACTCTGGGCTCCATCTGTGACAAAGTGATACAACACAGTGTGATGCTGAAATGGTGTCTGTTAAAACAGAAAATTCCAGAGGTTATAATTTATAATGTATTGAGCAATTAAATCAATTGAATCACCCAAAGGCATTCGGTGTACATTTTACTGTTGTGCACTCTGGCTTTAATCGGCTACAATGCATGATCACACATTGAGTTAAAAACCTATAAAAGGTAATTTTATTAGTCAGTAAAAGCAATGAAATTTCACACAGAAGGCTATTTTATTTGTCACCTTGTGCTTGAAATGAGTTTGTCGAAGTTATGAGAATGTGAAAATTCTGCAAAAATATAAACAGACTGCATCTGATTGCATTATGAAGATAGCTAATCAAACCATTAATGACTAAATACACTCTTGGTGTGCCAGTATGTCCAATATGTTTAGGTTGACATCTGCATACATCAAGGAAAGAGTTCACATCTCCCTTTTTAGGTGCAAACAAATTAACTAACTTTTGCCTGAGGCTCTTAAACATTACTGTACCACAGTGCAGTCTGACCAGATATAACTTAAGTTAGTAAAACTCCAGGACAACTACCTGCATAAAATAAAAAAGAATTATTAAGTGCTCTTGTCATGCTTTGACAGACTGATAACATTGGCAATAACATCAACATGTCCTTTCTATAGGTGTAAAATTGAATCTGTTATGAATGAAGATAAAGATGTCTAATACGAAACATGAAATACAAAGTCATGGCACTTAAATTAAAAGTTAGCTCTAACCAATGCTTGCTTGTGAATTACTCCAATATGACACAACAACATCTTGGTTACATTTGATCTCACATTGCATCATATTTAATAGTTTGTTTAAAGCTGAAGTTGTCCTGTCATGTTGATCTAGTATCCGATTCCCATAACTAATTCACTGCATCGACTGTACAGGGCAACTTCTACCTATAGCTCAATGTTTACCTAATGCCAGTCGCAGTTCCATAGCAGTCAGCACCTTCGTTCTTAAAATGGCCAAGCTCCATTTTATCACTGCAGTGAAATATGTGCAGTGTGCCTTAATCTTAGACATAGTTACAGTATCCATGGAATTTACTGGCCGACTTGGATGCAAAACCACATTCTACACATTACCAAAAGTGCTGTGTTAACTCACTGAGGGCCTACAGTTTACACACCATGAAAATGCCTTTGGAAAATACATGTACTGATTTGCTAGACTATTCCACTAATTACAAAGGTCTGAAGTTGAACCTAAATGCAGGGGACAATTGTCTATGCCTACGCTACTGAAATGCACCATTGAGAACAACTGGGAAAGAATGGAAATAACAAGTATGGGAAAATTTTAGTCTGACTATGCATTATACCCCAATCAGGTGAGAACCGCAAATGACAGAAGGTTGAAGGAGTAAAGGGTGTCAGTTCCAGGCCTCTTTGAATGAAACAACTACATGCTTCAAACACTGCAATGATCCATGTGTGAAAGAGAAGAGAGAGACCAGATGAACACCAACCTGAGCATCAACTTGATATTATTATGTTTTCATTTCTATTTTGTGTCATTGTTTCATTTCTAAGTACATTGATATTCAGTATGTTGACATGTTAATGCATAAGTAGAAGAGCTGCCAAAGATAATGAGAAATACATGTTTTTTTTTTAATTGATTAAATATGTGTAGTGCCATTAAATTTATTTTAGCGCAGTTACTGTATTTATTCAATTTGACATTAAAATGGCTTCATTCTGTTCTGAGTGATATATCAAGCCTAGTCAGCATAAGAGTATGGCTTATTTGTTTATAAATCAATCCACCTGGGACACTTTACCAAAGTAAAGTCATTTACAGTCATTATATGCCGGAATTAATCATTGAAGCTCAACATGTATAAAGTGTCATCAATTAATGAAACACGCATTAATGAGACTGCCAGGCTGCTTGAATATATGCTTGATTTATTATTCAAGAGTTAAGTGTAGTTACATTTGGAAAGGAACGTAGCTACACTTATATTTAGAGGCAAATTTCATCAAATTATAAATTTGAGATCGGTCACGTTAACGCCAAAAAGATGATTTATTGTTTTAATCAACTGACAGCCATAAAAAGTAGAAATAATCTGCCTTCCCATGAATAAACCTCTGTATGTAGGTGTGCTGAAAGCTGTAACCGGAAACGACTGAGCCACACTTAGTAGAACGCTGAAGCACATGTGAAAGTGAAACTAAACAGGCATCACCGGCGTGACTTTCAGATCTGAAAGTGAAAGTGAAAGTGGAGATTTATAGTAAAAAAGGACTTGAATATTGATCTGTTTCTCACTCACACTTATCATATTGCTTTTGAAGATATAGAGTCTTATAGATTACTTTTATGCTGCTTTTATCTGCTTTTGGACCTTCAGATTTCTGGCCACCATTCACCAACAGAGCTGAGATATTCTTCTAAAAATCATAATTTGTGTTCAGCAAAAGAAAGAAATTCATTCACATCTGGGATGGTATTAGGGTGAGTAAATGATGAGAGAATTTTAATTTTTGGGTGAACTATTCCTTTAAACTGAAAGAAGCACTGGGCTCTTTTTTTCTTTTTTTAATAATTGTGTATAGAAACTTTTTTATTATTATTAAGAACAATTCAAATTGTACAAACAAAATTACATAAAACAATTTTTAAAAATATTGTTATTAAATAAACATGTCCGGGGTATATGGAAAAAAATGAGATGAAAGTGAAACAGCACAAATTACATTATAGAAAAGTCAACAGTTACATAGTTCGTATTGCTTTCATATTTTTTTAACTTAAGATATCGTTTCCAAATATGTTTAATTTTAAATTGTTCAAATATAGGTATTTTTATTTATTTATTTATTTATTTTTATTATTATTGTCCATTTAATTTTTCCATTTAAACCAATTTGTGTGGGAGTGCCCCCTATGGGCCATTGGGTGAAATATGGAAAGAACATGGCTTGTAATACACCAAAAGTAAACGTTATCTTTTGTGATAGAGAAGAAATGTTATGTTTGTCTTTCCAAAGAGTTGTGTTTGTCAAAGATATTTAAGAGACCTAAAACATAACACTACACGTGCACGAGCGTAGTTATTCAGCGCCGCGATGACGTCATTCTAAAGCGCCACAACCTTTACTACAGTGCTAATATATCAAGTTTGTCTCTTAATTCTCAGTTCATTGTATTTGTTTATAGATATGCAGAGAGCAGCGAGGTATGCAGTGAAACATGACTTTACGCGTGTTTTCTGTCCGTCAAACGTAAGGAACTGTCCTGCCCTGAACAGAGGTAAACACTTGCATGTATGTGTGTGTGTGTTGAGTTCATGACAGCTGCTCACTCTCCAGTTCATACACTGATGTCAAGAAAACAATAAGTTGAACCTCAACGATATAACCGTTTGAATGATGTCTTTTGTCACAAATCCTGACCTTGTATTAAATGCAGTGTCAAAAAAAGAAACGGAAATGATAAAGGTCGTACAGTTCATTTTATATGTCATATATATATATATATATATATATATATATATACATACATACATACATACATATATATATATATATATATATATATATATATATATATATATATATATATATATATATATATATGTATGTATATATACTATAATATGGTGTGTATATATACGCTAGATATGGTACATAAATATAACTGCATTTGTTTGTAATGCAGGGATTTGAATTATGATACTGTATTTGCAGATACATTCATGTCCTCTAAATTGAATATGCCTATTTCTATTTGCATGTATTTTATGGGCGTACTTACATTATATTCATTTATTCATTTATCAGATGTTTTTACCCAAAGTGACTTACAAATAAGGCATAGGACACAATCGGCTTATCTAAAGGAGACAGTATCATTAGGAGTGCTGCAAAGTTCCAAAATTGGCTAGAAAAGTACAAGCTACAGTTGTACTGAAAAGTAGGAGTGGCAAAGCAAGAGTGAAATAGAAGTTTTTAATAGTTAAATATTTCAAACTTATATAAAGTAGTATATGATAAAAAGTATCAATATTGTATAATAAAAATATTTAAAGTAACTTAAGCAGAAGGAAACTGACAAAAGTACAAGGACTAAACTTGTCTAATAAACAGTGCAATTAAGAATATTTTAAGTACCAGTACAATTGCATGTCGGTACGAATGCAGCTTCGGTGCTATAAGCAAATCACATATTTAGCTGAGGCAAGGTTTTTATTTTTTTATTATTATTTTTTTTTTTTTTGTCATAAAGAGTGATTGTTTTTGCGTGTGTGTGTGTGTGTGTGTGTGTGTGTGTGTGTGTGTGCAGTTAATGGCTCCCTGTTATGTAGAAGATACAGTGTCCTTCCTCCACCACGGGACAAAGAAGAGAAGGCCATGCTGGACAGTATGTTGAGGGTTGACCATGCAGGAGAATATGGAGCCAATCGTATCTACGCTGGGCAGATGGCCATTCTTGGAAGAACTCAGACAGGGCCTCTAATCCAGGTACTGACATCAGTCTCATGGCTTTAAATTTACACACTGGAACACTGAACTAATGTGAATGCGTTCTTTACATAATCTGCAGCATATGTGGGACCAAGAGAAAATACATTTGGAAAAATTTAATGAGATCTTGGGCGAGCATCGGGTTCGGCCAACGTTAATGTTGCCACTGTGGAATATCACAGGGTTTGCACTAGGTATGTTTTTAATTAGGCATTCTTATTTAGGGGTTTTATTGAGTACTTTTGTAGTTTAACATAATATACTCTCTTCCTCTGTGTTTGCAGGGGCTTGTACTGCTCTTCTGGGTAAGGAAGGGGCTATGGCCTGCACTGTTGCAGTAGAGGAGAGCATCTCAGAGCACTACAACAGTCAAATCCGAACACTTATGGAAGCTGACCCGGAGAGATATACAGAGTTATTACAGGTAAAGTGTGTGCCTTTAATTGTGCTGTGCATTCACACATATTAATATAGCATGCAGTGCAGCATGTGCAGTGTTATCACCACTGTGTTCAAATCATTAACAATAAATGCCTCTACCACTAACTGTTTCTCTGTGACTGTTTCTCTGAGCAAAAGTCAGGAAATGGATATATAAATACATATCAACATAAAGGCTTAATGTTTTTAATTAGATTATTAAAGAATTTCGTGATGATGAAATCGAACATCATGACACTGGATTGGAGCATGATGCTGAATCGGTGAGTATAACATGTCGATTAACTTGTTTGTTTGATAAGTTGCCATGTTTATCTAAACTTTTTTTTTAATTCTGTTTTTTCCTCTCTGTAGGTACCCGGATATTTGGTTTTGAAAACATTAATACAGGTTGGCTGTAAAGCTGCAATCTACATTTCTCAGCGTATTTAGAGTCATTTTAGCAATGCATTTATGTTTAAATATTGTTTTGTCATCATAAATGTACAATAAATAGCTGATGTCAGAACTGCACTTTTTGAAGCTTTGATCAGTTTGAATGATGCTAAAAGAAAAATTGAGAGTTCTGCAACATTTGAACAATTTTACAATTAAAAAATACAAACAAAATGATATCCTGTTTGTGTTGCAATTAAAAGGAGTCACAAAGTGTTCAAAAAGATTAATCTTCAGTTATGTTCATATTTTATTTGACATTGTCATCCGTAACAGAGAGAATATAACAGAAACATAAAAATTAATTGCTGCATTATCACAGACAAGGTTTCACTGATTAGTCATGGAGTTAAAGGGCTAGTTCACCCAAAAATGAAAATTCTCTCATCATTTACTCACCCTCATGCCATCCCAGATGTGTATGACTTTCTTTCTTCTACTGAACACAAACAAAGATTTTTAGAAGAAAATTTCAGCTCTGTAGGTCCTTGCAATGCAAATGAATGGTGACCAAAACTTTGAATCTCCAAAAAGCACATAATGGCAGCATAAAAGTATCCATATGACTCCAGTGGATAAATCTTTATATTCAGAAGCGATATGATAGGTGTGGGTGAGAAACAGATCAATATTTAAGTCCTTTTTATTATAAATCTCCACTTTCACTTTCACATTATCCTTTTGTTTTTTGCAATCCCATTCTTTGTGCATACTGGGCAGAGAGGAGATTTTATAGTAAGAAAGTTCTTAAATATTGATCTGTTTCTCACCCACACCTATCATATCGCTTCTGAATATATAGATTTATCCACTGGAGTCATATGGATACTTTTATACTCATACACTTCTGGGATGGCATGAGGGTGAGTAAATGATGAGAGAATTTTCATTTTTAAGTGAACTATCTCTTTAAGTCAGTTGACTTCACATGAAATAGCCAATCCTGTAATGAGAGATACGATATAACCATACATGTTGTCTGTATTGCTCCACCTTGTGGTCATTTTATGCAAGATGACTGTAAAATGCTTGGAAATGTTAAACTGTCAAACCACCAGAGGACAGCTCTTTTCTCCTGGTGATGTCATAGAATTTTTAAATGTGTGTGTGTGTGTTTTTTATTTTATTTTATTTTTTTATTGTTGATGACCGGAGAACATTTATGTGTATGCATTTAGCAGCTGCTTTTATCTAAAGCGATTTACAGTGCATTCAAACTATAGATTTAACCCTTTGGTTCAGTGTACAGATAAAGCCATTAAACCATTCTGGGTGTGATGTTAAACCCAAACCACTATGGATTATTAAATCTAACCCTTTCCCTTAATTCTGAATTGCTGTTCTCTTTAAATTAAATTGTTACTTTTATTTATGACAACATTTGTTCAGCATGGTGACGAAACTGCAATTTCCCACATACATTACTTCTATGCACCACATTAACGTCTGTCACAATTGACAGATATGTAACTCTTACCAAATCCAAATGCGTCATTAATAAAAAGGTGATTGGAAACAATTGTTTTCTTGTTCTGAAGTAAAATGAATTTATTTATTTTGTCATTTAAATATGTATGCATCAGAGAGTTAATCCGTATTAATTTCCTGAGAATCAGACCCATGAGCCTGGCATTGTTAGCACCATGCTCTATACTAGTTAAACTGTAAGAATATGAGAACTTGATCTGAAAAGTTAATGGTCCAAGCTGATACTTTGGTTTTACCTGGACTATATAGCCACCACACTGTCACTCTATCAAAGATCAAAATTCAAATTTGGGCTTAAATTCTAATTCAAAATAGCCATTTATGCACACAACTTTTATGCAATTGTTTGTTACATGCATGTTAGATCTGACACATTTTTTATGCAGTGATCCAGTAAAGAATCTGTCCTGTTAACCCAATTTTCCACATGACAATGGTTCACACATTTAAGTACTCGGATGGCATCAGCTTCCACTCATATAGCGCACTGTGCTGATCTACTGGTGAGCCCTAGTTTACATACATAAACTCTTACGTGCGTGTTCACAAATCATAAATCATGTCCCCTGTTTAGCTCCTGTTGCAAAGCACACTATCAATTTAAAATGGGTTGGAAAAAGGTTAAACAGCAGTGCTCTCTTACTGATTTTGTTTTTAGAAATGGCATTGTGTAAATGACAGCCGTCAAACCCTTTTGAACTGCCACATATCTACATCAGATGTGTTCATTTCTCCAAACCTCAACTATGGTCAGATTTCAGTGTATGCTGACATAAGTTAATCTTTTGGTTCATACTGTTATACAGTGTTTATAATTACAACATGTTTATGTAACCTTAATGGATAATAATGGCATAAATACATATCATAAACACATAATGAATGAAAGCAATTGTCTAATATTAGATTCCTTTTTACATCACAGGTTTTTTTTCAACCCCAGTGTTTGGGTTTTATATCTAGCTTTCATTGTGTAATGGAATGCAAAACAAAATCACTGAGGTTCTGACATGTAAAAACATAAGTGAATATTCTTTGCTGCCCATCTATTCTCTGGACGACAGCAGAATTTGCACATCTAAAAGCCGAATTGAGTCAAGAGATTATTTCTGTTTTAGATTAATAGTGCTGACAGCTTCAAAGCATGATGTAAGATGTGAAATAAAGCAACAAGAATTGAACTGCATATTTGGCATCCATATTGGGTGACAAAATTACCATAACATAAAAACATGAGCGATGAGCCCAGTCAAGCTGCAGGTGTTAATAACAGTAAACCATAAAACCGACATCTATATTAACTCGCTGTTTTGGAGGGCAGAGCCTTCCAAGTGCCAAAACGCTTTAATGCAGAGATGCGTTCAACACAAAACTGACCATAAAAAAGAGAGCATGTTAAAAGTAAACAATATTGTTTGACCTTCATTTTTCCCAGAAGGAAGCGTGAAAGTATTTTTTGAAATCCTAAAACATTTGTCCTGGACCATACATTTATTTTTATGTTCACACAGCTCTGTTAAAAATATTTTTTTCTTCTTCTTCTTTTAGTTACTTACCTTTTAGCGGACGCTTTTCAAACATTGTTACTTTGGATGTAATGGCACTATTTTGGACTAATTAGAGGGACTCTCCCCCTGGAACAACGGGGGGAGGTGCTTTTCTCAGTAGCTCTCCGTTATTTTTTTACTTGGGAACCCCATTATATTTTAGTACCCATTCCTTTGTTGTAGTTCTTATTGGTTCTGAGTACCACCCACATCACAAATAATTTATAGGGTGAGTTTTCAGCACACTAATATGGGAAATGGGAAACAGCCTGTATCAGTAAACAGGAAACAACCATCGGCAGGAGTATCAAAATCAGACTCAAGGACATTTTCTTGACATTTAATCATTAGAAGTCAGTTAAAAATATTCCAAAAGTAAAAATAGAATTACTCACAAGACATACAGCCATCATTTTAAGACATAACTTTAAAAAGAGTTTCTGGGGAAACATAGGTCATTTCTACAGACAGAAAGTCTTTTGGAAACTAATCTCCACACACTGTAGCTATGCAGGTGTTTGGGGGAAGAGCTACTTTGCCTAAACTCACCTCTCAGAGGAATCCACTTTTATATAAAAGAAATAAGCAACAAAAACACTTTAAAAAACATTATGATTCTCATATCTATGAAAAATTGTTTCCATACATTTTTGAGAACAAAGGTAATTTAAATCTACATATGCCATAAAAACTTAAGGATGCAGATCATTATGTTTCTTGGCAACATCAGAAGCCCCAAATAAATAACTGACTATAATTTCTTACAACCTCTCTTACTCCCCTGTTTCTGTCTTAGCATGTCTTTCCTGAAAGATGAAAGTTATGGTGTCAATATTACATTTTTGTATTGTTAGTCTTAGTCTGTTTTATACGTTTTATTATGAAACATATCTACAAAGGTTTAGTTCAATAGATAAGTATGGACTTTAGGCATGACAACCAAAAAGTGTCCAAATACTTCTTGTCTTAATTTTGAACAGTATATCTATCTACTTTATATTTGAAATCTAACAAAGTTCTGATTGTGTCCTCGGCATTTAAATACTAGGAGTGTGAAGGGTATGTTTCAGGCCTTAGTTTGCTAACCCTGCTGAAAAAAAAAAAAAAAAAAAAACTGCTAAAACCTCCCTAAGCTGGTTGATTAGTGTTAGCTTGTCTTGCAGCTTTGTCAGACTGGTCAGTTGACTGGGTTTAGATGAGTTAGCACACTTTTCAGCTGTCAGGCTGGGAAACATAGTTGAGAACTCAGGAGCTGAGTGTTCCAATGTATTTGATACTAGAAAACGTTTTCGAAAATGTTGTTCCAGTATGGATGAGAGGTGTAAAAGTATCAAAATCAGTAAGTTTAAACCAAAAATGTATTAGTGTGGACGTGGCCTAAGACCATTATTTAAATGGAATGCTCTATGCATCTCTCTAACCTCTGATTTTTTTATTTTATTTACTGGTGTAAAATAACTAATTTAAATATTTAATAGGTGGAAAAAGTAATTTGTGCCTATATTAAAAATAAATGTCAATGAGTTGCGTGGCACCATGCGAGGTTCGGACGTGTGAACGGCGAGCTCTGCGCACTTTGCTAGTTTTAATACTTTTTGTGTCGAAACTTGATACACCCTGATTCTTAACTGTTCTAGGAAGACAATATGTCAAAGAATTTAAAATCCTCAGGCTCTGGAGACATTAAAAGACACTTACGTGCTCAAGCTGAAGCCCCCGAGCAGCAGGCCGAAAGCCCAGGACTCAATTTGGCCAGTGAGGTGAAAGAGATTCAGCGTAACTGCTGAACATGTCGGAAATGCTGATGAAGGCCGTTGCTGACTTGGAGGATCTTGCTGTAATACATCGATCGATCACTGCCATGGAGACGAAATTCACTGAGATGGTTAAAAGAATGGCGGATGTTGAGAAACTGATCGATTATCTGGAGTCATCGGAGAGGGAATTAGCTGCTAAACCGCTAGCGACAAAGGTGGACTTGGAAGGCATTTGGGAAAAGTTGGAAGACCTTGAGAATCGTAACCGGCGAAACAACGTCCGAATTGTTGGAATTCCTGAGTGTGCAGAGGGTCAGAATATGGTGGAATTTCTGGATGGGCTCTTTCTGAGTCTGCTCAACATAACAGGCCATAAGCTGGAAATCGAGCGAGCTCACAGAGTTCTGGCTCTGAGATCCGCGAACGGAGACAGGCCCTGATCAATTCTGGCCAAATTTCTGAGACCATCCGATAAAGATCTCGTGTTACGTGAGGCGAGGAGTAAAGGAAGGCTTTCTTGGAAGAACCACAACATTTTCTTGTTCCCAGACTTTGCGAATTTGACAAGAGAGAAACATGATCGATTCAAGGAATGCAAGAAACTCTTACATCAATGGAAGTTCACTTTTGAAATGATGTTCCCGGCCAAATTGAGAATAGAAGCTATGGATTGCCGCTAAATATTTACATGCCCACAGCAAGCATTGTCCTTCATAATGTCAATGGAATAAGTCATTGTGTGATATTCATTTTGCAGCCGAGTGGACCTGACTCACTGAACATTCACTTGACCGTCCAAGGAAACTGGGCGCCTTTTTTGTTTCTTTTTGTGCTGGTTCCACCTAGCGGCTGGAGTTTGTTTTGTGTAGTAGCACTCCTTCGGGACAGTGTTGTGGATGAATCTGCACATTCTTTGTGCTAATGCCTCCTATCGGTTGGAGTTTGATTTGTGGAGTATTTCTTGCAGGACATTGGAGTGATTAGGTCATGTCTTATGTAACAGCCGGCTCATTGAACATTAATTTGACTGCCTGAGGAAACTGAGTGTTTTTTTGTTTTTGTTTTTGTTTTTAGTTCCACTAGCGGCTGGAGCTTTTGTGAAGGAATACACCTTCAGGACAGTTATGTGGTTGAATCTACATGTTCTTTGTGTTTATCCCGCCTATTGGCTGGAGTTTGTTATATTGATTTTCTTTTGTTATGTAATTCTGTCTCTCAAAATTTTTATAGAAACACCGGACTTGAGCAATCTGATGGCAAAGTTGTCACGGGGGTACTCGTAGGCGTACATGGACTGTTTGATTTTAGAGGGATGGACGATGGTTGGCGCTGTCGTGCGCTGGGTTAAAGCGCACATTTTTCTTTTTTGTTTAGTTTTGGGGGAAGTTCGGGGTTTGATTGTGGCACTAATGTGGAATGTGAGCTTTATAATCTTATTTTTGACACACAATCTATTTTTTCTAATATGTCAAAATGTCAGATGTTAATATGAGTGGATTGTCTCTCTCCACGTGGAATGTGAATGGGTTGGGGCACCCCATAAAATAAGGAAGGTTATTTATTTTCTTAAACGTAAGAAATATGATATAGTGTTTCTTCAAGAAATACATATTTCCCCACAGGAAGCGGAAAAATTTGGGAAGATATGGTGTGGACATGTTTTCTTTAGTTCTGGTTCAAGTAAGAGCAGGGGAGTCATTACATTGATAAGTAAACATCTACAATTCAAATGTCTCAATCAGATTAAAGAACAATTAGGAAGAGTCATTATAGTTTTAGCAGAAACTCAGGGGCAAAGTTTGATTTTGGCTAATATTTACAACAAGGGATGTTGCAAACCACTGGAACCCCTCATGATATAATATTGGGAGGAGACTTTAATCTATTGATGGACTCAATCCTTGATCTTAGTGAAGCAAAAGTGTGTAAGCCCCCTAGAGCAGCATTGATGCTTCACAGGATGTGTAAAAATCTTGGTCTTACAGACATTTGGAGACTTTTGAACCCATCTGGTAGAGACTATACATTCTTTTCATCAGTCCATAAGGTTTATTCTAGAATAGATTTTTTTATATATATATATCTAAGTCCCTCATTTCATCTGTTGTGGATTGCTCAGTTGGAAACATCTTAGTCTCAGATTACACCCTGGTGAGTTTAGAGGTGTTGCCACATACAGAGAAAAAGAGATCATATAGTTGGCACTTTAATGTAGCCCTTTTGCAAAATCCTGAATTCCAACAAATGTTAAAGTCTGAAATCAATGTTTTTATGGAGACCAACTGGTCCTCAGTATCCTCTGTGGGCGTGGCTTTGGAGGCACTTAAGGCGGTTCTTAGGGGTCGGATCATAGAGTATGCCTCATTCACCAAAAATCCAAAGTACGAGAACTCGTGGAACTGGAAGGGAATGTTAAAGGTGCCGAGGCAGAGCTGAAGCGCTGAATGTCATCTGATGGCCTCAGAGAATTGACCCAATTGAAATACAGATATAATACTATTTTGTCACGGAAGGTGGAGTTTTGGCTATTCATATTTTGAGTCGGGGGACAAAGCAGGGAAGCTTTTGACTAGATATATAAAGCAGAGAGAGTCTTTTTCTACCATTCCCTCAGTGAAATCTGCTGATGGTTAAATATTTACCTAGGCCATTGATATTAATAATGCTTTTAAAGAATTCTATCTTGATCTCTATAGTTCCATGTCTTCGTCTACTGATGAAGATATTAGAAACTTTGTGGAACCATTAGAACTCCCCAAATTGAGGACTGAGCAAAATAATTTTCTTGATTCTGAGATAACCTTGGAAGAGCTTGGCAAGGTAATTAAGGCCGTGCCTACAGGCAAGTCTCCGGGGCCAAATGGCTTTGCTGCTGCATTCGGTCTCAGACATTTGGCTAATTGGTCGCCTCCACCTGAGAGAGCCCCTCCCTGGTTTTGTATTGAACAGGAAGTTCTTGCCCCAATTTTGCTATTGCAAAGCCTTTCTATCAAACTAATCGGAAAAGTTAAGTTACACCCTGTTATCTCGCATTTGCACTCAGTATGGACAAAAGTGTCCAGAGTGTTTTATTCAGACATTTATTTAAATGTTACCTCGAGTGTATGGATGAACCCAAAATTAAGTATTAATAAGTCCCCTTTCTGCTGGTCAGAGTGGATCGTGAGGGGGGTTACTATACTCGGTGTCTTATATGAGAACGGAGTGTTGAGATCCTTTGAAAATGTGGTTCAACATTTTGGGATCCCCAGATCTCAGTTCTTTAGGCATTTACAGCTGCGCCATCTGCTCTGTACTATTTTTGGGAGTCGCATTGTGACTGCAGTGTGATATAGCCTTCATTCATCTGCCTTTGTAACACAAAAAGCAGAAGCAAAGTTGAGGTACCACAGGTGCTGTCCTTGCCCACTGGCAAATTGAATAACTATACTGAAGACTCTAGGTTTGTAGACAAAAGGGTTTGTGCAGTTGAAACCAAAAACATAAATATCTTCAACCTCCCAAAAATTAAAAATAAATAAAAATAAAATAAATGTCAATGTATTAAATGTACAAATTCTTTAGTATGAACACACTAGTAGGGATGTAACATTAGTGTATGGAACAGGTAAGCATATGTATGAATGTATGGATGTTTGTCTTTGTAAGTCATTACACTGTTTGGAGAGCCTGCAGTTGTGTTGGCACATCCACCGTCTGTGTTTCTGATCAGATGGGTCTGCTTATGTGAGGTCTCAGAGGGTGGCGTGACCCCAGGGAACATTAATCAATGGCTTTGACAGGAGTGTGGCTTCACCAGCATGACTTCAAGGCCGTTCTGCTGCTCAGCACTGTCATGAGCTTGTGCTGGCTCTTCAAGCTATTTGCACAAGCATTTGCTGAGGCCCCACATGGCCCAACTAGTGATCACTACAAACCTTTACAGATTGATCCCAAAATTGCCTAAATGAGGGAATGTTGTGTGGTGCTTTGGTTAAATATCTGGGCTGGTAACCAAGAGGTAATAGGTTTAAACCCCACAAAGAGTGATCCATGAGCTATCACCTCTGTGCCCATGAGCAAAGCACTTCAACCCAGGTTAAGCCATAGGTATATTTCCAATTTTACGTGAACACTCAATGTCTGCGTGCAGTCGAACGCAAGCCTGTCAAAGTATACTCCATATAACTGTGTGCGCATACACAGGCAGTTGGCGCATGCACGCTCCAACTGCTATGAGATACTGGACTATTTCTTAAAGGTGAAGGATTAATTTAAAAAGAGTGTCCAAAATGCATGACCACAAACAGTTAAAAATATATTTTTTAAAAACCAGGAGAAAGACAGGGAAAACAAATACAGACAAGACTAGACCAAAAATGCCAACCAAACTAGAATTAAAAAAAACACTAGAACAGGAAAGACAATGAAACGAACCAGCCATAAACACAGGTCAAGCAGCAAAATAAAAATGCAGGCAAATCAAAGAGGAACATGTGAAGCTAATTAACACAATCAAGAACTAACAAGAGGGAAGGCAGGAGAGCAAATGACAGGCAGGGCAGAGAAAAACACATGGCAAAGAACTATAATAACAGAAACCCATAAACACAAAAAACGAGCTCAGACAGGGATCTTGACACATCCAAAACAAGGTGGAGTGGCAGATTGGGAAGACCAAGGGGGCATCAGCAGGGGCGTAGACCAGGGCGAAGTGGTGGGCGTGGACAACCATGGGGGGTGCTGGTGGCGCTGGGAACCTTGGGGGTTCTGGGTCAAAAGAAGAGGACAAAGGAGCCGGTGGCTCCAGCTTGGGAGTAGGTTCAGACAGCTCCGGGGACCAGCTACAAGACCAGTTTGGGGAACTCTGAGAAGGGAGCGAGAAGAGCACCTAGACAAGAAGATGTAGAAATCGTTCTCTTCTTCCTTCTCCTGTGTGCAGGCCGGAGAGCCTCTGAGAGAGTTGCAGCAGACTCTGGCGCCTTGGGGAGTGGGTTCAGAAAGCTCTGGAGACCAGCTCTGCAATGGGATTGGGGGGCCAAGGAGGTGGCGGCACCGTGGTGGGAGCAGGGGACCATGGAGGTGGCAGTTCTGAGAAAAGAGCGCCCGGACGAGAAGAGGTAGATACCTTTCTCTTCTTCCTCCTCCTGTGTGCAGGCCGGAGAGCCTCTGAGAGGGTTGCAGCAAACTCTGGTGCCTCTGGGGGACCACCACGGAACCGAAACAAAGGTAGTTCAGACAGGGAACCTGACAGCAACTGTATGTCTTACAGTATGATACCAGCTATAGTATCATGCTACCAAGAAGAATCACAATGCTACTCATGTTGTTTGAATAACAGGCTGACTATTCTGTTGTTGGATTACTGTAATTTTTGGTTGATCATGTTGAAAAGAGTTGTATTTTGAAAAAGATGTCTCGAGATCCCATTTTCCGTTCCATTCTTTTGCACTCTGTCTAGTGTCATGTGTGAACAGCCACTATTGCTGCACTTGGCCCAGATACATGCTGTTTACTAGATGAGGCAGAGTTTAAGCCAAATACACAGTTCAACCCAAATACCACTACTGTCTGGTAAATTCACTACCTTACACACAACAGTAAGTATGGTATTTTGAAGCTTGCATACTGCAGTAGTACCCAGGCACCAGTAGGCCATGCAAAACTATATTGAGGACAATTACTCTTCCACACCACAGTTAGATATGAAGTCAAGGCTTAAATCTCTTAAATGATGAAAGTGACTTTTAAGTACTCGCTCTTGTTGTGGAACCTCACTCAATTCAAATCATGCCACTTGTTTTCAATGGCTGCTTACAGAAGGTTAGCATGTCAACTATCATAATGCCTGCTTAAGGGCAGTTGTCCCCTTCAGTGGGCGTCTCGCACTTTGCACCAATCCAGCAGAGATGTCAATACTGATGACAAACAGCTTAAACCACTGAATTCTTCTCAGCTAAAATCACCACTCCTCTTGGGGATTAAACTTTGAGCGTGCAAGTCACCTGCACATTTGTGTATATATTTCTCTCATAAAATGCACTTAATTGCTGGTGACAGTCAAAAGTATCTAAGATTTTGAGATAATCCAATTCCTCCCACGATTGAATTCTACTTAATTCTTCAAATGAACTTGGATCTGCATGCTCTGAACAGGTCGAACATTTGCCTGGTGTGTAAATTGTGGATGTTTAAGTCCCAGGCATTCAGTTTAGATGTTGATACCCTCTGGATCACGAACTTTACACATTACTCTACTCTTAAAATCACTTGTATTACAGTTCGCAGAGGTGTGGCATGCTTTGATGCCTGTCCATTTAATGGTGTACATTTAATTGATTAGGTTTTTAAAGGGCAGACTCATGATCTCTTTGCTGTTTATTACGTCAGCCATACACTGGAAAATATTATGTACATCATTTGTGTTTTGTAGGAATTACCTAGATGTGAAATGTTGTCAATTGGTTTCTTACTGGTATAATTGCCAATATAACAAACTTTCTTTCTTTAAAGTAATTCATATCTATAAAGTGTACCATTTTGTAGCAAATGTTGAGTTTTTATTATAATTGATCAAGGTGTAATTATTTACATTTATATTCCTTTGAACCTTTCCTGTCTCTTTTTTATTATATGCAGCAATTTCTGTGTAAAACAACTTGTTTTCTTTCATATTAACATTTGATTAGTGAAAATATAAAGTTTGTGGAATATAAATTTAAATTCTCATGAAACAGTGTAATAAAGATGGCACGCTATACATGAAATTTACATGACATTGCAGACACATAAAGTGCTTGATGTGCACTTTGATGGTTAGACGTAGACACAGAGAAGCATCCCATGCTGAAGATAACACAAAAATTTGACATAACATAATTTACATACAGATTTCTCCACGATAGATCCGCTGAACAGTTAATGACAGCATGAGGGTCAGACACCAACCCAAACTGCCTGGTGTACAAATCACCAGATACCTAGTAAATCTGCACACAACAGACTACCATTCTACAAACTGTTATCTCTGTAATTTGAGAGGAATTTACATTTCGAGAAGAGAAATTTAGGATTATTTAGTGTGAAGGGTTTCTCCTAATTAGAGTGAGCAAGGAGAGGTCTGCTCCACTGACCTGGAGCCACATGCCATGTAGCTGCAGGGCTATGCAGGTATTTCAAACATGCAGGTGTTTAAATAGAAGTCGAGGCAGGGAGGGAGGGCTTGTTGTAGGACTAAGTTAGGTGGGGAGGGGAAGTCTTTGAAATATGGTTGGGAGAATGCATGTTATCTTTTCTCCTCACCATTAGACGTCCAGGTTTGGTGTGTCATTGGTTGAAGCCCAGAGCTGGCACTAGCTCAAAGGGGATGTTGAGAAATGCAGTCCATATGGTGGCACTATAAAGTCTAGCCCAGATCACAACCAGAAACCAAGATCAATATCAGGACGCCAAAAATCTACCTTTCCTGCAGCAGCCACAGTGGTCCTTAACACTGAAAATTTCTGCAGTGTGATAGATGCCAAGGGGACCAGTTGCTTATAGAGGTAAGTTTGTTCATTCTAATATTGTGGCCTGATAGATCAATTTTTGGAGATTGATCACTTCTGGCTTCATTGGCGGCAATCATGCAAATGAATTCAGCAAATGAATTTGAAAATGACAAATGGGAAATGGCCTTGAAACCCTTTAACTTAATGATTGGGTTTACCACCTCTCTTCCATCTTTTCAGTATTTGGTCCCTTTATGACAAATAATTAAGGTGCTGATTAAAGTCTTTTGTGACTTTAATGCAGACTGTTCTCTTTGGCCTTTTTTTAGGGAGGTCCTGCTGGATTTGATATGAATATTCTGTGTCATGTTACGTACCTGCTTCTGCTGGAGTCATTTCTTGCCAGAACAACCGCAATGCCAAGCCGGGCAGGAAAGCTGCAAAGAAGCCTAACAGCCAAGCTACAGACACAACCCACCATGGCCCTGTAGATGATCCACACTCTGGGCTAGCAGGTGCTGTTGATTCCAGCAAAGACACAATCCCCAGAGGTTGCTGCACTACACAACTAAGCGCATCGGTCAACAAGCCTGCTGATGAAATGAAGCTACACTTTCTTCAGAACACATTAGTGACATGCAACGATGGTACTGCCGCTGGGTAAGAGACAGTACTGATATCCTCACATTTTAGCTGAGAACAACTGATGTTTGGGAACATCTACATTTTTAGATACTGTTGCTATCCAACTGAGTGCAAAATAAATTAGAATATCAATGATTTTAACTGGTTTACTACCCACCAACGGGGAACTTGGATAACATTATTTAAAGGAATATTCCAAGTTAAGCTCAATCGACAGCATTTGTGGCATAATGTTGATAACCACAAAAAATTATTTCAACTCTTCCCTCCTTTTCTATAAAAAAAAGTAAAAATTGAAGTTACAGTAAGGCACTTACTAATGGAAGTTAATGGGGTTTAAAGGCAGAAATGTGAAGCTTATAATTTTATAAAAGCACTTACATTAATTTTTTTGTTAAAACTCAGATGATGTATTTAGTTGAGCTAAGTTGTTTAAATTGTCATTTTTACAGTCATTTTAGGGTTTTAGAGTTTTTTAGGGTTTTTTGTTTTTTGTTTTTTGTTTTTATTTTTTATTCCCTTTTCTCCCAATTTGGAATGCCCAATTCCCACTACTTAGTAGGTCCTCGTGGTAGCACGGTTACTCACCTCAATCCGGGTGGCGGAGGACAAGTCTCAGTTGCCTCCGCTTCTGAGATTGTCAATCCGCGCATTTTATCACGTGGCTCGTTGTGCATGACCACAGAGACTCAGCATGTGGAGGCTCATGCTACTCTCCGCGATCCACGCACAACTTACCACATGCCCCATTGAGAGCGAGAACCACTTATCGCGACCACGAGGAGGTTACCCCATGTGACTCTACGCTCCCTAGCAACCAGGCCAATTTGGTTGCTTAGGAGACCTGGCTGGAGTCACTCAGCACACCCTGGATTCGAACTTGCGGTGGTAGTCAGCGTCAATACTCGCTGAGCTACCCAGGCCTCCAGAGTTTGTTGACATGTTGTAAAATTGTTAGTAAGCGACACACATATTGTTTATGTCTTGTGACTATATTTTTGAAACAGTGAGTATTTTAACGTTTACGGATTGGGCCCATTCACTTCCATTTTTAAGTGTCTCACTGGAACCCAGATTTTTGCTTTTTTTATTATTATAAAAAAAACATTTAAGAAAAGGGGTGAGTCAAAATAATTTTTTGTGGTAATCAATATTATGCCACAAATGCTGTCGACTGAGCTTAATTTGTTTTGAACCCAGAATATCCTTTTAAAGTTTAGGAACAAATGTTTTTGAAAGAACATTAATGGAACAACCTTATGATGTTTATACAATTTGAAAGGTTCTCCCAATGTTAGGAGAACATGTATTTCTTTAAAAAAATAAATAATAATAATAATAATTAAATATCCAATATGTTTTGCTAACCTTTATATAGCTTTTTGCTCACATTAAGAAAACGGGACGGTTTTAGGTTCCCATGACAATTTTACATTTGGACCTACATTTGTAGCTGGGAAATGTGTCAAGTTAATGAACTGTAAGAACTATGGCCATTTGGCTAAGTGATGGCCAATTTCACTGTGACACATTCAAAATTGTTGCAGTGTTGCAATGTCACATATAATTTTCCTTTGACTTATGACCAAAACAGTTTAAAAAATGCCCTCATATGG
Organism: Myxocyprinus asiaticus; assembly: GCF_019703515.2. Lineage (NCBI taxonomy): Eukaryota > Metazoa > Chordata > Actinopteri > Cypriniformes > Catostomidae > Myxocyprinus > Myxocyprinus asiaticus. The sequence continues at coordinate 43,293,151 of NC_059352.1, read as the reverse complement.
CAATGTTCTCTAGACCATCTATATTTATTTACGCCCCATAGGTTTTACCTTAAGGAGTTCAAAGGAAGCAAGAGATGGATGATATTTTTGGAAGGTGAGTTTTTAAAACAAAGTTAATTTTGTTGAGAGAGGTCAGCCGGCTTAAATGCATTGCTCAGCATTATTTTGACTGCTGGTCATCTTCTTCAAGATGTACTTTTTCTTGCTTTTTTGAGCATGTCACATCACTTTGGTTCACCAGTTCTTAGAGAAGATATACGGTGTTAATGGGCAAGAAAAGTAACATGCTACACTGTTGAATTAGCAATATCAAAATTATAAAATACAGGAAAGAGAAGGTGAGAGCACATATATCATGCCATGTCTCTTTACTTGGAAAGCCTCACCATGAGGAAGTGAATTATAAATGGAGGTTAAGAGACTAGCATACCTACCAGTACAGCACATTTTTATAATATAGTGAACAAGCTACAGTATAAGGTATCTGCGCTAGCTAGCTGGCTGCCATTGATTCACTGAACATTGTGTAGTTTTTGTGGATTAAAAAGTAATTTTAAAATGATAAAATACATGTATTAGTATAAAACGGTACACTCTTTATACCAATGTGTTATTTATCAACACTAGAGGGAGAGATTAATATTCAACAAGTTGTGCCTGTATAGTTCAAGCTGTCTGAGCTGTGAGAGTCTTGCAGGCTATCTGAGTGTCTAAATGTAAAGCTAATTGTAATTAATCATGTTTAGGTGGCTGGTGCTGCTACAACAAAGAGACTTGTGATTCCAGACACAAAACTATCCCCCGCCTTATGAGTTCAACAGACTGTCCACAAACACGCAAAGGTTGGCTGATGTTAACCAGACACACACCAGCACATCCTATCTTTTTCCAGCTAGTCAATACTTCAGTGGTTCTTAATAAATATACCCTCTTTGATTATTTGCATGGAGTGGTATACCATCACCACAAGCTGAAGAAAATCCTCTCTGGTATAATGCCAATATCGTGTAGGTTTCTGAAAATTCCTATATGGTAAATTCAAAAGTGAGGCTCTATGTATGCTTTATAAATATCCCATCTAACTGACTTGTCTCCTGTAACTTCTAACAAACTAGGTTTGTTCCCTACTGTTCAAGTGATATGTGGAGTGGTAACAAAGCAGCATCAAAGCCCAAACAGGGAAAAGAAACAGGTAAATTTGCCCCTAGTGATCTCTGCCAGACCATTTAAATCTTTGTCACCAAAATTATGACCTTTCCAAAATTCTCTATATCTTTATTTCACTTTAGAATACACTTTCATGGGATCTCTCATCATTCGGGAGGTGATCAAAGACCTTGCTCAAAAAGGATTGAAACAAGCCAAAGTTGTGATGCTGGCAGGAACCAGGTGAGACTTCACTGGCCATGTTCCCACTCTAGTGGTGGCTCAGCATTTACAAAGTCAGGGATCATTGCCTCACCATTGTTTTGAAACTAAACATGCATATTATACGCATATTAAAAAAAAATAAAATAAAAATATGATATTTACTGTAAAAGATGTTTGATTTTATTCTAAACAAACTTAAAAAATATTAGTTTATATGACTGAATCAACCTGAATATATTAAGTTACACCAACTAGTAATTTGCAAGGGTCAGATGAGGTAGAAATAGCTTCTCAATGTAAAAACTGCAAGTTTTCACTTTTTTACGGTGTCATTTTGGACTGTTATTCAAACACCAGGGTGCATTTACAATGAAAGAGGGATTAAGTGAAAATCTCTAAATACAGTTTAGCTTTCCAAAATGCTGGACCAAATACCACATGTTGAACAAGGAAACATTGAAAACAAGTTTTATTTTAAATGATAAATGGTTAAATATATAATATTATAAATTGTTCATGAAATTTATTTATTAGTTCCACAAAATTCAAGAACTGTTGTTATTATGATTCCCCTAATTGTACCACACAACCGCCTTCACACACAACACTGACCAAAACACTATTTTCAGCACATACTGTTGTCTACCATTAAAATGTTAACTGCAGTCTGTAATGCTATAGACAATGACATAATATCTATATATATGTCTTGCCATGTAGGCAGAATGAGTTCTGAGGATTCTTCCCAGGTTAGTGACATGTTTTGTTGGTTAGCGAATGGGCCAAAATACAAAAGCATACATTGAAGCACTTTGATATTCAGACCAAGGGCTCTATTTTTGGTAGTGTGCGCAATGTCGTCTCAAATTTTCGTGAAAGGGCTAATTCTAAGTGCAATTTTCGTGCCAATGCAAAAGCGCAAGTGGCCGTGTATGGGAGTGTTTGCACTATCTGTGGGTGCACGCAAACTGTGTGTGTATTTTATGTTAATGAAGTGCCGCAAAGTGCAATTTGCTATTTTTCTGAGAAATAGGTAATTGCGTTAAGACATTTCAAAAGGACATCTGTCCAAACTCATTTCCTGCATTAGTAGTTTGGAGATTTCACCAGCAGGTGGTAATAAAGTCCATGTCCAAATTCTGAAAATATAGTGGAACATCAAATGATGTCCCTGACAATCACTGTTGTAGCTGTTTTATTCCTTATTCCTTATTTTATGAAACAAATATTTATGAGATTTGTGTTAAATTATCTTTTGGTCATGGTTTATTTTTCAATTATTATTATTAGGTTTATATTTACAATTGTATTTATGACCTAATTTGTATTGGTATTTTTCAACCTGTTGTCATAGAGTGATTTAAGTCTCTGCAAAAGGGCCGTTGAAAGATACCGCCCCGGGCGGCTGCCCATGTTGCCCATGCCTAAATCCGCCCGCCTTTGCACGTATGACTTATCGCATAGTGCTGAGCTTAGCACTGGCACTCTTGAAGGAATGTTCCAAGTTCAATACAAGTTAAGCTCAATCGAAAGAATTTGTGGCATAATGTTGATTACCTTAAACATTAATTTCGATTCGTTCCTCCTTTTCTTTAAAAAAAGCAGAAATCTAAGTTTCAGTGAGGCACTTACAATGTAAGGGGCCAATTTTTTAAAGTTAAAGTACTTACTTTTTCAAAAGTATAATCACAAAACATAAAGGATATGTGTGTAAACAACTTTTCAGCTCAAATAATACATGTTTTAACAGAAGAATTAATGCAAGTGCTTTTATAAAATTATAAGCTTCACATTTCTGTTTAAACCCTCCAAAAATTGGCCACATTCACTTTCATTGTCCCCACTGATTCCCATTGTAAGTGCCTTACTGTAACCTCGATTTTTGCTTTTATTAAAGAAAAGGAAATTAATTAATTACGAAAATATGAAATTTATTTGAATGGTAATCAACATAATGCCACAAATGCTGTCGATTTATCTTAACTTGTACTGAACCCCGAACCTTCCTTTAAAATAGGGCCTTAAATGTCTTATCACGGCAGAGGCATTTATAGTCAGCAGAGGCATTTATAGTCTTATTTATAGTCAACTAATTTGACAAACCTTACTTTTGGGGGCAGGATGTGAAATTTTTGGCACAGTGGCAGGTAATTTTAGTCTTTCATCTACCTGTAAATGTAGCGGATGACCTCTAATTTGGCTGGCAAAACTAGCCATTCAGCTGCCACCATGGCTGGTGGGCAAAAAAATTAATTTCCTTCCCTGTTTTGATGGATGAGGTCACCCTTTAATTGAAACAAGAGTCAAGAGTCAGTTACTTATTCTGTCCTGCAGTGCTGGTGGAACAGGTGTGCTGCTTAACATCGATAAGGTGTCCAGTCTTCTGGAGTAGTTGGGTGCAGATGCTCAGGTGCGTGGTCTTGTTGACTCTGGCTGGTTTCTGGAGAGTAAACAGCAAAAAGTCCCTGACTGTCCAGACAGTGCCTACTGTACCCCTGTTGATGCCATCAAGAAAGGACTTCGGTAAAGTGTTCATGTTATTTTAAATTGACCACAATGGTGAATAATTTCAGTATCACTTTACATTACAGTATCTATATTATACCATCAATTATATGCTGTGCATTACAATTATTCAGTAATTAACTGTAATTCACTTTTACTATGGCTCATACTAAGGCAGTGTTGGGTAGTAACAGATTGCATGAAATCTGGGTTACGTAAACAGATTACAAAACCAAGTACTTGTAATCAGATTACATTTTAATGTGCATAATAGCATTGCATTTTTGATCACCAATCAGCCAGCGGCAATAACTAGTGCGTAATGTACTGATTATGCTTCTAAATTTAAAAAACCTTTAGTAAAAATGCATGCTGCAAACAAACATTTTAGAGGTGTCGGTCACATGAAACTTCGTTCTTCTGCACCATGCAAATGCATGAGGAAGGTGCAAAAAGTCATAAATTAAGGCTACACCTTCTCATGAATAATTATGAGGAGGTACAAATCGGTCATCTCTACAACATATCTGGAGACATTTACTAATTGTTAATTTCATAGACCATGATTTCAAGCTTTTTATTTGCAAAACATGCAATAAGTAATCTATAAGAAGTCTGATTAGATTACCTAAAAGTGTAATCTAAAAAATTACATAACTGATTACAATTTCAATCATGTCAGTTGTAATCAGTATCAGATTAAATTTCAGCAGTAATCTACCCAACACTGTACTTAGGGCTACTGATTTGAACAAAACCCTAACTCAAAGTAATGAAGTTTGGCATGTAATTCATCTGGCACCATTTGTGTTACGGACATGCATAATACAAATTGTGCGGGTTGTTGAAGAGAGGTCTGTTATTACTTTTCTAAGCAACTGGATTTTCTCCAAACCATAAAACGGGCATAAAAACAAACATAGACTACATAGACTTACATTGAAGGAGCGACCACATATCTAGGGACCGGCCAAATTATCTTAAAGACTAAAGGGTTGATGTCTTTTGACTTGGGCCAGTAAGCAACCAATGATCAACCATCCAGAACAACCTAGCAACACCCTAGCAACCACCCAGAACACTTTAGCAACTGCATAGCAACTCACTGGCAACAGCCACAACACTTTAGCATCATGGTGGCAAGTTTGCAAGCAAAAAATACTTATGTACAGTACTTACACTGTAACATAACCACTGTAATGTCAAGTGTAACTGTAGCTGTTTTAATGAGATATTGTATATTTTTTTATAAAATGTGCTACATGGCACAGTTATGCCCAATTCCCACTACTTAGTAGGTCCTTGTGGTGGCGCGGTTACTCGCCCCAATCCAGGTGGCAGAGGACACGTCCCAGTTGCCTCCGATTCTGAGACTGTCAATCCGCGCATCTTATCACATGGCTCCCTGTGCATGACACCACAGAGACTCACAGCATGTGGAGGCTCATGCTAATCTCCGCGGTTCATGCACAACTTACCACATGCTCCATTGAGAGCGAGAACCCCTAATCGCGACCACGAGGAGGTTACCCCATGTGACTCTACCCTCCTTAGCAACCGGGCCAGTTTGGTTGCTCGGCACGCCCTGGATTCGAACTCGCAACTCCAGGGGTGGTAGTCAGCGTCAATACTTGCTGAGCTACCCAGACCAAACCCCCGAATTAATTAATTTTACACTTATAGTGCTTTTCTGAGATAAAAGGGGACTCTCTTCAACCACCTGTTACCAGTATATTTTAATATTATTATTCAAGTGTTTTATCTACTTATAATGTTTGTATTGTACTACACATCAATTTTAGAGGTGAATCTCATGATATGGCTGATACGTGTTCAATGGAAGACTTTATTATTTTTATATTATATTGTACAGCTTCAGTTGATAATGGAAGTGAACCGTAATACTACAACAGTATGCCTATGCACTGCACAAAATAACAATATCACCTAAAAACATAAAACGAGGATTCAATAATGATGGGGATAAAACGTACTTTATTAAACATAAAAATATCATGCTTAAATATGCAATATAACAATTACAAGGTCAATTTAAGAAGTCATGAATATTAGTAAACAAGTCACAATTATTTCCCCTGACAACGCAAATACATCACGATCGGTTAACACACGAGTAATGTTTGATTTATATAAGCTTCACAACCCTACCAGAAAACATATCCAAGCATCATAGCAGGTAACTTCACCAAATGGATAACAGATAAACATTCATACAGACTGCAGGGATGCTGTGAACTGTGTGAGTGTGACTGAGTGAACTGAACGTACTGTAGTTTATCAAGCCTGAACATGAGACAGCCAGTTCTTCTTTCCTGTGTTTACAGACATGATGTTATGACGCAAGGATGAACGACATAAGCCAGCGATTTCATGCCAAATCCGACCCGACAGCTCACAATACAAATAATTTTTTTAGGCTTACCATAGTGATCAGGGTTAGGTAAGGTAAGGACATTGGTAAAGAGTTTTTATGTACTCAATCAATAACTGCAATTTGTTAAATTGTAACCAAAAAATCTTCTGAATGACATTCAGAGGTTACATTTTCGCTCTAAAATTATATTTTTACTCCACTTGAGGTTAGGTTTAGGATTAGGGTTTGGGTTAGGGAGTAGGGTTAATTAAACATGCATTACTGTGGACTGTATTACATAATTTACAACTAAAAATATAATTAGCTTTTGGCGCCACCCTTTGGACATTTGTCCTTGCAACTAAAAAAACACTTCCAACTTCAGCCAAAGGGCAGTGGTTCTAATTTCGGTTAGCTCAAATCAATTTAAGCAACAGAACTTTCAACCTCTTGTCATCTAATTCACAGTGTGATCAGTTTGTATGTCTTCACTGTTTTCTAAACTCCACCACATTATTTTTAATTACTAATTTGTCTGTCTTTTAGTAACTGGATGGACTTCCAGGTCAAGGGGACGTCACTTTCCCGTGCTCTGCAGTGCTGGGACAGAAGTCTTCAGGAGGCCAATAAGAACAGCAAAATGGCCCTAAAGGGCTGTCCCTTTCAACTTGTAGATAACTGCCAATGGCTACAGTGCAATCCAACCTGTCCGGCCCTGACTGACCTGGCCACACAACAGGAGATAACTCTGCTCCAGGTGCTGGCCAGTATGGACTTGGATCTTCAAAAGCTTGGCTTGGATGGAATTGGTGATATTTCAACTGGCATGATCAGCAATGGTGGCTAAAGGGTTAACGGGTGTTGGTGTTTTCATCAACACAATTCTCCTTATCAATACTTTAGACATTGTTCAGTGACTTTCTCTCAGGCCACTGAGCCTTCTATTCAGTTCCAAACGGACATGGTATACTTGTCTAGTGAGCATGTCACTGGATTTCAATACCGACAGTCTACCTTTCTATCGTCAAGAATGATGTTGGGTTCTCAATGTGAGCGACTCATCAGTTCGAGGTGCCTATAGCTAGACACAGTTAAACAATGGTTATCACAACTACTAAATAATTAAATTCATCTCTTTAGTATGAGGATGATTGTCTGAAATCAATGCTTTAGCTAACACTGTCTGATATTACTTTTCTGTTAACAACACTGCTGAAGTAGCACAAAATCATACTTTACCAATAGAACCATTGAGTTTACCAAGAGTTCAATTACTATTTACTAAACTCGGAACAATGTACAACATTTTAACAGGTTCAACCGGAAAAAAGCACAGTTTTAGTTTCTATTTCCATCACATTTTTGGGAAAACCAGTCAGCAGTCGATTAACAGCAATGGATTTCAAATAAACTACTTTGTCGTTGTTAAATATAACTATATCTCAAGATCTAAAGACAGCACACCAGTGTGCTGCAGAACTACACTTTCCAAAAACACGGCTGCAAGCAATACTACCACTATATTGTTATTGTATATTGTTAATCATGTTTTAGCATGTGCATGCTGTTTTAGGATGCTGTAGTCCATTTTGCAGACAAGTCATAAAAATACTGACATATAATGATATTGTAATAAGCATTGTGAATGTATTAATGTGATATCTGTTTATTTTTCTGCCTTGTATAAGTGTGATTCTCATATTAACAGTCATCCTCAAATAAACTTACGAAGCACACCATTAAACACAAACAACACACCACGTTCAGATGTATACACTTTCAGATTACCTATTTTAAATATAACAATCTCACATCCATATTTTTATACTTCTAGCCTATTTTCATTATCTGTAATATCCATCAAACTCTTTTGAAATTTATAGCTGGTTTGACGTATCTTGAACACTAATAAATAAAAAATGGAATATATTTTATTTGTATGATGTTTTAGACACCAGCTATCTAAGTGTGTGTATGTTTTCTATTTATTGTGTCTGAATAGCATAGAGGAACCATGTGACAAATATCAGATGTGGCCAAAAATTTTCAAAATCCCTTGGTAAATATGAGCAAAGAAGGCTTTGAAAAAGATGTCTTTATTGTTTATCCTTTTGATCTTTCATTCAAAATATTCACAAAAATATATCATCTAATGGATATCAAACAATTGCAAACACAACACAAGTTTTATCAAAAACAAATATTTTTGTCAATATATGTGTGGCACAATTATTGGCATCCTTTTATTCAAAACTTTGTGCAACCTCCCTTTGCCAAGATAACAGCTCTGAGTCTTCTCCTATAATGCATAATGAGGTTGGAGAACACATGGTGGACTCTCCTCTTCATTTCAGCCCACAGGTTTTCTATGGGGTTCAGGTCAGGAAACTGGGATGGCCATGGCAGAACCTTAATTTTGTGGTCAGTGAATCATTTTTGTGTGGATTTTGATGTGTGTTTTGGATCATTGTCTTGCTGGAAGATCCAACCACAGCCCATTTTAAGCTTTCTGGCTGAGGCAGTCAGGTTTTGATTTTTTTTTATCAGTTTGTATTTGAAAGAATCCATGATGCCATGTATCCGAACAAGATGTCCAGGACCTTTGGCATAAAAACAGCCCCACAACGTTAAAGATCCACCACCATATTTAACTGTGGCCATGAGGTACTTTTCCATATGCCTACCTCGCTGTGTGTGCCAAACCCATCTCTGGTGTTTGCTGCCAAAAAGCTCTATTTTTGTTTTATCTGACCATAGGACCTGGTCCCATTTGAAGTTCCAGTAGTGTCTGGCAAACTGAAGATGCTTGAATTTGTTGTTGGATGAGAGCAGAGGCTTTTTTCTTGAAACCCTCCCAAACAACTTGTTGTGATGTAGGTGACGTCTGATTGTAGTTTTGGAGACTTTCTGACCCCAAGACCCAACTAATTTTTGCAATTCTCCAGCTGTGATCCTTGGAGAATTTTTGGCCACTCGAACCATCCTCACCGTACTTGGAGACAATATAGACACACATCCTCTTCCAGGTCGATTCTTAACATATCTAGTTCATTGGAACTTCTTAATTATTTCCCTGATGGTGGAAATGGATATTTTCAATGTTTTAGCTATTTTTTTACAGTCGTTTTCCATTTTGTGAAGCTCAACAACCTTTTGCCACACATCATAACTTTATTCTTTGGTCTTACTCATTGTGATAGATGACTAAGGGAATTTGGCTTGTGTGTTATTTCATATTTATACCCCTCTGAAACAGGAAGTCATGGCTGAATAATTTCATATTCCTAGTCACCCAGGTGTACTAAAAATGTAAAATATGAATGGAATATACTTCAGATATATTTTACTCATAAGAATTTCTAGGGGTGCCAATAATTGTGCCACACATATATTTGATAAAAATATTTTGAGTTGTGTTTGCAATTATTCGATATCCATTAGAGGATATATTTTGTGAATATTTTGAATGAAAGATCAAAAGAATAAACAATAAAGGCATATTTTTCACAACCTTCTTTACTCACAAGGGTGCCAATATTTTTGGCCACCACTGTAAGTTTCCAAAAATATCTAGACACATTTTCAAGAGTAGCTGAATAATGCTCCTTTTAAACTTGCTTTATTATATGTCAATATAATGTGAATTTTAAAATCTTAAAAACTACCAAAGATTGTATGGTTGCCATTGACTTAACACAATTTTTCACTATTTAAATGAAAATCAGCAGAGAGTGACAGAGTGCAGTTTCACATCAACATTTCTACATTCCAGCTGTTTAACTGCAGTGGATAATTTTTAAAGGCTACCATAATTTTACTGAGGTAAAAGAAGTGATAAATTACTGTTTTCTTTGTTTTTTGCTGTCGCAGAACTAGGGCCGGATCTAGGGGGTTACCCTGCACTAACTTTGAGTGGGAGTTTCAGGAGTGAAAATAATTAAGTGATTAAGCAAAGATGTGACTAATACACTTCCCGGCCAGGTTAAAACAATATGTCTAGAGGGGAATTTCACAGTTGCATGGAAACAACTCATTATGAGTGGGTGACAATTCTTTACAAAGTAGTAAAACTGACCTTGGTATGGGGATGGTCCTGTTCAGGCATAAAATTTTATAAAAGGTTTACACTCACTATGCACTTTATTAGGAACACCTGTACACCTACTTATTCATACGATTATCTAATCAGCCAATCGTGCGGCAGCAGCGCAATGCATATAACCATGCAGATACGGGTCAGGAGCTTCAGTTAATGTTCATTTCAACTATCAGAATGTGGAAAAATTTGATCTTAGTGATTTCGACCTTGGCATGATTGTTCGTGCCAGACAGGCTAATTTGAGTATTTCTATAACTGCTGATCTCTTGGGATTTTCATGCACAACAGTCTCTTGAGTTCACTCAGAATGGTGCCAAAAACAAAAAACATCCAGTGAGCAGCAGCTGTGTGGATGGAAATGCCTTATTGATGAGAGAGGTCAAAGGAGAATGGCCAGACTGATTCGAGCTGACAGAAAGGCTACGGTAACTCAGATAACCCCTCTGTACAATTGTAGTGAGCAGAATAGCATCTCAGAATGCACAACATGTTGAATTTTGAGACGGATGGGCTACAACAGCAGAAGACCACATTGGCCCATTTAATTGGGACCATAGTGTTCCTAATAAAGTTCTCAGTGAGTGTATATCTTACTAGGGATGTCATAAAATATCGTTATATCGATTATTGATTGGCACGTTATTTTATCAATATATTTTTGAGGCATCGATATATTAAAATTAGTCTACATTTGGTAGAATGGGATTATCTTTTTAAGATTTTGGAAATGTACGGGTTTGGGAGACCATTTATTGGTTGGATTAAGTTACTTTATAGACAACCTGTAGCAGCGGTACAAACAAACGGGTTAATTTCAGATTATTTTACTCTGAATAGGGGCACTCGGCAGGGTTGCCCTCTTTCCCCATTATTGTTCTGTCTTGCCCTGGAACCATTAGCAGCTGCGATAAGGAGATTTTCCAGGGGTGATTGCGGGAGGTGTGCCGCATAAGCTTCTGCTTTATGCAGATGATATTTTATTATTTGTCTCTGAACCTACTAGATCTATGCCTTGCCTCCACAGAATTATTCATTCCTTTTCCAAGTTCTCAGGATACAAAGTCAGTTGGGCTAAATCCGAAGCTTTGGCTCAGACAGCGTCCTGTCCAGTAACGGCTTTTCAGCCGGGCGCCTTCCAGTGGCCCAAACAGGGCATTAAGTATTTGGGGATTGTATTCCCAGCAAATTTGTCTGATTTAGTTAGTGTTAATTTTGACCCTTTAATAAAAAGGTTTTCGAGCAATGTCAGCAGGTGGGCTTCATTACATTTATCGATGATTGGGAAGGTTAATGTTATTAAAATGAATTGTATTCCAAAATTTAACTACCTGCAACAATCTCTCCCTGTAGATGTCCCCCTCTCTTATTTCAAGGAATTTGATAGCATAGCGAAGTCCTTCATTTGGAATGGTAAACGTCCCAGATTGCATTTTAATAAGTTACATAGGCCGATAGACAAAGGAGGGCTAGGTCTACCCAAGATTTTGTTTTATTACTATGCGTTCAGTCTCAGACATTTGGCTCATTGGTCACTTCCACCTTATTGAACAGGCAGTTCTTGCCCCTATTTCGCCATTACAAAGCATCTCTATCAAACTAATCTGAAAAGTTAAGTTACACCCCGTTATTTCGCATTTACACTCAGTATGGACTAAAGTGTCCAGATTGTTTAATTTGGACACTTATTTAAATGCTGCCTCAAGCATATGGCAGAAACCAAGACTGTGTATTGGCAAGTCCCCTTTCTGCTGGCCGGAGTGGATTGTGAGGGGGGTTGCTACACTCGGTGACCTATATGAAAGTGGTGTGTTGAGATCGTTTGAAAACATGGTCCAACATTTTGGGATCCCCAGACCTCAGTTTTATAGGTATTTACAACTGCGCCACCTGCTTTGTACTATTTTTGGGAGTAGCACACATCCCCCTAAGGAGGCAGATGCTTTGGGAGAGGTGATTGCGGCTTTTGGAGAAGGTCATGAGGCATCAGTGTACTACTCCCTGTTAATTCAGAGTATGGGGGACGGAGCCTTAACTTCTCTCAAGAGAGTATGGGAGAAAGATTTCAACTTGGCATTGGAGGAAGGAGTGTGGGCTAAGATTCTTAAAAACGTTAAGTCTGCATCTAGTGATGCAAGGGTACGTCTTATACAATTCAAAATTTTGCATAGATTTTATTGGACCCCCTCTAGACTGTATAGGCTTGGTCTTAAAGACACATCCACCTGCTGGAGATGCCAATCGGAGGATGGAGACATGGCCCATGTTTTTTGGTGGTGTGTCGAGATCCAGAAATTCTGGTTTAAGTTTCAGAATTTTGTGTGCGACGTGGTGGGCACTCAGGTTTCATTTTGCCCCAGACTTTGTGTTCTGGGCGATGGGGCGGTCATCGATGTGGGGGATGGTCATGAAGAGAACTGGGTTCTGAAATGTGTGATGATCGCCAGGCAGGTTATTTTGAGGGGTTGGAAGTCAGCTGGTGCGCCCCCATATCCAGAGTGGTGCACGGTGTTGGGGAGGGTGGCAGCTTATGAGGAGGTGTCATCGGGAAGACGGGGTGGCTTGGATAAGTTTGTTCGGAAATGGGGCAGGTATTTGGAGTTTTTGGAGGGCTCTCGGGTGGGGTGTGGAGAGAGTAGTGTATTATAGTTTGTATGATTATTATGTGTGTGTATGTATGTATGTATTTGTATATATATGTATATGTATTTATGTTTGTATATGTATGTATGTATATTGACCACAGGGTTGTTTTTTTTGGGGGGGCGGGGTCAGGTAGGGGGGTTGTGGGGTTTAAATGTTGATTTTATAAATATATATATATATATATATATATATATATGTTTACATTTCATTGCAAAAAAAATAAAAAAATGTGTCTACATTTAAATTAGAAGCAGAATTTTTCGTATTTTCCAATTCACTCAGTTCTGTTTAACATTCTGGTGTAGTAGCATTGAGAGACCCCAAGAGGGTGAAATAACATTTACTGAAGCCAGTCACGGGTAGGAAAGGCACAGGTATCACACACACATGATGGGCTGATGCGGCGCAGCAGAAGGCAGTCCAAAGTTATGAAGGATTTTGTATTTCTTCAAGAATAAACAAAGTGACATTGATGACTTTGCAGGTTAGTGTATGAAACTGGTGTAACTGCGCAAACTGAATGATTAAAAATGCCAATGTTTATTATGCAATTTCTCTGCATGTAGCTGTCAAACCACAAAACAACATACTTATAACTGAAAATACAATGTGTAGGCTATATGAAAGATACATATACACAATATATCATCCGGTGATGACTATAGTAAATAATCTTTGTCCTTTAAAGGTGCTATATGTAATATTTTTACTCTACTAAATCATAAAATGACCATAATATGTCATTAGGAAATTAGGAAACATGCTAAGTTGAAATACTGGCTTGTCCGATAACAATGCTACAGCCAGTATATTCTACTTTGAAGTTTCCATTCCAGGCCGGAATTTCTGTTCCCTATCTGTCACTCACTCGACATTGTGTCGATGTAGTGACACTAGGGGTCACTCTTGGGAGCCCCAAACACCTCTGCTTTTTTTTAAAAATGCCAATGAGAATTGGCGAGTGGAATTTGCATGCCACTCCCCCGGACATACGGGTATAAAAGGAGCTGGTATGCAACCACTCATTCAGATTTTCTCTTCGGAGCCAAGTGGTTCTATTCATTGAGCTGAATTCATCCACCGAGTTCATTCACCTCTCTCTGCTGGATCTTACGGCGCATTTCAGCAGCTTCTCCCCCTCTGCATCTGTGGTTTGCAGAGAATGCCCCTGGGTGATTTAAAAGAGTATATTCTAAAACAGTATATTTTCTTTCTGAAAGAGCGGCACACACGGAACTTTTTAAAGTTGACTTTCCGTTTGTGTGTTATTCCTGGTTGCAGTCATTATCTCTCCACTTCTGACGGCCACGATCGCTGTCTTACGTGTCTGGGCACTGCCCATGCGGAGAGATCTTTCGTGGATGAGTCATGTCCTCATTGCGAGAACATGACCATGGCAACGTTGCGGTCGCGGCTTTCTTTTGTAAGAAAGCAAGCCACTCCAGCGGCTCCCCGTACCAGTCCTTCTACCTACAGGTTTGAGGCCGTGTCGGTTAGCACTGGGGGCAATTTGGGGACATCAATGGGACCACCTCCGCCGGGTATCCCCCCCATGGACCTCCCATTCCCCAGCATGCTCGCTTGCCCCAATCAGGCTCTTGCACGAGACCGGCGGCTCGTCTCAGCGCGAGTTCGACTTCTCGTTCAGATATCTGGAAGACAATGAGTTATTGAGCACAGCATCGGAGAGCGGGCTCGTCCAGTCTGACGCAGAGGCTTCGGCTCGGCTTCCTCCTTCGGGAACGGTCGCCCAGCCTCACGCCGACGCGGAAATGACGGACGTGCTTTCCCGGGCGGCCGCGAGCGTCAGGCTAGAGCGGAACCCTCCACTCTCCCCTGAACCCTTGCGGCTCGATGATCGGTTCCTGGGCATGGGGCGCTGCCCACGGCCACACTCTGCCCCCATTCCTTTCTTCCTGGAAGTGCATGAGGAGCTGACAAGATCGTGGGAGGCACCTTTTACTGCCTGGTCCCAGTCTTTCAGCTCCCCCGCTCTCGCTACCCTCGATGGCGGAGTGGCCAGGGGGTATTCGGTGATCCCCCAGGTGGACAAGGCGCTCGCGGTGCACTTGTGTCCGCAGAGCGCCACCACCTGGCATGGGCGCCCGAGACTCCCATCCAGGGCCCGTAGGTTTATGTCGTCCCTGACGGCTAGAGCCTATGGTGCCGCCGGACAAGCCGTCTCCGCCCTGCACGCCATGGCTCTCCTGCAAGTACACCAAGTCAAGGCGCTAAAAAAACTGCACGAGGGTAGTTCTGATCCGGGATTGATGCAGGAACTGCGCTCAGTGACTGACCTCGCTCTCCGGGCGACGAAGGTCACGCCGCGGTCTCTCGGGCAGGCGATGTCCACCCTGGTGGTCCAGGAGTGCCACCTTTGGCTCAACTTGGTCGAGATTGGAGAAGCGGACAAGGCACAGTTCCTTGATGCCCCCATTACCAAGAAGCGGTTTTACAACATATCCTGCCCCGGCGCGGCTTAAGACCCCGCACCCTTTCTGCTCATCGCCAAGGGTGTCCTCCTGCAGCAACAACACCATCTCTGCTGCAGCCCGCCCCCATGGCCTGGCTCTGACATGGAGCCCTCCGCAGGAAGCAGACGCCATCCGTCTCACGGCCAGCCGCTAAGAACCCGAGGAAGGCTTCGAAGCGCCCCCGAGACGGGTGACCCAGGGGCGAGGAGATCTACTTCTCTGGGGCTCGACAGACCACTCCATCCCCCGGTGGAGGGCCGGGAGGAGAATCTTTTGTCGCCGCATGCCCAGGAGGCTGCGGCACCCAAAATCCACTCAGCACGGCCATGGGGCTCGAGTCCCCTCGACATGGCACCTCGAGCTCCACCCCGCCGCGAGGCCCCACCCGCCGGTACGTCCGATGTGATCATTCCCTTGGTTCCCCTCGCCCGGAGTTTGGCCGCATGGCTCGCGCTTTCCAACCCGTTGCGATGGCTGACCCGGACCATCCGACTTGTCTATGCAATTCAGTTCACCAGGCGCCCGCCCAGATTCAGCGGCGTCCGCTTCACCTCAGTGAAGGGCGAGAATGCTGCTACCTTGCGTGCGGAGACGCTACCCTTCTGCGCAAGGACACAATAGAACCTGTCCCTCCAGCCGACATGAAGAAAGGGTTCTAGAGCCCTTACTTCATCATACCAAAGAAAGGCGTTGGGTTGCGACCGATCCTGGACCTGCGAGTACTGAACCGGGCTTTGCACAGACTCCCGTTCAAGATGCTGACGCAAAAACGCATTCTAGCGAGTGTCCGGCATCAAGATTGGTTTGCGGTGGTAGACCTGAAGGACGCGTACTTTCACGTCTCGGTCTTACCAAGACACAGGCCCTTCCTGCGGTTTGCCTTTGAAGGCCAGGCGTACCAGTACAAGGTCCTCCCCGTCGGCCTGTCCTTGTCCCCTCGCATCTTCACCAAGGTCACAGGGGCTGCCCTTGCCCCGCTAAGGGAAGTGGGTGTCCACATCCTCAACTATCTTGATGACTGGCTAATCCTAGCTCACTCTTGAGTGTTGCTGTGCGCACACAGGGACCTCGTGCTCTGGCACCTCAGCTAACTGGGGCTTCGGGTCAACTGGGAAAAGAGCAAGCTCTCCCCGGTTCAGAGCATCTCCTTTCTCGGTCTGGAGTTGGACTCAGTCTCGATGACAGCGCACCTCACGAACGAGCATGCACAGTCGGTGCTGAACTGTCTGAAGGCGTTCAGACGGAGAACAGCGGTTCCACTGAAACTTCTTCAGAGGCTCCTGGGGCATATGGCATCCTCATCCTCTATGCTCCCATTGCATGTCAGAACTTGCCCGCCGTCTCCTCCTCTGGAGTCAGCAGTGCCTCAAGTCGCTACGAGCCACTCACATCACGGGCGACCTCAACACTGCAGCGGACACACTGTCATGTCAGGTTACCCTAAGGGGAGAGTGGAGACTCCACCCTCAGGTGGTCCAGCTGATTTGGAGTCGATCCGGTCGAGCACAGGTAGACCTGTTTGCTTCCCGGGAATCCTCCCACTGCCTGCTCTGATATGCCCTGACCGAGGCACCCCTCGGTATAGATGTGCTGGCACACAGCTGGCCCCCTGGACTACGCAAATACACGTTTCCCCCAGTGAGCCTACTCGCACAGACCCTGTGCAAGGTCAGAGAGGACGGGGAGCAGGTCATCCTAGTAGCACCCTACTGGCCCCCCCCTGGCAAATTCCCCTAAGGAAGGACCTTCTTTCTCAGGGACGGAGCACCATCTGGCACCTCCACCTTGAAGGTGTATGTAGCCACTATTTCAGCTCATCACGATGCAGTAGATGGTAAGTACTTGGGGAAGCACGACTTGATCATCAGGTTCCTGAGAGGCACTAGGAGGTTGAACCCCTCTAGACCGCGCCTCGTTCCCCCGTGGGACCTCTCTGTAGTCCTTCAGGGTCTATGGGGAGTTCCCTTTGTGCCATTGGAGTCAGCTGAGCTTAAGGCACTCTCTTTGAAGACTGCCCTCCAGACTGCGCTCACTTCCATCAAGAGGGTAGGGAACCTGCAAGCGTTCTCTGTCAGCGAATCGTGCCTGGAGTTCGGTCCGGGTTACTCTCACGTGATCCTGAGACCCCGACCGGGCTATGTGCCCAAGGTTCCCACGACCCCTTTTTAGTGATCAGGTGGTGAACCTGCAAGCATTGCGCCAGGAGGAGGCAGACCCAGCCTTCGCGTTGCTGTGTCCGGTGCGAGCTTTACGCATCTATTTGGATCGCAAGCAGAGCTTTAGAAGCTCCGAGCAGCTCTTTGTCTGCTTTGGTGGACAGCGGAAAGGAAGTGCTGTCTCCAAACAGAGGATCGCCCACTGGGTCATTGACGCCATCGCTATGGCATATCAGGCTCAGGAACTGCCACCCCCAGCGGGGTTACGAGCCCACTCTACCAGGAGTGTGGCGGCCTACTGGGCCCTGGCCAGTGGCGCCTCTTGGCAGACATCTGCAGAGCAGTGGGCTGGGCAACACCTAACACTTTTGCGAGGTTCTACAATCTCCGGGTTGAGTCGGTTTCGTCCTGTGTAGTGGCAGGCACAAGCAGGTAAGTTCCAGGACAGCTGGCCGGGTGTACTGCTTGCGCATAGCGCCTTTCCCCTCCCTTGAGGGGAAGACGTGCGCTCTTGACTCCCAGTAGTGTTTGTTCACAGACTGTGATCCCTGGATGACTTCCTCCTTAGCCCTGTGGCAGCCGAGTTTGCGGAGAAACTCGCTGCCAGCTCAGTAAGTGTGCTGGTAAGGCCCTGTACTGAGGTAGGTACTCCGCATGCGGTGGTTCCCCATAGGTAACCCCATGTGTTATATCTTCCATAAAATTGTTTCCCTTTTGGTAAACTACATCTTCCTTGAGCAGAGGGCCCTCTTCTCTGGTCGCCATGCTTGTAGAAACTCCTCCCCCTTTGGGTAGGATCTACCATGGGACCTCTCCACATGACATACTTCCGACAAGACTCGGTAAGACCATGTGACGTATTTCTACTCAAAACACCGTGGTGTCTTCCCCTTGGGAGTGACACCCCCCCAACGCAGACACTTATGGCTCCCAGTCCGTTAACAAATTCCACTCTTTTTGGGGAGAAAAGAGAGGGAAAAGAGGCCTCGGCTGGGCTAGCCTGTCCCTATAGTTGTGCAGTCGACTTGTTCCTGATGGACCGTTCGATGCTCATAAGAGCGTTGGGGGAGGTTACGTGACAGCCTGGTGTGCTGGCTACAAGGCACACAGCCAGTTCATGCAACATAATTCAGCTAGTTGTGGTGTTTTGTATAGGGACCCCTAGTGTCACTACATCGACACAATGTCGAGTGAGTGACAGATAGGGAACGTCATGGTTACTTTCGTAACCTCCGTTCCCTGATGGAGGGAATGAGACATTGTGTCCCTCTTGCCACAATGCTGAAATACCCACTGAAATGGCCGGGACCTGGTCTCGGCTCCTCAGCACAAAACCTGAATGAGTGGTTGCATACCAGCTCTTTTTATACCTGTATGTCCGGGGGAGTGGCATGCAAATTCCACTCGCCAATTCTCATTGGCCTTTTTTAAAAAAAGCAGAGGTGTTTGGGGCTCCCAAGAGTGACCCCTAGTGTCACTACATCAACACAACATCTGGTTCCCTCCATCAGGGAACGGAGGTTACGAAAGTAACCATGACGTTTATGTTTTGGCCTGTGTGATCCCGCCCACTGCCCACTCACCAATAGTATTTCGACACTGATTTGAACAAGTTTGCAGGCAAACAATACTGCGTGCTGCAGTCATGGAAGCCCGCAAGCGAACTGGATCAGAAATAACAGATTCCACCCAACCTAAAAAGCCTTGCCATCCATCTAAAAACCACCATGACCAGAGGCGTAGTAAAACAAGGATAAATATTGGAGATGCCTTTGGAAGATGGAGACAGCTTAAAGCCCAGAAGATGAGTTGGCTAATTTGAGTATCAACATTCTGGCAACCCATATGAGCTTCGAGTCTGGGGCAGGGCAAGCAACTCTCCAATATTTTGAATTTGGACTGCAGTACCCATTTCAAATGCTTGAGGTTAATCTTACATATAGCACCTTAAAAATTATGTGAATTTAATGGAAAACTAAGTGAGTTGCGCTCGGTGGCACTGCAGAATTTTTATACTGAGCTTTGGCGGTGTGTGCAATCCTTCGTAGAAAATAATTATTTCAAATTATAGAACATGCCAAGTTGTCTGCTAGATGCATCAGGTGTGTGACCCCCTTTAATTAACACTGCCGCTCACACTTTACCAAAGTTGTGTTGAGAAAAATGTTTGAAAAGACAAAGACTACTGTGCAACGAGCAGCTCTATTTATATCTGAAAAACATCTCGATATACACAGATGAGCCAAAACATTATGACCACCTGCCTTATATACTGTTGGTCCTCCGCGTGCCACCAAAACAGTGCCGACTCGCTGAGGCATGGACTCTACGAAACCCCTGAAGGTGTCCTGTGGTATCTGGCACTGAAACATTAGCAGCAGATCTTTCAAGTCCTGTAAGTTGTGAGGTTGAGCCGATGTGGATCAGACTTCTTGGTCCAGCACATCCCAAAGATGCTCAATTGGATTGAGATGTGGGGAATTTGGAGACCAGGGCAACACTTTGAACTCTTCATCATGTTCCTCAAACCATTCCTGAACAATGTGTGCAGTGTGGCAGGGCACATTATCCTGCTAAAAGAGCCCACTGCCATCAGGGAATACCACTGCCATGAAGGGGTATACCTGGTCTTCAACAATGTTTAGGTAGGTGGCACTTGTCAAACTGACGTCCACATGAATGGCCGGACCCAGGGTTTCCCAGCAAAACATTGCCCAGAGCATCTTTCCTCAGCTATTTCCCATACCAATTTATTGTAGTTTGGTTTTCAGGATAAACTGCACAGCCTCAGGGCCGTAACCACCATAGACATTGAGGGGGGGAGGGGTGTCGCCCCCAAGATTCACATTACTAGTCAATCAATAAGGTTTTTTTTCAATGACCATTTCCTTAAAGTATACCTTTGGTTCCCCCAATCTAGAATATTTGGTTACATCCTTGTTTAGTCTTACTATTCAAACAGTTCCCCCTTCCAACTCTCACAGACTCACATACACTCCTCTTCCTCTTTATATTAAAACCACAATCAAATATTTTGTTCAAATCCCATGATTTACAAAAGCATCGAGAGACAGGCAGGCAAACAGCAAATGTCGTGACAAATTCATTTAAAGTCTAACAGTGGCCTTAGACCAGTGTCTTGAACTGCTCATGCTTGCATGCACTTTGACAAACTTTCCAAAGACAAGCGTATGTTTGTTTTTACAACAGGTGGTTTGATAAAAGGGAACATGCATCAGTGTGGTGTTTTCTTTTGTGATTTTTAGGTGGGGGTTGTGTTCCTTTTCTCTCACTTTCTCTCTTTGATCTCTCTGATCAAGTGTTTCAAAGCTTGAAAGCTGCAAAGAATTTATGACCTGCATTTTAACTATGCAAATCTGCTTCTTGCCTTTGCCAAGCTTATCTATGTCAAATATTTATTTTATGTTCATTCACCTTGGTTTTGAATAGACTTTGTAATATTAATGATATAATTTGTGCGTATCCATTTTATTTGAATTTAAAGTGTTTATTTGTTCTGATGTAACAAATTTTTACCGTCTGTTTACTTTTTGCATCCACTGCATGTACTGTATATTCTGTGGACAAATTCTGTTCCATCTAATTCTGTTGTTTGAGGACAAAAATCTTAAGCATATTTTACTCTATTTTTTTATTTTTCTGCATACTCCATAACTTTTTAAAACATTCCACTCCACCTCACAGTCTCATCTCAATCATAAACAGAAAAACAAATCTTTCTCATATAAAAAGGTACTGTAAGTGTACAGGTGTTTATACAAACGGAGATTTATTCACAGTTTCTGTGAGCGAATTGTACCACGCAAATCACCTGAGTTGTGGCCGAAAGAAGTCTTCTTGCTTAGTCCTATTTTCCTGGCAGTAATGTACACACAAAGCCACAACTGCACACGTGCAGCAGTGCATGTAACTGTGCAGAGCCGAACCTGGGTGAGGGGAGTGTCAGTGGTTGGGGACCGGGACCTTAAAAGAACAGAAGAAAAAAAAAGTGCAGGTTGAATGAATTGTTCATGTTGTTGATAGTCTGAACTTTATTTTTTACTAACCCACAGTAAGTGAGAAGATACTGACAGGAATTTTAATACATAACAGACACGGAATTTTAAAAAAATGTGTGCAGTTAATTTGGTGAGGCTAGTGGTGCTGTAATTACACACTTCTCTCAAATAAACTAATCTTTTTGTGCAATAGAGGGGAAGTGGAAATATCAAATTAAAGCAAAGTTGAACTCCAATTTTACTCCACTGTAGAGCAGCATTGGATAAAAATGTGTGTTAAGTGACTACTTCTCATTTTAAAATCACAGATCAGCTTTTGTTAAATGTTAACTCAGACACCATACATAGACACCATGTTTAAGAAAATGTAATTATTATCATCAACATTACTGTAGTATTTAACTGAATGAACATGGCAGAAAAAATGCATTTACAATTAAAGACTTTAATAGAACCCACTTTTTTGGTCGCGCAAAGGTAAGTAAAGTTCTTGTTTTTCTTGAAACACAGAACAGGTTGTGGTGAAAACCCTTTCCTCTGGTCTTGGCTTCAAAACTAAAAGCGGTGCTTCACCGTTTTAACAGTGCATACAGAGCTCTCATAATCACTGTGTTGTTAGCAGTCCTGGTGAAACAGTCGAAGAGAAAGTCATCTGAAATCATGAATGCCTTGACTGGTAAGCATTGAAGCCTTAAAATAAACTGCTGATATCAAGTTGCTTTTACCAAATAGTATAAAAATGTATAGGATGTGGTCAAATAAGAGAAACTGCTGGATGAATTAGTTAAATTCTCATAATTTCTTCTTAAAACTTTTAAAAATCTATAAATGAAATCTATTGTTTCATTTACTGACACACTGTGTCTTCCACTGATAGTTTTTTGTCCTGCTTTGCTGATCTGGTCGTGCCACATAAAGGTAATTACATGGAGTAAAACAAGACAGACTACACTCACATAAGACACATGCCTTAATTTTACAACCTTTAATTTTAACCTTTAAGATCTTAGTTCACCCAAAAAGGAAAATTATGTTTTCTCACCCTCTCGCGTGTTCCAAGTCTGTATAACTTTCTTTTGTCCATGGAACACAAAAGGAGATGTTAGGCAGAATGTTAGTCTCAGTCACCATTCACGTACATTGCATCTTTTGTCCATACATTGCCATAGGGTAAGTAAAGAATCACCGAATTTTCCTTTTTGGGTGAACTATCCCTTTAAATCTTCTGGAGGACAGCCCATTTCTCAGAACATAACAGAAAGAGATTCTCAAACACTTTTCAGTTTAAGGCAAGCAGAAGGCATGTACTGATCTGAGACTCTCCTGTGGTGTCACTATTTTTGCTAAGTGACTAATTTCTTCCAATCTCTTTAAGAGTTTATGTGAAGCTACTGCTTTACCTTTATTTCAGAAAAGTTGGTCCAATGACACTACTGGATACCAAGCAGAAGTAAAGTTGACAACTGAGTATGAGTATTCCACAGAGGTAGTGGACTACAATGGGCTTGAAATGATGTGTGAAAAAGCGGCCAACCGCAAATTTCGTGCCTGGTTTCTACCCACCATCTATACCATCATCTGCCTCCTGGCTCTTGTGGGAAACTTTCTGGTCATCCTAACGTACCTTTACTTCAAGAGGCTGAAGACAATGACCGACGTCTACCTGCTCAATCTAGCAATGGCTGACCTGCTGTTTGCAATTTCTCTCCCCTTCTGGGCAGCTAGTTTCATGAGCAAGTGGCATCTGGGTCAGTATCCATGCAAGGCCATGTTTACCATCTACAAGGTCAGCTTCTTTAGTGGCATGTTCCTGCTCACCTGTATCAGTGTAGATCGGTACTTCTCCATAACGAAGGCTGTCTCTGCTCATCGCTGCCGCTCCAATGCTGTATATTACGGACAGGTGTCTTCTCTGGTTACCTGGGTGATGTCAGTGACCTTCTCTGTACCTGACATGGTGTTCTCTGAAGTCAACTTCAATGGCACCTGTGTAGCAAATGGTAAAGACTATGAAGACTATCGTGTTAGAATGCTGGTTAGTCAGATGGTCCTGGGTTTCATACTTCCTGCACTTGTCATGGGGTTCTGTTACATCTGCATAATCAAGACCCTCATCCAAGCCAAGAACTTTGAGAGGAATAAAGCCTTCAAAGTAATCATTGCTGTGGTAGCAGTCTTTGTGTTCACCCAACTACCCTACAACGTAGTCATGGGGGTGACCACCCAAGTAACAATGGATTGCCACAATGACAACAGTCGTCTTTACGCTATGGATGTGACACGGGCTGTGGCCTTCTTGCGCTGCTGTGTGAACCCATTCCTATATGCCTTCATTGGAGTAAAGTTTCGCAATGATCTTCTGAAGCTATTGAAAGACTTGGGCTGCATCAGGAAAAGCCATCTCCTGTACACCCACTGTGGTAAACGAAGATCCTCTGTTGGTCTGGAGACCGAAACCACCACATCATTTTCTCCCTGAATGTACCTATCCACTTGAGAGATCAGATTCCAAAAACCATTTTGTCATTCATGTAACTCACTTTAGTAATACAGTGCTAATAAGAGCTAATTAGCTCTATTTAGAGAATACTGCCTGAAGAGGACAAAAAATATACTGCTAATTAATTTTCGATGCATTGTTAATTGTAACTTATTGTACAAAGTTGAGCAAAAACCTGTTCCTGCTTTTTAACAAAGACTTTTTGACTTGATTTTGATTGCCCTTTTCAAAAAGTAAAATCGCTTTCACAACTCTGTTATATGATATAGCCTTATTTCATTACATGTATAATTGTACAGAATTACATTGAATTGCTAATTGTTCACAAAGACATGGTCAATTAACAGTAAATCAATTACCAACATAATCCCATAATATGGTTAAAATATGGTACTTTGAAATATTTTTCCTCTTTTCACTTTTCTGAGATGATATAAAGCTGAATAAATCAAATTTTCTGAAATAACTGACTCAAGTTGCTTTATAGAAACATTTAGCCCACACTGCCATCCAATGTGTGATATGGACAAAGGCACTCAAATCCTGCGGTCACACCATTCGAGAAGGTACTGTGTATGTGGTCTCTATTACATTTAATGCCATGTGAATAGAAAAGCAAAATACAGATGGATTCAGTATCTCATTCATTCATTCAATTTTAAGACATTCACCAGGTTGATCTGCAATTACTTGGTGGTAGCCCACATTGTTTCATATCATTCATATTTCTGGTGGAGCTCAGTTCAAGCTAACATGCTCTTTTGTGTTCTGGGCTAAATTCACAAAACATCCATGATACTTTTGTGCATGGTATTTAATCTTCTTTTTTTTTTTTCCTCCCCTTTTTCTCCCCAATTTGGAATGCCCAACTCCCAGTGCGCTCTAAGTCCTCGTGGTGGTGTAGTGACTCGCCTCAATCCGGGTGGCGGAGGACAAATCTCAGTTGCTTCTGCGTCTGACACCGTCAATCCATGCATTTTATCACGTGGCTTGTTGAGTGTGTTACTGTGGAGACATCATTACCGCGAAGAGTCACTCAGCACACCCTGGATTCGAACTCATGACTTCAGGGGTGGTAGTCAGCGTCAGTATTCGCTGAGCTACCCAGGCCACCTGTATTTCATCTTCTTAATGGAATAGTCCACCCAAAATGAAAATTCTCTCATAATTTACTCACCCTCATGCTATCCCAGATGTGTATGACTTTCTTTCTTCTGCAGAAAACAAAAAAAGATGTTTGGAAGAATATTTCAGCGCTGTATGTCCATACAATGCAAGTGAGTGGTGACCAAAACTTTGAAAAAAGTACATAAATGCAGCATAAAATTTAATCATAAGACTCCAGTAGTTTAATCCATGTTTTTAGAAGCGAATCAGTTGGTTTTGGGTAAGAACAGACCAAAATGTAACTCCTTTTTCACTTTAAATCTTGACATCTGCAGTCTCCTTGGAGATCATAATTTTAAGCTCATAATGGAGCTTGAAATCATGATCGTGCCTAGTAAAAAAAGAATAAAATTTTGGTGTGTTCTCACCCAAAACAGATTGGATCGCTTCAGAAGACATTAATTAAACCACGTGAGTCTTATGGATTACTTTTATGCTGTGTTTATGTGCTTTTTGGAATTGGGGTGTGAAATAATTGGGTTCAAAACAGTGTTACTATGAATGCAAACTTTAATACAGTGAAAAAGACACTCTATTAGCATAACATAAATATATATAAATAAATACAAATTTCCAACATTATTTTGAATGTCCATGTACTAAAATAAAATATTTGATGCCATGAGTGTACCTTCATTTACTATTACTATTATTTTGAATGACCATGGAAAACTGCAATGTGATAACAATTTTCCCTGGTCGCAAAAAGTAGTCCGTTAATTTACCTGATGAACTTTCACCTTTTGCTGACCCTTTATGCTTCGCAGAACTAATGTGTGCTTCTAAATCACTTGCACCTTTATTAGCAACTGACACATAAGTGCCAGCTTTACATGTCATACATTCTGCTTCCCACGGATCTCGACATGGATGAAAGCATGGGAATTTTTTGTGCAAATCTTCTGTAAATTTGCACTTTCGTTTGGGCATTGTTTCCACTCAGCTGCCATTTGCTGCTACTGTCAAGCAACTGTTTGATGCCGAACACAACAGAGCTCCGAGCGTTCGGAGAGATTGACAGGCAGGAATTTGGCCAATAGTTGCTGCAAGCCTCTTATAATTGACCAATTGGTGTGCGAGAAGGCGGGACTTACAAAGAGGGGTTAAAGCAATGCAAATATTTGCGCGCACACATTTAAGTATTAGACCAGATGCACGTCATAATGCACCTAAAGCCGAATCCCAGACATATGCGCAAATTTAGAAATCCCGGCCAGACGCTTTTTTAAGGTCCGAAAAAGAGGACATATCCGGGAAAAAGAGGACGTATGGTCACCTTACCGTTACTTGATCTGCATTATTCCTTGGTAAGTGAATCTGGTGCTAAAACTGAAGTTTTTGAGAGAACAGCATTAGCCAACCACTTTAACTCCAGGTTACTGGAGGTTAGGCTGTCATCTGCTCTGTGACCAGTGGAAAAGGGAAAAATCTTTGAACTCGTTTAGCTAAAAACTGAAAAAGACTTTATACACTCTACGTTGCAGTTCTTTAACTTAGCCACTAGAGCGCACCCTTTCAAAAACAATATTTAAACTGAGAACCATTTGAGCACACTGCAGCGCAGTACTGCACATGAGCAGCAGATGTCGCCATCCGTCTGCAAACATAGCAACATTTCAGGGGACAGGAAACAGTGGTGGTGAAATGTGGTGGAGGTGGAGAAAGCGAGTGTTTAAGGAACATAAGGGAATAATATGGGAAGGACACAGTGGCCTCTAAAACAGCAAGGGGAGATTCCTAAGATTGAAAATGAGACGCTAAGAATTAAGGTTTTAAAGGTTTAGAGCGGTAAAAAAAAATTTATGGATAAACTGGGTTTATAAATAATTAAAGGTCATCAGAGGACTGCCTCTCTCACACCCACTTGGTTACACACAATTTCTTTCACAGCCTTTGAGAATGGAACCAATAGACAAAATTACACCATATGGAAGCCCTAGAGGTGTGTGTACTGGCAAACAGTAGAGGGGATACCCTGTGATGACGGCATGTTAGGATTGTAGAATCTGAATTTGAAAAAGCATGCCTTTAAAGGTGCTGTAAGTGATTTTTTTTATATAATGGTAGGCTGAAAATTTTCCTACTCCCTGAAAGATAAGTGTCCTGGGATATCTCACCAGTCTGTGACAGCTCCAGGCTCGGTGAGCAGCAAACAAAAATGTGTAAGCGGGCCACAGCCTTTGAAGCTTCCTTCCTGTGAATCATTTTGTGCTTTCTCATAATGTTGTAGTTAAAGCAGTTCATTAAGATTTAATGTCATTTTCAGATTCATAATAGTTCTCAGTTGAGAGAGCTATTTTGCTACTATTGAGTTTGACAACAACAGCTCTTCTTCTCTGTATCGGTCTCAACGGCGTGGCTAATTCAATGGTTCAGTCAAATGGAGGTGCCTGAATGGATCAAATCACTTTCAGCACCTTTAACAAGCAGCCATTTTCTGTATGTTGCTCTAGAAACAGTCCACAATTGGCTTGTTGTCATGGCAACAAGTGCAGCAGTGCATTAAGCCCGAGGCGGAGCACTTGTATTAAAATGAATGGGAGAAATTGGAACATCCAATATGGCAGATGTAAAACCGGATGCCTTACAGGTAAAAGAGACAATCACCTTTCAGATACAGGTATCACCTTTCAGTCAACTCGAGAACACACATGCACATTAGCTGGACTGGCCTGAAAAATAGCATTATTTAGCGTGATCGGAGCTAAAAAAGTACAATTTATGATAAAAATTGTTGTCAGATTTTATTGCTTATTTGAAATGTTTTCTTTGATCGTAATCTTGACCAACCATTTTGGAGATTTTGGTCCTTTCCTCATTCAGGTAGATAGGAGCTGTACTTTTATGCCATTTGTATCTATAAAAAATAGCTGCCCTGGAGCGTTCCAAAGATGGCCGACAGTGGACTGACTTTCCTTGAAAGGGAAAAGATTGTTCTGGTATAGTATCTGTTAGATTTAAGGATAAGCGCAAAGTCATATGAGAACTTTTGTGTAGGCTTATTAAAATAAAGCACTGTGTATGTGATTATAGTATTTGTGTAATATGTATGAGCAAGGCCAACCCAGGCTCTGTTGGCGAGATTTTAGATTGGCGCCTGCATGACACTGATAAATGATTACTGCCAGAGTAACATCTGCACACAGGTGTGAGGGACTTCAGCATTTTACAAATAACACAAAGAATAAATATATTCCTCTCTCTCGGTTTTGCTCTCGTGTCCCCTCCATGTGAGAATGATGCAAAGATCTAATGAGATTTTACTAAAGTTCTCACTGAAAACGTTTGCTCGCAGACTTGGCACTAAACGGCATACGCAGTCTCATGAATGGACACGGAGTGGCTGCATCACACTTTTAGCATAATATTGCACTATTGAGCGCTAAGTATTTTATTTTATTTTTTTAGAAGAGGAGAGAAACCGCGCGCACTCGCATACATGGTTGCCAGATTGCATAAATTAAGTATTACATAAGGTGAAATATTTCCAATTTGTGTAAGTATAAATCTCTGATTGGGGTGTTGCATCTATTATCTGGCAACCCTGAGCATATTAAAAGCTTGTGGATGCGCTATAGGTTCCAAAGCCAGACAAATGAAAGATCTAATAAAAAACATTCATGATAAATTGACCTGCGGGCAGTAGTTTGCCCTGGTCTGCAACTGAGGGTGCTCTAAGGTTCGTTTGAGGGTGCTTAGCATGAATGCTTTAGACTACATTTACATTTACATTTATTCATTTGGCAGACGCTTTTATCCAAAGCGACTTACAAAAGAGGAAAACATAAGCGAATCATCTTAAGGAGACAGTGGTACGAAAAGTGCCATACTACAAAGTATCACTAGCATCAGAATAGTATTCAAAACAGAATAAAATGCAGCAGGATTTTTTTTTTTTTTTTTTTTTTAATGACTGGTTAAGTGCTCATGGAAAAGATGTGTTTTTAGTCATTTTTTGAAGACAAGAGAGTGAGTCAGCTTCACGATGGAGTTGGGAAGGTCGTTCCACCAACGTGGTATGATGAAGCCGAAAGTCCGGGAAAGTGTTTTAGTGCCTCTTTGTGTTGTTACAACAAGGCGACATTCCTTAGCCGACCGCAGGCTTCTAGTGGGCGCGTAGCTCTGCATAAATGGTTTTAGGTATGCTGGAGCAGACCCAGTGACTGTTCTGTATGCCAGCATCAGAGCCTTGAATTTGATACGTGCATCAACCGGCAGCCAGTGGAGAGAGACAAGGAGTGGTGTAACATGTGCTCTCTTTGGTTCATTAGAGACCAGACGTGCTGCTGCATTCTGGATCATTTGCAGGGGTCTAATTGCACATGCAGGGAGGCCTGCAATGAGAGCGTTACAGTAGTCCAGTCTAGTTATGACAAGTGACTGGACAAGCAGTTGTGTGGCATGTTCAGAGAGGAAGGGTCTTATCTTCCTGATATTGTAGAGTGTAAATCTACATGATCTTGCGGTCTTTGAGATGTGGTCTGTGAAATTTAGTCTGTTATCGATGGTTACCCCTAGATTTCTGACCAATTTGGAAGGTGTTACTGTAGTTGCACCCAGCTACACGGTGATGTTGTGTTCAACAGCAGGGTTGGCTGGAAAGACTACAGTCCTAATCATGGTCTCTTTTAAAAGAAGACACTTTGGAATTTTTTGGTGAAGTGAAACCAAGCAGCAATATAACTGAAATTAAAACAACATTATAGAAACTTAAGTTTATTTTAAAGAAAATACACTGCACTTAACTTGCACTAAACTTAAATAAAACAAGTAAAAACGGCCCACAGTGTCCGTGCCGGTTAAGAGGTTCTTAATAAGTTATTTCAAAGTAGTAAATAAACATCAGTGGCTGACATGAACAGTCGTTAACTTGTGATTCTTACCTTTATATTGCTCTTTTTGTTTCTGCTTCTCTTCTTTGTGCCGCTTCCTGCCTCGTGCACCTGATAATTTGGTTCTTTTTTCACGCATTTTGTCCACATATGATAAGGATCTGATTTTAATATAATCATGTAGCACTAGTGCTCAATATATGGGCAGAGGGGCGCACAGTGATCACAAGAGGACACACTTCTGAAAAAAAAAAAAAAAACTTGTGCAGCACCTCTCTGTCATTTTGCGCCCTAGGCAACCGCCTATGTCGCCTATGCCACGGGCCGGCCCTGTATATGAGACAAAAGGTCTTTATTTGCATTATTTTTAAAAATGAATGAGGATAGGAATCAGAAAGCAAAACAAATTCAATGTACCCCAGGTATTTCCATGATTGGACTCTTTTACAACACAGCAATGTGAATCGAGCTGTCACAGCAAACATACATCCAAGTATTTACTCCTTAGTATCTCTGAAACGATAGATCCTATCAGTTGAAAAATCATAAACTGATTGTCTCTACACGTTTAGAATGTGGGCTATATGAAACACTGTGTAAGAGAGAGTTAAAAAAAATTAAAAAATAAAAAGATTTATTTCAAATAAATCGTATTCAAATATCTCTTATGCACAGAAATTCATTAAAGCAGTATGTACACCGCAGAAGCTGCATGTAAAGCAGCATATACAGTTGAAGTCAGAAGTTTACATACACCTTAGCCAAATATATTTAAACTCAGTTTTTCACAATTCCTGACATTTAATTGTCAGTTTGGTCAGTTAGGATCACTACTTTATTTTAAGAATGTGAAATGTCAGAATAATAGTAATATAATTATTTATTTAATCTTTTATTTCTTTCATCACATTCCCAGTGGGTCAGAAGTTTACATACACTTTGTTAGTATTTGGTAGTGTAACAGGAGCCAGCTGGTACGTGATAGCTGTGCAGTAAGCGTAGAGGTGCATTAGCGACTGATGCTAGGGGCTGTAGCCTTTAGCCTCCTTGCGCGCGCGCCTCCCATGCCGGCTGACACCGGTTCGAATCCCGTTCAGAGCGGGTCGAGCAGGACCGGTTACAGTGGTGCCGTGACCTGGATAGGAGTAAGGTTTAGGGGGGTGAGTGTGACGGTAGCCAGCTGTGCAGTATGTAAACCTCACTCCCCAGACTTCAAGAGGCACACTAGCGATTGACGCTAAAGGCTGTAGCCTTTAGCATCCTTGTTAGCAGTGCACCTCCCACGCCAGAGATGCCTGTTCGAATCCCGTTCGGAATGGGTCGAGCAGGACCGATTACAGTAACATTGCCTTTAAATTGTTTAACTTGGGTCAAACGTTTTGGTTAACCTTCCACAAGCTTCTCACAATAAGTTGCTGGAACTTTGGCCCATTCCTTCAGACAGAACTGATGTAACTGAGTCAGGTTTTTAGGCCTCCTTGCTCGCACTCGCTTTTTCAGTTCTGCCCACAAATTTTCTATCGGATTGAGGTCAGGGCTTTGTGATGGCCACTCCAATACCTTGACTTTGTTGTCCTTAAGCCATTTTGCCACAACTTTGGAGGTATGCTTGGGGTCATTCTCCATTTTGAAGACCCATTTGCGACAGAGCTTTAACTTCCTGGCTGGTGTCTTGAGATGTTGCTTCAATATATCCACATAATTTTCCTTCCTCATGATGCCATCTATTTTGTGAAGCGCACCAGTCCCTCCTGCAGCAAAGCAACCCCACAATGATGCTGCCACCCCCATGCTTCATGATAGGGATGGTGTTCTTTGGCTTGCAAGCCTCACCTTTTTTCCTCCAAACATAGCAATGGCCATTATGGCCCATTTTTGTTTCATCAGACCAGAGGACATTTCTCCAAACTGCAAACTGTAGTTTGGCTTTTTTATGGCGGTTTTGGAGCAGTGGCTTCTTCCTTGCTGAGCAGCCTTTCAGGTTATGTCGATATAGGACTCATTTTACTGTGGATATAGATACTTGTCTACCTGTTTCCTCAAGCATCTTTGCTGTTGTTCTGGGATTGATTTGCGCTTTTCGCACCAAACTACATTCATCTCTAGGAGACAGAATGCGTCTCCTTCCTGAGCGGTATGATGGCTGTGTGGTCCCATGGTGATTATACTTAAATACTATTGTTTGTACAGATGAACGTGGTACCTTCAGGCATTTGGAAATTGCTCCCAAGGATGAACCAGACTTGAGGAGGTCCACAATTTTTTTCTGAGGTCTTGGCTGATTTCTTTTGATTTTCCCATGATGTCCAGCAAAGAGGCACTGAGTTTGAAGGTAGGCCTTAAAATACATCCACAGGTACACCTCCAATTCAGTACACCTCCTATCAGAAGCTAATTGGCTAATTGCCTAAAGGTTTGACATCATTTTCTGGAATTTTCCAAGCTGCTTAAAAGCACAGTTAACTGGGAGCCATGTGACGGCATGCGAAGGGCAGACATGTGAGAGACATCTCTGCGCACTTTGCTAATTTTTGTAATTATTTTCATGATATAATCCGGTGAAATTCGATACACCCAGTTACACATTTTCTGTTTCAGGTAAACATTGCAAAGAAGTCAAAATCCTCGGGCTCTGGAGACATTAAAAGACACTTACGGGTTCAAGATGAAAGCCCAGACAGGCCTGTGGACCGGGGACTCGATTTGGATGGCGCAGCGGGAGAAGGAATCCAGCGTCAACTATCCAACATGTCAGTGATGTTGACGAAGGTACTTGCGGACTTTGAGGATCTCGCTGTAATACGTCGATCGATTACGGCAATGGAAAAAAACTTCTCTGAGCTAGTCACGAGTGACAGATGTTGAAAAACGAATCGATTATTTGGAGGCATCAGAGAGGGAATTAGCCGCTAATCCGCCCATGACCAAAGTTGATTTGGAACGTGTTCTTGAAAAGCTTGAAGATCTTGAGAAGCCACAGGAATAACATTCGAATTGTTGGAATTCCTGAGCATGAGGAGGGCAGAGATATGGTGAAATTCCTAGACGAGCTTTTCCCGAGTCTGCTCGACATAACAGGCCACAAGCTGGAAATCGAGCAAGCTCACAGAGTCCCAGCTCACAGATCTGCTGAGGGAGACAGGCCTCGATCGATTCTGGCCAAATTTTTGAAATCATCCGATAAAGATCTCGTGTTGCACCAGGCGAGGAGCAAAGGAAAGCTTTCTTGGAAGAATTACAATATTTTCTTGTTCCCAGACTTTGCGAACTCGACGAGAGAAACGCGATCGGTTTAAGAAATGCAAGAAACTCTTACATCAGCATAAGATCACTTTTGCTCTGATGTTTCCGGCCAGACTGAGAATAAACACAAAGGATGGCAGCAAAGTATTTACATGTCCCAATCAGGCAATGTCTTTTATTGAAACAATGGGTGAGAAATCATTGGGTGTTTTTCTTGTGAGTGGATTGGCTCAATGTACATGCTCTGGCTTTCGGAGGAAGCTGGGCGCCATTTTTGTTTCTTTTTGCATTGGATATGCCGAGTGGTTGGAGTTTTTGTTTTGTGGATTAACACTTTTCCTTCATGAAACTTTTGCATTGACGGAAGATCACTTTTACAATGAAGTTCCGCAAAATATCTACATGCCCACACAAAGGATGTCTTTTATAATGTTGGCGGACAGTGTAAATCATGGGATATACTTTTATGCAGCCTCCGAGTGAATTGACTCTTGACCATCCGAGGAACCGGGATGCGTGTTTCGTTTCCTTTTGTGCTGGTTCCGCCTAGCGGTTGGAGCTTGTTTTGTTTAATAACACTACTTCGGGACAGTTATGAATGAATCTGTCAATTCCTTGTGCTTATGCCTCCTGTTGGCTGGATTATGATTTGTGGAGAATTTTTGTGGGTCATTGGAATGATTGTCATCTGCTGCACTCATCAGCTGGCTCACTGAAGATTTGTTTG
The DNA here is from genome assembly GCF_019703515.2 of Myxocyprinus asiaticus. NCBI lineage: Eukaryota > Metazoa > Chordata > Actinopteri > Cypriniformes > Catostomidae > Myxocyprinus > Myxocyprinus asiaticus. The sequence continues at coordinate 43,259,041 of NC_059352.1, read as the reverse complement.
TCAGACCGAGGAAACTGAACGGCTTTATATCGGCTGGAATTTGTTTTGTGAAGGAACACATCTTCAAGACAGTTCTGTGAATGAGTCTACACGTTCTTTGTATTTATTCTCCTATTGGCTGGGGTTTGTTTTACAAAATATTTGATGTTATGTAATTTTGCCTTACAAATTTGTGAGGCAAAATTGAGCAATCTGATGGCAAAGTTGTCACGGGGGCTCTCGTAGGCATACATGGACTCTTTGAGTTTAGAGGGATTGACGCCGGTTGGCGCTGTCGTGCGCGGGGTTAATGTGCACGTTTTTCTTTTTTCTGTTTGTTTTGTTTGGGGGGAAGTTTGGGGTTTTATTGTTGCATTAATGTTGAAATGTGGTCTTCATAATTTTGTCTTTGGCACACAATTTATTTTTTCTATTATATCAAAATGTCAAATGTTAATATGAGTGGATGATCTCTCTCCATGTGGAATGTGAATGGGTTGGGGCACTCCATAAAAAGAAGGAAGGTTATTTCTTTTCTTAAACGTAAGAAATATGATATTGTGTTTCTTCAAGAAACACATCTTTCCCCACAGGAAGCTGAAAAATTTTCTTTCGTGCTGGCTCAAGTAAGAGCAAGGGAGTCATTATATTGGTAAATAAACATTTACAATTCAAATGTCTCAAACAGTTTAATGATAAATTAGGAAGAGTTATTATAGTTTTAGCAGAAATTCAGGGGCAAAGTCTGATTTTGGCTAATATTTACGCACCTAACGCTGATGATCAGGGCTTTTTTATAGATCTTGAAGGGATGTTGCAAGCCGCTGGCACCCCTCATGATATAATTTTGGGAGGAGACTTTAATCTTTTGATGGACTCCTTGATCATAGTGAAGCAAACGTGTGTAAGCACCCTAGAGCAACACTGACGCTTCACAGGATGTGTAAAAACTTTTGAACCTATCTGGTAGAGACTATAATTTTTTTTTCATCAGTCCATAAGATTTATTCTAGAATAGATTTTTTTTTTATATCCATATCCCTCATTTCATCTGTTGTTGATTGCTCAATTGGAAACATTTTAGTCTCGGATCACGCCCTGGTGAGTTTAGAGGTGTTGCCACATATAGAGAAAAATAAATCATATAGTTGGCGCCTTAATGTATCCCTTTTGCAAAATCCTGATTTCAAACAAATGTTAAAGACTGAAATCAATATTTATATGGAGACCAACTGGTCCTCGGTATCCTCTGTGGGCGTGGCTTGGGAGGCACTTAAGGCGGTTCTTAGGGGTCGGATCATACAGTATGCCTCATTTGTCAAAAAATCCAAAGCACGAGAACTCGTGGAGTTGGAAGAAAATATTAAACGTGCAGAGGCAGAGCTGAAGCGCCATATGTCATTTGATGGCCTCAGAGAATTGACCCAACTGAAATACAGATATAAAACTATTTTGTCGCAGAAAGTGGAGTTTTGGTTATTCAGGGCAAGACAGTCTTACTTTGAGTTGGGCGACAAAGCCGGGAAGCTTTTGGCTAGATATATAAAGCAGAGAGAGTCTCTTTCTATCATTCTGCTCAGTGAAATCTGCTGGTGGTGAAATTTTTACCTCAGACATTGATATTAATAATGCCTTTAAAGAGTTCTATCTTGATCTTTATATTTCCACGTCTTCGTCTACTGATGAAGATATTAGAAACTTTGTGGAACCATTAGATCTTCCTAAACTGTAGACTGAGCAAAAAAACTCTCTTGATTCTGAGATAACCTTGGAGGAGCTTGACGAGGTAATTAAGTCCCTACCTACTGGCAAGGCTCCTGGGCCAGATGGTTTTGCCGCAGAATTTTTTTAATCCTATGCTACAGAACTGGCTCCACTTTTGTTAGAAGTTTATACTGAATCATTAAAGAATGGAAAGCTTCCTCCAACCATGACACAAGCCCGGATCAGTCTGATTCTTAAAAAGGACAAAGATCTAAGCGAGTTAAAGGTACCGTCCAATCTCCCTGATCCAACTAGATGTAAAAATTTTGGCTAACTGATTAAGTAAGGTTATGACATCTCTTATACATATAGATCAGGTGGGGTTTATTCGGGGCTGCAGCTCTTCTGATAACATCAGGCGTCTCATCAATATCATGTGGTCAGAAGCGAATGATCAGTCTCCGGTCGCTGCCATCTCACTTGATGCCGAAAAGCCTTTTGATACTGTAGAATGGGATTATCTTTTTAAGATTTTGGAAATGTATGGGTTTGGGAGTACAATTATTGGTTGAATTAAGTTACTTTATGGACACCCTGTAGCAGCGGTACAAACAAATTGATTAATTTCAGATTATTTTACTTTGGATAGGGGTACTCGGCAGGGTTGCCCTCTTTCCCCATTATTGTTCTGTCTTGCCCTGGAACCATTAGCAGCCACGATAAGAAAGGAGGATGATTTTCCAGGGGTGGTTGCGGGAGGTGTGGCGCATAAGCTTCTGCTTTACGCAGATGATATTTTATTATTTGTCTCTGAACCTACTAGATCTATGCCTTGCCTCCACAGAATTATTCATTCCTTTTCCAAGTTCTCAGGATACAAAGTCAATTGGTCTAAATCTGAGACTCAGTGTTTACAGTTTTTAAGAAAACTGACTTGAAAGGCTTACTTATAGTTGTCTCTGCATATTAAACTGGGATAGAATAAAGTATTTTAACACAGACAAAGTTACATACTTCAGCTTTAATTCTGCAGTGTAAAGACACATTAGGCTTGCAAAACAACATTGTGACATGTCACGATGACTAATAATCTAATCATCTATATAAAGTATGCTTAGCTTAGTGTTCTATAGTGTTTCTGCTCAAGGCAGGACTAAGCTACCTGTTACATTGGGGTTGTAATATGGAATATGGGCAGTTGTAGGAAACAGATTCAATAAAGAAAGACCTCCTGAATTTTACAGGAATTCCTTAAAGGTCATTTGTAATGTTTAGTTTTGTTTACATTGTAAGGCCCTATGTTAAAAGAATATTCCTGGGTTCAATACGAGTTAAAACTCAATTGACAGCATTTGTGGCATAATGTTGATTACCACAAAAATTAATTTCAACTCGTCCCTCCTTTTCTTTGAAAAAAAGCAAAAATCTGGGTTACAGTGAGGCACTTACAATGTAAGTAAATGGGGCAAATCCATAAACATTAAAAAACTCACTGTTTCAAAAGTATAGCCACAAGACATAAACAATATGTGTGTTAACATAAACTCACTTACTAACCTTTTCTGTGTAAAGTTATATCCAATTTTACAACTTTGTTGCCATGACGATGTGAAATCAGCAAACCCTAAAATGACTGTGAAAATTACGATTTAAACAAATTTACAGCTTTACAGTTGTTTTAAAGAAAAGAAGGTACAGGTCTAAATTATTTTATGTGGTAATCAACATTATGCCACAAAAGCTGTCGATTGAGTTTAACTTGTATTTAACCCGGAATATTCCTTTTATGAAATGTTCTGGATTCAGTACATGTTAAGATAAATACACAGCATTTGTGGCATAATGTTCATTACCACAAAAATTTATTTTGACTCGTTCCTCCTTTTCTTTAAAAAAAGCAAAAATTGAGGTAACAGTGAGGTCCTTAAAATGGAAGCGAATGGGGATAATAAAAGTGAATGTGGCCAATTTTGGAGGGTTGAAACACAGAAATGTGAAGTTTTTAATTTTATAAAAAGCACTTCCATTAATTCTTCTGTTAAAACTTGTATATTATTTGAGCTGTAAAGTTGTTTAAATTGTAATTTTTACAGTCATTTTAGGGTTTTAAGGTTTGTTGACATTACATTGTCATGGTAACGAAGATGTAAAATTGGCTATAACTTTACACAGAAAAGGTTTATAAGGGATTTTATCACACTAAAATTATGTTTACACACATATCCTTTATGTCTTGTGGTTCTACTTTTGAAAAAGTATTTTAACGTTAAAAAATTGGCCCCATTCACTTTCATTGTAAGTGCCTCACTGGAAGCTCGATTTTTGCTTCTTTTTTTTTTAAGAAAATGAGGAACGAGTCGAATTTTTGTTGTTGTTGTTTTGTAGTAATCAACATTATGCCACAAATGCTTTCGATTGAGCTTAACTTGTATTGAACCCAGAATATAACTTTAATTAATGATCTATTAAGCTACACTAAATTTTTAAAATGCCTTTCATAGCATTTCTCCTGAAAAATAGCTTATGACTCACTGTATCAACACCGGTCATTTTCAAAAACAATTGTCTTTCAGCCATACTGTACGAACAAACTATTAGGCAACAGTGTTCTACATCTGACAACCTGTCATTTGTCATTCTTGTCAGTCAGTGTAACTCTCTCATTTATTAGTCACTGTTGACTTCTGTTGTTGACGGGGCAACACCGAATAACTTGAAAATCTAGTCCTTTGAACACCTCTCGTGTTCATATTCCCGCGAACAAGATACTGCGTCACATACAGTACGGCAATGTAATGAAACTCCTGTCACACTGTCAGAACCTCTTGACGCAACGTCAATGTCATTTTATACAGCTGCTCAGTAGAGGCACCTTACGGCATGGTCTGGTAATGCGTACATCTGAGGCTTGCGTAACTTTACATTACTATACAAGTCAGCAAAGCACATTAATCTTGATATTTCAAGGTTCCCACAGCCTTTGACTAATGAATTTCTGACTTTTCCATTCGTTCGTGATCAATTTTAAAACTTAATTTAAAGACATTTCACTCATAAAGAGCAATCTTCTTTAGCTGAGCATAACAAGAAAAAAAAAATAATGTCCACGACTTTGTATGATTTTATTAGGCTCATTTTAATTGATTAATTTTAGTAAAAAACTTTTGCGAGACTGGAAAATTAAAATCATCATTTTAAAATTCCCTGATATTTCCAGGTTTTCCAGGAAAACCCTGGAAAGAGTCCGTTTGACAAAAAGTCAACGCTGCACATTTATGCTACATTTACAGGTAGCATGTCGAATCTCCGCCTTATCTAAACCGATTATCTCTTTCAAAGTCCTGTCTTCCCTGTCAACTCCACGGATCGATCTTCAGGGGAACCGCTGAGCAGATTCGTCGATATGAAGCATGTGACGGCGCAGCGCATGATTGTGACGTCACACACCGGAGCCCTCTAAAATTAAGTGACCTTCCTCTCGCGCCCTGATAGCGAATCGGTCCGCCAACCGGGACAAGAAAAGTACCGCAACACGCGAGGTAAGGAGCCTTCTAACACGGCCTGAAATGTAACGTTGGGCAAATCACGCTATTTTAACAACTGTTGTCGTGTTAACTATCAGAGCAGTGAAATTTTAGACGAAATGAAGCAGTTCTGATGAAGAATGGCGTAAGGTTGCGTAAGCTTGCCGGTTTTCTTCAAGAACAGTTCTGTGTCAGGCAAAGTCTCCAAGGGGTTTTCTCAGTATTTTGGTCAGTACGACGGGGAAAAGACTCGTTTTTGGTAATTGAACAGTAATAAGCGCTAAGTTACTCGTGGGAAAGTCAATATTACACTTTATGGGTGCTAAGCAGATGTGTGCTTACTGCAAGCTTCCGCTCGAGGAAGCAACGTGGATCTCAGAGCCGGTTTATGCCTTTAAATGTGGGCTTTCATCAATATATTGCTTATTTGTGAATCCCTCGATAAGTTCAATACGAATTTTGTCGCAAAAATTCTAGTCCGGTTTATCCTTTTATCTAGCTTGATTTCTGACGAGCCACCCGGCTTCAATCTGTAATTAAGGCTGCTTCTAATTAAGTCCATTTAAATTTATCCAGGGACGAATAACATGATAATCCGATGGTTACAGTGGAAAATGGACAGTGAAGCCAATCACGTTCTTGACATTTAAAGCCAGAGATTAGAAACCGAAAGTCTCGGCGTAAACATTAACTGCCCCGTGATGGTGTTCTGATCATATAAAAAGGGAATAAAACTTAACAGTTTGAATTGGTAATTTATTACTTAAAGCTTATAAATTGCACTTATAAAGTGTGAAGGACAGATGCTCTCTTCCCATTGAATGACCTTCTATTATTCAGTTCTCAATACCTGTAAATAACTCTTCTCTTCAAATGCCTTTCTGATTTTTACACCTCTTTTACTTCTAGGTAAATATGGGTGACGTTGATAAGGGAAAGAAGGTTTTCGTCCAGAAGTGTGCCCAGTGCCACACAGTTGAGAACGGAGGCAAGCACAAAGTAGGGCCAAATCTGTGGGGTCTTTTTGGCCGCAAGACTGGTCAGGCACCTGGTTTCTCCTACACGGATGCCAATAAGAGCAAAGGTAATGCTGTTTATTAAAGAAGTACAGGATTTCACAAGGAGATGGTTTGACATTACATAACTCTTATGATATCTCACTTTCGCAGGGATCGTTTGGGGTGAAGATACATTGATGGAATATTTGGAAAACCCCAAGAAGTACATTCCAGGCACAAAGATGATCTTTGCTGGCATCAAGAAGAAGGGCGAGAGAGCGGACCTTATTGCATACTTAAAGGCATCCACATCATAATGCTGATGGAAAGAAAGGGAAAATATTTAAATTTAATGTTAGTAATTTGGGTTTGCAATGTCTGTAACAATATCAATTCAAAACGGTGTGATAGATCAAGTGGCCAGGAATATTCCTTCTGGGTATAACACATGGCATGCTTCTAATGCCAGTCCATTTCAGCTGTGAGGATTTCCATTTCTTTTTCTGTCCAAAAATGTAGAATCAAGTCAAGTTACTGCAGGTTTCCAGTGTTTCCACTGAGAGAATGAAAAAATGTGTCCCCTGGCTTCACAAGAGCTGTTGTACATTAAATTATTGAACTGTACTAAACCCTGTAAGTGTTTGGATTGCAATGAGTGACTAAGAAAGCTGCATGCGTATTGGTGACTATTGAATTTACCATATGGATTTGAACTGTCAAATAAAATACAAAACCTTCCTTTTTGTCTCGTATATTCTTTCAGCTTTTTATGTTCTAATCAAATGCACTGGCTAGCTGATATTTCTATATCTGCTGTTTGAAGTGATGGAATACCAAATCTTCTGAATTTCTGACCCATATGCGGAAGAGAGAGTAAGCTGGTGTGTGGTTCACCCAAAAATGGGAATTCTGTTTTGTCTTTCATCCTCATGCTCCAAACCCATATGACTAAAGGAGATATAAGCAGAGAATATTAGCCTCAGTCACCATTCACTTATATTGTTTATGAAAAATATGCAATGAAAGTGAATGGTAACTTGAGAGGCTAACATACTGCCAAATAGCTTCTTTTGTGTTCCATGGAAAGAAAGGAAAAAGTAATGGATTTGGACTAACATGGGTAAGGAAATTATAAAATAATTCTTTTTTTTTTTTTTTTTTTGGTTGAACCCTTTAAGACCTTCAACATTGGGAATGAAGATTTAGGCATGTGCATTATTTCAGGACAACGTCCTGGAAAATTGCATCAAGAAATACATAATGGAGATCATCCATTTGTAAGTACAAATGCTAATTGGCATATCTGATGTTTCAATGCATTGCTAATCTGTGAAAATTAAATTCTTCGTAATTGCTTTTATTCCAGTTCATAGAAAGTCACACTTGCTGTTGAGGACATTAATATTTGATCTGAATTATGGTCATAGTTCAAAATCATAAATGGTGCCACTCTTGTTTGATAATGAAACCCAACGCATTGTTCCCTCAACAAGGAGAAACTGAGCCTTTCAGGAAATGGGGGATCAATTGTACTGCAATAATAGATATATTATTACATTGTACATTTACAAATGGTTATTAATGAAAACTTTATACCACTAAAAAGCATGTTCATGTAAAAAATCTGATGATTGAGCATCAGCTTCTAAAATGTATTATGATATTTAGTGGCCTCTGTTTTTTAGATTCATTAAACCAACATTATGAATGTAACTGTAGAATAACCATAACAGTTAAATAAATAATGTTATCTTTATAGAATTTGCTAACATTATCCGTGGATAAAACTTAATTTCCTTTTTAGCATCAGCTTGTTAATTGAGGGTACTTGTGATCTGAGTCCTGAAGTCACCGGAACAAAATCTGATTTATTTATTTATTATTATTATTATTATTATTATTATTATTTTGCCATGCACTTGGAAATGGTATAGAATGCGTAGTTTTTGATAAGCCCTGGAATTAACCTTAAAAAAAAACACAAAAAAAAACACTCCATTGCAAATAGCAAAGCTGCAAAAAATAGGAAAACGATACTTGAAGAAATATTAAGTCATTATAATCTTTGATTGAACTTCACTAAAAGAAGATACGTAGAGTACATATCAGAGATCAAAGTTCACACAGAGGTCGGAATTCCTCTCAGAGTGCACCACTCTCAGCTGATCAGATCCAGTCTGACCAGCCACCTTACACCAACCTTTTACAACTTACTTGTTTTGATTATTGAGGGGGTTACCAACCCCCATCCCCCCGGAATCTACGCCCCATGCAACTATGACAGAGAATGTCAATGTTTTTTTAAATATAAAAATTCCTAATATATAACTTTTGTAAAGGTGTCCGATTTATAACATAAACGTGTTTTATTTGCAAAAATAAAAAATTACATGACGTATGTGGCCAAGTAAATGTGCTGCTTGTCAATGTCATTTCAAATGAAAATATCGCCATCTACAGGTCAATGGCCGTTGCGTAATGCTATTTTGTAAAAGTTAGTCTGTTAAGGAAACATAAAGGTTGCACAATCAACATGCATTTGTGTTGTAACTGGTAAGATATGACGCCCATTCATTAAGGGAAATGTTGTTAGTAAATCAACCAGGAAACATGCATTTGGTTTCACATAACTAGAGTATACCAATGAAATCAGTAAGCATTTTGGTTGACTGTAATATCATTTAAGTGTAGCGTGCCTTAAAAGTTATATATGTTGTATATTAATATAAAAGGAACAGTTAAGACCTGAGACCTTGATTTGTGGTTTTGATATCTAGTGCACGTACACCACTCAACGTGTCACAGAGAGGAGCTTCTGTCACGCGTAAAAATGTGGTAGCATTGGGTCAGGTTACAGTCTATAATACAATTTGTTTTACGTCTTCTTGTTTGACATCTCTTTAAAAATACAATATGAATGTGAACGCAAGAGCCAGTAAGCGTTGTGAAAATATACGTTTTATAGATAAACAAATCAAATTGAATGATTATTTGAAGCATTGCTTCAACATCTTGAAGGTAATAATGCCCGATACATGAACAGAAAAACAAACAATGCATTAAGAACAGTATTAGATTTTCCCAAATCAAAATCTAGCAGTTAACCATGGAAGTAACTTGAGTTACGACATCAACATAACATCAATATCCTCAAGGTGAAAGTATGGAGATAGAATTGTTGCATATTAACGTACAAATGGAAAGATATTCACAAATAGAAAGTTGGTTCACAAATAAATTTAATGAGATCCACAAATAAATGTAAGTAGTTTCACAAAAATGAAATGAATTCACAAATAAAAAGAATGAGTTTTACAAATATATATGTTAGGAGTTTCACAAAAATAAAGTGAATTCACAAATAAATAAAATGAGATTTTCAACAAACAAAATAATAATAATAATAATAATTGCAAATATATATTTTTAACTCACAAACACAACTCTGTCCAGCATCATTTGTGAATTGTGTGCATTTATTTGTGGATCGCTTCCTGTGTATTTGCAGATCGCTACACGCATTTGTCGATTTTGAAACAAATCTAGCATCAAGATGTGCACACAAATCTACAAATAGGTGGACTCCACCCATCGTCTACTCAAGCCAGTCAGATAAGGGCCACATTACTCGGACCAATCGTAGCAAGTTCTATCTTCAATCAATCGCACTTCGTTTTATTATCAGGGCGGGACCAGAGTCACAGCTCTCATGAGTATGGAATCAAACACATACAGATAAGCCCCAAGGCAGTAAACTTTTCAAGAAACGGACGCCATCAGAGGAATACCGTGACATTTATTTGTGGATCTCATTAAATTTATTTGTGAACCAACTTTCTATTTGTGTATCTCTTTCCATTTGTATGTTAATATGCACCACTTCCATCTCCATATGAAAGTGTCTGATACAGGAAATGAGAAGAAACATGAATAAGACATGAGCTGGGAGGGCTCTGAGAATAGCAAAATAGTAAGTGTAAATAATGCAACAGGACTCCACTAGAGGTTAGCAGTAAGCTATTTTTCTCTTTCTTTCTTAAAGGTGCACTCAGTAATTTTTTACTCATTAAAAAAGTTGTACTTAAGAAATTAATTGTAATTTTGAAACATGTATATAAAATCATGAGCACTCATATGAGATGAAGACTCAGTGTCATATCAGTAACCTTATAAAAACATTTTTGTTCTACATGGGGAGAGTACCTTCATGGGGGCTGCCATGTTAGGATCCTATGACCAGCCAAAAACTATTCGCTTAATCTCAGTAGGTGCCCTGTTATTGAACACTTTCACTCGTGGATTAAATTAATCATGGCTGACTGTGAATAGCGCATTTCTACAATGGCATCAGTAACTGAAAACTTTAGCATTTTAAAATAATGCTGCATTCAGGCCTCTAGGTGTCAGTGTAAGTCCATGATGACATGCATACAAAATTAGTGAGTGCACCTTTAAGGCTGAGTAGAAATCAAATGAGCACTTATTTTTTAATGTTTCACTAACACTTTATGCAAGTGTATGCGACAAAAATGGACTGTCTTCATTTTAATATATTAATTTATTGTGCTTCATTGGCATGAAAAACATTTGCATTTCCAAAGCATGTGCAGCTCTCTCTCTCTCTCTCTCTCTATATATATAAAGTGTTTACATACTGCATTAAGTGCAACATAATTAATATCTGCACTTACTTTCCCTAACTGGCCTTGCATTCATAACATTCATATTAGAAAAAGATTAGTCAACAAAGATTAGTCTCTTTGAGTCAATACAATAAAACTGTGTTAAGATAGTTTAGCTACTCTTGAATACATTATGTGCAATGCATTCACCAAAATAAATATTTGGTTAGCTTAAAACATTCACACCAGCATAAAATATTTAAATAAAACATTTTGTATCAGAACTTAGCAATATAAACCATTTTGAATTCTAACAGAACTTCGCTAGCCAAGATTACCAAATTGTATATTTTCATGCTTGGTGTGCCTGATGGGGGGGAAACAAGAAAAACAAAACACTGCATTCAAAACATTACAAGATGTAATAAGTTACAAAATCAAAATCAGCAACAGAAGGATCTGTTGTTCGTTCATTGTTTGTAATAACTGTGCTGAATGCATTTCTTCTCAACTGTCCATAACTGCATAATATTCCATCTCAGGTCTTGAAAATGTCAACAACCACAAATATACACATAGATTTCCAGTATATTATAAGATTTTTATAAATATAGTATATGTTAACCCTTAAATGAATGGGAATTTCAACAAACACATATATTCAGATCTTTAGAGACCTGGCACATATCACAAATGAATCTGCAAAATGCCTAGATAGTGTAAAATTTTCAAAATATTTTCAAAACATTTAGAAAATAATAAAATAAAATATATTTTTATGTTTTATTTTTCATATATCAAAGAGATAATGCAAAAAATCAGGACAAATCTAGAACAGGATTACTTTCACACTGAAATTTCATGAGACAAAATTAGCTATCAAACACATATTCAGCTACACATAACACATAAGGTACACAAGCTACATATCAAATCAAATCAAATCAAATCAAATCACTTTATTGTCACACAGCCATATACACAAGTGCAATGGTGTGTGAAATTCTTGGGTGCAGTTCCAATCAACATAGCAGTCGTGACAGTGATGAGACATATACCAATTTACAATAACATCAAATTAACACAACACAATTAAAATCTGTTATACACATAATTACACTCAACAATATACAAATAATAACATACACTGTACAGTATACAATATGCACTATATAGATACACATTATTCAATAAAAGTAAAAAATAAAAATATATTAAAAAAAGTATATATATATATAATGTACAGTATTGTACTGTATTGACATTCAGGCTGTCGGTTGATAGTCAGTTATTAAGAGAGAATATAATAATAATATAATTTATGACAGTCCGGTGTGAGATATAAGAGTAAGGGTAATAAAGTGCAGTGCTGATGTATTTGATCGTGGGAGATCAAGAGTTCAGAAGTCTGATTGCTTGGGGGAAGAAGCTATCATGGAGTCGGCTGGTGCGAGTCCTGATGCTGCGATACCGCCTGCCTGATGGTAGCAGTGAGAACAGCCGAGAACATATAAGTTACACAAGTATTTTCTCAGGCACTTATTGATTTTAAATAGATGCACAACTTACATAATTTCAGTAGTACACCCAAATGATAATAGTCATCATACTCTTCATGTGTTACACTTGCTGTAGTTAACTTCCATGTTGATTCTTCATCAAATAAATGTAAAATGTAAATCAAGTCAATCACTGAAACATCAGCATGTATATTGTGTGTTTACACGCATATGGGATACTGATAATTCACCATTGTTGCACAGAAAATCAATGTGAAATAGTATTTATTTGTATGAAAATAGTACTAATTTATCTTGAAATAAAGAAATAGATAACCTGTGATAGTAAACTTCTATAGATATGAAATAATCATAAAAATATAATTTATGGAAGTGCAAAAAAATAAATAAATAAATAAATAACGACACTTACATACATAGGGTCTTTAATGACCCTATACACTTTTCCCATTATAATAGTCTTTTTTTTTTCTTTTCTTTTTTTTGCAGTTTTGCTTCTTTTTTGTGTGTGTTACACTATTTATAAGAGAAAGATTGAGGAATACTAAAAAAAGGTGTTGGCACAACTTCAAGTGAAGTACAGGGGTTGGAATGAGGTCCCGGGTCACTAAAGACCTGTGGAATGCGTTTAAGGGTTAAACATATATGAATATAAATACTTCTGTGGGTAGAAGGATTCTGTTAAATCTGCAAAACTGAATTTGTGGTCAATGTATATAACACTAACAACACTAGGTAAACAACAAGCACAGTAATCTATGTTACAATACTTCAAACCAGTCATAAAATCAAGCTTTTATTTTCTCTGAAATCAATACAGATTGGATGGGCGGAGCTTCTAAAGCAAAGTTCTGTAATGCACTGACCACACACTCACACAGCCAGAGTGGATCACAGAACTTTCCCTTAGGAGCCATGGTTGAGCGTGTTTGTGTGTGTGTCCATATGTGTAAATCAGTCTAAATTATGTTAACTTGAGTATATACTGCAAGTATATTCAAGGCCATAGATTTGGCTTGAACATTGGAGGGGTTGCAGCGTGAAGCATTTACTTGGTTCCATTAATCATGGGGGGGGGGGGGGGGTTACTTGTTTTGATTATTGGGGGGGGGTTATCTCTCCCCCATCCCCCCCGGAATCTACACCCCATGCAACTATGACAGAGAATGTCTATGCACGCATTAATGGTTTTATAAATATACAGTTGCCTATAAAAAAATGTATCAGTAGGATATTAAATTACAAAAATTTACTCCCATCATTAGTCTTAAGTCTGTTGCTTGCATTTGCCTTGGTTGAGATGGTAGCCCACTAAGGACCAATCAGCTCCTGAGGTTCCTGGGAAGCAAAACATATGTGGGACTTTATGTCCACTTTCTAGAATAAGCTGACGTGTCTCATTAACAACTGCTGCAATGATACTATATGTAACAAAATCCTTAAAATACTTTGGCACAGTCTATAATTGATGCCTTACTTTAAGTAGCCCAAGTTATGGCAAAGTTATAATTGTGGCATGTTGGTCTAAGAAAAACATGAAAGAAAAAAATGTTGGTCAAGAATATAATATGAATATGTATATGCGGATACTTTCCTCCACCTAAGTGTTAAAATGCTGTAATTCAGTTTTCAGAAGCAAGTTTAAGGTCCTACATTAGGCCTATTTATGAATTTGTGAAGAAAATTAAGCTCTTAAGATGACAATCAAAACACTAGGTTTCAAGCTTTTTTGCACAGGTTCTCTTCTTCAGTCCAGATTGTATCCCAAACTTCTGAAATATTTTTTTAAACCATGGCATCACTTTAAGCACTGACTAGAGCAGTCTAATGTAGTGTACAGTTGTGTGCAAACGCTATCCTGAGTTTAATGCATCACCTCCAAAAACATAAACTAGGGGCCAAAGCCATTGATGAAAGTTTAATGCTGAATAGTAGATCTGAATGTTTAAGTGTCTGCTTACCTTATGGGTCGGCCGGTGTCTGTCCTGCCCGTGCTTTGAAACAGACTGTATATGTATCGCTGGACCCCCCTCTCTCCCTTGCTAAAGGAATGTCGACGTGGAGCTGCCAAACGTGAACGTGTAGGATACTCATGAACGCGCTCGTTGGAGAGACTTTTCATACTTTCTTCCCTGAGCTCGTACCCTTGGCATAGGTAGAGTGGGCACGGCGCTTCTCACAGCTACCTGTCACGTTTCATGGCGCGTTGAAAGCGGGAGGTGGGAGAAATTCTTGAAAGACACCCAATGTATGATTTAACCAGAGCTGTATTTAAAATCTAATGCTTTGCGTTGTTTAATGTTGATAGCAATTCAGCAAAATAAATTCCTCATTAGAGCTTACTTGAACAATAAATTCCAACTTAAATGGTATTGCTTATGTGATTGTATCTTGTTCTAGCAAGTTACCATAATTATACCATTTTATGTTTAAGCGAGGCAAACATGAGCTCTTGTGTTGTACTTATTAGTACTACCTCACACGTGAACTGCATGATTAAAAAGTTTAATCAGCTATGTTATTGATGGGAAACAAGGTTGTAAAGGCAAGTTGTAAAGTAATGAAGGCGTGTCTCTTAAAGATGCGGTTGTGATTGGCCGATACTTTGTAGTAGGCGGATTACGTCGATTATTTGGGTTCTTCTGTTTTATTGGATGATTCTTGCACGTCAGAATGTGTTATCTGCTGTTTGATTGGCTGATGATGATAGTAGGCGGGTCCTGTCCGGTTATGTCTGTGTTTGGGTTCTGTTATGTGCGTGTGTCGTCAGATTTGATTCAGAAAATGTTTGCGGTCGCATGTGTGCTGTTAAATTTTGACTTTTATTAGTGTTCCATATAACAATCCCCTCATAACATCATCTGAAAGAAAACATGGAAGAAACCCCATTAGCCAAGTTTCAATTTGAGCCGGTAAGTCTAAAAATATATTTTTTCACGTGCAGTCTTATGTAGTGTGTTGCCTTGACGATGACATTTCTCCGGTGTGACATAGCTTGTTAAAAGAAACATTGGGTTAAAAGCTACAAAATGGTGTGATGAAAGGCTCCTTCATGAACAAATGCAGTTAAGTAACATCTTTGAAGTAGTTTAGTGGTGAGTAGATTATGGCATGTAGTGTTAAAATGTTGCTGAGCTTAAGAGAGAATACAGTGGACAACAAATTGAAATTGTGTAAAACGTATTGCGCGAAGAAATAACTATTAAAACCCTATTGGAATAATTTGTAAAAGAAAATTCAAAGGTTTTGGCAGTTTAAAAACAACAACAACATCAACAGAAGAAAGTCCTCTTTGTGTGTGTGTGTGTGTGTGTGTGTGTGTGTGTGTAAATATTATCAATATTATGTTTGTGGTCACATTTTCTGTCAGCACTGTAAAATGCCCCATCCTTTCAATAATAATAATAGTTGGGATGTTGCATGTTTGTCTGTCAGACATTCAGGGAGCAACAATTTAAGATAAAGCCACACATCCAATCTTTCAATTGGTCTCAATTTCGACAATTACTCATGATTTCTTTCACCCTAGTGCTTAATTAAAGAAAAAACGTGTCTGTATCATTATATAAAAGGCCTGTGTAAGGATCATCATGCAGTAGATCTCATTTCATGTTAGGCAGGGGCAACAACAGGACATTTTCTATTCAATAATAATTGTTAACAATAAAAATAACAATTTGATGTTTTCTAAAAGTTGGGGGAGAATGTATCCCCCAGGAGTCGTCCTAGAAACTTTTGAGTATCATTGTATTAGATAACGAAATATGAAACCAAGTGGCATTTATTTCATAGAAAGGTAGAACAATCACAAAAAGGGGATTTTACATATAAGGTTTTAAATGATAAAAACAAAAGGTATACAGTTTAAAATAAAGTCATTACCATAACTTAATATAATTTGAGAGAGTTTTTGCAAGCAATTTAATGTCTTTCATTCCGATTAAGTCGGTTTCATTAAGCCAACATATTTTAGTTGGATTAAGTCAAATCAATGTACTATAGTAGTTTTAACTCAACATCATTAGGTTCGACCAAACAATTTACTAAGGTTTTATTCAATAATTTCTTTTTAAAAACGTAATTTATTTTAGTAATAATAGTATATGCCAGCCTAATTTTTAAACACCTAATTTTAATTCATGCTGGGAAATTGAAATCCCCTGCCCAGTTTTATCAGTGCTACATTAACACCACAAAAAGTATTCATGCAGTGCCAACTCAAATGGATTAAGTAAACTTAAATTTTACTAAATTAAATGGATAAATGCAATAAAATTAAGTTGTGAGAATTTTCTGTAATTGTGTTGCTTTAGTTCATTTTAATTAAGTAAACTGAACAAGCAGCAAAAACCATTTATTTATTTTTATTTTTTATTTAATAATTTTTTTTGTTTGTTTGTTTTTTTGAGTGTAGTAAAATAGTAAAGAGAAAAAGTTTTGGGAAACTTTTTGGTTGTCAAACGTTAGTGGAGCATGTCGATAGTTAATGTAATGAACAATTCTGCCAAGACACCTGCATGAACTTAAAGGGAACTGACTTCATACATCAAATAAAATTTATGAAGTTTGTTCTTAGAAAAGGTCTAGCATAATTTGTTTGCAGATGCAAACTATCCAACGCAAACACACTTTTTTGAGGACACTGTAAATTCACATGGGACAATATGATCTAATAATTATACACAAATCATACTTAATAATCTGCAATTAGAGAATATTTCACCATTTTGAAATTGTCTGTTGAAGAGGGAACCCAATTAGAAAAGTTCTGGTCTAGGGTTTGCGACCCCTCTCAAAAAATGTTGTCCCGGGCCTCATGAATTTAAGTGACTGGACTGATTAAATAAACATTTTAAGTGGTGTACTTGAGCCAGCCGCATGCAATTGCTGCATGTTTCAGGGTGGATAACCAGTATCCCCAGTGAGAAGAGTTAATATCAGTTGTCCTTTATACACACAAGGCTGTATCACCTTGTCTACACTTTCACACAGTTGCATCATCACATTCACCACCCAGCTGTAGGCGTGTATGTTCACCTTTCACTCAGCTCACCTTTATACCTTTCTTTCTCCCAGTATTTCTTGTTTTAGCTTTATTTCCTATTATCTGATGGATTGCTTTCTGTAGGTTGCTGAGCGAGACAAAGCTCTCTAAACCATTCATAATGTCATACGTAATCTGGAGAATTTTAGTTGCGTGACTCCAACATGAGGACAGCGAGTTCAAGGCCATTATGGCTGGTACCATTACAAATTCTTTGTGCTTAGCTTGGTTTGTGCTCAGTTTTGTTTGTGCCCCAGCGCATGTAACTTTCACTCACCACAGTGTCATCATGGTTTTTGGTGTAACGGACATACCCAGAAACAGTGAAGCTGGACAGGACATACACTTACTATGCCTAATCTTTGGGTAAATAATAGTGGTCATTTTTTATCACTACTACTGATGTGTACCATGTGCACAGCGCTCTATATCAATCTCCTTGTAAACACTATTGGTAGTATCTTTCACATCACTGATAGTGGGCTTGTTTGAATTGAAATGGCGGTAAAATAGGTTACAAATTAAGCTTTAAAGAACGACTGTATAATAACTTGACTGCTATACTGTGTGACTTAAAACAGATGAAGTCATGATGGATCTTGGATTTTTATTTTCCTTGCAACTCCTTTGGAGCTGCTTTGGGACAATTTTAAATTTGAATTGAATTGAATTAAATTATATTGTTCTTTTTTTATTTCTTCCACTGTCTAATACTTGAAAGGGTTTTATGCTTGAACATAAAAATACCTCAGAAAATTTATTTATTGCTATTTTCCAACACATTAGAGCTGTTTCTCAAAGAGAGGGCTTGCGTTCTCATAAAGATAGGTCTTGCTTAGCTACCTTGGAAGAATGAACTCCGAAGGACAGGAGGACGTAGAATGCATCTACAGTTGTGCTCAAAAGTTTGCATACCGTGGCAGAAATTGTGACATTTTGGCACTGATTTTGAAAATATGACTGATCATGCAAAAAAAAGGTGTCTTTTATTTAAGGATAGTGATCATATGAAGCCATTTATCATCACATAATTGTTTGGCTCCTTTTTAAATCATAATGGTAACAGAAATCACCCAAATGGCCCTGATCAAAAGTTTACATACCCTTAAATGTTTGGCCTTGTTACAGACACACAAGGTGACACACACAGGTTTAAATGGCAATTAAAGCTTAATTTCCCACACCTGTGGCTTTTTAAATTGCAATTAGTGTCTGTGTATAAATAGTCAATGAGTTTGTTAGCTCTCACGTGGATGCACTGAGCAGGCTAGATACTGAGCCATGGGGTGCAGAAAAGAACTCTCAAAAGACTTGCGTAACAAGGTAATGGAACTTTATAAAGATGGAAAAGGATATAAAAAGATATCCAAAGCCTTGAAAATGCCAGTCAGTACTGTGAAATCACTTATTAAGAAGTGGAAAATTTGGGGATCTCTTGATACCAAGCCAAGGTCAGGTAGACCAAGAAAGATTTCATCCACAACTGCAAGAAGAATTGTTCAGGATACAAAGAAAAACCCACAGGTAACCTCAGGAGAAATACAGGCTGCTCTGGAAAAAGACGGTGTGGTTGTTTCAAGGAGCACAATATGACAATACTTGAACAAAAATTTGCTGCATGGTCAAGTTGCCAGAAAGAAGCCTTTACTGCGCCAATGCCACTTAAAAGCCTGGTTACAATATGCCCGACAATACCTTGACACGCCTCGCAGCTTCTGGCACACTGTAATTTGGAATGACGAGACCAAAATAGAGCTTTATGGTCACAACCATAAGCGCTATGTTTGGAGAGGGGTCAACAAGGCCTATAGTGAAAAGAATACCATCCCCACTGTGAAGCATGGTGGTGGCTCACTGATGTTTTGGGGGGTGTGAGCTCTAAAGGCACAGGGAATCTTGTGAAAACTGATGGCAAGATGAATGCAGCATGTTATCAGAAAATACTGGCAGACAATTTGCATTCTTCTGCACGAAAGCTACGCATGGGACGCTCTTGGATTTTCCAGCACGACAATGACCCTAAGCACAAGGCCAAGTTGACCCTCCAGTGGTTACAGCAGAAAAAGGTGAAGGTTCTGGAGTGGCCATCACAGTCTCCTTACCTTTATATCATCGAGCCACTCTGGTGAGATCTCAAACATGTGGTTCATGCAAGATGACCAAAGACTTTGCATGACCTGGAGGCATTTTGCCAAGACGAATGGGCAACTATACCACCTGCAAGAATTTGGGGCCTCATAGACAACTATTACAAAAGACTGCATGCTGTCATTGATGCTAAAGGGGGCAATACACAGTATTAAGAACTAAGGGTATGCAGACTTTTGAACAGGGGTCATTTCATTTTTTTTCATTGTTGCCATGTTTTGTTTTATGATTGTGCCATTCTGTTATAACCTACAGCTGAATATGAATCCCATAAGAAATAAAAGAAATGTGTTTTGCCTGCTCACTCATGTTTTCTTTAAAAATTCTCCAAGGGTATGCAAACTTTTTTTTTTTATTTACAATTTTTTACAATGAAATGTAAACATATATAAAATCAACATTTAAACCCCACAACCCCCCTCCCTGACCCCGCCCCCCCCAAAAAACAACCCTGTGGTCAATATACATACATACATATAAATACATATATATACACATACATACATACATACATTAACACACTGTAAGGGGGTTCAGTGGAAAGGAGGAGGCGAGAACCGGCTTGACAACTTAAATAATAATTTAATAAACAATTTAACCAAAACACACAGTACAGCTGCCTGCAATTCTCTCTCTCGACTGAGTGTTGTGTCGCTCTATTTATGCCGCTCTCCCCGTGCTCACTGAAATTAGAGACAGGTGTTAGACATAATTTAGCTCAGGTGTAAGCGCCTTTACCGCTTTCTCTCTCCGGAGAGATGCTTGACCACGCCCCCGCTGCCACACCAACATAATAATCATACAAACTATAATACACTACTCTCTCCACACCCCACCCGAGATCCCTCCAAAAACTCCAAATACCTGCCCCATTTCTGAACAAACTTATCCAAGCCACCCCGTCATCTAGATGACACCTCCTCATAAGCTGCCACCCTCCCCACCTCCGTGCACCACTCCAGATATGGGGGCGCACCAGCTGACCTCCAACCCCTCAAAATAACCTGCCTGGCGATCATCACACATGTCAGAACCCAGTTCCCTATATGGCCATCCCCCACATCGATGACCACCCCATCGCCCAGAACACAAAGTCTGGGGCAAAATGAAACCTGAGTGCCCACCACATCGCACACAAAATTCTGAACCTTCGACTAGAATTTCTGGATCTCGACACACCACCAAAAAACATGGGCCATGTCTACATCCTCTGATTGGCATCTCCAGCTGGTGGGTGTGTCTTTAAGACCAAGCCTATACAGTCTAGAAGGGGTCCAATAAAATCTATGCAAAATTTTGAATTGTATAAGACATACGCTTGCATCACTAGATGCAGACTTAACATTTTTAAGAATCTTAGCCCACACTCCTTCCTCCAATGCCAAGTTGAAATCTTTCTCCCATACTCTCTTGAGAGAAGTCAAGGCTCCGTCCCCCATACTCTGAATTAACAGGGAGTAGTACACTGATGCCTCATGACCTTTTCCAAAAGCCGCAATCACCTCTCCCAAAGCATCTGCCTCCTTAGGGGGATGTGTGCTACTC
The DNA here is from genome assembly GCF_019703515.2 of Myxocyprinus asiaticus. Classification (NCBI taxonomy): domain Eukaryota; kingdom Metazoa; phylum Chordata; class Actinopteri; order Cypriniformes; family Catostomidae; genus Myxocyprinus; species Myxocyprinus asiaticus. The sequence continues at coordinate 43,237,957 of NC_059352.1, read as the reverse complement.
ACAAAAATAGTGCAAAGAAGGTGGCGCTGTTGTAAATACCTATAAAACTGAGGTCTAGGGATCCCAAAATGTTGGGCCAAGTTTTCAAACAATCTCAACACACCACTTTCATATAGGTCACCGAGTGTAGCAACCCCCCTCACAATCCACTCTGGCCAGCAGAAAGGAGACTTGCCAATACACAGTCTTGGTTTCTGCCATATGTTTGAGGCAGCATTTAAATAAGTGTCCAATTTAAACAATCTGGACACTTTAGTCCATACTGAGTGTAAATGCGAAATAACGGGGTGTAACTTAACTTTTCCAATTAGTTTGATAGCCGCTAGGTGGAACCAATACAAAAAGAAACAAAACCGGCATCCCGGTTCCTCGGATGATCGAGTCAATTCACTCAGAGGCTGCATAAAAGTATATACCATGACTTACACAATCCGTCAGCTTTATAAAAGACATACTTTGTGTGAGCATGTAGATATTTTGCGGTCATCCATAGTGTCCACTCTCAATCTGTCCGGGAACTTAAATGCAAAAGTTTCTTTAGGTAAGTGTTATTCACAAAACAAGCTCCAGCCGTTAGGCGGAGCCAACGCAAAAAAACCTAAAATGTCGCCCAGCTTCCTCAAGAGTTAGTACAGTGAGTCACGCCCACTCACATGAGAAACATCCAATGGTTTACTCAGACATTGATTCTATAAAAGATATTGCCTGATTTGGACACGTGAATACTTTGCGACCGACCTTCGTTTCTATTCTCAGTTTGGCAGGAAACATTAAAGCAAACGAGATCTTTTTCTGATGTAAGAGTTTCTTATATTCCTTGAACCGATCGATCGATTTCTCTCTTGTCGAACTCGCAAAGTCCAGGAACAAGAAAATATTATGGTTCTTCCAAGAAAGCTTCCCTTTGCTCCTCGCCTGGCGCAACACAAGATCTTTATCGGATGATCTCAGAAATCTGGCCAGAATCGATCTGGGCCTGTCTCCCTCAGCAGATCTGTGAGCTGGGACTCTGTGAGCTCGCTCGATTTCCAGCTTGTGACCTGTTATGTCGAGCAGACTCGGGAAAAGCTCGTCTAGGAATTTCACCATATCTCTGCCCTCCACTTGCTCAGGAATTCCAACAATTCAAACGTTATTCCTGCGGCTTCTATTCTCAAGATCTTCAAGCTTTTCAAGGAGATGTTCCAAATCAAATTTGGTCGCGGGCGGATTAGCGGTTAATTCCCTCTCCGAAGATTCCAGAAAATCGATTCGTTTTTCAACATCAGTCACTCTTGTAGCTAACTCAGAGAATTTTGTTTCCATCGCCGTAATCGATCAACGTATTACAGCGAGATCCTCCAAGTCAGCAAGAATCTTCGTCACCATCACCGACATGTTGGACAACTGACGCTGGATTCCTTCTCCCGCCGCGCCATCTAAATCGAGTCCCCGGTCTGTAGGCCTGTCGGGGCTTTCATCATGAACACGTAAGTGTCTTTTAATGTCTCCAGAGTCCGAGGATTTTGACTTCTTTGCCATGTTTTGCAACAAAGGGCAAATGTGTAACTGGGTGTATCAAATTTCACCAGATTATAACATGAGAATAATCGAAAATTCAGCAAAGTGCGCAGAGCTCGTCGCTCACACGTCCGCTCCTTGCATGGCGTCACCTACACACCGGGTATGCAAACTTTTGAGCACAACTGTATGCAAGTTTTGAGATGTACTGCGATATACAGTGAAAAAAGTGTCTAGTAAGATTTAGTTTTACTAATTAAATCTTAATAGTATAAAATTAAGTAAAATCTACTTAACTTCATGACATAATATTGATTAAAGTGAGTGAGTAAATTTAACTTAAACATTTTAGTAAATACAGTAACTTAATATGGTACTTAAACTTAGTTAAATGTAAATGAACATATTATTAGAACAAGTCACATTTTTGACGATGACAAAAATATCAACAGATAAAAAATGTTGATCATGAACAAGTAATTTTGAGTAGAAAATGAACTTCAAACTGCACAAAAACAACAAAACAATAAAAATGGTTTTAATAAACTTTCAAACACTAAAACTGTGTAAGCTTATTAATTATCAAGCCCAGTGCATGCTGGGAACACCAGCTTTGAAAAGTAAAATTTACTTAATTTATTTACTAGTGAAATTTACTCAAATTAGCTAATAAATATGACATGAACATTGTAAAGATAACAAACAATCATAAATAATATTGACTTATAAGCTAGAGCATACATTTTTTACGTTTGAATGTAGAATTTACTTTATATTTTCAAGTTCACACTTATTCAACGTAGTACTTAATCTTTTCTTCAATATTTACATCACCAAAAAAAATACAAAATAAATCAGTGTAGATATATCTATCATATCTAGTTTTTTCTGCTGTGGATGATAACGTCAAACGAGTCCCAAGAACATAAGAACCCTAACTGAGAAACAGCTCTTAAATAATACAATTTCAATATGTAATGTACATTAATGATACAATGAATACAATTGATAAAAATTTTCACAATTGTTTTTCTTCAAAATAGTGCTTTTATTTTCAGATGTACAGCTTGTATCTCTCATGAAAACAACAAGATAGGAACACTGACCTCAGCTGCCTTCTCACAAAATGTTACGATTAGATTAAGATTCTTCTAGTTGATGACAGAATTTTTATACCAAGTCATTTGACATCAGTATTTGCAGGGAGCCATTTTTTAGGGCTAAATTGTGCTTTTGCATCAGATTTGAACCGCACTGGTGATGTCATTGAAGTTTACTTTGAGTAGAAAGCACAGCAGAGATTCACTAAAGCACTTTATTGGCCTGGTGTCGTATATCATTGGGGATAAGCTCCCTCAGTGGCAACACAACCTCTGACCACGCATACAATCAGGGCCCATACACTCTCCAATTACCATTTTATCATGTCAAAAGAAGTGATTAAAAGAGTGTTTTTATATGTTGCTCAGTTGAATTGTGTGTGTTTGTGCATTTGTATTTATTCTGTTAAGGTGAAATGAACACTTGCTGTACTGTTTTAAAAAGATACACTGTAAAAAAAATATATATATATATATATATTTATTTATTATATAAATTCACAGTAAAATACCGGCAGCTATGGTTGCCAGAAATGTACTGTCAAAAATACGGTGACCATGTTTCAAGCTTTATGGAATGTCATTTTGATGACCGGTTCACTACCGTTTATATTATTAAATTATATAAACTTAATATACTAACCTTCTGGAACTATAAAAGTCTGCTTTTCACTTTAAAATGTTTTGTTAATCACCGTAGCAACTACAAAAGGCCACATGATGAGTTAAAGTTTATCAAGAGTGGCCCTTCCATGCAGGAGCAATGACCAATACGCATGTAGAGACAGTGCACAAGTGTTACTCACACAAACACAAAAAAACATCAGGGGTCAGTCCATCTCAAGTGGTCCAATAATTGTAAAGTTGGTTGCTTGACCATTTTTTATTTTTCTAATTTATTTTGAGTGATTATCTCTGTGTATTGGTATTGCAAAACCACCAGTTTTTTATTTTTATTTCACTTGGTTTAACCACGACGGCCGTCTTTGTGTCATGACACACGACAAATTTGGGTTATACAGCTGTTTACGGAAACCGCAATGGCTCAGGATGGTCCTAGCTCCTTGGAACAAAAACTGATCTCTAGAGCACATTGCAAGGTACATGTACATATATAACCATTTTGCACATTCTTGTTCCTTAGACTTAGGACTTAAGTCCTAATGTAATGCTCAAGATTGCTCAAAGTTCCACTTGTAGAGTCAATTTATAATGGGAAGGGTTCGAGTCTTTTTCTTTTTTAGGGGGTACCTAAGTAAGTATTGTGTGCATGCAGAACATTTCAGGTTTGAGACTTCTCTTTTTTTTTTTTTTTTATGGGGGCGAGAAAATGTAATTTTTTAAAATTCCCCTCTCTTTCGGGTTGAATATCTTTGGTGGGCGACCAGATAGGAACCTGAAATTTTCACAGAAATAAGTCCTCTATAGTAGCATTTTGTTTTTGATTTTGAGATTCCACTGGTTATCAGGAATTGTGTCATCTCTGTCTGACTCTTCAAGCACCTGCAGTAAGGCCTCTATACCTGGACACTGGTCACACTTGTTGAGCATGCAGTCATAACTGTTTATGTCACGGACTAGAAGTTCCAGTAGGTCCTTGTAGTCCACTTTTAGCTTTGCTGACTCAACCATCAGCTTGATGTTCTGATGTTGTGTGCAGACACAGACAGTGTGAGTTCCAGATGCTCTTGCTAGCACACACCATTGTGGCCTCCGTTCACAAAATGTTGATCTCCCTAGATCTGGGTGCTGATTTTTAGTATACTCCTCGACTGCCTGTCAGACTCGTCAACTTGCGCCCACACACACACATGTAGCGGAGAAAATGTCAGAGAGAAGCAAGGCGAGGGGGTCTGACATAAGTGAGTGTGTGTGAGAGTTAAAGCAGTGTTTCTCAACTGGTGGGTCGCGACCCAAAAGGTCGCAGATCTTTTCGGACTGGGTCGCGGACAGCAGGGAAAGAACAATGCCATGGTTCTCCCACTGAAGATATTTCGGCGGCCGCCCAAGTGATCTATTTAGGACTGCCGAGACAGATTTAATGATAATCTCGCAATCAGCTAAAGGCTTCTCATCTGCACTTTCGCAGGAGTGTAACGGAACCAGCTCGTGAACATGATCTGCTGTTCTCTATGGCGCGCGTGCAACAACCGGGCTTCCCTCGATATTGCGGAGCGCAGACCTCAAAACTGATGTGACCTATTTCAATTCTAGTGAGACTTTTCTAGTTTAAAGCATTACAGAGGAAGTCAAGTCAAACCTCTCAAACAGTAGGCAGCCTTGACCTGCAAACAGCACTGAGGAGGAAAAGAGCAACACTGTGCTATGCGCTAATTTATTTATTTATTTCCCATTATACATCATCACCTTTACAAAATTGTTTCACGATTTCACATGAGTAAAAGTAACTTATATTTCGACAAAATGTTATAGTTTCATATGAAATAATCTAAAGGTAGAATCTATTAGATCTAATTTTTATATCAACAGTGGCATTTGTAGTTAAAGTTTCAAGATGTGTTTCAGCTAGTATTTATTTTTTCATAAATACTATAATTTGTTATTATTACTATTATTTAAGACTAGCTACACTGACCTAACCATAGTAATGAGGAGCCTTTCCTCCTGTGTAATACGTATGTTATATTTGAAATTAGGAAACAAACGGGATAATAATGTGCTCATTTAAGTAAATATGCTCTTCAATTTTTAAAAGGGGAGAGAGAAAACTTCCTGTCGTTTTTGTTGTCGAAGTCAACAACAAAAATAATGTCACTTGATGCATGTCCTTGTACTTGAAAACCATGATCAAAACTATGCAACATAAAAGGAAATTTCGACCCCAGGATTCATTAAATACAGGTTACGTTTTTACTATGGTGGGTCGCCACTTGATTTCCAATGTAAAATCTGGTCCTGAAGCAAAACCAGTTGAGAACCACTGAGTTAAAGGTACAGACAGGAGCAGTCTGGCTGCGCTGTCGCACACCTACAGTATATGTTAATTATTAATAATCATAGGATATTACTTTAAAAGCTCACACAGCTGTTGTTATTTTTCATTTAGTAGTTAATTTAACATGCTATTCTAACATGTTAACTAACATGCTTTAGTTATATAACATGTTATGTTATTTTTACATGCTATTTTTTTATCATGTTTATAATTCGATTTATTATTATAATTCTGTTAGCTTTCTTATTTATTATATTTTATTTTCAAAAGGGAGACTTTTTTTACACATACTTCCATTAAAAAAAAAAAATGGTTTCAAGTTTCAATTATAATAATAAAATAAAAAATAACTTCTGTTTTCACTCCTTTTAAGGGTCATTGTAACTGATAATAATAATTGTGTATACCGTGATATTTTCTGAGAGGGTTATTGTACCGTGAAAATCTCATATCGTTGCCACCCTACTTCACATACAGTTAATTATGGTTACTTAAAACTAATTGCTTTTGTTTATGAACTTTTTGAATAAACCTGTGATAGATCATGCTTCACTGTTGTCAATATCAAAAGTAGTAACATTTTAGACCTCATAGACAAGCATAAGCTATTGTATGTCAATCATAAACATAATTTCTGTAAAATACTGTTCATTTTTATTATTTGTTATGCTTATATTACATCTGTTCTTTTCTCTAAATGCATGAATAAAGTAGGCTTTTCCCCAGATTTCTACTAGCCTTAGCTCTGTAACCAGTGGAATCTCAAACAATTTTATTTATTTATATACAGCAGAATGCTATTATAGAGGACGTATTTCTGTGAAAAATTCAGATGCCTGTCTGGTCCCCCACCAGAGATATTCAACCCGAAAGTGAGGGGAATTTTAAAAATAGGACTTTCTCACCCCCATAAAAAAAAGAGAGAAGTCTCAAACCTGAAATGTTCTGCATGCACACTATATACGCCCTAAAAAAATTAAGACTGAGACTGAACCCTTACCATTATAAATTGGCCATAAAAGTGGAACTTTGAGCAATCTTGAGCATTATAATAGGACTTAAGTTCTAAGTCTAAGGAACAAGAATGTGCAAAATGTTTATACATGTATCTTGTAATGTGCTCTAGAGATCAGTTTTTGTTCCAAGGAGCTAGGACCATCCTGAGCTGAGATATTAAGGTTTCCGTAAACAGCTTTATAACCAAAATTTGTCATGTGCCATGACACAAAGATGGTCGTCGTGGTTAAACCAAGTGAAATAAAAATAAAAAGACTGGTGGCTTTGCAATACCAATACACAGAGGTAATCACTCAAAAGGAAAAATCAAGCAACCTGTATTGACTACATGAGATGGACTGACCCTCAGGGTAACACATGCGACACTAAAATAATGCGATAAGCATTCAATAAACTACATAAAATATAACACAGAACTCCCAATGTACATAACTGATATTAAAATAAGAAGAAACATAACTATTCCAATAAAATATATTGAAATGTGATGGTCATGTAGGGACTTCAAGGAATGCCCAATTATTGTTTTTCACCAAAAAAGCACTATTTAATTTTAACAATAGTTTTCAGAAAAAGTTCATATATTCTTGTGTTAAGCATAATATAAAAATAGTTTTTACAGTATTTTACTTTAAAATTACATGTATTGTCTTGTTAAATATATTATAACTTTGTACCATATATGTTAATGTAATTACCTGTTAACCAATTAATGTTTTTTTTATTTTTTTTGACTGTAGCATTTTTACATTCTTTTACCTTTAAAATTACAAAAATATATTACAGTGTTATTTTAACACTTTACTTTCATGTTCCCTTTGTTAAAGGTTTATAAAGGGGTTCATTAATGACTAATAAGTCATTTTACAAATGCATCATAATTAATTTATATGCAGTTATAGCAACATGCATAAAAAGGGAAACTTTCATCCAATACTTGCAAAATAGTGAGCATTTTAGCTTACATGTTATAAATGCTTAGTTAATAACCTTATTCATAATTATATTAATTAAAAACATAACATTCATGATTTAGGTAGCAAATGTAGTAAAATAGTCCCTACTTTTCTCCTCACAATAATAGTCTATGTCATTTTACTACAGTCTGCATTGTGTTTATATTAATTAGCGTAATGTCTTGACTCACTTGTGTTGTTACTTTCCTTGTCACGTTGATGTCAAAAGAATGGTTTTACCTAGTCCTACCTGATCTACTTAACTATTTAGGTCCTCATGCTCATTTAAAGAATATACCATATAATATAGTCTGATTACCATTAAAACATTCTGAACTTTTATGCACAGGTTTCTAATACTGGCAGCTCCTTAATAATGATTCATATGCATCCACATTACATTAAGGTACATTTTCATATGTTGCTAATGTTGAATAAGTGTTATTAAGCATTACTGTTCTTATGGTAACACTAATGTTCCCTTTGTTAAAGGTTTATAAAGAGGTCAATTAATGACTAATAAGTAATTTAAAAATGCATTATAAATAATTTATATGCAGTTATAACAGCATGCATAAAAAGGGCAACTTTCATCCACTTGCCAAATAGTGAGCATTTTAACTAGGGTGTCCGAATTGCTGATGCAATGCCGATATATCACACAATTTAATACAGTAAATAACATAAACATAAAATTGCTAAAAAAATTAAACTCTTATTTAGCACCATATTTACTCAATTTCACAAAAAACTTTAACTTTGTAAAAAAGAATCTAAAATATATATATATATTGTATTTTAAATGGTAGATAGCAGTTGCTTCTGATTCTTGTTAGTCATAAAATGTTAGTAATTTATTTGCACGAAGAAATTGTTAATACAGAATCAAACCAATTGCACATATAGTGCATAGTGAATAAGACATTTACGCATAGCACTCGTGAAGCAATTTTACTTTGAAGATGCACTCACGCTCGTGTGGATCCAGCCAAAGTCCTTCTAGCAAGTCAGTCCACTGTCGGCCAGCTTTGGAATGCTCTTTTACCCGTAAGGCGGGACTTCCTTTCTACATCCGTTGACCATTGGGTGCTTGGTTGAGCATTCCAATTTCTCCCATTCATTTTAATAGAAGTGGCCCGTCTCTGCTAAATAGTCTCTGATCCAGTGCGAGCAACAATCTCCTGACAATTTAAGCGGCCTGGATCTCCTGCTTGGATTGTCACAGACTGACTGTCATGGTTTGTGAATCAGGATCTTTTGGTTCTAAAGTTTTTGATTCTGGCAAATACACGCTTCAGAGGAAGATATTAGATGAGCACTCGACAGGAAGAAAATGCTGGATTTTGGTGAGGCTCGTGAATTACATCTGTTTAAATGAGATGGCATATAATAGAAGTTTTATTGATATTTGACTTTTATCATTAGAAAAGAAAGTTAAAAGTTACAGGGAACTGTTGAGGAGAGGCTGATAGAATACAGTGCTTTAGAGTTAAATAAATGAGCGCTCCACAGGATGCTGGATTTGATCAAGTTTTGTGAGGTTGGTTTATTACATCTGTTTAAACAAGATTTGTGCATATTTGCAGATGGTATATGATATTAGTTTTATTGATGTTTGCCTTTTTATCATTACACAAGACAGTTAAATGTTACAAGTTCAACTGTTGAGGAGAGGGAGAGAGAATGAAACAGGCGAGCACTTTAACATTATGAGCTCAAACGTGTCTGCTGCGGCTCTGATATATGAACTGTTTAAATGATACCGTGTAGCACACCAGTCTATTATTGAGAAAGAATGTCAAAAGAATGATTTTACCTAGTCGTAGTTACCTAAATCCTCTGCAAAAAAAAAATAAAATTCAGGTATTATACCATATAGCCAGGGTTGGGAGAGTTACTTTTGAAACGTATTCCACTACAGATTACAGAATACATGCTGTAAAATGTAATTTGTAACGTATTCTGTTAGATTACTCAAGGTCAGTAACGTATTCTAAACACTTTGGATTACTTCTTCAGCACTGGTAGATTTTTTTTACTTGTTTTGACTATAAAAACTCTACTGTTACTGCCAGAACAGTAAGACAGAATACACATGTTAAAAATACATTCTCTGAAAAACCTAAATATATTATGCAGTGTTGTTTCTACAACAAGATAAATCAAATTGATCTTGTTTTAAGGATTTTTAGATATTTTTACAGGAAAACAATAAAAAAGTTATTATCAAGAATACGATTTTTGCCCTAATATCAAAGGTCTTACTAGAAAAAAAGAAATTATGATCCAACATGTATTTTTTTTAAATAAAAAAATATGATCGTGCCTGGTAACGTGCATGTAAAATGGCTAGAAATAGCATTTTAGCTTAGCGTAAAACTGACAGTTTACACAAGGTTTATTTCTGTTTCTTCTGCTCCAAACTTCAAACTTACTTCTCTGTCTGCTCGTATGAATGTAACACATCATAAGAAAGTGTTTCACCGCTGTTCAAATGCACTTTGGATCGCATCATTTATATGTATAAATGTTTTCCATCTGAAAGGACTAAATATTAAATGAAACAAATGACAATAAAATGCAAAGTAATCTCTTCAGTAATCAAAATACTTTTTGAATGTAACTGTATTCTAATTACCAATTATTTAAATTGTAACTGTAGTGGAATACAGTTACTTATATTTTGTATTTTAAATACGTAATCCCGTTACATGTTTTCCATTAATCCCCAACCCTGCGTATAGCCTGATTACCATTAAACCATGCTGAACTTTTATGTACAGGTTTATAATGTTGGCAACACCTTAATAAATGCTTCATATGTGTCCACTTTACATTAAGGTACAGTTTCATAGGTTACTAATGTATTATTAAGCATTACATTTGAGGCAAAATGGCTCTCTATTTGGCAGTTATCGCATGAAAGTTGCCCTTTTAATGCATGTTGTGATAACGGCATATAAATGATTTCAAATGCATTTGTAAATGAATTATTAGTCATTAATGAACCCCTCAATTATCCCTTAACAAAGGGAACATTTAATGTAGTGTTACTTTTTTTATAAACACAAGTCAAGCCAGTCAAAATTCGGACACCCTTGCCAAAAGTTATGTTTAAAAAAACGTTTAACCCCAGGTTTACATAAATACTTGAAATTGGTTTTGTATACAAATATATAAATGGTATGAATTTCTTTAATACTAAATGTTTAAATTAAAAACTAAATTTTTAATAAATAAAAATAAAATGGATGAGTTGGACCAAGAATTGTGAGGGTGTGCAAAGCTTTATTGTTGGCAAGGGGTGTCCACTTTGAAAAAGCTAAAATATATCATAGTTTTGATTTGTTTATCATTTTTGGTTACATAAATCCCATACATCCATTTGAGTTTTGGTGTCTTTACTATTGTTCTTAAATGTGGAAAACAAGTAATAATAAAGAATGAGTAGTTGTGTTCAAACTTTTGACTGTTAACCTGATGTACTACTTATATAAGACACCTGCCAAGCAAATTATTGTAAATGCAGAACGTCACATGACTAACATAAAAACTGAGTGATATTGTGAGAGTGCACAGAAGGTTTATGCAAATAAACTGTTATTGTATGTGTGTGTGTGTGTGTGTGTGTGTGTGTGTGTGTGTGTGTGTGTGGCGGGGGGGGGGGGGGTTGTCAATGGCCACAAACAAAAATTGTTGACATGGTAAATGATCTTTTGTGCATTTTGTCTGCCTGTTTAGGATTTGATTGATATTTTATGGAGGCAGGATGTTGACTTGGGGGTGGAGCGAGAGATCTTTGATGGATGTCTTCAGCAGCGGGAGGAGGATGCCAGGAGAGCAAGGGAGAGAGAACAGAAGAGAGAGAGAGAGCTAGAACGGACTATGCAGAGGTTACAGAAACTAGACAAGGAGACTGGAGAGTTTTTGCCAAGCCCTTCACCAGTGAACTCCCAGGTAACAGTTATTGTTTATTGCTGTTGTTTTCTGCTCAGTGCTGTATTTTCAACTGTGCTGTTTATATACCATGGTATAAGTGGTATAACAGAATCTCAACTGGTTGACACATTTCTGCTCATGGTCGCACAGTATCTACTGTCAAAATGCCCTGCCTTACCTAATACAGATAATTCTTAAACTCCCTTAGATTAATGCCTGCACACACACCTAAACACACCCACACACTCTATTTGATGTTTAAAGTACAATGTTGTCTACAAAGTTTTTACTTCATTTTAGGCTGTGGCCTTCTTAGCAGCGGTGCCATCTACAGTGTCTACTCAGCATACACCCGTTACGCAGAATCCTCTGCTGTCTACCCTGCTGTTCTCAAAGTCTCAGAAGCCCGCTTCTGAGGAGCAGACCTTCAGTGAACTACTTTCACTGCCAGACCTACAGGTACCTACAGTATACTTACAGGATAGACACAAAGAGATACAGTACATGAATTTAAAATTAGGTTGTAACATAGTAGTATTTGTAACATGTACATGTAAAAGCACATAGCCACTGAACCTGAAAACCATAGCAAATTTTATTTTAAGGTAGGGGAGGCCAGTTGTCACAGTGCTGTTGTAACATACACATTTTTTGGTAACACTTTACAATAAGGTTACATTAGTTAATGCATTTGATATCAAGAATTAACAATGAAAATTGATTGTTAATGCTTATTCATTAATCTTCATTAAAGGGATAGTTCACCCAAAAATATGAATTCTCTCATCATTTACTCACCCTCATGCCATCTTAGATGTGTATGATGTTCTTTCTTCTGCTGAACACAAACAAAGAGTTTTAGAAGAATATCTCAGCTCTGTAGGTCCATACAATGCAAGTGAAGGGTGGCCAGAACTTTGAAGGTCCAAAAATCACATAAAAGAAACAAAAGTAATCCATATGACTCAAGTGGTTACATCAATATCTTCAGAAGCTATATGATAGGTGTGGGTGAGAAACTGATCAAAATCTAAGTCTTTTTTTTACTCTAAACCAATTGTACTTTTTACACTCTCACTTTGGCTAACATTGCTTACAGCACCTTTAACATCTACTGTATATATACATTAAATACACACTGTTTCAAAAGTACACATCGTACATGATTTTAGTGTGATAAAAGCTCTGTTCTACATTATTTATTTTTTACATTATTTTAGTGCGATGAAATCACTTACAGGGTTTACCGCCGCAGTGTTGTCGTGACAACGAAGTTGTAATATTGGATATAATTTTCCAATTATAAGGTTAGTAAACGATTTTGTCACGCTAAAATCATGTTAACGCATATAATGTTTCTGTCTTGTGGCTATACTTTTGAAACAATGTGTATTTTAATGTTTATGGACTGGCCCCTTTCACTTCCATCATAAACTCACTGTAACTGCCATTTTGCTTTTTTTTTTTTTTTTTTTTTTTTTACTATTATTGTAATTTAAATTAACAAGGGACAAGTTCAAATAATTTTTTGTTGTAATCAGCAATATGCCAAAAATGCTTTTGATTGAGCTTAATTTGTATTGAACTCGGAACATCCCTACTATAGCACTATTAAGGCCAAGGCATACTCATGGCGAAGTGCTTCTTCGTTCTGTTTACGAACATTCAGACACCCGACAAACCACTGTGAGAGGAGTTTAGATGAGCATTTAAATATGAGGATTTATAAGACTACACGTAAAACCTTAACTAATGTGACCCTAAAATATGTCAATGAATTCACTGGAGATCAGTAAAAAAAAGCTGTTTTAACGACTCGATGACTTAAAGTAATAAATATGCAGTAGATAATGTGTAATTTGTCATATTTACATTCTACATTCATGGCGCAATTGAGCTAACACACTATACGTGGCCATAATATGCGCTGATTACACTCGGTTATTGTAATTTACGAAGACACTGATACTACTGCAAAGATGGGTGTAAAAAAGAGTGTTAGGGTAAAAAGAGGGTAGAAACGGACAAAAGAATGATGATAAGAGAGGCATACCTTACTATAGGCAGATGTGTGAATGGCTTTTGCTGCAGACAGCACATGAGTGAAGCAGCTTATCAAACAACAGAGTGAAATGAGCACTTAAGAGTATTTGAGTAGATTTGATTCCTTTTGTAGACTAATAAAAAAAATTGTATGACATGTTCTTAGAAAATGGCTCTACACGAATGATCGTACAGATGTAGGTAAGTTTGCACCAGTTCGCTAATAACTTAACTTATGTTGACTAATCTTAACTGACTGAACGATGTAACTAAAAAATCTGTCAGCCTCAAAATAGGTGGAGCTCCAGGTCACACCTACCGATGACGTGGACCAATGGCAATAAGAAAGTGTTTAGCAGCCTGTACGAAGTTTTCCTGAAAGTTCGCCCTGGCAAACTGTTACGAACCAACGAATTGAACTCAAAAGCACCTTAGTTTTGGCCAGATTTTGTTCTTAATGACGTGATACCCTTTCGTTCTTTGATTTTTTTTTTTTTTTTTTATGAAGTGTGCTGGGGCCTTTACTGTTGAAACATTTGCTGTATGTATCTATGGCCTTACACCAATAAATAGCAAATAGATTAGCTGAGCCTGTAAGTCATGAATAAATGTTAAAAATTACAATTTTATATTGCCCCCATTCTCACTTACTTTTTTGTGTTGCTGTGTCTAGTTATACACTCACAATATTTAATTGTGTTCTCTCTCTCTCTCTCTCTCTCTCTCTCTCTCTCTCTCTCTCTCTCTCTCTCTATTAGTATTATTTGGATCTCTTGGAGTCTGAGAGCCCAAGCTTGCCCTTAGAGGATATCACCGAAATCTGCAGCCACAACATGTCCGAGCCACAGAGGAAGAACTCAACAGATGAGATTCCGACAATTTCCGACTCTTTTGAGGTTGCTCAACCTTTGTCATGCACACCCTCTGATCCAATAGACATCCTGGAAACATGCATACAAACGTTCTCACATACAGGCAATCCTACAGATTCAGCCTTGAACACAATCTTCAGCTCTAGTCCCCCTGAGAATCTTAATCAAATGAGTTTAACTAAATGCCAGCCAAAATTAATCCAGTCAACCCCCAGTGAGTTTAGCCCTGCGCTTACTAGTACATACACCCTCAATACCAGCACACTCAGTCAACCTGAACAGTCAAACAGTGCACCATCGATTTTACAATTTGCTGATAGCCCCGTCCTGCTAGGTTTTGATGACTCTTCTTCTGTTGGCTCAGTGGATCTAGAGACATCCCTCTGTGCTGCTGACTCAATTAATGGCCATTCAGATAAGGAGGAGATGGAGAGCAGCCAATCAGATTACACCGATCTGCTTCCTTTATCGCTGCTCTCAGAGGCTGTAGAGGCAACAATATACGATGCGCAACACAGTTCTAAACATCATATGCAAAATGAATCAGCACATGAATATTTTCAAAATGTAACAAAAAACATCACAAACGGACAACCTCAGTCAAACCTCACAACGGCAAGTGGAGGTATCTGGCGTGCATGCCGCGATGAACAGCGCGCTCTAGCGCTGGGTTTGCCGCTCAGTGTGCATGACATCATCAACCTGCCCGTGGATGCTTTTAACAAAACCATCAACTCCAGTAAATTCAGCCACACCCAACTTACCCTTATCAGAGATATTCGAAGACGTGGCAAAAACAAGATGGCTGCCCAGAGCTGTCGCAAACGCAAGTTGAATAGTCTTGTTGATCTCGAGGAAGAGATTGAGGGTTTGAAGAAGGAGAAGGATCTAAGGAAAGAAGAAAAAGAGAGGAATGCTAGAGATCTTCGTGAGATGAAAGAGAAACTCAGGAAACTCTACAATGAGGTGTTCAGACAGCTGAGAAATGAACATGGAAACTCGTACAACCCTAAAGAGTACACACTACAGCATAGTACTGATGGGACAGTTTACCTACTGCCTCGTAACACAGCCAACAAGAAAAATACAATGACACAGGATTTAAATATTGCTGTGTAACACACCTACCTACAGTAAAGCTCTCTTAGGAAGACTTGTTTTTGTAAAACCATGTGTCCCTATGTCTTTGGAAGGGTTTTGTTCATCAAACTCATTAAAATGCATTTGTGCGTTAAAGTTAGTTTTCAGTTCCGCAAATTGCATTTGTAATCTGCTTCAAAAATGTAAATAAATGCACTTTTGCTTTTATGATAACTTTTGAGACCATTTTTGTGATGTTATTTGGTCTGATCTGTTAGCACACATGGATAGTGTTTGTAATGCTGAATTTGCTGGAGTAAGACCACATTTGTATAAGCGCCCCGGCGTACCTGTCCATAATTCTAGAAACTCTCCAATAAGAAAATCCTGTTAACCTCAAACATATTCATGGGGAAAATCATGTAACTCCATTCATATTTTTAACCATGTACGTTTATGATCTATGCTTCTAAAGTTGTGGACTAAAACACCACTCAAACGATTAGACCATGCCTTCTCATAAAGAGAAATTATGCAAGTAACTAAACACTGCTGATGTAAAGCTGTAAAATACAACAGCTAATATTGATTCTGGAAGTCTGGAAAAGAAACATTTTAACCTGAAAGACACACAAAAAAAAACTCCTCTTCTTAACAAGAATAATTCACACCATCTTTTTCTGCCACCTTAGACAAAACATACATATCAGTTAAAATGTGTTTCATGACCCTTTAAGTGCCTTTTTTTTCATATACATTTTTATATTTTGATTGTGTCCTTAAATGCATTTAAGCAACATTATGTCGAAGTGGTATAGATTATCCTACTCAAATGCATGTGACATCAAATAAGCAAGAGTTAGGTCAGAGGTTATCCAAAAGTAATCGTATTAGATTACCTAAAGTTATAATTCAAGATATTATGTTACTGATTGCAATTTTAGACATGTAGTTTGTAATCAGTACTGGATTACAATTCAGAAGTAATCTACCCAGCACTGACACACAAACGCTATACACTGAAAAATGTGGTAACCTGCAATTTGTTTCATTGGTTTAACATGAGGCGGACAAAATGTGGCATTTCAATTTTAGTTTCCAAGAGTTTCGTAATAGGCAGAGATTGTTTATTAACAGTGTGAAAAAGCTGAAGTTCTGCATAAACTGAGTACCCATACCATATTTCTAGCTGGAATACACCAGCTCTCTGAGGGCTGACTTTGTCATTTCAAACAGGTCTGGCCATTCTCTGTTGACCTCTCTCATCAACAAGGCATTTCCATCTGCAGAACTGCCCCTCACTGGATGTTTTTTGTTTTTGGCACCATTCAGAGTAAATTCTAGAGAATGTTGTGCATGAAAATCCCAGGAGATCAGCAGTTACAGAAATACTCAAACCAGCACATCTGGCACCAACAATCATGCCACGGTCCAAATCACTGAGATCAAATTTTTTGCCCATTCTGATGGTTATTGTGAACATTAACTGAAGCTCCTGACCCGTATCTGCATGATTTTATGCACTGCAATGTTGCCACACGATTGGCTGATGTTGACGCATGGATGATTGTTGATGCCAGACAGGTTGGCTTGAGTATTTCTGTAACTGCTGATCTCCTGGGATTTTTAACAGTCTCTAGAATTTACTCCGAATGGTGCCAAAAACAAAAAACATCCGGTGAGCAGCAGTTCTGTGGACGGAAATGCCTTGTTGATGAGAGAGGTCAACAGAGAATGGCCAGACTGGTTCGAATTGACAAACTCTGATAACCGCTCTGTACAGTTGTGGTAAGAAGAATATAATCTCAGAATGCTATACTGAGATGCTGGTTGACGCTGTTACGGCGGCACGAGGGGGACCTACACAATATTAGACAGGTGGCCTACATTTTGTGGCTGATCGGTGTATTTATCCCCAGAATGCTGTGATTGACCAATCAGAATAAAGTATTTCAGAGAGTTATGTAATATATATGGGTGTTTCTTCAACTTCGCGCACTTTCATGTACCAGTAGTTGATTTTTAGGAAAACAAACAGATTTCAACTTTTTTCTTTTTGTTGTGTTAAGTTCTCATTAAAACTGAATTGGAATCTTTTTACCAGGTTTCAATTTCTTTTCATTTATTTTTGGTTCAATGCTTTTATGATTATATTTGTTATTGTTTTAGCCTTGTACCAGTCCCAGACTTTTAATATTAAACTATGAAAATCAATTTTAAAAAAAGACAAATTATGACTTGTTTAAATCTAAAATTTAAACAGAGTGAAATAAACATAAACCATTTCAATATTTATTGTGTAAAAATTATTTTTATTTTACATTTTTTAGAAAGTATGACTGTCCTTGTGTCATTTTTATCACACCAGACAACTTTGTCCCCAATAAAGTTTTTCAAAGTTAGTGTACTTAAGTAATGCATGCTTGTCATGTATTTCGAGTATTTAAATGCCTCTTAAAATCTATACAATACAACCAGTTGCGGGTCAGTTTGTATATATGCAATATATTTTCCAAACAAATGCAATGCAATTAATTTATTATTAGATGTGGCTTGAGTGTACTTTTAGGGGCATTAGTGTGGTATAACTGCCCCCTGTTGGAGAAAACATGCCACAACTTTGTTATATTATGGAGGTATTCCATGCAGATCATGATTCAAAACTTTGGGGAAAATCTGGTTTATACTAAAAATCTATTGTACTATTATCAGTAAATTTGTATAAATTAGAAAAGTAACATTATGCACAATGTCCTAGAGCATAAAAATTAGAAATTAAACCAGGCCTCAAAACTGACAAAACGCACATAGATTGAAATTCAAACACTTTAATTTCTACACCTGAAAATTACATATCTATAATACAGAGTAACACAAATATGAATGAACACAGAGAACAAAAAACAAACAGAAGTCCAACTTGTAATTTATTATACTTTGTAGGCACTTTCAATTTACAGATGATATCAGATAAGGGAATCACACAGTGGAAAAGTTTACATATACATCAATCTAATTAAACAATTCCAGCAGGCAAACTCTTGTTATGGCATTCCAACCAGGCAAAGGGGTAATTGGGAAGACTTTGAATATTCACAAACCTTTATTTAATGCCCTTTTCTCCTTCCCATTGATTTATAATGATGTTTTAACCTCAGTAGTACTCCTATACAATAAAATCAAGTATTTTGATACAAATAGGATAATTAAGCAGTCAATCATTTCATTACTTCAGATCAGGGGAGGGAGTAAAGTTGGGCAAGACGTGGAGCTCAGGTGAGTGAGCCTTTGGAATGGCACGAGGACCCTTACTGGCTCTCTCGTTCGTGCTCTTTAAAGTAAGTTTGTTCAATACGATGGCAGAAAGAAAGCAGGTTGCTGTAACCCTTAACCTTTCCGGCGAGCTCATCACTGGTCAGCTGTGTGGTGAGTATGGTGAAGATATGACCGAACACCAGAGCGTCCAGTTCAGTCGGCCTGCAACATTTACAATGCAACAGTTAGCAAAGATAGCGTGTGATAACAGACTTATGCATTTGTATGCCTGTGTGAAACGTACTGCTTGTTAAAAAAGTAGGGCTGAGTTCCAAGTCGCTGTGACAAGGCCTGACAACACTGACTCACATCTTCATACACCTAAGAAGAGGAAAAACACATATTGCCTTTTGTAGTGAGTACTGGGTAAAGTTAAAGATACTTGTTTTTTAACTCCAACTGTAAGTTGGCAATTCGTACACCGATTTTGCTGAAATGCAGTTACCTTGTGGCGCCATCAAACATTACTCTGTTTGAGCATCACAACCAACCCGACACAGCAACATTGGCTCAACCAATGGCATGTGTTGGGACAGGAATCTGTTTGTCCAACTAATGACAGATTGGGGATGTGTTCAGTAAACTACTTGAAAGCAGTCATTACTTTTGCAATTCAATCTGCAAAATCTGAGGGATCAATCGGCTTTAAGAAAAAAACTAGAGCTGTCAGAATTAACGTGTTAAGGCATGCGATTAATTAAAAAGTTTAACGTGTTATTTTTTCTTAATCACGACTGACGCATTTACCGTTAATACAACATAAACACTGGTGTGAAGGGCAGAACCTTTGTAATGTGTCCGCCTGGAGTCATTACACTGAAGCACACGCCACAGCACCAGAGCCCTTCTACCAAGACGAACCTACAAGCTTAGCACATAGACTGTATATAAAGATGGACAACATGACAGCTCCCCAAAAGTGAAGCCAAAACATCTGGATCACCCCCTTGGTGGCTGGCTGCAGTATAGGTCATAAACCACGCCCCCTCCATGTTAGCGAATGGGACATGAGCCAAATTATAAAATCAAAGTACACCTCAAATAACTTCTTCCCAAATATGGTTTCTGTCATTTTAGGTAGTTCTTATCACGTTGATGTATATTCAAGTGTTCATTTTTCTTATAAGTTTGGCTTTAATTAGTTATTTGACGCTATATAAAAGGGGGTGTGACATCATGATTGACAGCTGTGATTGACAGCTTCTCTGAGCAAAGTAGTCGCGGAGGCACCTGCGGACTTCTTTCGGGAATGTCGGGAGGAGATGAAGCGTTAACTTTAACTTTTAACTTGCCATAACTGTGATTGTCTGTTTCAAACTGCAAAATGAGTTGCTCTGCAATAAACTGTACTAACCGACCTAAGGGATCTGAGGGATCATTGTAGTTATTTCGGTAAGTTAAATTTGTTCTTTGTAAGCTAATCAGTAAATTAATGTTATTAGCTAGCTAGCTCTGTGTAAAAAAGTAGGTGATCGGTAGCTAGCAGTTACTAATTATTTTTTATTTTAGAAAATAATATGGTAAAAATCTGAATTATACTCTGTCTAAAGATACCACGGCTCCACCCGATGATTACTATTGCAGACTCTGGCTCCAAATGACGTCATCAGCGCAAGATGGCAGCACCCGTTTCCGGGATATTTTGACTTCATTTTTGTACAGTGAGAGGAAGTGGAGACGCGTCATCCCTTTTTATATACAGTCTATGGCTTAGCATAAAACAGTATAATGTTGCGGTCCCACAGACATTCTATGGGCGGAACTGTCTTAACACACTAGTTGACTGTTACGCTCTCTCCTATGATAGAGCTGCGGAGGTTATCTCAGCAAATAAAAGAATCTCTGACAGCGCTTCCCTGTCAGTGATAGCATGATAGAGAAAGGACCTCTTAACACTATTTAATGTACAAAACAAGTACAGATGGGACTTGTGATAGAAATCAAGTATTTTTCAGCCTATGTAAGAAACGTTTTAATTACCACAGAAGCACACCAAATCTTAACTATCACCAAAACGCAGAATGAGGCCTTTTTGTTTGCAGTCGCTATTCATGGTGCGTTCACTGGTATTGCCACTTTGACGCAAATCATGAATGCAGCTTCACGATTGCTGTAGGAAAGCAGATAGCCACAGTCTACTGGCAGATTAATATTGTGGAGAATGACAGTTTAAGGCATTTAATGGCCATTGCAATGAATATGCAACCTATGTGGGGACTAGTTCTTTCAATTAGTCAAACTCCCACTTAGACTTTGGGAAACGTTTAATGTTACTTGAATTGGTGATATTTTAGTGCATTTTTATCTTTATACTGTGGAAGGCTTTGTTTGAAAAATGTTAATAAAGCATTACATTGTTATATATTGTTTTGTTTTCTTTCCTAAGATGGAAATAAATGATTTTTGACAAGAAAATATGTCTATATGGTGTCAAATTTCAGCACTTTTAAAATCTGTGATTAATCGCAAATTTTACGTGTAAAAATACCTGCTCCAGACTCTTTCCCGACCATCCAATGGCATTCATCTTCCTCCGGACCTCCCACTGCTTCTGATAGGCCAGTATGTGATTGAGGGGCCAGGAGTATGGATTACTGTATCGTGGCCTAGAAATCTGAACATACACACTATTGTTAGATGTGTACCATGACCCTGTATGCAGTCATAAATGTGAGATGATCTTGTCTTTGTGGATAAAATAATGTGTGTTCTAGAGGCAGACCGATATATCAGTTTTACCTATTAATTGGTGCCGATAGTTGCTTTTTGGAACAATTGGTTATCTGCAAAAATCTACGGCAATAGTTTAAAAAAAGAAATCTTATTATTCCTCCGTGACTGCCGCTGGAGGATTCTGCTGTTAGAACAACCTGGTTCTACAGTGTAACGGGCTTCTAGAGACAAAATAAAAACATTCACTGACTGACAATATTCAACCACATTTTTATCCTCACTTCAAAGAAAATTTGGTTATTTTGATTAGATAAACCAAGTGTTCTAAATTAAAGCGAGGGCATGAAAAGAAAAATGTGACTATATGGAATTGTGCCCTGTCAGCACATACACTGTGTGTCCAACATATATGCTGTATGTTCAGTATATACAAAATCTTGAATATATATATATAGCCTTTAAAAAGCTTAATTTGTTAAATACTTAAATAAAGAGCATTGTAACTGAGCCAAGTCTCCATCATTTCAAAATAAGAGTCCCAAAATAAAAACCATCAGCCGATTAATCAATTATCTGCCTTTTCCACCATCTTCCACTATCTTCCACTATCTTCCACTATCGGTCGACCTATAGTGTGTGCGCCCTTAAACATACCTCTGTAGCAGTATAGTCATCACACCACTGGATATACAACTAGAAAGAAGACAATTTTTTTTCATTGATCTGCACAACTTATATTACTTTTCAAATGTTTATGTAAAAGAAAAAAATATTAGGGCTGTCAATTGATTAAAGTATTTAATCACGATTATTCTCATAATTATTTTGGAGTTGCACGCATTTTTAACTTTTGAAAATAATATGTGCAAATGTTGGTTTCAGTAAAGACACTTGTATTAAAATAATGGAGTGACTATTTGCACTAGGTGTAAATAGCACCTGCCACACAGCGTGGCTATTTGCACTCTAACAGTATGATGAAAACAGAGAAATTAAGGATAAACTGCACCCCCAGGTATCGCTGTAATGGCGTAGTGCGTTAAGACGGTTTGGGCATTCTTTTTCCATGTGGACGATCCGGGTTCAATTCCCCTTTTGTGTCACTTTTCCCCATTCTGTTTTTTCTTTAATACTACTTATAATAATAATAAATAAAAATGAATATAAAGGTTGATAAAGTGATTTGGTCATGGTGAAAGGTTTGATCCAGGTATAATTAACCATGGTTTTACTACAGTAATATGGTAGTAACCATGTTTTTTGGCGGAAGCCTTAATTTTAATGCAGTGAACAATGGTGTTACGACAGTAATATGGTGTTAATATAGTAACCATGTTTAATGTTGTTGTTATTATGATTTAACTACAAAAATACCATGGTGATACTATGGTTACTGTAGTAAAACCATGTTTAATTTTTGTAAGGGAAGGTTAGGGTCAGGGGTTGGTGTAGTGTGTCTGTGGGACTCTAAATAAACACAATAAGCACGCTGCAGTGATGCCACTATACTGTATAGTAGTATTTAATTAGGGGTATAAATAGTATCTGCCACTAGTGCAAAGAAGATGCTTTTTAATCGCTATTTACACTTAGTGTTAAAAGCCTCAGCCTTAAAATAAATTTGCAATTAAAGTAAAGACTTAATAAATTGCATGCGTTAACTTTGACAGCCCTGAAAAGTATAATGTGAAAAAATGTAACTAGGAATTTAAAAATAAGAATCCACAAGCCAAGATACATGATATGAAGAAAAGTGAGTAATTATTACACAAATATTTTAATCCGATATTTGTATATGTTAGCTGATAAATATGTCACACACAAAGGAGTGCTAGTGTGTGCAGGCCTCTACCTCTGCAGTCAGCAGCATGTTATTGACCAACTCCATGTAAGCCTTCATCTCAGCCCTCTGAACATCATCTAACCCGTCACTCAGAGAATTACCCTATGGACAGTATAACATAGATTACAGTCAGATATTCTAGTATTCTTGTATTGTTTTTTTTAAAGTAATGGTCGGTGGTCACACCTTTGCCTTTGTGAACTGCACAATCGGCCCCAGTTCTGACACAACTTGATTACCAACATGGATGAAAGGAACCTTGCCTAATGAACAAAGAGAAAAATGGGAAGACATATGAACAAGCTCTTAGACCAAACCACACACTTATAGACACTAAGCTAATACATGGTGCAAGCTAAGACAATTACCTGAAAAATAAAGACTGCAAAGCAATACTGATTTGGTCTCTTACCTGATGGTGACATGTATTCAGCATTGGAACGGCATGACACCTGCACTGGCAGGCCGCACATCCTTAGGAATGTCTGTAAAACAAGATCGACTTTACTACACACAAACAATTCACACAGAGCTACAAAATGGGGTTTTAAAACGACTGTCTAGTGTGTAATATTACACTGTATTTGCAAGTGTGCTTGTGTGTCTGTTTTGTGTGATTTGTGTAAACTGTTTACCTGAACTGCCAGAGAGGATGCAGAATCGGACAGCAGGATTTGATCCTCTGCAAAACAACACAGGTAAGCGTAATAATATGAGTTCATTATCTTCTGTAAATGTGTGGTTTTAAAGATCTTATTCTAAATATCAATTACCTTTAAGAGGCTGGTACAGAGTGGCATTTTCAGGCCATGGCTCAGCAGCTGGAATAAAAGATAATCAAATGGAAGGCACAAACGTAATCAGAAATTCATATGTTGGCGCACCTTACACGGATAAACATCTAATGGCTCTATGTGTCTTTGACCCTGAACATACCAGCGCAAACAAAGACTGTAACAGCTGTTAGGACATTTTATATTATAAATAACCCAAGAGGTACAGACCCAAAATAACAAACTGATTTGCAACAAATATTAAATAACTATAATGACAATAGCATTGATAATGTATCCTAACCTGACCCTCTCTGAAACACCAGCTACTACACGTCTATGGACTTTATAGCGCATTACACTCGGTATAAACATTACCTGCAATCTGAGAGACGAAAGCCTCTGCAGCAAGAGACATGGCACCGGAGAAAAAAGTCGACCTTAACTGAAGCTCGAAATGGCTTTAATTTTCCAGAGAAGGGCAAAGCTACCTCCTGTCCCAGTGTAGTGACGTCACACAGAAGTTTTTTCAGCTTCCCAGCAGAGATTCCTTTATTTCATAAAAAATAACCACTGCGTTTGTACCATAGGCGAGAGCGTAACGGTCGACAAGTATTTTAGGACAGTAAGTCACCGTTTGCGGATACCATACAAATGAATGGGGAGAGCCGTAAACTGACACCTACCTGTCGCACAATTGTCCTCGTCTTCTCTTATAAAACGGCAATTTTATCGTAGTAAAATCCACACATAGTTCATCCCAAAGGGATTTTTTTAGTGTAAACATGTAGAAGATTGGTGGACAGGCGGTCAATTAATTAAGTGATGAACTGTTTCATTACAAAAGCAGTTTATTCAGCGCACTGAAGCATCTCCCCCATAGACATTCATAAAACAAAACAAAAACAAAAACGGCTTCTTGTCTTTTTGCCAGTGAACAGCCCATAGAATGTTTATGGGACTGCTGCGTTATGCATTTTGTGGATGCAAACGAATAGCTCTCTCTAGGTATTTTAGAGCTCTATGTTGTTAACCTTGTAGGCTCCATTGTAGAAGGGCTCTGCTTCCTAGCCTATCACGTACTCCAACTTCCGGTCGAGTAATATGAAAGCGGCCTTTTCACAGCACTGCGATTGACCAACATCATTCTATAAAATCTTAACTCATTGTTCACTTTTTGCTATGTATTTCGTTTTAAGCATGATAATAAAATCTGTTTATATGCGTTTAGGTATTTTTATTTAATTATATGATAATTCATTTTATAGCGGAGGAGCAGGTGTCTGCATGCGTTCATTATGCGCGCGGGCCAGCAGCGGGCACGCGCTTTCCACTGTGAGCCGCATCTCTATTGTTCTTTCGTCAAATTATGTTGCTTTATAAAGGCTTATTGTTATCACCCTTACGTACAGTTATGTGAACAAGGAAATTAGTATATAATGCAGGTTTAAGAGGTTTACGAGGACCTTTTTTTAGGTTATAAACTGGTAATTACAAGGGTATTATGCTATAAATGTGGTTTATGAGGACATTATATCCCCATCATTCAAATCGCTTAAAAAACATACTAAATGATGTTTTATTGAAAATGTAATTGTTTAGGTTTAGGGGTAGGTTTAGGGGTAGGGTTAGGGGATAGAATCTATAGTTCGTACAGTATAAAAATCATTATGTCTATGGAGAGTCCTCATAATGATAGCTGCACCAACAACGCGCGCGCGCGCGCGCGTGCGTGCGTGCGTGTGTGTGTGCGCGTGTGTGTGTGTGTGTGTGTGTGTGTTAACAATAGGCTATGTAACCACTTTTCATTATCACAGCAGGTGTGTTAAGACGTTTTTCATATTTTTAAATGGATACATTTAGTATTAGTTAATATTAGTAGAATAATAGACCTAATATTATTGACAATATTAAAAGGATACTGTATGATAATGACTTTACATATATTAAAATGTATCACTAATACATTTACACTATTATTACAGTATTGTATAAACATTAAAGAAAATAAAAGGACACATTTGCACTCTAGTTTTTATTTAAAGTTCATTACATTTCGTAACAAATATTTTCAAATCACTTTCAGCTCATCTCTAAAAAGAACAGCTGGTGCTGTACAATTTTCCCAGGTTCGATCTGCAGTCGTGATATCTTCTCTGCAAAGGACGAAAGCTAGGAAGGCAGCTCAAGAATTTTTTTTACTACAGTAACCTACACACACACACACACACACACACTCACACACACATACATATACACATGTTGGTTTAGCTATCCTTATGAGGACTCTCCATAGACAAAATGATTTTTATACTGTATGAGCTATAGATTATATCCCCTAACCCTAACCCTAAACCTAACCCTCACAAAAAACTTTCTACATTTTTACATAAAATAAATAAATAAATAAATAAATAAAAACATCGTTTAGTATGTTTTTTAAGTGATTTAAATTATGGGGACACTAGAAATGTCCTCATAAACCACATTTATAGCATCAAATTACCAGTTTGTAACCTAAAAAAATGTCCTCGTAAACCACTCAAACCCGCCCACACACACACACACACACACACACACACACACACACACACACTAAAGACGTATTGTAATAATACTAAAGTAATATTATAATTATTTGGGATATTATTGGATGTTACACAAAATCAAGGCTGAAATGTAGTTATCTTTTAGAAGTCTTTGGATGGTTGAACGGCAAAATCTCTCTATTAAAACTTGTAGAAAAAATGTCTGTTTAGTTGCTGATTAAAATAAATGACAAATCATTTTTAAAAGGTTATGTATTTATTCAATTTCTGCAATGTGATTTTAGCTTGGAAGCAGAAGATTTTGCATCGTCCATATACTCCCCTAAAACCGAATCTGTGAATGCGGTGTGTTAACACACATTCGGTTCTACAGGGTATATATAGACGACGGGACAAAGCTTCAGCTTGAATATTTTCTCTGAAATGTAATAAACATTAATAGCACGCCATTTTCACAGTCCAGAAAAATATAAGGCGTTGCCTTATGCAGTTGTGTAGTGCTCATATAAATAGAAAATCGAATAAACCCTTTTAAAAACATATCAATTATGTTTAGTAAAACAATTTTTAGTTAAGGTAAAACTTACAATGAATTATTTATCTGACAAAGAATTTTATGAATCGTTTCGAACACATTCAAACACATATAAAATGACCCACAAACCTCTTAATTAATGAAAATTTTAGGCACTGAATTAATTTTTTTTGTTTGTTTTTTTTGTTGCTAATTTCAAATTTATATTCTCTAGGCTATTTGAAATATCTATTCGCTAAATACATTTTATTTTTGAAAAATTTCTATTTGAAATATTTTTAAATCTCAAGTGCAAAAGCTCATATAGCCTAAATATTAGCTATGAAAACATAATTTTTTTATTTTATTTGAGAGACCTGCTACCTTAGAAGACAATCGAATTCCTCGCTCGCTTTGCCCCCCCCCCCCCTCTCTCTCTCTCTCTCTCTCTCTCTCTCTCTCTCTCTCTCTTTCTCTCTCTCTCTCTCTTTCTCTCTCTCCTCGCCGCAATGCAGTAAGGTAGTAAATTAAGGGAACCCTCTCGCTTTTAAATGTTAATGATTCGTTGACAAAGCATCCAAAATAATAAAGTCAGGATTATGCTACACATAGTATAAAAATGCACAACACACTTTGACTTTTCTGACTTCAAATAAAGCTTAGTTTGAGTGTCTTAAAAATACATTTTAGATTTCTCTCACTTAACATTTTCGACTGTCACTTACATTCAAAAAATAAAGATACGCATGACCACAGAATATCAGACCTTTTGTTTCACTTTAAAATTCACACTTGTTCATAAAGAGACTGCTTCATCAACAAAATCCAATTTCTTTTTAAATTTTTTTTTTTTTTAATGCATTAATCTTATTTTGCGGTTGCACTTACCACTTGTTGCAAAGAACGAGCAATTAAAAAACAAAACAAAAAACAATATACTAAATAATTAAACATTTTTTTAGAAATCAGTAAAATTGCAGAAGTGTTAATACACAGATAATGTAGACAGACGATCCTCGTACTGAGCTTTTCTATGCAACAGAGCGCGTGGGAAGGAAAGAAAGGGGCAATATTACCGCGAGCCCGTAGCTCGTCTCATCTGTGGTACCCAATGACGGACGCGCGAGGCTCGTAAAAACCGTTTTACAACCTGAGCTGTAAATCACCTTTTGAGATGGGAAGAGCTTAGAAACCGCAGATTGTCTACCCCTCAGTGGCGTTGCCAGCTAACCACAGTCTTAATAAAAAAAACGAACAAATGAAATAGAAATAATTCGAGGAAAAAGGAACACCAAAATAACTGCATAATCACAGTTTATTAACGCCTTTCTGAAATGACTTCGAATCTGTTTTCTTCGGTTCAGTGAGAAAAAATAAAAAATAAAAATAAAAACCCAAGAGCCATTACAATAGACATCTGGCACATAGTATTTTAGTCAACAGTCTGAAATTAATTTATTTCTAAACGACTCGAGATCACAACAGGCCAAAGAACACGACGTGAGCTGTCAGATCTTGTTAGTTCAAAATTGTATCTTGCTTATGAATGCTTATATACCTCAAATATTTGCACGCTTTAGATTTGTTTAAAAAAAAAATCCATATAAGCCGTTTTTATTCAACTGACTTTTACTTCTCACTTTCACAGCTAAAAAACTAAATTATGCACCTTCTAGTGTTTTTAGATGTATATTTCTTAACGCAACAGTTCCTTGGTTTCATCTTTCTTTCCATTGTTTGATAAAAAAATTTAACATGACCTGTGGAAATGTAATAATTGTCGTACAAATATAGCCTACATTGATTATTGTTGTTGTTGTTGTTGTTGTTGTTGTTATTTTTAACTAGGTGTTTCAAACCAGCAACGACTAAAAAACACTGGGAATATGTGCACTGATGCTTATAGTTGAGGAAATGTAGCCCTTTTGTGACAACTAGCCCCGGTCTGCTTTCTAAGTACTTTCTTGAGTACTCTATTATACTAATTTTCAGTCCAAAATATATATATAAAATATGCCTTTATTAATCTAATTATAGTTCAGTTACAGTCAAATTTATTCGCAATCCAGGATGCAGTTTTTATGCAAGATGCAATTAAATTATATTAAATACTTCGATGTCGGGCTTTTAAAGGGATAGTTCACCCAAAAATGAAAACTCACTTATTCACCCTCATGCCATCCTAGGTGTGTATGACTTTTTTCTTCTGCTGCTGAACACAAACAAAGATTTTTACAAAAATATTTCAGCTTTGTAGGTCCATACAATGCAAGTGAATGGTGACCAGACCTTTCAAGCTCCAAAAATCACATCAAGGCATCATAAAACTAATCCACATGACTCCAGTGGTTAAATATATGTCTTCAGAAGCGATATGATAGGTGTTGGTGAGAAACAGATACATTTTAAGTCCTTTTTTTTACTGTAAATCTCCACTTTCACTTTCACACTCTTTCACATTCTGAAGATTTATAGTAAAAAAGGATATAATATTGATCCTTTTTTCACCCAAAATGACCGCATCGCTTCAGAAAACTATATTAAACCACTGGAGTCACATGGATTAGGCTACTTTTGTGCTGCATTTGTGGGATTTTTGGAGCTTAAAAGGTCTGGCCACCATTAACTTGCCTTAAAAGGACCCACAGAGCGGAGGTATTCTTCTAAAAATCTTAATTTGTGTTCAGCAGAAGAAAGAAAGTCATACACATCTGGAAAGACATGAAAGTGAGTAAATGATTAGAGAATTGTCATTTTTGGGTGAACTATCCCTGCAGGGCTTTTATTTTGAAGGATCGAATTGACTTCCGAAAACCTCTGATTACGTCAGCGTCGCACGCTCGACGTCGCACAGCCTCTGACCCATAGCTGTAGACAGGCAAGGTAAGGAGTGAGCTCTTGCAAATAATCTTTACCGTATAATGTGTCCCAGTGCATATTAATAAATGCACGTGTGTTTAAATCACACATTTGACTGTACTGCAAGTGTTTTTGATTCAGGGCAGTTTTAGGAATGTGGAGAATGCAAGGCAGATGTTGTTATGTTATTCTCGTGGTAACCTCTGTAGTAATGAGAGCTGCAAAGTTTTCTTGTTTCTCAGCAGAATTTTCGTAGTCACTTGTGTGTTTTCTCACTTGTAGTGTTCATGTGGATATGAATGTGCAAGTGAAGTTGCATCAAAGGGTGTGGATAGTTCTTGCAATTATGAGAGTAATTAGATGGGTTTGGTTTTTCAGGTGTGGCTTTGCAGTACTGACAATGGGAGCCATAATTTCGCGGTGGAAGGTGAGCATTGCTTGTATTTTCACTGTGTTTGTCCATGCAGTTTTTGCACTTTCTATAAATAATAATGTAATATTAATGCCCCAACAGTCAAAGCCTTCCACTGTGGACCTCCTAGAGTCACTGGATAAGGTGAGTTTATGTTCTGCCCTTTCAAACCCACAGACTCTTGTTCAGACACTGTGACCTTATCACACATCAAAGAGCTGTGTATTTTAATCTGAACCCCTGTCCTGGCTGTATTTCCCCCTCCTCTCTGAGATTCTCCTTGCTTTACTCATTCCTGGCTCTCTTCCCGAAGCCTCTGCCTGTCTGGAGACTGTATTGACAGCACCATCTGTTCACTGTGTTGCTGCGGTTGACCTTAACTGTCCAGTAGTGGTCACCGCTTCGGTTAAGAGAGAGCTGAAGGAATACACTGTGCCATCTCAGAGGGCTTTATATTTAATTTCACTCAGCACTTTCAACTGTAACCAAGAGAGCCAGTGTGCAGCATTCAGTATTCACATTTTTTGCATTAGCATGGTCAAAGTCTTACAGATTTATGTTATGTGTAGGTCTTTTAACGTAATGCTGTAACAACGTGATAAAATCTGTTGTTTGTGCCACCATTTAAGAAAACATTTCAATTCAGTGTTTACATAATTTTTAAAGGGGTTGTCCAACCAAAAATGAAAATTCTCTCATCATTTACTCACCCTCATGCCATCCCAGATGTGTGACTTTTTTCTTCTTCTAAACACAAACAAAGATTTTTGGAAGAATATCTCAGCTCTGTAGGTCCTCACAGTGCAAGTGAATGCTGGCCAGAAATTTGAAGCTCCAAAAAGCACATAAAGGGAGCATAAAAGTAACCCATAAAACTCCAGTGGCTTAATCCATGTCTTCTGAAGTGATCCAATGGGTTTTGGGGGAGAACAGACCAAAATATAACTCCTTTTTAACAATAAATCTTCCACATCAGCAGTCTCTGTGGCAATCATAATTTCAAGATCGATTACACTTCTACCTCCATCTAGCGCTCTGCGCAAGCATCAAGCATTAGGAAGTGTAATTAAGCTTGAAATCATGATCGTGCCTAGAGACTGCAATGGCAAGATGTACAGCAAAAAAGGAGTTATATTTTGGTCTGTTCTCACCTGTTGATTATATCACTTAAGAAGATTTAGATTAAACCACTGGCATAATATGGATTATTGTTATGCTGTGTTTGTGTTTTTTGGAGCTTAAAAGATTTGGTCTGTTCTTTCCTAAAACCAACGTGATTGCTTCGGAAGACATGGAATAAAACAGCGGAGTTATGTGGATTACTTTTGAAGCTCATAAAAAGCACATAAAGGCAGCATATAGTTTTGGTCATCATTCACTTGTATTGTATGGACCTACAGAGCTGAGATATTCTAACAAAAATCTTTGTTTGTGCTCTGCAGAAGAAAGAAAGTCATACACATCTGGGATGGCATGAGAGAATTTTCATTTTTGGGTGAACTATTCCTTTAAGGCTTTTATCTCTTTAAAAATTATTTAACAAATATTTGTTAAATATTGCACTTTGACATGAATCTATAGGATATAAAGGATCTTGAGGAATTTCGAGCAAAGAACCAGCGTCTGCTGAAGTTGTGGGTGGGCCGGCTTCTCTTCTACTCATCTGCTCTGTACCTGATCACCTGTCTGTGTGTGTATTACCTTTACTTCCCTGAGCAGTGGGGCGCACGACTCATCACTGCCCTGCCTTTACTGGCCTTTCCTGCACTGTGAGTTTTAAATATTATTGCATGCAAAAATTGTTGACATTAATATTGTGTTAATATGTAGTTATTACATCTGTATTGCATAGTTCTTATATAGTGCATGGTTTATGACGCATATACACTACCAGTCAAAGTTTGGACACACCTACTCATTCTTTATTATAGCTATTTTCCTTCTTTTAGGGTAAATGTAAGTAAAGTCATCAAAACTGAAATACCACAAACGGAAGTATGGCAATTATGCAGTGATCAAAAATATTAAGAAAGTCTTAATTTTTAGCTTTTTCAAAATAGCCACGTAACGCAGGCAGAATTTGTATTTGTCTTTAGAACTAATTTATATAATTTAAAGCTGAAGTATGTCATTTCTGCGACACTAGAGCCACCAAACGGAATTGAAAAAATAAGCAATGTTTGCAAAACAATCTATTAACGGCTTAATAATAGTTGTCTCATCATATTAAGCTGGGATAGGAGAAATAACACTGAAAAAGTTACATACTTCAGCTTTAAGCATAAGCCTTTAGATCAAAAGGTTTTTAACTGCAGTCATAAAAGCATAAATGTAGTTAAGCTTGTCCAAACATTTAACTGGTAGTTTATGTTTATTTGTTGTGAATTTCATCATACCTCTTTAAAAATAAAATACTTAAATGGATAGTTCACCCAAAAATGAAAATTCTCTCATCATTTACTCATGTGCCATCTCAGAGGGCTTTATATTTAATTTCACTCAGCACTTTCAACTGTAACCAAGAGAGCCAGTGTGCAGCATTCAGCATTCACATTTTTTGCATTAGCATGGTCAAAGTCTTACAGATTTATGTTATGTGTAAGTCTTTTAACGTAATGCTGTAACAACGTGATAAAATCTGTTGTTTGTGCCACCATTTAAGAAAACATTTCAATTCAGTGTTTACATAATTTTTAAAGGGATAGTCCAACCAAAAATGAAAATTCTCTCATCATTTACTCACCCTCATGCCATCCCAGATGTGTATGACTTTCTTTCTTCTGCTGAACACAAACAAAGATTTTTAGAAGTATATCTCAGCTCTGTAGGTCCATACAATGCAAGTGAATGGTCTCCAGAATTCCAAAAACTCCAAAAAGGAGATAAAGTCAGCATAAAAGTAATCCATAAGACTCAATATCTTGAGAAGCGATCCAGTTGGTTTTGGGTGAGAACAGACCAACAGACCATCAAACTGTTCATCTTGTCATTGCATTACCTTGGCACGATCATGATTTCAAGCTCGAATACACTTCCTGTAGTGCTTGAAGACTGCACGGAACGCTAGATAGCGCTATAGGAAGTGTAATCCAGCATGAAATCATGATCATCAAGGAGACTGCTGTCAAGATGTACAGTGAAAAAGGAGTTAAATTTTGGTCTGTTCTTATCCAAAACTGACTAGATTGCTTCAGAAGACATGGATTAAACCACTGTAGTCATATGGATTACTTTTTTGCTGACTTTATCTCCTTTTTGGAGTTCACTTGCATTGTATGGACCTACAGAGCTGAGATGCTCTTCTAAATATCTTAGTTTGTGTTCTGCAAAAGTTACATTATTACATATTCAGCTATTTGCTGTAGTTTCATTGTATTGTTTGTTTAAATTAAGAGTGGTCTCTCGTTTCTCTTTCTCTCCATAGAGTGTTGTTAGTACGAAAGCTGCTCATCTTCCTCTTCTCCAAACGCACAGAGAGAAACAGTAAGCTCTTTGGGTGGTATGATTTTATTCATTGTGAAATTCACTTTGGTTTGTGCTCATAAGTTTGTCATGAATTAAGGTCAGTACATGATTTCATTGGGTCTGTACTTTGACTGATAGATTGTTTATTGACCAAATGATGGGTTGATTGATTTAGCGGATTTGTTGATGTTCGCAGCATGTTTTTCCTCTTTTTCAGATGAAAAATTAGAGGATTTAAAAACACAGAAACGAAAAGTAGTAAGTGTGATTTCAGACACATTCAAACGAAAACTCTTAAGCTGTTTGTTCAAAATATAAAAACAAATTACATTGTTCGTAATATTTGACTGTACGTCATTCCATAAAACAAATAAAATGTGTTTTTGTTAGCTTGATGAGGTGATGGAAACGGAGACCTATAAAAATGCAAAAATTATATTGGAGAGATTCGATCCAGAGTCTAAGAAAAAAGTGGTAAGTACAGTCATATGTAATATTAAAGCTTGAATACTATATGGTTTTAGACACATGTAATGATTTATTTTTTCAACTTGTGTGTTTTGGGTGAGCTATGGTAGATGAATGCTTGGCTTGTTTTAACAGGAAGCAGAAGCCACTCCGGTCAGACCGCTCATGACCCCCAGACCAGGACAAGGTTTGTCTCTGTTTTTGTGTTTTTAAATATGATTATGTGTTTATGTGCGTTCTTTATGCATAATGTGTGTTACACTCTCATTATGTCCAGATCTACGACAGCGCCACGTTGCCATGTCTACTCCTGGAACAGTGCCCAATACCATGTCTCCAGGAGCCACACCCCTTCGTGCAGCCCCAGGAGGGCCTCCAGATAAAGGGGCAGCTGGGTCTGCAGGCAGCCCTGCAGGAGCAAGCGCTGCTGAGACACCACAACACATGATGAGACGAAGCATGAATCCGTATTCACCAGGACCAGGAACAGGTTCAGCATACAAACACACACACACACACACACACACACACACACACACACACAAACAAACAAACACTTGTGAACATTCTAAATGAGTATTTTAAAAAGGGTAGTTTTGACTCTAAATTCTTATTGGATGACATTCAAAACCATTATGAAATAGCACACATAAGACTGCACTAAAGTTGTTTAAAGAGTTAGTTCACCCAAAAATGAAAATTCTCTCATCATTTACTCACCCTTATGCCATCCCAGATGTCTATGAATTTCTCTCTTCAGCGGAACACAAACAAAGATATTTAGAAGAATATCTCAGCTCTGTAGGTCCTCACAATGCAAGTGAATGGTGGCTTAGAACTTTGTGGCTCCAAAAATCACAACGTAAACATAAAAGTAATCCATATGACTCCAGTGGTTAAATCCATGTCTTCAGAAGTGATATGATAGGTGTGGGTGAGAAACAAATCAATATTTAAGTCCTTTTCTGTTATAAATTTCCATTTCACTTTTACATCTGAAAGTCACATGTGGTGCCTGTTTAGTTTCACTTTTTAGTTTTCACGAAATTTTTAAAAGTGCTATTCTAATATTTTATTTGTAATTCTAATGTATGTTCAGTGTAACAAAAGTGACTTCTGTAAATTATTTTGTCAATATGCAACCCATTTTCTATTCTTAATAGGTAATTAAATATATTTAAAAAAAAATGATAAAAGCAATTAGCCCCTTGAGGCCATGCGTTGGCACAGTGAGGCCACAATGATTTTACCATGATTAAGAGGGTTTAAGGCACACTGTTTTACTTTAATAAGCTTTCACATATAGAGAAGGTGTGCTGAAAGGGTTTTGTCTTAAGTGTGGATGAATGCAGATAAGCCAGTATTAAACTGCTCACTAACAACTTACTCAGTGACTAGTGCATTCCTCAGCGGATGTACAATGCACACACATATTAAAAACAGTGTTTTCTGGGGTACAAATACAAACTTCTTTGCATTGTTTAAAGTCATTTTCTTTATTTTGACATCAGGTATGCGTCCCCCTGGTCCACCTCTCACTCGGCCCATCCTCCCACGAGAACGCAGCGCTGTGGACCGAGTCATTGAGTATTTGGTGGGAGATGGACCTCAGAACAGGTATTACACTGCTATTACATTATACCACTGTTACAACAGTGTCTTTAAATGTGACGTGTGTAATTTCTGCACTACTAGCATCACCAAATGGAATTGCAAAAGTAACAGCTGTTTTCAAACAGGTTTCTAGAACAATTTTCCCATCTTCCATCAGTTGGCTGATAGTCCTGCCCTAAACTCACACCATTAGATGAGACAATGTTGCTGTGTCGGGCTGGTCAGGATGCTCAAACAGAGCAATGTTTTAAAATTATCAGTGCTTATATTTTTTGGATGAATCAACCTACGAATTTCAGGGAATCATCCTACAGATAGCTTACTTTTAATTGACTCTGCATATAAATCTGGGATTAGAGAAAGTAATGTAATGAGGGCTGTCGATTTAACGTGTTAATTCAGTGCGATTAATTATATAAAAAAATAACGCATTAAAAAATCTTAAGCAATTAATCATATACCTGGAACTTAATAAGGAATATTCCTACCATTGGAGCAATTCAAGCTTGAAGTACCACCTGTTTTCAGCAGGGGGCAGTAAGCAAAACTCCAGCTGTTTAGGCAAACAGCACAAGATGAGAACGCTTTCTTGCGTTCAAACACAGCTGACGAGTGCGCAATTCCGAATGCAAGGATCTCGAGATGTCTTTTTATTAAGTTTGTAACTACATTTAGCTTGACACAGCAACCTAAAAATTGCTGTGTTTATGACGCGACAAAACCAAAGTGAGGTCTGCTCTCCAAATGCGCGCTTCTGACATCTCTACTAGGGCTGTCAACAGGGCTGAGAGACTAAATTAGAATTTTTCAATGAAATATTACAAAAATTTGAATTATTATATTTTAAAGACTTCATTCAGGTGGGAGGAACAATCTACAGGTCATCTGATTTTTAAATCGTCATTGTGTCCTACGTCCACAAGAGGGCGCAACAAATCAATATAAACCAATTAGCACCGTATAGTAGCGATTGACCATTGCGTTGTGTCTCGCTGTTTTTCAGCATCTCGTGCAGTACAATGCATTTTTTTAGACCCCGTGCCTAAAGTAAATTCAACCTTTAAAACACATCTCGAGACAGCCACGTTCTATTTTATTTGTTGCACTGCATCTGTTTTAGACTAAGAATGTAAGTCAGCATCAGTGCTTGGCACACATCCAAAATTTGAACGCTCATTTTAGCATTCGAATGTGCATTTTTATCCTAAATTTAACTAGTATTTGAATTTGACAACCTTAATGTGTACATTGACGCATCCTTCAAAAAGCTCTTATATCTGCCTCGGGATAGATTGACAAATTCAAATTCAAAATGGATTGCTGTGGATTGTAAACCAATGATAGGCTTATGTCCAATAATATGAAAATAAACAATACTGTATACAGTATATTGCCTTGTAAAGCCACTTTTTGTATTGTCTTAGTGCATTACTCATCTGCCAAAATAATGTATGTATTTTAATTATCTGAATTATTATATTTATAATAATCATTATAGTTACATTTATTTTAGTATAATTATTTAATCATTATATATTGAATTATTGTTATTTGAGGGCCATTCTCAGCAAATATTTAAACATGCGATTAATTCATTGGCATATCATTTAATTGATTTGATCGAAGAATAATTTAAGCGATTGAGAGCCTTTAATTGTAATAGCGAAAGAATTACATCATCTTTAACATAAGTTGTACTCAGAGAAACAGTTTGAATAGTGATATCAGCCTGAATTATATAAGTACTTGTGAAAATGGTTTTGTTGTGTCCCTCTCTTATACTTTCAGATATGCATTGATTTGCCAGCAGTGTTTTTCCCACAATGGTATGGCTTTGAAGGAAGAATTTGAGTATATAGGTAATTGCTTGTCACAACACATTACGGAAGTTTCTTTGCTCGAGGATAGTCAAAACGGGAGTGTGATATTTCCTTACATGAAGATACACTTCTTTTGAGTGTGATGTTTTATATTTCAGCGTTCCGTTGTGCCTACTGTTACTTTATGAACCCGGCGAGAAAGACTCGCCCCCAGGCACCCAGACTTCCAGAATTCAGTTTTGAGCGCAGACTTCGTTCCGAATCTCCTGAAGCACAATCCTCTCCTGCCACAGGGACACCAGAGGACAGTGATGCTCCTGAAGGTATTTCATACCACTGACAGCCTGTGACATCATAATCAAGACCTTATAAAATCATTGTCATTGGCATCTGTTAATCAGCCTTAAAATACTAGCAAGATGAGAGCAAACAACCCTGCAAGTCAAGACAAGCAGGCAAAGTCAAAACCTAGTGAGCTTCATATGGGGGCAGCATTTTATGGCATCATTGGAATGCCCTTGACAAGAAGGTTGTTCCAAAAGGCAGGCAGCTTATTTATGCTGCGTCCTAAGATGCCTCGTTTCTGCCAAATTCTAAGGCAGCATCGTATGCATACTTCAAGTAAAAGGCAATCCCAGAATGCATTTGCACCAAGCTCAGTGAAAAAATAAATGTGAGATGGTGGACAAGGGAGGAGAAAAAAAAAGCTAATTTCAATTAATACTTTGAATTATCACTAAAAAGGTAGTTCAGTGTAATTAAATAAATGTATTTTAACCAACATTTGTGTGTGCTTTTATTTTATACTCATTAAAGTATTGCATCATTAGAGCGTCACTATGTCTATTGAACACAATTGTGAATTGTGTCTCCCACACTATTTTTGCTGCCTTTGTAGAGCATTCTAAATCAGTCGTTTAGGAAGCTGCCTTTGAAGGTAGGCCTACGTAGGCAGCGAGGCAGCTTACTAGGTTTTGGAACAGAGCTATACAGTCACGTAAAAGCTTACAAAGTGGTTTTTTTTCTTTCTTTTTTCATATTGCTTAACCTACAGTATGTGTGGTAGATTGTGTTTGTGTATAAATGTGATATTTATGTTAGAATGTATTTTATTTTTATTTTTATTATCTTTTTTTATTTATAGTATCTTCCCGCTCCATTTGTGTTTCACACTCTGGCACCCCCTGGAGTAAAGTTCATAGTTTCAGCAGAATTCATTCAGGTCCCACAAACTACTTCCATGCACACACATTTTACTCATGCGCACACACACTGCATGATGCTTTGGTGCCAAACTATTCTGCACTTTTTTTTTAAAAATTGCCTTAGGTAACAATCATAAACGCAATCATTGCCCATTCACAGAGCACTCTCATACATGACAATAACTATCACTATTACAGGGCAGGAAGGTGTTTCGTGTGTGTTTGTTTGTAAACATCAGTAAATCTTATTATTGGTACCAAAAAAGTCTTCTAAAATGTGATTTGAACTGTTATGTCTCTTATGTTTTGTATCTGTCTTAAAGGAAATATCCTGAATTTTGACATTCAGCTTATTTTTCTCTGTATAAACATAGAAGTAGTAATCAAAAAGTTTTTTTTTTGTGAAATGTGGTGCAACACAATTATATGAAGGCAGAAATATGAAGCTTTTAATTTTATTAAAGCACTTGCATTAATTCTTCTGTATTATTTGAGCTGTAAAATTGTTTAAATGATCATTTTTGCAGTCGTTTTAGGGTTTGTTGACATTGCATCTTCGTGGAAAGGAAGTTGTAAAATTAGCTATATCTTTACACAGAAAAGGTTGGTAAGCGATTTTATCACATTAAATTCATGTTAACATGCATATTGTTTACGGCTTGTGGCTATACTTTTGAAACAGAGTATTTTAATGTTTATGGACTGGTCCCCATTCACTTCTATTGTAAGTGCCTCACTGGAACACAGATTTTTGCTTTTTTTTTAAGAAAAGGAGGGGCAGGTCAAAATAAATGTTTGTGGTAATCAACATTATGCCACAAATGCTGTCGATTGAGCTTAACTTGTATTGAACCCGGAATATTCCTTTAATTCTAACATAACATGTTGTCAACAATGGTCAGATGCTTGGTTAGAAACTCTCCTGAATGTCTAAAATCCTGAATAATACTTCTTAATCTGCTGATCAGATTTGATTTTCAGTTCTCCATTTTAGGCAGTTTATATTTATGATTCATGATTGACTTGTTTACAGTTTTGATAATGCATTTTGTGCTTGTTTTAAACATGTTTTATACTGACTGAATAATACAGCAGACTTCTTAATTTCCAATGTATTAACAGGCCTAATACACTCTCTCTCTCTCTCTCTCTCACACACACACACACACACACTCATAAACATTGCCATTGTTTTAATAGCATGACT
This sequence comes from Myxocyprinus asiaticus, assembly GCF_019703515.2. Lineage (NCBI taxonomy): Eukaryota > Metazoa > Chordata > Actinopteri > Cypriniformes > Catostomidae > Myxocyprinus > Myxocyprinus asiaticus. The sequence continues at coordinate 43,197,777 of NC_059352.1, read as the reverse complement.
GAGATCATTATCAACCTAGCTGGAAAGACCAGCATTGCCTGTCATGAGGATATGTTGTGTTTTCAAAGCTAGTTCCCATCATGTGTTGCTGGTGTGCTGGTGTCCCCACCAGGCTTCTTAACTAGCAAGACTTCAAACCAGCTTCACCAGCAAGACCAGCACCAAACCAGCAATAGCCAGTCTTGTCCAGCATGGAAATTAATGCTGGTCTTTTCAGCAAGGAAAGGCCTGTGTGCATGCAAAATTGAAGAGTGCTAATGCAATTAATGTTCCCATTGCCAATTATTATATTCTTTTTTTTTTTTTGCAGATGATATGGAAAGGACCACATCTGCTGAAGCTCAAGACCATACCACTGAAGATCCCCCTGTCGTACATGACTCAGAGTCAGGGGTGTCACTCCCTCGGCGTAGCCCCTCCCCCTCAGAAGATGCCCAGCTAGAACAGGAAGAGGCTGGAGCTCAGGAGGGACCGCAGACAGAGTCGTCGTCTAACTGAATTCTGTCTAAAACATGTTTAAGATCAATGTTTGTTCATTAGAGCTTTTGGTTTTTCAGTTTATGACTCCATGTTCTCACTCTAGAGCATGTGCATTTAGATCTTAGTAATTCTGCTGGCTGCTTTGTGTTTTTACTGCTAATTTATTTATATATATATATTGAAAGTGGATCACATTGTTTACTATAGTGGGCTAAATGTTAAATCCCATTACACTTTGTAATACTAATTGTATGGTGCGGCCCATATTGACAACATAACCCAATTAGATATCTGTGCGTCGTTTGTTTATGAAGGCGATATCACAACACATTGTTGCTGTGATGTGAGAATGTTGAAAGCTAGTATAATTTTACAGTGTTAACTTTAAATATTACATAGTCATTTGGGACAAAATTAGATAACTTTGAAGTTTAGTTAACTTTATGTTTACAGATTCACTCAAGACTTTGAAAGTACAAGCAGAAAATTACTTTTTGCTGAACAAAAATACACTCTTAGCTAAAAGTGCTGTCCTTTTAAATGTGTTTTCTTATTTTCTTTGTCAAATGCACTGTTTTGATTCATAGACATTTATTGGTTTTGTTTTGAATTGTTTTAATTGCTTGTGTGTTTTCTGGCCAACAGTTTTCTTTTTTTTTTTTTTCTTTTTTTCTTTTTTTTACTTTTATGTGTTTGTCGACTGTCTTGTGTCTTTCTGGTTAGGAACATAGCTGGAACTTACTGCACAGTTTTGTGGTCCTGATATTCTTCAGCTGTTTACAAGATAACTAAATATGACTAAGTAATTTGTTGTTTCTCATCCTTAGGATGTTTTCTGCACTACTAGAAGTTTACGCTTGACAAGTCAGTCAGTGCCAGAAGTAAACACTGGCATTTATTCATGAACAAAAGGTTTGAGGATAATGATAGTTTTAGAGTTCATCAAGTATTGTTCCTTTGTATTCTCACAAGTTTTTATTTCATTTTCTTGTTGTTCATAAATAGATTGTTGCAACAGTGACATACAGTTCTTGCCTTGAAATTAAAATTATTGTATTAACTTGACATGTTGTGCACATGTCAGCTGCATTCACAGACTTGAGTGTTTGCATGTTAAATCCAATAAATCCAATGTGCTAAGCATTATGATGTAGTGTTTTTTTCCCCCCTCTAGTATACAAACTTCAGTGAACCTAATTAATGGTTTAAGAATAAAAAGCATTCATATTGTGGTCTTCAGTCTGGTTTACATTAATATGGTAATAGGCCAAGTGCATACTAATGAAAAATACAAAAAAGGAAATATTTCATTTTTAGTACATAAAAGACAAATAACTATGCATTATACCTGAAAATTAATTTCTGTTGACACATACCTTAAAGTCATTTCCACCTTTATTGTTCAGAGGGAAACGTACAGTTATTGAACACATATTGCTATTGGGGCATGTTGTCACACTAAATGTGGTAAGTTGACACAATGGAACCTGTCATTATCAAAGGCTTTTCAGGGGAGAATTTAAATAGCAGAACATTTAACAAAACATGAATCAGTAGAAATGCAACACAAAAACAATCAAACCATTTGTTCTGGCCAACAAATATGGTAATTATTAATTTATATCAATGTATACAATTTTAAACACAAAACACATTTTTTTTTTCTTTTTTTTTTTCTTTTTTTTCTTGCTCCTACCAGACATAAAAATATCCTTTTCTTGATAACACAATTCAACCTTTTGGTTAAAGGAATATTCTGGGTTCAATACAAGTTAAGCTCAATCGACCGCATTTGTGGCTTAAAGTTGATTACCACACAAATAAATTTCAACTCGTCCCTCCTTTTCTTTAAAAAAAAAAAAAAAAAAAGTTAAAACCGAGGTTACAGTGAGGCACTTACAGTGGAAGTGAATGGGGCCAATTTGTGGAGGGTTTAAAATAAGAATTGTGAAGCTTTTAATTTGATATGAAATATTACATTAATTCTTCTGTTAAAAATCATATTATTTGAGCTGTAAAGTTTTTATAGTCATTTTAGGGTTTGTTGACTACATCGTCATTGTAACAAAGTTGTAAAATTGGGTACAACTTTACACAGAAAAGGTTAGTAAGCGAGTTTATCACAATAATTGTATAGGCTATTAATTCTTCTGTTAAAGCTCTTATAGAGAAAAATATAATGTGAGTTGTAAAGTTGTTTAAATAGTTGTTTTACAGGGGTTTTTTGGGGGGGGGGGGGTTGGCATTACATTATCATGACAACGAACAAAGTTGTAAAACTGGATATAACTTTACTCAGAAAAGGTTAGTAAGCCATTTTATCTCACTAAAATCATATTAACATGCATATTGTTTAGTCTTCTGGCTATACTTTTGAAACAGTGAGTATTTTAATGTTTGCAGAATGGCTCCCATTGACTTCCATTGCAAGTGCATTAACTTTCACACCAATGACCAGACACTGAATCAGTGTTGTATTATGTGCTTCAACATTCAGTTTATTTGATCTACACCTAAAGATTTTGTTCTTTACTTTTCTTTGCTGTATGTCTTGGTTTAAATAAAGCTCTATAAATGACCTTCAAACGCGTCAGAAGAGCATCCGGGCGCTTCATTAAATAGAGGGTCTGACATGCGCAGTAGCTCCTCAGCGGTTCGACCTCTGTAGCCGGTAAGTGAAGGAGAGCTAAACTGTAACCGGTGAAGCTAAATTATCACAATCTTGTACCATCATTACGCTTTAGATTTATTTACCGAAATCCTCTGGCCTATTTCATATTCTACTGATTGTATGTTCGCAACAAGAGGAGCAATTTAGTGCCAGGCTGTGTTTTGAACGTCCTTATATTGCATTGACCTTAAACTGTCGGCTTTTTCCATAGAGACAGACGCGGGTTTATTCCTCAACACAGTCAGCGAACTCAATTAAACATGTACGCCTGTGCAAAGTTCGTGTCCACACCCGCACTGGTGAGTATTTACGAGGATTTTTAAAATTGAAACGTAAATGGTAATGCTCAGCTGAAGTGTTCTGCTTCCTTATTTTGCGAGCTGTGGGGGCGCAAAAGGCCTGGTAGCATTTCCATGCCGATGCATTGGAATAATATGCATTATATTGCATCGAAACCAGACATTACCGTGGCGCAAAGTGTTTTGGGGTATGTCATTGAGTTTAAGAGAACTGTGGACAGCTCTTGTGCTAATGCTAATATCTGTACCTCTATTCATTGAAGTCAAGGTCATTATACGTTAATGACAGCAAGCCCTACTAATGAAATGTTAAACAAACAGATCTATTCTGAAATGTACTAACTATGCTAGATCTAAAGGACGAATATGGTCAACAAATGAAGGCTACAATGTTCATGTCCTGGTTTGTTGGTGTCCTTGTTTGTGGTGGCACTGGAGTAGCCACACACTTGGAGGGTTTCATTCATTTAGATTTTTACAAAGCATCACATTTTAATGTAATTCTTTGTATAATTCAATTTACATTTGACAAATGTCAAGCGTCATTTACAAACTTGTGTACATTTGTATGTGGTACTGCCCACTTCATTCAAATGTTGTGGAGACAACAGTTGGGTCTTTGTGTGTTAGTCTTAATTACAACACTCTTAATGAACTTATTTTGTGATGGTGCTAATCTGTCATCTTTGATCTGTCTCTCTCTCAGGTCCGCTCTGCCTCAAGGGCGCTGTACAGACCACTTTCTGCCTCTGTGCTATCCAGGCCAGATGTCAACTCTGCAGAGGTGAATGAGTCCTGGAGCTTTCCGTGTCGTTACAGCTGGTTTATGTACCTTCAGATGTTTTAGGCTGTTGTAAATGTAAAAAAATTGTATGTACTTATAGCAAATAATTTGTTTATAAAGTCTTCTCCCTCTGCCGGGTTCAATTTATACATCACCTTAAGACTCAGTCCTTTATAAACCTGTTGCATGAAGTTTTTATTCAAATTTCAAAGATACTATTTTTGATTAGTGAGCGCAGCATATCTGTCATGTTCATCCTTCATATAGGTGTGCAGTGATTACATTTTGCTCTTGACTCCTTTTTGCTATAGACCAGCCCAGCTTTCCTGCCACAGACCGGCGTGTCCCAGGTTGCAGTGCGGGGTTTTCAGACAAGCGCAGTAAGCCGTGACATCGACACAGCCGCAAAGTTCATCGGTGCTGGCGCTGCCACTGTGGGAGTGGCAGGATCAGGAGCTGGAATCGGAACCGTGTTCGGCAGCCTCATCATTGGATATGCCAGGTAGATTGAGCTGACAGAAACTGTTATGACCCCTGGAATGTTTACTGTCTAACTGCTGTCCTAACAACAAATGGTTTACCCAGACCATTGTTGCCATTAGCAGTTTTACTTGAAACAGAAGCATGTGGCACTGCTTCTGAAAATAATGACTTTACTAATCTGACCATATTGCAATGCCATGTAAACCATTGATATCCTCAAATTAGGTGTTCATTTATTTTGAGAATTATGTTTTGGAAACAAAGACATCTAAAGCATTTAAACGCTGGGCTTGTGAATAATATTGCGACATGAAAGTACAGTGTTGTGTAATATTGCAGAATTTATCTAATTTAACTTTAGCATCCTGACCCATATTACGTGCAGCTACCCATGACTTAACTATGCTACTTGCAGACATTTGGTGATAAGTGACCTCTGACCTCTTGTTCTCTTCCACAGGAACCCATCTCTGAAGCAGCAGTTGTTCTCATATGCTATCTTGGGATTTGCCCTGTCCGAGGCTATGGGTCTCTTCTGTTTGATGGTGGCTTTCCTCATTTTGTTTGCCATGTAAGCACCGCTCCGTCCACCTCTTCCCACAGCTGTGACGATACGTGTTTTACACTGGCTACCAAAAGAGTTCTGTGTTGGTGTCATTAAAATTGTACATTTTCCAGGTTTTTGAAGGCTGATAAGGTAAAAACATGTATTGTAAAAATGTATCCAATTACAGAATAAATACATGTATTTCACTATTTAAAATGTTTGGCTTTTTTGTGTCGGGATCTTGAGCCAATGAAAATGGTTATCCTATGCACCATTGCGCATTTTTTGTCAAATAAACAACATATGGTGCAGTGAAAATGGACAAAGACTGTGTGGTCTTACAAAATAGCTCAATTATCACCATGAATTGTAATCTTGGTTAATGGCTTTAATACAGATTACCTACTAAAAATCAAGATGTTTGTTTTTGGGACTGACGTGTTCGTAAAGGTCTCCTACAGGTGATAAATGTACTTGATGGCTCACTGAAGTGAAGTATTGTGAGGCAAATGTATTTCTTACTAGTTTTAAAATATGAAATGTTTTAATTTTGCTTTTAAAAAGTGAAGCTTCATGGGTCAAGTTGATCATGTAATAGTGGTTCTCAATTTTTAATTTGAAACAAGAAAGACTTTTGCCCCCTTTTAGAAGTTATTTTTTTAATAAAAACTGATCATTGCAAGGATTCATACCTATGAATGGAAATAAGCTTCAGCAGTCTCTGTAAAGGTTTTTTAAAATCCTCATCCAGTAATGATAAATGATTGTGATTGTCGCATCCTAGCCAGCGCTGAAAAAAGTAAGAAGTATCATGTGACAGCGCCGTCTACGCGCTTTTGGTAACTAAGGACCTCTGGACAATAATTTGCACCTGATTAGTGATACTGAAACTTACTAAAAACGGACCTTTCCACTACCATTTACTCACCCTCGTCATTCAAAATCAGTATTCCTTTATCCATGAAACACAAGATTAAGGGATGAGAGGATCTTGTTTGTGGCTGTCCAAGCTCCGAAAGCACACACAAAAGCGCCATTAAAGTCGTCCAAAACACTCGTGCCTTAGATTTGAATTCATATGGTTGTGAGGAACAGACCGAAATTTAAGTGTTAATTCACCTTGTCACTCATTTGAAACTGGCGTACACGCAAGAATGACCTTGTTTACGTGAGCGCACCTGACATCAACTTTGGCCTGTCAAAAGTTTAAACAAGGCAGAGAAAATACATTTCTCACATTGGTTCTTATGTGTATTTTCAATATTTTTGTTGAATGTGTGAAAGTGAGGGAGATTTGAGGATGGGTCAGACTTCCGTGCCCCCCCTACGGTGCTCGCCCCACACTTTGAGGACTGCTGATGTAATAAGTTGTTGCAATTACAAGGGGGCGACACTAGAATGCATCTCGTCTGATCCGGGTACCTTTTCCTTGGTAAAGTAGGAATAATTCGTGAGGATATTTCTTTAAAACATCACGCTGGCACGCAACATGTTTAGATAATCGAATTCAAGAGATTGTATGAATATATAATGCATTCAGCAGGTATATGCAACTGTACCCTTAAGATACTGCTTTGATTATAATCCTTGCACGTGCTGCAATGTTTGTCTTGCGCTGACTTGACAGCTGCTAGCTCGTGCCGCAACACAGTTCAAGCCACAGCCAGGACGCACGGATCACTTAAGCTGTGCTTGCTCTTATATCTTTTTTTTAATTATTTTTTTTTTTTTGTATATACTTTTTAATTATTCAGGGACTTCACGGACTTTATCACTCCTGGAAATGAATAACTTCATATTGTTTTTTCAAATAATTTCACTTTCTTCGTTTGGTGAGTAAACGATTTGTTTTCTATTGATACAGATTATATATTAAATATACAACAAACCCCTTTAATTGACTGTAAATTGGAATATGTTGATAAAGTAGGCTTCGGATTAATAGATTAATATGGAGAAGGACACGGTGTCTATTTAGAAATAATCTATATGACTACTGCAGTACGCTACTAATCTTACTTTTCTATCCAAGCTTTTTATGACGAACCGACACAAGTTACTTTTCAGCCAGACTCATACGTTGACGAGAATGTTTTTAAATGATCTTAATATTTTTAGCTGCTTTTTAAAGTTCTGTAGGCTACTGTATGTGGAATGCGCGTTATGCGTCCTGTTTGATTGACAGGCGCAAGTGCGGTTTGTGGCTAATATGAGACCACTATGAGTGAGGCTTATTTGCTGTTTGCTTACAAATATTCGCTTTACGTTTTTGCTTTCTGGTATTTGTGGTTCATTTATTTTTAAAACCAACCTCTGGGGCTGAAGTCTGTATTATGTAGGATAAATTAATACAGTGGGTATATCGGATACCGGTTGTGGCCAGCCTTCAACCGGAAATAGCACTTCGTTTGATGTGTTTAACCAAAATAGATGTACTGGTGAGATTGCACTCTCTCACTCACCTGTATGAGCATCAGACTGCATATTCAGATTTATGGAAGAATTGTCTTGAAATGAATTGAAATCATTCCAGAAGGAAGTGTTGCAAATTCTCTCATAACTTGCTTTTTTTTCCTTCAATTTTTTTAAATGGCTTTGTGTGTATTCAAAAAAGGTTGGAGAGGAAGAGGGCCTGTGCCAACCCTGAAAAAAAAAAAAAGAAACAGAAATATGTAAAAAGACCAAAATCCTTTTCTCCTGCATCATTCTCTACACACAATAGTTTAGAAATGAAAAAGAAACGTAATATATTCAATTCCGTGACCTACTGAAACCCCATTAACGTGAAAAGTCAATTATTTGCAACTATTTCTGTTAGTCCTGGTTAAAAAGAGTAAAAAAAAAAAAAAAGAGTACATTCAAATTCCTGGAACTCAGATTTGTTGGCATAGATGCATAGTTTGCATGTCTTTGTGTTAATGTGTGTCCTTGAGTTCCATGTGTGTCTGTGTGTGGGTGTCATGCAGTTGCTTGTCTCCATCAACTTTAATCCCGTGTGTCATTTGGAATGGATGTGTGTGTTTGTGTGTGAGTAAGAAGAGTGGGGTGATGTCTCATTCTCATAGAGCAACTAACCAATGTGTGTGTGTGTGTGTGTGTGTGTGTGTGTGTTTATCCTACATTGTGGAAACCAAATGTACCCACAAAGATAGTAAAACCTGAGATCACCTACCTTGTGGGGCCCAGCCAGCGGTCCCCACGTGGGTAATGGCTTATTAAACATACTAAACGATGTTTTTTTGAAAATGTAAAAATGCAAAAAGATTTCTGTGAGGGTTAGGTTTAGGGGTAGGGTTAGGGTTAGGGGATAGAAATTATCGTTAGATTGGTATAAAATCCATAAAATGCATGGATGTCTATGGAGAGTCCCCACAATGATTTAAAAACAAGTTTGTGCGTGTGTGTGTGTGTGTGTTGCAGGACCAGCTCTGTGCTCGGAAGATGAGACGAGATTAGTAAAGACTTTGTTTACTGGATACAACAAAGTGGTCCGTCCTGTCAGCCATTTTAAAGATCCAGTGGTCGTCACTGTAGGACTACAACTCATTCAGCTTATCAGTGTGGTAAATTCTCTTTCTCTTCAATTCAGTTTCCAAAAGCTATAATTATGCTTTTGAGCATTAATTATGGTTAACATTGCCTTGGTATTATCATATACATACATGTAAACAAAATACATTTGTTTGGTGTATTTTTTTAAATAACAAAATTTTATTAATGATTGAGTGCAACAAAAATTAATCTTCCAAACCATGTCTTTACCCAAATACACTTTGACAAACCTATAATAATGATTCATATTTTAGAGCTGTCGGGACGGATTTTGCGGGAAATTGCATACATACGTCATTTGCCCGCGCGTGTTCATGTCATATCCGTACACAGAGAAAATAAGATCCGGCTACTGTAGCGCGTGTGGTGGTGGACAAGCGTGAAGCTGAAAGTTTGTTGTCACAACAAACGAGACAAATTGACCATGGATCATTTAAAACGGCAAACCTCTGGGGAATCACCGGTTGTAAAAACAAAGAACCCCGAACAGAGCAGAGTCTACAAACACAAAGGGAAAGCGACAGAGTCCGTAATAAACCCGAATCAACATCGGCTTGGCTTTTCAGAGGTGGCAACAACTGAAAGGATTTAAAAGTGACCCAGAGATGGATTTTTTCTTACTCTACAGGTACGATATTTTATTGTTATGGTTTATGTATAGTTGTGTAATCACACACACACACGTCTGTGTGTTTAATAATTCAATAATTATACTGAAATCGGTGGAGAACTTTTCACTTGCTAGCACACGTGTGTATTTTTCTTTATAATGGCAAAATTTAATATAAATAAATTCTTTAGTCCTTAGCTAGCCAAGGACATGTGAGTCTTGAAATGATGTTGACCACTGGTTGGTAACAATGACAATCTATAAATTAGTTACTACCATGGTCTATTTGACCAGAATATCCTGCAGTTATAAAAACTTTACAAAGTTTGACCTTATCAGACTAGCAATCGTCATGCCTAATGTTAACGAACGTCGCCTAACTTTTGTAACGTCATTTATTTCAAAACATCAGTGTTTCCAATAAGTCAAAACAACAGCATAAGATATGGAAATTACCTGCTCAGATGACATGTTTTCGGATATCCGTCTTTTCTTTCGTTATTTATTTGTCCATTCGCTCTGATAAGATATCCTGTATCCACGTGTACACCGGTGCCTCGAACCACATTCATCCATGCAGAGGAGCAGAGCCGAAGCACAACTTGCGACATTACCAAAACAATGTTCTTCCGCAAGACGCATGCAGTTTTATTTTTTTAACCGCTAGAGGGCCAAAAGTTACATAGTGTAGCTTTAAAGGCGAAGTGTGTCATTTCTGCACTACCAAACAAAATTGCACAATTAATTAACTTTTCTCAAACACTCCCAGTTTACAGCATGGGTTTGGGGCAGTCATTATTGCTTTGAGCCAATATTGCTATGTTGGTTGGGATGCTCAAACAAACAGAGCAATGTTTTGAAAGCATCAGAGAGTTTCATTTTTGGGGGGAATAAAACTATGAATGTCTTGCTTATAATTGTCTCTGCATGTTAATCTGGAATATGAGAGGGAAAAAAACACATTTTACCTTTAAGTCTCCTGTTTTTTTAGATGTTACTCCTGAAAAATAGACCCCAGTAATTTCACCTGTCTCCTCTAGAATTTCAAAAATGTCACAAACTGTGCTTAAATATGTGTTATGCTATGTACACAAATGTTTACGAGCATTTTTGGTGTCTCTTTTACTCCTATCTCTCTCTGACATCTTAACATTTTTCCATATTCATGTCCTCTATTACTTTCTCTTTCTTTTTTATTTACAGGATGAAGTTAATCAGATTGTCACCAGTAATGTACGTCTAAAGCAGGTGTGGCTTTCTGCTAATTCTGTTCCAGAGTGATGCTATCAAAGTAGATATCAGAGTAAACTTACATAGCAGTAATAGTGCAGGGCATTGATCAGGATGTTATGGACAGATAATCTTAATAAATAGTGAAACTGAGACTGAAGCAGTATTAAATCACTTTAATATTTTCTGGAATACTTCATTCTGATTGATCAGTCATGACATTCTGTGGCTAAATATTTTTGTTGTCCCAGGCAACCAATTTCCTACATAGCTGCACTAATTGAATGTGTCTCCTATCACTCAGTGAACTCTTTCTCACATAGTAAAAAATAATATAAACTCAAATCAATATTTTATGTCCATTTATTTATTTGCCAAGTTGCCATGTAATAAGCAGGATAATTAACCAGTTATTGTCACAAAATAAAGTCCTTTTTGGTGATACATGACCCTTCCACATTATGTTTGAGTCCCAAACACCAAGTTGGGATTTATTTTGCAATAATAACAAGCTGACTGTACAGTTACACCTGGCTGATTCTCACAAAATCTGTGAGAAAATCAGTCAGGGATCATTTATACACATATAGTATATCTCCTTTTTATGTCCAGCAATGGAAGGATGTTAATCTCCAGTGGAATCCTGATGACTATGGTGGCATCAGAAAGATCAGAATTCCCTCCACTGACATCTGGAAACCTGATATAGTACTCTACAACAAGTATGAATCAATGTGTTCAATTGGCCTTCTGTATGTTTGTGTATGTATATGATATCTGTATGCTTAAATAGTATGTGAATTTGTTACTGTGTATGTCTGTGGGTATTTTAATATAGATTTGCATGTATCAGGTCAGATTTCTTTCTATATGTATGTTTATGTTTGTATATGCACAGTGCTGATGGAGACTTTGCCATCGTTCATGAGACAAAGGTCTTGCTGGAGTACACGGGTATGATAACATGGACTCCTCCTGCCATCTTCAAGAGCTACTGTGAGATCGTGGTCCTTCACTTCCCCTTCGACCTGCAGAACTGCAGCATGAAACTTGGAACTTGGACCTATGATGGCAACTTAGTTATCATAAACCCAGTAACCATAACCACACACACATATCAGCAATCCCAACCACATGCCTTAACTTGATTTGTGAGTGGTGTTTGCCCGTGTAAAACTCGCCACCACAATGCTAGGGTGTTATGGGTGGTTGCCAATGTGAAGCTATGCTAGGGCGTTGATAGGTGATTTCTATGGTGTTCTCGTGGTTGCTTTCAAAGAGCCCACCCCAAAGTGTCTAAGACGTTTGGTTCTTTGGAAGTTTTATCACTGCTAGATGGAAATTGTTAGCCTGATTGCTTATAAAAGCAATAGCATACCACTCCTATATAAGCCACATGATTTGAGTTATCAATCATGTCCATAGTACAAATGGTAAGGACCAAGTTAGGAGCCATTCATACCGAACACATTCTTGCCTTTAAAAAAGCGAGACACAGTGCAATAAATGGAACAGAATGCAGATGTCTTGAGAAGGTTTTTTTAAAAATTTATTTATTTGAAGTTCATTGTCTTAAAAACTCGCTCATGTGCGAGATGCTGAAACGAGATGTGGCGCAATGGTCAAAGATGTCCGTCTAGTGAATGTTTACATAGAAAAACAATTAAACAATTGTGCAGACAGATGCAAAAACGTGTTCGGTGTGAATGGCCTCCTAATGCTCCAAGTTTAACATATTTGTTCAAATCTCTAACCCTGGGTATGAGCAGTAGTAAAAGGGATAATTGCCTTAGCAAGCACCACTAACTAGAAAAAGCCATACTTAAACATCTGGATGTTTGAGACAAGCTACAGTATTATGAATTAATGCTAGCTATTATGGCTATTAATGAATCTTTTTGTGTTTGTGTAGGACAATGACAGACCAGACCTGAGTAACTTCATGGAGAGTGGAGAGTGGGTGATGAAGGATTACAGGAACTGGAAGCATTGGGTATATTACGCTTGCTGTCCGGATACGCCCTACCTGGACATCACCTATCACTTCCTCCTGCTCCGACTTCCACTCTACTTCATCGTCAACGTCATCATTCCTTGCATGCTGTTCTCTTTCCTCACTGGCCTTGTGTTCTACTTGCCCACAGACTCTGGTAAGCCACTGTGTGTGATTGTGTAAAAGAGAGAGTGTGTGTGTGTGTGTGTGTGTGTGTGTATGTATGTGTGTGTGTGTGTGTGTGTGTGTGTGTGTGTGTGTGTGTGTGTGTGTGTGTGTGTGTTTTTGCACATGTTTGAGGGCGTGAGATGTATGAACAAAATTCAACAAATTCACTGACAATTTCTTTTTTTTAAAATGGTTTACTGATTCCTATGGTTTGACAATCCAGTGAATTAAACACTTTTCAAATTACAGGTACTTTATTTTTTATTATTTTCTCTTTATATTTGGGACTTCTTGGACACAAACCAAAAGATAAATCATGACAAATGATTGATAGTTTTTTTTAAATATCAGAAAACAAAAGGAATGAATAGTTCTGTCTTTAAATTCTAAATGGATGTCATTTTTGAACACAAATTATTTCAATTCTATATTAATGCGCCATGTTGCTTTGCAATTGTAAACAATGTAAACTCAGTTTCGTGTTGTGCCTAACAACACCCCTTAATGACAACTTCATCCTCCTCTTGTTGTTTAGGATTTTTGCATTCTTTCATGTCTCTTTGTCGCCTCCAGGTGTAAATAACATAAAGGAGTCCTGCCCTGGTATACCATCAGACCACCCAACCCTAATGTGAATGTGATTTTAAAGGAATAGTTCACCCAAAAATCATAATTCTCTCTTCATTTACTCACCTTTATGGCATCTCAAAATCGAATAAGTTTCTTTCTTGTGCAAAATACAAACAAAGCTATTTTGATGGAGATATTAGGTGTTTTTGTCCATACAATGCAAGTCAGTGGGGTCCAATACTTTTAAGACCCAAATATGACATAAAAGCAGCATAAAGGTAATCCATAAAACTAGAGTGGTTTAATCTATGTCTTCTGAAGAAATACGATTGGTTTTGGGTGAGAAACAGACCAAAAATGTAACTAATTTTTACCCTGTATATCTTGATAGCTGCAGATTTATTGAGAAAAAAAGAGTTACATTTTGGTCTGTGTCTCACCCAAAATCGAACGCATCGCTTCAGAAGATATGGATTAAACCATTCAAATTGTATGGATTACCTTTATACTGCCTTTATGTCCTTTTTAGAGCTTGAAAGTATTAACTTGCATTGTATGGATATATATCATATCTTCATCAAAATATCTTAGTTTGTGTTCCGCAGAAGAAAGTCGTACGACTTTAAGATGGCATAAAGTGAGTAAATTATGAGAGAATTATCATTTTTGGGTAAACTATTCCTTTAAGTAATTATCTTTAACTATTTTGTTCGTCAATTTGTCTCTGTCTTATGTTGTATCTGTGTGTGTGTGTGTGTGTGTGTGTGTGTGTGTGTGTGTGTGTGTGTGTAGGTGAAAAGATGACCCTCAGTATTTCTGTCCTGCTCTCTCTGACTGTGTTCTTGCTGGTGATTGTTGAGCTGATCCCCTCCACCTCCAGCGCTGTTCCCCTTATTGGCAAATACATGCTCTTCACAATGATCTTTGTCATTGCCTCCATCATCATCACTGTGATTGTCATCAACACACACCACCGCTCCCCCAGCACACACACCATGCCCGCGTGGGTCCGCAAGGTATGTATGGAGAGAGGGAAGATGCACAGGCTAGTTTGAAAGATATAATGAATGAGCAGTGTTAGTGTTCGGTGCACAATCTACTGTATGAACTGTTTAACATATTTTAAAGTCAATATCAAGATAAAATGGTAGAATACATTTTTTTTTATTACCAGATGTTTTTCAACAGTACATAACACTACCTGTCAAAAATCTGAATACACCTACTTAGTCTTTATTATTACTATTTTCACAATTTAGTATAAAAAGTCATCGTAACATCACCAAAACAATGAAATAACTCAAATGTAAGTAATAATAAGAAATAATGTTGTGACCCAAAAAAATAAACAAATCAAACCCCTTATATTTGAGCTTTTTAATTTTATTTATATAAATGTGTGTGTGTGTGTGTATATATATATATATAAACATTAACATTTTAGTTTTGCCAAGAAGTTCATACATAGGCACAATTTAGCTACACCACTGATTTCAAGGGTTTAAAGGAATATTCTGGGTTCAATACAAGATATGCTCAATTGACAAAATTTGTGGCATAATTTCGACTTTTCCCTCTTTTTCTTAAAAAAAAAATAAATAAAAAAAGAGCAAAAAATCTGGGTTACAGTGAGGGACCTACAATGGAAGTAAATAGGACCAATCTGTAAAAACGTTAAAATACTCATAGTTTCAAAAGTATAGCCACAAGAGGTAACAATATGTGTGTTAACATGATTTTAGTGTGATAAAATCGCTTACTAAACTTTTTGGTGTACATTTTTATTCAATTTTACAGCTTCGTTGCCATAACGAAGTAAGCCTATAAACCCTAAAATGAGCGTTTAAAACAATGATTTAAACAACTTTACAGATCAAATAGTACACAAGTTTTAATAGAATATTTAATGTAAGTGCTTTTATAAAAGCTTCACATTTTTGCCTTTAAACCTTCCAAAATGGGTCCTCTTCACTTCCATTGTAAGTGCCTCACTGTAACCTTGAAAAGGAGGGACATGTCCACATTATTTTTTGTGGTAATCAACACAGCCACAAATGCTGTCAAATTAACTTAACTTGTATTGAACCCAGAATATTCCCTTTAAGCATAAATTCTTCTTTAGATCCAAAGGTTTTTAAAGGGGACATGAAATGCTATTTTTTATAATTTTGTTATCTTCCCTGCGTCCACTGATAAAGTTATGAGAGTTTTTTTGCACCAAAACAGTCAAGATTTAGTAATATATAATAATTTTCCACCCTTTTTTTGGTCCTTTGTCTGAAACGCTTGGGTTTGGCCAAGCACTTCCTTAAACCTTCAACGTAGATGCCCACGGTTCTGACTGACTAACATCATGCAGCCCCTCAAATCAATTGGAAGAACATTATAAAACAAAACTGCAGGGATTATACATAACGCACATCCAACACATTGCATCAGAATATATTAAACTGTTCATCTCAAGCACAACTGTTAACACAGGGCACCATAAACTATCAAACAGTCACGACATTTGAAATATTCATGAATGAAATGGTTTACGTATGTTTTTGAAGTGTTTTTTAACTGCCCCCTCCTTCAATAACAGTTCCTTTGCAAAGCTTGAATCGTATTTTGTCTGTTCACAAGCAATCCATACTGACATGAGCCGAAAAAAACACACATACATAGTCCAAAGAATGGTGAAATTACTCACACACATACTGAAGGCACACTGAGGTGAAAACACACCGAAGACGTATATTGTCCATCGTCCAAGACGTACACATTATAAATAGCGCAGGTGGGTGAAAGAACGCATCCATGACATGTTTGTGCTCAAAGCAACACAGGCAGCAGCTGAATGAGAGAACTGGTTCTCCCTTTCAGAGTTGTAACTTGACACTGCGTCTTTTAAAAGTGGCATGGGATATGTATCAAGCGGTTAAAGATGTCTGTCTAGTGCATGAATATATTCAAAAATAATAAAAAGTAGTCCAGATGGATCCCCTTAGTTATGTTAGGAATAGTTAGACACAGAAGGCCTACTTTCTTGACTTGAATTGCGCGCCAGTGGGCGGGGCCAAGGCCAACGCATGTTGTGGGATGTGTAAATACAAATGAGCAATGTTTCATGACGTCACAAACAGACAGATTTCAAAATGAGACATTTCAGCAGGGTGGCAACTACAGTGCATCCGGAAAGTATTCACAGCACTTCACTTTTTCCACATTTTGTTATGTTACAGCCTTATTCCAAAATGGATTAAATTCATTATTTTCCTCAAAATTCTACAAACAATACCCCATAATGACAACGTGAAAGAAGTTTGTTTGAAATCTTTGCAAATTTATTAAAAATAAAAAACGAAAAAAAAAAAAAATCACATGTACAAAAGTATTCACAGCCTTGGGTTTCCGGGGACGCCATGCGAGAAGCAGACGTGTGAGACACGAGCTCTGCGAACTTTGCTAGTTTTTTAACTATTTTCATGTTATAATCTGGTGAGATTCGATACACCCAGTTACATATTTGCACTTTGAGGTAAACATGGCAAAGAAGTCAAAATCCTCAGACTCTGGAGACATTAAAAGACACTTACGTGTTCAAGCTGAGGCCTCTGACGGGACTGCGAGACGGGGACTCGATTTGGATGGCACGTCTGTAGATGAAATTCAGCGTCAACTGTCCAACATATCGGTGATGTTGACGAAGGTTGTTGCTGACTTGGAGGATCTCGCTGTAATACGTCGATCGATTACGGCAATGGAAACAAAATTCTTTGAGTTGTTTACAAGAGTGACAGAAGTTGAAAAACGAATCGATTATCTTGAGTCATCGGAAAGGGAATTATCCGCTAATCTGCCCGCGTCCAAAACAGATTTGGAATTAATTTCGGAAAATGAATATGAGCCGAAGGAATAACATACGAATTGTTGGAATTCTTGAGCACGAAGAGAGCAGAGATATGGTGAAATTCCTGGACAAGCTCTTCCCGAGTCTGCTCGACATAACAGGCCACAAGCTGGAAATCGAGCGAGCTCACAGAGTCCCTGCTCAGAGATCTGCTGAGGGAGACAGGCCCCGATCGATTTTGGCCAAATTTCTGAGATCATCCGATAAAGATCTGGTGTTGCGCCAGGCGAGGAGCAAAGAGAAGCTTTCTTGGAAGAACTATAATATTTTCTTGTTCCCGGACTTTGCGAATTCGACAAGAGAGAAACACGATTGGTTCAAGGAATGTAAGAAACTCTTACATCAGAAAAAGATCTCGTTTGCTCTGATGTTCCGGCCAAACTGAGAATAGAAACGAAGAATGGTCGCAAAGTATTTACATGTCCAAAACAGGCACTCTCCTTTATAAATACATTGGAGTAAGCCATTTGATGTTTCTTATATTAGTGGAC
Organism: Myxocyprinus asiaticus; assembly: GCF_019703515.2. Taxonomy (NCBI): domain Eukaryota; kingdom Metazoa; phylum Chordata; class Actinopteri; order Cypriniformes; family Catostomidae; genus Myxocyprinus; species Myxocyprinus asiaticus. Next base: position 43,180,004 of record NC_059352.1, on the reverse strand, counting down.
TGACTCATGGTTCAGTAACTCTATTATCTGAGGAAGCTGGGTGCCATTTTTGTTTCTTTTTGCACTAGCTCTGCCTAGCGGCTGGAGTTTGTTTTGTGGCATGACTCCAAGTAACTTTTGCATTGACGGAAGATCTTTTTTACACTGAAGTTTCCGGCCAGATCGAGAATGGACACTTTGGATGACCGCAAAATATCTACATGCTCACATAAAGGACGTCTTTTATAAAGTTGATGGGCTGAGTAAGTTATGGTGTATTTTTCTTTTCTTTTTTTTCTTTTTTTTTTGCGGCCTCCGAGTTAGTTTGGCTCTTGATCATCCCGAGGAACCGGGATGCCGGTTTTGTTTTTCGTGCTGGCTCCGCCTTGCGGCTGGAGCTTGTTCTGTTGAATAACACTCCTTTGGAACAGCTGTGGATAAATCTGTTTGTTCTTTGTGCTTATTCCTCCTGCTGGCTGGAGTATGTTTTGTTGAGTATTTTTACGGGACATTGGAATGATTATGTCATCCGCTGAACTCATAACAACTGGCTCACTGAACAATTGCTTGTCTGTCTGAGGAAACTGAACGGCTTTATATCAGCTGGAGTTTATTTTGTGGAGGAACACACCTTCGAGACGGTTCTGTGAATGAATCTACATGTTTTTTCTGTTATTCTGCCTGTTGGCTGGGGTCTGTTTTACAAAGTATTTTCTGTTATGTAATTTTGCCTTACAAAATTTGTATAGAAGCACCGGACTTGAGCAATCCGATGGCAAAGTTGTCGCGGGGGCTCTCGTAGGCGTACATGGACTCTTTGAGTTTTAAGGGATTGATGCCGGTTGGCGTTGTCGTGCGTGGGGTTAATGCGCACGTTTTTCTTTTTTCTGTTTTTTTTTGTTCGGGGGGAAGTTCAGGGTTTGATTGTTGCATTAATGGGGAATGTGGTCTGTATAATCTAGTTTTTGACACACAATTTATTTATTTTTATGATATCAATATGTCATATGTTAATATGAATAAGTTGTCTCTCTTCACATGGAATGTGAATGGGTTGGGGCACCCTATAAAAAGAAGGAAGGTTATTTCTTTTCTTAAGTGTAAGAAATATGATATAGTGTTTCTTCAAGAAACACATCTTTCTCCACAGGAAGCTGAAAAATTTGGGAAGATATGGGGTGGACATGTTTTCTTTAGTGTTGGCTCAAGTAAGAGCAGGGGAGTCATTATATTGATTAATAAACATCTACAATTCAAATTTCTCAAACAGATTAAAGATAAATTAGGAAGAGTCATTATTGTTTTAGCTGAAATTCAGGGGCAAAGGTTGATTTTGGCTAATATTTACACACCTAACTCTATGATCAGGGCTTTTTTATAGATCTTGAAGGGATGTTGCAAGCCGCTGGCACCCCTCATGATATAATATTGGGAGGAGACTAATCTTTTGATGGACTCAGTCCTTGATCACAGTGAAGCAAAAGTGTGTAAGCCCCCTAGAGCAACACTGACGCTTCACAGGATGTGTAAAAATCTTGGTCTTTCAGATATTTGGCGACTTTTGAATCCATCTGGTAGGGACTATACATTTTTTTCATCAGTCCATAAGATTTATTCTAGAATAGATTTATTTTTGATATCTAAGTCCCTCATTTCATCTGTTGCAGATTGCTCAATTGGAAACATTTTAGTCTCGGATCACGCCCTGGTGAGTTTGGAGATGTTGCCACATACGGAGAAAAAGAAATCATATAGTTGGCGCTTTAATGTATCCCTTTTGCAAAATCCTGATTTCCAACAAATGTTAAAGACCGAAATCAATGTTTATTTGGAGACCAACTGGTCCTCAGTATCTTCTGTGGGCATGGCTTGGGAGGCACTTAAGGCAGTTCTTAGGGGTCGGATCATACAGTATGCCTCATTCACCAAAAAATCCAAAGCACGAGAACTTGTGGATTTGGAAGAGAATATTAAAAGTGCAGAGGCAGAGCTGAAGTGCAGAATGTCGTCTGATGGCCTCAGAGAATTGACTAGATTGAAATACAGATATAATGCTATTTTGTCACGGAAAGTGGAGTTTTGGTTATTCAGGGCAAGACAGTCATACTTTGAGTCAGGGGACAAAGCAGGGAAGCTTTTGGCTAGATATATAAAGCAGAGAGAGTCTTTTTCTACTATTCCCTCAGTGAAATCTGCTGGTGGTGAATTATTTACCTCGGCCACTGATATTAATAATGCTTTTAAAGAATTCTATATTGATCTTTATAGTTCTACGTCTTCGTCTACTGATGAAGATATTAGAAACTTTGTGGAGCCATTAAAACTTCCTAAACTGATGACTGAGCAAAGAAATTGTCTTGATTCTGAGATAACCTTGGAGGAGCTTGACGAGGTAATTAAGGCCTTACCTACAGGCAAAGCTCCTGGGCCAGATGGTTTTGCTGCTGGATTTTTTAGATCTTATGCTACAAAACTGGCTCCACTTTTGTTAGAAGTGTATACAGAATCATTAAAAAACGGAAAGCTTCCTCCAACCATGACACAAGCCCGGATCAGTCTGATTCTCAAAAAGGACAAAGATCTGTGTGTGTGTAAAAGTTACCGACCAATTTCTCTGATCCAGCTAGATGTAAAAATTTTGTCAAAAATTTTGGCTAATCGTTTAAGTAAGGTTATGACATCTCTTATACATATAGATCAGGTGGGGTTTATTCGGGCAGCAGCTCTTCTGATAACATCAGGTGTTTCATTAATATCATGTGGTCAGTAGTGAATGATCAGTCTCCGGTTGCTGCCATTTCACTTGACGCCGAAAAGGTGTTTGATATGGTAGAATGGGATTGTCTTTTTAAGATTTTAGAAATGTATGGGTTCGGGAGTACATTCATTGGTTGGATTAAGTTACTTTATAGACACCCTGTTGCAGCGGTACAAACAAATGGACTAATTTCAGATTATTTTACTCTGGATAGGGGCACTCGGCAGGGTTGCCCTCTTTCCCCATTATTGTTCTGTCTTGCCCTGGAAACATTAGCAGCTGCGATAAGAAAGGAGGATGATTTTCCAGGGGTGGAGGCGGGAGGTATGGCGCATAAGCTTCTGCTTTACGCAGATGATATTTTATTATTCGTCTCCGACCCCACTAGATCTATGCCTGCCCTCCACAGAATTATTAATTCCTTTTCCAAGTTCTCAGGATACAAAATCAATTGGTCTAAATCCGAAGCTTTGGCTCTGACAGCATACTGCCCAGTAACGGCTTTCCAGCCGGGCGCCTTTCAGTGGCCCAAACAGGGCATTAAGTATTTGGGTATTTTATTCCAAGCAAATTTGTCTGATTTAGTTAGAGTTAATTTTGACCCTTTAATAAAAAGGTTTTCGAGCGATGTGGACAGATGGGCTTCATTACATTTATCGATGATTGGGAAGATTAATGTTATTAAAATGAATTGTATTCCAAAATTCAAGTACTTGCTACACTCTCTCCCTGTAGATGTCCCCCTCTCTAATTTTAAGCAATTTGATAGCATAGTGAAGTCCTTCATTTGGAATGGTAAACGTCCCAGACTACATTCCAACAAATTACATAGGCCGATTGACAAAGGTGGGTTAGGCTTACCCAAGATTTTGTTTTATTATTACGCGTTCGGTCTCAGGCATTTGGCTCATTGGTCGCTTCCACCTGAAAGAGCCCCTCCCTGGTTTTCTATTGAACAGGAAGTCCTTGCCCCATTTCACCATTGCAAAGTGTTTCTTTTAAACTAACTGGAGAAGTTAAGTCACACCCCGTTATTTCACATTTGCACATGATTTGGACAAGAGTGGCCAGAGTATTTAATTTAAACATTTATTTAAATGTTGCCTCAAGCATATGGCTGAACCCAAAATTATGTATCAATAAGTCCCCTTTCTGTTGGTCAGAGTGGATTGTGAGAGGGGTTGTTACACTCGGCGACCTGTATGAGAGTGGAGTATTGAGATCTTTTGAGAATCTGGGTTATCATTTTGGGATTCCCAGATCTCAGTTTTATAGGTATTTACAGCTGCGCCACATGCTCTGTACTATTTTTGGGAGTAGCACACCCCCCCCCTAAAGCAGCAGATGCTTTGGGAGAGGTGAGTACTGCTTTTGGAAAAGGTCATGAGGTATCAGTGTATTACTCCCTGCTGGTTCGGAGTCTGGGGGATGGAGCTTTAGCTTCTATCAAGAGATTATGGGAAAAAGATTTGAATTTGGTATTGGAGAAAGAAATGTGGACTAGGATTCTAAAAAATGTCAAGTCTGCATCTAGAGATGCAAGGGTTCGCCTTATGCAATTTAAGATTATACATAGATTTTACTGGACCCCCTCTAGATTATATAGGCTTGGTCTTAAAGACACACCCAACTGCTGGCGTTGTCAATCAGAAGTTGGAGACACAACTCATGCCTTTTGTGGGGGTGTTAAGATTCAAGATTTTTGGATGAAGGTGCAGAGCTATTTGTTTGATGTTTTGGGCACTCAAGTTTTGCTTTGCCCCAGACTTTGTATTTTGGGTGACAGAGCTGTCATAAATTTGGGGGACAAATTTATAAAAAATTGGGTTTTAACAAGTGTTATGATTGGCAGACAAGTCATTTTAAGGGGTTGGAAGTCCGACAGAGCACCATCATTTCTAGAGTGGTGTACAAAGATAGGGAGGGTGGCAGCGTTTGAAGATGGGGTATCTAGAGGATTGGGTAATTTGGACTTGTTTATGGGAAAATGGGGCAAATATTTGGCATTTATGGAGGGCTCTCGGGGAGGGACAGTGGAGAGAGAGATGTAGAGTTTATGTGTGTGAATAATTATATTTTATTAATTATTTTATTTTTTAATATTTGTTTTTGTATGTCTATAATTATGTGGGACCACTGGGATGTTGTTTTGGGTAGGATTGGGGTGGGGGGGGGGTAGTAATATAGGGGGTTAAGTATTGATTCTGTTTGTAACTGTGCTTGCTTGTATGTGTTAATATAGGAATCAATAAAAAATGTTAATAGAAAAAAAAAGCATTCACAGCCTTTACCATGACACTCAAAATTGAGCTCAGGTGCATCCTGTTTCCACTGATCATCCTTGAGATGTTTCTACAACTTGATTGGAGTCAACCTGTGGTAAATTCAGTTGACTGGACATGATTTGGAAAGGCACACACCTGTCTATATAAGGTCCCACAGTTAACAGTGCATGTCAGAGCACAAACCAAGCCATGAAGTCCAAGGAATTGTCTGTAGACCTCCGAGACAGGATTGTATCGAGGCACAGATCTGGGGAAGGGTACAGAAAATTTTCTGCAGCATTGAAGGTCCCAATGAGCACAGTGGCCTCCATCATCCGTAAATGGAAGAAGTTTGGAACCACCAGGACTCTTCCTAGAGCTGGCCGCCCGGCCAAACTGAGCGATCGGGGGAGAAGGGCCTTAGTCTGGGAGGTGACAAAGAACCCGATGGTCACTCTGACAGAGCTCCAGCATTTCTCTGTGGAGAGAGGAGAACCTTCCAGAAGAACAACCATCTCTGCAGCACTCCACCAATCAGGCCTGTATGGTAGAGTGGCCAGACGGAAGCCACTCCTCAGTAAAAGGCACATGACAGCCCACCTGGAGTTTGCCAAAAGGCACCTGAAGGACTCTCAGACCATGAGAAACAAAATTCTCTGGTCTGATGAATCAAAGATTGAACTCTTTGGCCTGAATGTCAAGCGTCATGTCTGGAGGAAACTAGACACCGCTCATCACCTGGCCAATACCATCCCTACAGTGAAGCATGGTGGTGGCAGCATCATGCTGTGGGGATGTTTTTCAGCGGCAGGAACTGGGAGACTAGTCAGGATCGAGGGAAAGATGAATGCAGCAATTTACAGAGACATCCTTGATGAAAACCTGCTCCAGAGCGCTCTGGACCTTGAGTGGCCTAGCCAGAGCCCAGACTTGAACCCAATTGTACATCTCTGGAGAGATCTGAAAATGGCTGTGCACCGACGCTCCCCATCCAACCTGATGGAGCTTGAGAGGTCCTGCAAAGAAGAATGGGAGAAACTGCCCAAAAATAGGTGTGCCAAGCTTGTAGCATCATACTCAAAAAGACTTGAGGCTGTAATTGGTGCCAAAGGTGCTTCAACGAAGTATTGAGCAAAGGCTGTGAATACTTATGTACAAGTGATTTTTTTATTTATTTATTTTTTTTTTATAAATTTGCAAAGATTTCAAACAAACCTCTTTCACGTTGTCATTATGGGGTATTGTTTGTAGAATTGTGAGTAAAATAATGAATTTAATCAATTATGGAATAAGGCTGTAACATAACAAAATGTGGAAAAAGTGAAGCGCTGTGAATACTTTCGGATGCACTGTATAAACTCTTTTTAAACTGGGGAGGAAGTTTTGAATTCTGAAATTTACAGTATGTTTTTATAATACAGTTACCTCTTGTATATCTAAATATCAAGGAAAATTGTATTCTCCATTTCATGACCCCTTTAAGATAATGCATAACATAAATTCAGTCAAGTGTGTCCAGACCTTTGGCTGACAGTGTATTTTAGATATTTTTTGACTTGCACTAAGCCATTGATAAACCTGTTGAGATATCTAGTTGAATCAGAGATGCACACTGACTTTGACTCTCCTCTGTCTCACAGATCTTCATAGACACCATTCCAAACCTGATGTTTTTCTCCACAATGAAGCGACCATCACAGGAACGGCAAGACAAGCATATCCTTCCTGCCGATTTTGACATCTCTGACATTTCTGGGAAACCCATGCCAGCCTCTGTCACTTACCACTCTCCCATAACCAAAAATCCAGATGTACGTAGTGCCATCGAGGGTGTTAAATACATCGCAGACACCATGAAAAGCGACGAGGAGTCCAACAATGTGAGAACATTTATCTCTGGCCCTCTCATATTTTCTTGTCCTACATATTTCTCAAGCTTTTTTTTCACTTCGTTTCTACCCTCTACCTTTCTCAACTCCTATTTTTTCTGACACGTTTGCTACCTCTTTGAAACTCTGCCTTGAAGCACTCTGAAGTATCTCTCTTTTATTATCTTCCTTGTCTCCCTACATCTGACTACCTCTGTTTCCCCCCCCCCCTCTCTCTCTGTTCCTCTAGGCTGCAGAGGAATGGAAGTTTGTTGCTATGGTACTGGATCACATTCTTCTATGTGTGTTCATGGCAGTGTGTATTATTGGCACACTCGGGGTGTTTGCCGGACGCCTGATCGAGCTCAGCATGCTGTGAGAGCCCAGAGGCCTACAAGAATCCAGGGACTGCAGTGAAATGCCAGCCTCAGCCGAACTGTACGAAAGTGCCTGCTCAGACCCGATGTAAATGGAACAGAGAGATTAGTCAACAACTGGAAAATAAGACTCACACATTCACTGTGATTGTCATCAACACACACCACTGCCCCCCCCCCATTTACAGTATTTCTGTATCACAGCTGCTCACTTCTTTCTTCAAGATTGTCAGTATACTGTATGCATATGTATCTGCAGAACTTGACAGAATGGATCTGACCATAAGCACAGAAATATGACAATGTGTGGCATTACTTTATGTAGGAGTAGATTATTTTATTCAGTATACTTTGTATTTTAGATTTTTTCCATGTGTTTTGATTTTGGCTGTTATGAAGACAACTGTTTTTGGTCTGTTTTCCATGCTTGGTAGCCAATGTACTTGAATGGCTTGAAATATATGTCAAGCCGATTTTGACATGTTGAAAGAGTAGAAATGTAATAAACTGTATTTGATTCTATAAAACAGCATATTAAACAAGAACTAAACCTAAATAATACAGTACAATTCCTTGACTGTTTATTCCTCCATGTTTGTATTTCACCCAATATTTCATGGTTTTAGTTTTTATAATTAATCACGCAGGCATTTTTTTCTTTAACAAATTACATTAAAAGGACTACTTTATACATACTCAGATAAACCAAAATGAATAGACCTGAATATAATCAAACACACATCTACACTCACTGAGCACTTTATTAGGGACACCTGTACATCTACTTATTTTTGAGATTATCTAATCAGCCAATCGTGTGGCAGCAGTGCAATGCATAAAATCATTCAGATATGGGTCAGGAGCTTCAGTTAATATTCACATCAACCATCAGAATGGGGAAAAAATGTGATCTCAGTGATTTCGATCGTGGCATGATTGTTGGTGCCAGACGGGCTGGTTTGAGTATTTCTGTAACTGCTGATCTCGGATTTTCACGCACAACAGTCTCTAGAATTTACTCAGAATTGTGCCAAACCATGAGGCGGATGGGCTACAACAGCAGAAGACCATGCCTGGCACTTTATTAGGACCATAGCGTTCCTAATAAAATGCTAAGTGAGTGTATATTTAAACCCATGCATGAAGACGTATTTCATATAGCAACATTTTTCTTTAAAATTCAGCAATATTCAAGTCAAAGTCAAGTCAACCCAATCAACAAAGAGTGGAAGGTAAAACACTCACACACACACACTCCTCTCTCTCTCTCTCTCTCTCCTCAGAGTTTGATAGACAGATGTTTCAGCGCAACTCGGGGTAATCTCGCGCATCTGGAAATATTGCATCACAGACCAATGTCCCGGATAAAGGGAACGAAGAGTCTGCTGTGTCGGTGGAGGAAGAAAAACATGGGTAAAGAACGAATTAGGAGACCTCGCGTCTTATTCAGAAGAAATATTGTGCTCTACTTCCCTAATTTAAAGAGATGTGATACTGGACGTATTAACTGGATTTTCCCATGCAATGTTAATACGATTTGAACGTTTGTTCAGTAAATTTGATGATGGGGCTGTAAGCGAGCGCAGCGCACGCTGGGGCGGAAACAGTGGGGAGAAGTTGTGTGTGTGTGTGTGTGTGTGTGTGTGTATGATTTCTGCCATGAAGGAGTGGCCCAAAGCTTGTGTTCCTCTGTGTTTGTGTAGATGCCTCATGATGAATTTGATTGTTGCTGCATTTGGTTCGTGAGCAGCTCTGCAAGACGCGGGGAAAGGACGCACAACGCCAGTAAGTGTTCGCGTCAGTGTCGCTTATAAGAATGTGTGCAATTTAAGGAACTAATTTTATGAACGGATACCCCCGTGATTTATTTACTGTCCTAAGGTTGAAAGTGTTCGCTTAGTTTGTTATTGTTCGGATAAAGTGTCATTGCTTAATTGCTTTTTTTTTTTTTTTTTTTTTCTCCATCTACAAAAGCGCGAGCGCTGCCAACTTTTAGGGGAAGCAAATTCCCCCCCACTTCCTGGGTTGCCAGTTTGTGTATGTGGCAGGGTACACGAGTTTTAAAAATATTTTATCTTTGTGTATTTTTAGAGAAGCAAAAAATTAGTTGCTTTTGTCTGGCAATCAAATCCTAACCAAATGCACATTGTGATACTGACTGATACACTGTAGCTGAGAGGTTCTAAAGGCTGATTGTTGCTGCTGAAGGAGCATGTGGTTCTAATTTGAAAGGCCATGAGGTCTCCACAGTCTGATCCAATGCAAGTCATATGCTTTTTTTTCTTCTTTCTTTTCTCCTAACATTTATTTCCTTTTATATTTGGGAACGAAAGGCTGCAGTACTTATGTGCAGAATGCAGTCATGTCACAAATTATTCCAAACACTGTGTCATTCATAGTTTTGCTCATTCGTTCCCAGTGTAAATAGGTTTCCTGAAAGTGTTTGTGTGTGAGATGGTTTGGTGTTTTGTGGGTCTGTGCATTTACTCATGTGGAATGTCTTGTAAAACAAACAAGTAGGACACTTGGGAGTTAATATCAGTGTATCTAACAGATTACTGCTATGAAAACTTTTGAATATACTTCAAACTGACAACTTGTTAGGCCTTCTTGCATTAAAGAATTGTATTGGACCATGCCTCGGAGTTTGGACTGGCTTGCATACTACCATACTACTCTTAATAATTATTGCCTTTATATAGCCTAGATATGGTAGAAATAGAGTAGTATGATAATATAACATTTCGAACTCCTTATGATGCTTATTTGTCCTGTGATTTTTGTTTTCAAGTGGTTACAGCAAGTGTGAAATGTGACACTATTAAGCAACTGTGATTGGTTTTAAAACACAGTGCGCTGCCATCATGTAGAATATATAAGCGTGCAGTTTTTAGTGAGAACTGAAGTAGGTTCAAGTCATTTTAGGCTCCAATAAACCGCACAAATTGAGTTCTCTCTCTGCATTAACTTCCTCTCTTTTAGAGAAGTACTGTTAGAACTTCTACTTCTCTATTGTCTGGCTCAGTGATCTATTCGAGCAGCAATATAGTGAGATTCAGAAATCATGTGATGGGGCTCTGAGATCACCCATTAGATTCAGACTTGCATGTAGCCAGAGGTGTGAACAATTTTGTCCACTTCCTTTCTGACACTCGGCATAAAGACTGCCTACAAAGTGATGGAAAGACAGAATGAGAGATGGTCTGCATTTTTTTTTTTTTTTTTTTTTTGCCTGAACATGATTGCATTATACTAAGCATTTCTAAGCCACTTTTTTGCAGAAAGCAAGCATTGTTAAGAGAAAATGATAGATATTCTGCTTTACAATGTTATGATACTTTCTAATGCATGGTGCACTGTGGGTGGCCCCTTCCTTTCTGATTCTGCATATAGAGTATGATGTTGTAGGTTTGTGGGCTCTTCAAAGGACTCCACCCATCTCAATTTGTTACTTAAATTAACATTATAGAGAAAGAGTGAGTTTGATTTGTTTAAAGCTATTGTGTGAAAAATTTATTGTGTGAAAAGTACTTTCTCATATCCCAGCTTAAAAAGCAAAGTCAACTATAAGGTTGATTTTACAAGTGTACTGAGCTCTGTGACACTCAACATTTGTGTTTGTTAGAGAGCTGTCCGTCAAGCCCTTTTTTCAAACTGTGATGGCGTGTTTCCACCTTATTTTGCAGTGTAGTTCAAATCTAGCAAACGTAAACAAATAAATAAAAAAAATGTGTGTGTGTGTGTGTGTATTTATTATTATTTAGTGTTCATTTCTAGCATTATACTATGTATTCCATTGCCCTGGAATTAGTCTAAAAAAAACTAGTTTCCACAGCTGCGATGGGGTGTCTTATACAGCTGCTGAGGGAGTGACAGTAGATTTGGCATCTACTTCGTTTTTGTTTCTCTTGTGGAAAGACATGTACATGTAACTTTTTTTTTTTTTTTTTTTTTTTTTGTCTTTAGTTGTAGACTAAAATGGGAATGCACAATAGTTGCTGTGGTCTCCCTCTTCCATTCACTGCAATTGAAGTTTACCCTGCAATAGTTTACTTTCATGTTCCAAATGAAAATGTGAGGGTTAATTGGCTTGACCAATGGTTTGAATATAGGGCGGGAGCCACTGTATGACAGAGAGAGTTTTCTGGAATCTGTTTGAAAACAGTGATATTTTCCACAACATTTAATTCCTATTAGAAATTATACACTTCAGCTTTAAACTTTGTGTTAGGGATGCACCAATATGCAATTTCTGGGCTGATACAGATAATCAATAATTCACAGCTCATTGTGGCCAATACTGATACCGATAACTGATTTAAAAAAAAAAAAATTTTTCCCAATTTGGAATTCCCATTTCTTAGTAGGTCCTCATGGTGGCGCGGTTACCTCAATCCGGGTGGCGGAGGACAATTCTCAGTTGCCTCAGCTTCTGAGACCATCAGTCCGCGCATCTTGTCACGTGGCTCGTCGTGCATGACACCGTGGAGACTCTGCATGTGGAGGCTCATGCTACTCTCCGCGATCCACGCACAATTTACCACGTGCCCCATTGAGAGCGAGAACCACTAATCACGACCACGAGTAGGTTACCCCATGTGACTCTACCCTCCTTAGCAACCGAACCAATTTGGTTGCTTAGGAGACCTGGCTGGAGTCACTCAGCACACTGGATCGATACTCCCTGAGCTACCCAGGCCCCGACCGATAACCAATATAAAACATTTTTTTTGTAATTTTTAACCTGGAACTGCTTGCTAATTCATTAAAAACTTCTCATGTGAAAAATAGGTGTCATTTAAAAGCTTTGAATTTGGACTTGCTGCTATTTAAGGTTCAGCGGATGTAACATGAATAAAAAATGTGACTATCTTACATATGAATGCTGATTTGAATGACAATACACTTGCCTAAATTGTATGGAGCCCCTTAATATATGTGCTTACGGTAATCCTGATGACTCGCTCACAGAGAGAGAATAATGAACCTCAAACATCTGTAATGTATTAAACCAAAATGAGGTGATAAATTAACAGCATGTAACAAACATTAAACAACAAAACACACAATAAAAACCGTTATCTATGTATAAATGGTGTAATATTTATGCTAGCAGCCAGACTGCGAGTGCAGTGATGGTTTGTGTGATTGTGTATGTTTGCATTGTGATTATGCGTGTCTCATTCACAGACGCTTGTTACAGCGCTCATCTGTGGCAGGCAGTTCCACTGTATAACTTATGAAATGTGAACACAACAGTCATAATTGGAATAGGTAACATCATACAAATCTAATAGTCATGAGTCATAACGTTAGAACTTGTAAAATACAACAAGCACATTCGTTTCACTCTCAAAGTAGTGTTTTTAGCCATCTCGCGTCACTCTTTGATAATTATGTCCATATCTATGCACTGTGTTAGGTTGTTGGGCTTGTTTTAATAGCATTAAGTAATGATGTGCTATGGAACAAACAAAATCTGGGAAATAAGAAGTGAAAATGATTGCTCCCAAGTAGCATACTTGTTTTTGTCCAGCTACAAAACAACGTAACAAGGTGCAGAGATGTTGAAATAATCCTCACAGAGCGACATGAGCTTGACTTTTACTCACACAGACACATTGTGTATGCGCACGTATGCGTCGCTTGAGACTGCCCGAGTCCCTACCTGAAGGAAAGATGCCAGAGTCAGTTAGAGATTCTCAGCCCGCAAGAAAATAAACCATAACAAATGATCGGCGAAAATATCGGCAGTAATTCCATTATCGGCACAATAATATTTTGATTTTCCCGGTTATCGGCCGATATATCGTGCATCCCTATTTTGTGTCAACATAAAATTAAATGTTTTCCTATATATTTTATTTATAAATGGGGGTATTTTTTATATTTAAGGGGAATGCTAGTGGACCCCTCTCTCCAGGTATTATAGGCTGAATACGGAATAGAATACTATCATACTACTCTTACTATTTCTGCCATAAACACATATGGCAGAAGTAGGAAGAGTAGCATGGGGTAGTATGCCATTCCGAACTCTGCTATAGATATTATTGGTTTGAGTGACACCACTGGACCAGACATAAAACTGTTGGCTCAACCAATGGCATATGCAATAATTCTAATCTTGCATACTGTTCAGGATAGGCTAATATATCTATGTGAATTGGGCCAGGAGGTTTGATTGCTACTGAGGTGAGATGCAATATGGCTTTGTAGACACTGGCACACTAAAACACAGACCTGGCATAGACTAATTCCGAAACGAACATAATGTTCAGCCAAAGTGCCTGTTTGAGACATGATGACATTTCAGACTGTTGTCTGTAGACCAGCATCAGGACAGTGGCGCTGTTTTAGGTTGTATATCTAGCATTTCATTTTACATAGTCCATCTTCTCTGTGCTCACTAGACACTGGAATGTAAATAATGTCCCTGTCCAAGAACGTTTACTGTGCACACGCTCCTCTAGTCCTCCCCCTCCCCTCCACTCTATGCTCCATTCCTCTTTCCTCTCACTTTTTAGGGCCCAAGCACTGAAAGTGCGGAGGCCCTATTGTTCCTCCTAAGGATTTTTTTTTTTTTTTCAAGATTTCGGGGGCTTTTGGGGCACTTAACATTTAAATTTTGAACAAGCATCAGCCATTGGCAAAAGTTAATACATGGGCGTGTAGAGGGGGATCTGTAGCGCCACCTAGAAAATGGCCGTGTCTGGGGGGCTTTGTAGCACATCCCTTTTGAGATACAGACACCAAACTTTGCACATACATAGATCTCATCAAGCTGGACAACTTTGGTTGCCGACAGTCATAAGCTCCGTCCAAAAGGAAGTCGGCCATTTTGGATTGTTTGTTTGAAAAATGCATGCTCTGGAATTTGAAATACTCCTAGGGGATTCATGTTACAGGCACTAAATGTGGGCGACATTATGCCAAGACATTGACTATGCTAAATTGTGAACAGATTCTTGGTATATTGAATGGTGTTGCAATGGTGACATGATAAAGTAACATCAAAAAATGGGAAAAAGGAAGTGTCTCATATCTTTTACGTGCATCGTAAATTTCTTTTACATTTACATCAAAATTGAGGCGTATGTTTGGCCTTGCGGGCTGTTCACATTGATGTGGCTATTGTGGGTCACAGTCATAGTGCTACTAACTGGCGGAAGGAAGTGTGGCACTTTTAACAGACTTCAAAATATCCCTCTTATGTTTACCTGAATTGTTTACATTTTTTTAGAATAATGTCAAGACAGATTTAAAATTCTGAAGGGATTCTTGATATCTTAAATAGTGTTGCCATGGCAATGCATTAAATGTAATTATTCCTTTTTTATGTATATTCAAATGTTTTTAAGGTACTTGGGATGCTTGAATTTTCATGATATTTTGCACACACATCAGAGTTGTCAGCCATTAGGTTAAAACATTGGCATGGCTGGGGAGCTCTGTAGTGCCACCTTTTGATAAAAGTGGTGGGGTCAGTTTCATCTACGGTCACCAAACTTGCTACATATTGTTCTCATCAAGCCGAACAACTTTCAAAATTACAGTCATTAGCTCTGCCCAACAGGAAGTCTGCCATTTTGGATTGAATGTGCATTTTTTGAAAATTGCAGGCCCTGAACTTTTGAATACTCCTAGGGGACTCATGTGACTGGCACCAAACTTAGGCAATATTATGCCAAGACATTGTAGATGCTAAATTGCGAACAGATTTGAGTCGCCATGGAGAAGCAATACATTTATGGTGAAAAATGGAAAACAGGAAGTGTGCATTGTGATTTTGATAAATTCAGCTGTATGTTTGGTAATGAGAGCTGATCACATTGATGTGGCTATTATGGGTCATGGTCATAGCACCACCAACTGGCAGCAGGAAGTATTACACTTTTAACAGACTTTGAAATAGCCCTCTTGTGTTTAGATGAATTGCTTCAAAATTCTTTAGAATAATGTCAAGACACTGCTGATGTACAATTTTAAAGGAATTTTTTTATCTTAAATTTATTGTAATGAAAGTATACAAAAAATCAACAAGTTTAAAAATATTAGAAAATCAAAGCCACATGTCTAACCCAGATCTGATCCAAATTTTAGGTCAATATATCAAATGACCTTTTGTGGCAGTTTTTATTCAGACGCAGTACCAGAAATGTCCAATAGAGGACAGCCAAGCTCCATTGGTGAATGATTCCCAAAAGACCACATCTGCACAATTATCTAAATTTGGCAGGAACTGGCATAAAAACACTATGAATTTGAGAACAATAATACAAAAAGATCAGTTATATGAAAGCTCTTTCTAAGGACAGGATGCCTTTTTTTTTTTTTTTTTTTTTTTTTCATAAAATGCCATAAAGGTGGGACAGTAAGATATAAAGTTTGGGATATAAACAAAACTAATTTTAGAAATACCTCTCGAACCTCATGTGAAGTGACATTTTATTGCACAATATAATATAAGACATTTACAAGATTACAAATATTATAATAACTTCTAAAATAACTGGTTACAATGTAAGTGCTGTTAGCAGTTGGAGCCAGCAACTATTTTCATTTTCAACAAACATCATATTTTTTTCTGCCATAAATTATACAAGATATTCCTCTGTATTGCTCGACCCTCGTCACCCATGGGGACCCGGGGTAGAATAGGTCCCTAGCACCCCCTTGCTGATCATAAGAGGCGACAAATGGGGCGACTTCTTTGCCGTAAGTTGCAACCCGTGTCTGGGGAGGACGAGAACCTGGTATTTGAGGAATGTGTATGCTGCGGCTGACTCGGATCCAACACAATACTTTTGGCTATGAATTCAGATAGATGGGAGATTGGAAGGACCCGGTCCAATCAATTGGCTAGTCAAGATGTACCCGAAAGAGCGTTGGCTTAGGGTCAATTGAATAAAATGAATTTCTTGTTCCTTTTGCTCAAGTATATCACCCCTGTATCCTTGGTGCATAACTGGAGGATAACCACGGCTCTGTGCACCCCCCTGTTGGGCTCCGAGGTGGGTGGGGAGCAGGAGTGATGAAAATGTAAAAATACAAACATGGTTAACAAAATCCCAAAATGACGGATGACAGAACAAATATTGGATGACGAATCAGATAATGGGTGCATTTACTCACAAAAGAGTGAAAATTGGCAGAGATTTATACTGCTAGAATCACAAATAACAGACATGCTTCTTATAAAATTGTCTCCATTTGCAATACAGAAAGGCATTTCGGCCACAGCAGGAACAGTTAAAGATGTTAAAAAGCTAAGATCCAGACCAATCCTAGTAGAATGCTCCAAGAAATGCCATGCTGGAAACATCATGCGTGCAAATATGCTGGCAAATGTACCGATAAAGGCATTTTATCACCCATCATTGAACAGCAGCAAAGGAGTTATATGCACCAGAGAGTTACACGATATGGGCGAGGCTGAAATAGCATCAGAATTAACTCAAGGTGTAACGAATGTCAAGAGGATCACAATCAAAAAAAGAACAATTAATTAAGACAGCCACTTACATTATAACCTTTAATAAATCCCAACCTCTGGAGAGGATCCAAATTGGATATGTGAGTGTTCCGGTCAATATTTTTATTCCAAACCCATTGAGATGCTACAACTGTCAAAAATTTGGCCACGGTTCTGCTTTCTGCAAAAGAAAAGCAATCTGCTGCAACTGTGGAGAAGGACGCGAACCAGGGTGTTCAAGACTGCCAAAATGTAGCAACAGTTCAGCTAATCACCCAGCCTCAACAAAAGAATGTCTAATTTGGATAAAGGAAAAATAAATTCAAATAATAAAATATGTAGAAAGGATCAGCTATGTTGAAGCATGAAAAAAGGTTGAGGAGACCCCATCCTTTAACCTGAGGAAAACATATGCTTCTGTGGTGAAACCAACCATGAGCACCACTGATTGCCAGACTGATTTGACCTGGGTGAACAGTGAGAAACCATAACATGTCAGCAACTTCCGACCCAATCAAAACGAAGAATCAAGGAACACAAAGTCAAATAATGACAAATCAAACCCAAGCCAAGGAAGACGAAAGATTATCAAATGAGCACAACCAGTTGTCGAGAGGAAAGAAGATACAACAAAATACAAAAACTCAGTCAACAAAAGTGAATCAAGAAAGGGAAAAACACAAAAAACTGAATGTTTAAAAAACAACGATTTTGAATGACAGAGACTACAAATTCCCGAAGTGGAAGCTTGTCTCCAAAATGCAAAGGTAAAGGACAGATACTTGTCTTACTTGAAAATGAGGAATCATATAATTCAGTGGAACTGTCAAGGATTTAAGGCAAGCTTTTCAGAACTGCAGCAACTAGCAGCAATTTTGTATCCCATTGCCTTCTGCCTCCAGGAAACCCATCTAACAATAGATAGACAACTGACACTGAAAAAGTATAATAACTATAACACTTTAGGCAAAAATATACAACATCCATCTGGTGGATCAGCTATATTAGTAAGACACGACATAATCCACAGCCACATACCAGTAAATACAAACCTGCATGCGGTAGCTGTACATCTAACTCTTCATAAAACCACAACTATGTGCTCTATTTATATACCCCCTGATGCCTCAGTGACAACACAAGAACTAAACAAAATGTTAGAACAGTTACCATTACCATACATATTAATGAGTGACTTTAAAAGCCACAGCACATTATTGGGAGGTAAACATACAAATACCACAGACTGAAAAATAGAGTTCATATACAATAATGATTTGTGCTGACTAAATGATGGTTCAAGCACATATTTGCATCCAGGATATGGAACATACTCCACTATTGATTTAACTTTGTGTGAACCTGAAATAATAATTGACTTCATGGCAAGTATGGAAGGATCTTTGTGGAAGTGATAATTACCCACTGATTATAACATCTACTGAAGAAGATATACAACAAGACACTTCTAGATGGCAATTGAAAAAAAGCTAATTGGTATCATTTCCAAAAACTTTGTTATAAGTTCAACATAGACTGGCAAGAATATCAAGATCCAGTAAAGAAAAATATACTGTATTAATCAGATAAATACACTGATTGAAATAGCAGAAAAAACTGTGCCAAAAACATCAACAAAGTCATGCCGTCGGAGAAACCCATGGTTCAATGAAGACTGTAAAAAGGCTATTGCTGATTGGAAGAAGGCAGAAAGAACCTTTAATAAACATCCAACAACCAAAAACCTCATCAGATTGAAAATGTATAGAGCACAAGCACAAAGAATTATTATTGAAACAAAGAGGCAGAGTTGGAAAAAATACGTCACAGTCACAGACACCAACAAAAAGTATGAGATATGATACGAAAGATGAAAAATAAGGAAGGAGGACTACAAATACAACATATAAAAAATCAAGATACTTTATTAACATCGAAACAGAATATTGCTAATAAATTGGAGACATTCGAGAGAAATTCATTACTATAAAATGGCCTTCCCAGATTGGAAATACAAATAAAACAAGAACAGGAAAAATTTTGTTTCTCTTCAGATAACACCGAACTGTGTAATCAGCCTTTTACAATGGAAGCTATTAAGCTATTCTGAAAGCTATTAAAAACTCCAATGACACTGCAGTTGGACCTGATGCAATTCACTATCAGTTCCTGAAACATCTACCCCAAAATATACTATTGATCCAACTGAACGTACTCAATAGTATTTGGAAATCAGGAAAAATACCAGCTAACTGGAAAGAAGCAACTGTTATACCAATACCTAAACCAGGAAAAGACCATATTGACCCAAACAATTATCGCCCAATAGCCTTAACCAGCTGCCTATGCAAAACCATGGAACGATCAATGATCGGCTGGTGTGGATTTTGGAAAAAGACCAAAAGATCAGTGTGGATTTAGACGAGGGAAAAGTAATCTTATAAGGTGATCAAGAGTAGAGTCTTTTGTACGAGATGGTTTTATAAAAAAAAAGAACATGTAGTAGCAGCAGTATTTTTTGATTTAGAAAAAGCTTATGATATTACGTGGAGGTATGGCATTCTAAAAGATTTGTACAATATGGGTTTCAGGGGATGTCTACCCATTTTTATTTCCAATTTTTTTATCTAATAGAATTTTTCATGTTCAAGTAAGAAATGTGCTGTCTGAATTGCATGTACAAGAATCAGGAGTGCCCCAAGGAAGTTACTCAGTAACTCTTTTTAGCATTAAAATGAACTGGATTGTAAGTGTTATGGGGCTAAATATATTCCGCAGCCTATATGTAGATGATGTGTGCATTTGTTATAAAGGCAAAAATATGAACGTAACAGAGGCAAATACAAATATGTATAAATAAAATGTATGACTGGTCAGTACAAAATGGATTTACATTTTCTAAATCAAAAACTGTATGTATGCATTTTTGTATTTTGTGATCTATGCACCTCGAGCCAGAACTCTTTTTGGAAAGGGAACCTATAAAAGTCATAAAGGAGACAAAATTCCTAGGACTTACTTTTGATAATAAACTATCCTTTATCCCTCATATCAAAATGCTGCGGAATAGATGCTTGAAAGCAATGGATATCATAAAAGTGCTAGCAAGGATCAAATGGGGTGCAGATTGTGAATAATCTTGACTCTGTAGGACACTTGTTTGATCAAAAATGGACTATGGGAGCGCAGTTTATGGATCTGCCAGGAAGTCATGTATTAAAATGTTGGATACAGTACATCATACAGGATTGAGACTTGCACTAGGAGCATTTAGGACCTCTCCAATCCAAAGCTTGTATACAGAAGCAAAAGAACCATCACTATATAACAGAAGGCTGAAATTGGCCCTTAACTATGCAGTTACACTAAAAGCTAATGAAAGTAACCCAGCATATCCTTCAGTCTTTCATCCTCAACAATCACACCTGTATGAAGCCAGACCCAGGTACATAATTCCTTTTGGAATTCACACAAAACCACACTTGAAGAACATGGACATTAATCTGGATATCCTAACATCGACACATCTGTGCCCTATACTGACCAGGAATATTAAAAAACCAACTATCATGATGAACCTGGCTCAGTATACTAAAAAGATAAATCATCCAAACATCTACCAGGAGAAATTCCTGGACATAAGATGCAGCTTACCATCTCATGTACCAGTGTACACAGATGGATCAAAGTCAGACAATCATGTATCTGCAGCAGTAGTGATTGGCCCAAAACGTTTTGGCAAGTGTATTTCTGGACAAAGTTCAATTTTCACAGCAGAAGCTTGTGCATTATTACTAGGTTTATAACAAATAGAAAAGGAACAACAATGTCACTTTCTAATTTGTACAGATTCTAAATCCTGCCTGCAAGCACTCGAAGCTCTGAAAACAGAACCCCCTACAATTATTAATATAATAGGAAAAGTGGACCCTTTGAAAAAAACAAGATTTCAGTATTGTCTCATGGATACCAGGCCATATGGGATTGGCTTGCAATGAACAGGCAGATAAAGCGGTTAAGGAAGCACTTCAGTTGGACATGACAGAATGAAATGTACCAGCATCTGATGTTAAACCCATATTGAATATGTACATTCACAACAAATGGCAAATGGAATGAATGCATGTAACGAACTACATGAAGTGAACCCAGTACTAAATCAAGGAGTTTATTTCCTCTCTGAAAATAGATATGACCAGGTTGTATATACGAGATGTCAAATTGGTCACTCAAAGACTCACTCATTCGTGCTTATTGAAAGGGGAAGAGAAACTGGTTTGTGATCTATGTAAGAATTTCTTGAGTGTAAAACATATTTTGATAGAATGTCCATATCTAAATGATATTAGACAACGCTTTTATTCAGAAAATATATTGATGGACATTTTCAAAAAGGTGTTGAGAATGTTTAGAATTCCTATCACATACTAAACTGAAAAACTCTATATAATTGTTATTACTACTACTGTTATTATTGTTATATATGGATTTTTGTATCTGTCAAACTACTGTAAACATTGTTTAATTTTAACACTGTCATCTTTGTCATGAATATAGCCATTGCTGCTGACATGGCATCAAAAATATAAATAAATCTGTATCGCTCGAATTGATCACGTGGTTGATGTTGCTTTCTAAACTGAGAAAGGCCAGCCCATGTAACCATGGAAACCTCACACTATTGCCTAAACAGAATGAAGATTTATTGTATTAATATACAGTTGAAGTCAGAAGTTTACATACACCTTAGCTAAATACATTTAAACTCAGTTTTTCACAATTCCTTACCTTTAATCGTAGAAAAATTCCCTGTCTTAGGTCAGTTAAGATCACTATTTTAAGAATGTGAAATATCAGAATAATAGTAGAGAGAATTTTATTTCAGCTTTTATTTTATCACATTCCCATTGGGTCAGAAGTTTACATACACTTTGTTAGTATTTGGTAGCATTGCCTTTAAATTGTTTAACTTGGGTCAAACGTTTTGGGTAGTTTTTCACAAGCTTCTCCCAAAAAGTTGCTGGAATTTTGACCCATTCCTCCGGACAGAACTGGTGTAACTGAGTCAGGTTTGTAGGCCTCCTTGCTCGCACACACTTTTTCAGTTCTTCCCACAAATTTTTTATCAGATTGAGATCAGGGCTTTGTGATGGCCACTCCAATACCTTGACTTTGTTGTCCTTAAGCCAGTTTGACAACTTTCGAGGTATGCTTGGGGTCATTGTCCATTTGGAAGACCCATTTGTGACCAAGTTTTAACTTCTTGGCTGATGTCTTGAAGTTGCTTCAATATATCCACATAATTTTCCTTCCTCATGATGCCATCTATTTTGTGAAGTGCACCAGTCCCTCCTGCAGCAAAGCACTCCTACAACATGATGCTGCCACCCCCATGCTTCACAGTTGGGATGGTGGTCTTCAGCTTGCAAGCCTCACCCTTTTTTCTCCAAACATAAAGATGGTCATTATGGCCAGACAGGTCAATTTTTGTTTCGTAAGACCAGAGGGCATTTCTCCAAAAAGTAAAATCTTTGTCCCAATGTACACTTGCAAACTGTAGTCAGGCTTTTTTTATGGCAGTTTTGGAGCAGTGGCTTCCTTGCTGAGCAGCCTTTCAGGTTATGTTGATTATAGAACTAGTTTTACTGTGGATATAGATACTTGTCTACCTGTTTCCTCTAGCATCTTCACAAGGTCCTTTGCTGTTATTCTGGGATTGATGTGCACTTTTCGCATCAAACTACGTTCATTTCTAGGAGCCAGAATGCATCTCCTTCCTTAGCGGTATGATGGCTGCGTGGTCCCATGGTGTATATACTTGCGTACTGTTGTTTGTACAGATGAATGTGGTGCCTTCAGGCATTTGGAAATTGCTCCCAAGGATGAACCAGACTTGTGGAGGTCCACCATTTATTTTCTGAGGCCTGGGCTGATTTCTTTTAATTTTCTTATGATGTCAAGCAAAAAGGCACTGAGTTTGAAGGTAGGCCATAAAATACATCCACAGGTACACCTCCAATTCAGTACACATATTAGCTAATTGTCTAAAGGCTTGACATAATTTTATGGAATTTGCCAAGCTGCTTAAAGGCACAGTTAACTTAGTGTACGTAAACTTCTGACTAGGAATGCACCGATACCACTTTTTCTCTTAGGATCCGGTATCGGAAATCTCAGTATAGGCCAATCCCGATCTGATACCAGTGTTTTTTTTTGCATAATCAGTTTAGAATATCTTTACATTTATTGTGTGGAACTAATTGGGTGTACTCTTTAATATGTAAAGAAACAAACCTCTAACTACACATTATTTCAATATAAATGTATAGCTTATTAAACTTTATTGTTAACTAGTATACTGGATAATGTAGCAGCAAAATTAACAGTAATTCCAGTATAAGTCATCAGCAGAAAAGAAGCAGTTTCTTTTTTTTTTCTCAACTTGTATCTGGACTTTAAAGGATTCAGATGTCTTTTTTTGTTCAATTTAGTTGTAAGATATCAGCTCACTTTTCATTCAGTTATTTTTTTGAACCCATTCAAATTAAATATTATTATAATTTGTAAACGAATGATAATATATTATAATAGTAATATATCTCAATCGTGCACCTTTTGTCACGGATCCACCGGTCTCACTTTCTTCCTCACTGCAGTCACAGCGCTCACTCTCCCATGAGTTCTGATTACACGCACCTGCATATCATTAGTGGCTATTCAAGGACTGCATATATATACCCCTCTTTCACACACACTCTTTGTCTGTTCTCATCGATAGTATGTCTGAGACTCCAGAACTTTCTACTATGTCAAACATACCTGTGTCTTCATTATTGCCTGCAAGTAT
Organism: Myxocyprinus asiaticus; assembly: GCF_019703515.2. Lineage (NCBI taxonomy): Eukaryota > Metazoa > Chordata > Actinopteri > Cypriniformes > Catostomidae > Myxocyprinus > Myxocyprinus asiaticus. Next base: position 43,156,436 of record NC_059352.1, on the reverse strand, counting down.
CATAAGACTGTTGTGAGTTATCTGTTCATCGTGTCTATACCCTGTCTGGATATTACTCGCCTGTTGTTTGCCACTCTGCTCAACTGGATTTACTCACAATGTTTACTGTTTCAGTCATCTGTTCAATAAATCCTGCAACTGAGTTCATATCTCTGCCTCCGTGACACCTTTAACTTTTAAACTCTCACGCTTTTTTATTTTGACATTCTGAACTCTCCAGGAAGTCCTGTATGTGTCTGTTTGTAGGCAAGTTCACAGTAGTTTTAATTGGCTTCTTATTCAAATTCAGGTAAAAAAGCACCTCCAGTGCTATTCTAAATGCATATTAAAAAGTGAATCTAACTATTGAGCATCTACATCTGAGATGTCGTTCATGAGTAGCGCTCAGATATTGCGCACTGCGTGAAGGCTAAAAATAGGTACGTGTGTGTGTGTGTGTGTGTGTGTGTAAACAGAGCAGCGCCATACAATAACGCGCTGGAGCTGCGCGTGCATTTTATATATTTACTTATTAAACACAGCCTTTTGTGATTCAGAGCTATTGCACGTCTTCAAGTGGCTATGAATAAAATGCACGAGTCATATGAACTACTTTAATTGTGTTTTAATGGTTCTTTTATGTAATTTTTTTTGAGCTCGACAGTAACTAACATGACGAACACACAGTATCGGATTTGGATCGGGCTCGTCGGACCGATATCCGATCCGTTTAAAAACGTCAGTATCGGATCGGTGCATCCCTACTTCTGACCCACTGGAATTGTGATATAGTCAATTAAAAGTGAAACAATCTGTCTGTGAACAATTGTTGGAAAAATTACTTGTGTCATGCACAACTTGCCAAAACTATAGTTTGCTAATATTAATCTGTGGAGTGGTTAAATAAGTTTTAATGACTTAATAATACATTTCTGACATCAACTGTATTTAATAAGAATAACAAATAAGGCCCAATGCCTGGTTGCATAAAACACCTGAAGTTTTTCACTTAAGTAACAAATTGTGATTTTTTTTTTTTCCTTACTAAGGAAATGACATGAGGGTGTTTCATATAATCCCTTAGACACTTATCTTGGCTAAGGGAAACCGTTAAGGGATTTACTACAGTGAGCAAGGTTTTACCATAATAAAATTCTGCTCTTACCATGGATACAACATGTCCCTACCTACTTTCCAAAGATTGGAAATGTCCCGACTAACATTTGGGCAATTTTACCACATAGAAAATACTTAACTTTATTCTATGTTTTTATCTTCATTTAAATTACTATTATACGTTCTCACTATTATATTATGTAAATTATTGTCCGACCTCTTCTGAAGCAGCAAATAAATGCATGAGGGGAGCGTTGTCATGTAACAGCTGTTCCTTTTCTCAGCAATTTTCAGGCTGCAACAATCACAGTCGTTTATGATTACTGCATAAAGATTTTTTTCAAACTAATTTCTGGAGGAAACATGGGCGGATTTCCATTTGTATGATGTACAGTTCTGGGGCCTGTTGTATAAACGTTGTTGTATAAAAGTCAAGTGTGTCCGTACGGTGCACACATATTTACGCTATTTATTTTTTATAAATCCCGATATGTGCGTGGAAAATTGTGTACGCACATTTCAATGGCAATTTTGTGCGTACACAATTTTCCACGCACATATCGGGATTTATAAAAAATAAACAGCGTAAATGTGTGCACCATACGGACACACTTGACTGTGCGTACGCACACTTTTACTGGTGTGTGTGTGTGTGTGTGTGTGTGTGTTAACTGACGACTCCAGCTGGACAAATAATGAACTGAACAGATTGATTATAAACTCTGATTTTCATTTAATTCACATTTAGAATTAAAAAAAAAAAGTATGTAGTTAAGCACTTGAAACAGAAGTAATCGTTATCAAGCCAATAGTAGGCTAAATTATTTTTATGTAACTAATTGAAAAGGCATAATATAAGTCAATCGAATATAAGCTGTAAAAGGGAAATATTGGTTTGAAATGCACTACATTGGAGAACTTTTCCATGTCCTCATAGAGAAGGAACATACAGTAACTAAAAATGACAGCAAAGATTTTTTAGCCTGAGATATTTTCTGTTCTATTGCAATAATGTACTGAGATGAGTACAGCATTTGGATAAAGATGATCTGTAATGCGATGTGCACTTGACTCTGATGTGAAATGGCTCAGTAAAACGGACAGTAGCTAAAAGACAGGCACTGCTGGACACATTCAGTAGTCGAACGGACCATTGGAGAGACATGTCTCATCAGAAACAGTATTGTACAGCTGCAAACAGGTACAGCAATGCACATCAAATGCGCATCAAATGTGCTGCCTGCTCCACTTCATCCCGACCCTCATCACAATGAAACCCCATTCTAGTCTAATAAAAACATTATGAAAAGTACATTTGCCGTTCAGCTGTTTTTGAATATAAAATACCAGTCAAATATAAAATCTTAGTAATCCGATAATATCAGACAGTGCTGCAAAGAATTTTAATTTTTGTTTTGTTTCCAGTACTAAATATTTAACTTCTTAAAACGATTTAAAAGGTTTTCTGAGAAGCAAAATTGCTTCGGTTAGATTTGTCTGCAAAGATAAAAACATTTTGCCAAGGGATATTCAAGATATATTCTTTGAAAATAAGTTAATATCTTAATAATGTTTCTTCATGGTGCAGCATCTAACCTTTGGGTACATGTGACATTTACAGTCTTGTCTCTTATAATACAGTTTCTTGTACCATTAAACGCAGTAATCACGTGTTTGGATGGTGAAATGCATATGGTAATTGTATGCAGATGAGGATATGCATAGTAAAAACAGGCGTTGTACGCTCCATATGATTATTTTGGGGAGGAGATGGGGTGGGGAATGAATCACATGCATGTACGCACAATCTTCGCAAGCTGGGATTTATAAAGGGAACTATGCGCAGGTTCTGGCGAACGTACGGTTTTATAAATCTGAATTTTTTTTGTGCGTACGCAAAATCTGACTTTTGTGCGTACGCACACTTTAAGGATGAAATCTACGCAAAGTTTTATACATGAGGCCCCTGGAAATTAATAGATTAAAACCCTTTTTTGAGTTCAAACCTTTCCTGTGCAAGTAAAAAAATTTTTGCATGCGGCCCAATTAATGAAGGATTCTGCTATTACAGCCGGTAAGAGCCCTCTTGAGAGACACCTTTGAATTTTAATGACTGCCAGGTAAGGGGTGGATGGTGGTGCAAAATGTTAAGAAGCTTGTTTAACTGTGCAGAGAACTGATTGCCATCCCAAATTAAGAATATTTGTGGTGGTCAGTAAGATATAGCCTATATACATATTCGTGATATATCGCAAATTAATTGTCATGATTTTAATGCATTCATTTATACAGTTTAAGATGCAGGGAGCAGAATATAATAGGCATATTTCTGTGTGTGTGTTCCTATTAGATCGCCCTCCAGCTTGTTGGCGATTTCTCATATTATGTGATGGTCAAATATGTACTCCTGCAATAGTTTTTCTATTGCGAAATAAATCGCCTTGACCTACTGTACTCTTCAATTGGTTATATAAACTAAGCCATCTTGTTTTTTGAAACCTTTTAACTTCCCAACCTTAAGGTTAACATAGAAAAATGGCACTTATGGGCTTTATGCAACACTTAACGTGTTTTAAGGGCATTTTTAAGTAAAAAAAATAAATACTTAAGGAAAACTGAAATGGATTATGACGTTTCACTTATAAACCCCTTAAATAACACTTAGTGGTTATTTTCTGCAACTCCTTTAATTTTAAGGGAAACTTTAGGGCGTTCTTAAGGGAACATTACACTTAAGGTGCTTTATGCAACCGGGCCGAAGTATTTTAAAAGTTCATATGTGATGTTTCTGCAACAGCCCCAGAGCTCCGATGCTCTCAATGTACCTGTTATTTAATTCCCCCCATAAAATGTGTTTTTTGTTTTATAAAGACACGTATTTTAGATATTTCAGAAATATGATACCAATCAAATATTCCATACAGAGATTGCACTGTCAGAATGTTGGGAAGATTCACATATAATTTATACACATAAAAACATGACATTAGAGAGAAATCATTTTAAAAGAGAACAAAACATCACGGTTGTTTATGCCAATGAGCATTAAGCTGTGTCGTCAGCAAGTCATTTCCCATCGTCCTTGCAGTTCGTGCAACTTGGAAAAAGCGACTGCGCTGCCTGCCTGCTACAACTGCAGCAGCCTCACTCTCGCGGGTATATTTTTTACGTACATGATATCACAGAAAGTCGGACAGATTTCTAACTGGCATGCACCTGTCAGTGATCACTGGTGATTGGTTCTGTGCAGAACTTGCTCATCTCAAACGAGCCTAATGAAATGCATGCTGTTTTTCTTCAATCATTGGATTTGGTCATAAGCAGAGAACATAAAACATAAGTAGCCTACTGTCGCTCACGTCGCGTGTTTTAAAAATGCACTCTAAACATTTTAAAATGTTTTTCACTGTAATGTTCTAATCGCAAAATAGACTGCAGAAGATGAAAGTTGAGTTAAAGCTTTAATATGATACCAAGTATGTGAACATTTGATTTTGTGAACATTGAAGTTTTTGATATAAAACAAAGCGTTTCTTTTTAGCCTCTCAAACGGCCCACCTGTTGGCCAGTGACAGTTAACAGGTTTAAAATGGGCTTGTACGACAGCCTCTGTAGCACCTGCATTTTCACCTACAGTCACCAGAATTGGTACATATATAGTTCTCAAAGCCGAACAATTTTCATACTCCGAGTCATTAGCTCCGCCCAACAAGAAATTGGCCATTTTGGATTTTCTGAAAATCGCAGTCTCTGAACTTCTCCTAGGTGATTGATGAGACTGTCACCACATTTAGACAAAATTATGCCAAGACATTGTAGATGCTAATTTGCTAACAGATTTTTGATGTTTTGAACGGTGTCATCATGGTGAAGCAATACATTTGTGGTGAAAAATGGAAAACTGGAAGTGCCTTATATCTTCAGTGTGCATTGTGTGATTTTGATAAATTTAGCTGTATGTTTGGTAATGAGGGCTGATCACACTGATGTGGTAATTATGGGTCACGGTCATAGCGCTACCAACTGGCAGCAGGAAGTATGGCACTTTTAACAGACTTTGAAATAGCCCTCTTGTGTTTAGATGAATTGCTTCAAAATTCTTTTGAATAATGTCAAGACACTGCTGATGTACAATTGTAAAGGAATATTTGCCATCTTAAATACTGTTGCCATGGCAGTGCATTAATTGTTATTGTTCCTTCCTTCCTATATTTAGTTGGTTTTGAGGCACTTGGCATGCTCAATTTCATGAAATTTTGCACACACATCAGAGCCGTCGGCCATTAGGGTTGGCCAAAGGGGGGGCGGGGCTCTTTAGTGCCCCCTTTAAAGGAATAGTTGAACCAAAAATGAAAATTTGTTGATAATTTACTCACCCTCATGCTATCCAAGATGTATCTGAGTTTCTTTCTTCATCAAAACAGAATTTAAGACTTTTAGGATTTCATTTCAGGCCGCCTCCTCTAAACAATTCAAGTGAATGTACTCCATTTTTTTGACGGTCCAAAATGCATATTTAGTGTCCATCAAAATAATCCACATGACTCCAGTCTACAAATAAAGTTCTGAACACAAACGATTTATTATTTTGAGAAACAAAACAATACTTATATACTTTTTAACTACAAACATTCGCTTCGATACATCTCTGTGACACGCGCTCATGATAGGGATGACGTAAGCTCGTTGGTAAGGTCATGCGTCGTGTGGAGGAGTCAGGAAGCGCGTCATTGTTTACATAGTTTTTTTATTATTATTTGGAAATTATTTATTTTATTTTATATTGTTTTGAAATTGTTTTGGTTTGTGAACGGCGCTTGGTCTGTGCTCTGTGCAAGTTTCTGTTGTAAACAATGATGCACTTCCTGACTCCTCCTCCACGTGACGCGTGACCTTACCAATGAGTTTACGTCATCCCTCTCATGAGCGCACGTCACAGATGTACGGAAGCGAACATTTGTAGTTAAAAAGTATATAAATATTGTTTTGTTTCTCAAAATAATCAATAGTTTGCATTCAGAAGAACTTTATCGACTGGAGTCGTGTGGATTATTTTGATGCACTCTAAATATGCATTTTGAACCGTCAAAAAATGGAGTACATTCATTTGCATTGTTTAGAGGAGGAGGCCTCAAATGAAATCCTAAAAGTCTTAAATTTTGTTTTGATGAAGAAAAACTCGGATACATCTTGGATGGCCTGAGGGTGAGTAAATTATCAGCAAATTTTCATTTTTGGGTGAACTATTCTTTTAAAATGGGCATGTAAGATGGCCTCTGTAGCGCCCCCATTTTCACCTAGATTCATCAAACTTTGTATATAAATAGTTCTCACCAAGCTGGACAACTTTCAGAATAATATTCATTAGGTCTGCTCAACAGGTCGTTGGCCATTTTGATTTTTTTTAATATTGCAATCTCTGAACTTTTAAATACTTCTCCAAGGAGATTGAGACTGTCACCACATTTAGAAGATGCTAAATATGCGAACAGATTTTGATCGAACTGTGTTGCCATGGCAAGGCATTAAATTAATGGCGAATCTCATATCTTCTGTGTGCAATGTGTGATTTAGATCAAAATTGAGATGTATGTTTAGTTTTGGGGGCTAATCACATGGATTTGACTATTTTGGGTCACGGTCATGGTGCCAACACCTGGCAGCAGGAAGTGTGGCTCTTACAACAGACCTTAAAATAGTCCTCTTATATTTACCCAAATTGCTTCCAAATTGTTTCAAATAATGTCAAATGCCTAATGCATGTGTCCACCTTGCAGTGCTTTCCGAAAGCCACCGGGTGGAAATGGACATGGTGCTTGGGCCCGTCATTGCTGCTTGCTCTTGTTTTTTCCACTTTTTTGCACTCTGGCATATCTTATATGGTAAAGTGTGTAATTTATGCTAAAGTAAAAAATAAAAAAATAAAAAGTATCAAAGCCTTGAATTCTATAGTCACTATGCCAAAACGGTTTTCAAGCAGGCTTCCTAAACACTCCTCCTCCTGTCTGCCATTGGCAGAAAATAGTTTCACCCCAAAATCACACCAATGGTTGAATCAGAGTTGCTGTGTTGGGCCACTCAAGCAAGCGAAGCTACATTGTTTACATTTTTGGGGGGAATCAACCTATAAACGGCTTTTAATAGAGCGAAAAATTACATCACCTTTAAAATACATTTTAGGAATTGGCTAGAGTTTGATTGAGAGTGGGATTTAGGGCTGGGCGATAGGACGATGTAATCAGATATCGAAAATATATATATTCGATATCTGTTCGGTTTGTATCATGGTTTTAGGGTCACGGATTCGGTACAGTTTGGTATTTGCAATGTACAGAAAAAAATATTACTTTCAAATCCAAATTAAGAATATTCTATTTGGTAACAAACACTTCAACAGGTTTGCCCTGATTAAACACAAATTTGATTAGAACACAGTGGAAATTATTAGGCAGAATTAATTTGGGAACACAAATGTGTTATACTTACACCTAATAGGAAAAGTAGTGTTTTCTATTCGTTTAAGCACAGACTAAGTGAAATAAACAAACATAGCCGTTTTATGAAAGTAGAAATTATGTGGGTTGTGTTGAACTTTCTATAGATAATGGTTTATTTATGTTATGTTTATATTTATAACTGTCATTAGATCTTAATTTTTATTAGTAATTTTGCACTTGTTGTTGTAGACGGATACTTGCATGATGGCCGGTGGAGGAAGGTAAAGACGGTAAATGATTGGATTGGGTGATTGTTTTGACCACTCCGGTATTTTAATTGCTTTTCGTTTTGTTTGATGTGCAGTTTGACTTTAGAAATAACTTTGGTTTTTCGTGTTTCAATAAATTAATTACATTTTTAAATTAAAATCAATAAAGCAAAAATATTCACAGATCCCTCGGCAGTGACTATGTAAACAAATATAGCAATATTTCTTTAGAAAAATATCATGAAAATGTTTTTTGCATATCGCCCAGCCCCAGTGAATCGCTGACTTTGTGTTATCAGTAACAAGGGTACTTGAAAATAAATATTTAAATGGAAATGCAATATTTGTCTGTCTTATTATTTTGCACAGCGTCAGGAAGTTTGCTCACTTCCCATTGCGTTTGCATTCGTGAGCAGAGTGTTTGCCAAGCTGACAAGATGTCCGCTTACCTCGGAATTAAAAAAAATGATGAGAGAAAACATGAGAGAGAGTGAGTGAAAGAGAAAGAGAGGAGGGAAGAGAAATAAAATACTGTGATGTGGCTGTAACTCGTCCTGTTAAACTTGAGACATCTTCAAGGGATGAAAGAGCAGATGGTTTATAGAGCTTGTAAACTGTGTGTCTCCATGTGTCTGTGTGTTCGCAATTCTTGTTTTAAGGGTAAATCTCACAAGAACAGGTCCAAATCACATTTCACCCTGACATCAAAAGAATAAGAAATTAGATTTAGAAGAAGATTAGAAGAAAATGTCTGAGTTCTCAGTAATGAATCTGTATTTTTTGTTTTACTTTAAAAAAAAAAAAAAAAAATTAATAAGTAATTCTCATTGTTCTCGATGGTGATTCTCATTACTGTAATACAGTAATTGTTAACAGCATTACAGTAAAAACATTACAGAAATATTTGTTATATATTGCAGTAAGCATAAATTAAAGGCAACAAACATAATTTTATGTATAAATACTTTATAATTCAAATTATACATATTTTTTGTGTTATTACATTTGTATTTTTGTATTATTAAATATATAGTTTAAAGATTAGTTTACTTTAGCTGTTTCTTTGTTAGGACAATATTAACTTGTGTCTGTATATGATAGAGAGAATGAAAAGTGAGAGGTATATGCTCAAGCTCTTCCTGTTTACGCTCCCTTCTTGAAGTTACCAGTGAGGGATCTTCATAGAGCTTACAGATTGAGAGAGAAAGAAAAAAGTATGTATTTGTGGGTGTTATGAAAGGGTGTGATGGAATGTGGTGCTAAATACATATACTTTTCTTTATAAATGTATTAGTCCATTCAGCTTTGTAAAATAAAGCTTGTGTGTGTGTGCGCGCGTGCGTGCGTGCGTGAGACAGAGAGAGAGAGAGAGAGTGTTCACGTAACTAGTCTCTGTATGTTCACAGTATGTTTTCTACATCTCAGAATTCACCTTCTATTGTTTTTATGGCCTTTCCCACATTTTGATATAAGACACAATAGGAGATTAACATGTAACACTATAATATAATTTAATATAACAGAAAGAGAGGCTTACTACTCTCCACTGAACCCATTGAAAACATTGTGGCTGTGTAAGACCACTGTGAGTTAGTGTGAAAGGTCATATGAAGTGGTTTGTGGAGTCTACTGTAAGTGATTGTGATTTAGGCCAGAGTGGTGGTGTTTCACTTGCTAATTGTGCTACATTTGGGTTTTTTGTTAAGTGTTTGCTCAGGCAAGCTTAACTGTTGCTATTACTAAAACTTAGGGTTATTGTTTTTCACACTGTGTGTAAAACGAACGTGAATCATGTGGCTAGAGGTATGCTATTGATTCTTATCGGATTCATGAATTTTGCCTGGTGAACACTAAAATACTGATTAATAGCGTAAAATCCCATAGACTTGCGTTGAAGGAGGGATTCAAGATCATCCAGATCACCCTAGCAACGGCATATCAATGCCCTGGCAACCACCGAGAACTGCCTAGCATCATAGTGGCAAGCACCCCTCACATTTTCTTGATCACATACAAATCTTTTCTCTTTTTTGTTGTTGTTGTCAGGTCCCAGTTAGAGGTGGTGATTCGAAGAACAAAAAAATGCCGGTGCCTCCTCCACCTCCCCCTCCCCCAGCCCCCACCTTCTCTCAGGTACACACACAAACAAGTACACAAACTAAGTGACCTTTTCCCACGTATTATAGGTAAGTATCATCAGTGTTTTCTGATTTTAACTGACGCTGTCTGTGTTTGAATCCACTCACAGGCGAACACTGAGAAGCCTGTCTTGAAGAAGTCAGAGCAACAGGGCCGGAACGCTCTGCTGTCTGACATTAGCAAAGGAGCAAGGCTTAAGAAGACTGTTACTAATGACCGCAGCGCCCCTATACTTGATAGTAAGAGCTGTGTCTTTCTTTTTATTCGCAAATATATATTTAAAGCTACACTGTTACTTCTTTTTGTTAAAAATAACAAAATGTTATTAATGAGAGAGTGCAACAAAAATCCATCTTCCAAACAATACCTTTACCCAAATACACTTTGATAAACCTATAATAATGATATTTTAGAGCTGTCGGGACGGATTTTGCAGGAAATTGCGTACATGTGTCATTCGCCCGTGCGTGTCGCGTCATATCCGTACACGGAGAAAATAAGATCCGGCTACTGTAGCGCGTGTGGTGGTGTGGGAGTAGCTGAAGCTGAAAGTTTGTTGTCACAATGAACGAGAAAAATTGACCATGGATCGTTCAAAACGGCAAACCTCCGGGGAGTCACCGGTTGTAAAAACAAAGAAACCCAGAACAGAGCAGAGTCTACAAGCAAAAAGGGAAAGCGATAGTGTCCGCAATAAAACCCGAATCAACATCGGCTTGGCTTTTCAGAAGTGGCGACAACTCAGAGATCTGAAAGGATTTAAAAGCGACCCAGAGATGGCTTTTTTTCTTACTCAGCAGGTAAGATATTTTATTGATATGGTTTATGTATATTATGTACGTCTGTGTGTGTGTGTGTGTAGTGAAATACAATAATTATATGGTAATCGATGCAGAACTTTTCACATGCTAGCACACGGGTGTATTTTTCCTTTAATAATGGTAATAATTTGTATATATAAATCCTTTTAGTCCTAGGCTTGCCAAGGACATGTGAGTCTTGAAATGATGTTGACCACTGGTTGGTAACAATGACAATCTATAAATTAGTTACTACCATGGTCTATTTGGCCAGAATATCCTGCAGTTATAAAAACTTTACAATGTTTGACCATATCAGACTAGCAATCATTATGTCTAATGTTAATGGACGCTGCCTATTTTTTGTAACGTCATTTATTTCAAAACATCAGTGTTTCCAATAAGTCAAAACAACAGCATAAGATATGGAACTTACCTGCTCGGATGACATGTTTTCGGATATCCGTCTTTTCCTTTCTTTCTTTATTTATTTGTCCGTCCATTCGCTCTGATAAGATGTCCTGTATCCATGTGTACACCGGTGCCTCGAACCACATTCATCTGCGCAGAGGAGCAGAGCCGAAGCACAACTTACGTCATTAACATAACAATGTTCTTCTGCAAAACACATGCAGTTTTACTTTTTAACTGCTAGAGGGCCAAAAGTTACAAAGTGTAGCTTTAAAGGGGCCATATACTTTATCAAATTTTTATTTTTATTATTTACCACTCATAATGACCACATTTACATGCACTTAATAAACCGTGTATTCCAAGGTTTTTGTAGAAAGCGGCATTCTGAAATTTCATGTAAACGAGAACGCCATTTTTCTTACGTTTTCCTTTCCTTCTTATTAAGAGAAAGCAGTTTAACACACCCAGGTTTCTCCCAGAGAACACAGTTTATGTGGCCATGTAAATGCATTAGTGGCGTTCTTACAGGTTTTTGAACAGTGCGCATGTGCATGGAACAGATCGGATACCTAATGTCATAGGAGGATTGAGCCCTAAAACATGTCAACACAGCAGAAAAAATTCAACATTTCTGGGAGTACAGTGGGAAAATGGAAAAGTACATACAATATAAAATATACCCATTTATACACACCAGTTTAAAAGATTGACTACTGTTCCTCACTCTGCATATTTACGCTCAAGTACATTGGAGGAATCCCAAAGTTTGAAGTAAGAGGGAAACCCCACTATTGCACCATTCTGCTGCTGGTGGAAAATTAAGGAAACCAACACAGCAACAACTGTGGAATATCTGGAAATAAAGCAAAGCAAAAGAGAATAACATTTGGAAGTCTTTCTCGGATCCCATGTTTGTTATTCTCACAAGTATCATGGAGAAATTACATTGCTGTGGAGAATGCTTCTTACTGACCAAGCCGCATGTATACGGGAGTAAAGAGAAAGCCGCGAACGCACTGCATGTAAACAAGAATGGCAAAGTTTGGCAAACTTGTTGCCCACATTTAACACACATTGGTATTTATATACTAAGTGGTATAATAGTATGTTCTACTGGTGTTAGGAATTAAAGTACAGTATCTATCCCACTTCCTCTTTATTACATCACCATCTTGACCCGCAAAGTTGCGTAAAACTGAGTAGACATTGATGTGTAAATGTGGGTGGTCATGAGACTGTGGTTGTTATATACAATGGCAAAAAAAGTATGTGAACCCTTTGGAATTGGCTGGTTTTCTACAGTAATTGGTCATAAAATGTGATCTCATCTTCATCAAAGTGAAAATTACAGACAAACACAATGTGCTTAAGCTAACAACTTACAATCAGTTAGAATCTTTCATGTCTTTAATGAACACATCCCATTAAATATTCAGAGTGCTGTGGAAAAAGTAAGTGAACCCTTGGATTTAATAACTGGTCGATCCTCCTTTGGCAGCAATAACCTCAACCAAGCATTTAGTCCAGTAGCTGCGGATTAGACTTGCACAACGTTCAGAAGAAAAAAAAATCTGTTTTTCTGTGATATAACCCCTTTAAATGTAGATTCATTATATTGTAATATTCTCATCATTTAAAGTGCTCTGTGTATTTAAGCAAAAGTAGCAAATTTCTACCTTAGTGGTTCCAAGTCATTGCTCTTTTATACATCCATATTTTTTCAGAAATATTTACTGCTGTGTTTGTTTTGACAGAACCCAAAGGTGGTGTTGGAGGAGGAGGTGGGCCTGGAGGTGGGGGTGGTGGTGGTGGTGGTGGTGGTGGTGGGGGAGGAGGGTTTGGGGGTGGAGCCCCAGCTGGTCTGGGTGGGCTCTTCCAGGGGGGGATGCCAAAGCTCCGCTCCTCTCGAGATGGTAAGCACACACACATTTATTTTTTTAAAACACACTAAACTTAAGCCTAACTAGGGATACACCTATAGTCTATAAAGATCTTGTCTGATTATTTTTGTGTTATGGCTGAAAACCGATATGGTGACTAATATTATAAATTTATACCGTTTTTTCTGTTTTTTTTTTTTTTTTTTTTTTTTTTTACATTGGCCACTCAAACTCTAATCTAGAATTTGACATGCTAAATAAAAGTATTTAAAAAAATTAATAACTGTAGTATTCATCACAGAAAAAATTATACTGTTTGAATTGGAATAATTTGTGCTTAAATTATCTGCTTAGTATCGGCCCAAAAAGATAAGAGAAGCTAATATTGGTCGAGACCAATATGGTGAACTATATATTGTGCATTCCAACCATAACCCTAATTCATTCGGCTGTAAAACCAAAGACCATGTAACCGTAAAACGACCATATATATATATATATATATATATATAATTTTTTTTTTTTTTTTTTATATAAACAACCTTACATTTAGAATATTAGATATCTCTTGCTCTCTTTCTTTTAGACTCGTGTAGTGTCAGGCCTCCAGTTCTTCCACCTGGTGCTCGTAGCTCAGGTCCACGGCCCTTTGGTGGAGGATCTGGCTCTGCCCCTCGTTTTCCTATGCAACGCAGTGAATCTGTTGACCCTCCACGGCCACGGATGACTCCACCCCGGCCTGAAACACCTGGAGGGCCACCTCCCCCACTTCCCAGTGCCCCACGGCCTTTTCAGAGTGGCCCACAGAGCAGAGGACCACCCTCACTTCCGGGGGCACCCCGACCGGGTTCCGCACAAACCCCTTCACCTTCAAACCCTCCTGGACGACAGCCTGCACCTCCACCTGTGCAGAGTGGATTTGGTCGTCCTCCTTCCATTCCTTCACCCCCAGTGAGCCACGCCGGGCGACCCCCTCCTCCCCCTGCCCCCGGTCGAGGTGATGACCGTCCTCCCCCTGTTCCCCCTGGAAACCGTTCTTCTTTGCCCCTCACGCGGGACAGCCCACCCCCACCACCTCCTCTATCTGCAAGTAGTAAACCAACTCCTCCTCCAACTCCTGCTCCCGCCTCATTGCGAACACCTGTAAGCGCAGCTCCACCTCTGCCACCGGGACGCCCAGGCCTGTCTACTCCCGAGGAGCTTACACCGCGCCTTCCCGAACGGAACCTGTCACTGGGCTCGCATGCCCCTGCCCCTCCGCCTGGACGATCCGGCCCCCTTCCTCCACCTCCTTCTGAGAGACCACCCGCATTGGGCAGGAATGCAACCGGACGAACAGGTAAGTGAAAAGTTCCAGGTGCAGGATGGTGTACTTGCAGTGGTTCTCAAGTGGTTTTGCTTCAGGTCTAGATTTTAAGTTGGACTTCAAGTGACGACCCAACCCTTTATTTGTATAGCGCTTTTCATTACATGTTGTTCTTACAATACATGTTGTTCTAGAGAAGCTTTATAAAGAGTGGAGTGCTTTACAAACTCCACAGTAAGAAAGCCAAAGGCAACAGTGGCAAAGGAAAAACTTCCCAAGATGTATAAGTAGATGAGGAAAAAACCTTAGGTGGAACCAAGATTGTTTATTAATCATTGACAATATTCATCCATATTTTTTTCATCACTTCAATGCATATTTTGCTGAGATAATCAAGTGTTTTAAATTGAAGCGAGGGCATGCAACAAAAAAAAAAGTGACTATTGAAATGCCCTATCAGCACATAATAATAAACCTTATTCTGCTTTAAACCTCATCTGGTGAGATATATATAATTTTTTATTTATTTTTTTTTTTACAAATCTTTTCATGTGGTGAATATATGGGCTCTAAAAAGCTTAATTTGTTTAATACTTAAATATAGAGCATTCCAAGTCTGTCATTTCAAAATAAGAGTCCCTGCTGTGTTTGGGGCTTGTTCATTGTTAAAGATCCCACGTTATGCACCAAATCTTCATTTATTCTGCTAATTATTGAGATTTTTGTTGAACAATATACTAGAGGTCGACCGATAGTGGATTTTGCCAATACTGATAACTAAGATGGTGGACAAGGCAGATAACAGATTAATCGGCAGATAGTTTTTAAAATCGAATTATAGAATGTTAAAAAACATATTTCCTTACTATGACGGGCACAGGCATAGTGGCAACAGTCCAAAATGCATAACCCAGATGCAGTTTATTGTGCTGTGCAACCAAAGTCCCAATAATAACGAGAAAAAACACTTACAGGTGCATCTCAATAAATTAGAATGTCGTGGAAAAGTTCATTTATTTCAGTAATTCAACTCAAATCGTGAAACTCGTGTATTAAATAAATTCAGTGCACACAGACTGAAGTAGTTTATGTCTTTGGTTCTTTTAATTGTGATGATTTTGGCTCACATTTAACAAAAACCCACCAATTCACTATCTCAAAAAATTAGAATACATCATAAGACCAATAAAAAAAACATTTTTAGTGAATTGTTGGCCTTCTGGAAAGTATGTTCATTTACTGTATATGTACTCAATACTTGGTAGGGGCTCCTTTTGCTTTAATTACTGCCTCAATTCGGCGTGGCATGGAGGTGATCAGTTTGTGGCACTGCTGAGGTGGTTTGGAAGCCCAGGTTTCTTTGACAGTGGCCTTCAGCTCATCTGCATTTTTTGGTCTCTTGTTTCTCATTTTCCTCTTGACAATACCCCATAGATTCTTTATGGGGTTCAGGTCTGGTGAGTTTGCTGGCCAGTCAAGCACACCAACACCATGGTCATTTAACCAACTTTTGGTGCTTTTGGCAGTGTGGGCAGGTGCCAAATCCTGCTGGAAAATGAAATCAGCATCTTTAAAAAGCTGGTCAGCAGAAGGAAGCATGAAGTGCTCCAAAATGCTTGGTAAACGGGTGCAGTGACTTTGGTTTTCAAAAAACACAATGGACCAACACCAGCAGATGACATTGCACCTCAAATCATCACAGACTGTGGAAACTTAACACTGGACTTCAAGCAACTTGGGCTATGAGCTTCTCCACCCTTCCTCCAGACTCTAGGACCTTGGTTTCCAAATGAAATACAAAACTTGCTCTCATCTGAAAAGAGGACTTTGGACCACTGGGCAACAGTCCAGTTCTTCTTCTCCTTAGCCCAGGTAAGACGCCTCTGACGTTGTCTGTGGTTCAGGAGTGGATACGACAACTGTAGCCAAATTCCTTGACATGTCTGTGTGTGCTGGCTCTTGATGCCTTGACCCCAGCCTCAGTCCATTCCTTGTGAAGTTCACCCAAATTCTTGAATCGATTTTGCTTGACAATCCTCATAAGGCTGCGGTTCTCTCGGTTGGTGTGCATCTTTTTCTTCCACACTTTTCCCTTCCACTCAACTTTCTGTTAACATGCTTGGATACAGCACTCTGTGAACAGCCAGCTTCTTTGGCAATGAATGTTTGTGGCTTACCCTCCTTGTGAAGGGTGTCAATAATTGTCTTCTGGACAACTGTCAGATCAGCAGATTGTGTAGCCTAGTGAACCAAACTGAGAGACCATTTTGAAGGCTCAGGAAACCTTTGCAGGTGTTTTGAGTTGATTAGCTGATTGGCATGTCACCATATTCTAATTTTTTGAGATAGTGAATTGGTGGGTTTTTGTTAAATGTGAGCCAAAATCATCACAATTAAAAGAACCAAAGACTTAAACTACTTCAGTCTGTGTGCATTGAATTTATTTAATACACGAGTTTAATTTATTGAGATGCACCTGTATTTTGGGACTCTTATTTTACAATGCTCTATATTTAAGTATTTAACAAATTAAGATTTTTAAAGCCTGTTAATGTATATTCACCAGATTAAGGATTTATATATATATATAATATACTGTATATATGTTGGAGACACAATGTATGTGCTGGCAGGGCACAGTTCCATATAGTCGCATTTTTCTTTTCATGCCATCGCTTAAATTTAGAACACTTGATTCATCTAATCAAAATAACCAAATTTGCATTGAAGTGAGGATTAAAATATGGATGAATATTGTCAGTGATTGTTTTTATTTTATCTCTAGAGGCTGCTGTTATTCTATAGAACCAAGTTGTTCTATTTGTAGACTTCTCCAGCGCTGGCCACAGAGGAACACAGAGGAATAATTTTTTTTCCTGCATAGATTTCTGCCGATAAACGATTGTTACAAAAAGCAACTATTGGCACAGATTAATCGGTAAAACCGATATATCGGTCTACCTACACAATAAACTACATCAATCTTTTTTTGCCTACATTTTTTAACATTCTATAAATTGCTTTTAAAAAAATATTGGCCGAGTAATCGGTTATCGGCATTTTCCACCAACTTGGTTATCGATATCACCAAAATCCAGTATCAGTCGACCTCTAGTTTTATGCTCCATGCACTTTGTGGCCAGCATAAACAATGTTTATCCTCATTGCTAATGTACCCATGTTTAATGTTGTCTGGATTGAAATCTTCTTTTACCTTGCATAGTTTTATTTATAGTTTTCGAGCATGAGGGCATGTAACATAACCTGTCCATGTTGGCATCTCTCTAATTTGACTGACTTTTGACAAGTGACAGAATACCATATGTAAAATATGGGAAGCATTTTCAATTCCCCTTTATAATTTGATAAGCCTATTTTTTTTTTTTTTTTTTAACTATGCAGGTTTATATGGTTGGTTGCATTTTATTATTTGCATTCTGCGTAGTTTTTTTCTAGTTTTTTGCTCGTGGTCAGAACAGATCTGTAACCCATTTTTGGGTCATGACCCACCAAGTGAGAACTACTAATTACTAGTTTGCACTAGTTTGTACATTTATATTTGTTGCTGTGTGTGTGTTTGTGTGTACAGGTCCCCTTCCACCTCCACCTCCTTCAGGGCGTCCAGGAGGAGGAAGCATAAGGTCATCACCAGCTCCTCCCCCGCCAAGCAGACCAGGGATGGAGCCTCACCGTGGTGGAAGTAGACCACCCCTCCCACCCGACAGACCCAACTCTGGACCTCTGCCCCCTCCCCCACCTATGGGCAATGGTTACCACAATCAGGGACATCATATAGGTATGGGGACGTGTCGGAGTAATTACAGTATGTGTACCGAGTAGTTGTTTGGTTCAACCATTGATAATTGATTGACTGGATGTTACAAAATAGTAATTTTACTCGCTTTGGGGACAATATAAAAAGCTAGGT
Organism: Myxocyprinus asiaticus; assembly: GCF_019703515.2. NCBI lineage: Eukaryota > Metazoa > Chordata > Actinopteri > Cypriniformes > Catostomidae > Myxocyprinus > Myxocyprinus asiaticus. Next base: position 43,138,168 of record NC_059352.1, on the reverse strand, counting down.
TTAATACAAGTTAAGCTCTATCAACTCTGTGAAAATTCTGTGAAAACAAACAGATTACAGTAAGTTTGCTCTTACAATGGAAGTCTATCAGGCAAGGTATTGCACCAGAATAAACATTAAATGCTCACTGTTCCAAAGGTATAGGCATAAGCTCCATCCACAGGAAGTATGTTGGTCATGTATTCAGAGAAGTTCACCTGCCTAGAACAGTAGTCCAACCACTAAAATGATGATTTAGCCACCTTTTTACAGATAAAATAATATTAGGGCTGATAGTCGATTTAAATTTTTTAATTGCAATTAATCGCAGATTTTGAAAATGCTGAAATTTGACACCGTATATATTTATTTTCCTGTGAAAATGCATTTATTTCCATCTTAGGAAAGAAAAAGAAAAATATGTAACATTATAATGCTTTATTAATATTTTCCAAACAAAGCCTTCCAGAGTATAAAGATAGAAATGCACTAAAATAGCTCAATTTAAATCTAAATTTAAACTTTTCCCAAAGTCTAATTTGGGAGGTTGACTTATTGAAAGAATTAGTCCCCATAGGTGGAGTATTCATTCATATTTTCATTAATTTCATATTTCTACATATCTCATTTTACATTTAAAATATTAATCTCATAACATTTATTTATGCATTTGCAACTGCTGTGTAAATGCATTTATTCCTGCTCTGATGCAGCTTCTGTGCCACCTTTACTGTGTAAAGAGAGCTTTAGTCCCCATAGGTTTAGTATTCATTGCAATGGGCATTAAATCTCTTAAACTCTCATTCTCCACAATATTAATCTGCCGGTAGACTGTGGCTATCCACTTTCCTACAGGAATCGTGAAGCTGTGCTCATGATTTGTGTCAGAGCGTCAAAGCCAGCATCCAGCACCGCCTTGAACTCCACAGAAATAGCAGTGATAGTATAGACTTGACATGCTTCTATGGTAATTAAAATGTGCCTACATAGGCTGAAAATACTTGATTTCTATCACAAGTCCCATTTGGGCTTGTTTGTACATCAAACAGTAGCGCTAAGAAGTCCTTTCTCTTCACTTTTTAAATTAAATGCATGCAATTAACGCGTTAATTCCGACAGCTGTAAATAATACACATTTTTGTTCGGAAGAATTAATATAAACGCTTTAACAAAAACTCAAGCTTCACATTTCTGCTTTTAAACCCTCTAGAATGCCTTGCATCATTGACTTCCATGATAATTGTATTACTGTAAACATGATGAAACAAAATGTCAAATTATTTTCTGTGATAATTGACAGCATGTCTAATATGCTGTCAATAGCACTTAAGTTCTAGTGAACCCAAAACATTATTTTACATCACTTTATTAAGTCCTATTGAGCTGTAAATAACACTGTAGCTAATTCAAATACATATAGCAGATTGATTGTTACACTTGTGTGTGCATTTGTTTTTATTTTTTCAAGATGACTGGGAATCTCGCTTCACGTTCCGGCCGCTATCGGACCTTCCACCTCCTGAACCCTACATCCCCTGTCAGAAGACCTATCCTAGTAAACTAGCCAAGAACGAAAGCCGAGGTAACCAATCAGGGCTGTGTTTTCTGATCTTATCCCTCACTGTTGCTGTGCACACAGACAAAATGTACCTACAGCTGTCTCTTCCACATGCCACTGAATCAATCATGGTCTTACCCGTGTGTGTGTGTGTGTGTGTCTGTTTCTGTCTGTTTCAGGTTCAGGAAAGAAAGAGAGAGGTGCACCTCCCCTGCCTCCTGTTCCTAGGTGAAAGTAACTGATTGTTTACTCAGGGTTTGAAAAACCTTCCCGTCTCCAGTTATCTACCAGTACCAATTTTCTCTGATACTGTCTGTATTCATATTGTTCTGCCAGAGTAGTCCATTGAACTATTAAAGATGTATAAAAGAAGTATAAAAAAAACAGCAAATGGTGTTCTATAATAGACAACATTATCATGCTACTGCCAGTTTGTGCTAATTATCTTATAATAATATAATGTTTTGCTTTTGTTTGCTTGAAAGATTGATGAAACGATTTGTTTGTTTGCTTTGATGTCAAGTGGTGAGATATCTAAAAATAGTACAGCAAGGTTTTACTTTATTTTTTCAGCTTTTTTCTGTGTGAGAGGAAATAGTGAGGAGTTGTTGCCCTGGATGAAAGTGATGGTTAAATCAGCTGTTTGCCACTTCTACCTATTCTTGTTATTGCATGTGCACCTATTTCCTTTTTGTCTGAAAAATAATCTATAATTATGAATCCGTGCAGATTTGATATTAAGGTGCAGTCATTTAAAAATGTAAAAAACAAAGTAATGCAAAACTTATCTGTGCAGAGTCCCGTTACTGGTAATTTTAGGAACTTTTTTTAAAAGATAAGATTTTTGGCGCCCCCTACATTCCACATGCCAAACAACACGGTATTTATATAGCATCGAAAATTGAAGCCCAGCTGCTTAGATGTGGAGAACACATTGTGGAGAGTATCAGAGTAAGAGTAAATCATGTATAAGTCTTCAATGTTGACGGAATGTGTATTTGCATTAGTGCAGTCATGTGGGTCTTTTGTGGTGTTTTCAGTACCTCATGCTGATCTAAATGAAGGATGATTTGCTTTACATTATCATGTAAATGCCTTTATGTAATATGGGATTATATCTCTTTATGATGCAATGCAAAAAGCCAAAAAATGTGTCAGAAGTTTATATTTTATGATCTATGTATGCACCTGCTTGTTTTCTTTGTTAGCTCAGTATTACGGTGCCTTATGTATATATCACAGACGTATGATGTCTGTCAGAGAGAAAGACTGCGATTTTCTAAAAGTATAATTGTTAAATTAGGGAGATTATGTTGTTAAATATAGTTTGCCTCTTCCATAATGTGCTTCTAGAAAGAATCAAGAAGCCAAGGTGAGGTGAGCTGGCTTTGTTTAGACTGTTATGATGCCTTATATTTGTTCACATTGAAAAAAGGATTTGGCAAAGGTCTTCTGATGAAAATAAAATTGTAGTGAGTAAAGAAGGAAAATGACAGATTCAGAAGATATATGCAAAGTAACATAACTTCTGCAGCATCTTAAATTAGATAAGAAGAAGTGAAAAAGTTGATGAAAGATTATTGCATAACCAAAAAACCAAAATACAAAAAAAATATTCCAACATCAAGGATGGTAAGGCCTCTGATTTATGATGTGTTTGCACACACATCACTGACATTAATGTGTGATAGATGCTTAATGCGGTACTATTCTTTTTAGGTTATTTTTATCTGCCTGTATGAGCACATTTAAGTTTCATACAGCATATTTGTTTCATTTGTACATTTCTTTGTTAACTACATCCAATCTTTTGCCAAAAATGTTATTTGATTTAAAATGTTTTCTAAATAAACATTCAAGATGGATTTTGGCTTTTTAAAAATGTTCTTATAAAGCTTTTTACAGTGCTTTACTTCTAATGTACTGTATGGTACAATAGACAGTAGCCTCGTCATACACTGTTTGACCAGAAAAGGGCACAAAATTCCTTAAAAGGATGGTTCACCCAAAAATTAAAATTCTCTCATTTTCAAACCCTCATGCCATCCCAGATGTGTATGATTTTCTTTCTTCTGCAGAACACAAACGTAGATTTTTAGAAGAATATTTCAGCTCTGTAGGTCTTTACAATGCAAGTTAATGGATACCAAAATTTTAAAGTTCCAAAATGCTCAAACGCAGCATAAAAGAAATCCATAAGACTCCAGTGGTTAAATCCACATCTTCAGAAGCAATATGGTAAGTGGGTGAGAAACGGATCAATATTTAAGTTTTTACCATAAATTCTCCTCCCTGCCCAGTAGATGGCGATATGCACGAAGAAAGCGAATCGCCAAAAACAAATGAAGAAAGTGAAAGTGGAGATTAATAGTAAAAAAGGACTTAAATATTTACCTGTTTCTCACCCAAACCAATCAATTCGGTTCTGAAGTTATGGATTTAACCACTGGAGTCATATGGATTACTTTTATGCTGCCTTTATTCCCATTTGGAGCTTCACAATTTTGGTACCCATTAACTTGCATTGTGAGGACCTACAGAGCTGAAATGTTCTTCTAATTATCTTTCTGTTCAGTAGGAAAAAAGTCTTAACATATCTGTGATGGCTTGAGAGTGAGTAAATGAGGAGAGAAATTTCATTTTTGGGTTAACTATCCCTTTAAGGTAGAGACTTTTGCCCTACTGTACACTTCTTTAACCTTCAAACCTACAGGTTAAAATCCTGGACTGTATGGCACTTCATTAAATTGAAGTTGTTAATGTTACAGTTACAATTTAAATCGTTGGTAATTAGATTAGTTGCATTCAAAAAGTATTTTGATTACTGAAGAAATTACTTTGCATTTTATTGTAATTTGTTCCATTTTATATTTATTCTATTAAGTTGGAAAACATCCATATAAATGATGTGATCCAAAGAGTGGTTGAACAGCGGTGAAACACTTTCTGAAGATGTGTTACATTCATACAAGAAGACAGAGGGCACTTTCACATTGTTATGGGTGAAAAGGTGGATATGATGTGAAACGATCAGATGATGATGCCATTGTGTGCACTCTTGGAGCAGCAGAATTAGTTAACCTTGTGTAAATTGACATTTGAACATTTAGCTTTATGCTAAGCTAAAATACTATTTCTAGCCCTTTAACATGCACCAGTTAAGGCACGATCATGTATTTGTAAAACATGATCATTTTCCATCCTCATTCTGACCCTTTGTTAGAAACGCTCATTTTTGGTGTTGCTTCTCCTTTAAGTCTTGACAGTAAGTGCCCACTGTTATGATTGGCTCTCTGCTCTTCACTGACCTGCTCTCTCCTTGCCATCCCACTGCGTGCTACGGAAGTGATTAAAGGTAAAGTAGGCATTGATGTGTCGTTGTCAAGGCGATCAGATGCAAATGTCTACCACAGTGTGACATCACAATGAGGAGGAAGAACCAGACATTTTGGCAGCTTGGTTTCAACAAATGATCTTTTTTTCAGTGAGGCTGAAGTTTTGAGTTCTGAAACTTGCAGAATGTTTTTATAGTTCAATATGCCAAAAGATCAAGGAAAACTTGATTCCTCATATTATGACTCCTTTAAAACAATATAAAGTAACATGTTATTTATTTTTTAGAGAATTTATTTTTAATAAGTGTTTTTGCTTAAAAATATGCCAGTGCTGAAGAAGTTATCCAAAGCATTTAGATTACATTACTGACCTTGAGTAATATAATGGAGTATGTTCCAAATTACATTTTACAGCATGTGTTTTGTAATCTGTAGTGGAATACATTTCAAAAGTAACCCTCCCAACCCTGAATATAACACTATAATATAATACCATAATATAATGAAATTCTAAAATGTAATATTATAATATAAACTATAATATAGATATAATAGACCATTAAAATATTATAGCCTATAATTAAGAATCATTATTTTTTTCATATATTTAGCCATTTTATTTTTATTTTTTTAATTACTCATTGAGTAATATCTTTGTTTATTAACAATTTTACTGTTTTTACATGAAAGTTTCTTATAAACATGCTTATATTATGTTGTATTGTAAATATAATTTTACATATTTTGTTGCTTTATTTGGTCGGTATCCTTTATAAATCTTCTGTGTGATTTCAATGAACTTGTATTTTATTGTAGTTTTTCCTAAATAAATAAATAAATAAATAAAGGAAACCTATTCCTATGAAGCAACGGGTTGACAAGGTCCATCAGAAATCTACAACATGAATAGCGCGCATGACTGTGACCAATCACATATGAATGACCCATAAACATTGGCATACGGTATACATTTCTCCAATCATTGACATGACCAGACGAGATAAGGCGGGGTTTATCTACTACGCCATAGGCGGACTCGGGCGTCAGTCATTCAGTGATTTGACATTGGAAAGTAACGGAGTGTAGGAGCGCGTGAGATGCTGAAATCAGAGTGAAAACATGGATGTTTCAGGCGTGTTTTTATACAAAATCATATGCTATCCATTTATCGATCAGCTCGACACGTGAACACAGGGTAAGTCATCTACAACCTTTATTTGTGTGTAGTTGTTTTTTTGAAAGATGAGACGTTTGCAGTAAGTGACCAATGTAGCTGATTTAGCTGTCCATCCATGGCCCTGTGTATCGTAAGACATAGCATGTTTGTTTTACTAGACGTAGGCGAATTAGTCATATCCAGATGTTATATGCAACAACAACTACAATAATAATAATAATAATAATAATAATAATCATATTATTATTATTATTGTTAATAATAAAATAATAATAATAATAGCTAATGTATATAACTATAACAATGTTTTTTATTTATTTACTATTAACAACTTATTTTTTACTTATTTTAGTATTACATATACGTACATTTATACATTATGTGGTATTTTATACATAATGTAATATATTTTCTTTTTTAATTTGGTCAGTATCACTTTTAAATGTGTTATTTTAACGTAGGTAGCATACAAGACCAACAGAGTTTGTCAGTATACAAATGTTTTTGCACGTAAAGACAATAATAATAGTAATTTTAATAATAATAATAATACTTAAAAACCGAAATGTATTATTAATAATAATAATAATACTAATAAAACATGTGTATTCGTTTATTGTTACTGTTATTATATAATAATAGTAATAATAATATAATAGTTAATATATATATATATATATACAGGTGCATCTCAATAAATTAGAATGTCGTGGAAAAGTTCATTTATTTCAGTAATTCAACTCAAATTGTGAAACTTGTGTATTAAATAAATTCAATGCACACAGACCGAAGTAGTTTAAGTCTTTGGTTCTTTTAATTGTGATGATTTTGGCTCACATTTAACAAAAACCCACCAATTCTCTATCTCAAAAAATTAGAATACATCATAAGACCAATAAAAAAAACATTTTTAGTGAATTGTTGGCCTTCTGGAAAGTATGTTCATTTACTGTATATGTACTCAATACTTGGTAGGGGCTCCTTTTGCTTTAATTACTGCCTCAATTCGGCGTGGCATGGAGGTGATCAGTTTGTGGCACTGCTGAGGTGGTATGGAAGCCCAGGTTTCTTTGACAGTGGCCTTCAGCTCATCTGCATTTTTTGGTCTCTTGTTTCTCATTTTCCTCTTGACAATACCCCATAGATTCTCTATGGGGTTCAGGTCTGGTGAGTTTGCTGGCCAGTCAAGCACACCAACACCATGGTCATTTAACCAACTTTTGGTGCTTTTGGCAGTGTGGGCAGGTGCCAAATCCTGCTGGAAAATGAAATCAGCATCTTTAAAAAGCTGGTCAGCAGAAGGAAGCCTGAAGTGCTCCAAAATTTCTTGGTAAACGGGTGCAGTGACTTTGGTTTTCAAAAAACACAATGGACCAACACCAGCAGATGACATTGCACCCCAAATCATCACAGACTGTGGAAACTTAACACTGGACTTCAAGCAACTTGGGCTATGAGCTTCTCCACCCTTCCTCCAGACCCCAGGACCTTGGTTTCCAAATGAAATACAAAACTTGCTCTCATCTGAAAGAGGACTTTGGACCGCTGGGCAACAGTCCAGTTCTTCTTCTCCTTAGCCCAGGTAAGACGCCTCTGACGTTGTCTGTGGTTCAGGAGTGGCTTAACAAGAGGAATACGACAACTGTAGCCAAATTCCTTGACATGTCTGTGTGTGGTGGCTCTTGATGCCTTGACCCCAGCCTCAGTCCATTCCTTGTGAAGTTCACCCAAATTCTTGAATCGATTTTGCTTGACAATCACAAGGCTGCGGTTCTCTCGGTTGGTTGTGCATCTTTTTCTTCCACACTTTTTCCTTCCACTCAACTTTCTGTTAACATGCTTGGATACAGCACTCTGTGAACAGCCAGCTTCTTTGGCAATGAATGTTTGTGGCTTACCCTCCTTGTGAAGGGTGTCAATGATTGTCTTCTGGACAACTGTCAGATCAGCAGTCTTCCCCATGATTGTGTAGCCTAGTGAACCAAACTGAGAGACTATTTTGAAGGCTCAGGAAACCTCTTCAGGTGTTTTGAGTTGATTAGCTGATTGGCATGTCACCATATTCTAATTTTTTGAGATAGTGAATTGGTGGGTTTTTGTTAAATGTGAGCCAAAATCATCACAATTAAAAGAACCAAAGACTTAAACTACTTCAGTCTGTGTGCACTGAATTTATTTAATACACCAGTTTCACAATTTGAGTTGAATTACTGAAATAAATGAACTTTTCCACGACATTCTAATTTATTGAGATGCACCTGTATATATAAAAATACAGGGGTGTAAAAAATACTCAGAATTTTAGTCAATTAAAAGTCCAAGTATCTAGCTGAAAACACACTTGAGTGAAAGTAAAAAAGTATTCACATTAAATTGTACTTAAGTATTAAAAAAGTAAAAAGTAACTTTTTTTCCCTAGCTAGAATGAAATGAAGAGAGGAGATTGTGTGAGAGAGGATGTTGTTAAATTCAATTGGTTTGTTAAGTCACCTTTTTACTGTCTCTGACGATTGTCATACACTAGAGGCACTAAAACAACAATGACTTTTATTCACTTTCACACAAATCACGAGTAAAACGGTAGATTATCAGTTCATAAACACTTCCGTTTCACACTGTTCCTCACACAGTGCTATCTTATGTCTCCAGTCAGGCTTCCTAAGCAACCAATTGACCCGGTTGCTAGGGAGGGTAGAGTCACATGGGGTAACCGCCTCATGGTCGCTATAATGTGGTTCTCGCTCTCGGTGGGGCACGTGGTGAGTTGTGCATGGATGCCGCGGAGAATAGCGTGAAGCCTCCACGCACACTAGGTCTCCACGGTAACATGCTCAACATGCCACATTATAAAATGCGTGGATTGACGGTCTCAGACGTGGAGGCAACTGAGATTTGTCCTCCGCCACCCGGATTGAGGTGAGTCACTACGCCACCACGAGGACCTAGAGCGCATTGGGAATTGGGCGTGCCAAATTTGCGAGAAAAGGGGAGAAAAAAATAAAAAATACAATAATTTGCACATTAGCTCAACTGATAGAGCATTGCATTGTAAAGGACTGGGGTACGAGTCCTGAAGAGCAATTTGAGTCCACACGTGAGCTCAAAGTGTCATATAAACACCACAAAATGATGTGGTTGCTTCAGAATTATTTTTTTTTATATTTTTTTATCTCACATTTGCTTTTTTATGACACTATCAATTAGGTGTAGATTTAAGGGTAGGGAGGTCGGTTTTGTTGATTTAAATCTCGATATATCATTAACCTTAAAAACCGTATCTGTTCGGGAGAACATTTCACTTGCTTTTAACACCACACAGTGGACATTTCACTTCGGTACTGCCCTAAGACGTGTAATGAACCACAAAATTTTATTTTGCAAAAATGTTGCCACAGTTACGCAGTGTTTGTTGCATGGGAGAAGGCACTCATGAATTGCGATGTCAGAGCACCCAGCCCCTTAAGACATAAAGAAAGAATTCAAATGAAGCTTTGAAGAAAGATAGTAATGTTGTTGGTTTTGTGAATTGTTACCAAAACTTGCTGTTGTAGCAGATGGATGAATTCATTATAAATTCAAAATAAAATTCATAATTAATATTTAGTCAGATTCCATAATTTTTATTATCATTATTATACTCATTATCATTACTGGTTTTATAGTTATTATAATTCATAGTTGCCTAACAACAACAAGAACAATAATTCAGCAAATAGGGAGCAGAAAATCATAGATATGATTTAAATATGAAGGCATGTGTAGAAATAAATGACATGTACACATTTAATTACAAAAGCCTTTTGTTTATATATATATTTGCAACATGAATGATCATTTTTGACTTCATAACTGTCCAATCTGTAGAAGTAGCAGGTATTTAGAGTAAAGTTTAGGACAAAAACCTTCAGTGTTTCTCACTTCGTGCTCATAGTTTTGAACGAATACATCACATTCAGTCGGGTGGTCACATACGGTCAGTTGCACAAGTATTGCAACGTATCCGAAGCTCAAATCAGATCCAAAATTCCGCCTCTGCAGATGGTCGGAACTCCACACAGTCGCCGTGCGACACTCCATTTGAAATGACTGACCTCTGGTCTGCCATCTGTCATTTGATGGTTGCAGAGAAAAGGGCGGCTTCAGTACAGCAAGATGAAAGAAAATGATCTGCAAAAATATAGTGAGTACTTTTCAAGTTTAAATAAAATTGTGAGGAGTAAAAAGTACTATTTTTTCTTTGGAAATGTAATTAAGTAAAAGTATTCCGTTTAAACTGCACTCGAGTAAAGTACAAATCCCAAAAAATAATGCTTAAGTAAAATACTTAAGTATTTTTACTCAATTACTTTACACCCCTGTACATATACTGTATATACAGATTTCTTCTGGATCTATTCTATTCTATTCTGTTCCATTCTGTTATGTTCTGGGGGTTTTTTCTATTCTATTCTATTCTATTCATTTCTTTTCACTAAAACAGTGTTTTTTATTTCAGTATCCCTTATGAATGTGTTATTTGTAATGTAGGTAGCATACTAGACATAGACAAATTTGTCAGTATTCTGATGTTTGTATATTTTTTGCATGTGATGAGATAATAATAATTATTATTGTTATTATAGTTCATATAATTAACTGTAACAATGTTACTATAATACATTTTCTTATTTTTACTTGGTATTTTCTCAGAATACATTTATTTACATTATAAACATTTATTTTATTATTCATACTTAATCTTATTATATATACTTCATACATGTGGTATTTTATACATAATGTTATATAGTCTGTTGTTTGATTTGGTCAGTATACCTTATAAATGTGTTTTTTGTAGCTCAGCTTTGGTTTTTATTTTTATGCAGAGATCTCATTTGCATCTCATGTCTTTGCAGTAAAGTTTGTTTTTTGACATCTCTATGTTTTGTCTTTTTTAGCCCTAGTTTTCTGATCTTCACTGTTAGATCATCTCTCAGTGATCATCTCTCATCATGGAGGGCCAGTATGTCTCAATTCATGGCCTCAACATCACCCACAGCCCTCTTGCGGCACCAGCCATGTCTATCGACAAACTCTTTCCAGCTCTGCTGGAGTGCTTTGGCATTATCCTGTGCGGCTATGTGGCGGGTCGTAATGACATCATCAGCGAGACACAAATCAAAGGGCTGGGCAGCTTCTTGTCATGTTTTGCACTTCCTGCTCTGCTCTTCAAAAATATGGTGCAGCTGCAGTTCGAGCACGTCGTCTGGTCTTTCTTCTGGAGTGTCTTGATCGCTAAAGTGTGTGTGTTCTTGTTGGTGTGTGTGATGACGCTGTTGGTGGCAAGTCCTGAGAGCAAATTCAGTAAAGCAGGGCTGTTTGCTATCTTTACAACTCAGAGCAATGACTTTGCACTGGGATATCCTATAGGTGAGGATCACTACATATACACTACATGGCCTAAAGTATGAGGTGTTGTTACTCCTTTTGCTGCTATAACAGCTTCCACTCTTCTGGGAAGGCTTTCCACTCATTCATTGTGCACAGGGGCATTTTCAGGCTAGAACAAAAAACGTATACTCAGTTCTTCATCAAATGTTTGTCTAAGGAGTTTGCATGGCTGTATGCTTGATTTTATGCACCTGTTAGTAATTGGTTTAGCTGAAATAAACAAAGCCGGTAAATAGAAGGTGGTGTCTGCATACTTTTGGCCATACAGTGTTCATAAATACATCAAAAGTACACATGCAGACACCTATCTGCACAAAAATCACATTGAAAACATGATTCCAAGACATTAATCATAAATCCATATTCTCCACCCAGTTGATGCATTGTACAGGAATTCACACCCAGAGTATGTGCAGTATATATATCTGGTGGCTCCTGTATCTCTGATGCTGTTGAACCCTGTGGGCTTTGCTCTGTGTGAGATCCAGCGATGGAGACACAACGCCGACCACAGCTACAGGAAGCTACATGTGATCTGTACTGTTATACTGCAGGTGTGTGTATTTATCTCCTTGCAGACATTTCTGCATTCATATTTTAGTTTGTAATGGTTTCAGCCTTTTCCATCTGCTTGTTCTGTTCTTTCCTTTTCATTCTTTTCAGGTTTTGAAGAATCCAATTGTCTTCATGGTCATTGTAGGAATTCTCTGCCATTTCCTGTTTGGTGGGCATGTCCCCGTGTTGCTTGACGAGTTTGTAGATGGCCTGGCAAACTCTTTTGGAGGGGTGGCGCTCTTTTATCTGGGACTGAACATGGTGGGACAGATGCATAAACTCACTCGTGCCACTGGAGTTTCCCTCATTCTGCTTATAACTGCCAAACTGTGAGTGAGATCAAACTGTGAGATCTTGGTATTAACCAAAAGGATATAGGTTTGAATCCCGCAACAGATGGTTTATGGGCTACCATCATAAAGGCACTTGATGCTAGGTTACTCCAAATCCTTAACCTTTAGGTTACTACTTGCCACCAGCATAAGTGTTTACGTATTAATCTGTGTGTTTCAGGTGTGGTAAGGAATTGCCAATGTGGTTCTGGATAAGTGTATGTTTGTGTGTTTCCAGGCTAATTATGCCATTAATGTGTAAGGACATGGTGGAGCTGTTGGATACTGGTTATTCCAGCTCTGTGAATCACTCCAGCCTGTCTGACTATGCATTCCTGTATGGAGTCTTCCCTACCGCTCCCAGCGTGGTCATCTATGCTGCCCAGTACAATATGGAGCTGGAAGTGGTGAGCGCTGAAAGCATGTATATTGTTTTTCACTGGTAGATATGCAGAATGAATCACTGGAGAGTGTTCACACAGACATGGACTCATTCTCGTTAAATGTGGAGTCTAGACGGATCAGAACATGTGTTTGTGTATATCAGGTGACCTCAGGTATGGTCATCAGCACGTTCCTGTCTGCGCCCATCATGTACGTGTCGGCATGGTTACTGACTATTCCATGGATGGAGGCCACGTCCCTGGTGAAAGAGCTACAGGATGTGAGCTTCAATGTCAGCAGTGTCAGCCTAATAGCTCTGGTGAGTGTGTGTGGGTTGATGTGTGCAATTGTTGCTAAAGACCTAGAACAAAGAATACATGTTCCACTTGCTATGGATGAATGAGAAGAAAATAGAGACTTTGAGACTTTGGAGTTGAGTTTTTAAATGATGGAAAACGGTGAAGCTGGAAAAAACGGTGAAGCTGTCTGTTGCTTGCTTGTAATTTCTATTCTTTTCTGTTGTTCTTTGGGTTCTATCTCATTCCATTATATTATATTCTGTTCTGGTTTTATTATGGTTTTATTTCGATCAATTCTGTTCTCTTATGCTCTTTTCTGGTTCTATTCTATTTCAATCTAGTCTGTTCTATTCAATTGTATTCTATTCTGATCTGGATCTATTCTATTTTCTTCTGGTTCTATTCTATTCAATTCTGTTATGTTCTGTTTCTTTTCTATCCTATCCTATTCTAATTCTATTCAGTTCTCTTCTGTTTCTATTCTATTTTTTGTTCTCTTCTGGTTCTATATTATTCTGTCCCGTTCCTTTCTGTTATGTTCTGTTTCTATTCTATTTTGTTATTTTCTATTCTAGTTCTATTGTTATGATTCTATTCTATTCCATCCTGGTTCTCTACTCTCTTCTGGGTGAATTCTATTCTATTCTATTATAGTTCTAGTCTGTATTATTATTTTCTGTTCTCTTATTTTCTATTTCTATTCTATCCTATTCTGTTCTATTATGTTCGGTTTCTATTCTATTCTAGTCTTTTCTTGTTTTAGAAGAGCTCAAATCTTCAGATATTTTGTTTCTGTTATATTTTCTGTTGTTGTCTTCTGGTTCTATTCTATTCAGTTCTCTTCTGTTTCTATCCTATTCTGTTCTATTTCTATTGTGGTTCTGTTATTTTCTGTTCTGTTTCTATTCTATTTTTTTCTAGTCTCTATTTTAGTTCAAATCAATTCTCTAAGGGTTCTGTACTATTTTCTTCTGTTCACTTCTGGTTCTATTCTATTCTGTTTCATTCTATTCTGTTCTATTCAATTGGATTCTATTCTGATCTGGATCTGGTTCTTTTCTATCATGATTCTATACTATTCTTTTATGTTCTGTTTCTTTTCTATACTATTCTATTCTAGTTCTATTAAATTCTCTTCTGTTTCTATTTGGTAACACTTTATTTTGATGGTCCCAAGTAGATATATAAGTGACATATCAACTAACTTGCTGTAGCTAGTAAACAGTGTTTCAACAAACATTCAGTAGACTATCAAAAACCTGTATAACGGCAGCAAAATAACAGCTTATCGACTGACTTGCTATAGCTAGTAAACAGTGTTTCAACAAACATTCAGTAGCCTGTATATAGATCTCTATTAATGAGCTACTTACATTATTGTTGAGAACATCAGTTAATTAAAAGGTCATTAATAAAGATCTATATACAGGCTACTGAAAGACTACTGAATGTTTGTTGAAACACTGTTTACTAGCTATAGCAAGTCAGTCGATAAGCTGTTATTTTGCTGCTGTTATACAGACTTTTGATAATCTACTGAATGTTTGTTGAAACACTGTTTACTAGCTATAGTGACTTATAGTCAGTTAAATATGTACTTGGGACCATCAAAATAAAGTGTTACCTTTTATTTTATTCTGTTTGTTCCATACTCTATTCTATTCTATTCTGGTTCTATTATTTTATGTTCCATTCTGTTTCTACTCTATTCTAGTTCTGTTCTATTCTCTTATGGTTCTATTCACCACTCTTTTATGGGCAAATTCCAAATGCCGTTTTAGCACCCTTGAAGGGCACTGCGGGAAGGGGACACCACACAAAGGGGTGTTCCAAATGAAAGTGGGCAACTCAAGCCCTCTGCGAAGGGCCTTTCCACAAGGCCGTTAGCGAAGAGTACATGCGATGGTCACTTCAAGGATGTAATTTTACAGTTTATGATCATGTGACCCTGGGTGGTGTGTCCTCGGGATATATTTTAAAGCAAGGTTGTCAATCAGAACATATATTACATGTTCAAACGCTCAGGCAAGCGGTATGGCCCTTTTATAACAGATACTTCTCCTCCGCAGTTTACGTTCGTCCTCCTCCAAATACAGGGCCCATTTTTTTACTGTAGGCTAGTCTGAACCTAGTGGTTTATTATTATTTATTTTCTATTAAGACCTCTCATGCACCAAATAATTTTCAGCAGGAAACTTTCATTCATGTATTTTATATACAGTACATTTATGTATAAACAGTGCATCTGGAAAGTATTCACAGCGCTTCACTTTTTCCACATTTTGTTATGTTACAGCCTTATTCCAAAATGGATTAAATTCATTATTTTCCTCAAAATTCTACAAACAGTACCCCATAATGACAACGTGAAAGAAGTTTGTTTGAAATCTTTGCAAATTTGTTAAAAATTAAAAAAAATAAAAAAATCACGTACATAAGTATTCACAGCCTTTGCCATGACACTCAAAATTGAGCTCAGGTGCATCCTGTTTCCACTGAACATCCTTGAGATGTTTCTACAACTTGATTGGAGTCCACCTGTGGTAAATTCAGTTGACTGGACATGATTTGGAAAGACACACACCTGTCTATATAAGGTCCTACAGCTAACAGTGCATGTCAGAGCACAAACCAAGCCATGAAGTCCAAGGAATTGTCTGTAGACCTCCGAGACAGGATTGTATCGAGGCACAGATCTGGGGAAGGGTACAGAAAAATGTCTGCAGCATTGAAGGTCCCAATGAGCACAGTGGCCTCCATCATCCGTAAATGGAAGAAGTTTGGAACCACCAGGACTCTTCCTAGAGCTGGCCGCCCGGCCAAACTGAGCGATCAGGGGAGAAGGGCCTTAGTCAGGGAGGTGACCAAGAACCCGATGGTCACTCTGACAGAGCTCCAGCATTCCTCTGTGGAGAGAGGAGAAACTTCCAGAAGAACAACCATCTCTGCAGCACTCCACCAATCAGGCCTGTATGGTAGAGTGGCCAGACGGAAGCCACTCCTCAGTAAAAGGCAAATGACAGCCCGCCTGGAGTTTGCCAAAAGGCACCTGAAGGACTCTCAGACCATGAGAAACAAAGATTGAACTCTTTGGCCTGAATGGCAAGCATCATGCCTGGAGGAAACCAGGCACCACTCATCACCTGGCCAATACCATCCCTACAGTGAACCATGGATGGTGGCAGCATCATGCTGTGGGGATGTTTTTCAGTGGCAGGAACTGGGAGACTAGTCAGGATCGAGGGAAAGATGAATACAGCAATGTACAGAGACATCCTTGATGAAAACCTGCTCCAGAGCGCTCTGGACCTCAGACTGGGGCGAAGGTTCATCTTCCAACAGGACAACAACCCTATGCACACAGCCAAGATAACAAAGGAGTGGCTCCGGGACAACTCTGTGAATGTCCTTGAGTGGCCCAGCCAGAGCCCAGACTTGAACCTGATTGAACATTTCTGGAGAGATCTGAAAATGGCTGTGCACCGACGCTCCCCATCCAACCTGATGGAGCTTGAGAGGTCCTGCAAAGAAGAATGGGAGAAACTGCCCAAAAATAGGTGTGCCAAGCTTGTAGCATCATACTCAAAAAGACTTGAGGCTGTAATTGGTGCCAAAGGTGCTTCAACAAAGTATTGAGCAAAGGCTGTGAATACATATGTACATGTGATTTTTTTCCATTTTTTATTTTTATTAAATTTGCAAAGATTTCAAACAAACTTCTTTCACGTTGCCATTACGGGGTATTGTTTGTAGAATTTTGAGGAAAATAATGAATTTAATCCATTTTGGAATAAGGCTGTAACATAACAAAATGTGGAAAAAGTGAAGCGCTGTGAATACTTTCCAGATGCACTGTATATATATATATATATATATATATATATATATATATATATATATATATTATTATTATTATTAAAACAGCAACAGTAAGCAGTTTTAAATAAGACACAAAAGGCAATGTTTGGGGAAAAAACTATTACAAAAATTATATTTATTTGCAACAATAAATTAATAGTATTAAATAAGAGATTCCTGTTGTTAGAACAGCTGCGCAGCATTGTCATGGTAACGTTCAGGCGAAGATAATGTGGAAGTGATGTATGTCTTTCATTACTCCCTTTATCAAGGGTGTTCCAAATGGCCACACATGAGACACGAGTGCCTTGCTCCCTCCAGAGTTCCCACTTCAAGGCCTCAGCCCTTCAAAGGGAGTAGGGCATAGGGATGCTCACTTTCTCTTGGAATTCGCTCTCTGTTATGTTCTGTTTCTGTTTTATTCTATTCTAGTCTCTATTCTAGTTCAAATGAATCATTTTATGGTTCTATTCTATTTTCTTCTGTTCTCCTCTAGTTTTATTCTGTTATATTCTGTTCCATTCTAGTATGTTCTGTTTCTATTATATTCTACTCTCTTAGTTCTATTTGATTCTCTTCAGGTCCTATTCTTGTTTTCTTATGTTCTCTTCTGGTTCTATTCTATTCTGTTCTATTCCGTTCTGTTTCTATACTGTTCTGTAGTAGTTTCTTCTAGTTCAATTCAATTATCTTTTGTTTCTATTCTATTTTCTTCTGGTTCTATTCTATTATATTCCATTCTGTTGTGTTTCTATTCTATTTTAATCTCTTACAGTATAGTTGTATTAAATTCTCTTCTGTTTCTATTCCATTTTCTTCTGTTTCTATTATATCCTGCTTCTATTCTACTTTCTTCTGGTTCTATACTATTTTATTCTATTCTAATCCGCAGAAGAATTTTAAGAGAATTAGAAATGAAAAGTACTACATCAAACAGATGTGAAACAAAGAAACAAAGATTTACAGAAGTTTTATTACCAAAATGTGTGTGTGTGTGTTTGTGTGTTGTATAGGTTTGGACCCTTGCTCTCATGCTGCTAAGCAAGAAATTTAGAAGGTTGCCACATTTGTTTGCCACAAATCTGTTTTTTGCACAGGTACATAATCTTGCAACCACCCAAAACACCTTAGCAACCGCATAATGTAGCAATGCCCTGGAAATGTGCGAAACACTTACTTTAGCATCATGTCTGCGAGTTTTGCATGGGCAAGCACCACTCTTATTTTCATCAGAAAATGTGCAAATCTACTTTTTTCATTTACTTTTTTATGTGTTAGTATATCTATTTCATCTCTTGTGCAGCTCCTAGTGTGTATGTCGATGATCTTGTGGAAGTTTGTGACGCATCAAGGAAATGTGTGGTGTCAAATTCTTACCTTCACATTGCTCTACGGGTCTCTTTACAGTACCTACATGTGGACAGGTAACAAATCAAATACTTACGCTAACTTAACAATACCGGATGGGTAAAGCCTGATTTCATTGTGTGATCTTTTTTGTTATACATCTTCTTTTTGTTGTGCAGTTGTAGCAATGTTTAGAGGTTGTGTGGATATTGTGTTGTAGGTCTTTTGGCATTTGCACTCACTTTGTTGAAGAGAAATGAAAACCTAAAGGTGAAGCCCTTTATTTTCATCATCTTTGGCTGGGGGTGAGTATGCATATGTGTTTGTGTTTTTTATTTTAGAATTTAAAAATGTACAAATGCTTTGAAACTTGAAAAACATCTTTTGTATTCTTAATTTATTATTGTAGAGTTCCATTTCTGGTTGTGGGTGTGTTGCTAATGCTAGGACAAAGAATGAGTAACAACGTAGACTCCACCTTCTTTTACGGCAAGGAGCAGGTAGGTTGGGATCATCAAACTAATTAAGGACCTGCTACACATTTGCACTTTGACCATGTTTATACAAATTATTACTATTCTTGAATGAAATTCCTTATGTTTTAGGTTTCACTCTCTTTTTCTTTAACTATTTCTGTCTTTCCCTCATTCTTCCTCTCTTTTCAGATTGTGTGCACTGTGGTGGTCCTGGGCTCCAGCATCATTCTGGGTGGTCTGTCTTTGATGGGTTTGAGCCGAGGGGCCCAGAATGAGCAGAACTATCAGGCCCTAGATCACAACTTCATGATAGGCACAACAGAAGACGTCAGACAGCCCCAACCAGAGAACCAACACGCATCTGAGCTAGCACCAACTAACAGTAGCCTCAACAGAGGTATAGATAGTGAGTGTTTTGTTGTATACATGTGCACATATTTCTTGTGTGTACAGTATGTGCATTCTTACTTATCCTTTGTTATTGACAGATGATGGTTGTAGTGAACCCATGCCAGATATGATAGCTGGACATCTTAACGACTCACCAGTGCCTTCAGCAGGTTGCGATACTCATTTTATGAATGTCCTTGCCAAAGCTATAAAACCTGTGCATTGACCAACACATTAGGTGTGAAGTATGTTTCGGTGGTGCACATAAGTGTGTGTGTCTATGTTCCAGGGGTTTTGCTGAGTGAGGCATCAAGCTCCACACGTGTGCAGGAGGAGAGACAGATAGCTCGACATGTGCTCCTCTGCCTGCTCCTCATCGTCAGCATGCTGGCCGTACGTCAACTCTCCATACGAAACCGACACACAGAGACTCAATGACTCTGTGGGGGCCATACCATCTGTTGCAGTTGTCCTTGTTTTTCTTCTATTCTATTCCATTTGCAAAAAGCAATCACACAGCAATGCACTTATAACCATTCTGAACAGGAAAGCAACCACATAGAAATGCCCTGGCAACCATACTCAACACCCTAGCACTGTAGCATTGTTAAGGCTACTTTTGCATG
Organism: Myxocyprinus asiaticus; assembly: GCF_019703515.2. NCBI lineage: Eukaryota > Metazoa > Chordata > Actinopteri > Cypriniformes > Catostomidae > Myxocyprinus > Myxocyprinus asiaticus. The sequence goes on along the minus strand of NC_059352.1, from coordinate 43,118,422 downwards.
GGGAAAGTACCAAGATCTAGTTTCTACCATTACATATCTGAACTCATTTAAAGAACTGGTTTACCAATACAGATTTTAGCCAATTCTGCATTTTGGTCTTTTCATGATTTGCAAAGGCCTGAATCTACTGTTCTTTGCTGAAAATAAACTCAAAGTATACTCAGAGCAGTATTCTTCAAATCTCTTTATCTTCTTTATATCTATACCTGTATTTCAGAACCTGTCCAGCTGCCTGTGGTGGTTGTTCAATGCAGATCCTGGGCGGCTTTACCTAGAGCTGCAGTTTTTTTGTGCTGTGGCCAATTATGGACAGGTGAGCACAGTCACACAACTCTCACTGGTCTATAATATAGATCTGAATTGCTGATGACATCATAACATTGAAGCCACTGCGCCACCATATTGGAATGCCTAAACATTTGAGTGTGCCAACTTACAATCCAAGTAAACATTACACATTCAATCACAGATTTTATACCTGAAATATGCCTGTAAAGCCTTACAATGCAATCTTTATACGCATGTAATTGTTTACATTTTTAGAAATACACATGTATGTCATTTGCCTGAGAGAGCACATTTTCTCTCGCTCTCTCTCTCTCTCTCACACACACACACACACACACACACACAGCGGGCGCATAGAGAGGTAAAGAGAAGCCTTGCAAAGATGGTTAAAATAATAACTAATGCACTATGTTTAAATGGTTATAAAATGGCAAATATACACACACACACACAGAAAGAATGACATGTATATATAGCTATAGAGAGCATGTAAATATGAAAACACAGCCAAATCCCAGGAATTTTAAGCAATTTAGAAATCCTAACCAGACTTTTTTAAGGTCCGAAAAATAGGATGTCCAGGGAAAAGGATGCATGGTCACCCTAAAACAAGCAGACATTACAGCTTTTCCTACTTGATTTACAACCTGTAAATTGGACAGTTTGTCCACATCCTTTGGTAAACGCTGTGCTGTACTGATACGCAGCACACCGGTACAGGTGGATGCTCTGACATCGCGATTCACTTGTGCCTTCTCCCTTGGAATTGATATTATCCTTAGTGAACAAATGAAAGGTTAATCACGACTATCACTTGGGGAAAAAGGCGACAACCGTATCAGGAGTTTGGAGACAAAACGTGCGTCCCAAACTGCACACTTCTGCAATATTCGATGCCATTTTGTAGTGCGAGTAGTATGTTAACACTGAAAATGCAACAAAAAGAAGTGTACTTTAAATACCCGGATGATGCACTTTTTCAACCGTCAAAACTGAGTGTGGAATGTTGGACACTTCATGCACTCACGCTGCCGTAGATAGCGGAAGGCGTGGAGTTACCTGGCTGTGCTGCTGGTCTGATAAAACAGTTGTAAATAATGAAGAATGTAGTAGCTAGCGAAACTTCAGTGGATGCAGCACCTTGCAAATGTGAGTTGAATGCTTTACCATCAAGCTGTGTGAATATGTGTGTTGTTTAAGATACAAATGTTGAACTGAGGTTGGCTAACAGGCTAAAGCTAGAGGCAACACATCATATATGCTTGAAATTTCACTTCCGTCAGCTGTTATACGGTGAATGCTTCCGTGTAGTAAAAATACGTTAACTGTTCCATTTGGGACAATACTACACTTTGAAAATTCGTACAGTACATGGCTGAGTGCATAGTATATTTTGTAAATGCATAGTGTATAGTGTGTCATTTGGGACACAGCTAGAGAAAATGCAGTGGTATTGCTTGTCAGTTGAGGCCCTAAAGCCATTAGGAGCTGCATTCCACTTCATTCTAAAAATCCACTGGCTAACTAACTTCCCTAAGAAGTCTCCACGGGGGAATCCCTGTCGCCATTTTGGGAGTCCGTGCCACTTCATTAAGTAGGCGAGGGAAGTTTCTGTTGACAGACCTTCAACCCCTCGATTTTGACCGAGGGTTCGAGCCTATTCAGATGTACGCTTCAGGCAGCTCCACATCCCACAATGCAACTCAACTGTGACATCACAGCACAGATCGCGCTTAACCTAACCCACCCACAAACAACTATATTTTATGATGGAAGTGAATTTAGGTCAATTAAGCAGTTTTGAAGAGTTATATTGAGATTTAACAGCATAATGCTTGTAGCTACCTTACATTGACTGCTTGTTACACAGCCATAGCATATGTGTTCATTGTAATGTTACCATTTCCGTTTTTGTAAAACTCAATTAATCCTTTCTGACAATCAATTCCAATGAAAACATATTTTTTTCTTAACAGACAAGATTTGCACATAAGCCTCTGAAATTACAACCATACTTGGCCTGAATCTGTGATTGCATAAATCTCTGAATATGTTGTCTTCTTTATCACTAAATAATTCCACCAAATGACATCAGGATCAGTTATCAAGGGCTTAGGGTGTTCCAGTTAAACCTATAGCTTGTTTGCAGTCATGTGATTCTGATGACGCGCAAAATTCAGATGGAGGGCAGGAAGTGAAAAGCAGAATGGACGAGATGGAGGAAAGTCCGTACTGTATTAGTTTAGACACTATTATGAGAGAAAGGTATAAACAGAAAATCACAACATATGTTGGACATGATCCTTATGTTGTGAAGAGGAGCGATTTTTCAACTGAACTGATTTACTTGCCTGCCATCGAGGCGGTAGATATAAGCAACTACCTTGTCCTCCAGACATCCTTCTACTCCAGAAAACAATGAAAGCATACAAAAGTATGGTGGCATACAACTTTTTTGTTAGTGGTTGGGTCAACGACCTCGGTACCAAGGTGCTCCACATTTTGGTTTTCGCCCGGGTGAGTGGTATTTTTTTTTTGTCCTGTGGATTAACCTAACAACAAACATGCAACGCTGCTGCGCCTCTCGATGTTAGCATTACGGTTGTTTACGTTATTAGGTTAACCACTCTCAAAGGTCCGCTGAAACGGCACTAAAGACATGGATCATTGCGAAACAAGAAGGAGAAGTCATTGCAGCTCATTGCAATTGCATGGCAGGGTAAGCTATTTATGTTCGCCTGTATTTTGTGTAACTGTTAAGTGTTAGTGGGGTACAAACTCAAACAAAGAAAAGAAAAAACAATTGCTTTAACTTTACAAAGTACGGAAACAGCTAACATTACATAAACATAAACAAAGCCACATAAGTTGTATTAACTTACCTTTGACGCAGTGGTCACTGCACACACGAGCATTATCCGACTCGGCTCCTCCCAACCGCAGATGCAGGATTACAAGCCATTTTCCCCCGCGTTTTTCAGTCAATTTCTTGCATTTTCCCCTCTTATGAACAACAACTTTTGGTACATGATAAAAGCTCCTTGTGGTTTCTCGGTTTGATCGATTTGAACAACCATAAACGATGCAAAACATAGGCATTTTGAGTTTGTGATAGTGCTTCCTATGTAGAAAATAACTTCCTGCCATCCATCTGCATTTCGCGCCACAGCAACGCAGTGACGTGACGTCATGTGCAAACAAGCTATTGCACGAGTTCCACCAGTAGTATAAGCAATAACGTACATCCGAGTCCATGAGACTAAGTGAATTTAATGAGGGAATGGCGTCAAATTTTGAAGTGGAACGCAGCCAGAGAATACCAATACTACCGTTTGAACACTACAGAAGTCTTGGCAGTTAACTTTTGTGTCAGTAATACAGTTCTATATTAAAGATCAGTGAGTGAGATTCATTTGAAGAGTGGCTATAAATATTTAACATAGCTTTTTCTTCTGTCTTAGGGTTTTATTTCCTTTGGGATTTTTGGGCTGGATGAACATCTTATTATTCTTCCATTCAAAAAGAGGTGAATATTTGCAAATCTACCTGCAATTTTTTTATTATCTGAATGCTAACATTACTGTTTTTGGATGTAGTTTCAGCACCTACTGTGTGTGTGTGTGTGTGTGTGTGTGTGTGTGTGTAGGCTAGCTGCTCTGTGTGGTATTACTCAAGATGAAAGCCCGGAGTCTACTGCTGTGCCAGAGGAGATTCGACTCACCTGTACACAGTTGGTGCGATACCACAAAGATCAGTGCGTTCAGGATATAGTTCGCAACAGAGGGTAAGTGTGTGTAAGAGGTCATGTGCTTACATTTATTTTCAGATGGCATGTGTTGGTGTGGGTAGCATGTTTTTCTCTATAGAACTTTGGTTTTATCTTTCCATGTGCCACATTTTTCAGTTGTTGATCATAAATGCATGCATTCTTATTATTAGTTTAATTATTGTTTATTCATAGAATAGTAGAGAAGGGGTAGGAAATGATTGGGGGGTAGGGTCTGAAAATGTAAAGAGCCAGATTCTAACTCACGCCACCTGCATGAGCAAATATGTTTAAAATACACACACGGGACCAAGATATCTGTTATATCATGGCAAAAAACAGCTGTTACATTCTACAATAAGGTGGTCCCGTCGCATGGAGAACACATGACGAGCCAAATTTTTCTAATTTCATCTTGGTTATAACATTAAAGTATTATCAGTACTTTAGGTTTCAGAATAAATTAATCATGACAAATATATCAACAAATAGGGTCAATAATACAGCGGTAAGAGTAAACCTTTGTTTTTGTGTGATTTTGCATTCATGCCAGAAGGTGTCAGTATAAAGTCCAAGATGACTGGTGTGCAAGCCAATGTAAACAAAAAATTACTTAGTGCACCTTAAACACACAGTTCACATTTCATAACACATATACTCTTCCTTTTTCTTGCTTTCTTATCCGTTTCTCTCTCTCTCTTTTGTCATAGTGGGTCTTCTGAATCTCTCACAGGACCAGTGGGTGAATCCTTTCTTTGATTGATAGGTGTGCTCACTGGTGCCTAACCAGGTAGCTCATTGGATCCTATGCATGGGTGTGGCCAAAGATAGAAAGGTGTGGCCTGCTTTTACAGCACACAGCTGCAGAAGAATGGTGTCTTAGAGCATGTGACACAAATGTATGGTTTCCAATGCCCTGCAATATTGCTCCAGAAAGCGGTGATGTCGCACGTTGATCATCACAACCTCAAACAAGGACTAAACAGACTGAATTAAGACTGGACTGAGCTATGAATTGAGCTGTTCTTTCATCAGTATGTTAAATTGCTATGCATGGCATGCAAAGGGCACAAGATTCTCCCTTTATCTCACACACGCACATTCAACAGCTCTTAAACTGTTCTGCCCATTAAAATACACAGCCTATATCTGCACTGATTGTTGCAGTTACATTAATGATCTGATAATGAAGGTATCACAAGTCTTTACAAATGCTGTAAAAACATACTTCTGACTGTATGCTTATTTGTATGCTTTGTGTTACTTGTGAGTCTTGATGATAAGACTACATTATATGGCCTTGCTGCAAAGCAAAACATGCCATGTTTACAAACCTCTGCTGTGATAGATGAATTATACTGCAGTTACATCTTAAGAGTGAGATAATGTCAAATTCAGGACTAGGGTGACCAGGTGTTCTGATAAAACTAGGACAGTCCCAATTTTTCAAATTGTATCTTTGTCTTGATAATTAGTCTTAGATTAAATAAAAGTTTGAACTGATATTGCTGAGCTTCTTGACTTTTAAATAATGAGAAAGCAGCAGCTCATTCCTGCCATTTCAGAAAGTAACTTGATTAATCATTAAATATAAAATATTTTGACTAAAACACTTCTTCAGAGGACATCTTGTTTAATGTTAGCCCTCAACTTATTTGTTTTGAATCTAAATTCCCATTATCATCAGTTACAGGGGAAGTCACAAGGGCTGCATCTCATTAACTAAAAATGTTTAAGTCTAAAATCCATTACACAAATGTGTGTTTCTTCTAGCAGTGGTTTTGTAGGCTTGTTCCAAACAACTTGTTTAAAATTGTATTCTACTCTCTTAAACTAAAATTTCAATAGAATTATATTTTTGTAATAGCTGTTGGGTAAACCAGTGAACATAATAAAACCACACTGGCATACATTCAGGCAAGGCAGGTTCCACTGTGACAACTTACCCCTACTGTGACAATATACAACGCTATTGGGGTGTGTTGTCACAAAAGGTTATTTATTTATTCAGGGACAATACACATTAATAATACAAAAGAAATGTAAAATGTGCCAGATTTAGCCAAATTGGCTAATTTTCATCTGTAGTCCCTAGGCAGGTTGATATTATAATAATCAAATAAAAAAACTAAATTGTCATTACACAAATACAAAACTATCATACCAGAATCTCTATAAATGCTCACAATTTTTATTAGAAAGCAACCACATTTTCAATTTTCTAGAGAAAACACAACAACTTGGTATGTGTAACATTGGTGTCTGGAGTGGAAGAGACGCAGGAGTAAGTACTTTCAGTCTTTTAATTATAATCATTGGAGTGGAAACAAACAATAACTCTTAACATCAAAACTTAACTCAATGTAACACTTCAAGGACTGACAAATGATGACCAAAACAAGAGTTTATATATACACAGGGAAACTAATGAGGGAATGGAAGGTAGGTGCAGATGATGATTAACTGATGGAAGTGATTAGGGCAGTGAACTATGGGAGATGTAGTCCAGTGGAAAACTTCAAAATAAGAGTCCTTGAAGAAAATGAGGAAGACAGACTGTGACAACATGTTTTATGTTTTTTATGTGTTATGTTTTTTAGTTCCGTTGGAAGTCTATTCCATTCATGGGTTCCTCTAAAAACAAATGATATCTAGCCAAATGTGCTTCTTCTCAATGGTATATTACAATCACCTCATATACCCGCTCTTGTGTACCGTCCTGTTTTTTGATATATATATAATATTTTAAAACTGGTGGAGCAAAACCATTTAAAATCTTAAAAACAAGTACTAAGTCAGCAAATTTAATCAAATGTTCCCAGCTCAAAAAAGAATACTTAGTTAAAACACTACAATGATGAAAACTATTTGCCTTTTTATCTAAAACCTTAAGAGCTTGCTTATAAACAGTCTCAACCAGTTTTAAAATAGACTTACATGTTTGTGTCCATGTAGTCCTACAGTAAGTGATATGTGGAAGAATCATGGAATTCATAAATAACACTGCTGCCTCTTTGTCAAACTGTTTCTGATAAATCTAAAATTGGCTAAATTAAATTTCACAGTGTTAACAACTTTCTTCACATGTTTTTTAAAAGAAACCTAACCCTAAGTATTTAAATTCATTTACTACCTCAAGCTTCTGTCTCTGGACAAACACGTCTGCTTTTACATCATGATATGCCCCTTTGGTAAAAAACATACAAACTGTTTTCTTGACATTAAGATGTAAGCATTATTTAGTAAGCCATTGTGAAACCTGATCCATCGCAGAAGTAAATTTCTGTGCAGCCTGTTGCTGACTTTTTGCATGCACATACAAAACAACATCATCAGCATACATTTGACAAACAACGTCTAAGGGACAGACATTTGGTAAATCATTTACATACATACTGAACAACAACGGACCTAATATAGATCCTTGTGGAACTCCAATATTAGAATCTAAATATTCTGAATGTTGTATTTATAACTCTTACACATTGTTTCCTATTTTTCTAATAAGATTTGAACCACATAATGACATCAGCTGAGAAATTAAAATTCGATAACATCTAAAGCAAAATATCATGATTTACAGTATCAAAAGCTTTTTTTTAAATCCAAAAATACAGCACCAACCACACCTCCTCTATCCATCTTTGATTTTATATTTTCCAGCATAAAACAATTTGCAGTTTCTGTAGAGTATATTTTTTCTGAAACCAAATAGCATAGGATGTAGAGGAAATGCACCATTATTAAAATATGTAATTAATTGTTCTGCCACCCATTTCTCAGCAACTTTAGACATTACCGGAAGGATACTTATTGGTCTATAATTGCTAATTTCTACATAATTTCCAAATTTATAGATTGGTATAATTACTCCAAATTTCCATGGAGTAGGGAAAATTCCTTGTGTTATAAATAAATTAATAACCTGAGTTAAAGGACCTATGATTGATTCCTTATAAGTTTTTTCAAAAATAGAATCTAATTCATATTTATCTCTAGCTCTAGAATTTTTGAGAGAACTAATTATTTTATCAACTTTTATATCAGACACCTGCTTAAGAGTAAATATGGGTAAAGCAGTATTCGCTAGTTTGATACATTGAGTCTCTATACAGAGAGACTTAGTAAGAGCACTTATTGTATCCACAAAGTAATTATTAAAAGTATATGCTATCGTGCCATGATCATAGATAAGTTTTCCTTCCAACTCAAATTCTATATTTTTCACTGGCTTTTTATAATTTCCTGTTAAATTTCTCAGATTTTACCATATCAATTTTATATTTCCTTTTCCCTCCTCTATTATAGAAATATACAATTTCGCTTTTGCTTTTCTAATTTCAATTATTACTATATTTCTTAATTTATTGAAATTTCGCTTCTCGTATTCCAATCTAGATTTGAGAAACTGTTTCAATGCATTGTCTCTTTGTTTCATAAGTGACCAAATATTTTCATTTAACCAAGGTAAACAATTTTGCTTTCTATGTCTACTTTTATGTCTCATAAAACTATCTGTAGTATTTTGAATAATATGCATTAAAACATTTGCATCCATTTCAGTACAATTATAAGAAAGTGAAAATGTTCTGTCCAGTTGTTGGGCCTCATGTATTCAGATAGAAGACAAAGGCAGGCCTAACACAGTCGTAAAAACCTAACTCAAGCCCCCACATTCCAAGTCGTAAATTATACTGATAAAGATCGTGCCAAAATCAAACAAAGGGAGTCCAAAACAGACTACAAATCCCATGAAGCCTTGCTCACTAAAGGATCGAACTCTCAACTCCTATTGGATGAGGCACACAACAGAATGCACCTCAAATCATGACATCATCAGGAGTTGAAATACCTGCTTCCAGCAACTTTGTTTGAGCGTGTGGACGCAGCTCTTCGCTGCTCTCAGGTGCAACCTCGTGGCACAAGGAAGTAACGTCCGACTTGAAACTGTGGCCATACAATCTCCATCTCGCTGGACGAGTTGAGATTACTCTGTGTTCAACCGAACACTCTAACGGATCTGAAGGAGACCGCCGAGCAATTCGCATCTTCATCCGTTTGCCTGCAGAAGTGAAGAGATTAAAGATTTCTCTTCCCTCTTCAATCAAGTCAACGTCGCTGATTTCTCCGCCAGCCCACCGAGAATCAGCAGCCGTACCGCCCACCAACAGAGCGAGGAAACAACCTCCCGTCATCACTCAAGCCTCGAGGAACCAAGTCTGAGTTAAAGGACGGATGAACACACATTCTGTATCCTCATGCGATTCAAGTAAGAGGTTTACGTCTGGGCAGAGATAGAATATTATAGTGTGTTCTTCTTGTGTACCAAGGTTATTGCTTGTACAGTTTACGGACCGCCATGTCCGCTCATTATTAATACACAGGGTATTAATTATCACAAATTTGATTTGCTGTATTGTGGTCCAACCACATTGGACTGTTGTGCATTTTCGCCATCGCGGGTGAGACCGGCAAACTGAGTTTATCCATTAAAGAATCAAAGAACACGGGATGGTTTACGAGCCGTCCACCACGTCTCTGAGTGATAAACTAACAGATGCTTCCTCTCCCATGATCGCGAAACCGGCTTTGGGGCCATCACATTATTCTCTCTCTCTCTCGTACTAACAACACACACACATGCGCGCAGTTTTGGTTTGTTTTGCATATGCCTGTGTCATGCTGACGGGATGTCAGTGCTCGGATTCAAGCCTTCATTCATTGTTTTTTTTCCCGAAAATCTATATTCTTCGGATGTCGATTTTCCTAAGAGAACAATATAATATTGAGACTGTTATACTATCTGGTTATTAGTCCCTGATTCCAGGGTGGTGCCCCGTCAAAATTAATCCTTATTAATATTCTATTGATTTTTGATAATTGATAATTATCTTTGATGATTGTTGAATTTGAATGATCAATAAGCTAGTGTTAATTTTAATGAATGTTTCATCGATGTTAACAATTAATTAATTGATTTAAAGGATTAGAAAAAGCTAACATTGATTCTGATCAATGTTCTATTGATTTTAATAATTAATAATTATCTTTGATAACTATTAATTATTGCTGATAACCAAACCCGCTCCTAAACGTAGTGCACTAAATTTACTGGAGCCCCATATGAGGTTTTAATGAGTTAAGATTAAATTAATTAATTTAAATATTAATTAATAACTAAAGAAATAATTATCGATTATTTCTGATAGTAACACTGATCTAAACAACCAGTAAAGCCCTACATAATAATTGGTGCCCCGTGTGAGGCATCCTACTTTGTCACAGTGTGTATGCATAAGAATCCAAAGTAATAACTTGAATCATTACTTCAAAGATTGGTTCTGTTTGACAATTGACTTCTCACAACTTGCCAAACATAAGCCAGTGTGGTGTGAAAGTGCTCTTAAGAGTGCAATAGGGATTGGTAAATTTATGATAGTCTGCTTAAAGCCTACTGTTGTTGTTGTTTAACTTCTAACGCTTTCACCTAGATGTTACAGAGAGGTGCCAAGTCACTTCATTGACGTCCACCAAAGAGAGAACACAGTGAAATTTGCACATTACATAACAGTAGACCGTAAGCCACAGGTCGAAGCCTCTCACCTGTGCATTCATGTTAGCGTTATAGCAACTGTAAAACAACAAGCTATCAGAGCCACTGTGTCGCAATAATTTTTACTGTCCCAGTAAAATGAGTCACCAATCACCCTGCGTGACTGGAGCTGAAGCTCCACAGAGGTTAATCGACGCAGCACTGCAAGATGTGGTCGCTGCTGTCCTCCATCTCTCACTAGAGGAGAGAGATAACCTTAATGGCTACAATATTAGTCGTTGTGATGAAGCATTGCAGGAACCAGTTGATTATGTCAACAACCTGGTCGGGAAGCCAAAGAGCACAATCCCACACCTAGTGGGCCAAATGTTCCTTCTTTATCACCGCAAAACCCAACTGCAAACTGCAGAGCACCAGGCCCAGCTCGCCCAGCTGCAGAGCAGCTACCATGCGGTGCAGAAGGAAAATCTCAGCCTGCACCAAGAAGTTAGGTGCACCCAAGCTGAGAAAGTCCAGGCACAGCAAGATAATGCTCAAATGCAGGAGGAAAATGAAACCCTGCGTAGGCAGCTTCATGCTGCTCAGCTAAGAGTAGAGTCAGATCAGGTAAGTGCAGCTGAAATGCACAGCACAACATCTGACATAGAAGAGGGCCCCCTTTTTAGCGATACGCGTAGGAATGTGCCCCTGAGAAACGCAGGAACACACGCTAGGAGCCGAGCTGCCCCTAGTGGTACAGTTTCTGACTTCGTCCTCCAAGACACCTTTCAAGCTCCTCCAGCGGCCCGCTGGTTGGATGCAGATGCCCCTCCTTACAGTTGCCCTCCTCAGTCAGTTTTCAGTCACGCCACCTTGCGTTTCAAACCGACTGATTCCACACCACGGAGGGGGGACAATTATTTTCAAGCCCAGAGTGGTGTAAGCGGTTCGAAGATCCCATTAGCCAGGGAGCTGTACGCACCCCCACGTGTCGACTGGACTCCTTTCCACCACGAAGGGGAGGAAGTCGTCCTCATCGCTATAGCAATCTGAGTGACTATGGTGTTTCGGATGACTCGGACGACCTGTGGTCATGCCGACACCAAGGCTTGCACATCCGACAACTCGAGTCCCTCGCAGGGGACATAAAGCGCTTTGACCCAAGTATTCGAGATTCAAACATCGACAATTATCTTAGGGAACTTGAGCACTGCCTGGTTGACTTGCCTTATGCTTCGTCACGTGAAAAACTCAAGCTTATGCGATATGACATCACGATGCACTGCAGAATGGGCAACCCCACCATGCAGGAAATCAGAAGGTACACGCATGCGCCCTGCCCGAGGGCATGAAAGCGACGCCAGAGTCCTGGGGATCCAAGCCTTAGAATGTGCAGACCTAGCGCTTGAAGGCAACAAAATGCCTCGCGTTAAGGTGAATGCTAGAACAGGACCCCAGAGGCGCCTATCACCCCGCTAGCAGGGTAGGCAACAGAACCAGGGGGGTGGTAACCAGACACACCCCCAGGGTCATGGCAGGCCTAAACAACAAAACGTTTGCCGGCTGAAAGTAAAGGTACGGTTCGAACGAAAACCCAAACAAGAAGGTGAGTGGGTAGGCAAGGTTTCAAATCCCCTCAGAGAATAAGATTTGAGAGAGGAAATGGAGGATATAAGGAGACGCTTGACTTAGTAATGAAGCTTGACGTGCTCTGTTGTTCACCAGGTCCACCGAACTCCTCAAAGGAATACGGCGCTGAAACCTCGTAAGTATGACTAGACGATGTACCCCCTCCCGTTAACGCCAAAATTTACTTTGTTGGTCGGGAAAAGGGGAACAGGGTCCAAGTTGCTCCCCAAAACAGTCACTCCTAACATGCCACACCCTCCTTTTCTGACCTTTTTGAGCGATCTGTACCGTAAGGGCAATGCCTGACACATGGGTCATTCAGCTCCCACGCACTACTCGACACTGGTTCTGAAATAAGTTTAATGGATTCCAACACCTTCGCAGAGGTGGCTAGTGCAAAGCTCTCCCTTGGCAAACCGTTATAGACAGAGACCTGCAATGTAAGCATCACAAGCTACATGCAAGATAGGTCGTCTATCACAAAACGGGCCTGGATTGACACCTTTCAAGGGATGATCCTAATAGACCCTGTTTACATATGTCCCATTAATACGGAACCACTGTTAATTGGCCAGGACTTACTGAACCGATTGGCTCCGCTCATTGACTGCCATCATGGACACGTGGGCTCAGGTTGACATACCGAGACCACTTGGTCCAGAAAACAGTTCGCCAGTTTCAGATGGACAAGTCGCCATCGTCCAAAAATCCAGCAGAGACGACTCCAATAAGAACAATTACAGGGCCTGGGTAAAACCCTTCGGGGTACTATAGCACTCTGTTCTTATCAATAACACTTTGCACGCTTTAGGGACTTTGTCAGAGAAGACAACTTATGTGCGTATAGTTAGAGATCTAATGCAGGACCTCCTCAGGGAAATTAGCTCCTCAGTCAACAGTCTGAGTGGTGGAAGGATTAAGGAAGTAAGGTTATTTCTCTACTTAAGCCCTACACGCTTAAGTAGAGAAATAACCTTACTTCTTTTTATGGTGTGCCCCAACCCATTCACATTCCACGTGGAGAGAGACAATCCACTCATATTAACATTTGACATTTTGACATATAAGAAAAAATAGATAGTGTGTCAAAAACAAGATTATAAAGACCACATTCCAACATTAGTGCATCCATCAAACCCAGAATTTCCCCCAGAACCAAACAAACAGAAAAAAGAAAAACGTGCGCATTAACCCCGCGCATGACAGCGCCAACTGGCGTCCATCCCTCCAAACTCAAACAGTCCATGTACACCTACGAGAACCCCCACGACAACTTTGCCATCAGATTATTCAAGTACAGTGTTTCTATACCAGCACAAAAAAAAAAAGAAAAAAAGCGCTCAGTTTCCTGAGAAATTCCTCACAAATTTGGTGAGATAGAATTACACAGCAAAAGATAATCTATAAAACAAACTCCAGCCAATAGGTGGAATAAACACAGAGCATGTAGAGTCATCCATAAAACTGTCCTGAAGGTGTGTTACTCTACAAAATAAACTCCAGCCCATAGGTGAAACCAGTACAAAAAGGGGCAGTGGTGGCTCAGTGGTTAAGGCTCTGGGTTACTGATCAGAAGGTCGGGGGTTCAAGCCCCAGCACCGCCAAGATGCCACTGTTGGGTCCTGGAGCAAGGCCCTTGACCCTATCTGCTCCAGGGGCGCCGTATCATGGCTGACCCTGCACTCTGACCCCAGCCTAGCTGGGATATGTGAAAAAGAAGAATTTCACTGTATATGTGCAAATGTATAATGTGTGATAAATAAAGAAAATTATAAAAAAAATTATAAATTCTCAAACAGTCAAGCAAATGTTCAGTGTCCACTTGGACATGAGTGCTTTTTTACTCAAACAACTTTGCAAGAAACACTCCACAAAACAAACTCCAGCCAAGGAGGAATAAGCACAAAGAGTGTGTAGATTCATCCATAAAAGAGTCCTGAAGGTGTGTTACTCTACAAAATAAACTCCAGCTGCTAGGCGGAATCAGCACAAAAAGAGCGCGTAGATTCTTCAAACAGTCGAGTGAATGTTCAGTGAGCCGGTCCACTCTGATAAAATGTGAGTACAACAAGATGACTTACTCACTCCATTGACTTTATTAAGGACATTGCTTGCTGTGGGCATGTGAATGTTTTACAGCCATCCTTAGCATCTATTCTCAATTTGGCCAGGAATATCAGTGCAAAAGCGACCTTCCCCTAATGTAAAAGTTTCTTGCATTCCTTGAATCGATCATGTATCTCTCTTGTCGAATTCACAAAGTCTGGGAACAAGAAAATGCTATGGTTCTTCCAATAAAGCCTTCCTTTACTCCTTGCCTCGCATAACACAAGATCTTTATCGGATGATCTCAGAAATTTGGCCAGAATTGATCAGGGCCTGTCTCCCTCCGTGGATTGCCAAGCAGGAACCCTGTGAGCTTGCTCGATTTCCAACTTATGGCCTGTTATGTCGAGCAGATTCAGAAAGAGCCCATCCAGAAACTTCACCATATCCTGTCCCTCTACTCTCTCCGGGACTCCGACGATGCGGATGTTATTCCGCCGGCTACGGTATTCCATGTCCTCCAACTTCTCCCAGACAAGCTCTAAATCCACCTTGGTCGCTAGTGGATTAGCAGATAACTCCCTCTCCAATGACTCCAGGTAATCGATCTGTTTCTTGACATCCCCCACTCTTGTAACCACATCAGTGAACTTCGCTTTCATGGCAGTGATCGTTTGACGTATTAGCAAGGACCTTCATCAGCATTGCCAACATGTTCAGCATCTCTTGCCGCATTTCTCGCACCTCCCCGAGTAAATCAACTCCCAGGCTTGCACGTAAGTGTCTTTTAATGTCTCCAGAGCCCGAGGATTTTGAATTCTTTGACATATTGTCCTCCTAGAACAGTTATGGTTTCGAGTGTATCGAATCTCACCGGTTTATGTCATAAAAGTATTAAAACTAGCAAAGTGCGCAGAGCATGCCTGGCATCACGTGACCCCAAGGGAGTGTTTTTTTGGCATGCCCAATTCCCAGTGCACTTTAAGTCCTCGTGGTGGTGTAGTGACTTGCCTCAATCCGTGTGGTGGAGGATGTATCTCAGTTGCCTATGCGTCTGAGACCGGCAATCCGCGCATCTTATCACGTGGCATGTTGAGCACGTTACCGCGGAGACGTAGCACGTGTGGAGGCTTCACGCTATTCTCTGCGGCATCCATGCACAACTCACCACGCGCCCCACCGAGAGCGAGAACCACACATTAAAGCGACCACGAGAAAGTTACCCCATGTGACTCTACCCTCCCTAGCAACCGGACTTCATTGCTTAGGAGACCTGGCTGGAGTCACTCAGCATGCCCTGGATTAGAATTTGCGACTCCAGGGGTGGTAGTCAGTGTCAATACTCACTGAGATACCCAGGCCCCCAGAGAGTGTATTTTTAATCTTCTTCTAATATTTCAAATTGAAAATTAGTTTGAAAGATAATTACAGACGAAATCTCTTTTAAAGATAAAATAAGGCGTTGACAGGTCCAATAGTCTCTAAACTCAAATGTAATTTAATAGTGCACTCAGCGATTCCTGAGAAGTTGATATTCAAACTCAACTGCCAAAACAAACACACCCCTCCCTTCAGTGCTCCTTTGGAAGCTCCACCCCCTAAATTTATGCACGTGAGATGGTTTTAGGCACACCAGCTCCAGACACTCACATCTCTCCTGCTACTAAATCTAACATCACAACAGCATTTATGGGTTCTGTGAAACATAGCAACATTTATGTTACCCACTTATCGAGAAGAAAAAGAGAAACTTCTGCATCCGTCTTCAAGCCTTTTACTTCTCGGAGGTCTCTCCACCACTGAAAAGCCTCACCGATGTTGACACGGCTCTTAGCCCTCGACTAATCATAATCCTTCTCTTTTAGTTTATATTTGTCTGACCTGTTTCTTTTGGTTTGTGTCTCAGCCATTTGTCCTCCATGGTGTTTAGATAGTTCGCATCAGCCAGATTTACCATCGCTCTTCTAATTAATTTCCCTCTTGCTCTGCCCCCATCCCCCAACCTGTGCATGCGCAAGAACCACCCCCTGTTCCTGACTGGCTGGAGTAGTGTTGTGTTGATCAGTCTGTTCCACTTTGTTTTTGTCCCATTTACAGAGCCAGGGCTGTGTACAAATACTAGACTTTTTTTCAGCCCACCCACAGAATAGAGATATTTGCAGAATTTGACAAAAAGTGTATTTGGATTAGAATTACTGAGTGCACCTTTAACACACTAGCCTACACCACCCCACAACCCCACCATCCAAAAAGCACATACCTTTAACCTCAGTAGTTTCAGTCTACAAATGTTCTCGAACCTTCTCATAAATCTCCTCTCCAGAGACTGAACAAACCTGGAGAAAACTCTGCCTTTTATACCCGAAAGATGGCCAATAATTCTAGTTTCCATGGTAACTGACACACAGTGCGCACGTGATCAAGGTCAATGAGCAAATTGGAACTTCCAATGATATCGTCATCTTTGCAGAAAGTGGACAACGTGATGAGGCATTATCATTTCGGATCTACTCTGTTTGGGATAAATTGTTTAAATGCACCATGATGTGACAGCCTCTCTTGTTTTGATGTAACAAACAGTATGATGTTTAGCAACACATTTACCTCAGTCACGAAAGAGATTTGCAGGTTGCATTCATAGAGCACTTTCTGCTTTGTGTAGGTCAGTGTGTACGATAACAACACTATACATGATTGACTGCATAAAGGTAAAAAGTCTCGTATATATCAAAGCTTGAGACATATTGAAAAAAAAAGCCCGCTGACTGAGGTACAAGTGTTTAAAGTCGGCATGAAACAGAAGTTGGGGTTGACTTTTCTTCCCTATTGTGACGTATATCCGAGTGAAACGATTCATCGAACAACAAAAAAATTTTAGGGTGGGACTTGATTTTGACTATCGGGAATTGATTGGATTGTAGAAAGTGGGCTTTGCAAACTAAATGGAGGCAGATCTAAATGCAAGTTTGCAGTCAATTGTGGAGGATTACTCTCCACCTGACAAACCAACAGCACCCTCCTTTGAAGAACTTTTTATTGAGGAGGACAAGAATGAGGACAATCAACAGCAGCTAGATTTCACCGAAGGAATCAGTCCATATTTATTTGAGTCCCTACCTACAGCGAACCGAGAGAGTGACTGGGACAAGGTGGCTGACGGTCAAATTCACCCTCGAGAGCATCTTGATGTGTCACAATGGTAACACTTCTTTTCTAAATATATAGTTATTGGCCTTAACTGCCAAAACAATAACTGGTATTTATTGACTTTATATTTTGGGAAGATTGTTAAATGACAACTTTACTGACAACAAATGCAGCTACCAAATAATCAGAGGCTTTCAACAATGAATAGGCTACTAGTTTCCCTGCTACCTTTTTGCCAAGTGCAGAACTTTGACAAACCCCATTTCATGCTGTCTAATATTCCTGAAGTATTCTTGGGTAAAATGCCTCGCACACAAACGCGAATAATCCGCGATTCCTTCTTCTTCAAAGTGTAAAAATTCGAGCCAGCGGCCACACAACCAGGATACTTTGGGGATAGGGTAGAGTGTCTGGGGAGGGGAGCAACCTAAAATACACTTTACCACCATGTCTTCATTTGCTAATTGCTGCGATCATTTCACGTGTGTGACAGGGTGTAGTGATGGGTCGTTCATGAACGATTCGTTCATTTTCAACAAATCTTTTATCATGTGACTCAGAAGAACGAGTAGTCTCAGAGAGTGATTAGTTAATTTTGTGTTGGCCGCGCATGTGCATTGCGCAACCTCCATTCGTTTGTTACGTGAAAACAGCATAGGCGCTGTACAGGAAATAGGCTATTGGACAACCTCATTGCTCAGCCCTCACACCAGTAAACGTGTCATCAGAGAAGAGAAGTTGTTGCAAGGGGGCGGGCACATTACTGTTTTTGATTAAAGATTAAGAGGGCATATCTCTTAGTGATGGGAAGATCGGATCATTTTACTGACTTGAATCTGAGTATCGTTCAGCAAAATGAACGAATCTTTATTCAAGTCATTTTGTTCATTTGAGTAGAATTAAATTAAAATGTTAAATTTTCAATAGCCAAATCCCCCCCAACACGTCTACTTAAGCAAACTTTGATTATAGTCTCAATAAGGAAAAATTTATAATTCAGCCAAGGAAAAATTATGAGCAACAGAAATGATTATTTCACCTCTGGATTGAATCTTCTTGTCAGAGTCGTTCATTCTTTTGTCAGGTGAAAGCCGTACGGCTGTCACGTGACAAAAGAACGAACAACTTGGACCAGATGACTCAGGAGGTGAACTAATCATATCTGTTTCCTGTGTGAGCACTGCATAGCGTATACGGCTGTCACGTGACAAAATAACGAACGACTCAGACCAGAAGACTCGGTTAACTAATCATTTCTGTTTCCTATACAGCGTCTATGCGGTTTTCACGTAACAAACGAACGGAGGTTGCGCAATGCGCATGCGTGGCCAACACAAAATGAACGAATCACTCTCTGAGACTACTCGTTCTTCTGAGTCACATAAAAGATTCGTTCAAAATGAACGAATCGTTCATGAACGACCCATCACTAATATTTCTGTTATATGTACTTTTAGCTGGATATATACCATGTAAAATTTCAAATGTGACTTCTTGTACTTTATTATTAAAACCATATTGATCACGAATTCTCCAGGCTTTGTTTCAGTTTATTTTTTTAAACAGATATCCATTATAAACTTTTATGGGTATCCGTTTCACCTATTATTATGATATTTCTTTCAATATTGTTGTTAGTACAGTTGTGTTTATGAATGTCAATATCTTCTATAAACATGCTACCTTTCACATATGTCGCCTCGCATCACATCCACTTGCTGAGGTATGGCATCAAACACAGAATACTCTTTAACCAGCATTGCAGATTTTCTCACAAATTCAAACTCATCCTTTTTTAATTATTATTATTATTATTATTTATATTTAGAACAATGCAAATAGTACAAACAAGAGTACATATAGCAAAAACATGTCAGGGGCTTACAGGAAAAATTACATGAAAAAAACATTAAATAAAAAATTTAAGCATAGTAAACAGTTGTATAGTTCGTATTGTTTTCACATTTCTACTTTTTAAGAGATAGTTTCAGATATGTTTTAATGTCAATTTTAAATTGTTCAAATACAGGTATTTTTTCAATCCATTTGAAACATCCTTTACACTGTCCTAGATGGTATACGTCATCTAGTCAACGTTTCCTCTAACGTCATTACATCTTAACTCGTTCGCACCAATCCGAATGTGGGGGTTCTGAATTCTTCCGGTATGCACGTTCTTTCCGTTTCATCGGCCGAAGTGTGGAGCACTGTGTGTTCACGTGAGCACTGCGAAATTCCTCCTCCTCTGGCAGAGATAGCGTAAAATAAAGGTGATTTATACGTATATAACTATATAACTTCTAAGTGCATCGCTAGGACGTGCTATTTTTGGTCAAATTATCTACTTACTTTGCCTTTTGGTCCATTCATATGACCGGCGTGCTAACCTGCTCCACACAGAAATGAATTGAACATGAAAATATTGATGCTCTGGATGCATATACAGTGAAATGGACCGCATATGCCTTCTATTGCTTGTCCAGGGAGTGGCATATATTTAGCTCCTCTTTCAATGAATCAGGCCGGTCAGTTTACACTCCATGCGGAGGCTATTTTGGGATACTGGTGGGGTGTCCTCAGCACAGCCATTGCACTCACTGTGGTGAAATGGCAACTAGCTACTAGCTACACGTTGTCTGGCTCTTATCATATCTTAATTATGCAAAACACACTCCATACGTAATATTGAGAGTACTGACTGCATATAATCATGGCTCCTAAAAAGGTGTGGTACCTGTACAAGCTGCATTGCTGGCTGCGTTGCATGGTTAGTTATGTAATGTATCATTAAATTGAAAGGCACTATGCTTGTTTTCCCCACAGATGCCTCCAAAGAAGGGAGATGGACCAAAGCCACCACCCCTGATTGGACGTTTTGGGACTTCCTTGAAAATTGGAATTGTTGGATTACCAAATGTAGGGTATGTGTCAAGGTGTCAGTTTGATGGTTCGACAGGAATAGTATCAGATTGATCTAGCATGAATGCATGGAACAGAATATGTGTGCTTTATGAGAACCTGTCCTGCTACTCTGTGGGGAATTATTAAAAGGATGACAACTCATGATCTTGGTCCATTATGAGAAATGACATCATCCAGCCACAGGGTGGGCAGTGGTTTTTGACTGGCTACACAGTGGGACTCACAAATATGTATTTTTTGCCTGAGAAATGAATTTCCAATGTCAGCGGCACACGTTCCAGTCCTCTGTCTCAATTGATTTGATTGCGATTTCAGAAAGTCAACGTTCTTCAATGTTCTGACAAAGAGTCAGGCAGCGGCTGAGAATTTTCCCTTTTGCACCATCGACCCAAATGAGAGCCGTGTGCCCATTCCAGATGAACGCTTTGACTTCCTCTGCCAGTACCACAAACCAGCCAGGTACCCACATCATGTCTACATAATGCAACTCAAAAATCTTCTGCTCCCAGTCGTCATAACTCCGTTTCTCTTTCGCTCCAGTAAGGTTCCAGCGTTTCTAAACGTGGTGGATATTGCCGGCTTGGTGAAGGGGGCTCACGCAGGGCAGGGTTTGGGTAATGCCTTCCTTTCCCACATCAGTGCCTGTGATAGCATCTTTCACATGACACGTGAGTAGATCATTATTTCAAACTGCTGTGTTTTGGGTTTTATGGAATTTTTCTATGCTGTTTGCCATGAAGCACTTACAATAGGAGATTCCAGTGTTAAGGTCATTTAAATTCAGAACCTGAAATGTAACTCTGCACATAAAATACAAAAATGTATGATGTCTAAAAAAAAAAGATGTCAGTGTAGGCATAAATCTTTCTTTTGAATCAGTTTTATAATGATTAGGTTGAACTGTTTCACACATTAGACTCAAATTTGTAGGACATTATAAGTTAATGTAGGAATAGAAATGAAATAATTAGCTACTCTTTAAAGGAATATTTCATGGTCAATACAAGTTAAACTCAATCAAAAACATTTATGGCATAATGCTTATTACAACAAAATTTATCCATAGAAATTATTATTTAAAGCTGAAGTATGTCATTTCTGCAACACCGAACGGAATTGCAAAAATAAACAATGTTTTAAAAACAGCCTTCTTAATATGCAGATAGTCCCGCCCCCACCTCAAGCTATTGGTTGAGTAACGTTGTTGGGGTGGGTCTAAGCAGGTCGCTTAAAACAAACACAGGTATTTTATAGCGCCACAGAGACACAGTGTTTACAGTTTTCGAGAAAATTATTCTATGAATTGCTTATAGTTGTCTCTGCATATTAAGCTGGGATAAAAGAAAATATTTTAACACTGAAAAAGTTACATACTTCATCTTTAAAAACTTTACAGCTCAAACAGCACAGGTTTTAACAGAAGAAATAATGTGCTTTTGTAAAATTATAAGCTTCACATTTCTGCCTTTAAACCCTCCCAAAATAGGCCCCATTTACTTCCCTTGTAAGTCCTCACTGTAACCTAGATATTTGCTCTTTTTAAAAATGGATGACAAGTAGAAATTATTTTTGAGGTAATCAACATTATGCCACAAATGCTGTCGATTGAACTTAATTTGTATTGAACCAGGAATATTCCTTTAAAATGTATTTCCTTCCGAAATGTTGGCTATAAATGCAGTAAACTTGAATCTCAAAGCAAAGGATTTGTCGACATGGAGGTTTGTGATTCGCCAATTGATAGACTTATTTGTTATGAAGCGTCCATAACGGTCATTTCATTAACGGTCAATGCATAACACATAATTCTAGTTGTTTAAAGTAAAGAAGGGAGACCATTTGTTTATAAAGAGTAAAATTAAGTATAAAGTATTTAAAGTATAAAATAAAGAGTCATTTGATCTGTCTTTGGATGCCATGAAGTCTGACTTGTTCAAATGTTGTTTTAGAAATGGTTCACATCTCATGTGTCCTTTAATATTTCATTAAACCTTAACTTACATTTTAAAAGGGGTTTTGTTTTTTTCCTTTATAAAATGATTTTCCCATGGTGACATTTGCATTGAATTGCCTGGAATGAAATAAGTGTGTGTGTGTGTGTGTGTGTGAGTAAGATAATGAATATGTTTATGTGGATTCCATGTTAAAAAATTGTGTGTTTGTTACATACATTTGTTTGTGTTGAGAAAAAAAAAATGTGATTATCTAAAGGGTTGTATGTATTTATACTGTAACTGTGTGTAGGAGCTTTCGAGGATGAAGACATTATCCATGTTGAGGGCTGTGTTGACCCAGTGAGGGACATTGAAATCATTCATGAAGAGCTGAGGATGAAGGATGAAGAGATGATCGGGCCAATCATAGATAAGCTGGAGAAAACCGCTGTCAGGGGAGGAGACAAAAAACTCAAACCTGAATATGTAAGTTAGCGACATATCCCAGTTTGCATTTGATAAAAGAAAGCCTGCAAGAAACATTCACTGAATGTCTTATTTTATTGTTATTTTGTTTTCAACCATTTCCTCTGCTTGCAGGACATCATGTGCAAAATAAAATCCTGGGTGGTTGATGAAAAGAAACATGTTCGTTACTACCATGAATGGAACGACAAAGAGGCTAGAATATTAATCTTTCTAATCTAAAATTGACCTGAAAATGACCACAACGTATTGCAGCTGTTTACTGATTTAAGTTTTTTTTTTTTTTTCTCCAGATTGAGGTCTTGAATAAATATCTGTTCCTGACATCCAAGCCAATGATCTACTTGGTCAACCTCTCAGAGAAAGATTACATCAGGAAAAAGAATAAATGGTTGGACATTATTTTAGTTGTTCATCCGCTGTTAGTAAATACTTCCTGAATTGGTATTTCACATCTTGTGGACTATGTAAAACATTTGCTGTCTTATCTCTTTCTTTCAGGTTGGTGAAGATCAAGGAGTGGGTTGATGCTCATGATCCAGGCGCAATGGTCATCCCGTTCAGTGGAGGATTTGAGAGCAAATATCAGGACATGACTGATGATGAGAAACAGAAATATTGTGAGGAGAACAAAACACAGAGGTCAGAATTTTTCCTTTTCTGCATTCTCATCTGTTTTTCATATGTGAGAAGTGACTGTTTCTCTATTAATACTAATAAAAACAATATAATAATACTAATAAAATCATCTGTATCTAAATGTTTTTGGAAAATATAATTTGCTCTCAATGGTGATCTCAGTTGCACATTTTGGTGATTTTTAAAAAATTGTTTCAGTATATTGACTAAGATCATCAAGAGTGGGTATGCAGCCTTACAGTTGGAGTACTTCTTCACAGCAGGACCTGATGAAGTCCGTGCGTGGACCATTAGGGTGAGCAAACCACACATTCACACAGTGGGTCTACTCTAAAACTTAATTAGCTGCCTTGCTGCAACCTCCTTTCAATGGCAGCATCCACACAAATAGTGCTCGTCATGCTAAGTGCTTGGGAGACTCACAATTTATTTTAATACAGATGATGCGAGAGAAACGACGCCATACTCTGAGCATAAATAGCACACACACATTTTGGGTAAAATAGTCAATTATAAAGTTATATAAAATGTTTAAAAAAAATACCAGAACCAATTGATTTTCATCACGTTCGGACACATTAACAGTTCTCAAAAGTTACATAAGCATTTAGTCATTTAGCAGATGCTTTTATACAATGTAAAAAAAAAAGTGGAACATTACAAGCAAGTTGTCATATTTGTAAGCTAATAATATCTGCAGTATCGCACTAAAACACTGCATTTCTAGCAGCACTATTCAATGGTGTGTCGCTATAAAATTTACAGGATGAAGCATACAGCCCAGTCTAATCCGATTCCCAAACAAATTACTCTTATAAGCCAGTTCTTTATAGTGAATCAAAAACGTATTAATCAGCCGGAGCGGTTACTAAATCTGACTCACTTACTGAACCTCAGGTCATTCATTTCGTCATGACTTAAAAATTAACTTTTATTTATCCCCTTTTCTCCCAATTTGGAATGTCCAGTTCCCACTACATAGTAGGTCCTCGTGGTGGCGTAGTTACTCGCCTCAGTCCAGGTGGCGGAGGACGAGTCTCAGTTGCCTCCGCTTCTGAGACCGCCAATCCGCGCATCTTATCACGTGGCTTGTTGTGCATGACACCGCGGAGACTCCGCATGTTCCACGCACAACTTACCGTGCGCCCCATTGAAAGCGAGAACCACTAATCGCGACCACGAGGAGGTTACCCCATGTGACTCTACCCTCCCTAGCAACCGGGCCAATTTGGTTGCTTAGGAGACCTAGCTGGAGTCACTCAGCACACCCTGGATTCGAACTCGCGACACCAGGGGTGGTAGTCAGCATCAATACTCGCTGAGCTACCCAGGCCCTTAAAAATTAACTATAAATTAATACTGGTATGTGCTCATGAGACACTTTCACACACTCCATATTAGTAAACATGTGGATGCTGTCCCGTTTTTGCAGTACCTTTGAAATTGTGTGTGTGCATTTTATGTATGTTTTTGAACACCTTACAGAAAGGCACCAAGGCTCCGCAAGCAGCTGGAAAGATCCACACTGACTTTGAGAAAGGCTTCATTATGGCTGAAGTCATGAAGTATGCAGACTTTAAAGAAGAGGGCAGTGAAAATGCAGCTAAGGTAAGAAGTTTTTGAAGCTGTTTTTCTTAGAAATATCCAGAAAATTCTCCCTTTCTTCCATTGGTTATACAAACACATAGTCCCACCTCAAATTCATTCCATTGGTCGAGCCAGTGTTGCTGTCTGGCTCGGCAGGCATAAACAGAAGAATGTTTTGATAGCACAGTATGTTACACTTTTATGTGAAATTAACCCAAAATTACTTAAAGCTGACTCTGCATATTAAGCTGAGATATAAAGATTTTAAAATTGAAAAAAATTACCCACATCAGCTTTATAGACTGATAATAATGTTGAATATTAAATTGATAATTGTGTTGAATACTTGCAGGCTGCAGGAAAGTACAGACAACAGGGGCGCAACTACGTCGTGGAAGATGGTGACATCATCTTCTTCAAATTTAACACACCTAATCAGCCCAAGAAGAAGTGATGTCATCATGAAGCGAGTTAGATGGACTTTATCTTAGACCTGTGAGCGGTATTGTGTGGCAACTGAGTGTCTTCATTTTTGGCTTTGGAACATTCAAAATACAAACACAATAACACCTTAATGGTTTGAAAATGTATTTTTTATTTTAGCTTATGGCTGAGATGAACCTAATGGCTGGCCTGTTTACAAAAGCTGCATGTTACACAGCACAACATCAGGCAGTTTATTCTAATAAAACGCTTCCTCAGACCAAAGTGTGTTCTTTTGAAAGTTCTTTCCCAGTGGTTTTTCACATTTTGAGCAATTCAATTAATCAAAGGATAAGAAGAGGTATACCATGAATAAAATGTCCCTACTACCTAGGGGTTGCTGATGGTCCATCTCTGGGGATGGGAGAGTTTTAATTCAGATAACTGAAATTTGTCATGAAACAAAGGCTTTGTTTGGAACCGCATACTACTATTATTGCTGCAGTATATAGTATGTACAGTATGCTGTGCACAGTACATGAATTTCCTTTATGCATAGAATGCCTAAATTACCTACTACATTTGCCAAAATGAGCAGTATACAAAAGTAAATGCTGTGTCCCACAATGCAATGTACTTAACTTGACCTGCCATTTCCGGTGTGATAGATGAACTAGCAGTAACATCAGTCAGGTTTTTTGACATTTTTCATAACTCATTATTTGATTGTACTGCCATAATTTTAGACATTTTTATACAAAATTTGAATATTTGATTGCAATTCGAATGCAAAACAAATGTTGTTATTTACCAGATGATAACTGGACACTATTCACTGAATCAATAATTACAGTGTTACTAGTACAAAAATACTTGTACTAATATACTAGGCGACTGTGTACCTGTAAATGGCTCTAACTTCATAATCAAGTTCGCAGATGACACCTTGGTGGTTGGCCTGATCAGCAATGATGAAGAAACGGCCTGTAGGGATGAAGTCCAGCATTTGGCAGTATGGTGTGCTGATAATGACCTTGTCCTCAACACCCAGAAGATCAAGGAGCTCATTGTGGACTACCGGCGGACCAAAATGGACCGTGCACACACCTCTATCTACAAAAGTGGTGACGAAGTGGGCTAAAGCACAGAACTGGTAAGCAGAAGGTTGCCAGTTCAATCCCACCACCATTGTGTCCTTGAGCAAGCACTTATTTCCAGGTTGCTCCAAGGGGATTGTCCCAGTAAAAAGTGCACTATAAGCTGCTTTGGATAAAAGCATCTGCCAAATGCGTAAATGTCATGGGGTTGACATTGAGCGTGTCCAGCTTCAAGTTCCTGGGTGTCCATATCTTCGAGGATCTCTTCTGGGCCCTCAACACCTCCAACATCATCAAGAAGACGCAACAGCATTTTCCTGAGGAGACTAAGGAAAGCTCACCTTTCTCCTCAGATCCTAGCAAACTTTTATCGTTGGACCATCGAGAGCTTACTAACAAACTGTATCAACGTATGGTACAGCAATTTCTCCGTCAACGATCAGAAGGCCCTCCAGTGGGTGGTTTCCTCCTTACATGGCTCATATGGGGAGATTTACACACTTTTGGCCTTCAATCACTTCTTTCCTAGCAAGACATAATGCAATCATGTGCTGACTTACATTTGTGTTGCTGTTGGCAGATACCGTTAACAAATACTTTAACAAAAGCTCACCCACAAATGAAATTTCTGTTTTCATTACTCACTCTCAAGCCCATATGAATTTCTTTCTTCCGAGGAACACAAAAGGAGATTTTAGGCAGAATGTCAGTCAATGAAAGTGAATGGTGACTGAAACTAACATTATCCCTAACATCTCCTTTTGAGTTCCACTGAAAAAAGAAAGTCACACAGGTTTGCAACATGAGGGTTAGCAATGATGACAGAATTTCATTTTTAGGTAAACTATTCTTCAGTAAGTCCTCAGAAGTCAGTTCTTACCAGTTACATTAAAAAGTTTTAAATGTATTTGATACATTAATACGTTTAATAATGGCCATAAAATATATCTGTAGCACAGAGGAGGGCGGGGCGGGGCCGGGCGGAATGACGGACGCCCGGGCCCCAATCAACCTTATGAGGCGAGTGAGGGATAATGGCGACCGAAGACGGCAGCTCGAGAAAGAGAGAATTATGGGCAGCTGCCCTGTATGTGTTTGTGTGTCTTTTTATTTAATTAAATATTATTTATATTGTTAAGCTGGTTCTTGCCGCCTCCTTTCCCTTGTACCCCCTTTACAATATCATAAAGTAAAAAAATTAAAATATTTGTATACCTCACACTTTTCAGTTCTCCTGCTGTACCCAGGTACTTCCCTGAAGATCAAATTTTTATTACAAACTCTCCTTTGATTACCGTTTTGTGCTTGTCACGTAATATTTTGTATAGATAGTATGTGAATACACCTTATTTTTAAGATGAACGCATTTCAATTTCAAAACAAAATTCCAGTATATATACATCAGTCAGCCACAACATTAAAACCACCTGCCTAATATTGTGTAGGTCCACCTCGTGCCGACAAAACGGCGCCAACCTGCATGTCAGAATAGCATTCTGAGATGCTATTCTTCTCACCACAATTATACGGAGCAGTTATCTGAGTTACCGTAGACTTTCAGTTCGAACCAGTCTGGCCATTCTCTGTTGACCTCTCTCATCAAGGCGTTTCCATCCACAGAACTGACGCTCACTGGATGTTTTTTATTTTTGGCACTGGAGTAAATTCTAGAGACTGTTGTGCGTGAAAATCCCAGGAGATCAGCAGTTACAGAAATACTCAAACCAGCCCATCTGGCACCAACAATCATGCCACGCTCCAAATAACTGAGATCAAATTTTTTCCCCATTCTGATGATTGATGTGAACATTAACTGAAGCTCCTGACCTGTATCTGCATGATTTTATGCACTGCACTGCTGCCACACGATTGGCTGATTAGATAATTGCATGGATGATTGTTGGTGCCAGATGGGCTGGTTTGAGTATTTCTGTAACTGCTGATCTCCTGGGATTTTCACGCACAACAGTCTCTAGAATTTACTCAGAATTGTGCCACAACCAAAAAACATATAGTGAGCGGAAGTTCTGTGGATGGAAACGCCTTGTTGATGAGAGAGGTCAACAGAGAATGTCCAGACTGGTTCGAACTGACAAAGTCTACGGTAACTCAGATAACCGCTCTGTACAGTTGCGGTGGGAATAATAGCATCTCACAACCTACCCAATATTAGGCAGGTGGTTTTAATGTTGTGGCTGATTGGTGTATATTGTAAATATTACAATATTGTAATATTTAACTAAATAAAAAAACCGAAATATTTTTATTTTATTTTGTTAAAAATTACTCAACAAAATTCCATCAAATTGAATAATGAAATAGAAATGTGTAAATCTTAAAGTTATTTATTTTTACGTAGAGATGCAGGGTTTGTTTCTCCCCTCACCTGACCTGACCTGTGTTCTTGTTCATTGTGTTTTCTATCTTTTTTGCCATTAAAACGCAATCGCCAACTTTACAGGTCACATACGGAGGTTGCACTACAAATATCTGACGGACTGAGTTGTAAAATGTCAATCGTGGTCTATTTTTATCCGTCATATTAGTTTACGTTTTGTCTCGATATAGTCAACATTTCTAGTTAAAAATGACAATGGGTGGCAAGCACGAGTCTGTTTAATAATTTGCAGATTTGGGGAACGTACTTTTAAAAGTGTACTTACGTTATTGATGTTTCAGGCTTGGGAGCCCTCTGGCGATCTCTCGCGCACACACATACAGTGCAGCTCGCGTATAGCGGGCGAAAAAGTATTTTGATAGAGTGCGCGCTCTCAGCCAGAATTATCACATAAAGACACGTTTTAGTAGAACAGCATCTTGCGTTAAATAATGTTTGGCTCGTTTGGGATTCCAAAAGCCTTATCCTTTGAGTAGACTAGAGTAGGCCACTGCAGTCAGGGGAGGAGTGAAATAAGTGCTGTCATGTCAAATAGTTCTCACTTCTCACGGTCGACCAGCACCTACGACATCAAAGGTTGATCATTTGTTGGTCAAAGACTGAATGAGGGCTGAATGTATTGGATTTTAAAACTTCTAATATTATATTAAATGTTAAATGGCTAATTATTTAAAAAAAAAAAAAAAAAAGTATATGGTATATAGCACCAAACCTTGTATTTCAAAAATTAGGTGGGTGAGAAACAGATCAATATTTAAGCCCCCTTTTTTTTTTTTTTTTTTTTTTTTTTAACTATAAATCTCCACTTTCATTTCTTTTGTTTTTGGCGATTCACATTCTTTCTATATATCGCCACCTACTAGGCAGGGAGAATTTATAGTACAAAAACAAATATCGATCTGTTTCTTACCCACACCTATCATGTCACTTCAGAAGACATGGATTTATCCACTGGAGTCGTATGGATTACTTTTATGCTGCCTTTAAGTGCTTTTTGGGCCTTCAAAGTTCTGGCCACCATTCACTTGCATTGTATGGACCTACAGAGCTGAAATATTATTCTAAAAATCTTTGTGTTCTGCAGAAGAAAGAAAATCATACATATTTGTGATGGCATGAGAATGAGTAAATGATGAGAGAATTTTCTTTTTTGGGTGAACTATTCCTTTAATCCATTTGAGTTGGGACTACAAGAATACTTTTTGTGGTGTTAATGTAGCATTGATGAAACTGGGCAGGGGAATTTTCATTTCCCAGCATGCTTTGCATGGGACTGAATAGGAAGAACAAGTGTAAGTTAAGTGCTATTTTATGCATTTTTGAGCAAGATGATAACAGGTGGAGATTTGTTCATGTTTAATGTTCTGTTATGTAGTTGTTTTTTTAAAGAGCGTGTTATGGAGTTTTGGAGGTTACCAACTAAATTATGTTGGCTCAATAAAACTGACTTAATCTGAATGAAAGACATTCAATATTGTGTAAAAAAAAATGTCTCTAATTCAATCAAGAATGGGTAATGAATTTTTGCTAGTGAAAATTGGCTAAAAATTCAAAATCAGTAATGTTCAATTACTGCAAAGAAAACTTAACATTTAATGGAAAAAAAATATATATATATATAAACTCAACAAAAAAAGAAATGTCCTCACTTTTATTTTCATTAAACATAACGTGTAAATATTTGCGTGAACATAAAGATTCAACAACTAAGACATATACTGAACAAGTTTCACAGACATGTGACAAACAGAAATGGAATAATGTGTCCCTGAACAAAGGGGGTTGGGGGGGGGGGGGGTCAACAGGTCCCAGATGTGCTCTATGGGATTGAGATCCGGGCTCTTTGCTGGCCATGGCAGAACACTGACATTCCTGTCTTGCAGGAAATCATGCACAGAACGAGCAGTATGGCTGGTGGCATTGTCATGCTGGAGGGTCATGTCAGGATGAGCCTGCAGGAAGGGTACCACATAAGGGAGGAGGATGTCTTCCCAGTAACGCACAGCGTTGAGATTGCCTGCTATGACAACAAGCTCAGTCCGATGATGCTGTGACCCTCCACCTCCAAATCGATCCCGCTCCAGAGTACAGGCTTCGGTGTAATGCTCATTCCTTCGACGATAAACGTGAGTCTGACCATCACCCCTGGTGAGACAAAACCGTGACTCATCAGTGAAGAGCACTTTTTGCCAGTCCTGTCTGGTCCAGCAAAGGTGGGTTTGTGCCCATAGGTGATGTTGTTACCGATGATGTC
This sequence comes from Myxocyprinus asiaticus, assembly GCF_019703515.2. Lineage (NCBI taxonomy): Eukaryota > Metazoa > Chordata > Actinopteri > Cypriniformes > Catostomidae > Myxocyprinus > Myxocyprinus asiaticus. The sequence goes on along the minus strand of NC_059352.1, from coordinate 43,087,274 downwards.
TGGTAAGGACCTGCCTTACAACAGGCCTACAAGCCCCCAGTCCAGCCTCTCTCAGCCTATTGTGGACAGTCTGAGCAATGATGGAGGGATTGTGCGTTCCTGGTGTAACTCGGGAAGTTGCTGTTGCCATCCTGTACCTGTCCCACAGGTGTGATATTCGGATGTACCGGTCCTATGCAGGTGTTTTTATACGTGGTCTGCCACTACGAGGACGATCAGCTGTCCTTCCTGTCTCCCTGTAGTGCTGTCTTAGGTGTCTCACAGTACGGACATTGCAATTTATTGCCCTGGCCACATCTGCAGCCCTCATGCCTCCCTGCAGCATGCCTAAGGAACATTGACACAGATGAGCAGGGACCCTTTGGTGTTTTTCAGAGTCAGTATAAAAGTCTCTTTAGTGTCCTAAGTTTTTATAACTTTGACCTTAATTGCCTACCGTCTGTAAGCTGTTAGTGTCTTAACGACCATTCCACGGGTGCATGTTCATTAATTGTTTATGGTTCATTGTCCTGAAAAAGGGACGTTTCTTTTTTTGCTGAGTTTATTTTTCCTGGCACATAAGAACAAATAATTATTAGCTACTAAAAATAAAAGGTATATTCTTCTGTTATGGGGCCAATGAAAATCTGAACTACTTGCCCGACCGGGCCAGCAGAAAAAAATCTTAACATTGAGCCCTAATATCAAACTGTTAAGTTAGTTTGCCTTATTATACTTTGGATGTTAAAATTAATATGTTATGTACTGCCAGGGATAGACATACAGTCTCTTCAATGGCATGCACTGTATTAAGCTGTGTAAAGGTCCAAAATCTAATTCTCACAACTTGTGCTTTCTGGAGTTTGTTTACTGAAGTATTTATGGAAAGATGTTTTTAGTTTTTTTTTCTCAGTTTTGTCTAAGGAACGATTAAAAATAAAGTTTAAACAACAGCACAAGCCATGAAAAAGACTGTAAATCTATCCCTCATAGCCTTGTTTTAATTCCCTTCAAAAATCAAATATGGCGTTGCTGTGAATAAGGTCAATTAGTAGTTTATCCATCCATATTGTGATATTTTGTAGAAAGACAGATTAGAGATCTGGTAGTGGCAGGATGTTTTAACATTTATGCTTCAAATTATACAAGCAACATTTTTAATTATGGTACTTTTTAGGTACTATTAACTACTTAAATAATGACTAGTACTCCATTGTTACTGATAAATTGCACATTTTTAATTTTGTGTTCCTCTGTGGTTATCAAATATTTGCTTCTGACTAGTACCTCAGTTTGACTTGTAAATATTCATTAGATAACAGTAAATATTCTTCAGCAAGTAGTTAAAAAAACAAACAAACATTAATTTGTTACCATTAACACTAAAATAGATTCTAGTCTCTGTTGTCAATACTATAGTACTCTATACGAATACCTGTTAAAACGTCATATAATTTTATAGCACTGTAGTACAGCAATAAATGTGTAACTAAAATATCCTTTACATATTGGGATTTAAAGTGAATTTATCTATTGGATGTACATTTAATGTGGGGAATTGTACATTCATTCAGTCATGGTTGCTGGAGAGGGGGCCTCCAGTGTACAACTTTAGGTTGAAGGAGAAATGTATGCTATTTATACAATGTAACTCAGTATTTTTGTGTATTATTTACATAAATTGTAACATGTATAATTAGGTAAACTTACTTGTGTGCATTTTTGGTAAGAAAGTACACTACCCGGCTTTGTAATCATACGGCAAAAAAATAAAAAGAATTATAATAATAATCTCAAATGTAATTCTGATATTATGCACAACAGGAGAAATGTATGCTATTTATACAGTTGGGCCGTGAGGACATCCGGAGACACAGCTGTTTCCGCAAAGCGTTGTTTGCCCAGGTGGGTAAACTGACACGTAAACAAGCGAGTGGCGTCGAGTAGTGCTTTGTGGATCAAACCGAAATTACAAGCGAATCGTACACTTATTGCAAAACGTGACATTTATGACAACGGAAAAATCTATTGTGTCAATTTGTGTGGAATATACAATATATTATATCAAATGCTTTGGTGCGTGCGTCAATCAAGTGTGCAAATGATGTCGAATATTTCACAATATGTCTATTTTAGTGCTTTAATGGCTTTCCGAGTTACAGCTAACTTCCTGCAATATGTGAACAATTCCAGCTCGATTTCCACAGTGCCCCTCCGCATCTGCGAACAACAAACAGGAAAAGCTTGAGCCGTGAATTGACAGACGTACGGCTCGACCACTCCAAGCCCGAGGGGTCGAATCACACAGCCAATCGTGTCGTAGAAGAAAGGCGGGCCTTCCGCTTACGTGACGCAAATCTCACTGGCAATCTTCGAAGCCCCACCTTTTGTGTTTCCCCGCACCGTCAATCAAAAATAAGAAAAAAATCGACCCGAATCTCCGATCACAGCCCGCCTTTGATTAAAACAATCATGTTTGGAGTTTAAATGAACAGATAAACCTCCGATTTTTTACCTTTTCACGCTATGACTGGTACGTAACACTTAGCCCGATTGAAGCACAGCACCGCCGGTGAGTTTGGAGAGCTATTAGCCAAGCAAGCTAGCTCAGGGTTTAATCTTTCTCAGCAGCGACGCTAACCATTAGCCAGTTAGCTTTTACTTTAACAAAGTAAACATTTCTAAAGACTGTTGCTCGGGCAACAGAAAAGCCGAAAGAACCGCCGAATTCGTTTGAATTCCAGGCGGTTTGGCGGGTAATCTCCGCCTTTTTCGAGGTGGGAGTTCGTTGAGCATGAATGTGTTTTGAGTTTTTTCTCTCGCTGTGTCTCTGTAGCCCCAGAACAGCCAGCGAAACAGCAGGAAATGGCTGCCTTGGACGTGGACAGCAGTCAGAGCGAGTTTTTGCAGCCGGCCAGCGGCGCCCAGGACCAGGTATTAAATCCCTCAGTTGGTTTCTCGCTTCAACCGTCGCTGTCTTGCGGGGTGTTTTGGTAAAGTTCACACGTTTTAAATATAGGGGAAAAGTCGAACACTTCCTGTGAGCCTTCGGCTTGTACGGCCACCCACTTTCTTACCCTTTTTAAACCCGCCCATTGTGGGTCGGACAGACTCGCCACCGTCGCCTTGCCCGCTTTACCTGCGGTGATCCCGGGTCACCCCCACGATAGGGGAGGACCCCTTCCACGATGATAAAGCCTCCACCCCTACCCAGGCTGTCACGTATCTTTCACAGCTCCACCATTCCACCTGGAGCGGCTGCAAGCGCAGACCTGGAAAACAGAGGCTCTTTGTGGCCTTTTTGTCTTTTACATTAGAATTGTGAAATATTTGAGTATCTCTTAACGTTTTCGGTTAGGGGCACGGCTATTGAAAGACTCCATTGTTTGCGATTAAATAGATAATTGAACCAAAATCCTGTATCACAACTCTAAGGACTTCAAATCAAATGATTTGGACAAGAAATCAAATTTAATCAACTTTTATCTTTATCTTAAAATCAATAGTAAAATGTCAAATTTGTCCTCAATTAGGTAATTATTTGGGTCTCAGCATGATAGATTTATAACAACTTCATAACATTGGGAAATGATTTAAAGCTTTTCACAATGACAGTTTAATTTGAGATGTAAACAAAGAGTTTTATCTAGTAAATTTTTAATGATTAACTTTTGTTTATTAGACTAATTGTTGTCAAATTTGTGCTTGTATGTTGCACAGTTATAATTGAGCTACAGCTGGTTTCTGCATAGTCGAGCTACAGTCTGTCTGTCCAAGTATGCATGACACGATGCATAATCAGATATTTAAAGGAAGGAGGTTAGATACACATCACATTTCACCTCTGTCTTTTGGTGCATAATGACAAGGCCAGTTTTGGTCCAATTAACGTGTATGCTGGAAGAAGCCAAGTTACAATCTCATAGACTAGGTCTGTTAGACCAACTTGGCAAAACTCTGGACTGGTACAATTTTAGTCAGACTATTTTTAAAAAAGCCTTTAATATTTTAGGCAGACTGAATTCGAACCTTTGAAGTGCATGTAAACATACTGACTCATGTTACTAAGATTATAGTAATGTCTTTACCCCACAGCAGACCACAGACCTTACGGCCATCCAGTTGACGGGCTCATCTGATCGCTGGGAGGTTCTAACGCCTGTGAGCTCAGTGAAAGACGAGTCTGCGGTAGTACAGGTATCCAGTGGAGCACTCCTGGGCAGCAATGGGCAATATGTGGTGCCACTACAGACTATGTCAGGGCAAACCCAGCCTGTTTTTGTGACAGCAGGGGTAGATGGCACCAGTGCCAATGGGGTGCACTACCAAGTCATCCCCCAGCTGCAGGGTACAGATGGGGCATCATTAAGCTATGCAGCATCCACTGCAGATGGAGCCACGATGGGCACTGACATTACTTTCCTTTCGGATGGTACACAAAGCATTGCCACAGCCACCAGTGCTAACAACCTCCAGGGCCTACTGAGTCAAACTGGGCATGTGCAACAGATTCCCGTCTCATTGGCTGGCTCAGGGTTTGGCATGCAGGGCCAGGTTGTCGCTAACGTACCAATGGGCCTGCCAGGCAACATCACGTTAGTGCCTATAAATAGCTTGAGTAATGTGGATCTTGAGTCTCTGGGATTGGCTGGGGCTCAGACCATAGCAACAAGCGTTACCACAGATGGTCAGCTCATTATGGCCGGCCCCACATCCACAACAAGTGAGAACCAGAGTGAAAGCAGTGGCAAATGCACAGAGCCACTTAACCCCAATGATGCTAATGCTAATGCCTTTGTGCCAACCACCATCTCTTCCACAACAACATCGCTTCCTGAGACGATAGACGGGACTGGAGTTCTCACCCAAGCCACTGCCGTGTCTGCCGGGCAGCAGGACCCGTCTTACGTACAGCAGAATCACACCACTGAACAGGTAATGCAGCTATTACCAACGCAGACGGCAGATGGAGCGGCGCAGACACTACAAAGCGTGCAGCTGTTGAATGCTGGTACATTTCTGATCCAAGCCCAAACTGTCTCGCCCACCGGACAGATCCAGTGGCAGACCTTCCAGGTTCAGGGGGTTCAGAACCTGCAGAATCTGCAGCTGCCGGCTGCTGGTGGGGTCTCATCCCCACAGATCACCCTCGCCCCAGTGCAGACCCTTTCTCTCGGGCAGTCTGGCACCACAGGAACAGTGGGTCAGATCCCAAACCTACAGACAGTCACAGTCAACTCTGTTGGTCAGTACCAGCAAGATGAGAACATGGAGGGCCACTCAGGTATGCAGGAAAACACACACACATTCACATTAAATGATATATTTAAAAACAAATCCTTAAAATTTCAATAAACAGGGTTCCCATGGTGGGAATACCTGGAAATATCAGGGAATTTGACAATTTCAAGATATCCTGGTAAATTGATAACATCTTCAAAAGTCATCAAAAATCTCCATAGGGAATTTGTTTTTATATTATGAAATGTTGGCCAGAAATTCCTCTTTGTGAGTGCAATCTCCATAAAATAATTCTTAAGAATTCTTATTTAGTAATCACACGTTCAAAATTCATTGGTTAATAGGTGTGAGAATCCTGTTTGAATTAGTTTATATTGCTTGCTTTTCATTATTTAGAATATGTATCTTAACTGTCTCATATAATATTTATAGTGTTTGTACTGTTTCATAACCTTCTTTTGCATTTTATACCTGCAAGTTCCCTGTATTCTGTTCTGAACAAATATCCCCCGTTTTTGTGTATGCAGATATTCAAATCAAAGAAGAGCCAGATTCAGATGATTGGCCAAATTCCACCCTGAACACCAATGATTTGTCCCATCTTCGTGTGCGGTTGGTTGAGGAGGATTTAGAGGGGACAGGGCAAGAGGGAAAAAGGCTGCGTAGGGTAGCCTGCACTTGCCCCAACTGCAAAGAGGCTGGAGGAAGGTAATGCACACTTGTTCATGTCAAAGTATTGTTCATGATCTGCATAAAAGCCTGTTCAATTATTTTAAAACCTTCAAACCACAGTTGAATAACTGGTATTGAACTTTTAAAAATTTTGTTTTAACATATGTATGTGTCTGTTCAATTTCAGGGGTTCAGGTATGGGAAAGAAGAAACAACACATTTGTCATATCCCTGGGTGTGGTAAAGTGTATGGCAAGACGTCTCACCTCCGAGCTCACCTGCGCTGGCACTCAGGAGAAAGACCCTTCATTTGCTCATGGAGTTACTGTGGCAAGAGGTTCACCCGCAGCGATGAACTCCAGCGTCACCGCAGAACACACACTGGTATGAACACACTGGAAAACATGAGTGATTTATGTTTTAAGTGCTTCATTGTCTGAAATAATTTCATGTAGTTGTTGTAAATTTTCAGTGTGCTTTTGGATTTTCAGGCTCTCAGATTGCACCATACAGTATATGAGCTCTTGGACTAAGTAGATCTAAAAGTTGCAAGATGATGTCAGATGTGTCATTTCACACTTCCATTTTGTTTTTCAGGAGAGAAGAAATTTGTGTGTCCAGAGTGCTCAAAGCGTTTTATGCGCAGCGACCATTTGGCCAAACACATTAAAACTCACCAGAACAAAAAAGGGCTAAACTCCACTTCTGGGGCAGGTCAGACAGAAGCTGCTGCCCCTTCGGACACCATCATCACCGGGGGTGGAGCCACTCTCATCCTGACCAATCTGCAGCAGCCTGGCAGCCAGGACCTCCTTTCAAACTCTGACCTCCCACTCCAGTTGGTCACTGTGTCTGCCAGTGAGGTCATGGAGTGACCAAAATCCCATTCACTTTCACAGCTCATCTGCTTTTCACTATCAATTTTTATATATATGATAAATATATATATATTATAAATATATATATTTTAAGAATGACTTATCCATTTATGTTCAACAGCAGTCTTTTGTACAAACAAGGCAAAAAATGACATTAAATGTGGTTCCAGTTTCCATGCACATACACACATACAAGCAAGCACCTACATGCTCATATGAACTCTTATACACACACAAATACATACACAGAAATGCCTTATTTTGTATCATAATCTGTAGTGTAAAATGCTGGAGGTGCATGTGTTTTTACTTTTGCTCATATATTTGTTCAGGAGACGATCATTTGAGAGTGTGATTGAGAAATGGATGTTATGGTACACAGAAAGCAGGAGGTGTATGTGTTCGAGTGAGTGATTATAGTGAGAATGACAGTGGGATAAAGACACAGTCTGCTGCGAGGGAGATTACTTATGATCTGTCCATTTTTATTCACCTCCCTCTCAGCTGGCCTTCATCCAAATGTGTCTTCACTCTTTGCTTTTATTTTCTTTTATTTGATTTCATATTAGTGGTCTTTGCGCTCTTAGTCTCATGTCCTCTGGATCATGTTCGAGGATCTTTTGATTTCACTGGTCTGCCGCCCACCTGCAACTCGAACAAGACATCAGGCGGCAGAGTCAAACAATCGTGTAATAAACTTTATTTTTATTGTATCGTTGTTCTTATTGCTCTCCAGATTATCTTTGTACAATTCATAATGTCACTTCCATTTCTTTTTGTTTTCTTCAGCCCCAAGTTGTTTATAGCCACAATTTATGTAGTCTAATACTGATTCTGTTGTATCAGAGGCTCCTTGTTTTGATTACTTTCTAAACGTGTACAATTTGATGTTACTTTTGTACAACTCCCCTCCTTTTTTTTTTTTTTTTTTTTTAAATGGAACACAATTAAAGTCAGAAACCTTCCTATGATTCTGCATAACCAAAAGTTTGTTTCTGAATGCTTCAGTTTTGGTGCTGATGATACGTGTGTGTGTGTGTGTTAGTGCAAAAATATCTCCTAAGATCTCAACACTGGCTGTTGAAAATAACATACTGCCATACTACTAGTCCTATGTCTGTGGTATGTAGTATGTATATACTGTGCACATTATGCAAATTTTCTGTATGCACAAGCTCTATTTTGTCCAAAGTGTGCAGTGTGAACACTGCTGAGAATTTTATCCCACAAAGCAATGTGTTCGACTTAACCCTCCGTTCCAACAGTTTTTCTTGACTCATTATTTGATCAAATTAACAAAAGGCATTTTGCATAAAATTTTATTAACGATTCTAAATAATAGTTTTCATTTTTGAAATGATAACATATTATGGATATTGATTCACATCTTGTATTGAAAAATAAAATAGTAAATTGGCATTCTATGCTGAAACTAGTTTTAAATTGCTTCCTGGACAGTATAGTATAGGAAGTGGATTTAAAATAGTAAGTGAAACTGTTGGTATTATGCAATGATAACATTTTGAAACAGCAGTATTCTACATTGTTGTCACATGACAACATGCATGTGAGTTGGATACAAAATGGCATTCTTAATTTTTTCATAAAAATTTCAACTTTTGGCAGTCCAATCAAGTGTCAAAAAAGAGGTGTTAAAAATAGTGTGTATAATTACTTCTGGTATAGTTGTTAAACTGGAAATGGAAGATCAGGCGCATTTTATTGTAGTATAAATATGGAAGTATATTCATCACTAAGGTCTTTGAAGCATAAAAGCATGTTGAATTGCTCTAATCGAAAAAATAAATGCATTGTATTATCAGTGCTTGCATTTAAATGCATTGAATTTACAGTGCTTGCAATTTTTTTCTCCCCTTCTCTCCCCAATTTGGCCCAATTCCCAATGCGCTCTAGGGCCTCATGGTGGCAGTGACTCGCCTCAATCCGGGTGGCGGAGGACGAATCTCAGTTGCCTCCGTGTCTGAGACAGTCAATCCGTGCATCTTATCATGTGGCTTGTTGAGTGTGTTACCACGGAGACCTAGTGCGTGTGGAGACTTCACGCTGTTCTCTGTGTCATCCACGCACAACACACCACGCACCCCACTGAGAGCGAGAACCACATTATAGTGACCACGAGGAGGTTAACCCAACGTGACTATGTTGGTAATCGATGGAACTTACGACCACAATGCTTTTGGGAAATGCACCCCATTGAATAGTCTAGACATATGGCATGGTGTTTCTACAAGAAACATGTTGAATTCAGTGTTACTGTGTCAAAGTTCCACATCTTTAAGCTAGTTCTCTTCAAGTCAAGCTTAAGACTCACGCATGACTTGTTGGGCAAACAGAACAATATTTAGCATTTTATTTGATCGCCTCTCAATTTCTCCTGCTCATTCAATTATGGATTTCATCTCTTGAGCACAGCTGCGTGATACAGCGCAGAGGGAACATTACCTCCACCCAGAAGACATGCCCAAGATTTTGCAATGGTAAAGTAGACATCAGACGCAGTTTTTTTTTTGTTGCAACGCTATCAGTATGCTACACATAGATTTTTCAAGATAGAAACAATGATTATCGCTCACACATAATTGCAAATGTGAGAGCACTGCGCAATGAGCCTTGTTTTCCAAAAACATCATAAGCCAGGTAACGTGAATGTACGTTATGTGAAGCATAAGGGGCTCTCACGTAGCCTAAAGTTTTTTGTCTGGAAACTGAACAAATGCACGCAGAACAGGATATAAAATGATGGACATCATTATTGAACTTCTCATATACCTGTCTAAATATGAATAAATCATCTGGTAAGAGTTCAGTGTACTGTGTACTTGTAGCCTTACAGCCATTATGCAGCATGCAATTTGTTACTGCCTTGTAAAAGACTAGATGCGAGCCGATTTGAACCAGCCACTGGAGGAAGAAAGAAGAGGAGGAGGATGAAGAGAGAGAGAGAGAGAGAGAGAGAGAAGGAATCTCTCATTGCACACTCACTCTAATCTCCTCTGTTAACCATATTTTATTAAGGCATATTTAAGTATTAAACTGCGTGGTCACATTACTCACAATCTGTTTAATAATAATAATAGATGTTATTGATAATAATAACAACAATAGGCTAATAATAATAATGCACAATAGATATATAAGTGGATGAATAGATCAAATAAAATCAGAGAGAGCAGAAAAATGTAAATGGCTGGGTTTCCCGATAACGTTTCAACTTAAGCTTTTACGATCATCTAAACTAATGCCCTGGAGAGAAAGAATATGTGATCACAAATAACCCACTACACAGTGAAAAGGTCAGTGTCTAGTTATACTTGTTCAGATATATTAATCAATAATTTAAAGCACACAAAATTCCCTTATGCATTCTGACACCACATAATGAATTTTAAAACACTTCCCCTTATTCAGACGAACAAGACCCCACCATGGGGTCTGAAGGGAGAGGATGACTGTGTCGATGCCATCCCGTGGGAACTTGTTGTTCTTTTTCGACAGCATCCAAGCTCTCTCCCAGCCGCGGCACCCAAAAATTAGGACATATTTGCACTTGGAGTATAACCGCTTGGAGAAATAGCACCGCCACCTCTGAGGGTCCAGGCATAGACAAATTCAGCCAGCGCATTCAACCCCCTATCTAGTTATCTTCGTCGTTTCAAGTGACCAAAAACATCCCCACTTTTTGTGAGCGCTATACGGCTAAGTCAATCACACATCACAACTCTCCTCTTTTCAAATCCACACTCTCCTTTTATTCCTTTCCTGTCCACTCTTGCTTCCCAAATACAAATCGGATACAGGTGAGTTTAATCAAGTTCCCGGCCACAGAAGGGGGAGGGGATTGGAAAAACACTGCATACAGAATTACCTGAGCTACCTAGAACTCACAAGTAAAAAAAATGTCTAAGTATGATGAGAAATCCCCCAATTTCATTACAATATGTAGTTGAAATAAAAGTTGAGCAGCAGTGGATAATTATTCTGTTGCACGACATTGAGGAACTGATGATGACATGTATTGACCAATCAGTGGAAAGGTGTGTTTCATGCCCACTCACATGTGCAAATCAAATAATGAGCTATTTTCTACCCACGAATAATTTTGAAAAACAATCTATCAAAACGTACAAGGCTGTTCTCTATACCTGTAGCTTTGGTCTTCAGCAGTCAACACCCGATTGCATTGCACCACCTACTGGTGAGAACGAATAGCATCAGATGGAGATTGTGCATCGGTACTCTGCTGCTTTTTCTGCAGTTCCTGGATGTGGAAGATTGAATTCCCAACTGAATTTGAGGAAGCAAATTTTATTAAGCTAAATAAAATAGGCTGAATTTTACCTGTCGAAAAATCTAGATTATATTTTCAAATTAATTGAATAATGAAATTAGTTGTGAAATGATTCCAAATGAAATATTCAATGCTTAAAAATACAACTTTGTTAAAATTAAGCCTCCCAAAATGCAAGCACTGTAAATTCAACGCATTTAAATACAATGCATTTATTTTTTCGATTAGAGCAATTCAACATGCTTTTATGCTTCAAAGACTTTAGTCATGATTTTAGCTCCATATATATAGTTTTCTGTGGTGTCCTCTGTTGTATACTACATTTATTGTTGATCACATAGGTCATCAGGGTATCCTGTGTATGCTGATGCAAAATAAGCATAGTACGTTAGTATGCTTTTTTGAATATATCCACTTATTTTAAGATGGAATACTGTTTTACGTTGCTTGATTATGTAAATTAATATGCTATATTGCCACCTATTGTGCTGGACTAATGCTGTTTATAAAACTTTAGTAACAGTAGGGCACGGTATGGTACTCTTAGTTAGTGACAGTATTGTTTTTAAGCGAGTTTGAGTGTCACTTAAAACCCTGGACTAGTTTTAGATTGCCGTTATCTAAACTCCTTTAACGTATCCTTTGGAACTATGATTTAATGATGATTTCGCCGATATTTAATTTTGGAATAGATGTGTGTTTCAAAAACGATGGTACATCAGATCAGCTTAAAATGTCCTGTTAGATGTGTGGGTATCAGGTTATACAATGTGCCTGATACCCTTGGTGGCTTTTCAAGTGAACACTCAGGTTTCATCAGCACCAGCCAGGTGTGTGTTTCTCCCACACACAACACAGGTGCAGGTACACAAAAGCCAATGACCCGTTGTCATAGTGACCTGAATCTACAGGAGGGTTTCAGTTTCTCTCCCCTACTAAAAAGGCAGAGGACGACTCAGTGTTTGGGACCTCGTGAAATAGTCAGTCGCATCTTCTTGTGATAAAAAAATACTGAGGACTGAGGATTAGACTCAGAGACATGTAAGTCTGGTAGATGTAAGAGTTTTTTGATACAAAATATAGTAGTGTTAATTTCAAGCTCAGGCCATCATGAATTTCCATGTTGGTCCAGCTCAGTTTGATGCTGGGTTTCAACAGGGTATTTCAACAGTTGTAAAATTGTTGATAAAAAAAGAGATAGTTTGACACATTACACCAACTTCTTCTCTGTCTCTCAGCATGGCAGAGGCTGGTGTTCGTGTTCCTATGGAGCAGGTGAAGATGAGCGTGGTCTCCGATGAGCGAGTGGACTTCTTAAGAGAGCAGGCCTTCACTGTTCTCCGACTCAAAACAGACAAATGGAACCGTTTTATTGGATTGGAGGAGAATCAGAGAGTTTTGCTTGACTTCCTGGACCAGAGCTGGCGAGAGTATCTCATTTTGTTCATGGGTCCTGGAGGGACTCTGCATGCAGGAGATGAACAGGTGAGTATACACCAGCACAAACACATATGAAAAAATGACAGACTCTCTTGTTTTGTTCTATGTGTGGCAATGAGATGCCACATAGAGTTTTTCTGGAAGTTTCTCCCATGTTCTGTGCACTGATTGGCTTTTGGTATTCGAAATAAGTCATCACTTGTTTCGAGTGCTTTCGCTTCTGAAAGCACTACACCCGTCTTTTCCTCCCAAAAGAGCTCCTCCTCCTGGAGGACCAAGCTTCTGTGTGTTCTTAAGAAAAAGAAGGGTGTCATCTCCAAAACCACCTTCAGATCCCAGCTCTGGCTTGGAGAGATTTCTGCACAGCCCATGGACCATGCTCCTGTGCTCATCTCCCAGGTAACCAAGAAGTGAGGGTTAGATAATCTGAAAAAAGACAAAAGATTAGTCACCAATATATGTTGCATTTTGGATGCTGGTCCCCAGCAAGATCACATTAGTTGACCAATTTAGCTATTGATCAAAGCCATGTCAAGTAAAAAAAAAGTTTGATAGAAGTGAAAACATTTGGCATTATTGGCCCTGTGAGCAGGCAGGAAAAATAAGCCCTCATTTTAAAGAAATGTTTCACCAAACAGTTATCATACTCTCATCATTTACTCACCCTTATGTCATCTCAAACTCATATGACTTTCTTCCACGGAACACAAACAAAGACATTTTAATGGAGATGTGATGTATGTTTGTCGATACAATGCAAGTGAATGGTGACAAAAATTTTGAAGCTCCAAAAAGCACATCAAGGCAGCATAAAAGTAATCCATAAGACTCCAGTGGTTTAATCCATGTCTTCTGAAGCGATCCAATAGGTTTTGGGTGAGAACAGACCAAAATGTATTTCCTTTTTCACAACAGTCTTGACATCAGCAGTCTCCTTGGAGATCATGATTACACTTCCTAGCACCATCTAGTGCTCTGCGCATGTGTCAGGCACTATGAAGTGTAATCGATCTTGAAATCATGATTGTGCCTAGAGATTGCAATGGCAATGTATAGTGAAAAAGTAGTTACATTTTGGTCTGCTCTCACCCAAAATCGATTGAATCGCTTCAGAAGACATGGATTAAACCACTGGAGTCTTGTGGATTACTTTTATGCTGCCTTTATGTCCTTTTTTTGGGCTTTAAAATTTGGTCACCATTCACTTGTATTGTATGGACAAACAAACATCATATCTACAATAAAAAAATCTTTGTTTGTGTCCCATGGAAGAAAGAAAGTCATATGACATTGACACGACATAAGGGGGAGTAAATGATGAGAGAATTTTCATTTTTTGATGAACTATCCCTTTAAAACAGTATGTTTGTGTAGGCTTTTGTTTCGGTGCTTGGAAGTCCCCAGAATCAGTCTGCCTGGCCCCGGGTGGTCGGTCAGGATATTTGCAGGCACCTAGAGCATCTGTGCAGTCAAGCAGTCACACTGAGAGGGCGAGCTCAAGGACGAACGCTTCTGCCCCTGCCAATGTGTGTGGAAAGAAAAGACCAGGGCCAGCTGAGGTGTGAACTTGTGAATGTCAATCAACCATTTTTTGATCTATCTTTAAACAAGTTTGTGATATCATGTAACATTTCTGTGTGTGTATGTGTGTAGTTCGGATTCCTGCCTGATTGACAGGGTGTTATTATACTCCATTGAGACCATGGTGATTGAGTGGTGTCGACTGATGGGCTCTGTACTGCAGCGGGACTCTTCTAAGCAACTGCATGAGGGGGACCACCCAGGTCCCATGACGGAGCTCAGTTTCTGGGTTAAACAGAAGGAAAACTTATTAGGAATACAGAAACAGGTGGAAACAAAGTTCATTTCTCTCGGTGTGTGTTTTTATATACTGTATATTTTAAATGGCGAAAATGCTCATGCTTCTTTTTATTTTATTCTACAAGCTTTTTATGTAACTTCAATCACTTGTTGTACAAACTCTGCTCAGGTTTCAGCCTGAGATGTGCTGTATTTTTGTCTTAAATTAAGAAATTTAAGATTAAAGTTTTAAAATCTCCCATAGTCACTAATAAAATGTTCACCATTCAAAATCTAACTGACAGCAATGATGTCATTGTAACATTTGCATACTGAATTGTGATTGGGTTTTATTAGAAATGTGGGTTACATGTTTATTAATGGAGAGCGATCTGTAATTGGGGACTCTATCAGTCTCTCAATCTCCCTCCCTCTATTTAGATATGGGTTTACAACTTTACAAACTGTCATTTTACTAATACTTTTCTTTTTTTTTTTGCTGCTGCTGCTGCTGCTGCTGTGCAAGTCCTTTAGGAAATACCAATATAGTTCATTTTTTTTAATTTTCTGAAATGTATTTTACAACCCAGTTTTATGTTTATTTCATCCTTTAAATTAAATTTACATTTGAATTGACATATAATCCGGTTCTGATTTATGTGTGTAGCTGCAGAACCCAAAGGTTGGTCAGGTGCTGGAAATTCTGCAAAGGATCAACAGCAGTTACTATGCTTCTTTCTATGACATCATTCAAAAAGTCAACCATGGTAATAAGACAAACTGTGTGCATTTCTCCTCTTTTAACCTGATTTTTTAAAAATGTATATTCCTGTTTTTTATCTATCTGTACATGGGGAGCGGGGTAAAACTTTTGATAATTTATGTAATATATACATGTTTTTAACAATGTTATTTTAGAATATAAAATATAACAAATAATACCAAGCTATAATTATTAGTAGACAGGAACAGAAGAGAAACTTCTTGTTCAAGAACCTTTTCTGAGGTTGTACTAAATTATGACACATATCCCAATTCACCTGTAGTCCCAATGGTTGATGCATCCTGAGATGGTCTGAAATCATATACAGCGTTCTGATAGGCTACGTACACACAGCAAATACGTTTGACAGTTCACCTTTTAGTGCTTAATCCTGTTCTGTACACATACAGTTCGATAAAATACGGACAACCACATCCTACAACCGAATTAACTCCCGAAAAATACAGCCGCATTCTCAAAAATTCTATATAGTGTGTAAAGAACCGAACTGAACTACTCTTCAATGTTAATGGCATGATCAATGGCGCGTGTCCGTCTTCTCCTGGTGCAAATCAAACTCACAGGGTTATGTGCGTGTCTTCTCTCATTCATATTTTCCAGTCTGTCACTCCTCTGTATTTCTCTCATCAGCCCTGTGTCTCGGAATAACCGGAACATTACAGCAGAGACTATTTGATTACAGTCTAGCATGAGAGCGCGCGCTCTTTAACAGCAGCCGCTTAGACGCGCGTGAACAAAAGGCAACTAACTAAACATTGCCGGATGATAATACATACTATATGTGGTGCGCAATCTCTTTGTTAAAAAATAGCAAATACAAAACGGGTTAAGCTGGTGGCATTCATGTGTCTTGTTTACAGGCGCGAGACGCTGCACCGTTGCTATGGTTATCACTTTCCAATCATCGCAATTGCGGGAGTCAGTCCTGTGTTCCTTACACGTACATGGAATGAAAAAATAGGGGATTCACTTCCGCATTTAAATGCAGTTGTCACACCCGAAACTTTGTAGTGTGTATACGTGGCCATAGACGACACAATTCTTGCAAAGTGTTCCCAGATGACTAACGAGAACTCGTGAAATGCGCGTTCTGCGAGACAGCTCCAATAAACCTCTAAACACAGCGAATCCGACACGCACATGGCACATTTCCTACCCTGGTCCCAGTCCGTATAATACTTTATAAAGCTTAAGTTATCTAATCCAGTGCAGAGTGGTCTTCTCTTTTTTCTAGTCAATATTGTTGTTTTAATGGAATGGCAGACAGTACCACCTCTGTTTACACAGACTGCATCTCTGGAATACCTAATAAAAAGATCCCATATTTTTACACACATCCAAACTTATCCACATTTGTTTGCATTTTTAAACGACCTAATACATAACCGACTATTTTTACATGGGAATTTTGAAGTGTATTTTGTACCGTTAAAGGTGCAATATGTAATATATTTACTGTACTAAAGCATAATGTTATCATAATATGTTATCAGAGATTTAGGAAACATGCTAAGTTTTTTTTCTTCCCTTTTTCTCCCCAATTTGGAATGCCCAATTCCCAATGCGCTCTAAATCCTCGTGGTGGCGTAGTGACTCTTCTCAATCCGGGTGCCGGAGGACGAATCTCAGTTGCCTCCATGTCTGAGATGTCAATCCGCGCATTTTATCACATGGTTTGCTGAGCGTGTTACCGCGGAGACATAGCACATGTAGAGGCTTCATGCTATTCTCCACGGCAGCCACACACAACTCACCACCCGCCCCATCAAGAGCTAACCACATTATAGAGACCACGAGGAGGTTACCTCATGTGACTCTATGCTCCCTAGCAACCGGGCCAATTTAGTTGCTTAGGAGACCTGGCTGGAGTCACTCAGCACACCCTGGAGTTGAACTCATGACTCCAGGGGTGGTAGTCAGCATCTTTACTCACTGAGCAACCCAGGCCCCCCAGGAAACATGCTAAGTTGAAATACTGGCTTCTCCGAAAACAATGCTACAACCAGTATATTCTACTTTGAAATGTCCATTCCGGGCCGGAATTTCTGTTTGTGTTTTGGCCTGTGTGATCCCGCCCACTGCCCATTTCCCAATAGTATATTGACAACCCGGGTTGCCAGATTTGAAACAAGTTAGCGGGCAAACACAGCCATGGAAGCCATACATCTAGCTAACATTGACAGAGTTATAAAAAAATCCACATGAGATGGTTTATAATTTGCATACAATAAAAACATTGCAAACATATACATTAGCTGATCAACTTACCGTGTATGGCTCGTCGCTTGCCATTGTCAGTTTGCTTATTCCTGTTGCGTGTCCTCCACCTGGCAACCCGTGTGAGCTTCGAGTCTGGGGAGCAGGGGGCGGGGGAGACAACTATCTCCAATATTTTGAATTTGAACTACAGTACCCATTTTAAACTTTTGATGTCAGTGTTACATAAGGCGCGTGTCTGCATTTACAAGTGTTCCTTACAAAGTACACATGCACATTGAAAACCGTGCTAATCTGTCAGTCGGTACTTCAGTCAGACATGTATCGTAACATCGTTATCAACTTGGTATTGAACGAAGTACCGGTTCATTTGACATCCCTGTTTAGGGCTATTAGACATTATTCAGAGTAGCACCATTTCTTTTTGATGAAAGAGGCTGTGAGGGATATACTAACAAAAAACACCAGAAGAGATGTGAGTTAGGACCTTCATACAGTTTATACAGTGCATGCCATTGAAGAGACTCACAACCCCATTTTCATCACCATCAGTAATCAAATATGGTCTGAATCAAGTCTATTTTCTAATTTAAAAAGAAATAAATGGAAAGAACATTTTAAGATTATGTCTCGCAACTGCAAGGTTGTACGTTCGAATCCCACAAGGTTCAACTACTACTTGTTTATTTGCTTTTTTAGCAGTGATGGAGGCAGAGGACATAGACCTGTACTTGCGGACGTTGCGGCGGCCCATAGCTGCTTTCGAGGAGCGGAGTTTCACTGATCTGGAGCCTCTGATTCCTGCTCTGTTTCACACACTCGCTCTCATCTGGACACACTCCCACTTCTACTGCCACCCACCACGCATCGTCACACTGCTCACAGAGTTCTGCAACGTGCTCATCGAGAAGGTGTGAAGTAATACAAAAGTATGGGAAATACTCAGAGTTAAACAAATTAAAACTTATGTAAACTTATGTATTAGCTTCTTTCTTTGTCTACAGTAGATTACAGCTTTTACAGTACACTCTGGGCATTCTTTTGAACACATTTTTTTAGGTGCCACCTGAGATGTTTTTTAAACAGTATTAAAAATGTTCCGCTTGCAGGCTGAGCACTTCATTTTCCAACTCATACGTTAAAAAAAAAAAGGTTTGGAAAGAAATTCATACATAGCAACACACTATATATTTGTCTACAAAAATAATTAGATCAAAATGTTTCTACAATCATGAGAAATTCCGTCAAGTGTAGCCTATCCAAACTTTTGACTGTTAGCGTATACAGGTGCATCTCAATAAATTAGAATGTCGTGGAAAAGTTCATTTATTTCAGTAATTCAACTCAAATTGTGAAACTCGTGTATTAAATAAATTCAATGCACACAGACTGAAGTAGTTTAAGTCTTTGGTTCTTTTAATTGTGATGATTTTGGCTCACATTTAACAAAAACCCACCAATTCACTATCTCAGAAAATTAGAATATGGTGACATGCCAATCAGCTAATCAACTCAAAACACCTGCAAAGGTTTCCTGAGCCTTCAAAATGGTCTCTCAGTTTGTTCACTAGGCTACACAATCTGCTGATCCGACAGTTGTCCAGAAGACAATCATTGACACCCTTCACAAGGAGGGTAAGCCACAAACATTCATTGCCAAAGAAGCTGGCTGTTCACAGAGTGCTGGATCCAAGCATGTTAACAGAAAGTTGAGTGGAAGGGTAAAGTGTGGAAGAAAAAGATGCACACCAACCGAGAGAACCGCAGCCTTATGAGGATTGTCAAGCAAAATCGATTCAAGAATTTGGGTGAACTTCACAAGGAATGGACTGAGGCTGGGGTCAAGGCATCAAGAGCCACCACACACAGACGTGTCAAGGAATTTGGCTACAGTTGTCATATTCCTCTTGTTAAGCCACTCCTGAACCACAGACAACGTCAGAGGCGTCTTACCTGGGCTAAGGAGAAGAAGAACTGGACTGTTGCCTAGTGGTCCAAAGTCCTCTTTTCAGATGAGAGCAAGTTTTGTATTTCATTTGGAAACCAAGGTCCTAGAGTCTGGAGGAAGGGTGGAGAAGCTCATAACCCAAGTTGCTTGAAGTCCAGTGTTAAGTTTTCACAGTCTGTGATGATTTGGGGTGCAATGTCATCTGCTGGTGTTGGTCCATTGTGTTTTTTGAAAACCAAAGTCACTGCACCCGTTTACCAAGAAATTTTGGAGCACTTCATGCTTCCTTCTGCTGACCAGCTTTTTAAAAATGCTGATTTCATTTTCCAGCAGGATTTGGCACCTGCCCACACTGCCAAAAGCACCAAAAGTTGGTTAAATGACCATGGTGTTGGTGTGCTTGACTGGCCAGCAAACTCACCAGACCTGAACCCCATAGAGAATCTATGGGGTACTGTCAAGAGGAAAATGAGAAACAAGAGACCAAAAAATGCAGATGAGCTGAAGGCCACTGTCAAAGAAACCTGGGCTTCCATACCACCTCAGCAGTGCCACAAACTGATCACCTCCATGCCACGCCGAATTGAGGCAGTAATTAAAGCAAAAGGAGCCCCTACCAAGTATTGAGTACATATACAGTAAATGAACATACTTTCCAGAAGGCCAACAATTCACTAAAAATGTTTTTTTTTATTGGTCTTATGATGTATTCTAATTTTTTGAGATAGTGAATTGGTGGGTTTTTGTTAAATGTGAGCCAAAATCATCACAATTAAAAGAACCAAAGACATAAACTACTTCAGTCTGTGTGCACTGAATTTATTTAATACACGAGTTTCACAATTTGAGTTGAATTACTGAAATAAATGAACTTTTCCACGACATTCTAATTTATTGAGATGCACCTGTATATTCTGCATAATTAATTTATTAAATCATGGGCCATATTGTTGTTTTTAATTGGAGGAGGTTATAGGATGAATCTTCTATAATGTTTGTTATGTTGTGGTTCAGCAGGCATCTGTGTATTTGATTCCCGAGGAGCTCTTCAAAATGGAATTAGAGGAGGGAGTGGACCGGGTTCGGAAGGCGATCCAGGTATTTTGGGTGTTCAAGTACAGTTTCCAGCAGCACAGAGACAAGCTGACACCCACTGGACCCTATAGCCGCCCAGGACACTCGGTCAAACCCTGGGACTTCCCCTCTGAACTTGTGTTTCACCGCATTGACTGCATCATGGAGAGACTACGAATGATCGAGGTTGGTGTTGGGGGATGGCTCATTAACATCCCAAGTAAAAATGGAAAATCTGGACTAAAGTGGCCTATTCACAAATCAAAATGTTCAGCACAAAATCATGTCCAACAACATTGTAAAATGAATATGTATTCATTCACACAGAGACTGAAATATTATACTGTGATGATCTGTTGTTTTTATATTTGGAGGTTAGGTTGCTCAGATGCTAAACAATTCAGGTGTCTGAAAGTTTTTCATAGAATGACAAACATTTTGACATTAAAATTTTGACATAATCTCTGTAGTGCAAAATCAGTGATCGATATTTTCAGTCTGTTTTCTAAAAACTAAAATTGAAATGTGTATATCTGCTAGAAGTTAATTTAGTCAATTTGAAGGAGCACACTAGCATATAGATTGCTTCAAAGCTAACATAAAAAAAAAAAAACTACAATTTTGATTTCTTCAGGCCTTTAAAATGTTAACTGATGTTTTATGCATTTTGCATTAATCAGCTCCATCCGTGTGTGTGTGTATTTGTGTGTATATTAGGAGATGTTTGCCTCAGCTTTGGACTTTCTAAAGCTGGAACGGGTGGAGCTGGGCGGCACTAGAGGAAAGATTCTCAGTGAGATGGTTTACAGCATGAATGATGAGTTCCTGGACAGCTGGAGAACTCTGAGAGAGAGCAAATATGACCCACTCGACTACAACAACAAAGTATTACCAAACATACACAAATACATGGGTAGTTGAGGCATAACAAGTCCATGGACTTCTTTTTTATCAATGTCAAGATTTTAGGTTAAAATTTGTATGAATGTACAAGGAAATGTATATATTTTAGGTTCTGTAACTTGTCACCAGTGTGTGAAAAATGTTTTTATTTATTTATTTTTTTTTAAAGAACAAATATTCCATGTAGTCTTTTAATTTATAGGAGGTTATGAAAAAGGCATACGTAAATATAGCTGCAAGCAGCAATTACGTGGCCAAGCACACCAATGGCAAACATTAAGACTGAAAATAGAATTCCAGTGATGATTTTAAAGAGTGGTGAAAAAAGACATTTGTTTTATTTTTTATGTGTTATACAAATGCTTATGATTTTTAAACCAATAGGTGGCTCTGTAACCAAACATTTTGAGTACCTTCAGGGCTTGGCCCCAGTGATACATGCCAAATTTCGTAATGATACGCCAATGCATTTGTAATATACAGCCATTTAAGACAAAATTCAAAATGTCCGACACCCAATATGGTCGACATATCAAAATTGGGTATCATTCGTCTTGGTATGCCCCAGAAATCTAAAGAGACTAGTCTCATGATTTTAGGCCAAATTATCAAAAGGTTATTTAAGCAAAAAATATTATACATTTTTCTTGAGTACTAGGTGGTGCTGTGCTGAAACTGTGCAGGTAGCCAACAGCTCATGCTTGTGATGACATATACCAAGTTTCGTGTCAATATGCTAAAGTGTTGCGAAGATAGAGCTTCACGTCCATTTTGGCGTGCTCACCGTCGAATTCATTGATGCGGTATACAAAATGGTTTGGTCTATCATCATTAATTCCATTACTTTTTGTCATGAGTGTCTCCAGATTATACGTGCCAAATTTTGTGCATGGAGGAGTTAGAAAAGTATTTTTTTCAGAAAATTCGAAATGCCAGAAAATCGAGTTGGTGGGGTTGAAAAACAATGCAATATTTCCATGTGGGGCATGACCCAAGGAATCAGATGAAAAAAATATTTTGGTTTCTAGGACTTCTAGGACCGAAACTTAATTGAAATTTTAAACTGTTGGTGGCGCACGGTTTGATTGAGAGACCCCAAATATGAGTCAGTTACATTTGAGAGTGTCCTCTATCAGTGTGCCAAATTTGATAACTTTCCTTTGTATGGTTCTATTGGCTGCCACAAACTTTCTGCAGAAGAAGAATAGTAATAAGAACACTACAATAGGGGCTTCACACCTTCGGTGCTTGGCCCCTACTTATAAAATAATTATCAAATTGCTAGTTACAATTGTTTTAGATGGAGTATAGTATGTCATCTACCCATACATTCATAAACACACACATTCATATTGGTACACACTACACAAACTCTCTCTCCCTTGTGTTTTCTAGGAGTTTGAGTCTGACTACAATCGATTCATAGAACAGATCAGAGATTTTGACCAGAGACTGGGAACAGTAATAAACTTAGCCTTCCAACATTCCCCAGGCTTAGAGTCTGCTTTTAAGGTAACACACACAAACACACTCATGGCAAACAAACAGAAATGCAATCTAAATACAAATACGAAAATCTCTATTCTTCAACTCAAGACTTATAGTCTATGTTTACTGCAGTATGTTTTGGGCATGAGCGTTTGTAATGTTCCATTTATAGGCGTGTGTCTATAAAAATCATCTCAAGTCTCTCCAATATTGAAAACCTGTACTTGTGTGTGTGTGTGTGCAGCTCCTGCAGATCTTCGGTACTCTTCTGGAGAGGCCAAGGGTTCACCAGCTTTTCTCTCCGAACTACAATCAGCTGCTGGCCATGTTCCAGGAGGAGGTCAAGCTCTGCCAACGCATAATGGAAACCCAGAGAGAAAAGGTCTGTGTGGAACCATAAAGGGTCTAGACTCACTTTTGTCAGATGGATACAGAGATTGAGTCTTTGAGTTTGTAGTCTTGTTGAGTAGTGGTCATGTTTACTGAGTCTCCAGCCATATTGTGAACTTGTTGACTTATAGACTTATCACTTTTTGGGTGGTGTGGCATAGTGTTTAAGGATCTTGGCTGGTAACCAAAAGGTTGTAGGTTCAAACCCTGCAAGGTTATCCATGAACTGTCACCAGTGCACCCTAGGGCAAAAATTCAGGTTGCTCTAGTGGGACTGTCTTTGTAATGAGTATACTGTAAATTGCTTTGAATAAAAGTATTGACTATTTATACACTTTCAGTGCAATTGTTTGTCTGTGATCTGGTGCAGTTGAAAAATGGCTGCCCCATCCTTGGTAAAAACATGCCAACCGTTGCCGGGAACTTGAAATGGTCTCAAGAACTCAGAGAACGAATCCTGTCCAACCGCAGTCACTTAAGCCAACTTACACATATGTAAACAATCTCACACTACACAAATACACACACTCACACATACTTTTGCTTCTGATGCCATATTTAACAGTGTAATATATGTCATTCTATGTGTATGTTAGGCCATTAGACAGTCCTGAGGCAAAGCAGGTGCTGCAGGAGTGTGAGTGTGTGTTGGCAATTCTGGATCAGCTTGATGAGGAAGTCTACAGTAATTGGAGTTCTGGACTGGACGAGCTGTGCCACACCTATCTGAATGAACCACTGCTGTTATTGGATGAACAGACCAGCCTGTACAGCATGAACTTTAACCCTGCTGTAAGACACACACACTCAAACACACAAACACTTTGTTTTTATCATGTTTGTCATGTTTTCTGGATAACACTTATGTGTTTGTGGGCGTTTTAGTTGACGTCAGTTTTGAGGGAAGTTAAGTATCTTCGAATTCTGAAGAACCACAACATTCCCAAGGCTGCTGTGAGTCTGTACTCTAAATGGGAAACACTCCACATGGTGAGGCTGTGTGGGCGTCTGAGTTTTTATGGTTGGGTAATATGTTGTGCCATGCCAAGAAATGTCCTCTCTGTTTATTCCCTCCATCCTTCTTTTGTCCAACTGTGTGTGTGTGTGTGTTTAGTACACCAGCACACTTTCCCAGATCACTCAGTGGTATAATAAACTATACAGCACAATTCTGGCTGTTGAGCTGCATTTGGTGGAGTCTGAGCTGGAGGAAGTGAGGTCTTCATTAAGACCAGCATTAAAGGAACTACGGTGGAGTGACGAGGACCTTGCAGACTACATTAAGAGGTGATTCCTCTTCTCATTCTAATCAGTTAGTCTGCTAAAAATACAAAAAAAATGTCTAGTGCAGCTGAAAATAACATCTTAACTTCCTGAGACCGAGTGTGAATGCTGTGTGCATTTTCCATTCCCCATTTCGATTTGTAACTAGTAGCACCTAAGAAACATGCTAAAAAAATGTCCTAAAAATTAAGGGACTAAGTTGTGAAATTTGAAATAAAACCAGCTATAGAAAGTCATTTTTTTTAATCAAATTGTTTATTATGTTTTCAGAAGTGTAGGTTATTTACGTTTTTGAGACGTTACAAACATTACATCAGAAATTTGCATAACTGATTCTGATTCAAAGTAATGGCCATCATCATCCAATCACTGCCAACCATGTTAAAATAAAATTTAGCAAGAAAAATTCTGAATCTATGTACTGATTACCATTGTCCTATGTCTGTCAAACATGTTGAGTGGTCCAGAAATCATCTGCAGCCTGAACTGAACTTGACTGGATGTTAGGAGTGAATGCACTTCATAGGATAGCTATAGGATGCTCCCTTGCTCCCTTTCTCCCTAATTAGGGAATTACTTAACCTCCATTGTGCTGTCTGTCACCAGTTTGAAATGCACCTTATTTTCCTCCTAACTCCGTATACAGCCTCTGAAAGCAACATTTTTCCAGCTTTTGGATACATTCATTGATTCTCAATATGATAATGCATAGTGAATATAGGATATTTTAAGGAAAATGTGCCTATAGTACACGGACACATATTCCACGTACACGGTCATTGTGTTTAATTGCGTGGCGTTTCGTGATTAATCGATGACATTTTTAAAATGGCATATCAGATGAAACTGAGACCAGCTGGCTGACCAGCTAAACCACCTGAGCACTAGGCTGGAAGACCAGCTTAAAGCAGCTAAGACCAGCTTGACCAGCAAGACATAGACAAGCTTAGGCTGGCCTCCCAGCCTGACCACGTGGGAAGTGCCCATAACTCTGCTAAAACCAGGAAATAGACCAGCTTGACCAGGCTGGGAGAACAGTTATGACCATCTTAGGCTGGTTTAAGATTTGTTGAATCAGCAAAGTTGCTCATATTTACATTTTCTGTGTTCTTGTAGCACATGTGATCTGGTGCGTGGTGTCTCTGAACGTGTACACAAGAGCAAGGCTAACCTGGACAAACTACAGGGGCTGATGGGAGTTTTTAGTCACTCTGCCTTCATTACACGCAAGACTAGTCACCGTGGCAACCTTCTCAATCTCACTGATGAGGAGAACTTCAAACGGCAGTACGCTCTCATTGCACGGACAGGAGAGAAGATACATGAGCTTGTGCAGGTGAAAAAGGGACAAAATTAAACATACTGAGGCAGCAGATGTTTAAGATGAAGTGTGTAAATTTTGCTTCAC
This sequence comes from Myxocyprinus asiaticus, assembly GCF_019703515.2. NCBI lineage: Eukaryota > Metazoa > Chordata > Actinopteri > Cypriniformes > Catostomidae > Myxocyprinus > Myxocyprinus asiaticus. Next base: position 43,061,459 of record NC_059352.1, on the reverse strand, counting down.
CAAACAAAATTGCAAAAATTATATTTTTAAACAGATTTCCCGAACACCTGCCTTGTGTGCCATAGATAGTCCCAACCCAAACTCATGCCATTGGTTAAACTAATATTAGTATGTTGGGCTGGTCAGGATGCTCAAACAAGCCAAGCAATACGAATGTCTTACTTATAGTTGTCTTTGCTAAACTGGGATACAATAGAGTATTTAAAAAAAATAAAATAAATCATATTTCACCTTTAAATTTCTCTCTCTCTCTCTCTCTTTCTTTTTCAGGAGAATGCTGTGCTGCTTGGTGCTGATTTGGACTCAGAGGCTTGGCAGTCCTATACAAAATTTGTGGACAGAACCGTTCTTGCCGGGTTCTGCAGTGCCGTTCGATGCTCTTTGCAGTACTTAATCGAGAATACGGACCCAGCACTCCACATCACTCCCCTCTTCGAAGTTCAGTTGACGCTGACCTCTGACATGACATTTCACCCTTCACTCGACCTATCCAAAAAGGACAACTTTTATGACATCATTGAGCAGATGGTGGCAGATATTTTTAAAATGGCTTCTTTCATGAAAAGAGTGGCCAAGAGCAAACAATCTGAAACGTATCAGGTGTGATATTTGTGTGTATCTGTATGTCCCATTCATACTTTCATGTTCATTGTGAATGAACTATAGATCAGTGGTTCTCAACCTTTTTGACTCCAAGGCCCCCCACTGTCCAAGACAATATTTGAAGGCCCCCTCGCCTGAAACTAGACGTGTCTGATTAATCATGGCTAATTATTGAATCTAGAAGTTTCAGAAAGAGTCTGTTTATAATTTGTAGGCATACATCTTAAAGTATTTTTTTAGCATTTTAATTAAGTTGAATTATTTTAATTATTTTAATATTTCTTATTTTAGGGGCCTGGGTAGCTCAGCAAGTAAAGACACTGACTACCTGACACTGAAGTGTGCTGTGGCCCCCTAGTGGGTCCCGGCCCCCTAGTTGAGAATCACTGCTATAGATGACTTTAGGTTTTCATTTATTTGATAAAAAAATATGATCGTCCTTGTGTATTTTTGAAGTGAAATGTCTAATTGTGGAGGTAATGTCTGGATTGCTGCCATCAAGTCCTACTTAGAAGTTCCTTCTTGCGTGTTTGGAAGTCGTAATTTTTATGTGATGAGTAAATTTGTAGTTCATTCTGGCAGGTTTTATAACTATTTTTTATCAAGCGTACATAAAATGCATACAAACTGATTGTACAGTCAACATTGACAATGAAAACTTCATTATGACCAATGCCAATTAGCTTTCACCATGATTCTTTAATTGACACACCTCCAATTTAGAAGTTGGTGCTCAAAGAGTTTCCCACTGGTAACTCCGACATTGGGGTGGCATTTATGTGTGCTCGTCTCATAAGTACGATTTATCTGACATTACTTACTGCATATGTCTGACTAGGTCTGTTGTTTTGTAGGCAGATGTAGATCAGATATCAGAGCTGGCAGAGTTGGCTCAGCTGGTGCGTTTCCGTGCACGTGAGGCCATCGCTAAGGTAAAAGAATTCCAAAATTCCTTTGATTCCTATCGCTACCTCTGGACTGGAGACAGGGCGGAGTTTATGAGGCAGTTTCTGCTCTATGGACACGCGCTCTCTGCAGAGGAGGCGGAGCTTTATGCAGATTATGAGCTGCCCAAGAACCCGCCCAAACTGCAGAACTTCAGAGAGCAGGTAGGTCAAGAGAGTGAGAATTATTTAAAACAATATATTGTGTCATTTAAAAGAATATTTTTCTTAATTTACATACCCTAATATTGTTCCAATGTTTTTTTAAATATTTTTTTCCATGAAACACAAAAGAATAAGTTCATTAGAATGTCCTGGCTGTCCTTGGCAGCAAGATTTTCAGTGATTAACATTTTAAATTTTGGTCAGAATATTTTTAACGGGTTTTATGAGGCTTTTTGGCCTTTTTGTAACCTGACGGCCCCTGTCCCCAATTCACTAACAGTTGTGCTCAAAAGTTTGCATACCCTTGGAGAAATGGTAATATATGTACCATTTTTAAAGAAAACATGAATGAGCAGGCAAAACACATTTCTTTTATTTCATATTCAACTGTAGGTTATAATAGAATTGCACAATCATAAAACAAAACATGGAAACAAAGAAAAAAAATGAAATGACCCCTGTTCAAAAGTTTGCATACCCTTAGTTCTTAATACTGTGTATTGCCCCCTTTAGCATCAATGACAGAGTGCAGTCTTTTGTAATAGTTGTCCATGAGGCCCCAAATTCTTGCATGTGGTATAGCTACCCATTCGTCTTGGCAAAATGCCTACAGGTCAATCAAAGTCTTTGGTCGATTTGCATGAACCGCATGTTTGAGATCTCCCCAGAGTGGCTCGATGATATTAAGGTCAGGAGACTGTGATGGCCACTCCAGAACCTTCACCTTTTTCTGCTGTAACCACTGGAGGGTCAACTTGGCCTTGTGCTTAGGGTCATTGTCGTGCTGGAAAGTCCAAGAGCGTCCCATGCTTAGATTTCGTGCAGAAGAATGCAAATTGTCTGCCATTATTTTCTGATAACATGCTGCATTCATCTGGCCATCAATTCTCACAAGATTCCCCATGCCTTTAGAGCTCACACACCCCCAAAACATCAGTGAGCCACCACCATGCTTCACAGTGGGGATGGTATTCTTTTCACTATAGGCATAGCGCTTATGGTTGTAACCATAAAGATCTATTTTGGTCTCGTCACTCCAAATTACAGTGTGCCAAAAGCTGTGAGGCATGTCAAGGTGTTGTCGCGCATATTGTAACCGGGCTTCATTCTGGCAACTCGACCATGCAGCTCATTTTTGTTCAAGTATCGTCGTATTGTGCTCCTTGAAACAACCACACTGTCTTTTTCCAGAGCAGCCTGTATTTCTCCTGAGGTTACCTGTGGGTTTTTCTTTGTATCCCGAACAATTCTTCTGGTAGTTTTCTGGCTGAAATCTTTCTTAGTCTACCTGAACTTGGCTTGGTATCAAGAGATCCCCGAATTTTCCAATTCTTAATAAGTGATTGAACAGTACTGACTGGCATTTTCAAGGCTTTGGATATCTTTTTATATCCTTTCCCATCTTTATAAAGTTCCATTACCTTGTTACGCAGGTCTTTTGACAGTTCTTTTCTGCTCCCCGTGGCTCAGTCTCTAGCCTGCTCAGTGCATCCACGTGAGAGCTAACAAACTCATTGACTATTTATACACAGACACTAATTGCAATTTAAAAGGCCACAGGTGTGGGAAATTAACCTTTAATTGCCATTTAAACCTGTGTGTGTCACCTTGTGTGTCTGTAACAAGGCCAAACATTCAAGGGGATGTAAACTTTTGATCAGGGCCATTTGGGTGATTTCTGTTATCATTATGATTTAAAAAGGAGCCAAACAACTATGTGATGATAAATGGCTTCATATGATCACTATCCTTAAATAAAAGACATTTTTGTTGCATGATCAGTCATATTTTTTTAAATCAATGCCACAATTTCTGCCAGGATATGCAAACTTTTGAGCACAACTGTATATTACAGTATATGAAAAAAAAAAGTCTCCTTTTGTGATCCATGGATGAAGGGTGAGTAAATGATGACTGACTGGTTTATTTTTGGACAAACTTATTCATTTATGAAAGAACTATTCCTTTAAACATATTGAAATATTACCTACCGTTTTGGTAAAATTATAAATTAGACACGTTTGCAAACATTACTAAAGGGGCTACAATAATTTTTCCTTTCTTTTTCTCTCTATCTGTTTGGTTTCTCATTAGATCAGTGAGTTTGAGGATCTTTATGAGAAAGTGCGTGTGTTAGAGGAGAAGAGAGTTTTCAGTGGCTGGTGTCAGGTGGACATCAAACCTTTTAAGATATCTCTCATGAACACCATCAAGAAATGGAGCTGGATGTTCAAGGAGCACCTGCTCAACCATGTCAATGCCAGGTAACTCAATTTATTCAGAAATTGTCCTGTAGGATGAATCTCATATAACCTGTCAAAAACGTGTCTTGGTCTTATTTCACCCCAAAATAAATTACATGATATTTTTAATAATTGTAATAAGAAATTATTTTAAAACAATTTAAATAATTACATTTTAACATTTTGTATTAAACAACTTCACAATGTTTTTTGGACCATCAAGATTGTTTTTTGAAGAAATCATATTAGTGCAAAGGATTGTGGAAATCATGCAGAATTCAAACATAACAAATAACACGCAGAGCGACCAAACACATCACTTTCTGTCTTAGTGTGCAGGAGTTGGCATCATTTATTGAGAATACAGAGTCTGGCTTGGCAAAGACTGTAACTGATGGGGATTACAGCAAACTGGTGGACATCATGGGTCATCTGATGGCCATCAGAGACCGGCAGCTGACCACAGAGCAGCATTTCATACCCCTAAAAGCCACAGCAGACCTGCTCAAAACATACAACCAACAGCTACCAGAGCATGTTTACATACAGCTGGAGGTAATATCTCACCCCCTTGAATTCACTTATTTTCTTATCAACACTAACACATAACATGCACACATTGTTTTATAGTCACTGCCAGAGAAATGGAAAAATCTTAAGAAGGTGGCATTCACAGTAAAACATGAGGTTGCTCCTTTCCAGTCCAATGAAGTCGCAGTCATCCGCAGGAAATGTGTTCGATTTGAGGTGATGAGTTGAAATCAGTTAAACTTTTAATAGAAAATAGCTCATCAGCATCATAAGCATAATTAACTTTCAAGGGGTGACAGTGATTTAGCTAATTTTGAAGCAGATTTGAGAGTTGAAAACGCAGGGGATGTTGCTAAGCTACTGTGGACTGTTTTTTAGATTAAGCAGCATGACTTTCGGGAACAATTCCGCACCGAGTCCATCTTCTATATCAGACTGGAGGAGCCATACAAACTCATAGACAAGGTGCTCTCACAAAACACTTTTCTATGTCTATGTGTGTTTATAAATGTTTAAAATACCGTACGTGTCATTTTTTTTTTTTTTTTTTAGTTTTCTATTTGTTAGGAATAGTGCATCCAAAAATGAAATTTCTGCCATAATTTACTCCAAACCATATGAATGTCTGTCTTCTGTGGAAAAGATGTTTTGCAGAAAGTTCATGCTGCTGTTTTACATACAACGAAAACATCCAGTTATCAGAGAGTTCCAAAAAAACACCATATCATTTTAAAAGCCATACAATAGTTTGCCCTGAATATCACATGGTTTCAGAAAATTACAGTATGTAAATATGGCACACAAGTCATATTGCCTGTTTTACAGGTACATTTATGGTGCTGTTTTGTCCTTTTGGAGCTTGACAAGCTGTATGCTTTCACTGAATGAAAAACAGTGGCTCTGACATTCTTCATAACAACTCGTTTTGTGTTCCACGAAAGAAAGAAAGTTATACAGGTTTGGAATGACACGAGGATGAGTAAATGATGACAGAATTTCACATTTTGGGTGTTCTAGTCCATTTCTCAAATAATGTGGATAATGTAAAGCCATACGTTTATATGAAAGTATTTGTATACTATAAACTGTTTATATATTTGAATATTTGTGGCTTTTTTATGTGTTTGTGTGTAGAGTAATCGTGTGGTGGCTCATTTAGAAAGTGAGATGTCTAAGCTGCAGCAAACAGCCAATCTTTTCGAGGTCAGTTTCCCAGACTACAAACAACTGCGACAGTGTCGGTCAGACATCATCCTGGTAAAAGCAGTATGGGATATGGTTATGTTTGTCAAGGTAATTTCAGATCATAGATTTTTTTTATTGCATCTGCACACAAGGTCGGGTCCATCTTTAAAAGATGCACTCAGTAATGTTTTGTTTATGTTGTGCTGCCAGTCGTCTGTGACTTACACTGACACCTTATGGAGTGGATGCAGCATCAGATAAAAGCAGTAGTTTTTGGTTAGTGATACCATTGAAGAAATGTGCTATTCGCAGTTAGCCATGATTCATTTATTCTGTGAACGAAAGTGGCCAATAATAAGGGGTTACTTAGTATTCAGCTGGTCATGTCATCACAACATGATGCCCACCATGATGCAGCCCATGTCCATGTAATCTAAAACAGCTTTTATTAAGCTACTGATATACTTAGTCTTCATCTCTTTTGTTTCAAAATTACTATTCAGTTCTTTAAGGGGATAAGTTTTAAAATGAGGAAAAGGTTACTGAGTGCTCCTTTAATGTTGTTGAAATGTACAGTGCCCTGTAATTCCAACAGAGCACAGAAATATTTTGATTTAAATTATGATTCTTAACAAAATTTTGACATGATCATCTCTTCTGATTGGCCAACGCTGGGAATGATGGGTGATTTAGTCCAGTATCGCAGACTGGACAAAGACACCATGGAAGGAGATCAATGTGGAACAGATGGACATGGAGCTCAGGAGGTTTGCTAAGGTATAATATATTATCCAATGTTCTGTCTTTTCTGTAGCTTCAACATATAAAAAACAATGTAAAAGTCTGTGATTGATAAGTTTCATTCACTGTATATACAGTGGTGTGAAAAAGTGTTTGCCCCCTTACCTGATTTCTTACACTATATTGCCAAAAGTATTCGCTCACCCATCCAAATAATTGAATTCAGGTGTTCCAATCACTTCCATGGCCACAGGTGTATAAAATGAAGTACCAAGGCATGCAGACTGCTTCTACAAACATTTGTGAAAGAATGGGCCACTCTCAGGAGCTCAGTGAATTCCAGTGTGGTACTGTGATAGGATGCCACCTGTGCAACAAGTCCAGTCATGAAATTTCCTCGCTACTAAATATTCCACAGTCAACTGTCAGTGGTATTATAACAAAGTGGAAGCAATTGGGAATGACAGCAACTCAGCCACGAAGTGGTAGGTCACGTAAAATGACAGAGCGGGGTCAGCGGATGCTGAGGCGCATTGTGCGCAGAGGTCGCCAACTTTCTGCAGAGTCAATTGCTACAGACCTCCAAAGTCATGAGGCCTTCAGATTAGCTCAAGAACAGTGTGTAGAGAGCTTCATGGAATGGGTTTCCATGGCCGAGCAGCTGCATCCAAGCCATACATCACCAAGTGCCATGCAAAGCATCGGATGCAGTGGTGTAGAGCACGCCGCCACTGGACTATAGAGCAGTGGAGACACGTTCTCTGGAGTGACGAATCACGCTTCTCCATCTGGCAATCTGATGGACGAGTCTGGGTTTGGCGGTTGCCAGGAGAACGGTACTTGTCTGACTGCATTGTGCCAACTGTGAAGTTTGGTGGAGGGGGGATTATGGTGTGGGGTTGTTTTTCAGGAGCTGGGCTTGGCCCCTTAGTTCCAGTGAAAGGAACTCTGAATGCTTCAGCATACCAAGAGATTTTGGACAATTCCATGCTCCCAACTTTGTGGGAACAGTTTGGGGATGGCCCCTTCTTGTTCCAACATGACTGCGCACCAGTGCACAAAGCAAGGTCCATAAAGACATGGATGAGCGAGTTTGGTGTGGAAGAACTTGACTGGCCTGCGCAGAGTCCTGACCTCAACCCGATAGAGCACCTTTGGGATGAATTAGAGAGAAGACTGCGAGCCAGGCCTTCTCGTCCAACATCAGTGTCTGACCTCACAAGTGCCCTTCTGGAAAAATGGTCAAAAATTCCCATAAACACACTCCTAAACCTTGTGGAAAGCCTTCCCAGAAGAGTTGAAGCTGTTTCAGCTGCAAAGGGTGGGCCGACGTCATATTAAACCCTATGGATTAAGAATGGGATGTCACTTAAGTTCATATGCGTCTAAAGACAGATGAGCGAATACTTTTGGCAATATAGTGTATTTTTTTGCATGTTTGTCACACTTAAATGTTTCAGATCATCAAACAAGTTTAAATATTAGTCAAAGATAACACAAGTAAACACAAAATGCAGTTTTTAAATGAAGGTTGTTATTATTAAGGGAAAACAAAATCCAAACCTACATGGCCCTGTGTGAAAAAATGATTGCCCCCTAAACCTAATAACTGGTTGGGCCACCCTTAGCAGCAACAACTGCAATCAAGCATTTGCGATAACTTGCAATGAGTCTTTTACAGCGCTGTGGAGGAATTTAGGCCCACTCATCTTTGCAGAATTGTTGTAATTCAGCCACATTGTAGGGTTTTCGAGCATGAACTGCCTTTTTAAGGTCATGCCACAGCATCTCAATAGGATTCAGGTCAGGACTTTGACTAGGCCACTCCAAAGTCTTCATTTTGTTTTTCTTCAGCCATTCAGAGGTGGACTTGCTGGTGTGTTTTGGATCATTGTCCTGCTGCAGAACCTAAGTTCGCTTCAGCTTGAGGTCACGAACAGATGGCCGGACATTTTCCTTCAGGATTTTTTGGTAGAAAGCAGAATTCATGGTTCCATTTATCACAGCAAGTCTTCCAGGTCCTGAAGCAGCAAAACAGCCCCAGACCATCACACTACCACCACCATATTTTTCTGTTGGTATGATGTTCTTTTTCTGAAATGCAGTGTTACTTTTACGCCAGATGTAATGGGACACACACTTTCCAGAAAGTTCAACTTTTGTCTTGTCAGTCCACAGAGTATTTTCCCAAAAGTCTTGGGGATCATCAAGATGTTTTCTGGCAAAAATGAGACGAGCCTTAATGTTCTTTTTGTTCAGCAGTGGTTTTCGTCTTGGAACTCTGCCATGCAGACCATTTTTGCCCAGTCTCTTTCTTATGGTGGAGTCATGAACACTGACCTTAACTGAGGCAAGTGAGGCCTGCAGTTCTTTGGATGTTGTTGTGGGGTCTTTTGTGACCTCTTGGATGAGTCGTCGCTGCGCTCTTGGGGTAATTTTGGTCGGCCGGCCACTCCTGGGAAGGTTCACCACTGTTCCATGTTTTCGCCATTTGTGGATAATGGCACTCACTGTGGTTTTCTGGAGTCCCAAAGCTTTAGAAATGGCTTTATAACCTTTTCCAGACTGATAGATCTCAATTACTTTCTTTCTCATTTGTTCCTGAATTTCTTTGGATCTCGGCATGATGTCTAGCTTTTTAAGATCTTTTGGTCTACTTCACTTTGTCAGGCAGGTCCTATTTAAGTGATTTCTTGATTGAGAACAGGTGTGGCAGTAATCAGGCCTGGGTGTGGCAAGAGAAATTGAACTCAGGTGTGATAAACCACAGTTAAGTTATGTTTTAACAGGTGGGGCAAACACTTTTTCACACAGGGCCATGTAGGTTTGGATTTTGTTTTCCCTTAATAATAACAACCTTCATTTAAAAACTGCATTTTGTGTTTACTTGTGTTATCTTTGACTAATATTTAAACTTGTTTGATGATCTGAAACATTTAAGTGTGACAAACATGCAAAAAAATCAGAAATCAGGAAGGGGGCAAACACTTTTTCACACCACTGTATACAGGATATATACAGTACATACTGTATATCAAAAACTTATATAAACACAAAAGTGAATTCAAAACCCTGTATATTGCCTCAAACCTCAATATAAACCTCAAACCTGGGATGAACTGCCATAAAATGATAGCGACTTGATATGTGCGTGTGTAGGAGATGAAGACTCTGGACAAGGAAGTACGTGTGTGGGATGTGTACAACGGTCTGGAATCAATCGTTAAGAATTTGTTGACATCACTGAGAGCTGTTAATGAGCTTCAAAACTCTGCTGTCAGAGAGAGACACTGGCAGCAGCTTATGCACACAACAGGGGTAACAAACACACACCAACACAACACAAACACAGTCTAACCTCAGATACCATTTAGAAGGAGAGAGAGAGCTTATGGCTAATAAACATCAGCTGAGTAATATCTAGAAAACATCATAAAAAAGAAAGAGAAACTAATAAATAATCTCTCTTTCTCTGTAGGTGAGTTTTGTGATGGATGAGAACACCACGCTTGGTGATCTGTTGGAGCTGCAGCTCCACCGTGTGGAGGAAGAGGTGAAGAACATTGTGGACAAAGCAGTCAAAGAGATGGGCATTGAGAAGGTACAGAGAAAATGAAATAATCTAGATCAGCACTTCTAAGAAAACATTTGCAATGGTATATTTTGTTCTATGTGTGGCAGCAGATCTACAGTCTTTTTCTTGATCAAATACCAGACACTGAGGCATGTCAAGCCACTCCATCCTGTGTGTGTGTTCAGATTCTTGGTGAGATCCAGCAGACATGGTCCATGATGTCTCTGTCATATGAGACACACACCAGTACTGGAACACCTCTGCTCAAAGCTGATGAGAACCTCATTGAAACCCTGGAGGACAACCAGGTAGCTTCCTGCATTGGTCGATAGCATTGAGTTGGAACCAGTTCTAGTGGATTCAGTTTACCTTTTCATTCACTTCACTTCACGTTGGGTCAATTCAATTCCATGTAGTTCTATTCAGTTTAATCAATTAAATTTTATGTAATTCAGTTCAGTTTGCTTCGCTTCAATTCACATCAGGTTAGTTCAGTTCAGTCAATTAAATTAAATTCAGGTCAAGTCACTTCACTTCAGGCCACCCTGCTAAAAAAAAACAGCTTAACCAGCATGCTGGGTTTGTGCTGGTCTAGCTGGTTGACCAACATGGTCTTTCTGGTGAAGTTGGTTAAGCTTGTTTAAAAGCATGGTGGTGTCACCTGCATTCCATGCTGACAGACCAGCACCCAAAACACAACATAAGCTGGTGACCAGCAATGCTGGTCTTTTCAGCTGGGCAGGTCAATTCAGTTCAATCAATTAAATTAAATTTAATTCAGTTTAGTTCAGGTCACTTTGCTTCACTTCCATTGTGTGTGCTTGTGTTTTTCAGGTTCAGCTGCAGAACATTCTGATGAGTAAATATGTGGAGTATTTTATGGTGGAGGTGAGTGGCTGGCAGCGGAAACTGATGGTGGCCGATCTAGTCATCGGCACCTGGCTGGCGGTCCAGCGTACTTGGGCTCACCTCCAGAGCATCTTCACCAATTCTGAGGACATCCGAAACCAGCTGGCCCATGACGCAGAGCGCTTTCAAGGCATCCACCAGGACTTCCAGGTATCTAAAGCAGGGTATTTGCATAATTTGCCAGATAGATAAGAAATGTTTCATCACTCTGAATATCATTTTAGGGTTTAATGGTCACTATTGTGAAGATGGATAATGTGATCATAGTCACCAACCAACCAGGCTTCTTGGAGCAACTTGAGACTCTTCAGCAAAGGTAGTATGTGTGTGTGTGTGTGTGTGTAGAGAGAGAGAGAGAGAGAGAGAGAGAGAGAGAGAGAGAGAATGTAGTTTAGAGACTGAGGGCTCTATCTTCATGAGCGCACAAAGCGCAGCGCTACACGCTACGACTGTGCGCTACGTCTTATCCAATTTTTGTGAGAGCGCTAATTCTAAGTGCAATTTTCATGCCAGCGCAAAGTGCAAGTGGCCGTGGGTCAAGTGTTTGTGGGTGTATTTTATATTAATGATGTGCCGCAAAGCGCAATTTTCTATTATCCTGAAAAATAGGTAACTGCGCAAAGACATTTAAAAAGCACGTCTATTTTCTGTGCAAATTCAGTTAGGAGATTCCACCAACAGGTGGTAATAAAGTTAATGTCCAAACTCTGAAAATACACTGGAACATCAATTTATGTCCCTGTTGTAGCCATTTTATGAAACAGATATTTATGAGATTTTTATTAAACTATCTTTAGGTCATGACTTATTTTTCAATTATTATTATTATGCATATTTTACAATTGTATTTATGATCTAATTTGTATTGGTATTTTTCCACCTGGTGTCATGGAAGTTGGACAGAGTAAAATGTTTGGATTTTTTTAATTGTATTTTCATTTTGTTTGAAGTATTTTTGGTTAAATTATTTCGTGTTTCAATAAATAACTTACATTTTTTAAAATCAAAATCGACTGGTAGAAGCGAAGTGCGTTCCGATACAATCACTGTTAATACCAGCCATGATTTGTGTGTGTAGATGAAAATGATTAATAATATTTACATTCTGTATAATTTAACGGAGTATAGATCCAAATCCTGATGAGAACCACATTTTCCATGAGTTTAAAAGGAGCGTGTCACTGTCATAGAAGTATGCCTGACATTCAACAGGGACGCAATTAATTGGTAGTAAACTACCAACTTCTTATAAATGTGCGGTCTTTGTTTGTATCGCTGGTGCTTGACAGGGAATGGACAATTTAATAAGACAAAGACAGTGCCAGAGAAGAACCTCACAATTAATTTGCACTTGACCTAGCCCATTAATGCTTTGCACGTGCTATTTCACGAAACCCACTTGTGCCTAGACTTAGCACATGCTTGCACTAAAATAACAAAACTTCATGGCCATGCCCAGTGACTTTGTGTGTATGAATTTGCTACATCGCATCTCTGCATTTGCATAAAGTTAAATTCTGCTCGATGTTGTTCCATATTATATTTATGTGTGAATTGCAGATTATCGGTGTGTGAAAAAGCTCTGGCTGAGTATTTGGAGACTAAGCGTTTGACGTTTCCAAGATTCTACTTTGTCTCTGCTACTGACTTGCTGGATATTGTTTCTAAGGGAACTCAGCCCAGACAGGTTGCTGTTATATTAATATGCTACACAGCTTCAAATTAGAAAAATAAATAAAAAATTATACATTTAAAAAAAAGTTTATGCTATGTATAAAGAATGTGTATATATGTGCAGGTGACACGGCACCTTCTAAAGCTCTTTGATAATCTGGCTGATCTCAGCTTTAACAGTGAGGAAGAGGAGGAAGGAGGTGTGGAACCAAAAACAACTGTTGCCTTGGGAATGTACAGCAGAGAGAGGGAGTACGTGCCCTTCTCGCAGCCGTGTGTGTGTGAAGGACAGGTAACACACAGTGAAAACATACCCCCCCCCACACACACACCTTTAGCTGCTTTCTCTGAAAATAAATTGTTTCTGTACTCTACTGTAACAGGCAGAGTGTTGGCTGAATGCTCTGGAGCAGTCCATGCGTTCTACGGTCCGTCAGGAGATCTCTGAAGCCGTGGCAGCTTATGAAGACAAGCAACGAGATCAGTGGCTGTTTGACTATCCAGCACAGGTCTGTGTTTGTGTGTGTACATGTATAGTTCTTTGTGTTTGCAGGTGTGTCTGTGTTAATTAGAAATGGAATTATACATACCAGATGGCTGATACATGCAATTATTATGCAGTTGTACAGTATGTGGGTAGCTGACTTGAAATTCTTGTAGGAAGTTCACCGGCCCTGCGGTAATAAACTCCATGTAAAACTATTTTAAACAGCATTTTGCTAATTCTTTTATCATTTTTTTACATACAGTATGAAGCTTATATGACCACATATTATTTGAGAGACTACATGGAATAGTTGTACTTTGTCACACTGCAGGATCATTTAAACTGCACTAGTGATAGCAAAAATGTAAAAATGTTGAAAACTGTTGCTCAGTTACTGGTCGCATAAAAGGATAAAAAGATAACTTTATTAAAAGAAAGTCCCTGGACACATTATGCATCAACTACTCATGTGTTTGGTTCTCAGGTAGCACTGACCTGCAGTCAAATTTGGTGGGCGACAGATGTGGGAATTGCCTTCGAGAAGGTGGAAGAGGGTTTCGAGACTGCCCTGAAAGACTACAACCGAAAACAGGTAACTGATAATACAAACATATTCTCACTCACTTTAGCTGAAAAAATGACAATTATTTGTAATGGATTGTAGATCAGTCAGCTGAACTCTCTGATAAACATGTTACTGGGTGAGCTCACCCCTGGTGACCGACAAAAAATCATGACCATCTGCACTATTGACGTCCATGCTCGTGATGTAGTCGCTAAACTCATCTCTCAGAAGGTAATCAAGCTGATAAGTACAGTATATATTCCAAAGTGTAAAAGTAATGGTATGGGAAATGCAGTATGATGACATATACTGCACATACATGTGTCCTAGGTGACCAATGGGCAGGCATTTGCATGGTTGTCGCAGTTACGACTCCGATGGGATGAGCAACAGAAGCACTGTTACATCAACATATGTGACGCACAGTTTCAATTCTCATATGAGTATCTAGGCAACACTAACAGACTGGTCATAACACCACTCACTGACCGGTAAGTATCACAGATAGTCAAGTGTCACATATATGTCATGTGACTGTTGATATATTTTGACTGGGCTAATCACTTTACCTGCAGCTGTTACATCACTCTGACTCAGTCTCTTCACCTCACCATGAGTGGTGCCACCTCTGGTCCTGCTGGAACCGGCAAGACTGAAACCACCAAAGACCTGGGCCGCTCGCTCGGCATTATGGTCTATGTGTTCAACTGCTCCGAGCAAATGGACTACAAGGTGTGCAGGTCACAATCTGATAACAGGATAAAAAACATTGGCAATTTAAGAAAATAATGTATTTTACAGGCACACTAATTTATTTATTGAATGCTATAGTCTTTCTCATGTTCTCTCTCTCCTTTTTTCAGTCAATAGGTAATATCTATAAAGGTTTAGCCCAGACAGGCGTGTGGGGTTGTTTTGATGAGTTTAACAGGATCTCTGTGGAGGTTCTTTCTGTGGTTGCTGTGCAGGTGAAAACCATTCAGGATGCTGTACGCAACAAGAAACAGAGGTCAGAGTCTACATAGTCTTAAACAGCTAAAAATAAATGTATTTAGATGATTAAAAAGTGTCTATCTGATTGATGGTTGTTAGTTGGTCATGGTGGGTCATGATTTTCAGTCCTTACATACTGTATATCCATTAGTTTTTACTGATCCAGTTCCATTTCATTCTATCCCATTCCATCTCACACCATCACATCCTATCCCATTCCATTAAATTCCAATTCCACTTCACACCATCCTTTCTCATCTCATTTCAAACCATTTTGTTCCATTCAATTGCCATGCAACCTTTTCCCATTTCATTTACACCTTCATATCCTATCCTATCCTATCCTATCCTGTCCTGTCTGTCCCATTCATCCATCCATCCATTCCATCTCACACCATTCAATTTTATTCCATTCCATATCACACCATTTCATTCCATTCTATTCCATATCACACCATTTCATTCAATTCTATTGATCTCACACCATTCCATTCTATTCCATTCCATCTCACACCATTCTATTCCATTCCATCTCACACATTCCATTTTATTCCATTCCATTCCACCACCATCTCTATCTCACACTCCATCTCACACCATTCCATTCTATTCCATTTCATCTCGCACCATTAATTATCACATTATTCTATTCTACTGCATTCCATTCCAATCTGTTTCCATTGGAATGGAAACTTAATTTCCATTTTATTCCATTCTCTCACACCATTCCATTCTATTAAATTCTATTCCATTCCATCTCACACCATTCCATTATATTCCATTCAATTCTATTATGTCACATCATTTCATTCTATTCAATTCCATCTCACACATTCCATTTTATTTCATTTCATTCTATCTCACACTATTCCATTATATTCAGTTCCATTCCATCTCACACCATTCCATTCTATCTCACACCACTCTATTCTATTCCATTACCTCACTCCATTCAGTATCACATTATTCTATCCTGTTTCATTCCATTCTATTTCACACTATTCCATTTTATTCCATTCCCTTCCCTCACACCATTCCACTCTATTTCATTCAATCTCACACAATTTCATTCCATCTCACACCATTCCTTTCCATTCCATACCATCTCACACCATTTCATTCTATTAAATTCCATTCTATTCCATCTCACACCATTCCATTCTATTACATTATTTGTCACATAATTTAATTATATTCCATTGCATCTTACACTATTC
Organism: Myxocyprinus asiaticus; assembly: GCF_019703515.2. NCBI lineage: Eukaryota > Metazoa > Chordata > Actinopteri > Cypriniformes > Catostomidae > Myxocyprinus > Myxocyprinus asiaticus. The sequence continues at coordinate 43,045,628 of NC_059352.1, read as the reverse complement.
CATTTTATTTCATTCCATTCCATCTCACACTATTCCATTATATTCAATTCCATTCAATCTCACACCATTCCATTCTATTCAATTCCATTCCATCTTTTCCTATTCCATGCCATCATATTCTATTATACTTCATTTTTTTGTGTTCCATTTATCAGGTTTCACTTCCTAGGGGAGGAGATTGAGTTGAGGCCAACTGTTGGGATCTTCATCACTCTGAACCCTGGATATGCAGGGAGAACTGAACTACCAGAAAACCTCAAAGCGCTCTTCAGGTTGCATTGATTTCTCTGTCTTCTGCCCCCTTTCATTATCTGGTTGTCATGTAACTGAATGACAGTGGCCAATAATATTGGATTTTCAAGGTGTTTATATGAGACAAATATACATAGATGCTTTGTCCAGAAAATATGAACACTGTCTCTGTGTGCCAGGCCATGTGCGATGGTGATTCCTGATTATGAGTTAATCTGTGAGATCATGTTGGTGGCTGAAGGTTTTTTAGATGCTCGTCTGCTTGCGCGCAAGTTCATCAGCCTCTATACACTGTGCAAAGAGCTGCTCTCCAAACAGGTATATACGCACATGCACAAACAGACTCGGAAATGCTTATTGAGTTTTTGGGTCACTGTATTGAATTATCATTGAAATGATTGTTTCTTGTAGGATCATTATGACTGGGGTTTGAGAGCCATTAAGTCAGTCTTGGTTGTGGCCGGGTCACTGAAGAGGGAGGACAGGAGCCGCCCTGAAGAGCAGGTGCTCATGGCATATGTAGTTGAGAAGAAGTGATGCATTTCTCCTGGTTCCTTTGAATTTAAAATGATTTGTTATTAAAATTAATTAAATACAGTTTGTTCTGTAACAACAATTATTAACTGTCATACATGTTTAAGAAGTACATGTTTGTTTTTCAGGTGTTGATGCGTGCTCTGCGAGACTTTAACCTGCCGAAGGTCGTGACGAGCGATGTGCCGATCTTCCTTGGCCTGATCAGTGATCTTTTCCCTCTTCTGGACATTCCACGCAAGAGAGACAATGAGCTTGAGCAGAACGTACGCCAGTCGGTCACTGAACTTCACCTGCAGCCTGAGGAGAACTTCATACTCAAGGTTTGACTTTCTTTGTGTGTGTGTGCATGTGTTGTACACTACATGGACAAGAGTATGTGAACACCCCCTTCTAATGATCAGGTTTGGCAATTAAATGTTCAAGTGTCCATACAGTATATGAGAGCAATGTTCAAATGTTAGGACATTTAATGGGTTTGTATACAGATCCTCTTCACTTACAGATCATCTCTCTTCTTTATTTCTGTCCTTTCTTCTACCTCCTTCAGGTGACCCAGCTGGAAGAGCTGTTGGCAGTGAGACACTCTGTTTTTGTAGTGGGTGGAGCTGGAACAGGAAAAAGTCAGGTCAGCCCAATGAACAAATATAGAGAGTGGCAAACAGATAATGTAATTTGCTACTGTAAAACCTGATTGGCCATTGTATTACACTTATAAAAATGAAGATTTTGTCATCATTTACCTACCCCAATGTCATTCCAACACTGTATTATTTTCTTTCCTCTGTGAAATACAAAAGGAGATCTTAGGAAACATATCTGAGCTTCTGTTTACCATTCAGAGAAGTGTACAGTGATTTATAAGCTCAAAAAAGGACAAAAGCACCGTAAAAGTATCATAAAAGTAGTACATGTGACTTGAGCTCATAGTTGCCAATTCTGCTTATAAGCGACTTTGGGCTTGTTTTTTCAGTCGCTTTTAAAAATGGGCAGTCGGCGATTGCATTTTTTGGGCTTATTTCCAGTATTCAGTCTGTGTTTTTTGCGCTTGTTAGGGATTGGCTCCCTAGGAACAGTAGAGAGTGACCGATCACTAAAAGTATCCCCACCTACTGTTCGAGTTGCACTCTACATCAGGCGTGCCAATCAAATGGCTACTGGAAGAGTCCAAACCTACCCGCGCATCACTCACGATCTCCCGCATATGCGCGTTCGGACATGTCATTGCAAACTGGATCAGTGAATGACACTGTCACAGGGCATCCCGCAATGACAAAATGATACAAGGTAAAAAGAGAGTTTCTTAGTTGTTTCCAAATCTTCACTTAATGATTATTTGATATGATGCTGTCGGAGTTTGACTGAGAGACCTGTAATTAAAATGATCCAAAAGAGTTTGTTTTTAATTAGGGCTTTTGTGTCAATGTCCACATTCAGATGACCCCCACCACGCTTAAAATCCAAAGGCCGCTTATTTTGGGTTTGTATTCACTGCCCAAGTTGCTTGTTTCTCTTGAAAAATCCTACAACACTGTTTGTGCTCCTTATTCTAATAGGGCTTAATACTACTACTACTACTACTACTACTGATAAATCAGTAGTAATTGTATAATATTTCAGCAATATCTCACACCTGTGATACCCTGTTATGTTATGCTCAAATGTTGTATTTTGGATTGTGCTGTGAGGTTCTGAATAACACTACCTCATTTGATAAAAATAACACAGTATTATGTTGAAAATTAATTGTTCTATTTTCATTTGATTAAAGTTTTAATAAAATTATCTTATTTAGACACAATTTTGATGATAACATTGAAATAAACTGTTGATATGGATTTCATATTTCATAAAACAGGTATCAGTATCTGCGAGTGCTGAAAAGGAAGAATTGGTACTCGTTCTAAAAAACAAAATGGTATGAGGACATCCCTTGTTAGCAGTAAATCTATGAGCCAGCTCTTTTTATTGAATCAAAAAGACTTAATGTATGTATCTGCTGGAGTTGACTGAATTAATTGACTCACTCCAAATAAACCAAGATCTTTTACTGTAAAATGTACATAATGAGAGTTCATGAGAGTCACTTACTGGTCATTCATATGACAACATGTAGTTTAAAATACAAATTTAGTTTTGTCGTAATAAGTGAATAATCTGAAAAATAATTCTAATTTGACTATCTGGCAATTAAGAATTTCATAAATAATAAAACAGTACAATTATTTAAAAAAGCAGTTAACTTTTAAACATGCTTATAGTATTGTTTATTTGTCTCCTTTATGTCTGTAAAATCCACTTGTAAAATGCAATAAAAATAAAAAATAAAAACAATTATAAAAATGGCTGGTAAAATCTTTATCTGGCTGGTCAATGTTTTAATCTACCAGCCACCTAGGCTGAGGGCTAAAAAGTTAATTTTGGACCTGCGTCATTTTGACAAAATAGGAAGAATAAAGAACTAAAATCATGGACGACTGATAAATGTTAAAAGAGTTCGAAGAAACAGAAAAGTTCTGTTCATTAATTTGGTCAAGAAAACATTCGATTTGAAAAGTCAAAAGTTTAAATCATTGCATATGTAACAAACTTACATTTGGGCCGAGCCATAGTTCCACGTCATGGCCGCCGCCGAGCCAGAGTTCCACGTCATGGCCGCTGCCGAGCCAGAGTTCCACGTCATGGCCGCTGCCGAGCCAGAGTTCCACGTCATGGCCGCTGCCGAGCCAGAGTTCCACGTCATGGCCGCTGCCGAGCCAGAGTTCCACGTCATGGCCGCTGCCGAGCCAGAGTTCCACGTCATGGCCGCCGCCAAACCAGAGTTCCACGTCATGGCCGCTGAGCTAGCGCCATCTTTTGCCCTGAATCATCAGCCTGCTCCATGCCATGTCACAGCAATGCCTCAGCCTGCTCCATGCCACATCACAGCATCGCCTCAGACCAGCCATGAACCCAGCAGTTTTACTTCTGTGCCAACGTCAGGGGAATCGTCCCCTGGAGGACTACGTTAAGGACTTCTGCAGTCTAGCCTGACCAGGTGGACTTTAATGAGGTTGCCCTCAAAGACTGTTTTAGATTTGGACTGAATGAGTCCATTTCTTTTTTGATGCCTGGCGGTCACAGTTCCCTCAGCCTGGCTCAATATATCGACCTCGCCCTACAGATCATTGGTTCCAAGTTCACTGTGGGGGAGGCGGATGCCGAGCCAGAGTTCAACGACATGGCTGCCGCCGAGCCAGAGTTCCACAACATGGCCGCCGCCGAGCCAGATTTCTACGACATGGCCGCCACCGAGCCAGAGTTCCACGTCATGGCCACCAAACCAGAGTTCCACGTCATGGCCACCAAACCAGAGTTCCACGTCATGGCCGCAAAACCAGAGTTCCACGTCATGGCCGCAAAACCAGAGTTCCACGTCATGGCCGCAAAACCAGAGTTCCACGTCATGGCCGCAAAACCAGAGTTCCACGTCATGGCCGCAAAACCAGAGTTCCACGTCATGGCCGCAAAACCAGAGTTCCACGTCATGGCCGCAAAACCAGAGTTCCACGTCATGGCCGCAAAACCAGAGTTCCACGTCATGGCCGCAAAACCAGAGTTCCACGTCATGGCCGCAAAACCAGAGTTCCACGTCATGGCCGCAAAACCAGAGTTCCACGTCATGGCCGCAAAACCAGAGTTCCACGTCATGGCCGCAAAACCAGAGTTCCACGTCATGGCCGCAAAACCAGAGTTCCACGTCATGGCCGCAAAACCAGAGTTCCACGTCATGGCCGCAAAACCAGAGTTCCACGTCATGGCCGCTGAGCTAGCGCCATCTTTTGCCCGGAATCATCAGCCTGCTCCATGCCACGTCACAGCAACGCCTCAGCCTGCTCCATGCCACGTCACAGCAACGCCTCAGCTTGCTCCATGCCACGTCACAGCCACACCTGAGCAATTGGACCTAGAGATGGTTCCCACCCTTATACCCACCCTTAGTTCTCCCGAGCAGGCAAGGGGAACTTTCGGCCCTCCGACCATGCCTGGACCCTCCAAGCCCTGGACTTCGCCTTGGCCTGTCGGTCCCTCGACATTGCCACAGCTCTGCGTTCCCTCGGCTCCAGTGCGGTCCTTCAGCCTGTTGGATTTGCCGGGGTCCCTCGTCCCTTGTCCCTCCGGCTCCTCCTTGGTCTGTCGGTCACCTGGCTCCGCTTTGGCTCTCTGATCCTCTGGCTGCGCCTCGTCCATCAGATCTGTCAGCTCCACCGAGGACCTTCTTCCCAACGGCTCCACCTAGGTCCTCAGTCCCACCGGCTCCACCTCAGTCTTCCGATTCCCCAGCTCCGCCTTGCTCCTCCGAGCCTCCAGCACTGCCTTAGTCCTCCCTGCCATCGGCTCCACCCTGGCCCATCCAGTCTTCGGCTACTCTCCGGGCACCAAATTCCTTGGCTCACCCCCTCGAGACTCTCATGGTTCCACCCCCCACGGACTCTGCCCTGGTCACACGCCCCACGCCTCAAGACCCCCCCCCCAGCTCCCTACAGAACTTTGAATTTATGTCATGTTTTACGTGTTTTGTTTATGTGTTGGGGTGTCGGGAGCCGCCCCTTAGTGGGGGGGATATGTCATGTGTATTTTGTTGATTCATGTCTTTTATTTTGAAATGTTTAGTTCCTGTTTCCCTTGTCATGTGATTCCTGTTTTCCCTCCATGTTCATGTATCATGTTTTCATTGGTTTATTGTTTAATTAGCTTGTTATGAGTTCTGTTTGTTCATTGGTTTATGTTCTCCCATGTCTTGTATTTAAGCCCTGATGTTCACCATTGTCTTTTGTCAAGTATTGAATGTGTATGAGCATAGTAACGTTGTTTATAATCAAGTCATGTTATAGTCAAGTTCATGTTTATGTTTTATGTTTCACGTTTGTAGTTGGGGTTACTGGTTATCACGTTGGTAAAATCTTCACGTCATCGTCATCATCAGTGCCAGCAGCCAGCATCGTTACATACTGTCTGTCTGCACTAGTTTCAGAACAGTTCGAAATGCACCTTATTTTCATCCTAACTCCATATAAAGCCTCTGAAAGCAACATCAGCTTTTGGATGAACCCACTGATTCTCAGTGTGAAAATGCACAGTAAATATAGGAATGCATTTACTAATGTTAATGAATAGAACCCTTCTGTATGGTGAAAACAAAATAAAATCGAACAAAATTTATATTAAAATGAAGCTAAATGACTCACAGATGTGTTAATGTTGAAATGTATTCAAAATAACTAACATGCTTTTTCAACTTTTGAAGGAATAATGTCCCAAAATCCACTTATGTGGACATAATGTTTATCAGCATGCTGACGCGAGAAAATTGAATGATTTTTTTCAAACGGCACATCAAATGAAACTAGAGACTCTACTCTTTACACCCAAACAGGTTTCAATGAAAAAACTTAAAGAGCTTTCTTACCAGAGGCACTTTTGTTGGCTCTGTGCCTGTAGAAAGGCTTCAAGGAAATCAACGGCATGCTATTGTGTCACATGACTCGGTGCACCAGAAGTTTAACCCTTAAATGACAGTCTAGAATCTTGTGAACAGTATTCAGTTTTCAGTTTAAATTAATTTAAATTATGCGTTGTGTATAGCAATGCCAAAATACAAAGTCCATGCATGTGGACGCAGGGTTGCTCGAGGTTAAACGTTTATTCTATATGTTTGCTGTTCATTGTTCTACATACTGTACATTATACATGATATTCAGACAGTTTGTTAGCCAACTCAGATGTGTCAAATTAATCTTATTACTGTTTGAGTAAACGCAGTATTTCTTATTGAATTTTGTGGTTGTTTGTGTGTCAGATTCTGAAAACACTGCATAAGACCTACACCAACATGAAACTGAAGCCCACCTGGACTGACATCAACCCTAAAGCTGTCACCACTGATGAGCTGTTTGGCTTCCTGCATCCAGCCACACGGGAGTGGAAAGATGGTGTGTATGTGTTGTTTTTGTTTATGAGGGTGTGGTTTGGGTCTGTTTTCCTCTTTGTGTTTTTGTGCATGAGAGTGTGTTTAATTCCTTTGTGTGAAGTTCAACTCTGTTGTCTGTGGCTGCAAGACAGCTGTCAGTTGTGTGTGTGTGTGTGTGTGTGTGTGTCTGTGTACACTTGTTTCTCTATGCTCCTACTGTATGCTTTGTCCTTACAAACATAGTAAAACCTGAAATAAACTACACTGTGGGGGCCTTGGTTTATAAAGAGACTAATGTAGTAATTAAGATAAAGTGCAATAGCAGTCAAAGGGAAGTCCCCACCATGATGTGTGTGTGTGTGTGTGTACATATATTAAAGAAAGTGTATTTATGTGACCATAACTCCTTGTTTTAGGTCTGTTTTCTTCCACTATGAGAGAACTCTCTGCTATATCTCATGACGGACCAAAGTGGATTGTTCTAGATGGAGACATCGACCCTATGTGGATTGAATCTTTAAACACTGTCATGGATGATAACAAGGTTGGTCATCAAGACACCAGCCAATTAAAGCTGCTGCTAATGCCTTCAAAAAATACTGCAAAAAAATAGTTCTCTTACTCAGTGTTTTGTCATGTTTTCCAGTGAAAATATATAAACATCCTTGCAATGAGATACATTTACTTGAGAAGCAAAATTAAAGATATTAAGTGTTGTTTTCTGAAAAATCAAACAAAAATTTGTAAAGGGGAAAAAAAACCCACACATTTTGCATAACCAGTGGGCAATTTTTTTTTTTTTTTCTTGTTTTAAGCATAAACCTCATAAGATTTTGTTAGATTTCCCTGAAAACAATACTTAATATCTTGTGTAATTTCACTGGAAAACATGACAAAAACTCTGGGAATAATATATTTTTTGCTTTATTTTAAGGCCCTCAAAATAGTTTGTTTGCATGTATGTATGTGTGTTGCATATATGCGTTTTATTTGTTTGCATTTTTGGTCTTTGAATATGTGTATTATGTAATATGTGTTATGTAATAATATAATAATTATGTAATAATGTGTGTATATTAGGTGCTTACACTGGCCAGTAACGAGCGGATATCACTGACTCCCTCCATGCGTTTGCTGTTTGAGATCAGCCACCTAAAAGCAGCCACCCCGGCAACTGTATCTAGGGCAGGAATTCTTTATGTGAACCCTCAGGATCTAGGCTGGAGTTCGTAAGTGCCAGTACTCAAATTACTGACCTATTTCTCACACCCATTACCTACTTTTTTTCTTTTTTTTTTTTTCCCAATTCCCAATTTGGAATGCCCAATTCCCTATGTGCTTTTTTTTTTTAAGTCCTCGTGGTCGCATAGTGATTCGCCACAGTCTGGGTGGATGAATCCCAGTTGCCTCCGCGTCTGAGACCATCAACCTGCGCATCTTATCACATAGCTTGTTGAGTGCGTTGCCACGGAAACATAGCGCGTGTGGAGGCTTCACGCCATCCACCGCGGCAACCATGCTCAACTCACCACGTGCCCCACTGAGAACGAACCACATTATAGTGACCACGAAGAGTTTACCCCATGTGACTGTACCCTCCCTAGCAACAGTGCCAATTTGGTTGCTTGGGAGACCTGGCTGGAGTCACTCAGCACACCCTGGGATTTGAACTAGCGAGCTAGCGAGCTAGCGACTCCAGGGGTGGTAGCCAGTGTATTTTACCACTGAGCTACCCAGGCCCCCCATTACCTACTTCTTAACTTTTTTATGTTTTATGCCAAATACTGTCCCTATATCACAAAAACACACAGAAACAAACTGATTCATTGTATGATAAAAGAATAATTGAGAGTGTTGGATTTGTGTTTGAGATGCTCAAGCCTTCATTATGATTGACAGGTATGTTACAAGCTGGATTGACACCCGTCAGGCCCAGTCTGAGCGAGCGAATCTCACTATCTTGTTTGATAAGTATGTGCCCTACTGTCTGGAGCAGGTCAGATGCAACCTTAAGACAATCACACCTATACCTGAGACGAGCATGGTACAGGTTAGAGGCACACATACACATTGTTTTGATTGAAAATTTGCTTTTTTTTTTTTTTTAAATTTTGTAATTTCAAAATAAATTACTTTTATGATATTTAGTATGATATTTTGTTTTCTAATATAATGAGAAAAATATGTCCAAATACTTTTTGGGGCCACTGTATGTGCTTATATTTCAATTTTGTGTGTTTATTGTATGTTTGTGTGTATCAGACTCTGTGTTGTCTTCTGGACTGCTTGTTGACCGATGAAAACACTCCTCCAGACTCTCCTCGTGAGCTCTATGAGATCTACTTTGTGTTTGCGTGTGTTTGGGCCTTTGGAGGGGCTCTATTCCAGGACCATGTTAGTCTACACATTCATGTTAACTGTTTTTTAACAGTCGCACTGCTGCTGTGACTGTTGTGATATTTTTGTGGCACACACTCTCTCTGTCTATCTGTCTCGCGCTCTCTCTCTCTCTCTCTCTCTCTCTCTCTCTCTCTCAGCTCATAGATTATCGTTTAGAGTTCAGTCGTTGGTGGTGTAAGGAGATGCGTGCTGTGAAGTTTCCCTCTCAGGGTTCAGTGTTTGATTACTACATCGACCCCAACACTAAACGGTTCACACCCTGGAGTGAACGCACACCTCCCTTTGAGTTGGAACCTGAAATCCCTTTGCAGGTCAAAAACAAAAAATATAGAAAATGTAACCTGTATTCTGATTTGATTTACATTTCAAAAAACAATTTAACTTTTTTTGCAAAGTCTTGAGGTCACAAAGACTCCCCTCCTTTCTCAGCTGTTGACCAGTAAACAGAGGATGTCTTGTGCATGTGTACAGACAGTTTTGGTGCATTCAGCAGAGACGATCTGTCTGACATACTTCATCGAGTTGCTTCTGCAGAAGGGAAAGCCGGTGATGCTGGTGGGAAACGCTGGCGTGGGGAAAACCATCCTGGTCTGGGACAAGATCTCCAAACTCAAAGAGGAATTCATGGTGGCTAAAGTCCCGTTCAATTATTACACAACTTCAGCCATGTTACAGCGTAAGTGAGAGGCTGAATATAATATATATATTTTGTAATACATTTTTTATTTATAAATTTGCACACAAAAATGAAATTAAAGCAGATTTAAAGAAAAACAAAAATAAAACAATATTAGTGCTGGGACCGTAAAAAAAAAAAGCCCAAAAGGGCTTAAACAAAGTATTTTCCCACAAATCAAGATTTGAATTAAATAATAAAATTCTTATTTTATAAAGAAATTAAGAAACATTTAAATACAAAAAGATAAAGAAAAAAAAACAAGAAAAAATAAAGAGAATAAAAAGAAGGAATCAATAAGGACTTGTACCATAAAAACAAAGAAATTTATTGTGGTGACGATAAAGAGTTATTGCGAAACAACAGTGCAATATTAAAAGCAACAGTGCTCTTAACCCCTCTCCCTCCATGCTGATTTTTGTTTTATGCATACACATATGTTTGTTTTTCCTTTCTTTTAGAAGACTTTCCATTGACTTCTATATTTGTTTTTTTACTGAGCTAATGATATTTTCTGTTCCCTAGCCCTCAAATAATTTTTTTGTTGTTGCATTTTTACTAGGGTTGTCAATAGATTAAATTATTAAATGTGATTAATTGCATCTTTTTTTTTCTGAGTTAATGTGTAAATGCATTCAGTTCCACGAAAACAAAAAAATAGGCCTATTTGTAATCATTAAGTTCGATCATTTAAATGGATGATGCTCATAATGTATATTTATGCAACAGTGCTCTGTACTCGTCTCCCTCCCTGTTTTCTCAAACTAAATAAAACACAACTTTTGTACTGTATATATACATACACACTGAAACACTTGCATGGTAAACCAAAATATGCTTTCAGGCATGTAGGAGGAAATCATCATACAAATATTAAAAACACAGTCTCACAGATACTGTACACACACTGTCTGTTCTGGTGTTTTGCTGTAGGTGTGCTGGAGAAGCCACTGGAGAAGAAGGCAGGACGAAACTTTGCTCCTCCTGGGAATAAGAAGCTAATTTACTTTGTGGATGATCTGAACATGCCAGAGGTAGATGCATATGGAACAGTTCAACCTCATACCCTGATCAGACAACACCTGGACTATTCCCACTGGTAAGAAAAAACTTGCTGAAACACACACATTCACATGCTTGTCTATAAAACTGATTTGGATCAGCTATACTTCTATCAGAAAAGACTCTGGATTATTAAGATTAATAAGAAAGTAGAAATACTTTTGCAGTAAGCCTCATCCTACGGTTCAGCGCTCTGATATTTGCTTGAATCATTGGAGCGCCCCGCCCAGGACGGGACCTAAAGTGGTAATGATGAGGTGGTGGTCGGGGGGGTGGTAGTAAGCAACAATGAGAAACACCTGAGCGGCCTTATAAAGCAGAGGCTGGGTTGTGATTGGATGAGATGCCTGATGGAATGAATCCCAAGATCTTCATGCTAGAACTACGCTTACGCTTACATTTCTGTATGTGTGTGTATTTGTTTGTGTGTTTGTTAGGTATGATCGTCAAAGGTTGGTCCTTAAGGAGATTCATAATTGTCAGTACATAACCTGCATGAATCCAACAGCAGGAAGCTTCTCAGTCAACCCTCGTCTACAGGTAACCATAGCACTTAATACATATACATCCCTCGACTGCAGATAAGCATAACAAGCAATGCATATCCAACCCTGAGTGGAGGTAACCATAACAGCAAATACATATTCAGCTCTTGGCTACAGGTAACCATAAAAACCAATACATGACCATTCTGCAACTAAATGCAACAGTAAAAGAAATACATATTCAACCCTCGGCTACAGGTGACCTTAACAATCAATACATATCAAACCCTTGTCTACAGGAAATCGTAAAAATCAATACATATTCAACACTCGACTATAGGTAACCATAACAACCAATATGTATCCAACCCTGGACTAAAGGTAACCATAACAACTAATACATATCCAACCTTTGAATACAGATAACCCTAACAACAAATACATATCCAACCCTGACTACAGGTAACCACAACAACCTATACATATCCAACCCTCGACTACAGGTAACCCTAACCACCATTACATATCAAACCCTCGCCTACAGGTTCCAATAACAACCAATACAAATCCAACCCTGAGTGGAGGTAACCATAACAGCAAATACATATTCAACTCTTGGCTACAGGTAACCATAACAACCAATATATGACCATTCTGCAACTAAATGCAACAATAAAAGCCAATACATATTCAACCCTCGGCTACAGGTGACCGTTACAATCAATACATATCAAACCCTCGACTACAGGAAATCTTAAAAATCATTACATATTCAACACTCGATTATAGGTAACCATAACAACCAATATGTATCCAACCCTGGACTAAAGGTTACCATAACAACTAATACATATCCAACCCTCGAATACAGATAACCCTAACAACCTATACATATCCAACCTTCAACTACAGGTAACCCTAATAACTAATACATATCAAAACCTCAAAACAGGAAATCTTAAAAATCAATACATATCCAACACTCGATTATAGGTAACCATAACAACCAATATGTATCCAACCCTGGACTACAGGTAACAATAACAACTAATACATATCCAACCCTTGAATACAGGTAACCCTAACAACCAATACATAATCCAACCCCCGACTACAGGTAACCATAAAACCTATACATATCCAACCCTCGACTACAGGTAACCATAACAACCTATACATATCCAACCCCCGCCTACAGGTTCCAATAACTACCAATGCATATCCAATCCTGAGTGGAGGTAACCATAACAGCAAATACATATTCAACTCTTGGCTACAGGTAACCATAACAACCAATACATGACCATTCTGCAACTAAATGCAACAATAAAAGCCAATACGTATCCAACCTTCGACTACAGGCAACCATAACAACCTATTCATATCCAACCCTCAACTACTGGTAACCATAACAACTAACACATATCCAACCCACGAATACAGGTAACCCTAACAACCAATACATATTCAACCCTAGACTACAGCTTACCATAACAATATAGACATTTCCAAACCTCGACTACAGGTAACCCTAAAAACTATTACATATCAAACCCTCGACTATAAGTAACCATAACAGCCTGTACGTATACCCTTTTGTACAGATAATTATAACAACCAATACATATTTAAGACCCCTTATAATATAGCAAAAAAATGTCAGAACATCTCAAGACTATAACCAGAGTTTACCTACAGCTTTAAGTAGACTAGAATGTGGATAAAGCTCAATTAAAGGTGCTGTAAGCAATTTCAGCCATTCTACTTCCACGAGACTGAGACGTTGGATTAGCCATGCCCCCCTCTTTCTAAAACCCCAAACTCCAAAGACACCAAAAAGAGCTGAAAGCAGAAACTGTTGTTAAAAACAGTAGCTGCAAAATAGCACCCTCAACTGATAACTGTTATGAGCAACTTGGCATAAAAATGCTTTATCCCTCAATAATTTGCTGCAACTTCAATTCTACGAAAGCACGCAAGCTCAATGACAGGCAGAAAGCGTCATTGTCCGCGGTTCGCAGACACATTTTTGTTTGCTGTTTACAGTCTAGAGCTGTCACAGAGACAGGTGAGATATCTTAGAACACTTATTTCAGTAATATCTCTCAGGGAGCTAGACATTTTGTTGCATTCCTTTTCATGAAAAAATCACTTACAGCACATTTAACCTACCTTACAAATGAATTTGTATTGTATTATTAAAAAAAAGTAAAGCCCTATCGAGTACACGCATGGTTTTACATTTCACCCTTTTTAATCTCTCTCTTCCACCTCCCTACAGAGGCATTTCTCAGTGTTTGCTGTGCATTTCCCTGGTGCAGACGCTCTGAGCACTATATACAGTAGTATTCTGAGTGGTCATTTCCAGCAGGGTGGCTATAGTTACGGTGTGAGTCGCATGGTTAGTACACTGGTTCAGGCTGCTATCTGCCTTCATCAGAAAATGAACCAGAACTTCCTGCCCACTGCCATTCGCTTCCACTACATTTTCAACCTCAGAGACATCTCCAGCATCTTCCAGGTTTGTGTATTGTGTGAGCACTAACCACTTTTATGTATAAATGTAGCCTATACATATCAGTGTTGACTTTCTCTTTTCTGTGTGCCAATATTACGTGTGTGTAGGGCATCCTCTTTGCCCTGCCAGAGCATGTGCGTTACCCTATAGACCTGGTGCACCTGTGGTTGCACGAGTCCTCTCGTGTGTATTCAGACAAACTGATGGAGGAGAAGGACGTGGAACTGTTCAACAAGATCCTGTTGGACACGGGCAAGAGATACTTTGAGGTGAGCAAATCCTCTCTCGAAACCCCAGTGGGGCACCCATAAACTGGACGACCAATCCTCAATCTTTTGCTCTCTCTTTCTGTCTCTCTCTGCAGGTTATAGATGAATCTATCTTAATCAACCAGCCGTTGATCTACTCTCATTTTGCTCATGGTGTGGGAGAGCCACGGTACGCACAAGTGACTGATCTGGAGAAGCTTCAGAAGACCCTGACGGACGCGCTTGAGCACTACAACGAGCTGCACCCTGACATGAACCTGGTGCTGTTTGAGGAAGCCATGCAACACATGTGAGTCTTGGTCCAGACAGACATATGCGATAAAATATCTCAGTTTTTGTCCTAACCAGCTGTAACCATGACAAGTGACGGGTGAGAGGACATTTTGCTAATCAATGGGACAGCACATTTTAAGCCATTTTAGTATTGTATATTTGTGTATGTATGTGTGTGTGTGTGTGTGTGTAGCTGTAGGATCAGTCGTATTCTGGAGTCTCCAGTGGGGAATGCACTACTGATTGGTGTAGGTGGAAGTGGCAAACAGTCTCTCTGTCGACTGGCAGCTTTTCTCAGCATGCTGGAAGTGTTTCAAATCACACTGCGCAAGGGCTATGGCATCAGTGACCTGAAGGTAACACACATATGCATTCACATGATCTCTTTATTTGATGCTTAACAGGACTTAATGGAAAGAATGTTTTTTCTGGCTCACTTGGGCAGTAGTTTAGATTTGTACTTCAGATTTGTAAATAATGCTTACAGTACAATCAGAAATCATTCTCACATTTTTGATAAAGCCTCATCTACAGTATAATAGCCAGTTAGATAATGTTACCTTTTGTGACATTTTTATATCAGCAGAATCCAACAATGTTTAGTACATCACAGAAAGTCAAGCTAAGTTTGGAAGACACATGAATATGATCAATCTCACATTCACTGAACATATAATATAAGCTTCCATGTAACGGCAAATATACCCTTCCATGGAACATAATTCTGGTTGAGTTCATTGATGCTTAATGTCATGCTAACAACAAAAGCAAATATAGGGGAAATTACAAATCAACTGGCCCAGAACTCTCATACTGGCCCAAGGCCATTCTTATTGTTAAGCCCTGCTAAATATAAAAAAGTTTTTCCCTTTCTCCTTCTCTCTTAAGGCAAAAGCATACTTCGGTTGTCTGCATTGCTGAGTATGCGTGACGCAAATTTTGTCATCAGCACAGTCTGAGCGGACTGCCTGCATGTGGCTCAGATTTTCTCGACACGGACAGTCCACATCTGTGCACATCGTCTGCTCAACCGACCTACCGTTGACTGTACTAAAAAAGTATCACAAAATAGTCCTAGTGCACATGCGTCGAATGTCGTATTCGCTTGTGGTTAAAAGAGCATACTTTGAAAAGCTTAGCGCTTGACCATGTGTGAGACAACTCAGAATGCGGAACAACAGAGTTTACCAGAGCCTTTATTTCACTCTATGTTAATCTCTCACTTTTCTAACATTTTCAATCTTTAATTACCTTCCTCTCTCTCTCTTTCTCTAGAGTGATATAGCGGCTCTATACATAAAGGTGGGAGTGAAGAACATTGGCACAGTCTTCTTGCACACAGATGCTCAGATTCCTGATGAAAGATTCCTGGTGCTTATAAACGACATGTTGGCATCAGGTACACAACTCAAACACCTCTCACCTTCTCTTCTCCTTCCTCATAATCCTGTCAATTGCTCTTGGTATAGTACATTTGCATTTATACTTGTGTTTGTTTAGGTGATATTCCAGACCTGTTTAGTGAGGAGGAGGTAGATATGATTGCTGCCTCTATCCGTGTAGAGTTGAGGGCACTTGGTTTGCTGGACACACGAGAGAACTGCTGGAACTTCTTTATTGACCGCATACGCAGACAGCTAAAGGTCCTTTTATTGACAAATATACAAACACTCTCTCTTTTTATCTTAAGTATATGTTGTCTGCATATTATTTTGTCACTCTGATGTCACACCCTCCTGCACTGTAGGTGGTGCTGTGTTTCTCTCCGGTCGGCTTCACTCTTCGCACACGTGCACGGAAGTTTCCGGCACTCGTGAACTGCACGGCCATTGACTGGTTTCATCCTTGGCCCCAGCATGCACTGCAGTCTGTCAGCAGCACTTTCATACAGAACATCTCTGGCCTGGAGGTGAGAGGGGGCAAGGAGGAAGTGTACAATAAAAATAAATTTTGGCTGCATTCCAACTGACATACTTCTATGCCTGTTAACAGTTTGGACTTTAATGCTGATGGAAAAATACATAGTTTTGACTATGTAGTTAAATGTTACACTGTTATTGGAATATTCTACAATGTTTTAGGCCAAAAAGCATGCACAGATACACACTTTAAAAATCCACAGGTACTGTACACCATCCAGGCACCACTGGCATACGAGCACCATTTGGGCAGCACTTATCTTAATCACCTAATCTTGCATACTATATACATTACATATAGTATACAAATTGGGATAAAGCCCATGTTTGTTAATAAAAACGCAGTTTGATTAGGTAAATGAAAATGAAAATGAAAATGAAAAGAGAGATGTTATTGTCATTAATCCATGTTTTTCTCTCCTGTAGCCAGAGGTGAGAGTCTCTATCAGTGAGTTCATCTCATTCGCTCACACTAGTGTGAATGAAGTGAATGTAAAGTACCAGCAGAATGAGAAACGCTTCAACTACACCACACCCAAGAGCTTCCTGGAGTTCATGAAACTCTACGACAACCTACTTGGGACAAAAAGAAGAGAGCTCAGGCAGAAGATGGAGCGCCTGGAGAACGGCCTGCAGAAATTACTGACCACTGCATCACAGGTCAACTTTATGCTAACAGCTACATACCCACACAGAATTGTTTGCTTATGCTTATGAAGACATTAAATTGACTTCTATTGCTCTTAAATTAAAGCTGAAGCATGTCATTTCTACGCCACTAGTGCCACCAAACGGAATTGCAAATATAATTTGCATTGTTTTCAAAACAGCTTTTCACATGCTTCATCTTTAAGCTAATAATAATTACTTCACCATAAACATAACCCTTACAGGCATTTGTTTTTATTTTTTTAAATGAAGAAGAGTCTTGGGTAAGTTACTCAAAGTAATTCACTACAAATTACTAATTAAATCTCTAAAATTGTAATCAGATTAATGACCCAAGTTCAGCCATGTAACACTATGTGGTGCAGGCTGATAGGGTCTTGAGCTTGTTATCTGTTAGCTTACATGTGAAATGTTATACCAACATGTATTTCGTTTTGTCTAATTGTGCAGCAGCATGTCCACATGCATAACTAGGTATGTCTGTGTATTTTCTAGCAGTAGCAAGATCAGCAGCGTAGCAGATCTAGTCCTCCAAGAACAATATCCTATCAATTTGTCATAACCATTAACATTCATCTTTCTGAGAGTTGTCATGACTAAAATGAAGTTCAGCCATGAAACTCTATGTGATGCAAGCTGATAGGGTCTTGAGCTTGTTATCTGTTAGCCGATCGGCTCGCTCACATGCGACATGTTAACCCAGTTGGCTTGCACTGTGTAAGCTGATTGGTCCATTGACATGTAATCAGATGCCCAATCATCTTGCGTCTATCTCTTTGTGTAACATTTAAATGTCTCAGTTTTGCAGACAAGCCGGATTCACTGCAGCACACTGAGTGAGTTTTTTCTCTGAAACCCACCTCCACCCCAGCTCCACCTATCGAGATCTGCTACATGGGGATTGTTTAATTTATTTTTGTGCAGCAGCATGTTTATACATGCTCAATGCAGCATGTCTTGCATTTTGTCTAACTGTGCAGCAGCAGCATGTCCACATGCATAGCTCAGCATGTCTGTATATTTTCTAGCAGTAGCAAGTCTCCGTACATGCTCTGCAACAGCAGCGTAGTAGATCTAGTCCGCCAAGACCAATATTCTATCAATATGTCATACCCACATTAACATGCTAAATCTTTCTGAAAGTTGTGATGACTGAACTAACTTTACTTGTTACTTCATTGGGATAGTGATACAAACTTTTGTTTTTCCACTCAAAATATTGTCTATATTTCCTCCTTGTTCATTGACTCGTTAGGGTCGCACACCTTTAGCTGTCAGAAAATGCAAACAGGTACACAGGTACATATTAACCTGTTTTTAATGTATTCTACCTATATAATATTGTTTTAGAAATACGTGGAACCCATGTAATTAAAAGTAATTAACTTATTTGAAAGTCAGTAACGGTAATCTGATTGAAATTATTTAAAACGTAATGCGCTACACTACTTTTTTTTACAGTATACTAAGAAATAAATTACACTAGATAATTACTTTGTAATTAAATTAAATCCAACACTGATTAAGACAGTGTTTGGCACATTAATGAACCTTTTTACTAGTGAGGACTGTGGATACAAATAGGTTTTAAAAGGTTATACTCCGTTTGTGAAGACTTTTTCAGAAATTTGGTCCTTACAACTATAATGAAACAAATGCACATTTTAATACTTACACTCACACAAATGCACATGCACCAATACATAGATGAAAAAAGCACACATTAATACAAATACACAAATTTCAAGTAATTAGTTAAACCACAAGTCCTAACATTTCACCCTGAAACAACTCTCTCTCTCTCAGGTGGAGGAACTAAAGGCTAAATTGGCCATTCAGGAAGTGGAGTTGCAGCTGAGAAACACTGATACTGAAGCTCTCATCACTAAAATTGGCCAGCAGAGTGAGAAACTCAGTCAGGAGAGGAGTGTAGCAGATGCAGAAGAACAGAGAGTGAGACACACAAACACAAACACACACACACACACACACACACACACACACACACACACGAACACGATGGTACTCCTATCATTACGAGGTCTCTCCATAGACATAATGATTTTTATACTGTACAAACTATATATTTTATCCCCAACCCTACAACTACCCCTAAACCTAACCCTCGTTGAAATCGTTTGGCATTTTACATAAAAAAATAAAAAATAAAAAAAAAGGGCTACGGTAACTCAGATAACCCCACCAATTGTACAATTGTAGTGAGCAGAATAGCATCTCAGAATGCACAACATATCGATCCTTGAGGCGGATGGGCTACAACAGCAGAAAACCACATTGGGTTCAACTTCTGTCAGCCAAGAACAGAAAACTGAGGCTACAGTGGGCTTACCATTTGTGTACCTCAGCAGAAATCCAGATTTGTCAGAACAGGCAATGTTTTTCCAGTTGTTTACTGTCCAGTTTTAGTGAGCCTGTGCCCACTGCAGCCTCAGTTTCCTGTTCTAAGCTGACAGTAGTAGTACCCGGAGGGGTCTTCTGCTGCTGTAGCCCACCCGCCTTAATGTTCGATGTGTTGTACGTTCAGAAATGCTTTTCTGCGTAGCACTGTTGTAGCACATGTTTATTTGGGTTACTGTCACCTTCCTGTCAGCTTGGAACAGTCTGGCCATTCTCCTCTGACCTCTGTCATTAACAAACCATTTTCGCCCACAAAACTGCCGCTCGCTGGATGTTTTTTGTTTTTCGCACCATTCTCTTTACACTCTAGAGACTGTTGTGTGTGAAAATCCCAGGAGATTAGCAGTTACAGAAATACTCAAACCAGCCCGTCTGGCACCAACAAGCATGCCACG
Organism: Myxocyprinus asiaticus; assembly: GCF_019703515.2. NCBI lineage: Eukaryota > Metazoa > Chordata > Actinopteri > Cypriniformes > Catostomidae > Myxocyprinus > Myxocyprinus asiaticus. The sequence continues at coordinate 43,025,808 of NC_059352.1, read as the reverse complement.
GTCGAAATCACTGAGATCAAATTTTTTCCCCATTCTGATGATTGATGTGAACATTAACTGAAGCTCCTGAACCATATCTGCATGATTTTATACATTACACTGCTGCCACTGCTGATTAAATAATCGCATGAATAAGTAGATGTACAGGTGTACCTAATAAAGTGACCGGTGAGTGTATATATTCTATACCCTAACCCTACCCCTAAACATTACCCTCACAGAAACCTTTTGGCATTTTTACATTTTCAAAAAAAAACATTGTTTAGTATGCTTTTTAAGCTGTTTGAATTAAAGGGACACTTGGTATGTCCTCATAAACCACATTTATATCATAATGCACTCATAATTACTAGTGTGTAACCTAAAAAAATTTCCTCGTAAACCACAAAAACCAACTCACAAACACAAATCAAACACACAGAAATCATATTAGAATATCAGTTTTGTAAAGTATATAACAATATGTTATCGATGGTTGTGACTGATTAATGAACTTGTTAAAGGACAGTTCCCAGTTGCAGAAAACCCTTTAGGAAAACCCTTGGATATAATTGTAAGTGTGTTGTCAATAAGGGTTTTCTTAAATTAAGGGGTTTGTTGCAATCGGGTGCGGATCATTATGATTGTGAAATGTGTGTCTGTGTATCAGGTTGAAGCAATCCAGGCAGAAGTGACTAAACAGCAGCAGGACACTGAAGCAGACCTGGAAAAAGCAGAACCAGCCTTACAGGCAGCTAATGCAGCGCTCAACACTCTCAACAGGGTGTGTGTGTGTGTGTCTTCTGTTTAGATACAATTATTGAACCACCCTTGCATTTACTATCTGATTGCAAATGCCTCATTCCCATGTGTTGACTTGTAATGAGGGAATGAGTAATTGCATCATAACAGATTTACACTAATGCCCCTTTGGCTCCAAAGTTTTGTTTTGTTTATGTGTGAAGTAATTGTATATGTATGTTTGTGTGAAGCTGAATCTAACAGAGCTGCGGACATTTCCAAACCCTCCTGCCATCGTGACTAACGTGTCTGCCGCTGTGCTGGTGCTGCTGTCTCCTAACGGCCGAATTCCTAAAGACCGCAGCTGGAAGGCAGCTAAAGTTATCATGAGTAAAGTGAGTTTGTATTTACATTGACATTTACAGTAATGGATGTGGAATGGTGTGTATGTAAGTTTTTGAGATTTACCCTCATGGGTTTCAAGAGATTTACAAATGTTTCTATTTTAATTCTACTGACATTTAACTTAGCAGTGTGCAGAATATTTTTGTCCTTTTAGATTTTTTAGATTTCAGATTAAGCAAAAGCCTGCTTAAACAATTTGAGTGGGATAATGAATCTGGTGAAACTTCACCAACAAACAAGGTGCATGGACAGAGCAAAGCACAAATGAGGAAAATGAATCCAGCAACTCTTGTAGAGGGGAGAAACGTTATTAAACCAAAGCGCTTCGGCACACAGGCCTTCACCAGGGTTAAAAAGTTTAAAAGAAAACTTGTGCAGGGTAGTTACTTGAATACAAACAAAGATAAGATCCAGCTAATGAAATGGACAGAATAATCATCAGCCACCAATCAGATCACACCAATCTTAATTGCACCAATTAGGCAATTAATTAGAGAACAAGTCAATAAGAAAACCACACTCGATTGCACATCATAAAAAACAACAATTTACAAAGAACAGTTATGCACAAGACTTTTACACAATTTGAGTGGAAAACAATTTTCAGATATCAAACTATGGGTAATAAAGCTTTGAAATGGTGTATTGCTTGTCAAGATGAAAAAATAATTTGGAAGTAAAAACACTTCTGTAACAGCTGACACTGAAGGTGGACAAAATAACAAAATGGGTAAATTTGTGCTTTTTTATGCTTTTTTTGTTTAGGTGGATGATTTCTTGCAGGCTCTGGTTAACTTTGATAAAGAGCACATCCCTGAAGCCACAGTTCGTGTGATCAAAGACGAGTATCTGAGTGATCCTGAGTTTAATCCAGAGTTTGTGCGTCTGAAATCGTCTGCAGCGGCTGGTCTTTGTGCCTGGGTGATCAACATCATCCGTTTCCATGAGGTTCTGCACACATTTACTACCACAATCATTCAGAACCAGTGCAGTCTTATAGCATTAATGTTATAGCAGTGATACTGCTGTATATTTACAGATTTATTTAACTATTTAATTAGTTCAGATTTTTAAGCGTTGTGATTATATTTTAAAATAAACAAAGCTTCTCTGGGGGGCCTGGGTAGCTCAGCGAGTATTGATGCTGACTACCACCCCTGGAGTCGCAAGTTCAAATCCAGGGCATGCTGAGTGACTCCAGCCAGGTCTCCTAAGCAACCAAATTGGCGTGGATGCTGCGGAGAATAGCGTGAAGCCTCCACATGCACTACATCTCCGTGTTAATGCGCTAAACAAGCCACGTGATAAGATGCACGGATTGACATCTCAGGCATGGAGGCAACTGAGATTCGTCCTCTGCCACCTGGATTGAGGCGAGTCACTATGCCACCACGAGGACTAAGAGCACATTGGGAATTGGGCATTCCAAATTGGGGAGAAAGGGAGAAAATCCACAAAAAAAATACAATAATTAACATCATTATGATAGTTCAAGACAAGATGAAAATGTTCTTTGTTTTTCTTTTTTCTAAGAAATGGAGAAAGCAAAGGGGTGTCAAATTCATTTTAGATCGTGAAAACCTGCTTAGTATCTAAAATGATAATTCTGGAAACAACTGAAAATGCATTACCTTAAATATTTATCCTTGTATATTTCATGTTGTCATTATTGCTATGAGATACGCAGGTATTTTACAGTGGGATTAAGTTGCCATGGGATTGTTGTGAAGACATGTGGGACATTAGCTGATACATGTGAATCACAGAGTGCTGAAAGTTGTACTTAATTAAAAGAAGTTCCACCGATGATGCGAGCTATAAAATGCATGCAACGGCGCATTTTCTTCAAATCGTCCCCTGGGCCAGATTGGAGTTCTTGCGGCTGTACATTTGACACCCCCGTGTAAGCAGAATAATTTACAGTGCACAGCGATGTGAATTTCAGTCTTTTCTTCATGCAAAGTTAAAGCACACGACTTTTATACGGCAATTAATTTTTTTGTTTGTCATTTTTGGAACTTAATAGTCATCCTAAAGACAATCAGTCTTAACATTTTGCTGCCTGTAAAGCTGCATTCTCTAGCAGTCACACTCACCAAGTGAGCAGCACAAGACTATCACTGGCTGGCACAGATGAAATATTCAGAAGATTACAGTCTTACAATACTTGTCTAGTTAAAATGACAGGACTAGAATGGATGTGAGAGATGCAGTTTATGAGAGCTGTCGTTATGCAAGAATAATTTTTTCACCTCTTACTGCTCGAACTGTTAATAAGAAATAAGAGCGCATCACAGCAGTTTCCAGGCCGATTTGCATCCTCCTATCTGTTTGAGCTACCAGAGCTAAAAATGCAGTTTAATAAAGTTCTATGAAGGGACAAAAGTAGGATTGCCAAGCAATACTTAAATTAAAAGTAGCAGTTACATGGCAATGCTGGTGGCGGCGGCCATAAGTCTTATAAAAGTGCAGCAGTTTGCAAATTTGTGTTTGTGGATTTTGCCGCCCCTCTGAAGTGCTGCCTTAGGCAGCTGCCTAGTTCACCTATATGTAAGTAAAATTCAATAAAAAAAAAATATAAGTAGATTGAATGCAAATGAATTGTGTTGCATTAGCTCAATTTAAGTTAACTGAACGAGCAGCAAAGATAATTTTGCGCTATCGTTGAACATACTTGATTGGTTCACCCTACATAATTTAATCTAGTAAAACACATTTAAGAGAATCACATTAATTGAAAGCAAACAAAACAAGTTTATAAGAGAAACGCAATTTGTTGCGTAGATCACAAATAATATGATTTGGTAAAATCAGACAACCTGCATTTTACCATTTTTTTCAGTGCATTTATATTAATTGAATCTCATTGTGGGATTGTATTATTTTTTTGTGTGCGTAACTGCGTTCTCATTGTGTTTGTTTTGTGATTGTATTGTTTACGTGTTTTTCTGCTTTTCTCCTCAATGCTGCCCTGTCCAGACATATGTAAGTAAACATTTTTGCTAATCTGCTCAGGTTGACCTATAAAATATAGAACAACACAATACTGGACACAAGAGCATTTCAATGCAATGCTCAGCAAATATTTATGATGCAAATAAACTATTATTTATTCTGTTGTGATATGACCTGACATTTGTTTTAGTAAGAAGACAGAACCTGGTATGTTTATTGTGTATTAAGTACTGAATACATGTAGTCACTGTGATGATTATTGCTCCTTACTCTTCAAATTAATTATTCGGATTGGTCCCTGCCTATCATTTCTTGTTGGCTGAAGACTCTTCCAAAACTCTCCAGTACAATCCAGTACTCATTAAACCAATTCAGAATTCTCTACGCAAGAGGCGGATGTGTTGGTGTTTCAATATGTGTTTGTGTTTCTTCAGGTGTTCTGTGAGGTGGAGGTAAAGAGGATGTGTCTGTCTCAGGCAAACGCTGATCTGATTGAAGCTGCAGAAAAACTCGAGATCATTAGAAAGAAGCTGGCTGTAAGTCTTTCGTTTAGTATTTCTCTTACTTTCTATGTTTCAGTATCCCATCGATCTACAAAGATGCACTGTATAATGTCAAATGTGTGTGAAGGAATTGGATGGTAGTTTGGACACACTGAAGGCAGCATTTGAAAAAGCTACCTCAGAGAAACTGCGCTGTCAGGACGAGGTGAATCGCACCAACAAAACCATCAAGCTGGCCAACCGCCTGGTGAAGGGCTTAGAGGTCAGAATATATTTTTTTTATGTAGGGACAATGAAACATTTAACTGAACTTAAGCTTTGGTTGAAGTTAACTTGATACTGCATTTTTGTTTAACATATATTTTTACATTTGTAACAATAAAATAGTTAGAAATCAATCAATTATTGGCGAACCCCCTGCAGCCCTGCTATAACTTTAAACTCAAGAACAGGACATTGTTTGGGCTCTTTTGTATTTTTGAACATTGTGTTTGTGTTTCAGTCAGAAAACGTGCGCTGGGCTCACTCTGTAGCTCAGTACCACGAGCAGGAATCCACTCTGTGTGGAGATGTTCTCCTCACTGCAGCATTCATCTCATACGCTGGCTCCTTTTCAAAGAGATACAGACAAGAGCTACTCCATAACCTCTGGATGCCTTACCTGCGCACACAGAAGGTTTGTGTAAAAGTTGTGTATTATTATGTAGCATTGCAAAGTTTAGAAAGTGAAAATGAAACAGTGAAAGTGATGGGAAGTTAAAACACTGAAAGCCTCTTCCTTCAGTCCAACTGAAATTTAAATAACATACTTTCTTGATGAACAGAGTCATACTGTACATATTAAGGAAATAAATATCTATTCACTGTCTAAAATAATCTATCATTCTGTTTTATCAGGTGCCTATCCCTATGACCGATAGTTTAGATCCCATTTCAATGTTAACAGACGATGCCACCATTGCTAAATGGAATAACGAGGGCTTGCCAGGTGATAAGATGTCTACCCAGAATGCCACTATACTGACCAACTGTGAGCGCTGGCCTCTGCTCATTGACCCCCAGCTTCAGGGCATCAAGTGGCTCAAGAGTCGCTATGGCAACAGCCTGAAGGTCATTAACCTCAGCCAGAAGGGGTGAGTGACCAGTAAACTGTTAAGCTGAGATACTATTATAATTAAATCTGAAAATGATTTTGAAATGGGGCATAATTCTTGTTTTTCATCTATTGTTCAAAATGGACACCATTTACTTTCTGAATAAATGTCCCTGGTCTTATTCATACATTCATTCACTCACTCACAAAGTGCACATTGTTCTGAAGATTTTTATTTATAATTTGGTGGATTAATAAATCCAACTCCTATCCTACATTATTTCCTGTTTCACTCAAGTCACATTATGGAAGCTAATTGTGTTGATAATGCTGTTTCCTGTTGTCTTAAAGACATTGCCAATTCTTAGTGCTGTCATTTATTTTAGTAATTCAATTTGCTTGTGTATCTGTGACATTGTTGCTGCAGGTATGTGGATGTAATAGAACAGGCTGTGGTCTCAGGGGAACCCGTATTGATTGAGAATCTAGAGGAGACGATTGAACCAGTTATTGATCCACTGCTGGGCAGGAAGACCATCAAGAAGGGCAGGTACTGTAGACAACCAAATAACTCAGTAATACACTACACACAGCATTGCAATACAATACTGCATAATAGCGCAACACAATACTAGACAGCAGGGTTATCATGATACCATAATCTTACAATATTACCAGAAAAGTGTCACGATACCACTCATTTGGTTTCTTATAGCATGTCAGTGAGTATTCTGTTATTGTGTTTATTATTAACAGTTTATACAAAGACAATATAATAATTATAAAATCAACCAAATAAAAGGGAAAAACAAACAAACAAAAAAAATAGTTAGAAAAGCTTACATTTATTGTAAAGTTATCAGCAATTTATTTCCATAGTGTAAAAACTACACTCTGGTTGTCACAAGAGACATCTCCTGGTAAACCAAATTGATAAACAATGGTGCAATGCTAACATTTGTTGAACAGGTGTACGATAAGAAAAAAGCAGTATAAATTATATAAATTGTCCGCAAACATTTGCTAATCTGGTTTTAATATCATGTAATGTAGGAGTTCATTGCTCATTTATTGGTATTATTTAATAAAAGTGAATGTTTATCATTACTTTGTACATCTCCCTGGGTGCCGACATGTTTGCATGACGGCATGCACCCCCATCTCGGTATTATCAGAGTTGAACATGTCCGCACAAGTCAAGTGCCGTTTCATTGCACTTTTCCTAATAGAGCTGTTCAGGTTGTAGTCTAAAAACCCAGGAAAGAATTAGCCATGGGTTCCCTCTTGATTTTCCTATGGGTTTTTATAATGGGGTTTTTGAACTTATGAGTTAAATAAGGTCTGTGGTAAACATTACTTGACGATATGTGGACGTTTTGTTCTACAACATAAATTACACACAGTCATATCTTAAAAGTGAATTTTGAATGCAGATTTATTTATAAATCTGAAAATTAATTAATTTAGTAAAATCTTTTATTTTTTCTCAAATTTAGCACCTCCTTGCTACCCCCTGGCTGTCCTTGTTCCCCAGTTTGAAAACATTTTCATACCTCACATACACACAAACTTGTTTTTATATAATTGTCGGGACTCTCCATAGACTTCCATGCATTTTATAGATTTTATACAGATCTAACGATAATTTCTATCCCCTAACCCTAACCCTACCCCTAAACCTAACCCTCACAGAAACCTTTTTGTATTTTTACATTTTCAAAAAAACATCGTTTAGTATGTTTACTAAACCATTTCCCTTGTGTGGACCACTGGGCCCCACAAGGTAGGTGATCTCAGGTTTTACTATCCTTGTGGGGACATTTGGTCCCAACAATGTAGGATAAACATTTACACACACACACACACACACACAAACACACACACACATGTCACACCACAGGACTCATCACTTTTTTCGACTCTCTCTCCTCTGCAGATGTATTAAAGTGGGAGATAAGGAATGTTTTTTTAACCCAGATTTTCGTCTGATTCTGCACACTAAGCTGGCAAACCCTCACTATAAACCTGAGATCCAGGCTCAGACCACCCTCATCAACTTTACTGTGACCCGCGACGGGCTCGAGGACCAGCTGCTTGCAGACGTGGTCAACCTCGAGAGACCGGACCTTGAATATCTCAAGGTGTGTGGGAGAGATAGCATATGAGTCTCTTTGTGTATTGTGGATTTCTGTATTAGGGTTGTCAAAAGATAAAAGTGGTGTTGCGTATGTACTGTGACGTGTTAAGCTGTGGTGCTCATGTGGGTCATGAGAGGTTAAGTCTGGCTTGCATCATTTCCTAATCAGTTCCTTTCTCTTCTCCCCATCATCAGTCCTCTCTGTAATATCTCTGCATCAATCATCTCTGTAATATCTCTGCAAAAACTGGCAAAAGTGAGAAATTTAAAAAGGGTCTGTTAAGGGTTAGTGTCACACCACGGTCTGTCCAGCAGAGGGAAAACGAGAGCACAAGACCTTCCACAAATTCCTCCTGATTTCCTGTTCATTATTAGCTCAATGATATCACCATTGCCTGGCTTGTTAGAGTAGGTGTGTTTATATATGACCTGCTTTTGTTTGCATCTTTGCTCAGTCTTGAGGTTCTTTTGCTTAGGCAGATTTCTGGTAAATGCCTGTCCCTTTTTTTTTGACCTACGTTTAGATTACATTGAGAGACTTTTTCCCAGACCTTTTGACCTGTTGTTTGGGAAATTGCTTTGTTATTGGACATTTTTGCCTGCATCAAGCCATTGTGGATCTGTAATTTCTTCAGCCCTGCTTTTGATGCTTGATTTTTTTGTGTTTATTCAAGAAAAAGATTAAGTAAAGACTGTTTGTTTTCCTCAAGTCCTGCCTCTTGTGATTCTCTGCAATTTGGGTACACACAGCTCCATAGCGTAGCGGTTAGTGCTCTGGGCTACCAGCAACACACTCTGGGTTTGAGCCCTGGCCCTGACAGCAAGACTGAGCCGTAATATGTTGGACCCAGCAGAGGTTGAACAGATTCATGGAGCCATCAGCAAACAGGGGGTTTAGCTTCAACTGACAGACTCTGTGAACCAGATTGAGGAGTCCCTGCAACATCTACAAGCACACTTGCCTTGAGAAACTGTGGTAGTACCAGCCCCAGATCCTCCACCACTAGCTGCACCCATGTCCCAGGAAATCAAGATCCCAGCCGCTCAGCACTACTGGTTCCTGACTCAAGTGTCTCATCTTTGAACTTCTGCCTTTGCTACTGAAAAGGCTAAGATAACATACTTAATCTCCCTGTTGTGTGACTGTGCACTGGATTGGGCCTCAACCCTCTGGAGACAACAGTCCCCCATTTGCTCAGATCTAAAGGGGTTCGCAGAGACTCTTCAACAAGTGTTTGACCATCCAGTCAGTGGCCGTGAGGCAGCAAGGCGGCTACTAGACCTGTGTCAGGGGCATCAATCTGTGGCCGATTATGCCATTGAATTCTGTACTCTGGCTTCTGAGAGTAAATGGGATTCAGAGGCTCTTGTCTCAACATTCTACCGTGGCCTTTCTGGAGATGTAAAGGATGAACTAGCTAGTAGAGACTGGGGTTCAAGTCTGGAGGAACTCATAACCTTGGCCATCCGCATTGATAACCGTATTCATGAATGGAGAAGAGAACGTTGCACTCCCCGAGTCATGCCCATGTTACCACCCACTAATGTTACCGATCTCAGCCAACAAACAGAAGGAGAACCAATGCAGCTGGGCAGAACCTGCCTATCACCTAAGGAGAGAGAGAGACGCATGAGAGAAGGTCATGTTTCTACTGTGGGGGGTCTGGTCACATGCGCTCTGCTTGCCCTGAATTAGCGTTAAAAACCAAGGCTCGCTAGGGGGTGTGGGGACCTTAGCGAGTGGGACTGCGCAATTCGACACTCCTCACTCCCGTTTACTGTTGTCAGCTACCTTTACTTGGTGGGATACTAAGGAGAGGACAACTACATTGAAAGCATTTGTGGATTCAGGGGCAGCTGACAATTTTTTGGACATTGAACTGGCAAAGAAGATGTGTATCCCCTATGAGACTTGTCCCTCATCCTGGAAAGTTGAAGCCCTGGATGGCAGACCTATTGGATCTGGAATGATCAAATTTAGAACAGTTCCTCTGCATTTAACTATTGAAGCGAACCACCATGAAACAATCTCCTTTTATCTTATCAAATCTTCCAGAGAACCCCTTATCCTGGGTTACCCCTGGTTGCGGCTCCACAACCCTCAACTTTCTTGGGCCTCGGGAACTCTTTTCCATTGGGGCTCCGTGTGTAAGGACACCTGCACCTCTCCTACTTCCTCTGTGACTGGGAGTAAAGAAATTCTGGCAGCAGTTGAAGAGGTGAGTGTTTGTTCCTTGAATAACCCACTAGATCTGACACTTATGCTCCCTGAATACTATGATTTGAGAGAAGTATTTAGCAAACAACGTGCTACCAAGCTACCACCTCATAGACCATACGATTGTGCTATTGACCTTCTTCCTGGCACATTCCCTCCTAGAGGTCATCTATTTTCCCTCTCTGCCCCAGAACTAAGGCCATGAATGAATATATTGAGGATGCCTTAAGGACTGGCTTCATTCGCCCCTCAACTTCACCAGCTAGTGCTGGGTTCTTTTTTGTCCCTAAGAAAGATGGTAGCCTTAGGCCTTACATAGACTATCATGGGCTCAATAAAATAACTATTAAGAATCGCTACCCTCTCCCGCTCATGTCATCCGCTTTTGAACTGCTTCAGAAAGCTAATATTTTTTCGAAATTAGATCTGCGGAGTGCATACAACTTGGTACGCATAAAGGAGGGTGATGAATGGAAGATCGCCTTCAGTACCCCGACTGGCCACTGGGAGTACCAAGTCATGCCCTTTGGGTTAGCTAATGCCCCAGCAGTGTTTCAAGCCTTCATCAATGATGTCTTGAGGGAAGTGTTGAATTGTTTTGTGTTTGTCTATCTAGACAACATATTAATCTTCTCAAACTCTCTACAGGAACACATTCACCATGTCCGACAGGTTCTGAAGAAGCTACTTGAGAGTCATCTTTTCGTAAAGCTTGAAAAGTGTGATTTCCATGTGTCCCAAGTCTCATTCCTAGGTTATGTTGTCTCTCAAGTAGGCCTCCAAATGGAACCAAGGAAGGTGTCTGCCATCACCAACTGGCCCCTGCCCAAAACACTGAAGCAGGTTCAGAGATTTATTGGCTTTGCCAATTTCTATAGGAAGTTTATTTGTAACTTCAGCACAATTGAAGCACCCATTTCTGCTCTTACTAAGGGTTCACCCACTCGTATTCACTGGACTGCTGAAGCCCTGAAGTCTTTCAACAGATTAAAGAAACTGTTCTCCTCTGCCCCAATCTTGGTACACCCAGACCCTGAATTACCTTTTGTTGTGGAAGTGGATGCATCTGAAGTGGGAGCAGGAGCAGTGCTCTCTCAGAGATCAGTCACAGATAACAAAGTTCATCTGTGTTCCTACTTTTCCAGAAGCCTGTCTTCAGCAGAAAGAAATTACGATGTGGGTAACCGAGAACTCCTAGCTGTAAAACTTGCACTGGAAGAGTGGCGCCACTGGCTGGAGGGGTCCAAGCATCCTTTCATTGTGTGGACAGACCACAAGAATCTGTCCTATCTACAGCAGGCAAAGCGCCTTAACCCTCGGCAGGCTAGGAGGGCCCTCTTTTTTTACCCGTTTCAATTTTGTGATCTCTTACAGACCTGGATCAAAGAATGTTAAGGCTGACGCCTTGTCACGCCAGTATGATTGTTCCCAGAAGGACCGTTCCCCAGAATTCATCATTCCCAGAGACTGCATCCTGGCACCTGTTTGCCGGTCCATTGAAGATACTGTCCGTGAGGCGCTACATGGCGCACACATTCGAGATAAGGTTCCAACAGGATGCTTGTTTGTCTCCAAGAAAGTAAGATCTGAGGTCCTTCAGTGGGGCCATGCCTCTCCCCTTGCTGGACATTCGGGAATGGAGAGGACATTGGATTTTATTCAAAGACGGTTTTGTTGGCCAGAGATGTCAAGAGAGGTCTGAACTTTCGTGCAAGCCTGCCCAGTCTGCGCTCAACAGAAGTCATCTAATCAGCGTCCTGCCGGTCTTCTACACCCCTTTCCCATCCCACAATGTCCCTGGTCTCATATCCATGGATTTTATCACTGGTTTGCCAGTATCTGAAGCTAACACTGTTGTCCTGGTGGTGGTGGACCGCTTCTCTAAAGCTGCACATTTCATTCCTTTACCTAAACTTCCTTCTGCTAGAGAAACCGCTGATATTGTTCTTCAAAATGTTGTAAGGATCCATGGAATTCCAGTGGACATTGTTACTGATCGGGGTCCCCAGTTTATGTCTCATTATTGGAAAGCATTCTGGTCTCTGTGTGGCTCTTCTGTCAGTATCTTTTCAGGTTTCCACCCTCAGAAATACCTTCGCTGATTCACATCCCATCAGCCATCCTCCTGGAGTCGGTTCCTGGTTTGGGCAGAGCTGGCACACAACACCTTAAGCAGCTCCTCCACTGGTTTATCCCCATTCAAGTGTAAATTGGGGTTCGAGCCACCGTTGTTCTTCAGTCAAGAAATAGAGGTTGGAGTCCCTAGTGCTGAAAGGTTCGTTGAACGGTGCAGAAGGACATGGAAAAGTCACAACCCAGTCTGTCCAGCAGAGGGAAACCGAGAGCACAAGACCTTCCACAACTTCTTCCTGATTTCCTGTTCATTATAAGCTCAATGATATCACCTGTGCCTGGCTTGTTAGAGTGTGTGTATGTGTGTATATATAAGACCTGCTTTTGTTTGTATTTTGCTCAGTCTTGAGGTTCTTTTGCTTAGGCAGATTTTTGGTCAATGCCTGTCCCTTTTTTTGACCTACATTTAGATTACATTGAGAGACTTTTTCCCAGATCTTTTGACCTGCTTGTTTGGGAAATTTGCTTTATGTTATTGGACATTTTTGCCCGCATCAAGCCATTGTGGATCTGTACTTTCTTCAGCCCTGCTTTCGATACTTGATTTTTTTTTTGTTGTGTTTATTCAAGAAGGACATTAAGTAAAGACTGTTTTCCTCAAGTCCTGCCTCTTGTGATTCTCTGCAATTTGGGTCCACACAGCTCCATAACATAGCAGATAGTGCTCTGGGCTACCAGCAACACACTCTGGGTTCGAGCCCCGGTCCTGACAGTTAGTGTTTGGGTGTAGTAATGTTTTAGCTTGATTTATGATAAATAAAACACAATGGAATTAAACATGACATTTATATGCATGTGTTTGTATGTGTCTTCAGTCAGACCTGGCTAATCAACAAAACACATTTTTGAATGAAATGTTACTGATATGTGTGTATGTGTGTGCAGTCAGAGCTGACTAAACAGCAGAACATGTTTAAAATCGAGTTGAAGCAGCTGGAAGATGAGTTACTGACACGCCTCTCAGCGGCCGAGAGTAACTTCCTAGGAGATAATGTTCTTGTGGAGAAACTGGAGAGCACCAAGCACACGGCGGCAGAGATTGAGATGAAGGTTTGATCGTGTGTCTATTTGCAATAGTTTTTATAAGGGAAAGGCTCCGTTCCAAACCCTTGTGAGCTGCCTCGCTGTCTACTGTAGACGGGGTCCTTCTAATGAAGGCTCCTAACAGAAATGGAACCTCAAGTGACTTATCTGAAATGCTCTTCATAGTCAGGCATGCCACAAAAATGATGCTTCTTGTTGTTAAGTGCATGTGCGACTCAACTTGCTAAGAGACTCGCTGTTTCTAAGCTAACATCTTGATACTCTAATAAAAAACATAGAACACACAAAATTGATAGTTTACGATTTTTACCAAAGCGAGGTATCTTATAAGGCAGCATTATTTTGTAACAGCTACACCTTGGTAGCCTTTAGAGACTAAAGATGCTGTCTAAGTGGGCAGCTCGCTAGGTAATGGAACTGAGCTACAGTTTTATATATTTTTTTAACCAGGTTTACCTGAAAGTTAGAAATGTCAGAAATATAGAGTTTTCATTAGTTATTTTTTGTGGTATGTTCTTATTTCTTCTCTTTGTGTTGTGTAGGTGCTGGAAGCGAAGGTTAACGAGCTGAAGATTAACGAGGCTCGTGAACACTACCGGCCTGTGGCTGTCAGGGCGTCTCTCCTCTACTTCATCATCAATGACCTTAACAAGATCAACCCCATGTACCAGTTTTCCCTTAAGGTATGCCCTTGTTTGATTTAGTGTGTTTGCATTTGTGTGCGAGTTTTTGTGTAGGTGCATCCTGTAAGATTCGTTTTAACTGTCTTTTTGTACAGATATTTAACAGTTTCACTGATGTGTGTTATCTTCTCCCTGCAGGCATTTAATGTTGTGTTTCATAAGGCTGTGCTGAATGCAGATGTCTGTTCAGATGTAAAGACTCGTGTGAACACGCTGATAGATTGTATCACCTTCTCTACATTTAATTACATCAACAGAGGCTTGTTTGAGAGAGACAAACTCACGTTTGCAGCACAGCTTACCTTTCAGGTAACACGCATACATACATATATTATTTCTATTATATTAGATGGACATGTCAACAAGTATTTTTATTAAATCTGACCCCATTTATACCTGGTATTAAGATGCGTTCAGGCGATTTGATCAAAAGTGGACAGTGCTAAAAACGGGTGTAAATGGGGTCCAGAATGTTTAATTATCCGATCACTCAAACCACATTCAGAACTACTCGAAAATGCACATGACAACATTGCATTTGAGGTGTAAACGCTAATCCTGCTCAATTGCCAATCAACCACTGTGATAAAACAAGAGTTTTAAAAAACACTTTTGTGCTCTATCAATATGCATTAAGACATTGACATAGTGTGTTTTATGCAGTTATGAAATCAGAGACACCCATGAGGAAATCGGATCACAGGTGGTCATAGAAGACACATTTGAGATGCATGTTACTACTAGTTGTAAATAGCAATATGTCTTGTAATCGGATAACCTGAGATGGATGTTAAAGGGAAAGTTCACCCAAAAATTTAAAATCTCTCATTATTTACTCACCCTCATGCCACCCCAGATGTGTAGACTTTTTTTTTCTTCTGCAGAGCACAAAGATTTTTAGAAGAATGTCTTAGCCTTGTTGGTCCTTACAACTCAAGTGAATGGTGACCAGACCTTTGAAGCTCAAAAAAATCACATTAAAGCCACATGAAATAATCCATAAGACTCCAATGGTTAAATCCATATCTTCAGAAGTGATATGATAAGTGTGGGTAAGAAACAGATCCATATTAATGTCCTTTTTTACTATAAATCTCCACTTTCTCCACATTTTGAAAGTGAAAGTGGAGATTTATGGTAAAAAAGGACTGCAATATTGACCTTTTTCTCACCCACACCTGTCATATCACTTCTGAAGAATTGGATTAAACCACTGAAGTTGTATGAATTACTTTTATGTGATTTTATGTGATTTTTTGAGCTTCAAAAGGTCTGGTCACCATTCACTTGCATTGTAAGTACTAACAGAGCTGAGATATTCTTCTAAAAATCTTTGTGTTCTGCTGAAAAAAAAAAGTCATACACATCTGAGATGGCATAAGGGTGAGTAAATAATGAGAGAATTTTCATTTTTGGATTGACTTTCCCTTTAATACCAGGACCTTTGTGCATTTGTGTGCATCAGTTGTTGTTTATGAGTAAAGAGGTAGATCCTCGAGAACTGGACTTCCTGTTGCGCTTCAACATTGACCACAGTTACGTCAGCCCGCTCGACTTTCTGTCCAACTCTGCCTGGAGCGCTGTTAAAGTAAGCATTACCCCCCCCCCAACACACACACACACAGACACACAGAAACATACACTCCTGCTCAGAAACCTGATGATCTTAACCTGAGACGCTTCTGGTGCGTTCCTGCAGACAGTGTTAATCTTTACAGTTTTTTGTCTAAGTCATAGTTTTAGTCTTTTGAAAAAAGAAATTTCCTTTTAAATTTGGTCAGTATTTTGTCATATCATTTTTTATAAATTTTTGTCAAGGAAAATAACTTAATTTAGTTGATGATTATGTGCAAAATGACAAACATTAATATGTCATGATTGGCAGACCATGAGCTTCACGGACGAGTTCCGCGGTCTGGACCGGGACATCGAGGGTTCTCCCAAACGCTGGAAAAAAGTGGTGGAGTCAGAATGCCCAGAGAAAGAGAAACTCCCTCAGGAATGGAAAAGCAAAAGTTCACTTCAGAAACTCATACTAATGAGGGCTCTACGACCTGACAGGATGACATACGCTGTCCGGTAAGTGTTTTTTTTTTTTAAAGTAGGTCGTTTTTCGATGTTAAACTTCTTTCTCCTATTGCAGCTTAATATGCATAAACTACTGTAATTAAGCCACTTGTAGGTTGATTTCCCTAAAAAGTGTTTGAGTATCCCAACCAGCCCGAAACAGCAACATTGTCTCCACCAATGGCATGAGTTTGGGGCAAGACTATGAGTTTTGGAAACATTTAATGTTACTTTCACAATTCCTTTTGGAGATGTTAATAGCACAGAAATTGTGCTGACAATGTTTATGATGAACAGTACGATGAAAGGTATGGTATGTGTCTGTGTGTAGGAACTTTGTGGAAGAGAAACTGGGTGTGCAGTACACTGAGGGCAGGAAGATGGAGTTTGCACGCTCATTTAAAGAGTGTGGTCCTGCTTCCCCCGTGTTCTTCATCCTGTCCCCTGGAGTGGACCCTCTTAAAGATGTTGAGTCCCTGGGTAAAAACCACACCAGCTATTTCATTGCATGCCAGAAGCTTCCACTGTTAATCTGTCAAAGAGAGCGTTAGGTCATTCTGACTGCTACTGTGTGTACTGTTGAGTGTTTTTGCGTTTTTAAGGCTAACATGCATTTCTTGTTCACATCTTGTACAATAATACGATTTAAGCCATATATGAATGTGATGCACTAGATTTTATTTATTTGTTTATTTATTTTCTGCCGACTACAAAAAACTAAACAGATTTGGCCTGATTTTTGTGAAAGCTTATGTGTATTCATTAGAGTGTATTTCTGCATGTTATGTGTGTTTAGGTAAGAAGCTGGGCTTTACTATAGACCTGGGGAAGCTCCACAATGTGTCTTTGGGACAGGGTCAGGAATCTGTGGCTGAACTGGCCATGGAAAAGGCCTCCAGAGAGGGCCACTGGGTAATTCTACAGGTGTGTTTCATTTTCATATTATATATTTTTGTAAATTTTTTGCATGGATCTTAATCATAATTATATGTCAATTTTCTTTTGTATTTTCTAGAACATTCACCTGGTGGCAAAGTGGCTGGGCAGTCTAGAGAAGCTTCTAGAACGTTGCTGTGAGAACAGTCACCAAGACTACAGAGTGTTTATGAGTGCAGAACCTTCTCCAACCCTACAGGAACACATAATTCCACAGGGGATTCTGGAAAATTCCATCAAAATCACTAATGAACCGCCCACTGGCATGCTGGCCAACCTACATGCTGCTCTGGACAACTTTGATCAAGTAAGCAAAATGAACAACAGTTTACAGAATAAACGAATCAACACAACCAGGCGCAATAAATAGCAGATATTTGCTTTTACAATTTACATACTTTTCTGGGAAAGTAGACCAAAATATTCATGACTATTGATATTTTTGTCAAATAAAATGGTCTCTACAATGAGAATATACCCTTAAATTATAAATACCACATTCCACTAGCAATAGCAGGTAGCAAATGATGGTACACGGATATGACAGTAACTATTTTATAAAAAGTTTACGTTTACCTTCGATGTGTCCTGCTCCAGCTTTGTTTCAATAGGAAATAAAAAAAAAACACAATTGTTTTTATTTTTTTTTAAAGTGATTTTATGGGGTCTTTAAACATGAAATATGTTCTGATTGGCTGTGATTTTGTTGCTTCCTGCAGTATTTCACTTTCATTGAAGACAGAAAAAATTCCAAGTGAATGAGATCAAGTCAACTGAACAAACAGTATTATGAAAACGTAAAGCTTTGGACTCAGTGTGAGTGTGTTTGTGTGTAGGACATTCTGGACCAGTGTTCCCGTGAGCAGGAGTTTAAGACCATCCTTTTCTCACTTTGTTATTTCCATGCATGTGTGGCCGAAAGGAGGAAGTTTGGGCCACAGGGCTGGAATAGGAAGTACCCTTTTAACACAGGAGACCTCACCATATCAGTGAACGTACTCTACAACTACCTAGAAGCCAACTCACAGGTGTGTGAAATTGTGTGTGAGGACAGTTGGATGGGCAATGATACTTGCTAATATCTGTTTCCTTCAAGACAAAAAAGTGATCTTCCTCCAGGGGGCACTTCAGGGCTAAGAAAACTGAATCCTCTATTAAGCCGCATTCAAACCTTAGGAGGTTTTATCTCTTATGAAAGACATTTGTTCCATAAAAATATAATCTCTTAAATGACTGAAGTTCAGGCATGAAACTCTACTTGGAGAAAGCTGATAGGTTCTTTGAACTTGCTATCTGTTAGCCAATCGGCTCATTTACATGTGATATGTTAAGCCTATAGGTTCGAAGTTGTAAACTGACAGATCCTTTGACGTACAATCCAGTAGCCAATCAACTTGCTTTGTCTAACATTTAAATTGCTCAGTTTTCCAGATAAGCTGTTTTTTTCCATCTGAAACCCTCCTCCTCCCCAGCTCCACCAGTCTAGATCTACTACATGGGGATTGTATGTACGTCTAATTGTGCAGCAGCATGTCCTGCATGCTCAATGCAGCATGTCTTGTGTTTTGTCTAATTATGCAGTAGCCGCAGCATGTCCACATGTTTAACTCATGTATCTTCTAGCAGTAGCAAGTTTTTGTACTTGTTATTCAGCAGCAGTAGATGCAATGTAGCAGATCTAGTCCAAGACCAAAATCCTTTCAATATGTCACCCACATTGACATGCTAAATCTTTCCGAGAGCTGTCATGATTTATATGTATTTACAAAATGCAAACTGACATACACCACAAAGGGAAAGTTGCAACAGGATTCTCTTTGAAGTGACTTTAAAAATGCGCTATCCAGTGATCACGAATTACTGTGATTGGTCTATTCTGACTAGTGCGATTATGTAAATAAATTTGATAAAAGACAAGTTAAATGCGCTAAAGTATACATTAGTGTACATTGTGTTTAGCAGTGTGGTGTTTCGCTATAATTAGTTCAGATCTTGAAAATGGCAAATCGGATGATACTAGAGACTAATCTTTTGACTCAAACAGGTTTCATTGTAAAAATGTAATTAGGTTTCTTACCAGATGTAGTTTTGTTGCCGTTTCTGCCAAACTCCGCTGTGGTCAGTGCCATGTTATTTTGTCTGTACATTGAAAGTTTAACCCTTTACTGACAGCACAGAGCCTCCTGAACTTAGATCAGTTAGTTTAAATTAATTTAAATTATGCGTTGTGTATAGAAAGCCAAAATACAACGTCCATGCATGTGTACGCGAGGTCACACAAGGTTAATGTTTATTGACTGGCCCCTTTCAGTAAGTGCCTTACTGTAACTGCAACCGTGATTTTTAAATGAATGAGGGACGAGTCAAAATTATTTATTGTGATAAACAAAATTATGCTACAAATGCTGACAACTGAACTAAACTTGTACTGAAACTGGAACACAGTCTACTCTGATTCCTAAGCAGCAGTTTAGACAATAATTTAAACCTGAATAACAGCACTGATGGCAACTTTAATAGCCACTGCTTTGAAAATACACTGAAGAATTGTTAATTATTATACCTGACCTTTTAGAGACAAAGACCACTAAGCTCTGCCCACATTCAAGGCAATTATACTAGCTAATTCTCTTTCTAGGTTGTGGACAAATGTAATTTATGGGAGCTACTGTATGTGTTGAGAGTGTGTTAATGTTGTGCAGAGCCATATTAATTAATGTGTTTGTTCAGGTACCATGGGAAGACCTGCGATACCTGTTTGGTGAGATCATGTATGGAGGCCATATTACTGATGACTGGGACAGAAGACTGTGCAGAACTTACCTGGAAGAGTACATGCAACCAAACCAGGTCTATACACACCCTTACATGGTGCTATCTATGGTGCTGAAATCTGCACTCCAATGGGACTGAGTGTATTTTGGCTCTTGATTTCACAATCACACATAAACTAAAACTTCCTCTTGTCTTGTGAAAATTCCTTTGCAGTTTGACAGGAAGTTGTCATTGGCTCCAGGATTTGTTGTGCCTTCTAATCTGGACTACCAAGGTTACCACGCTTACATCGATGAGATGCTGCCCCACGAAAGCCCAGTGCATTACGGGCTGCATCCAAATGCCGAGATTGAGTTTCTTACAGTGACGTCAGACAACCTGTTCCATACTCTGCTAGAGATGCAGTCCCGAGACTCCAACATGGGCGAAGGAGCCTCACAGACCACTGAAGAGAAGGTCTTTAGATGTACTTTTGGAAGTTTTACAAGCTACATAATATTTCATTACATTAACAGAGTCATTGGTATTTCAGGTGAAGACAATCTTGGATGACATACTGGAGAAATTACCAGAAGAGTACAACATGTCTGACATTTCATCTAAAACAGCTGAACGCTCACCGTACATCCTGGTGTGTTTCCAGGAGTGTGAGCGTATGAACATGCTCATCAATGAAATAAGACGGTCACTCAAAGAGCTGGACCTGGGTCTGAAGGTGTGTGTGTATGTAGTCTCAGCCTCAGACAGCACGCCAACAGTCTGTTCACTGACCATCTCGAAACTAAGTTTCATTCATTTCAAGGTTCATTGATATGATAAGGATCATTCTTAAAAGGAAGAATTAATCACACGCAAGGAACCTAAATATCCACAAATAATTTGATCGTAAAGTTTACACACATTTTCCACCAATTTTTATCGTTACATATGCTACAAATTGGACCAGACTTTATGCTGAAAATCGGAGACTGCAAGACTAGTATGTGTGTACCCCTAACTGTTTTATTCTCTCTGGCAGGGAGAGCTGGCGATATCATCAGAGATGGAACAGATACAGACGGCTCTGTTTTTCGATTATGTTCCTGATACCTGGGCCAGACTGGCCTACCCCTCCACATACAGCCTTGGACAGTGGTAAAGCAAAGATACACAATTTTCCGAGATTATACGTACACTCACTGAGCACTTTATTAGGAACACTATGGTCCTAATAAAGTGCCGGACATGGTCTTCTGCTGTTGTAGCCTCAAGGTTCGGCATGTTGTGCATTCTGAGATGCTATTCTGCTCGCTACAATTGTACAGAGTGGGTAATTGAGTTACAGTAGCCTTTCTGTCAGCTCGAACCAGTCTGGCCATTCTCCGTTGACCTCTCTCATCAACAAGGCGTTCCATCCACAGAACTGCTGCTCACTGGATGTTTTTTGTTTTTGGCACCATTCTGAGTGAACTCTAGATAATGTGTGTGTGAAAATCCCAGAAGATCAGCTGTTACAGAAGTACTCAAACCAGCCCATCTAACACCAACAATCATGCCACGGTCCAAATCACTGAGATCACATTTTTTCCCCAATCTGATAGTTGATATGAACCTTAACTGATGCTCCTGACCAGTATCTGCAAGATTTTGTGCATTGCACTGCTGCCACACGATTGGCTGATTAGAATAAGTAGATGTACAGGTGTTCCTAATGAAGTGCTCAGTGAGTATACACTACCGTTCAAAAGTTTGGGGTCACTTGCCTGAAATGTTTCTCATGATCTTACAAACCTTTTGATCTGAAGGCGTATGCTTAAATGTTTGAAATTAGTTTTATAGACAAAAATATAATTGTGCCAACATATTGATTTATTTAATTACAAAACTAAAAGTTTTTGAAATGGATGACTTGGAAATTGATTTAATAATTAAGAAAAGCAGCCACTAAGTGCCCAGCATATAGATGGGAACTCCTTCAATACTGTTTAAAAAGCATCCCAGGTTGATATCTCAAGAAGTTGGTTGATAAAATGCCAAGAGTACATTTCTGCAAAATCTAGGCAAAGTGTGGCCACTTTGAAGATGCTAAAATATAACATAGTTTTGATTTATTTTGGATTTTTTTTAGTAACAATGTAACGACTGGCTGCTGGCAATGACGATGATAAGAACCCAAGTGCAATTTATTAATAAACGTGAAATCCAATAAACCCTAACATAGACATGAAACAAAAACAAAACGTGAACTTGACTTTTACATGGCATGACTATGAACCAACCTACATCAACAATATTTGACAAAGGACAATGGAAAACATGAGGGTTTAAATACATGGACATGGAAGAACAAACCAAAAAGAACCCTAAACAAGATAATTAAACACTAAACCAATGAAAACAAGACACATGAACATGGAGGGAAAACAGGAATCACATGACTAGGGAACCACATGACATGAACCAGGAACTAGAATTTTCAAAATAAAAGACATGAAAAAAAGAATCAACAAAATACACATGACACACAACATAATTCCCATAGTTCCATTTCTATTATTCCATAGTTGTGATGACTTTACTATTATTCTAAAATGTGAAAAAAAGAAAGAAAGAATGAATAAGTGACCCTAAACTTTTGAACGGTAGTGTACATTGGTATAAGGTCGTATATGTGCTTTTACGAAATCCTAGTAAGCTGCCTCACCGTATTTTGTCTACGTAGGCAACTACCTTCTAAGGCAACATCCTTACCAATATGTAACCTCATAAGTAACTGATTTGAAATGTTTTTAATGGGCTGAAACTTCTTCAACAGTCACTCTGTTACAAGAAGCACCATAACAAGTAGTGCTTCTCTTGTAAAGTGTACAAGAGACTTGACTAATGCTTACAATTGATCCAAATAGAGTCTGATGTTAGCATTTTGCTGAGCTGATGTTAACTTGTGCTAAGTTGATAATTAAATAAGCACAATTATGATGCCTAAAAATGTGGCATATGTAGACTGCTCACTAGGTTTGTGCTATGGGACCAATGTATGTATGCATGTACCTGTCTGTGTGTCCTATCAGGTATAATGATGTGTTGCTCCGCTGTAGAGAGTTAGACAGCTGGACTCAGGATCTGTCACTGCCTAGTGTGGTCTGGATATCTGGATTATTTAACCCTCAGTCTTTTCTTACAGGTAACAGGTATTTCTAAAAGGTATTGTTCTTAATGCTTATTATAATTACTATACACTAATCTTAACTGCAACCTTAAAAATACACTTTAGCCCTATTCGTATGGGATTATTTTTTTAAACGACGTTTGAGTTTCAATTATTATCACCTGACATCTGAGATTTAATGTACTGATTCATATGGGACTAAAGATCTCTGTGTTTATTAGAGGTGGGAGTGTCTGTTTTCTAGATGTGGGCATTTCAGAAGGTTGAACACATAATATATCTTTTAAACTTTATTAGTTTAAATTTAAAATTACTTATCATTTTATAAATTAATTTAAAATAATTAATTATATATTTTATTGATTTAATTGTAGTTTATTAATTATACATTATAAATTATTTATTTTAAAAAGCCTATTAAAATAACATTTGCATGTGTTTATAGAAGTGGCTGCTTATAATAAACCCAATAAAATGAACCATACTTATCTGTGAATTATATAATTATAACATTACGTTATCTTACCTGATATTACAGTGGCCATTCCTAGCAGTTTCCGTGATTTGGCTCTCCTTGTTAATTTTATTTTCTAATTTTTTTCGTCAGATGGCAAAAAAATCTACATTCAAACTGAAAGGCACGCAGCAGGCAGAAAATTGGCACGCATAAGTATGATCATGTAGGTCAGAATACATGAGGAGAAGCATTCAAAATTCAGTATATCAACAATCAGAGACATTCGCATTTGGACGGGATTAGATTTCTCAGAGGACCCTTGAGTTAGCTGAAAAACATTAAGTAATTTGCTCTGGAATTTTTACAGGGGTTATATGAGAAAAACACAGACTTGTCAGATTCGGACTGGATTAAAATCACAAAGTACGTCTGTGAAATACTAATTTCCTTAACCTCCTCAGGGAAAACTAGTTCCGTCTGAATAGTTCTTTAGACACAATAAAAAAAAGTTTCTGGATGCATTCCCAGGAAATATGCTTTTCTTCTGGGGGTGTTTTCAGAAAATGTTCCCACAAGAACAGCAAGGTTTTACCCTGTCTGGAATGCGCATTTTGATCACACATAAACGCTACACACATTTGTTGTCTTTGTAGCTGTGATGCAGAGTTTGGCACGCAAGAATGAATGGCCACTGGACAAAATGAACCTTACGGTAGACGTGACCAAGAAGTTTAAAGAAGAGTTTAACCAGCCGGCCAGAGAGGGAGCCTACATCTATGGCCTATACATGGAGGGTCTGTATCTTCCAGCCAATCACAACAGATACAGCAGCTTTAGACAACCATTAGCCACTACTTTTAGCCAGTCAGAATCCCAGCCAATCAAAATGCTTTTGTTTGTTGTATGAGTAATATGTGTGCATTTGAGGCTTAAGTCTGTCCTTGTTACTGCAGGTGCACGCTGGGATATTCAGGGTGGGACGATTGCGGAGGCGCGTCTGAAGGAATTAACTCCCAGCATGCCTGTTATAGCAGTGCGAGCCATCCCAAACGACCGACAGGAGACTCGCAATACCTACGAGTGCCCGGTTTATAAGACCAAACTACGTGCTAACACGTATGTCTGGACCTTCAGTCTGAAAACTAGAGAGAGGCCAGCCAAATGGGTTCTCGCAGGGGTCGCACTGCTGCTTAGTGTCTAAGACACAAAAATACACTTAGAGATGACAGTGTTTGAATGCGAGTGTACTTGTGGGAAGGAGTGATAAAAAAAAAAAAAATTGTGACAGATAGGGGAAGTATGAGGAGGAGACAGACCACTAGTATAAAAAAAGAATGGACGTCATCGTAACACTTAAAGGAATATTCCAGGTTCAAAACGAACTAAGCTCAATTGACAGCATTTGTAGCAATGTTGATTAAAAAATCGGGGTTACAGTGAGACACTTACAATGGAAGTAAATGGGACCAATCCATAAACGTTAAAATACTCACTGTTTCAAAAGTATAGCCACAAGACATCAACAAAATATATGTTAACATGATTTTAGTGTGATAAAATTGCTCTCTAACCTTTTCTGTGTTAAGTTATATCCTATTTGTAAACCCTAAAACGACCGTAAACATGATGATTTCAACAACTTTCCAGCTCAAATAATGCACAAGTTTAAACAGAAGAATCAATGTGCTTTTATAAAATTATAAGCTTCAAATTTTTGCCTTTTAACCCCTTAAACCCAGAGTGGCCTAGTACCGGGACGAGAGGGGGGGCACTAATCACGGAAAAAACAAAAATACTGTATTATGGTATTACTCAACAACCACTTTCTTGATCTGCACAAAGTAGGTGTGATTTTAAAGCTTAGACTCTTATCTTTACAATGAATATAGCTAATCTGACCAATTCCAAAATACTGCTTTTAAATTTTCTGTTTTAAATCATTTGCAGATTTGCAATCACAACAATCATATTTGGAACCAGTAGAAAAGATAAAAAAGATCACACAGCCTTGTGTTATATGTCATTGGAAAGGTCTTGATTAGTAGAATATAATGAGCAAATGTATTTCACTCAGAGACCAAACTACAGTGAGTATTAGCGTGTGGAATCTACATGTATATATACACCGATCAGCTACAACATTAAAACCACCTACCTAATATCGTGTAAGTCCCCCTCGTGCTGCCAAAACAGCTCTGACCTGTCGAGGCATGGACTCCACAAGACCTCTGAAGTTGTGCTGTGGTATCTGGCACCAAGACGTTAGCAGCAGATCCTTTAAGTCCTGTAAGTTGCAAGGTGGGGCCTCCATGGATCGGACTTGTTGGTCCAGGACATCCCATAGATGCTCAGTTGGATTGAGATCTGGGGAAATTGGAGGCCAAGTCAACACCTTGAATTCTTTGTCATGTTCCTCAAACCATTCCTGAACAATTTTTTGCAGTGTGGCAGAGTGCATTATCCTGCTGAAAGAGGCCACTGCCAACAGGGAATACCGTTGCCATGAAGGGTTGCGCGTGGTCTGCAACAATCTTTAGGTAGTTGGTACGTGTCAAAGTAAAATCCACATGAATGCCAGGACCCAAAGTTTGCCAACAGAACATTGCCCAGAACATCACATTGTACACGCCAGCCTGCCTTCTTCCCATGGTGCATCCTGCTGCCATCTCTTCCCCAGGTAAACGATGCACACTCACCCGGCCTTCCACATGATCTAAAAGAAAATGTGATTAATCAGACCAGGCCACCTTCTTCCATTGCTCCATAATCCATTTCTGATGCTCACGTGCCCATTGTAGGCGCTTTTGGCGGTGGACAGGGGTCAGCATGGGCACTCTGACCAGTCTGCGGTTACACAGCACCATACGCAGCAAGCTGCGATGCACTGTGTGTTCTGACACCTTTCTATCATGGCCAGCATGAAGTTTTTCAGCAGTTTGTGCTACAGTAGCTCTTCTATGGGATCGGACCAGACGGGCTAGCCTTCGCTCCCCACGCGCATCATTGAGCCTTGGGCACCCATGACCCTGTCGCCGGTTCACCGGTTGTCCTTCTTTGGGCCACTTTTGGTAGATACTAACCACTGCATACCAGGAACATCCCACAAGACCTGCCGTTTCAGAGATTCTCTGACCCAGTCATCTAGCCATCACAATTTGGCCATTGTCAAAGTCGCTTAGATCCATACGCTTGCCCATTTTTCCTGCTTTCAACACATGAAATTCAAGACCTGACTGTTCACTTGCTGCCTAATATATCCCACCCCTTAAAAGGTGCTATTGTAATGAGATAATAAATGTTTTTCACTTCACCTGTCAGTGGTTTTAATGTTGTGGCTGATCGGTGTATACAGTATATTAAAAAGATAAACAGCATTTCCGTCACATTTTGGTTTATTACTTCATGAAAAATAAACATGATGTAAAATGTCATATCACAACTTGCAGCAGGCGATCCTGAATCAAACAAGCCCATACTCGACAAAATACGATGTGTAAATCCTGAAATATTACTCAAAGAGTGTCATCATGACACCTATGGTGGCTTTTGCTAATGGTGTCCCTATAGTGATGGTTTCTCTGGGATCAATTCACTGAAACACGATCCTTCACGACACGTCATAGATATGTCAGATCATTCACATTAGATCTATAGAGAAATTTTCCTGGTATAGTTGACATGTTGGAGAACAACACCAAAGTTAATTTGATGACCATACTTACTGTCTAAAAGGTATTATGTCAAACATGAATAATAACTGAAAAGTTTATTTATTGCGCTTATTTTTTGTGTTTTGTCAGCAGTGTTGAGTCTCTAAGCTTAATCTTAATATATTTTCTTCAAATTTTGAAAGGTTTTCTATACATTTTTACCATGCATTTGACCCTCTTTGCTATATTTTTAGTTATAAGCTCTCTTTTGGGTATGCCATTTAAGCATAAATTCCTTACAAATACTTTCAGGGTGTAAGGGGTTAAACCCTTCACAAATTGGCTCTATTCACTTCTACTGTAAGTGCCTCACTGTAACCCAGATTTTTTCTTTTTCTTTAAAAAAAAGAAAAAAAGAAAAGAAAACAAAAACTGTATTTTTTTGTGATAATTGTAATGCCACAAATGCTGTTATTGTATTAAACCTTGAATATTCCTTTAAGTGTCCAAATACTGTTTGGGCCACTCTATGTTTGGCTTGCTGAAAGGAAATCACATCATTCAATTAAGAGCCAATTTCCTTATCGGCGAAGTCATCACTTTGTCTTTTTGCTCTATAATGAGCATGTGCATTAGCGCAAGTGAAAAAAATGTGGCTGAATTCAGGTAAAGACTCAAAATGTGTGACCCATTGTCAGATTTGACATTTAATTGAAACTTGATTGGCACACAGATTTCAGTCTTTCCCTACTGAAGTTAATTTAAGGTTACTTACATGACTAGAAAATAGTTACCTAGGAGCAATACCAAGAGTAAACCAACCTGCTTCCGAAGGGCTATGCTGATGGTGGTGAGGAGAAAAAGTGTCTTCTTATTTATCAAGAATGTTTCATGTGTTTTTTTTTTCCAGATATAAGCTGTCTTGTGTGTACATAACCTTAAGTGTGCAGTTTCTTTATTGAAAATACATAAATAATCTTGTGCAGCAGTGTTAATGAAGCTTTCTGTCCTTTATTAATTTACACAGTTGTGTGTTGTATTTAACTCTTAAAATATTCACAATATACAGCATAAATAAAATACATACCAATATACCCAAGAAAGAAAACATTCTAACCTGCTGTTATGGGTTGCATTATATAAAATACAGTGTCAAACATTTAAAAAATAAAATGCATAAAAACAATTCTGTGAACAGCACTAGTTTAAAAAGATGTTTCAAAGTGTTTGTGCAAAAGATCGCAATAGAATCGTATCCCTCTCTTGCTCTCTTCCCGCACTGGCACATGTCCTGGCCACGTCCCAGAAGCACCCCTAAGGCAAACCCGCTTCGGCCAACTTAATGAAACGCGAGACATGATTTGGACCATCTCATAGGAAACTGTTCAATCAAAGCATGCTGTGATCACAGCCATGCAACACTACTGTGTGAAGAGAGGAGAATTAAGAGCCTCTGTCAAATACATTGATATGTCGTAATGCTCCGCATCCAGGTTCTAGCCTTTTTCAAGCTCTTAAATCTGGTGGACCTAAGAGAATAAATTAGTAAAATAAGACATGCTTACATTTTTCTGCTCTTTTTTAATTTTTTTTCTTTTATCTGATACTAGGAAGACAGTGTGTTTCAATGCATCTCATTAAATGTGGATTAAATGATTAATACTAGTAACTAACTTTGGTTAAAACATGCAGCCCTCCTACACATGAACGCCACGTCATGTTATACTGCAAGACTAAAAGTGTGCATTTTTATGGATTGTGTTTAAATCTGTCTTTTGGAAGGCCAGGGATGACGGCTGCTACAATAGCTAAAGGTTAGGGTTTTTGCCTTCACCTGCATCTCTCGCATCACATTATTCAGCTAAATTTATACAGCTCAAAAATAATTAACACTGCTACAGCTTCAGAGTTTAAGAACCAGTATATCACACAGGTGGTTTAGTCCTAAAATGACATTGCATCACATAAAGAAATGAGACAAAGCATCTAAAACACAAAGTGTAAAAGGCATTTCTGAGGGTTTGATCATATGAGCAATTCATTTTGACCAAAGTCTTTTCAAAGTCAATACTGAGGCATAATGCAATACTGACAATGTTAAAATGCTTAGTTGGCTCTGAAGGGACAATGTGTTGTTGTTGAATGTAACTAACCTGTGAACGTCTGATATGGGTAGAATAATGTGATATTCTGAGATGATGACATGTATTCATGATGAGGCTTTGCTTGGCAGAGTTCAAGTAAAGATTCTCCCTGAATACCAGGAAATTCATTATTAAGTAAATAAATACATTACATATATAAATCTCAAATATGTGATATAGGGACAAAAAAAATAAACAATAAAATAAACGAGCTCATTGCACTTGATTACCAAAGCTAATGTCTTTTAAGAAACATGCAAAATAAATAAATAAATAAACACTGCATTTTTCCCCCAGCATGCATCTTTCTTTCATTACCATGGTTGCATGTCCAGTGAGTTGCTCACTGGGCATCATTCCAAATATATATTTACAAAATGAACAACTTTTAAACAGATTCCTAAAAAGTTCATGCTAATGCATCTGTTTACCTGCTTTTGTTTACCTGCTTTTGTTTACCTGCTTTTGTTTCACTACTACATTTGATAGGTAAGTATATGGGACATGGAAGTTCATTTTAAGTTCTTTGCATACGACTCTTTCGTTTTGTGTTCTCTACCCTGAGTCTAGCTTTAGCTGCTGTTATTTTGAAGGGAGGGGGTTGAGCTTCATGTCGATATTATTTTTACTATGCATAGTTACATTTTAGAAGCTTACAGGAGTATGACCCCTTCTCAATGAGGCATTCTTATATAAACTGCAGATTATTATAATTTAAAGGAATAGTTCACCCAAAAATTATTTCATCATTTACTCACCCTCATGCCATTCCAGATGTGTATGTCTTTCTTCTGCTGAAAACAAATGAAGATTTTTAAAAGAATATCTAATCTCTGCAGGTCTTTTCAACTCGAGTGAAAACTCCAGTGGTAAAATCCATATATTCAAAGTGAAATAATAGGTGTGAATAAGAAACAGATCAATAATTAAAGTGCATCCGGAAAGTATTCACAGCGCTTCACTTTTTCCACATTTTGTTATGTTACAGCCTTATTCCAAAATGGATTAAATTCATTATTTTCCTCAAAATTCTACAAACAATACCCCATAAAGCGTCGGTGCACAGCCATTTTCAGATCTCTCCAGAGATGTTCAATTGGGTTCAAGTCTGGGCTCTGGCTGGGCCACTCAAGGACATTCACAGAGTTGTCCCGGAGCCACTCCTTTGTTATCTTGGCTGTGTGCTTAGGGTCGTTGTCCTGTTGGAAGATAAACCTTCGCCCCAGTCTGAGGTCCAGAGCGCTCTGGAGCAGGTTTTCATCAAGAATGTCTCTGTACATTGCTGCATTCATCTTTCCCTCGATCCTGACTAGTCTCCCAGTTCCTGCCGCTGAAAAACATCCCCACAGCATGATGCTGCCACCACCATGCTTCACTGTAGGGATGGTATTGGCCAGGTGATGAACGGTGCCTGGTTTCCTCCAGACATGACGCTTGCCATTCAGGCCAAAGTGTTCAATCTTTGTTTCTCATGGTCTGAGAGTCCTTCAGGTGCCTTTTGGCAAACTCCAGGCGGGCTGTCATGTGCCTTTTACTGAGGAGTGGCTTCCGTCTGGCCACTCTACCATACAGGTCTGATTGGTGGAGTGCTGCAGAGATGGTTGTTCTTCTGGAAGGTTCTCCTCTCTCCACAGAGAAATACTGGAGCTCTGTCAGAGTGACCATCAGGTTCTTGGTCACCTCCCTGACTAAGGCCCTTCTCCCCCGATCGCTCAGTTTGGCCAGGCGGCCAGCTCTAGGAAGAGTCCTGGTGGTTCCAAACTTCTTCCATTTACGGATGATGGAGGCCACTGTGCTCATTGGGACCTTCAATGCTGCAGACATTTTTCTGTACCCTTCCCCAGATCTGTGCCTCGATACAATCCTGTCTCGGAGGTCTACAGAAAATTCCTTGGACTTTATGGCTTGGTTTGTGCTCTGACATGCACTGTTAGCTGTGGGACCTTATTTAGACAGGTGTGTGCCTTTCCAAATCATGTCCAATCAACTGAATTTACCACAGGTGGACTCCAATCAAGTTGTAGAAACAGCTCAAGGATGATCAGTGGAAATAGGATGCACCTGAGCTCAATTTTGAGTGTCATGGCAAAGGCTGTGAATACTTATATACATGTGATTTTTTTCGTTTTTTTATTTTTAATAAATTTGCAAAGATTTCAAACAAACTTCTTTCACATTGTCATTATGGGGTATTGTTTGTAGAATTTTGAGGAAAATAATGAATTTAATCCATTTTGGAATAAGGCAGTAACATAACAAAATGTGGAAAAAGTGAAGCGCTGTGAATACTTTCCAGATGCACTGTAAGTCCTTTTTTACTATAAATCTCCACTTTCACTTTCAGATGTAAAAGTGAAACTAAACAGGCGCCACATGTGACTTTCAGATGTGAAAGTGGAGATTTATAGTAAAAAAGGACTTAAATATTGATCTGTTTCTCACCCACACTTATATTGCATTTGTAGATATGGATTTTACCACCGGAGTCTTTTATGCTGCTTTTATCTGCTTTTTGGACCTTCAGATTTCTGGCCACTGTTCACTTGCATTTAAAGGACCAACAGAGCTGAGATATTCTTCTAAAAATCTTCATTTGTGTTCAGCAGAAAAAAAGAAAGTTATACACATCTGGGATGGCATGAGGGTGCGTAAATTTAGGTGAACTATCCCTTTAAAATTGGTCTTATTTGCCCCTAAGAATTCTGATGTTATTGGAATTGATATTTTGCTTTACTATCAGTTTGTAATGCATTAATATTTGATCTTATGTTACTGCCCTGGAAGTCCGGGATCAGAGGAGGGCCTGTGGAGCCCTGGCGTTGTGCTGCTGCCAGGTGACGAATCTGGGAGGGACGCTTGTCTGATGGACAGCTGGAGAGATCTTGGCTGCTGTGAAGCCAAGGGCTCGTTTTCCACTGGCTTCAGCCCCAGCTTCACCCCCCACTCTGGGTCTGTCACCAGTGGGGTCTTTGTGCTGAAATTAGAGGTCATCTCTGTGGTAACAACAGGCGTTGAGTCTTTGGCTTTGCTGCAGGCCTTCTCTAAATCAGGACTCTGCACAGAAAGCACAAATATACAGAGATGAATGTGTAACATAAATGTGCAGTATAACCAGAGCACACTGTGTGGAGTAATGCAAGAGATAGTTTGAGGATAAGTTGGACCATTATGGGAGAAATTGCAACACTCAATATGGAGACTGTAGGAATGGAAATCCTGCCTTTCAGTTAAAACAGCCAATCACCTTTGATACCACCTTTAAAAATTGGATATCATTGTTGTCATATTTTAGTGCCGATTTGACAAATGTATTGGAAACCATCTTGACAAACGGTTCTTTTACCATTCAAGTACATACAGTAGAAAATGTGCTTGCATGCTTAAAGGCAGATTTATATTTCTGCATCCTACGATGTAGTCACAGCGGTTACGACGTAGTCTAAGCCATTGCCAGATGTGCATCTCTCCAAAAAAAAATTTCTGATCACGTCTACACAGACCACAACCGCTGTGATTGGTCTATTTTGTAAGCAGAGACCCTCCACCAGGATGATTAAAAAGATATCTGAGGTAGTGTTGCATTTTCTCTAAGATTATTTTGTATACATCATATCACGTTGTATTTGGGCTCTTTTTAATCGGGAGCATCTGCTGTTTTTATATTGTTTATGTTTAATGAAGGTTTACAAGCAAAAACATGACAAAAGCCACATCTGTTTACAACTTAAAAACTTGTGATCGTATATTTGACATGTATAATGTACAGTAAATAATCATATTTCTCTCTGCATGGTAGGCAACATGCATTATAAATGATATGTACCTAAATCCAAAAATGTTCAAATACTTTGATGCCACATTAATAAATTATTTTGAATCTTTTGAAATTATTTTGTTTGTTTATGAAATGTATAATTATTTCAGAAATTAAGGCATTTTCTCTTAATACACTAGCATTTTGGCAGTGCACTCGGAGAACTATGCAGACACACCAACGCAGAACTATACTGTAAATGCAAAACATTGCGTAGAGGCTACGGCGTAGGTTCGATACAGAAGTATAAACTAAAATTAATGCCTTGATAGAAAATAGCTACCGGGGTGTTGCTAAGATGGCTACCAAGTGAAATGATTTTGCACTCGACTTGACTACATTTTTAGTGTTTTGATTTATCAGCCATAATTTTAATTATCTCATTCTTGACTTGGTTTGTGATCTGACTGATCAAGATGTTTTTTATACAAAACTGGATTAAAAATGCAAAATAGTTGTATGTACTACCTGTCAACAGGATGCCACCTCCTGAATGAAACTATGAACATATTGTGGATATGTGACAACATTGTAGAATACTGCTTTTTGAAACGTTCACTGTTGCATACTGTTTCACATACTTAAAAAAAAACAAAAAAAAAACAAATGCAGTATACAGAATACACTGCAAACAATGCAATAAGCAGTACATGTCCATTCCAAATACAGCTGGAGTGTTACCGGTGTTTGTATGGCAGTGACAGGATGCACGGGTTTGTTGTACTCTGGGCTAATGGCCACAGGGCTGTATGCTGGAGGTCCCACAGTACCCTGCCTCTGGAGCAACTGCAAAATAGCCTGGATGTCTGATGTCATCTGAGCTTCCAGTCTACACACAAATACATACATTGAGCAAAAACAAATAAATAAAATAAAAATGCAATGCACTCTGTGACCAGCAGATGGCCACATTTATTTTTTATCAATAGTACAAGTTCTGCACATAAAAGTTGATCCTTTAACTCATATTCTCTTGATTTATACTTTCATGTGCCCCACTTTATCTCTACTTCTCTCCCTCTTCTTTCTCTCTTTCTTTCACCTGTTCAGGTGTTCCTGTAGTAGATCCAGTCTTTGCTCCATTTCCCCAAACGTGATGTCACTTTCACAGTTGTCTCCTCCCTCTCTGTCTTGAGATTTTGCTGAGTCATCTGCATTCCCACAAGGCCATTTTTCAGCACACACCTCTGGAGAAACACAAAGTCCCAGTGCTATTAATCTCAGACACACACAGATGAACATACCTAAAACATACAAACCCAATGCATCATACACTCATTTGATATCTGTTTACATGCAATGGATTTGTATGTACGGTATCAGTTTAAAATGTATAAAGGGGTCTAGTGGCCTCCTAACAAAAAAAAAACAACAACAACAACAACAACAAAAAAACAAAAAAAAAAAAAAAAAAAAAATATATATATATATATATATATAATGAAAAAAAATCCTTGATTTTGAATTTGCATCATCTTTTATTTACACTATAGAGTTGCAGTTTGACACTAGTCTGAGTAAATTTTTTCTTCTAAGTTTTATGAATAAAATTTTAAGTACTGCTTAGTCTGACAGAGCAACCCTTAACACTTTCTAAGAGGCCTTTATACATAATGCATTATAATGCATTAATAACACCTTGTAATGGTTGTTGATGCTTTTAGCACTGTGGACTCGTTAAGACTCGTTAAAACATTTTTGACACATTCACTACTTTTTATATTTTATAAAAATAATTCTGATCCTGTATGCTGTCTGGTCAGTACAGCATTCCAGCTGTGCTAAAATAAGCAATATATACACAATAGTATGACATGAAACTGTTCACTTAGCTAATGTGCATATAACTACGCAGCACCCATAATGGCAAACAATTAATTCTTTATTAAAACAAGGAAGATTTACATCTGTGTCAGGTAGATACGTCAGGTAATATTCTGTATCTTCCAGAGTAAGGATGAAACTGAATGAATGTACTTACTGAAATGTTTAAATGAAAATGTAATTTTTCATTAATTTTGTTGTTTGTTTTATGTTGTAACTATTTTATAAAACAAATAAGACACACAAAAAAGTGGTATTAAGTGAATATTTCCAAAAGAGGTTGCTTGCACAGCTTCTTGTACAGTACCTACAGTAGTTGCTTAATGTAAGAACTGTAATGTATTATAACTGTGGAGATAATTACTGTATAAAAGAAAAGTTGTGCATCATAAGGCATAGTAAATACCTTTATAATACATTGAAAATGCTTTTATAATGCATTTGTTTCAAGTAAAGTGTAACCCAATTGTTTTACTGTAGAACACCCCTATGAATGAATTTTATGTCGTGTGTTATACCTTTGTGAAACAGATTGTTTTCAACACAATCTTTAGTGTATGTGTTAGGGATGGTGTTCAGGTTGACAGGAAAGGATTGACCCAGAAAACCCAAACCCAGTGGCCTCGCTGTCTCTTCCTCACCCTCCTCCTCCTCTCCCGGCAGCGTGTGAACCTCTTGCTCTCTCCCCCTTTCCCTCTCTGGCCTGCTCAGTCTGATCGGAGTACCTAAGCAAATACAGAGTCCTTGCAGAATTAGCACAAGGCTACCGCAAATGTTCTCACGGTCATTTTTCCGATTACACCTTGGATTAGCAAAGAGAGCCAGAGAAATGTGCCAGGGAGAGAAAAAGACATTTGGCTGGGATAATTAATTCAAACGGCAGGTACAGGTACAGGTACATTCATACACAGGTAAGGGGAATAAAAATGGTTCTTGACCATTCAGGTGGAATCGCTCATTACAGCCACATAATAACAAACATCTGTCTGTAGCCAACAATTACCATGGCAACGGCTTGAAACAGCAGGAGAGAAAAGAGATGGGTGGAAAAGAGGAGGGGAGATGATGGAGGGGGGTGAAGGGAAACAAAGGAGGGGAGCCAAAAAAGGAGAGAACAATGGAGGCATGGAATTAATACACCAAAGGGATGAATTCACAAAATAGTTGTGCCACTTAGTTGTGAAAACCCAGCATCTCATTCACTAACCCTCAATCAAGTTTAATCAGGTGCTAAATGCACTGAAATAGTTCTGTGCTGTAATACAATAAATTAATTTATCCTCTCTAAGATTATAGATTGCGCCTTATTCACAAAGGTCATTGCAGGCTGTAAACAGATTTTTGTTTAAAATAGATGTTTGTGTGGGGCACAATTCATTCTTAGTGAATGCCCACCAAATGTGAGCAGAAAACAGTGGTTTGGAAGAGAGGGTCCTGACCTGCTGAGAATTTCATCTTAAAGCAGGGTTTAGTCTTGGCGTCGGGCTCTTCTGTGTCTGAGTCACTCGCTGCCGTGTAGAGGTTCCTCTGAGGAGCCGTGGCACCCTGCCACACAGAAAAAACAGCATCCCTTAGAGCAAAGCATTTAACACATTCTAATTTTATTTACTGCAGCAACATTAGTGAGGGGAAATCTTATTGGCTGAACTATTGGAATTGCTCCAATCACTCATCATCTTGCACATCATCATCTGCCTCAAGACAGCAATGGGGTTATAGGCCCTATATAAAAGTGTTTAATTTCCTAAAACCAAATTAAGCACATTGCTGTCGGTTGTGAACATCATTGTGTTATTTGGTTCATACAGTGTGTTTTTATATATGAACAATAAGGGGACATGTTATAGGGAAGACCAGGGCTATTTTTCACACAAGGGCTATATCTCAGATTTGGAGTCAAAAGTCCAAATACACTTTATTAGGAACACGTGTACACCTATTTATTCATGCGATTATCTTATCAGCCAATCATGTGGCAGCATTGCGATGCATAAAATCATGCAGATATGGATCAGGAGCTTCAGTTAATGTTCACATCAATCATGCATCAAAATGGGGAAAAAATTTGATCTCAGTGATTTTGACAGAGGCATGATTGTTGGTGCCAGACGGGCTGGTTTGAGTATTTCTGTAATTGCTGATCTTCTGAGATTTTCACACACAACAGTCTCTAGAGTTTACTCAAAATGCTTCCGAAAACAAAAAACATCCATGCCTTGTTGATGAGGGAGGTCAACAGAGAATGGCCGGACTGGTTCGAGCTGATAGAAAGGCTACGGTAACTCAGATAACCGCTCTGTACAATTGTAGTGAGCAGAATAGCATCTCAAAATGCAAAACACATCAAACCTTGGGGCGGATGGTCTATCCTTCAATGTAATTTTTTTTTTATTTTTATTATCTTGGGGAGTAACAGTGAAAAGACATCATAGTACAGTGTGTGAGTGTGAAAATTGACTTTCAAAAATAAACATACACTGAGAAATACTAACTGGAGTAAAAAGTGTGACAACTAGCCCCCGTCTCCCCATGTTCTATATACTACACTTTTTACAAGTTTCTTGTGATAAAAACAGTCATAATTAAATTTTTCACCAGTTTTCAACTCTTTTCTCTGGCCATTATATTTAAACACAGTGTTTTTGCTTTTGTACTACACGCATAATTCACGACCAGCATAATTCACACTGTCATATATCAAGTTGCTGAATACTGAATAGGTGTCAAATGTGCTCATGGTTGTGATGTCAATATTATGAATATTTTTTTTTTTAAGACTTGTATTTGCAGCTTACTTTTCAAAATGATCTGGGTGGTCTAAAGAGGGAGCTAGAAGGAATGCTTTAATTTCAAAAGAGCAAGAAAAATCTTGTTTTCCATGATATACAGTATGCCGTTAAGAATTAGATGTGTTCAGTAGGAGCATGTGGCTCTACCTTGGTGTTCTCATCACGCAGGTTGAACGTGAGCTCCAGATTGGACAGGAAGTAGTCTGAGAACTCAGGATACATGTCGAGAACCTCTAAAAGATCTTCTCTATGGATGGTGTGCAGGTCGCAGTAGCTCAGCGCACGAACATCTGCGTTGGCTTTCCCCGGCTTGGCATACAGATGAATCATCTCTCCAAAAATATCATTCTTACCTGAGAGGTGGGCGTACAGAGATCAGTGGAAAAGAGAGGGGAATGTGAAGATAATACAATGAAGAAAGAACATGGAAAATAAAAGAAAAGGAGAAAATAATGAGAAGGAAGGAAATTACATTTGCAAGATATTAGTGTGTGTTTATGAATGTATGTCAGTGTTTCCTACAAAATTCTGTTTTTGTATGACTGGTAGGAATGGGAATGATAAGGAATTAAATTTTTCCAGTTCCCAATCCTCTTAACGATTCAGTTTCCTTAACGGTTCAATTAACGATTATTACTTTTCAGGAAGAAATATTTGGAAATAAATAATGCAATTTTTACAACATTTACCCGTTCTCATTTCCAACCCTAATGACTGGTTCTAACTACATACTAAACAAAACAGTACTAAAAAATTATATGTAAAAATATTTAAATGTTTTTTTTTTTTTTTTACTACTGATACATTTATCACAACAAAATGCTGAATATGTAACTTAACTACTGTACACGTCAGCTCGTTTATCTTGATCTTGTGTTCATGGTCTTGAGGCCTCATAAACCAGCTTGGAGGACAAGGAACATGAAATTGTTCAGCCATGACTTATTGTTTTACAGGGGTATAAATATGAGGTAACACACAAGCCAAATTCCATTAATCAACCATCACAATAGGTAAGACCAAATAATAAAGTTATGATGTGCGGCAAAAGTTTGTTGAGCTACACAAAATGGAAAGTGGCTATAAGAAAATAGATAAAGCACCATCAGGGCAATAATTAAGAAGTTCCAATCAACTGGATATGTTAAGAATCAGCCTTGAAGAGGACATGTGTCTATATTGCCTCCACGCATGGTCAGGAGAATGGTTTGAGTGGCCAAAAATTCTCCAAGGATCACAGCTGGAGAATTGAAGAAATTAGTTGGGTCTTGGGGTCAGAAAGTCTCCAAAACTACAATCAGACGTCACCTACATCACAAGTTGTTTGGGAGGGTTTCAAGAAAAAATCCTCTGCTCTCATCCAACAACAAACTCAAGCGTCTTCAGTTTGCCATACTCTACTGGAACTTCAAATGGGACCGGGTTCTATGGTCAGATGAAACAAAATAGAGCTTTTTGGCAGCAAACACCCGAGATATGTTT
This sequence comes from Myxocyprinus asiaticus, assembly GCF_019703515.2. Taxonomy (NCBI): domain Eukaryota; kingdom Metazoa; phylum Chordata; class Actinopteri; order Cypriniformes; family Catostomidae; genus Myxocyprinus; species Myxocyprinus asiaticus. The sequence continues at coordinate 42,986,831 of NC_059352.1, read as the reverse complement.
GGCACACACAGAGAGGTAGCCATATGGAAAAGTACCCTATGCCCACGGTTAAATATGGTGGTGGATGTTTAATGTTGTGGGGCTGTTTTTATGCAGAGGCCTGGACATCTTGTTTGGATACATGGCATCATGGACTCTATCAAATACCCACAGATAAAAAAATCAAAACCTGACTGCTTCTGCCAGAAGCTTAAAATGGGCCCTGGTTGGATCTTCCAGCAGGACAATGATCCAAAACACACATCATAATCAACACAAAAATGGTTCACTGACCACAAAATCAAGGTTCTGCCATGGCTATCACAGTTCCCTGACCTGAACCCCATAGAAAACCTGTGGGGTGAACTGAAGAGGAGATTCCACCAGCGTGGACCTCGGAATTTGAAGGATCTGGAAAGATTCTGTATGGAGGAATGGTCTCAGACCCCTTGCCATGTGTTCTCCAACCTCATTAGGCATTATAGGAGAAGACTCAGAGCTGTTAAAGGAGGTTGCACAAAGTATTGAATAAAGGGGTGCCAATAATTGTGTTACACATACTGTATATTTGACAAACATATTTGTTTTTTGATAAAACTTGAGTTGTGTTTGCAATTGTTTGATATCAATTAGAGGATATATTTTTGTGAATATTTTGAATGAAAGATCAAAAGGATAAGCAATAAAGACAGCCATCTTTGCAAATATTTACCAAGGGTGCCAATATTTTTGGCCACAACTGTAAGCATCTGCAGTCAGTACTTGTTCAGAACTTCATAAGGGCACATGCCAACAGAAAGGTCAAGGCCTGACAGCACACTTCTACTGTGATAAATATCAAAGGTCAGGCCTGACAAAGAAACGACAGCCACCTGGGCAGCGGCCACCTGCCACATGGTCTAAATCCAGCTTAGGACCATGGCTAAACCCACTGGTACTGTACATTGTACATAGAGTATCTAAGGCAAGGCTATAGATAAAGCAGTGTGATATTACAGTAATAGAGTGTGGGCTGCTGGCAGAGCCAGAATTAGTATACAATTAAGTGTCCATCTGCAACACTGTCGTAAGACAATAGATTCTTGCTGACATGGTAAGTTCTTCTCCAGAGACCTAAAAACACTCGTAAGAAACGGGGAAAGATTCTCTCAGCAATTTTGTGCAGAGAATTTCTGCTGAGTTGCATGAGTGTATGTGCATGTGTTTGTCTTTTTCTTCCGCTGGCCTTATTCTGTTAAAGCCAGCCTGCGTAGGAAGACAGATGAACCGTTTAAATTCGGCTTACCCTGCTCCACCTGCCTGCTGCACTAGGTATGGTTAGATACTCTGAACATGTGTGTGAGTTCCCTGCACCACATTTTTAATCTACAGAGCCATGGCAGAAGAAATTATATTTTACTTGAGTCATTTGGCAGTTTGCTGTCTAAATTGAACCACACAGTTACAGTACATGACAACTAATAATAATTTGTACGAGATGTGGAAAACATAAGACATGGAACAACTTGGCTCATACGAAAAGGTCAATATTTTATTCCCATAGAGACCAACCAATCAACAGAATTTCAAATCAATAAATTCAAGCATCAAATTTTTGCGAGTCTATCCAACACAAATGGAAATGTCACTGAAATGCAAAACAAATGACTGACGATGTGTGTCAATAACCTGTTATTTTAAGAGGTTAAATTGTATGGTTAGGGTTAGGTATGGGTTAGGGGTTAAACTTATGAAAAATTTTAATAACAGCATTCGTTGGTTTCTTTATTTCTTTCTCTATATGGTAGTAAAAGTCATTTGTTTTTGTGTGAGCCAGCTTGTACGATTTTGCAATCTCGTATTATTACGACTTGTGATGACACTGGGTTGGAATGAAATGTGGTGAGATTAAAAAAAAAACTAAATACTGTTATACCAAGTCACCACATATCTCTGTTACAGTACTAGCTTTGAGAAATGTGTCTTTGTTTCCAGAGTTGAAGTAATAGTTATACGAATCAGGCCAGTAGAATCAGTTTAAGTGTGTTAGTATTCGAGAAAATCTGTACATCTTTAAAACATTTAAATCTCTGTTCTGTAGCTCCCTCACTGCAAAAGCAGAATTCTGTAGTAAACACTGGTGTGAGTTTAATAAATGTGGCCATTTATAATTAAACTAGTGCTCTAAGTGACACTTCGCAAATCAAATGAACAAGGGAAACATGTACCACACCGCTGTCACTCTGTTTCCCACATCTACTTATTTAATTATATCCCATTCTCCCTCTTCCTCATTCTCTTATTTTCTCATTCGGTCTCTATCTCACCTTTCCTCTATTTAGGTGTCTCTCCATCTATGAGAACATGATGAGCTCATCACAGGAGATATCCTTGAATGAAGAACACCTCTTCTTTTATTAAGTATCTTATTACCTGTGAGCCTCTGAGCTGTTTATATTAAATTTAGATGAGTGTGCAAGCGCCATTTTGGAAGAAAACCAATTTCTCACAGCAATACAACAATCTGCAGTGCTGTACGGACACTGACACTGTATACAGTACATTACTGCATGTACAGTATATTCTTATGTGCCAGCTTTGTCCTTCTGTCCCTTTGTGGATCTTTACTTCCTGTTTTGATGGTCACATGCATCAGAATATTTGGTTAATATTTTTCCCCAACCACAAGGCCTTGGTTACATAAGCACAAAGTTGTTTCAGAGGCAAAGAAGTTCCTACATTTTGATGAAATGTCTCATTATTGTGCACTCACTGATCAAGCTCAATGATAACAGGGACAATTATTGAATGGTGGAGAACCAAAGTTGTTAAAGATCTGGGCTGGTAACCAAAAGTGTGCAGGTTTATATCCCAAAAGATGTGCTTGATAAAGTTACCTAACCCCAAACTACTCCAGAAGGATTGTTGGAATATTCCAACATCTATATCTGTTTCTATAAATGATAATGGAAATTTCCTTTTTGGGAGAACTATTCCTTCCAAATTAACACCTAGCAGGACCAAAAGCAAGTACAAATTGGCTTTGAAAGTAAATTAAGTAATACTGTAAAGGTAATTTTATTAGGAACTACAACATAATACAAGGTTTAAATTGAACTGTAGTCTGATCTGAACAATAGTCTGATCCTCAATGATGTAAGTGAATAATTCAAATCAAACCACCAACTAAAAAAAATTATTTTGATACTTGCACGCAGTAGCAGATCCTTACATAGGTGATCTAGGCAGGCGCCTAGGGCGGCAACGCTCTCTGGGGAGGCATGACAGGGTACCAGATCAATCACCCCTGCACACAGCTTGCAAGATTGCGATGGGAGAAAGGTGTCCCGAATTGTGCCACCCCGCCCCTGGCTCACGATGGGTGAAAGGTGCCCCAAATTGTGCCACCCCACCTCAAGCTCGCAATGGGAGAGTGGTGCCCCAAATCATGCCACCGCACCCTCGCACAGAGCTCGCAAGATAACGATGGTGGTAAGGTTCCCTGAGTTGTTCCTGATAGTCTACTCAGTCTAAAAGGCTCAAATGGTTAGGATTATAGATGTTCATAATGCATTCTTACATTCTGAACAACATAAGATAACCATAATCAACAGTATAGGTACACTGTGACACAGGATCGACTCAGTGGTCTTGAGAAAATAAGTATCAACCATGTGATTGCTGGGCAGATTTGACATAGTAAGTGATCATTTTGCATCAATGAAAACTAGGAGGGGAGGGTTAAATTTTAAATTATGTGTAATAGCACAAGCAGCAATCTGTAAGTATTCTGACATTTTCTTTATTTATTGACTATAATTTAATTGTGCAATTTAAGTTCTGTAGATATAATGTACATGTTAATATAATTTGCCAAATATATATGTAGGTAGGGGTTGGGAATTTAAGGGGGGGCGCCACATCGGATCTCGCCTAGGGCACCAAGTAAGCCAGAACAGCCACTGCTTGCACGTCTTCTAAAAGCTTTTACCTAAGTAAAAAAATTTAGTTTATCAAGAATAAGGTTTTTATTTCTCTCTCCAAAATTCCAATATGGTTACACATACGGAGTGTGTAATATTCTCACAGTGAACTACAAAGAAAAACAAAACAAAAAGAGGTACCAAATCACAGTGCGTCTTTTTGACACGTTGGTAACACTTTACAATAAGGTTCTATTTGTTAACATTAGTAAATGCATGAGGTATCATATACTAAAACAATAAACAATATATTTAACAGAATATATTAATCTTGGTAAACAAGTGTATTTGTACATGTTGAAATTAACATTAACCAAGTGCTGAAAAAGTATTTTTCATTATTAGTTCATGTTAGCAAATGTAGTAAGCTAATTTTAACAAATACAACCTTATTGTAAAGTGTTACCGACATGTTTCTGTGATACATTTAGTCCAGGGTTCAGAGGGCCAAGGCGGAGTCGGAGGGTCGACGGATCCCCTTGTCTGTGGAATCAACTGGGCCGATGGACCAACTAGGACACAGGACGGAACCAGGGTGTCCAATATGCTGGCTGAAACCAGCGGAGGGTGAAGGATAGTCAGAGTGGGGATCAGGGTGGGAATGAAGTCCAGGTCTACCAACTTGGCGAGAGCTGGGTCTGGACAGATGGGGCTATAGGCTCTGATTCTGGGACGGTCGAGTCTACAGGCTCTGGCTCTGGGACGGTCGAGGCTACAGGCTCTGGCTCTGGGACAGTCGAGGCTACAGGCTCTGGCTCTGGGACGGTAACCGTGGAAGAATGAAGAAGATGAAGACATAAAACAACATGGCGTGCCATAAACAAAATCAACTCACCAACACAAGCTTTACACTGACAAGAACTGACCAAGAATGAACAACACAGGAGGGTATAAATACACAAAGGAACTATGAGGGACTGAAAGACAGGTGAGGATAATCAGGAACAGCTGGTAGTGATGTGGGCAGTGTTCTATGGGAAATAGAGTCCAGGGGAAAACTTCAAAATAAGAGTCCATGGAAACAAGAGGGAGACAGAACGTGACACTTGTTGACCTGCGCTGACAGTTAAATAATCCCATTGTCATAGGGATGAATATATAGTTTTTATTAAAAACAATGGAAAATTCACATGCCATTGGCAGGGGTGGCAAAAAGTTAATTTTGAACCCTGTATGCAAATTCAATGGTGACACCATGTTAAAGGAATAGCTAATCCAAAAATGAAAATTCTGACATAAATTACTGACCCTAATGTCATTCCAAACTTATACATTTGACTTTCTTTTCTATGTGGAACACAAAAGGAAAAAGATTAATCAATGTCACTTCAGCTAAATTCAATACAAAATAAGTTGTTAGTGACTCGTGCATCATATACCAAGTCTTCTGAAGGCATCCTAGGTTTTGTTGAGAAACAACCTGAAATTAAATTTTTCTGTGAAATCTGGACGTCTGTTGAGCATTCATGAGCGCATTCATGAAAAACTTTTTTTTTGTGATAAACAATTAAGTTTTTCCCCCCAAAAATGTATGAGTTTCTCTCAGAAAGAAAATCATATGGTTTTGAAACGACATGAGGGTAAGTAAATGTGAGGAGGTTCGTTGGGTGGGAAAGGAGGAAACGGGAAACTTGGGATTTCAACTCAGTGGTAGGACTTTAATTAAACAAACTCAAAATGGCTTTTCAGCACGATACTCAGAGGGTCACACAACAGGCTTGCTTTTCAGCAGTCACAACTCAACACAGTCTTTTGTGTCTGGTAGCTCTCTCTCCCTTCATCTCTGGTGTATTCCCTTTTTATCGCTCTCCCCACTGCTTACTGCAATTAGAAACAGGTGTTAGACATTATAAGGCTCAGGTGTGTGCACCCTTACCGCTTTCTCTCTCTCCGGACGAACGCTCGTCCACCCCCCACCGTCACATATCCCCACTGCCCGACTCAGGCCGGGGAGACATCTGGTCTGTCTACCACTCCCCACCCCATTTCTGGAAAGAAAGTCCACGACAGCCATCTGCGCTCCCGGTCTGTGGACCACCTCAAACTTAACGGCTGAAGAACCAGATACCACTGGGTGATCCGTGCGTTGGTATCTTTCATGCGGTGGAGCCATTGGAGTGGGGCGTGATCCGAACAGAGGGTGAAGGCCCGCCCCATCAGGAAGTAGCGGAGAGTGAGGATGGCCCACTTGATGGCAAGACACTCCTTTTCAATGGTGCTGTACTTAGTCTCCCTCAGCGAGAGCTTGCGACTAATGTACAGCAACGAGCGTCACTCCACCACCTGCGAGAGCACAGCCCCCAGCCCTCTGTCGGAAGCGTCCGTCTGTAGAATAAAAGGGAGAGAGAAATCGGGTGAATGTAAAAGCGGCCCAAAACAAAGTGCGGCTTTCACCTGCGTAAACGCCTGTTGACACTTCTCCGCCCACTGGACCGGGTCTGGAGCTCTCTTTTTAGTGAGATCAGTCAGCGGGCTGGTGACGTCCGAATAATTAGGCACAAACCTTCTATAATAGCCAGCCAGCCCCAGGAACTGTCTCACCTCCTTTTTGGTCTTGGGTCTCGGGCAGGTCGCAATCAGTGCAGTTTTGTCAATTTGGGGACACACCTACCCATGGCCCAAATGGAACCCCAGATACCGTACCTCTACCCATACTGTTGCGCACTTCTTGGGGTTTGCCGTGAGTCCCGCCCATCGCAGCGACCTCAGAACCGCCCTCAGATGCTGCATGTGCCTCTGTCAATCATTATTGTATATAATGTTGTCATCCAGATAGGCAGTAAGCAGAGTGCGGTCTGAGGATTTGGTCCATGAGGCGCTGAAATGTAGCCGGGGCTCCAAACAAACCAAACGGAAGCATCACAAATTGCTGTAATTCAAACAGTGTGGAGAAGGCCGTTTTTTCCTTGGGATACTGGCGTTAATGGGATCTGCTAAAAAATCTTTGTCAAATCCAGTGTCAAATAAAAGCGAGCGGTGCCCAACCGATTGAGCAACTCATCAACACGAGGCATTGGGTATGCATCAAATTTAGGCACCGCGTTGACTTTCCTATAATCCACACAGAACCGTACAGACCCGTCACTCTATGGCACTAGAACAACCGGGCTGGACCAATCGCGGTGGGATTCCTCTATTACTCCCATATCTTTCATTGCATCTAATTCTTCCCGAACAATTTTTTTTGTGTGTTTGGGCAGTCAGTAGTGACGGCTATGTACCACTACCTCCGGCTCGGCCTCGATGTGGTGCTGGATGAGGTTTGTACGAACCGGCAGAGGAGAAAACATGTCTGCAAATTCTTCCTGCAACTCGGCAACCTCTGTGACTTGATACGGTGAGAGGTGGTCTCCACAAGGGTCTGGGGTGACATGATTGGTTTTTGTGTTCACCTCCGATCCAAGCTCCGCCCTCTCTGGAACTACCATAACCAACATCACAGGGACCGCCTCCCTCCATAATTCCAGGAGGTTGAGATGGTATATTTGACATGCGCCCCCTCTATTGGTTCATTTTGCCTCATAATCGAGATCCCCCACTTATCGTGTGACCTCAAGGGGCCCTTGCCACTTGGCGAGTAATTTGGAGCTCGAAGTGGGGAGTAATACGAGCACTTTATCTCCCAGTGCAAATTCCCATAGCCGAGTGCCCCTGTTATACAGTCGGCCCAGACATTCCTGAGCTTGGAGCAAATTTTCCTGTGTTAGTTGTCTCAGAGTGTGGAGTTTTGCTCTAAGATCTAGAAACGTACTGAATTTCACTTTTACTGTTTGAAGTTCCCACCTCCCAAGTTTTCTGCATGACGTCGAGCACACCGTGCGGGCACCAGCCATACAGTAGCTCGAACTGAGAATACCCTGTGGAGGCTTGTGGGACATCTCGAACTGCAAATAACAGGGGTTCGAGCCATTTATCCCAATTTCTAGCATCCTCGTGTACGAACTTACGAATCATATTTTTCAGGGTTTTATTAAATCGCTCCAACAACTCATCTGTTTGCGGATGGTAAACACTGGTGTGAATCGATATAATACCCAATAATTCGTAGAGTTCACGGAGTGTCCGTGACATAAATGTCGTGCCTTGATCAGTGAGGATTTATATCGGAATCCCACTCTGGATTATTTTGAAGAGTGCACTGCTTCCGGATATCGCATGGAATAGTCCACCAGAACTAGGACAAAGCGATGTCCACGTGCTGTCCGCTCTAGTGGCCCGACGAGGTCCATGCCAATTCTTTCAAAGGGGATCTTGATTAATGGAAGGGGGCGCAATGGCGCTCTTGGGGTGGCCGGTGGATTCACCAGCTGACATTCACGGCATGCCGCACACCACCTGCGAACATCCCCGTGAATGCCTGGCCAATAGAAACAGGCATAGTCGGTTCAGTGTTTTTGTAAGGCTGGCACCAGAATGTCTAAGCCCAAAAGGTGCTATTTCAGGTAAAAGTCAAATAACTCTGCGCAAAAGAGCATCTCCACCTGAGACAACACACCCTACTGAGTAAGGGCCATAAAACGCAAATCTCACTCACATCTGCCCCCTCTCTTCCATAACTCACCTCAAGTCAATTTAGGGTCACCAAAAATTAAGTTATGACTTATCCTGTTCTGTAATGTAAAAGGTTTTCTGATCATACATGTTTCAAGAGGTCTCAGTGCAGCTGGTAAAACGGTCTCATTCCCTTTCAGCAAAGTCAAATCACAAGTAAGATTTAAGAACTTAGTAAAATACTGCATTCTATCAGGGACCAGATGCTGTATGCAGATTAGGTGCATTCTTTGTAAACATCAAACGACCTACTCAATCACAAGTTTCAAAGCTCTACTTACAACCTCCTAAATTGTAAACCAAATCCTGAATAACATCAAACACACACATCTGAAATAACAATAGAATTCTTTGGTACTTAAGGAGAGAATCGGGGAGTCTGTAGTCAGATCTCCCGCACAATTGCTCTGTGTAGTTTTTCTCTGCCAGGTATGCGATTCTTATTCCTTATGTTTTGATAAATGTTTAAATTTGACCTATTATTGTCTAATTGGAATTGATGAATGTATTATTTTACCTGGTAAATAAATTGTTACATTTTAGTTTATTCTGATTTGCTCTGAAATTATTGTCTTTATTAGATTATGTTAAGTCCATGTTTCCGCAATCTACGACCAGGTTAGTAGCGCACTGAAGCTCTGAATGGAGCATGGGGCACACCAACTGAGACTTTAGAGCTCCGACTAACAAATTGGTATTAGTTCAAGTATACTTAGAGAGTACAGGCTCGATATGGAATTTCCGTTTAGGACAACATGAAGTTGTCAACCAAGCCTAAATAGGGTGAATTCTAAACCTCTGGTGTACATACGAAACTATGGCATGATTATATAAAGCTATTTTAACTTAGGTATTGTTGGTCTATCTTTGTAAATTTAGTGGTCAAGAGCTCTGGGTAGAAATAATGTTACTCTAATTAAGTGTTTACTATCTAAGGGGACTAAACAAAATACTTTTAGATAAAAGGGCATTCATGAGCATTCATCTTATTAGTATTTAATCAATTACTGTTTTAATGACCAATACTGGGGTATTTGTGACCGTGAGATCCGCGTATACGGCTGGCACGAGACTCTCTAAGTGACAGGAATCCGAATGAATGAGTACAATATTCCCTGAGGCATGATCGAGTGGGTCCAGTGCCACCACCCGGCATCGCTGGAGGAGGCCGTCCAGCTGGCCGAGGACTACATGGTGGCATTTCCAGGAGGCAGTGAAGCAGTGTCTTCTTCTCTCTCTCCTCTCTCTCCACCCCCTGTGTGTCATGTTCCCCCCCTTCTCCCTCAGTCCCGCCCCCCACCGGCTCCTCAGAGGTGGGGAGGAGCCCCGCCCAAACCCCACCCCCGGTCCATAGGACCCTTCCCCTTGTCTGTCCCTCCTACTCCCCCTGTCTCTCTGCTATCCCCCCAGGTTGGCAAAACCGCCCCCACGAGTGCAGAAGGAAGACCTGGGCCAGTCTGCTGGAGCTGCGGGGAAGCCAGACACAGGCAGGATCAGTGTCCAGTGATGGAGGTGGGGACACTGGTCCAGATCCCCGACGCTCCACAGGCCGCCCCGATCGGGCAGGGGTGTATCGGATACTGGTAAAATTAAAAGGGGATACACATCAAGCTTTGGTGGATACAGGTTGTTCTCAAACCACGATCCACCAACATTTGGTGCAAGGTGGGGCATTGGATGACAATAAATGGATGAGATTGAGGTGTGTGCATGGTGACATTCACAAGTATCCAGTGGTTACCACTGAGATATGATTCAGGGGAAAAAGGCATAGAGTCGAGGCTGCGGTTAATTCCCACCTCACCCATCCACTAATTCTGGGAACCAATTGGCCCAGCTTTAAACATCTATTGGGGGTAATGTGTGTGGATGGGTCCTGCAAAGTAGTGTCACAGTGTGTGACGTGTGACACTATGGCTGGAGAGGTGGTGCCAGGGCCGTCAACACCGGCTCCACATCAGGATGATGCAGATGAAGGAGTTCCCATACTCAGGGGCTTCCCTGAGGGGGATTTCCCTCTGGAGCAGTTGCGTAACAAGTCCCTCAAGCACGCCTTTGACCAAGTGAAAGTGATGGTCAACAACTACTTTTCTATTATCAAGGAGCGGTTGTATCGAGTGAATGCTACTCAGCTGCTAGTACCAAAGAGCCATCAGGAAACACTCTTCCAGGAGGCTCACTATAACCCAATGGCTGGCCACTTAGGTCACAAAAAGACTTTGAATTGTATAATGGCCCATTTCTTTTGGCCGGGCATTCACGGCATGCGGACACCATCTGCGAACGTCCCCGTGAATGCCCGGCCAAAAGAAAAATTGGTGAATCCACCGGCCACCCCAAAAGCGCCATCATGCCCTCTGTTGTTGATCGAGGTCCCCTTCGAGAGAATTGGCATGGACCTCGTCGGGCCATTAGAGTGGACTGCATGCGACCATCGCTTTGTATTAGTTCTGGTGGACTATGCAACGCGATATCCGGAAGCAGTGCTCCTGCGCAACATCTCAGCATGTAGTGTTGTGGAGGCACTCTTCAGAATTATCTCCCGAGCGGGGATTCCAAAGGAAATCCTCACTGATTAAGGCACAACATTCATGTCACGTACACTTCGTGAAGTATATGAATTATTAAGCATTAAATCATTTCGCACCGGCGTTTATCACCCGCAAACTGACGGGTTGGTCGAACGATTTAATAAGACCTTAAAAAACATGATTCGTAAGTTCATACACGAAGACACTAAGAATTGGGATAAGTGGCTCGAACCCCTGCAGTTTGCATTACGAGAGGTCCCGCAAGCCTCCACAGGGTTTTCCCCATTTGAGCTACTGCATGGGCGCTGGCCATGTGGCGTGATTGACGTCATACAGGAAGCTTGGGAGGAAGGACCTTTGAATAGTAAAAACCAAATTCAATACGTTCTTGACCTTAGAGCAAAACTCCACACTTTGGGGCAGGTAACACAGGAGAATTTGCTCCAAGCGTAAGAACGTCAGCGCCGACTGTACGACAAGGGCACTGGACTACGGGAATTCGCACAGGGAGATAAAGTGCTTCTATTGCTGCCCACCTCAAGCTCCAAATTACTCGCCAAGTGGCAAGGACCCTTTGAGGTCACACGACGATTCAGAGATCTCGATTATGAGGTTAGGCGAATGGATAGGAGAAGGGAATGTCAAATCTACCACCTCAATCTCCTCAAATCATGGAGGGAGGCAGTGTCTGTAGCCTTGGCGACGGTAGTTCCGGAGAGGGTGTAGCTCGGAGCGGAGGTATCTCCCAAATCAAGGTCATTCACCCTGGTCCCTTGCGGAGACCACCTCTCACTGTTGCAGCTTACAGACATTGCCAGGTTGCAAGCGGAATTCACGGACGCGTTTTCACCCCTACCCGGTCACACAAACCTCATAGAGCACCATATCGAGACCACCATATTGAGGGGGTGGTGGTTTGTAACCACCCCTGTCGTCTTCCTGAACACAAGAAAAAGATTGTTCAGGAAGAATTAGAGGCAGTGCTCGAAATGGCCGTTATACAGAAGTCGCACAGCGACTGGGCCAGCCCGGTACCAAAGAGTCCGGTCCTGTGTTGACTACCAGAAAGTGAACGCAGTGTCCAAATTTGACACTTATCCAATGCCGCGAATTGACGAGTTACTCGATCCGTTGGGCGCGGTTCAATTTTACACTATGCTGGCTTAACAAAGGTTTATTGGCAGATATTGGAACTCAATATCCCGAGAAAAGACGGCTTTTTCCACACCGTTCGGATTACACCAATTTGTGACGCTTCCGTTCGGTTTGTTAGGAGCCCCGGCCATGATTCAGCGCCTCATGGACAAGATCCTCAGACTGCACACAGCAAATGCCACCACATATCTAGACGATATTATAATTTATAGTAATGATTGGTGGCGGCAAATGTAACACCTGAGGGCTGTCCTGAGAGCGCTGAGAAAGGTGGGACTCACGGCCAACCCGAAGAAGTGTGTAATTGGGCAGGTGGAAGTTAGGTATCTGGGGTTTCACTTGGATCACGGGCAGGTGCGTCCACAGGTTAACAAAACCGCAGCGATCACAGCCTGCCCGGTGCCCAAGACTGAGTCTGGCTGGCTACTACCGAAGTTTTGTGCCTAGTTACTCTGATGTCACCAGCCCGCTGACTGACCTTACTAAAAAGGTGGCTCCCGATCCGGTCCAGTGGACAGAGTCGTGCCAACAGGCTTTCCTTAAGGTAAAGTCCACACTGTGTGGGGGGGCCACTTTTACATGCACCTGATTTCTCTCTCCCCTTTATTTTGCAGACTGATGCATCTGACAGGGGGCTGGGCGCAGTGCTCTTGCAGGAAGTGGGAGGGTAGGAATGGCCAGTGCTATTTATTAGTCGCAAGCTCTCCTTCAGGGAGACGAAGTACAGTACCATCAAGAAGGAGTGTCTTGCGATTAAGTGGGCTGTTCTTACCCTCTGCTACTACCTGCTGGGGCGGGCCTTCACCCTCTGTTCCGATCACGCTCCCCTGCAGTGGCTCCACTGCATGAAGGATACTAACACATGGATCACCCGTTGGTATCTGGCTCTTCATCCCTTTAAGTTCGAGGTGATCCAAAGTCTGGGGGCGCAGATGGTTGTGGCTGACTTTCTCTCCAGAAATGGGGGGTAGTAGGCAGGCCGGATGTTGCCCCGACCTGAGTCAGCGGTGGGAGTATGTGGCATGGGGGGCATGGTCATGTGTCGGTCTGTGGGAGAGGGAGAGCGGTAAGACTCGTCACCTGGGTCATTTATTATCTCTAACACCTGTTTTTCATTATAGTGATGGCGGAGGGAGACCTAAAAGGCACGCCAGAGCATCAGAGAGGAGTGAGAGTGACCAAAGAGTCCAAGCCAGAGAGAGCTACTATTATTGTTACATTTTGTTTTGACGGTTACCGTCAAATGTGGACAATTTAATTATTAAAAGATCTGACCTTGAACCTGCTTTGTTGTCTCCTAACTCCTCCATTGCCCATGAACTTAGGTCATTTACAGAGTCGTTGGCCATCAAAAACTTTCACTTGGTCAAGGGCATGCCTAAGGGTTTCATCTCTCGACTGCTCTAGTGGGAAATCCCTTTCAGAAAACCCTCTAAGGATGGGAGTGGCCAAAGTCTCCCCCTCCCTCACGTCACCCTGACGTGGAGCTGTCGAAAACAGCCCTGTCTCCGCCACCCCTGCCAATGCATCGCACATTTGACATCTAGCAGCTTTCTTGCAGGACCCATATTCCCTTTAACACATTTTAAATCTCTGGCCAATTAGTTCCCAGAATTAGTGGATGGGTGAGGAGGGAACTAACCGCCGCCTCCACTCTATGCTTTTTCCCTGAAATTTGATAACAAGGGTCACTACAGGATATTTGTGAATATCCCCATGCATGCACTTCACCCTCACCCTTTTGTTTGTGCCCAAAGCCTCGTGTTGAACCAAACATTGGTGGATAGTGGTCTGGTTACAGCCCGTATCCACCAAGGCTTGATGAGTACTCCCCTTGACACTTACCGGTATTCTGTACGCTAGGACTTGATCGGGGGCAGCCCGTGGAGTGTCGGGGATCTGGACTACAGTTCCCAGCTCCATCATGGGGCATTGATCCCGTAAGTGTCCTGGATCCCCACAACTCCAGCAGGCTGGCCGAGGCATTACGCCCGCAACTGTGTCGGCGGGTACATTCACCCGAGGGGGAGAAAGATGAGGCAATGAAGGGGGGGGGACAAACACCCACAAACGGGGAACCGCCTTGGGATTCCATGCCTCCGGGGTACTGGGATGGGCTGTTGTGAGAGAGCAGATTGAGAGGAGATGGGGGGGAGAGATTGGGGAAAACATAGGGGGAGGGGAGAGAGTGTGGGAGGGCTCTTCTGCCCTCTGGTACGCTGACAGATGGTCCTCCGCCAGTTGGACAGCCTCCTCCAGAGATGCCGGGCAGTGGCACTGGACCCACTTCGCCTTTCCTTTTGGTAGCCAATGGATCAGCTGCTCCAGCACCACCTGGTCAATAACTCCCTCGACGTCGCGGTCCTCCGTCAGCAGCCACTTCCAGCAGGTGTCCCAGAGCCGTTGAGTGAAGACAAACGGTCGGCCAGCCCCCTCCAATTTCATCGAGCGGAAGAGCTGTCGGTACTTCTCTGGGCTGCGGCCGACCCGCTGAAAGATGGTCTTCCTCAGGTCATCGTAGACCAGGACTCTTGCCACCGGCAGTTGTTGTGCCGCGAGTTGGGCTTCCCCGGACAACAAGGGAATGAGCCTGGCCACCCACTGAGCACGCAGCCAGCCCCAGATCTTAGCTGTCTGTTTGAAAAGATCCAGGAAGGCTTCTGGATCATCTTCTGCCCCCATCTTCATGCGAGCGGTCAGAGGCATGGGGGCTGCTGTGTCCGGGGTCACGGCTGGGGCTTTCTCCTGGCTGAGGAGGCTCCGGATCGCATGCTGGTCCTCTGCTTGAGCTCAGAGGATCTCATGAAAGCGGCGATCTTGGTCTTGGTGTAGCTCAAGCAGGGCCTGATGGTGGGTGTGATGCAAACCGGCAAGGGACTTGAGGACTTCCGCCAACTGTGAGGACTCCATGATGACGTATTTCCTCCAACATTCCTGGGTTTCAGCACCAGTGTGAGGAGGTTTGTTGGGTGAGAAAGGAGGAAACGGGAAACTTAGGATTTCAACTCAGAGGTAGGACTTTAATTAAACAAACTCAAAATGGCTTTTCAGCACGATAATCATGGGTCACACAACAGGCTTGCTTTTCAGCAGTCACAACTCAACACAATCTTTTGTGTCTGGTAGCTCTCTCTCCATTCATCTCTGAGGTGGTCAGACTTTTTATCGCTCTCCCCACTGCTTACTGCAATTAGAAACAGGTGTTAGACATTATAAGGCTCAGGTGTGTGCACCCTTACCGCTTTCTCTCTCTCCGGACGAACGCTCGACCATGCCTCTGCTGCCACAGTAAATTAGGATAGAATTTCATTTTTGGGTGATCTATTCCTTTCAAGTCATGGAAAAACCATGATAAATAAATATTCTAATCACCATGAGATTTCATTACCATGATGGTTTGAAGGTTTTAGCAGCATCTAATACATCAGCAATGAGTTCACTGTGAAAGTGTGTTTGATGGCTCATCACTCACCCAGGATGGCAACCACTATATCATCCCTGAGGATCTCGATGGATCCCCTGGCAAGGAAGTAGAGGGCTGTGAGGACATCCCCGCAATGCACCAGCGTATCACCCGGCGGGGCGTGGGTGGTCTTGAAGCGCATTGCCAGTGCCCGTAGGCATCCGTTGGTCGCTCCGCGGAATGCCTTACAGCTCTGGAGCAAACTTTGATTCAGATGAAGACAGATATCAGCCTGCAGGCACTCTGGAAAACCCTTCAGTACCTGCAGAGAGGGGGAAGAGAGAGAGAGAGAAAAGACAGAAAGGGAGAGACAGTGTTCCCCATGGAGAAGAAGAGGAATGCAGAATGATTGCAGATTTCTAAGAGCTATGAGTTCAAACTAAGATTATACAATGCTAATAGAGCCCTGACTCCCTCTACTGCAAATACATAAAAGATGAAGCACAGTCTGAATTGTTCTGGGAACACTTCCATTTGTTTTTACTACGGCATTGGATTGTGTTTGCCTTTGATTTGCTTTTGCTTCATATAAAATGATGTATAACACATCAAGAAGAGGAGAATGCAATTCCCACTTTCAATTGCCAGTTTCTCAAGTTCTTCAGGCTTTTTGGTTCATCTAAAAAAAGTACTAAAAACAATACGTTTTCTGTATACAATTAGATTTGTGTTGTCAGTTCTGGGAAAACAAAAACTTTCATGGTAAATAGACCCAGACACTTAAGCATTATACATAACTCTTAACTCTTAGCATCTTAAGACAATTGTGTCATGTTAGTTTGAAAACAAACATTTTCAAACTTCACTGCACATCTCTAAAACTCAGAATTCTATCTATCTATGAAACTATCTATCGATCTCTCTGTGTATGTGTCTGTCTGTCTAATGTGAGGATTTATACAATTTAAACTATGATAATACAACCTACATCCTTCAAAGTGAAACTTTTATTTAATTGAGCGAAAGGAACAAAATGATAAAAGTGAAAAGGTGTTAACAGTATTTGGCAAATGGCTGTGCGGAGAATGAGGCTGGTGTCATGCTAGCCGCAGTGCCCATGGCCATTAGCTTCCTGAATAGAGTCTTAGAATACAGAGGGTCTAACATCAGTCTTCAAATGGCCCAAACTTTAATTACTTTGATTGGTTATACTATTTAGACTATGCTTCCCTAATAAATCATTTTATATTACCAACACTCCTCACGGTTAGATATGCACAGTTAAAAACCAAAGCGAACCTTACATTAAAGTGAACAAAACATTAATCTATACCTCCTGCTCTTACCAGAGAGTTGCAGTCAGTCCGTGTGTGTGCGTATAAGAAAGAGAAAATGCTTATCAGATCAGTGTGTAGACAACATTACACATTAACACACTGTCAGACTGACATGTTAACAACTGCCAGGAACACTGTTTCTTCAATAAATCTGTGTTTATTACCACAGATCATAGTTCACTCCAAAATGAAAAGGTTGTTATAATTTACTCATGTTGTTACAAACCCGTACCAGTTTCTTTCTTTCGTGGAACACAAAAGGAGATGTTAGGTAGAGTGTTAGATGGAGTGTTAGGGACCGATAGCCTCAGTCACCATTCACTTTCTAGTATCTTTTTCCTATATACTGAAAGTGAATAATGATTGAGGCATTTCTGCCTAGCATTCAGCCTAACTTCCTTCTGTGGAAGAAAAAAATTCTAGTTTGAAACAACATAATGGTAAGTAAATGATGATAGAATTTTCACTTTGGGGTGAACAGCCTGACTACACACACACACACACACACACACACACACACACACACACACAGGCTCGTACCATATTCATGTCGATGCCGTTTGTGTAGGTCCACGCATGTTGGAAGTACTCCTCCAGTCTTTGTCTGAGTGGGTTGGGGATCTGATGGAAGCGGATGAATTCTTTGACCCGAAGCATCTGCAGATGGTACCGAGCTGTTCCGGAGTACAGCCGCTGGATTATAGCGGACACATTCCCAAAGATGCTTGCATACATCAGAGCTATAATACAAGGGGAAAGGGCAAAGGTCAAGACTCAGGCTGTTTTAAAGCCAAAACATATAGGGCCTATACACTACAGGTCAAATGTTTGGACACACCTACTTATTTTTTTATGATGACTTTTTTCCCTCACATTTTAGAATGATAGTAAAGTCATCAAAACTAAGAAACTACACAAATGGATGTATGGATATTATGTAGTGACCATAAAATGCTAAACATATTCCGGGTTCAATGCAAGTTAAGCTCAATCAACACCATTTGTGGCATAATGTTGATTACCACAAAAAATAATTTAGACATGCCCATCATTTACTGATAAGAAAAAAAAAAGAAAAGTAGTTACGGTAAGGAACAGGGACTAAAAACAGTATTTTTTCGTTCCAGTTCAGAAGTTCTGCAGCCTCCCTTCCAAATGGTTACCGGTAAGAGCAAAATAAAAGAACGGTTAAAAACATTATTTTTAAAATGACAGTACTATGCGCTAAGGGGTGGGTGAAATACCAATTGCAGTGTAGCCAGATCTTGCAAGAGAAACAAGCAACCTGGTCTGGAAAAATAAGCCCAAAATAAGCCACTCGCCTCACCAAAATAAGGGCAAATAAACCATTTTTTTTCCTTGTGTGGTGGATTTATCAGCATAGAAATCTTAACAAGCATACAGTTAATTAACATTTAGGTATAATTTTAATTACAGATCTGCTTCTCAGTCAAAACCCGGCAGCATCAAATATGTATTAATGCATCACATGTAAAAAATAATTCAGTGAAGACTTGAAAACAACTGAGAAATGTACTTTTTACCTCTAATAATGTTTTCCCTGTATCTAGATTAACCGTACATGTATACTGTATTTAGTAATTATACATAGTTGTTAAAGATGGTCTTCATTCAACAGAATGCAACATCCACAATGGGCAATTAGGCAAAGAAATGTGTGATGCAACAGTTTCCTTCTGGATCAAAGTGCATGTTTAATTTTTTCGGGCAACATGAAGTGGCAAAATTACTGTGATAAACCCTTTGGCCTTTGGTTTCATGAAAAAATTATCAGAATTAAATTATCCGGTTATAACTGGTTACCAGCACTTTTTTACTCTGGAACAATTGAAAATCACTTTGTTCCCGTTAACGGTTACGTTCTGCAAACAATTTCATTCGTTTTTGGTTTTGAACCGTTTTTAGTCCCTGGTAAGAAATTTACAATGAAAGTAAATGGGGCCAGTCCATAAATGCTAAAATATACATTGTTTCAAAAGTATAGCCACAAGACATAAACATTATACATGTTAACATGATTTTCAATTACTAACCTTATTTGCGTTAAGCCATATCCAATACTAGGATTAGAGGGGTTCTGTTGTCATGGCAATAAAATGGTAATATTGTGTGTAACTTTACACAAATAAGGTTAGTGAGCGATTTTATTACACTTACAGTAAATCATGTTAATATGTATAATGTTTACATCTTGTGTCTATACTTTTGAAACGGTGTGGATTTTAACGTTTATGAACTGGCCCCATTCCCTTCCATTGTAAGTGCCTTAATGTAATTGCGATTTTTGAATTTTTTTAAATAAGAGGGATGAGTCAAAACTATTTTTTATGAAAATCAACATTATGCCCTAAATGCTGCTAATTGAGTTTAACTTATATTGAACCCGGAATATTCCTTTAAACAGCACTGAATGAGTTCCCATGTATGCAGGACACTTGTTGGCTGCTTTTCCTTCATTACTGAATCCAATTCATCCATAAAAATAGTAAGAGAGGAAGGATTTTATTCATAGGCACAATTTTAAGCCTTTAGATTAAAAGGTTTTGGTTCGGTCAGCTGTGTCAAAACTTTTGACTGGTAGTGTAAATAAAAACAAACAAACAACAATAACAAAAAAAACTATCCTGTTCTGGAACTGCTAACATTAAACTGGCAAAAAAGAGATTCTGTATGTTTTATATGTAATTTTCTTGCAGAAGTTAACTTTTTAAAGTGTGACTCAATAATACCCACAGCCAATGAGCATGACACAGATGGAGAAGATCTTTTCTGAGTTGGTGTTTGGTGATACGTTCCCAAAGCCCACACTGGTCAGACTGCTGAATGTGAAATACAGTGCTGTCACATACTTGTCCTTGATTGATGGACCGGAGGCCGGATCACTGTAGTTGTACTGCTTTCCTATGGACATGCCTAGATTATCCAACCAGCCAATCGTGTGCTCCAGATAGGGCTTTTCCACATTGCCAATTGCATACCATATGCAGGCCAGCCAATGAGCAATTAGTGCAAAAATACACATGAGGAGCATGAGAACAGCTGCGCCGTACTCTGAGTAACGATCTAGCTTTCGCGCCACACGGACCAATCGCAGCAGTCGGGCAGTCTTCAACAGGCCAATCAGAGTTGTGGTCTACAATAATGAAGAGAGTGATGACACAATCATAATGTAAATAAGGTAATTATATAAAATTCCATGCAATTAAGTACACTACAGCTACAAAAAAAGCTAAAACACCCCTTCATACATTAATTATAAAACAGCACACAAATACACAGCTCACCTCTTCTGACCCTGACCCAAATATGAGAAGGTCAAAGGGGATGGCCGCAACCATGTCTATGAGGAACCAGCCTTTGAAGTAATGCACTGCTATCTTAGCTGGATGGCTGACCACCTCTTCATTGGCATTGACGTACGTAGTCCGGAAATTTATTAGAATGTCTACAATAAACATAATGTCCACCATGAGGTCCACCACGTTGAGAGGACTGCAGGAATAACCACATTCACGCCTCTTCTGTTCCTCCAGGTCATTGAGTAGAAAGGCAGCACTGTAGGGTGTGAAAATGGCTGTGTAAATGACGAGCAGCAGAATCAGCCAATCCCAGACAGCCTTGAAGGGACTGTAGTGTAGAATGGTGAACTTGTCCATGCGCGGCGTCTGAAGCTTGTACTCTGGAAGCACGTCTGCGCCTAGCGACAACACCTGAAGAATGGAGATGCAGTTTCTATGACAACAATGGCGCTTTTATATTTTGCAGCTATTACTGTAACAGCTACATCAAAAGTTGCAGTATCACAGGCTGGAAACTATTAGTGAACTAATTAATTAAATGCACATAATTTACTATATGCAGTGTAGAATTAGAAGATCAAAAGTGTTAACTGTATTTAAATATCAATGATGTGAATGATGTCATCAGCATTAAGGAACCATATTCTACACTTTTGAAATTATATTCCCTCCCCTGATTATAATAGTATTCTAATGACTTTCTTGTGCCAAAATATTTTATTTACATTACATCGCCATTTCCACCCTCTTTCTGACCATTAGAATTACAGTAAACTGGCTGTTTTTACTACTGTATATTTCAATAGACTTCTATATGTACAAGACCTCTATTTGTAAATAGTTCACAATGCCATTAGTCCTAGGTGTTCATATGTAAACATGGACAGTCATATGTTAATTTATGTGGTCATGGTTTTGACTAGGGATGTCCGATACTATGCTCATGTACTTGAACTCGTACTCATAAAAATGCTCCAATACCAAAAACCCATACCGTCTGATGTATAAGTGTCATTGCGTAAAAATTCAGTGCACAAATGAAAATCGCGATATGTCCAAATGTGATTATTAAACCACAAAGGCTGCAAATTAATGAAATAAATTTATAGTATGCATGTGCTGCATGCCTCAAAGTAAATGTGTGAAGCCAGCTGCTCATACAGTGAAAACACCTCGTCATGAGCATCAAGTGCATTCTGTGTGTGGTAGATGACAGAGAGCAGAGCACTCATTTACTCTACAGTGTGCACACATACAGACCACATATTCATTTAATTAAATTGCGGCCTTTTGCAGTTTAATAATCACAATGTGTCATGTAACAAACTGCTTTTCAAAGGTGTGAAGCTGTTGTCAAAACATACAAACTAAAAGGGCTTCATTCTGTTCCCACCATAATACAAGCTCCATTTAAATAATAATTAAAAAAAATACTAAAAAGACTACTGTATCTAATGTATAGTTATGTAATATTCACTAAAATAATAATAATACTATCAAATAATAGTAATAAATGATTAATAATTGTATTATATTTAAGCATATCCAACTTTTTCCTGAACGCGGAAGTGTTCCACGATTTGACTGTTTTCAATTTCCAGTCTCCAGTGTTTTTACTCAGCATATATTCTTTGTGGGTAATGTAATGTTTAAGGAATTAAATTTGTAAAAATGGTTAAAAAACATGCCGATACTTCACAGACTCAAGATGACCGTTTTTTTATAGACAGTGCCTCACCCAACATTGGTTTTTCCACATTAATGTGAAAATGACAATGAATAAAAATTAAATATCACATTTTCTCTAGAGTGCCAACCCCTCTACATTCTGTGGATATTATTATTTCTGGACTGTGCATTTAAATTCACAGTGTGGTCGCACTACTTTTTCTCTGTGTCTGATTTAGAACAGGTGGAGCTGCAGATTTAACGGCCCTTAGATAAAATTAACTGTTATTTTTTATTCTTCCAGTCAAAATTTGCACAGCAAAAAAATTTATTACAGCTTTAACTAATCAAATCTCTGCTTCACGTCGGGTGGTTCTTCGCCTCCACATCGTGCATTTAAAATAGTTTGCTGCACACCTAGCCGTGGATTATCCCTTACATATCTCACATCTATAATGCTCTGTTGTGCAGCACATTATTCTATAAAACAAACTATTTTTGTTGTATTATGTGTTGTGCTGTGAGGATCTGTATAAAAGTAATTCATATGATAAAAATAATGCAATGTAATGTTGACAATTATTTTTTCTACAGTATTTTTATTTGATTCGTTTTAGTGAATTAATTTATTTAGACACCCTTTTGATGATAAAATTAAAGTAAACTGTCAAATATGAAATTCAGAAAAAAATAAATGGAAAAAACAGAATTTGTGAAAAAATTCAAAAGAATTTGGAAAAAATAAAACAGATTTCATAAGATCCTACATGTTAAAATGCATAGATGCTTCTGTTCATGAAAAAAACCCTGCTCTTTACATTGTAATAGAATCCCTATTGATAGACAGCCTTTACACATTGGTTATTATGTTTTTTTCTGTGTACTTTTAGATCTTTGACCATGCTGACAATGGGAGAGCTAAAAATTACTTCCTGTTTTTTTTTTTTTTTTTTTTTTTTTTTTTTTTGTCTTTGAATTGCAGTTGCTGAAACCAACAAAGTTAGCAGGTCAGCTCGGTTTTGTTTATAATTATTATTTTATATATCCTGTGAAATTTGTTTGTGATTTTTGTGACAGCTAAACTTTTTCACAAAAAAGATTATCGGGATATCCCTAGCTGTGACATCCAAGGGGTCTAGATTTGTCTGGTTATTATGGACCAATCAGCTCCTGCTAGATGCTGTAACTACACCATTCTGGGGGAGTTTTTCTCCATTGACACACATTGTCAGCCATTGAGCAGCCATTTATTCTGATGGCATCTAAATTGCAAAATATAGCTTGGAAATATTTCATTATAATATAGTACAGGGGTCTTCAACAGGGGGTATGTGAACCTTAGGGGTCCACAGTCGTACTGCAGTGGGTCTGCCAGTTATTGTTTGATCTTGTATTGAATTTTTGAATATATCATTAAGTAAAATTAAAATGTAATGCACAAGAACATCTGTACATCAATAATGATTATTTAAAGGGATTTGCAATGTAAGCATCATGACACGCTTCTTAATCATTTGATCCTTATTTGATGAATTACTGCTGCCATGATCAATAAAAAATTTACTGAAGCATCTCTTTTCAATAAAATTTAGTTTACTGGCTGCTTTTCTTGGGCGGTAATAGCACAATGTGTTTTGCACCAGGCAAAATATGCACTTTATGCGCTGAAATACCATACACAGATGTGGCACAACTGTTATGTAAATTCACCACTCAATTTTATGCAGATCTAACAGGGGTCCATGTTATCTGTGGACTGGGAAAGGAACTTTGCATTGGGAATGTTAGAGTATGTCTACATTAGACTGTTTTATTTTGAAAGAGCAAGGAAAATAAAATTTTCAATGTTGTCTGCTTCAGAGAAATTTTGGGAAATTTAAGAAAATATATTCAATTCATCATTGTTTGTGGTTAATGTCTCATGATCCAGTTCACAGATGGTAATGTGAAAAGGCAGTAAGAAGGCCACATGAAGATGGCCAGTGCATTCAGAGTTAATCACGGACCACAGCATAAACTCACATACAGAAACACTGTGATGTCCTTCACATTAGGGAACCAGTCTGGACAGACAGGACTAGTCTGGCTATTGAGTGAGCAAATGCATGTACATCATTAAATTATTCCATACAAAAAAGATGTATATTATTAAATATGAACAGGACAGCTGCTTTGGTCTATACAGCAATAGTCTATATAGACAGTATGCATATGGGATATACTAGGACGGTCTCAATGTCACAAAAGCAATTATCATACAGCTCTCCTCTCCTCTCCACCACTGACACAGACAGAGAGAGAGAGAGAGAGGAAGGTATAGGCAGATATTCCTTACTTGACAATTTCCTCTTGCTTTCTGTGACAGTAACTGCCATGCCTTCAGCAAGTCTGTGTGTGATTGTATGTGTGTATTTATGTGGCAGTGGAGGGTGTCTCTTTCTTCACTCACACTCACACACAACTACACAAACTCTCTGAATAATGTAGGTATCTGCTGGTAGGCCCATGGGCTGCGGCAGAAAAGAGGTCAAATGTTACATTTTTAATAGAAAATCCCATTTGATGTGAAAAAAGAAATGGACTACAGAGAGCTAAAATTAGTGTCTTATGTATACATGTTCCATATATTACGTAGAAAATCTGACCACCACAAACCTGATGAAAATCTCAGTAAAAAGCATATACTCTAATGCAAGAGTCGGCAACCTTTTTGACATGGAGTGCCATTTTTTATTTTTCTGGTTAACGGCTGTGCCGACGTCCACCCCTCCCCCTGCCAAAAAATAAAAAAATATATATAGAGCTCTGAAAAAAATTAAGAGACCACTCGAAATGTTCAGTTTATCTGGATTTACAATTTATAGGTATGTGTTTGAGTAAAATGAACATTTTTGTCTTATTCTATAAACTACTGACAACATTTCTCCCAAATTCCAAATAAAAATATTGTCATTTAGAGCATTTATTTGCAGGAAACGACAACTGGTCAAAATAACAAAAAAGATGCAGTGTTTTCAGACCTTGAATAATGCAAAGAAAACAAGTTCATATTCATTTTTAAACAACACAATACTAATGTTTTAACTTAGGAAGAGTTCAGAAATCAATATTTGATGGAATAACCCTGATTTTCAATCACAGCTTTCATGCATCTTTACATGCTTTCCACAAGTCTTTCACATTGCTGTGAATTTATGCCACTCCTGGCGCAAAGATTCAAGCAGGAATTCAACAAACACTGGAATGGAATGGCTGCCATACATGTAGAGATGCTTATTTAAGAAACATTTGGAGTGATCTCTTAATTTTTTCCAGAGCTCTCTATATATGGGCATGTATGTCATTTTCCGGTGTTTGAGTCCACTTGTGAAAATGTTTCTATTTTGCATTTTTCTAATTTAATCGTTTAGTTTTCATTACAAATGATGTTATCAGCATAACAGTTTGAGTGACAAATTTGTGCAAAACCCGATGATTATGATATAATCATGATCCTGCATGTGAATTTTCACATGAAAGTGCTTTAATGAAAGAAAACCTGTCCTTTTGTACAAAATGAGTTAACAAAGTTAATGTCACATATTTGCTTATTTGATTACTGATCATGAAATTGTGTGGAATATTTCTTAAATTATGTCATACATTTTTCAAAATCACACAGAGGGGTAATCACTAGTACGCAAGCAATAGCAAGAGAGAAGCAGGCTATTTTATTTATATGACATTTTTTGCACCTGCATTCCAATCTACATCTTGATGTAATCCTTCCTCAAGATCACGCAGCGTGTTTTCATCAGCTGAATGGGAGGCTAATCACTATTATAGTGTGACAAGACTCACGCTGCGTGTGCAAGCCATTCACACATTACAAGCTGATCAACTAAATAGCCCTTTTCTGTGAATCACACCTGCAAAATCCTAAAATTTTATTTCAAGGTTTAATTTATCTTTTAAATAGACTCAGATTTTTATGTTTTATGTTTTCTCTTTTAACTGTTTAATGTCATTTTGTGTGTGACTGTGGTTTAAGGAGGGTGTACCTGTATGCTGGGTTGGAAATCTCAAGAAATAATAGTGGTGTTTTCCTTATTTCACCACGTGTTGTTCTGAAAACAAAAAGAAACAAATGAAACATGGAATGTGGCTGTCATCCGTGCAGCCTGACCGAAGCAAAGGGCGTGTTTTAACTTGCGCGATTAACCGAAAGTGAAGAGCTGCCGGTTCGTGATGCGCGAATGGCTTGCACGTGCTGCATGAGTCAGAACTCTTCCAGTGCAGCTCAGAGGTTTCAGATCGAGAGTCGCGATGGGATTATCCCAGCATTAATGGAAAGCTTGATATAACTAACCTGTCAAAAGCAGGAAGAACTCAAAGGTCTGTCAAAATAAAAGTCCCGCTAAAATGAAAGCTCTATTCAGCTGGATGCGTGAAATTGAAGACAGAAAAATATAACTACTGTATAAAAATTTTATATTCAGAAAGTAGCAATAAAACTCATAATAACAATTCATTCTATAATATTAAATGGTTGTTTTAATATTATTATTATTATCTTTAAGCAATATCACAAATGCAAGTGTTTTATCAGCATGTTGTAACTCAGCCATAGCAGCCTTGTGCCACAGGTAATCAGATTTTTTTTTCATTATTGTTTTCATTAATACCGTGAAGCTAGCTCTGTTGTGCAGCATTTTATTTTACCAAAAATAAAACTGCAAATTCTTTTTGTAAAAAAAAAGTAATTATTATATTTTTATTTGATTAAAGCTGTATGTATCAATTTGATTAAACACCATTTGATCATAACATTTAATTAAAACAGTTAACATGGAATCCAGAAAAATTACAACGGAAAATGCATAATTTGTATCTCTGAGACTTTATGCAGTTCTTTTAATCAAATCATTTTCTGTGTAATTTCATAAAAAATCTGAGGCTTTTTATTTGTTGATTATAGTATCGATACCGAGGTATCAGGGCTGGTATCGTACCGAAGCCAAAGTTTTGGTATCGGAGCAACCCTACAGTGTAGACTTACTGTAAATTTCACAACACATATCTCCCACTCTAGTCCACCCAGCACATTAATGAAAACGTATGTTTTTTTCCCATTATTGCTTTTCAGTTAGGACAACTCTTGGAGTAGTTTATAAAATATTTTATTAAAGTAAATGACATTGAGTAGGTTTGGTCTTGGTGGACTAGATATGATGGTGCTGTTAGACGAGAGAGAGATGCAACTGCTGCTGCTGGGGAGGAGGAGGGTGAAAGCTATGTGAAGCCATTGAGGTAAGTACTGTTTTTATACGTTTGACAGAAGGGTCAAAGAAGGGACATGTAGAGGCATGTCGGGAACTAACCCTATCAGCCTGCACCATGTAGTGTCTCCTAACTGAACTTAATGGGACATATACCTGTATTGATTTTTGCAAAAATTGATTTTTAAGATCAGCCAGTTATAACAGAGGTCAGTAACATCTAGAAGTCTGAAAGGTACAATAAGAAAAAACTGCTTGTTTAATTGTAATGGTCAGAGAGAGGGTGAAAGATGATCATGTCAAACAAAATTTTGACTGTTTTTGCTTTAAGAAACCATGTCAATGTGGACCTCAGAGAAAAAAAAATAAATGGCTTCAAAAGTACTATAATAGAATAAAAAATAAAAGTATAGAGGCTCTTTTAAATTAAACTTTTAAATGATGCAAACAATCCTGTAAAAAGAGAAGGGGATGGTGGCGGGCCAATAAAAAAAGTAAACAATGATATAGCAAATTATATAATGTCTCAAAACCAGATTATTTATTTATCATTTTTACTTTTTATAATCAAAAAAGAAAATAGCTATTATGATTTACAATGCACGGACAAGTGATATGTTGTCTGTGTTGGCCAAATCATTCTTAATTAGTGGAATAATTGGGATCTGGTAGTAAAGCATGTGTTCTTCAAATTACTGTATCTGTTAGCACTGCCGTGAATCTGTGAGCACATCTGTGTGTCACTTGACAAGTCCTATCCTGCCAGAAAGACATTCTCCATGCAGTGGATAGATAAATGTTCATGGTTTTATTATTGATCAATAATGAAGAGCTGTAATCAAACTCTCCCTTTTAGTGACCCTTGTTGGCTTACTTTTGATCCAGAGTCATAGTGTTGACAAGCAATTCTGCGTGTTTTGTCTCTGAATATGAATGATCTCTTTGTCACATGAAGAACTATTCTGAGTTTTATAACTTCAGGATTTCATTATTATTAATGAGAGGTCAGCAAAGAGCTGTTTTTTTTATCTCCTTTTCTCCCAATTTGGAATGCCCAATTCCCACTACTTAGTAGGTCCTCGTGGTGGCGCCTCAATCCAGGTGGCGGAGGACAAGTCTCAGTTGCCTCCACTTCTGAGACAGTCAATCCACGCATCTTATCACGTGGCTTGCTCTGCATGACATCACGGAGAGTCACAGCATGTGGAGGCTCATGCTACTCTCCGCGATCCATGCACAACTTACCACGTGCCCCATTGAGAGCGAGAACCACTAATCACAACCACGAGGAGGTTACCCTATGTGACTCTAACCTCCCTAGCAACCGGGCCAATTTGGTTGCTTAGAAGACCTGGCTGGAGTCACTCAGCACGTCCTGGATTTTAACTCGTGACTCCAGGGTGGTAGTCAGCGTCAATGCTCGCTAAGCTACCCAGGCCCCCCCTAGTAAAGAGCTGTATTAAAAAAGATGACAATCAGAAAGAGTGAAATCAAGTTCTGCAGTCAACACAAAGGTTGTACTGTATATGTGTGAGTGGCTGTATTTCAGGCTTATATGCCAAGGCCTAGTTTACTTAGAGTCCAAATCTTCAACCAGCATGACACAAAGAATGAAAAAGATGAAACAAGCCATCTGTGTGTGTAACTGGCCATCTGGTTAGATACAGGCAACAAGTCTATAATGTGGCAAACAAACAAAAACAGTGTGATCGACAGAAACAGAGAGATCAGGAGAAGAGGAGAGAGAAATAGAAAGAGTTTGCATATATGTTTCTAGTCACTGACACTTATAACCCTAGTTTACAATGTACTTTAAAAATCAAGTTACATTTACTTCATTTTTCATGATTAGTTGTTAACACCAATAACAACAGCATGTTGATTAGTTGTTTCAACAAATGCCTCTATCTTAAGCATGAGGACTAATAAGTTGTTTATGGTTGTTATTTGGACTCAACAGAAGTTTTAGCAGCAACAAGCTTACCTAAAATCTTTGTTGATTTTGTGTCTGTGTGTGTACAGAAGGGGGTGAATTCACTTAACAGTTGCGGCACTTTTGTGCATGATATTTCAGTGCAAAACACATGCGTGTAATCCGCTAAACAACCGCAATCTAATTTAAGCAGGCACAATCAGTGCTAAAACAGCGCTGTATCTTAAGTATTTAAATTAAGTTATTGTTGTTTCTTTTTGCACAAAAACGCCTCCATTCTATGTAAATGAGACTCGTTATAGTTGGAGCTTCATTCAAAAACTCAGTTCTATTTGCCTGGCACAATTTACATCACATCATTACCATCCGAGGAAAGCAGGCAGAGGTGTTCGTGTACATTTTCTGTCAATCATAGCAGCAGTAATTCATCAATAATGTTCAAACAATGGGAAAGTGGGTTATACCCTGGCATATATCCAGATGTGCGGTGTGGTCAAGCACACTTTCTGCATTTTAAAGAGATGATTCTGGTGTCTTGAACACAGTTGTGGTGCGATGCTGTACAGTCCTGGCAGAGTGTGTCCGATTGTGGTGGTCTGCTGCATTTTCCACTATATAGCGCTCAGAACTGGCCTGCAGATTTTGAAGGCATGTTTGTCTTATTGCCTGATATGAATAATTCCATTAGTGAACTGGGCGCTAAAACAGCAAAGACAGTGCATTCAAATAAACAGCATTTTTACAGAGTGCAATTCATTCTTAGTGAACTCACAATTAGTGTGAGTATGTTAGGGAGCAATTACATAGGACTCATTTTTGCATTAAAATCAGTTAGATGGAGCGGAACGGAATTGAACAGATGGTGAGTTTATAGGCACATTAACTTCCATACACTGGTGCTAATGTACACACTCAATACACTCAGGTCAAGATGCTTAACCTGCTCCTAGATTCATCTGATTGGTCCATTGTTTGAAAACTGATATTGATCAGCTGTGCTGCGTGTCAAAAGTTGAAATTTTTTACTTACAAATTGTAAAAATACAGGCTTATTGTAAGGTTTGCTGAAAATATTGACGTCTGTCTGGTGCATGTGTACTTAGACAAACAATTAAAATATAGTGCAGATGGAACACAGTCCTTAATTCCTGTCTAGGGCCTTTTCTCTCCATAATTATTCAAACATTTTCACATTAGTCTTATGTGAAACCACTTTTTGGGTACTTTGGATTTTGCATGTTTACATTGTGGTTACATGTTTACATTTATAATTAACATCCTTTGCTTACCTGTGTGACCTTTTCTGTGACGTTATGTGTGCGATCTTTGACCTTTGGTGCGATGATGGTTTTCTCTGAGGAATGAGGAGAGGACGCTCGCTTGTCGTTGTTGGTCTCTGAGAAATTAAGAGTGATGAGGGGGATTTTGTTGATGGTGCTGTACTTAGTAAGGTTTGAGTCAGATGTGGATCCCAACAGGCTGGACTTGATCTGATTAAATGGACCTGAAACACACACTCACACAATAAGTATGGTGACATTCTCTCTTGATATTAAAACATCAGCAGCAGGTCTAGCAGCAGTTGCTTTTGTATTGACATCAACACTGATAACTTTTGATGTGCAAGTTCAACCAAAAATGAAAAGTCTTGTTTACGCACCCTCACATTGTTCCAAACCAGCATTACGTTCTTTCTTCCATAGAACACAAAAGAAGATATTGTGTTCTTTTTCATATTTATGATCATATCGGAGCACTCTTTTTCATATTAAGGATTGAGTCTGTTAAGATCCAAAAATTATTAAAAAAGACATCACAAAACTAGTAAATACGCCTTGTGCACTTTATTTTTATAAGTCAAAATTGTTATTTGTTGAAAATCTTCACCTCAGTCACAGCTATCAAATCTCATTAAACTTAAATCAAGGCACTTCTCTGCATGTTTGACTTTAATGACAGTACACACGAAAATCAGTGTGGTTTGACATCATTAAGTCAAACCTCACACAACGCATCTTTAAACACAATGCTAAACATACAGGAGCATGAATAAGATTTGAGGACAATGGCAGGGTGGAAGATTTTTAGCCAATAACAATTTATCTTTTGCTCTGTTCCACAAACTAAGATTTTGTATGGCTTCAGAAAACTTAGAATCTACAGCACAAGTCATATGACTACTTTTATGGTAATTTTATGGTGCTTTTTGGTCCACCAGTACCCATTTATTTTTGTTGTATGGAAAAGAGCACTCTACACATTCTGCAAAATAACTTCTTTGGTGTACCACGGAAGAAACAAAATCATAAATTTTTGGAACGACACGAGGATGATAAACTTTTTATATTTGGGTGAAATATTCTATTAAGAATATGCATTTCTTTAAGACCACAACAAAAACAACAAAATCCCAATTGTAAACATAAGATACAAAAACAGCAGACGTACAGACGACAGAGACATGCTTTTAGATGGTTAAACAGACAAAAAAGAGAAGCTCTAGCCATACCCCCAGCCATCCAAGAGCGTGACACTAGCCAATGAGAAAAAAAGCGAAAGAGAGGGGGAGGGGGAGTAGAGAATGGTTTAACTTTTGAAAAGTCAAAAGATCAAAGGTCAGGAGAGAATCTGGTATCATCTTAAGGACTACACTGACGTAAACAGGTCACTGAACTGAAATGGTGCTCACAGTCTTGTATATCGAAAAGAGTTACGACAAGAAAGCAAGAATATAAACTATTCGTTCTCCTGCAGAATATATTAACCTTAACCCGAGGGCTGGAAAAACCCATGTCAAGTTAAAAAAAGAGAGAGGAAGAATAAGACTGGGAGAGGAGGAATAAAAAGAGGGATTGAGAGAGTAGAAGCTGCTAAAGCTCATTCTTTGTTCTTGGAGTATTCACTTAAATATTGCAAACAAACAGTACGTTACAGCGGTTCTCGGTCCCATGCAGTTCCACATCACGTAAATAAGGCATTACACATGCAAATCTTTTCTCCTCTGTCACACACACATCTATTATTCAGAATTTTCTTTTAAGGTAATTTGATGTGTTAGAGCATTCTAGGTATTTTGGTGCATGTTTCCGGAGCATTCAGTGTAAGCCTGAGCATGCTTCAGACAGGCAGGCATGTGCTGATTATCAGCTCTGTTACCTTTAATACTACGGCCATTATCTGAGAGCATTAGAGCATAGGTTGACAGGGTAAAAGGAGAGAAATATTACAGGAGACAGTGAAAGGCAGTCAACAGCATCAGTGATATGTGTATATTGTGTGTGAGGGCTGTGTGCATTTCAGGTTTAATATCCTTGCGGGGGCAAAATGTTCTGTAAATGTCCCCAGGAGAATAACAGCACCTGACAATCTGACAATCTTGTACCCATGTAAATCTCACAAAACCTGTCAAGAAAATGTCAAGGCCATAATTTACCCCAATATCAAAATAAATAAATAAGAAATTATAAGGAAGTTAAACCCATATTTAGGACCATTAAAATTTTTTGCATAGTAAGCACATTTCCCTCAAATTTATTTCTTCTTCTGTAAAGCAAAAAAATAAATAAAAATATCTCATTATTGCAAAGCTAAAAAATAAACAAGGATTTATTTATATATTTATTTAGTTGTTAAGTATTTATAAATAATGGTGGAATGTGTTGTACCACTTTTATGCTGATTTTAATTAAATTGTTTAACAGTAAATTTTACTATAACTAAGAAAAAATACTGTATTACAGTAATGGACTTTTGTTTTGTTTTGTTTCTATGCAATATATATATATATATATATATATATATATATATATATATATATATATATATATATGTATATGTGTATGTATATATACAGTGCCTTACAAAAGTGTTCAGACCCCTGACCAATTATCTCATATTACTGAATCACAAATGGTGCAATGAAATTTCATTCTGTTTGATATTTTATTTTAATGCACTGGAACTCAAAATCAGTTATTGTTAGGTGACATTGGTTTAATGTTGGGAAATATATATATTAAAAAAAATAAAAATCTTGCTTGCATAAGTATTCAACCCCTGTGCTGTGGAAGCTGCTAGGTTACACAGATGAAAGAAATTGCCCTAACGAGGACACAATTACTTTACCACTGGCATCCACCTTTGAATCATTAAAGTTGCAATCACATTTTCTGGATAAAAAACCCATTGTTGAAGGATCATTGGTCAGGCTGTGAATCTGAAGGAAAATGAAGACCAAAGAGCATTCCACAAAAGTTAGAGATAAAGTAATAAAAATGCACAGATTAGGGAAAGGGTACAAAATAATATCCAAATGTTTGGATATCCCAGTTAGCACAGTTGGATCAATAATCAGGAAGTGGAAACTGCACCACACCACCCAAGCACTGCCAAGAAAAGGCCGTCCCTCAAAACTCAACGCTCTAACAAAAAGGAGACTTGTGAGAGAAGCCACAGAGAGGCCAACAATCACTTTGAAGGAGCAACAGAGTTCAGTGGCTGGGAGTGGAGTAATGGTGCACCAATCAACCATATCAAGAGCACTGCATAACGCTGGCCTGTTTGGGAGGGTTGCAAGAAAGAAGCCATTACTCAAAAAGTACCATCTGAAAGCATGTCTGGAGTTTGCCAGAAAGCATGTGAGTGACCCAGCAGCGATGTGGGAGAAGGTTCTGTGGTCAGATGAGACCAAGATAGAGCTTTTTCACCAAAACTCATAGCGCTATGTGTGGCGCAAACCTAACACTTCCTACGCCTCAAGACACACCATCCCTACAGTGAAATATGGTGGTGGCAGCATCATGCTGTGGGGATGCTTCTCATCAGCAGGGACTGGGCATCTTGTTAGAACTGAAGGAAGAATGGATGGAGCAAAATATAGGGAAATACTGCAAGAGAACCTGCTTCAGTCCACTAAAAAATTGAAGCTTGGGAGGAACTTCACCTTTCAGCATGACAATGATCCCAAGCACAAGGCCAAAGCAACATTGGGGTGGCTCAAGAACAAAAAAGATAAATGTCCTACAGTGGCCCAGTCAAAGTCCTGATCTCAATCCTATTTATTTTTCATAAAAATATTTCCCAACAAAAAAACAATGTCACTTTACAATAACTGATTTTGAGTTTCAGTGTTTTAAAATAAAATATCAATCAGAATGAAATTTCAATGTAATTCAGTAATATGAGAGAATTGGTCAGGGGTCTGAATACTTTTGCAAGGCACTGTATATATATACAACTAAAAATCTCTTAGAAAATATATAATAATAGCCAACAGAATTTAAAAACATTTAACTGTTGTGATTTTATATCACCTATGTCAGTTATATTAACTTTGGTTAACTTACCTTTTACTGTAAAGGCCATTTTCTTAAAGTAGAATTTTGGTCCTTTAGCAAATGTAAAATCTAATTTTTCATAACAGGTAAAGCCCCCTTATATTTTTATAGCAACATTTTGCATATTTTCATAAGGTAAATGTTCATGTTGTTTAAAGGAATGGGGAAACCTTAACCTGATTCATCTAGTACCCTCTTTGTATTAAGGCTTATTTAAAGTAATTATTACCCAGCTCATATTAACCCTCCTATTGTCTTAAGGAACTGCACCAAATTCTTGTCCTTTGGGTCATTTTTTACAACACTGACCCATTAACACAATGGAAGGAACTTTCATTTAAATTATTATTTCTCTTAAGAAAAATACATTTTCTTTTTTTTTTATTTGTTTTGATGGTATTCACAAAGTCACAAAATTGTATTTATAACGTATTCTTTACCTGTCCCAAGTAAAGAATGACCCTAAGTCAATAAGAGGGTTAAGGACAATAGATGTGAATGGGAAGTCCCCACAAAGATACTGTAAGTAAACATCTGCGCATTTTCTTCTGCGTAATTTCTGGTCCTTCCGGGCACTGGTTGCTGTGATTGACAACTGGTGAGTCAAAGGCAGCACAAATCAAATCATTTTATGTTACTTACAGTGGCAGTTGGTTTCTAAATGCATATACCTGTTTGTACATATTGGTGTGTGTGTATACCTTCGCTAGCATGGCGATCACGGTACATCCTCTGCGTGCTGAGTCCTTCTAAATCTTGTGTAGATGATGCTCTCCTAATAGTGCACATACTGGCCCGCAATGCCCTACCGGAAGCAGTCCCCAAAGGCTCCTGAGGGTCCACCCGTTCCCAGGGAACCCGTGGAGATGAGTGATCCTGTGGCCCGGATATTGGTGAGCACGACCCCAAATAACTCTGACCAATCAGAGCCCGCGTGTCATTTCCATAGGAGGGGCTACAGCTCTCACCGGTGGGGGGGTGGAGTTCACGTGGAGAGAGGGAAAGAGAGAGAGATGACGAGCAGGATGAGTGTTTCTCATTCTGATCAGCCGAATGGATGGTCACCTCATCCGGGTCCTCCTGAGGGAGAGACTGTTTACTCACTCCCAGCATGCTCAGTGGTGCAGGCAGACGAAAACGGAAGAAACGTCCTTTTTCTGCAAAAAAAGACAGAGAGAGAGAGGGAAGGAACAGGGTTCGGGGGAGGTGTTGAAAAAGAAGCATTATTTCATTATCCTGTATACTGTAAAATGGCAAATATAGCTAACAGCTCTTTTTTTCTAAATCAGTTGGATGCTCTGGTAGATAGGAAGACCTTGTAAAAATTACATAAAGACTAATAAAAGTATAATCATTTCCATTATCATCAAACCTCAACATGTATTGATTATAAATGAAACACTGTCATCACAGTGTAATATTAATGTGTTTGACTCATTTTCTAATTTGTGTCTGTGCTGTCAATTGTTCCGAAACGTCCGCTTTTGTAAACCCTAATGAATTCTTAAACATTAAAAAGGTAAAAGGGTTTATGTTCCAAAACGTACATTAAACTTGGATAAAAGAAAGTATTTTAACATAGTAAAAAATACACACAGTGGCCATTATTCATGAAGCACAAGCAGAATAAATTTGTGTGTTGAAATCATTAGTAAAACAGATCTTAGGTAAATTATCCAATTCAATTAAATGGAACAATTTATGTATTAATCGTTTTACTAACGATTTACTGATTTAATTTGTTCTGCTCATGATTTATTAAAAAGGCCTAGCACCATTAAATTTCTTTCCAGCTTAAAACAGAGATACTGAGGAAATTACTGAAGATCCTAATCCTATCGTAATTATCCTACTATAGTCTTTTGCAGTAAAAACATTTAAATAAATCTACAACAGGTACTAAGTTCATGTTAACTGACCTACTGAACTAAATACATACCTAACTGAACTAATATCCAGCCACTCAACAATGTGATTTTTTTGTTGAACAAGTCATAGACGTATTTTTTAACATAACATAGACATATTGTAAACATTTCATATCCTCTATGTAATTAGGAATCTTGCTCTCTCGCTCTCTCTCTCTCTCTCAATATAGGGCCTATGCATAATATCCAATATATACAGTTGAGTGCATTAGTTTGCATCCGCATTTTGCCTCATAAGTTTACACATCCCTTTCAGAATTTCTACAAATATAAGAGATAAAATATCCAGGACTCTATTTTCATGACCGTGCTAGGCACAGCACAACGACCGTGCGCTACGTCTTATCCAATTTTTTTAATTAAAGTGCAATTTTCATGCCAGTGCAAAGAGCAAGTAGTTCTGCACTGTTCTAGCAGTTGCAAACTATTTTGAGATGACTGAAACAGCAGAACCAGTGAGCACTCTGCGTGCATGTGTTCTTTGAGAAGTGGCAGAGCACCTCTGAATACCCAGCGAATCAGATATGCAGTGGCTTTATTCTATCGTCTGTTCTTCAAAATATAATCAAGTGTGTTTCTTCAAATGTGCGTCTTTGTGTCTGACAGCATTTCTTGTCACATGTCACTCCAAGATTTTTATAAGTCACCCATCACAGAAATAACCCACCATTGCGCAAAAAAATATCCACATTTGGCGGGTTGGTGGGTGCTAATTTTACTCTGAACAAAAGGAAAAACATGGAATTTACTAATTTCACTAACCAGAGGTTACATCAGATATACACACATTTAGTTGATGGGAATCAAGCAATAATATTTACAAGAAAAAGAGAGAACCGCTCGCTCTTAGGCTGGAGATTTAGCCTCAATGAACCATCTGAAACCGAACATAAATGCCAAGAAACTGAAACCTGCTTAAAATTATAAAATAGTTCAATAGGATGGATACAATGCAACAGTTATTACATCTAATATTTATCCTTGGACATGTCCATGTTGTCATGATTTCTCTGAGAGAAACTTCACCCTGGTAACGTGTGGCCATGGAACTTGTGTCACCATCAGACATGTGTGACATTCGCTGATACGAGTGACACAGTGAGCGCTGAATGTCCCGTGTAATTAAAATAAATTCCACTGATCATGCAAACTATAACATAGCTACATACAACACCACAAACTTAAATGTTTATCTGTTCTGCTGTTGCTAATAAAATAATAGTATGAAGACAGACACCCTTGGTATAGCACCTTTCCAAAGCTCAAGGATGCTGTACAGAAATTAAACATAAAACATTAAACAGAGTGTGGAGGCGGGGGTGTGATTGAGCACCGATCTGTGGAGAGTGAGGTCCGGGAAAGCTGACTGGTTAAGAATTTACACCTGTGCTGACACCTGTTTGTGTTTCCAGTGAGCTGTGGCGGCGATAAAATGAGAGGAGACGTCGGCAGATGAGAGACATAGTTGTGCTTGAACCGCCTGTGTGTGTGCAGAGAGTTTTGCTGAAAAGCGACAAGATTAACTTGCAAGTAAAGAACTGTTTATTGAAATGCAGTATGCTGTCTCCTGCTTCCCGCTTCCAGGACGACCCCGAAGTTTCATAGATCTTTTTGAACATGCTGCGGAGGGGTCAGTCCGCTTATTACCACTGTCTTCAAGGGAGGCTCAGCTTGCGGCCCAACAGCTACCTGTCGCAAGTCTACTGGAGTACTCGGACCTGAAACGAGCCATCCTGCAGCTGCACGTTCGCCTTCGCGAACAGCTCCATGAGACCTGTCGGAGGTAGTTGTTGGCCGCAGCGCCATTGGAATTGGCAACCTGGTGGACCTGGTGCAGTTCATAGACCATCTGCCAAAGGGGACAGAGGAGAGGGTCCAGTGCCACCACCCAGCGTCGCTGGAAGAGGCAGTCCAGCTGGCAGAGGACCACTTGGAGGAGTATCCGGAGCCGGCGAATCCTGTTCTCTCTCCAACTCTCTCTCCCTCTTTCTCTTACCCTTCTCCATCCCCTAGTGTATCTGTCCCTACCCACTGGCGATGGGGGTTCATTGCCCCGAAGCCTGCTCCCCGGACCTGGGACGGTTCTATAGCACCGACCCCTTCTTTTCCTGTTCCCATTTCCCACCAGGTTGGTGAATCCGGGGCCGCAGGTGTGGGGGTAAAGTCTGGGCTAGTGTGCTGGTGCTGCAGGGAACCGGGACACATTCAGGATCAATGCCCGGTGATGGATGTGGGGCCCTGGGTCCGAATCCCCAAAGCATCACAAGCTGCCCCCAATTGAGCAGGGACATACTGCATACCAGTGAGTATCCAAGGGGGTATATACCAACCCTTGGTGGATTCGGGTTGTAATCAGACTTCGATTCACCAAATCTTGGTTCAAGGTGAGGGTTTGGGTACAGCATGCCAGATGAAGGTGAGATGTGTGCATGGGGATTTACACGAATACCCTTTAGTGCCTGTTACTGTTCAATTCCAGGGACAAAAACATAGAATGGAGGTGGCGGTTAGTCCCCGCCTCACTCATCCGCTGATCTTGGGTACGAATTGGCCAGCATTTCAGTCATTATTGAGGAAAATGTGTGCGGATGGGTCCTGCGATAGTATAATTTGATTTGGGATTTGTGCAGCACTGGCTGGGGAGGTGGTGCCTGGGCCGTCGATGTCAGCTCCATGTCAGGGAAACCCAGAGGGAAGTGAGGGCTCCGCAAGACAAGACAAAACAAGAGAAGAGTCTCTCAGGCATGCCTTTGACCAAGTGAGAGTAATTGATGGTCAACATCTTCAGCCCAGCGTTGCGCTCTCCTACCCCTACTTTTCAATTATTAAAGACCGGTTGTATAGGGTGACGCAGGATGCCCAAACAAAAGAAAATACAACACAGTTTTAAATGCCGAAAAGCCGCCGGGAAATGGTTTTCCAGGCGGCTCATTATAATCCGATGGCGGGACATTTAGGGCAAGATAAGACACTGAACCATCTCATGGCCTATTTTTATTGGCCGGGCATTCGCGGGGATGTACACAGGTGGTATGCTGCATGTGCGAATATCAGTTGGTGAATCCACTGGCCACTCCAAAAACGCCATTGCTCCCTCTTCCATTGATCAAGGTCCCCTCTGAAAGAATTGCCATGGCCCACGTCGGGCCATTAGAATGGACGGCATGGGGGCATCGCTTTGTTTTAGTCTTGGTGGATTATGCAACGTGATACCCTGAAGCAGTGCTCCTGTGCAACATTTCAGAACGCAGTGTTGCAGAGAATTCCTCTTTAAAATTATCTCCCGAGTTGGGATCTCGAAAGAGGCTAGAACCCCTGTTATTTGCAGCACGAGAGGTCCCACAAGCCTCCATGGGGTTTTCCCCCTTTGAATTACTTTACGGCTACAAGCCTCGGGGCATCCTAGATGTTCTGAGGGAAAATTGGGAGGAGGGACCTTCAGAGAGTAAGAACGAAATTCTATACGTTCTGGACCTGAGAGCAAAACTCCACACATTGGGGCAACTAGCACAGGATAATTTGCTCCAGGCTCAGGAACGGCAGTCCCGGCTGTATAACAGGGGCACTCAGCTACAGGAATTCTCACAGGGAGATAAGGTCCTCGTGTTATTACCCACATCAACTGTCGGAATTTACGTGCTGATGTTTTTTCCAGCTTCGAACTACAGTTGTTTTAAATCGACTTGTCTGACACTATAGTGTGTGTAGTGATATACCGGCCTCCTAAGTTTAATTAGTGGTAGTCTTGAAACAGGATCACTGCCACTGTATCTTAAACATGCTGTAGTGCAAATATGGATCAAATGGTTTTAGCAAACTTTAGACCGATTTCTAAATTGCCATTTCTTACTAAGGTCATAGAGAAAGTCGCTCTTAGCCAATTGCAGAGTTTCTTGGACCAAAATGCTGTTTTCGAGGCTTTCCAGTCAGGATTTAAAACTCACCATATTACAGAATCAGCTTTGTTAAAAGTACTTAATGACATCTTTTTATTAATTGATTCAGGACACTCTGTGATCCTTATGCTTTTAGACCTTAGTGCAGCATTTGATACTATAGATCATTGGAGATCCTTATATCCTGCCTTGAGGAGGTGGTGGGTATTCAGGGTACTGTTCTTAAATGGTTCAAGTCTTTTTTTGTCAAACAGAAGTTTTTCAGTCAATATTGGTCAGGTTTTTTCTTCTTCAGCCACTCTTACTAGCGGGGTTCCACAAGGGTCCATCCTTGGCCCTATCTTGTTTTCGCTATATATGCTGCCCTTAGGGTTTATTTTTAATAAGCATGGTATTTCTTTTCACTGCTATGCAGATGACACGCAAATCTATATGCCCCTGAGAAAATATGATAAGAGTGCTCTAGATTCACTTTTGAATTTTTTAAATGACATTAAAGCTTGGATGTCGATATTTTTTTAAAATCTAAATGAAAGTAAAAAGGAGACTGTTTGGTTTGGGGGATCTGATGTCCCTGACTTTTTGAAACTAGGTAAACTGGCCCCTTTTTGTAAACAAGGTGTTCTGTTTGACAGCTCTCTGAAATTTGACAAACAGATTAACTCCCTCTATTTTAGCTTCTTTGTGTTGACTGCCAGTCCAATACAGAATTGATTTTAAGATTCTTATATTTGTTTTTAAATCTCTGAATGGGTTAGCACCCTCTTATTTGTCAGAACTCCTGCACATACATAAGGTCTTCTGACCAGATGGTTCTGACTGTTCCCAGGTCTAGGCTGAAGCTAAGGGGTGATCATGCATTTTCATTAGCTGCCCTGAAGCGTTGGAATGAATTACCGCTACACATAAGATTAGATCCAACTTTAAATATTTTTAAATGTCGGCTGAAAGCGCACTATTTCTCTCTAGCATTTGGGTAAATGGAGTTTTGATGACTTGCTGTACATTTTTGTTTTTTCTTTTCTGTTAACATTTGATTTTCCTTTGTTTTTTTTTGTTTTTTGTTTTTTTTTGTGGTTTATTTTGTTATTCGTTTATTTGTCCTTCTCTTGGGGTTTTTTATTATTTACTTGCGGCTCACTTTTATTCGATACTGGATTTAATGAAGGGTTACTAACAGATCCCCTTGACTCCCATGTCCTGAGAAAAAACTGCCTTTTCCACTCCGTTTGGCTTACACCAATTCATTACTATTCCGTTCTGTTTGTTTGGAGCCCCGGCTACATTTCAACGACCCATGGACAAAATTCTCCACACACTGCATATGCCGTTGCCTACCTGGATGATATTATTATTTATAGCAATGATTGGCAGCAACATATGCAGCATCTGAGGGCTGTCCTGAGATCGCTGAGATGGGCGGGAATCACAGCGAATCCAAGGAAGTGTGCAATTGGACGGGTGGAAGTACGGTATCTGGGTTTCCACTTGGGTCATGGAAAAGTACATCCCAAAATTGATAAAACAGCAGCTATTGTGGCTTGTCCGAGACCCAAGACCAAAAAGGAGGTGAGACAGTTCCTGGGGCTGGCTGGCTATTATCGTGGGTTTGTATCTAAATATTCGCATGCCAGACTGATCTCACTAAAAAGGGAACACCAGACCCGGTCCAGTGGACGGAGCCATGCCAACAGGCGTTTACACAAGTGAAAGCAGCATTCTGGCCACTCGGGCCACTCATGCATTCTCCTGACTTCTCTCTCCATTTTTTGATACAGACAGAAGCAGGCCGGACAGTTCCCCAGCCTGAGTCGGGCTGTGTAGGTATGTGGATGCGGGGGTGTGATCGAGCGCCGATCTATGGAGAGTGAGGTCCGGGAAAGCTAAGTGGTTAAGGATTTACTCCTGTGCTGAAAACCTGTTTGTGTTTCCAGTGAGCTGTGGTGGAAATAAAAGGAGAGGAGATGGTGGCAGACGAGAGAGAGAGAGAGAGAGAGAGAGAGAGAGAGAGAGAGAGAGTCATGCTTGAACCGCCTGTGTGTGTGTGTGTGTGTGTGTGCAGAGTGTGTTGCTGAAAATCAACAAGATTAACTTGCAAATAAAAAACTGTTTATTGGAACGCAGTTCCCTGGAACTAAGGGATTTGTTACACAGAGAAACATATATAAAATACACATTACAAAACAATGAACAATGGGAGAGCAGCAAAGCATCAAGCTTTGTAACATGGTCAAGAACGCAGGTAAGACAAGCCAATAAAGAACACATACATCGTGGTCCAGAGGCAGGAGGAAACACAAACATCCTCTGTAGTATTTTGCCGCTAAACACCATATCACTGGAATGGTGGCAGACAAAACAGCACAGAGTTCACTTCAAGGATGCTGTTATTGCACAAAAGATTTTAAGAAACAAATGGTCCATATTTCTATTATTCTAATGCATTACATCAAGCCCATTTACACTACCAAATTCTTATGAAAAGGCTGTCTTCATTTATATTGACGTTGCTTGACAGGAAATGTAATATATAACAGGAAGCAGACGTTGCAATAACCGGAGAAAAACCTCACTAATTAAATTGCACTTGACCCAGCCCATTAGCACTTTGCACATGGTTTCGCCAACCCACTTACACCTATACTTAATGCATGCTTGCACGAAAATATCAAAACTTCATGGCCATGCCCACTGACTTTGCATGTACGATGTATCGCATAGCGCTCTTAAAATAAGAAGCTACATAACAGATATTTACATACATCCCACAAGACAAAATAATAACAATTTACACAAATCATCCTGTTTAAATGTTTACATCACTCTTTTTTTTTTAATCCCCTTTTCTCCCAATGTTGGAATGCCCAATTCCCACTACTTTAGTAGGTCCTTGGAGTTGCCTCTGCTTCTGAGACCGTCAATCCATGCATCTTATTACGTGGCTCACTGTGAATGACACCGCGGAGATTCCGCATGTGGAGGCTCATGCTAAACTCCACGATTGACGCACAACTTACCACGCACCCCATTGAGAGCGAGAACCACTTAATCGTGACCATGAGGAGGTTACCCCATGTGACTCTACCCTCCCTAGCAACCGGGCCAATTTGGTTGCTTAGGAGACCTGGCTGGAGTCACTCAGCACACCCTGGGTTTCAAACTCACGACTCCAGGGGTGGTAGTCAGCATCAATACTCGCTGAGCTAGCCAGGCCCCCGCATCACTCTGGTTCTTAATATAGTGTGTTGCCTTCTTGAGCATCAATGAATGTATGTACCTTTTGTAATAGTTGTGTTTTAGTCCCTCGATTGTCCTAAGGGTCAAAAGCTGGATTTCAACATCAGATAGCCACTGTTTGGAAGAACTGAAATGTGCAGAAGATGCTGTAAAGTTGAAGAATGTGCAGTACATGGAGGATTTTCCATAAG
Source organism: Myxocyprinus asiaticus (assembly GCF_019703515.2). Classification (NCBI taxonomy): domain Eukaryota; kingdom Metazoa; phylum Chordata; class Actinopteri; order Cypriniformes; family Catostomidae; genus Myxocyprinus; species Myxocyprinus asiaticus. The sequence continues at coordinate 42,943,146 of NC_059352.1, read as the reverse complement.
AACAGTGGGCAGCTTCACTGCTCAGGACAGTGCAGGGACTCATGCACAACTATTACAAAAGATACAAATAGTCATTTCAATTTGTATAATCCGTCTAATTTTTTTAAATGATAAACATCTTGCAGATTCTGTAAGGGGCACGCAAACTTATGAATTCAACTGGATAAACACACACACCCACCTGCTTCCTTTATTCCCTATATACCCCCATATTTATAAAGAAAGAATCTTTTTTGTTTTGTCATCATCTAGTTAGATTCTAACTGTACTATGGTGTACTCAGTAAATGAGTTTATGGTGCAATTCACAGCATAAGAGTAGCCTTCAAATAAGGTTATATTGATGGGGTCTCTACTGCAAAACCTCTGCAGCCACACGGTCTCACCCATGCCATGAATCTTTAACAAGAACAACCTGAATGTTAAACAAGCAGAAATGTCTCTGATGGAGGGAAAACTGGGATATCACCATCAATGAAATTCAGAGAAGAGATGAGAGGAGACATAGCTCAAATGAAGTCCTCTCTCTCTCTGTCTATCTCCTCTGGAGGTCATGACAGCCTCAGGAATTAGCACAGATTTCATTACATGAGCTTGATATCAAACAAACAGAAAATACAGCTAAATTATCTGTGGACATTTGAGACCAGCTTAACACCAGAAAACTTGGTTTAGGGGAGTTTCTTGATGCCTCTTGACTCCCTACAAAACATTATTGGTGTCCAAGGAAAGCTCATGACCTTTTCTGTTGTGTTTGGGTAGTTGACATGCCATTTCAAAGTGTCAGCAGTTTCCTGCAGCATGACATTATATGCTTCATCTAAAAACTATGTTAAACAACAGTTTTAATTATTGTACATGAAGTTTTAAATGATGTCATATACACTCACTGAGCTCTTTATTAGGAACACCTGTACACCTACTTATTCATGTGATTATCAAATCAGCCAATCACATGGCAGCAGTTCAATGCATAAAATCATGCAGATACGGGTCAGCAGCTTCAGTTAATGTTCACATCAACCATCAGAATGGGGAAAAAATTTGACTGTAGTGATTTCGATTGTGGCATGATTGTTGGTGCCAGACGGGCTGGTTTGAGTATTTCTGTAATTGCTGATCTCCTGGGATTTTCACGCACAACAGTCTCTAGAGTTTACTCAGAATGGTGCCAAAAACAAAAAACATCCAGTCAGTGGCAGTTCTGCAGACAGAAACGCCTTGTTGATGAGGGAGGTCAACAGAGAATGGCCGGACTGGTTCGAGCTGATAGAAAGGCTATGGTAACTCAGATAACCACTCTGTACAATTGTAGTGAGCAGAATAGCATCTCAGAATGCACAACACATCGAACCTTGAGCCGGATGAGCTACAACAGCAGAAGACCACATCGGGCACTTTATTAGGACCATAGTGTTCCTATCAAAATGCTCAGTGAGTGTATATTGAGTACTTACCTGGAATTTTTGTGCTTTTGTATGTAAAATGTATGTTGTAAAATGTATTTATAAGCAGTGACAACACCTAAAATATACACTTTCCTCTATACAATCTTGTGAATTTTAACCTAAATTCTTGATGTTCAAAAAAAAAAGTACATGTTATTGGTCAACTATCCATTTATATGTTCTATTATTATATACTGATGTTTTATTTATGCCATTTGTGGGATAAATTCACACGTCTTTGTATCTCTCACTGTTTAAGTGTGATTTCTCTCTCTCTCTCTCTCTCTCTCTCTCTCTTCTCACTGGGGTTTCAGTACCATGCCAGCCTTAATTAAAAGTCTCTATAAACTGGGCTATTTATAACACTACTTCATGAAAACACACACCACAAAAGAGGCTTTTTGGGCAGGGATGTCTTTCAATTTTTGAGACGTGATAAATTATTGACAGTGTTTAGGGACACACTGACAAGTATCAGGATGGAAAAGCTTGTAAATTTTACTAGCTAGTTTGTCTTTGCTGGTTCAATGCCTTTCCTATCTATTTAGCCCTCTAAGAGGAAGAAAGATATAGGAAACCTATATTCATCCCTGTTTTTGCCAAAGATTTTTTACAGCATTATGCTGAGTATCTAAGCATAATACTGACTAAATTTCCATGGCAAATTACCAGTTTATATCAGACCTGACTAAACAGTCCCTCTATCACACACTAACACAAACACACACTTACAAACACACACAGATGGCCTTTTCAAAACATTCCCTGTTGCTATGATACAGAGAGATGGTATTAGCATTGGATATTAATTGGATTTCATAGTTCAGATGTGACTTTCCAATACAGAGTTTAAGCAGGAAATTAGGCATGGTTTGTTGTGAGTAACAGCATATGTTTATGTACAAGTGTATGCTGGAGTGTGTGTTTTTGTGTAAACTGATGCAGTTGCATATTTTGCAGAAAATGCTTTACAGCAGTTTTATTGCTTACAGGTCTCTATGAACATTTGTCATAATTATAACATGTACACACACACACACACACACACACACACACACTCTGTTTGCATTGTGCAGTTTAGTGAGCTCAGTTTTGAGATCCTATAAATGAAGCGTTGTGCAGCACCTGGCCTCAGGGATCCAAATAATTGTAACACTGTGTCACATAAATTATTTTCCTCACTTCATTTTCTTTTCTGGTTGAGTGGGCTCAGTCTTGACATTGTGTGCTGGTGAGCTAGAGCAGCTGGAGCAAATAAAAATTATGTCTCTCTCTCTCTCTCCATATTTTTCTTCTTCTCATCCACCATGCTCAATTTGTTTAAATTTTTCCCTTTTTCTCTCTCTCACTTCTGACAGACAGGTAGTCAGCAATTTAAGAAAGTGCTGTCAGTAAATGGGTATGATGGAAAGGCATGATAGCTGTTTAAGATAAGAAGCCAAAAAGATAAGAGACATGAAAGAAATGAAATGTAAAGAAAAAGATGTGACTTATACTGTTCTTTGATGAAGAGCAAGAGAAAGAAAGAAAGAAAGAAGTCTAACTTTGTTCTAGTCTGGCTGGAGAGGTGTGGTTGAGTCGGTCTAATGAATCCATGCTGCCCTCCTTCACCAAATAATCAAAGCTCAAGATGAACATCATGACCACGCCTTCCTGGTTCTTCACAGGAATTATGTGTGTCGTGCACTGAAAGTCTGATCCTGCAGACATGAAAAGAGAGACATAAAAAATTATTTACATAAGTATTTAATATCAAACTATTACTGAATTTAATGACATGAGCATCTTTCAGTTTATAAATGAACTCTGACCTCTGATTAATTCTGGTTAATTAAAGTTTTTTTCTGATTTGTTCTAGTTAATTAATCTGATTGTTCGGATTAAACATCAATATAAATGTAGAGGCAGAAGAAGGTTGTAGAAAGCAGGTTACATCTGCTACTTCACTACATAAACAGGCATTTTGCATGTACACGCTGATGTTCATTCAGTTTGACAGCTTCAGGCTTCATTCCTGACAGGCAAAGACGGGGGTCGTCATGGCAACTAAAGGGCAAGATGGCCCTTGAGAAAAGCAGAATGTAGTCGAAGCTCTGATGGGTCTTTAAATTTGATGAAACAAACTGTGGATTTCAGTAGATTTCAATATTGGGGCACAAGAGTTATCAGACATGATAATTAGCCAAAGGCTGCCATCTCTAAAGACCTAATTGTCTTCATTATTGTCATAACCATTATCATTTTCATAATCATCAATCAGTTTTTCCAGTGCATATGAGCAGTTGGCTTTACAGTAATAAGACACTAGCAACAGTCCAACCATTGATAATTACCAAAATAATTTACAAGCTCTGTCCCTGTCCCAACTCAGGGGACAGGGACAGAAATTTTTTATCTTTGAAATTTTTTTTATTATGATGTATTCTAATTTTTTGAGATAGTGAATTGGTGGGTTTTTGTTAAATGTGAGCCAAAATCATCACAATTAAAAGAACCAAAGACTTAAACTACTTCAGTCTGTGTGCACTGAATTTATTTAATACACGAGTTTCACAATTTGAGTTGAATTACTGAAATAAATGAACTTTTCCATGACATTCTAATTTATTGAGATGCACCTGTACACCCATTCACACATACACACACACACACACACACACACACATATACCCTCCATACCCTGTATTATAGGCATATTTGTTACCATATCTAATCATGTTACTATTTAGTTTGTAGTTGGAAGATGGAAGATTATCGACTGCATTGTATTGATTATTAATTGATATTACTGCATCAGTAAACTTTGTTATACTTTAAAGAGCAGTGTTTTGGAATTGTTCTGCATGCACCTCTTTCAAGGGATGGCACGGGATGTCAATGCTCGGATTCAAGCCTTCATTGTTTACCTTTTGAATGTCGATGTTCTCTGGACGTCAACATTCCTAAGAGAACAATCCTATATTGAGACTCTTATACTGTCTGGTTAGCAGTCCTTGATTCCAGGGTAGTGCTCCGGCAATATTAATCCTTCTTAATATTCTATTGATTTTGATAATTGATAGTTATCTTTGATGATTGTTGATTTGAAGGATTAATAAGCTAATGTTGATTCTAATCAATGTTTTATTGATTTTAATAATTAATCATTATCTTTGATAAGTATTGGTTATTGCTAATAACCAAACCCGCTCCTGAATGAAGCACCCAACAGCTTCATGATTCTATATCATCTCTGCAACAGAGAAAGATGTGGTTTTGTTTTCTGGACAAATCACCTACACCTTCGAACAAATGTAACAGCTTATAAACTGAACTCTGCACAATTGTGAAAAAATACAGTTAGGGATGGGCACATATACCAGGGTTCTTGGTAATGACAGCAATGATCGATCATGGAAACACAATAATTGCATGACATTTTACGCAAATACACACTATACGCAAACACCAAAAACTGGCATATTTTTGTATCTTGGGATTAATTATGCCATCATTTTTGCCGATACCTTGCGTTTCAACAGACAGCAATTTGAGGCGACATTGAACACAGTGACTTTAAGTCCTTACAGTTGACATGATTGAGAACAAAACAAAAGCAGTTTTTTAGATCCACTTTATTTACACCTAGAGGTATATAATGTCAAATCAGCAGTTTCTTAGGCTGAGAGTCTCAGAATTGATCATAATCTATATCATTACATTTTTTTAAAAGTTTTCTTACAATGATTCCAAACTCTTGACCCTCTTTTTTTTGTTTTTGTCAAGTTATAAGCCTTTAATTTTGTGTATGCCCCTGAAACAGGAAATCTTTAAAAACACCCTCAGAGTTTAAAGGGTTAATAATATTGGTTTCTATGGTTGCTGTGCAGTGATATACAGTATATAAGTGAAGAGGTGTTCCACGTAATAGCTGTTGCTAATAAGTATTTTAGCATGGCTGGAACACTGTATTGACCAAACAGCATCCAGTATCGGACCTATCCCTTTTATAATGAATGATATTGATAAAGCACAGCAATAAATGTAATGTATTTTCTCCCTTTCTCCTTCTATGTGTGTGATGAATGAAATAAGAGAGGCAGGTATAAGCCCCGAGTAAGCCAGCTATGACTCTCTACTACATCACTGTCAATATTACCACATAATGCAATACATCCTGAGAGAGTGAGAGAGTAATGTGGTATTATCACTTTAGGCCAAGAGGAACAAACCGCAAGACATACACTTTGAGCTCTACTAGTTCTTTTTTATACTTTGCCTCGACAGTACCTTCAGAGAAAATGCAGCTCTGACCAGAGATAGACTGGGACAACATAAACAGCCCAAGTCCTATGCAAACCCATCATGATGCATAGCGTATAATCACTATATGTATTAAATATCCTTTTAGATGAAGCCCTTTTGGTTTTGTTAACTTGCCCACAAGTCAGCCGACCCGCTGCGAAATGTCCCAGTGCCTCCTATGGCCAGTGCACCGCTTACTCTAAACTCACGCATCCTGAAACAGTTATCCCTTTTCTAAAAACTGAGAAATGTGTGTCTCTAACACAATTACAACAAAATTAATCAAATGTAAGAATAAATCATGCAGAAAAAACATATTTTAAAATTATACAAAACTACAATTACAAAACTACTACAATCTAATTTTGACACATTACACTAAAAGATCTACAATTCTTACCCTAAAAGTCTAACAATATTTTTAAAATAGAGTATTGTCTACAAAAAAGTAGAAGAAAAAGAAATTATTCTGCAGTGATGTTTTCCAGAGCCTGTAATGGCATTTGGATACTTTGGGTATTGGCTTATGCTCTGTGTGGAATAGAATTTATTGCCAGACTGGGCATAAATATCAGTTTTACAGCAGGAATGTTTATGGAGTGCAACAACCTGTCAGTTCTAATCCCAAACAGTCTGGGTTGGTTACATTTGGTATTAACCTACGTGAGAGGCAAATTCAGAAAATCATTGAGAGAAACATTTGTGCATGTGCGTGTGTGTGTGTGTGTGTGTGTGTGTGTGTGTGTGTAGACTGAATGGAGAAGAGAAGTTTAAGAGATTAGCTCTATGGAACTGAATGAGCACTTTAAACGCTTGAATTTCATGCAGCTGTGGTGCTGCTTTAAGTGCATTAAGGGCAAAGGAAAAAACATCCAGCACACACAGGTATGTTTACATAGCTATGGGGACTTACCATAGACTTTTATTGTTTTTAAATAAAGCTAAATTATAATTACACCTAGTACAAACTGTCTATTCACACCCAATTTTCAACAAAAAAAGATTTTAAAAATAAATACAAATATAATTGAAAAAATAATTATTAAAAATGATTTACTACTATTTGTTTAAAAACATTTATTAACTAAATTATTAATTATTTATAATCTATTATTTAATAATAATTATTGGTTACAATTTACACTATACAATATGCCACCTTTAGTTTATGCATTATTTATTATGAACTAACAATTAACAATATTTTTTTTATAGCATTCATTAAATTTGGTTAATGTTAATTAAAAAATTTACTATTTTTAATTATATGTTTATGTTAGCTAATAATGCATTATCTAATCTTAATATGTACAATAATGTTCAAATATATTAGTACTAATTAACATTAAAATAGATGAATAAATTGTGTAAAAATATTGTTCACTGTTAGTTCACGACACGTTACCGTTGCGTTAACTAATGTTAATTTATACAACCTTATTGTGAAGGGTTACTTACTGTAAAGTGTAATTATTTAATGTTTAAATTATTTTAAAAACATTTCCCATCAAGATTGCCCCCAAATAAATTTTTTAGCACTTTTGTCCTTAAAGTTTTGCAAGGTTCAAAACACACATAAAAACACATTCACACACATTCTTTGGATTCTAGCTCTGTAAACTGATTTATGGACCACATGTGGAGTGGGGAAATCAATAATTCTGTTTTTGCAAAACTGGACAATTGTGTGCAGTCCAACAATAACTTCAATCTCACTGGTATGGGTGTTTGTTTATGTGGATGCATGCACATGTTTGTGCAGTGTGGACATAAAATTCACCCCATTACTGTGACCTCAATTAATAAAGAATGAATCTGTTGACCCAGAGACGTCTTAAATGAAATGTGATCTGATGCTTGTCTTGAGAGAGTAAAGCAGGAGAAACCACAGTCAAATTAACTGAGATACACTGAGAGAGGTGAATAGGGCACACAGTGCTTTCAGCATTAATGAGCTTAAACTATTTAAAAGTTAAGACTTGTCTGCAAAATGCCGGCATTATCTACCGGTAGAAAATTAACATAACAGAAACAGTTTGGGCCCCGTTTCCCAATAACAATCAATCTTAGCGTTTAAGAGCATTTTCTACCAGCAATTTTACGAACGGTCATTATTTTTTATGTGCATTTCCCAAAACTGCAGTTAACATGAACGAGCAATTGACCTAATTGACTACATATTTACATATTGTATTTACAATAATTTTGTGCAGAACAATCTATTTATTTTACACAATCTGCTTCCATAATCAGGTGTAAATCCGTAATATTTCGTTTTCACAAATTCCTATCTGTATAAAAGCTTACAGGATTAGTGAAGACAGTGGAGGCCCTGTGTATGATCCTGCTAATTACAAGCATTCATTTAATATTACGAGGTTTGGAAGAGGTGCTTTAGGGACATTCACATATAAAGCGGAGGTTTGCTCTTTACTCCCAAAAATGACGGTGACAGCAATGCAGCATGCGTGGTGCTACACAACTTGTAGTGCTGGTGAGAGAGCCTTTGGGTGTCAGAGAGGAAGAGGAGACGAGGATAAAAGCGTCTCCCAAATGAATAAATGTAAATCATGTTTGAGTCAAGAAAAACATAATATTTTTTCATGAATAAAAAACACTAAGATTCACTAAGAATGAATTGCGCCCACTAAAAATGCAATTTTTTGCACGTGCTAACTGCACTTGCTTAACACTCGATTCACTAAAGGAATTAGGCAGATCAGGGAATGGCGCAAAAAAACAAACAAAAAAAAAAAACACAAAATCGCTGCTGAACGCAATTTTCACACGCAGTTCTCTTAAACATGTAGGAAGCTGGAAATTTTGACTTTCCAAGTTGAATGGAATGCAGCATTAAAAAAATATGCATTACACCATGGTGGGTATGACCTTGTTTTCTCAAGATTCAGGATAATGTTTACAATGTGTCAAATACATTTATTTACACAACAATTTGGGCTGTGCACACTGATCCAGGATGATCAGAGCCACACTTCACAGCCAGAGAATAAAATTAATATAACAAAGTCAAACATCATATCTAATGCAACTTGCACAAGCATTTCTCCAAGAGACAGTTTTTTGTGTTTAATAAGTAGTGCATTTGTCAAGAACCAGAAATTTTACTTTAGTTCAATTTTAGCATTGCTTTTCTTTAGTTTCAAGCACTATCAAGCATCTCAGAACAGAGGCTGCATCAATCAGAGTGAACGCCTGCTGGCATTACAGCATGAAAGAAAAAGAGTAGCCTTAAACCAGACAGAACAGTGCTCAGGTACTGGTCAGGTTGCAATCTTCATTTCTCACATATTGCTTGTGTAACTGTCCTGAGATGGACTGGGTAACACATAGGGGAGAGCTGTTACAAAATTCTGCAGCTCTTGCCCATTGGTTCTCCCCTCCACTTACAGGAGATGCAAGCCACAGTTTCACTGTCTGTGTTACCTTTATCTGTTACTTGAAAGGTTAATCATGTGCCCTGTTCAAGGTTGAGCTTACACAGGTCAAAGAGGAGACCCACGATATAATAATGCATTTACACTATTACATAGATGTTTGGTGAAATAGCATCTCAACTCCAAGCAAGACGTATATGATGACAGCAGATATTTAAATGGCTCCAAATTATTCCCAAGACAAAATTTCTTAAGGTCACATGTATTCTGAGCTAAAGGGAACACTCGTTGGTGTTTCCTTCAGAATGTTGTTCACTAAAAAATTTTGATCTGAAGGTGCGTGTAAGCATGTTTTTATGTTCTTTTGTATATGAAGAGACAGAATATATTGAGCTCAGTTCTTGTTTCAAGATGATGGAAATTTCATTAGATTCAATTTCCACCATCAATAATTAAACCTACAGAGTCCTTGGAGACTTCTTTAGACAACGTAATCCATACACACCAACACACACAAACACGCACATGCATGCATTCATACCTTGGAAAGGCCTTTTTAAATCAATAAGCTGAAGGTGCATCCATTCACTCATTTCTCTCTCTTTCCTATTTTTATTCCTGGAATTTTGTTGGTGACATTTATCCTGAAAGACACTTAAGGAGCTTTCCTGTGTGATCCGTTAAGTGATTTGTCCATTAGTGTGTACTGTACATACTGTATGTGGCCCAAAAAGTATATGGACACTTTAGGTTAGCTTTCAAATTATAAACCAAAGATATATTGTTCAAAATATAAAAATAAATTGGACACTTTCTGTTTTTAGAACATTTTTGCCTTTATTGTGATAAACAACTGCACTAACAAAGATTTTAACCTAAAAACATTTAACATATCTGAATCAACCTGACTACATTAGGTTGCACCAACTAATGTTGAGGGTTAAATAAGGTAGAAATAGGTCATTAAGGTATCAATTGCAGGTTTCCATTTTTAAAAGTGTGCTTGTGTGGACTTGTGTGAAGGTTACTTGTTTCAAAAATTACTTGGAAATGGCAGCAGTTGGTTAAATGTCATTGCAATAAAATGTTAGTTCTGAGAAAGGCAGATTAGAATGTTATTTCTGAGAAAGGCAGATACCACTTAGTTTGATATTTTGTTTCTAATGCAATGAAATTCATACATTAAGTATGACCTAAGTGTTTGTTATATATACAGGTGCATCTCAATAAATTAGAATGTCGTGGAAAAGTTCATTTATTTCAGTAATTCAACTCAAATTGTGAAACTCGTGTATTAAATAAATTCAGTGCACACAGACTGAAGTAGTTTAAGTCTTTGGTTCTTTTAATTGTGATGATTTTGGCTCACATTTAACAAAAACCCACTAATTCACTATCTCAAAAAATTAGAATATGGTGACATGCCAATCAGCTAATCAACTCAAAACGTCATGGTTACTGGTGTAACCTCCGTTCCCTGATGGAGGGAACGAGACGTTGGTGTCGATGTAGTGACACTAGGGGTCACTCTTGGGAGCCCGAGACACCTCTGGTCTTTGATAAAAGGCCAATGAAAATTGGCGAGTGGTATTTGCATGCCACTCCCCCGAACATACGGGTATAAAAGGAGCTGGTATGCAACCACTCATTCAGGTTTTACGCTGAGGAGCCGATATAAGGTCCGGCCATTTCAGCGGGTAGTTCAGCGTTGTGGCAGGAGGGACCAACGTCTCGTTCCCTCCATCAGGGAACGGAGGTTACACCAGTAACCATGACGTTCCCTATCTGTCACTCACTCGACGTTGGTGTCGATGTAGTGACACTAGGGGTCCCTATACAAAACGCCACAAGGCTGAACTGTGTTACGTGAACTGGCGGTGTGTGGTGGGCAGACTTGCTGTGTGCCTCATAGCCAGCGCACCAGGTCGACACGTAACCTCCCCCAACACAGTTATGAGTGTCGAACGGCCCTACTTGGGGACAAGTCGACTACCCAAAGATAGAGACGGGCTTAACCCAGTCGTGGCCTCTTTTCCCCTTCTCTTTTTCCACTCCCTAAAAAAGAAGGGGGATTATCCGACTGGGCCGCCAGGTCTAGTCGGGGGGTGTCCCTCCCAAGGGGAGGACACTGCGGAGACCACACCTCGCCCCAAGAGGGGGGGATATTTAAGTGGAAGAATACATCACATGGTCTTTCCAACCATGTGGAGAGCCTTCAAGGTAGATCCTGCCCAATGGGGGAGGAGGTACTACAACATGGAGACTGGGGCAGAGGGGCTCAGCCCAAGGAAGACGCCGTTTGCCAGCAGGGAAACGAGCTAGCGGAAGATATAGATCGCATGGGGTTAGCCTTACAGGGAACCGCCACATGCGGAGCACCTACCCCAGCACCGGGCTCTTAGATAGCACGTGTACTGGGCCGGCAGTGAGTCTCTCCGAAGACTCGACTGCCACAGGGCTCGGAGGAAATCAACCAGGGAACAACTTTTGTGAACACTACTGGGAATTAACAGCGCACGTCTTCAGCTCAAAAGGAGGTGGGAGGCGCTATGTGCAAGCGATACACCCGGCCGGCTATCCCGGGCTTATCCGCTTGTGTTGCGTGCCACTACCTGGGCCGAAACCGGTTCCACCCGGAGGTTGTAGAACCTTGCAAAGGTGTTGGGTGTTGCCCAGCCCGCTGCTCTACAAATGTCTGTTAGAGAGGCACCTCTGGCCAGAGCCCAAGAAGCCGCTACACCCCTGGTAGAATGGGCCCGTAGCCCTACCGGGGGCGGCATGTCTTGGGCGAGATATGCCATAGATATGGCATCAACAAGCCAGTGGGCGATCCTCTGCTTGGAGACAGCGCTTCCTTTCCGCTGTGCCCCGAAGCAGACAAAGAGCTGCTCAGAGAGTCTAAAGCTCTGCGTGCGATCCAAATAGATGCGCAAAGCACGCACCGGACACAGCAACGCCAGGGCTGGGTTTGCCTCCTCCTGGGGCAGCGCTTGCAGGTTCACCACCTGGTCCCTAAAAGGAGTGGTGGGAACCTTGGGCACATAGCCCGGTCGGGGTCTCAGGATCACGTGAGAATAACCCGGACCGAACTCTAGGCACGTTTCGCTGATAGAGAACGCTTGCAGGTCACCTACCCTCTTGATGGAAGTGAGCGCAGTCAGGAGGGCAGTCTTCAGGGAGAGTGCCTTCAGCTCGACTGACTGCAAAGGCTCAAAGGGGGCTCTCTGTAGGCCCTGAAGAACTACGGAGAGGTCCCATAAGGGAACGAAGAGCGGTCTGGAGGGATTCAGCCTCCTAGCACCTCTTAGGAACCTGATGATCAGATCGTGCTTCCCTAAGGACTTACCCTCAACTGCGTCGTGGTGTGCTGCTATGGCAGCAACGTACACCTTCAAGGTGGAAGGGGACAGCCTCCCTTCCAACCTCTCCTGCAGGAAGGAAAGCACTGATCCGACTGCGCATCTCTGGGGGTCTTCGTGTCGAGAAGAACACCACTTAGCGAACAGAGACCACTTCAAGGCATACAGGCGCCTCGTAGAGGGGGCCCTAGCCTGAGTGATCGTGTCTACCACCGCGGGTGGTAGGCCACCTAGGTCTTCCGCGTCCCGTCCAGGGGCCAGACATGGAGATTCCAGAGGTCTGGGCGCGGGTGCCAGAGGGTGCCCCGTCCCTGAGAAAGAAGGTCCTTCCTCAGGGGAATTTGCCAGGGGGGAGCTGTCGCGAGGAGCGTGAGGTCCGAGAACCATGTCTGGGTGGGCCAGTAGGGCGCTACCAGGATGACCTGCTCTTCGTCCTCCCTGACCTTGCACAGTGTCTGTGCAAGTAGGCTCACTGGGGGAAATGCGTATTTGCGAATGCCAGGGGGCCAGCTGTGTGCCAATGCGTCTATGCCGAGAGGAGCCTCGGTGAGGGCGTACCAGAGCGGGCAGTGGGAGGATTCTTGGGAGGCGAACAGGTCCACCTGAGCCCGACCGAATCGACTCCAAATCAGCTGGACCACCTGGGGGTGGAGTCTCCACTCTCCCCTGCGGGGAACCTGCCGTGACAGCGCGTCCGCTGTAACGTTGAGGTTGCCCGGGATATGAGTGGCTCGCAGCGACTTGAGGTGCTGCTGACTCCGGAGGAGGAGACGGCGGGCGAGTTGTGACATACAGCGGGAGCGCAGACCGCCTTGGCGGTTGACATATGCTACCGCTGCCGTGCTGTCTGTCCGAACTAGCACGTGCTTGCCCTGGATCAACGGCCGGAACCTCCGCAGGGCGAGCAGAATTGCCAGTAACTCGAGGCAGTTGATGTGCCAACGCAGCCGCGGACCCGTCCAGAGGCCGGTGGCTGCGTGCCCGTTGCAAACAGCGCCCCAGCCCATCTTGGAGGCGTCTGTCGTGACCACGATGCGCCTGGAGACCAGTTCTAGAGGAACACCTGCTCGTAGAAACGAGAGGTCGGTCCAAGGGCTGAAAAGACGGTGACAGACCGGTGTAATGGCCACGCGGTGTGTCCCGTGGCGCCATGCCCGTCTCGGGACTCGAGTCTGGAGCCAGTGCTGAAGCGGCCTCATATGCATCAACCCGAGCGGGGTGGCCACCGCCGAGGATGCCATATGCCCCAGGAGCCTCTGAAAAAGTTTCAGTGGAACCGCTGTTTTCTGTTTGAACGCCTTCAAACAGGCCAGCACCGACTGGGCGCGCTCGTTCGTAAGGCGCGCCGTCAGAGAGACTGAGTCCAACTCCAAACCGAGAAAAGAGATGCTCTGAACCGGGAGGAGCATGCTCATTTCCCAGTTGACCCGAAGCCCTAGTCGGCTGAGGTGCGAGAGCACCAGGTCCCTGTGTGCGCATAACACGTCTCGAGAGTGAGCTAAGATTAGCCAGTCGTCGAGATAATTGAGAATGCGAATGCCTACCTCCCTTAATGGGGCAAGGGCAGCCTCTGCGATCTTCGTAAAGACGCGAGGAGACAGGGACAGGCCGAAAGGGAGGACTTTGTACTGATACGCCCGACCCTCGAACGCGAACCGCAGGAAGGGTCTGTGTCGAGGAAGGATCGAGACGTGAAAGTACGCGTCCTTCAGGTCTACCGCCGCGAACCAATCCTGATGCCGGACGCTCGCTAAAATGCGTCTTTGCGTCAGCATCTTGAACGGGAGTCTGTGTAAAGCCCGGTTCAGTACTCGCAGGTCCAAGATTGGCCGCAACCCACCGCCTTTCTTCGGTACGATGAAGTAGGGGCTGTAAAACCCTTTCTTCACCTCGGCTGGAGGGACAGGTTCTATCGCGCCCTTTCGTAGGAGGGTAGCGATTTCCGCGCGCAGAGTAACAGCGTTTTCGCCCTTGACGAAGGTGAAGTGAGTACCGCTGAACCTGGGCGGGCGCCTGGCGAACTGAATCGCGTAGCCGAGTCGGACGGTCCGGATCAACCACCGCGACGGATTGGGAAGTGCAAGCCATGCGTCCAAATTCCGTGCGAGGGGAACCAAGGGGACAACGTCGTCGGACGTACCGGCAGGTGGGGCCTCGCGGCGGGGCGGAGCGCGAGGTGCCACAGCACGTCGTGGCCGTGCTGAGTCTAGGGACATCGAAGCACTTACCTGGCTCCTTGTGACCACCCCCGGAACAGCCTGGGACGGGGGAGGAAGAGGCCTGTCCTCGCGACCCGTGGAGGCTGTCACATCGGGGGTGGATTTGTGCCACAGCTGGGCGCTCAGGGGCGAAAAGGGCACCGCTGGAGCGCCAATCCTGCAAGATAAAGCCCGTGGACGGTAGTCGTGGTGACGACCGTACACAGCGGGTATGTGACCCAGGGAGGAAGGAAGCCGCTCTTTTGTTGAACTGTTGGGTACCGCAGCCACTTGGGCGTACGGCGAAATCAAACGAAAAGGCAACACAAGATTTTCCACCCGGCCCTCCACCGGGGGATGGAGTGGTCTTTCTACCAGCTCCAGGTGAGTGGGTTCCCTCGTCCCTGGGTTGTCCGTCTCAGGGGCGCCTCGAAGACCTCCGTGGGTTCTACGGTGCCGGCTGAGAGACGGGTGGCGTCGGCTTCCTGCGGTGGGCTCCACGCCGGGGCCGGGCCGGAGGGGCGGGCTGCGGCGGAGCCGGTGCAGTCACCGCAGGGGGACGCCCTTGGCGACGAGCAGACGGGGTGCGGGGTCTTGAGCCGTGCCGGGGCAGGATGTGCCGGATTGCCTCCGTCTGCTGCTTTACCGTCGAGAACTGCTGGGCAAAGTCCTCAACGATGTCGCCAAATAGGCCCGCCTGGGAAATGGGGGCAGCAATGAACCGTGTCTTGTCGGCCTCGCCCATCTCGACCAGGTTGAGCCACAGGTGGCGCTCCTGGACCACTAGTGTGGCCATCGTCCGCCCAAGAGACCGCGCTGTGACCTTCGTCGCCCGGAGGGCGAGGTCGGTCGCCGAGCGCAGTTCCTGCATCAAATCTGGGGCGGAACTACCCTCGTGCAGTTCTTTCAGTGCCTTGGCTTGGTGGACCTGCAGGAGAGCCATGGCGTGCAGGGCAGAGGCGGCTTGTCCAGCAGCGCTGTAGGCCTTGGCCGTCAGGGACGACGTGAGCCTACAGGGCTTGGAGGGGAGCTTAGGGCGTCCACGCCAGGTGGCGGCGCTCTGCGGGCATAAGTGCACTGCGAGCGCCTTATCCACCGGGGGAATCGCCGTATAGCCCCTGGCCGCCCTGCCATCGAGGGTAGTGAGAGCGGGGGAACTGCGGAGCCGGGTTCGGGCAGTAAAAGGTGCCTCCCACGACTTCGTCAGCTCCTCATGCACCTCCGGGAAGAATGGCACTGGAGCGGGGCGCGGACGGTCTGAGCGGCGCCGTGAGCCCAGAAACCAATCATCAAGCCGCGAGGGTTCAGGGGAGAGCGGAGGGTTCCACTCTAGCCCGATGCTCGCGGCCGCCCGGGAAAGCATGTCCGTCATTTCGGCGTCGGCCTGTAACTGGGCGACCGTCCCCGAAGGGGGAAGCCCAGCTGAGGCTTCTGCGTCCGACTGGACAAGCCCGCTCTCCGACGCTGCGCTCGAAAGCTCATCATCTTCGCGGGCCTCGAACGAGAAGCCAGACTCGCCGTGCGACGAGCCGGCGAACTCATCCGGAAGCCCGATTGGGGCAGACGAGCGTGCTGGGGAATGGGAGGTCCGCGGGGGGATACCCGGCGGAGGCGATCCCATTGAGGTCCCCAAATCGCCCCCAGCGCCAGCCGCGCTGACCTCAAACCCGTAGGTAGGAGGACCAAGGCGGGGAGCCGCTGGGGTGGCTTGCTTTCTTACAAAAGCAAGCCGCGACCGCAACGTTGCCATGGTCATGTTCTCGCAGTGAGAACATGAGCCATTCATAAACGCTGCCTCCGTGTGGGTCGCGCCCAGACACGAAAGACAGCGATCATGACCATCCGAAGTTGAGAGAAATCGACCGCAACCAGGAATAACACACGAACGGAAAGGCATCTTTAAAAAGACGCGTCTTTAAAAAGACGTTCCGTGTGTGCGCTCTTTTAGAGAAATATATACTCTTTTAGAGGGGAAAAATGCTCTTTCAGAAAATATACTCTCTAGTTTTTCTGCCGAAGCGCCCAGGGGCGTTCTCTGCAGTGCACCAGTGCAGAGGAGGGAGAAGCCGCTGAAATGCGCCGTCAGATCCAGCAGAGGTGAATGAACAGTGCTATTCAGCTCGATGAGCATGACCGTTCGGCTCCGAAGAGAAAATCTGAATGAGTGGTTGCATACCAGCTCCTTTTATACCCGTATGTTCGGGGGAGTGGCATGCAAATACCACTCGCCAATTTTCATTGGCCTTTTATCAAAGACCAGAGGTGTCTCGGGCTCCCAAGAGTGACCCCTAGTGTCACTACATCGACACCAACGTCGAGTGAGTGACAGATAGGGAACACCTGCAAAGGTTTCCTGAGCCTTCAAAATGGTCTCTCAGTTTGGTTCACTAGGCTACACAATCATGGGGAAGACTGCTGATCTGACAGTTGTCCAGAAGACAATCATTGACACCCTTCACAAGGAGGGTAAGCCACAAACATTCATTGCCAAAGAAGCTGGCTGTTCACAGAGTGCTGTATCCAAGCATGTTAACAGAAAGTTGAGTGGAAGGAAAATTGTGGAAGAAAAAGATGCACAACCAACCGAGAGAACCGCAGCCTTATGAGGATTGTCAAGTAAAATCGATTCAAGAATTTGGGTGAACTTCACAAGGAATGGACTGAGGCTGGGGTCAAGGCATCAAGAGCCACCACACACAGATGTGTCAAGGAATTTGGCTACAGTTGTCATATTCCTCTTGTTAAGCCACTTCTGAACCACAGACAACGTCAGAGGCGTCCTAAGGAGAAGAAGAACTGGACTGTTGCCCAGTGGTCCAAAGTCCTCTTTTCAGATGAGAACAAGTTTTGTATTTCATTTGGAAACCAAGGTCCTAGAGTCTGGAGGAAGGGTGGAGAAGCTCATAGCCCAAGTTGCTTGAAGTCCAGTGTTAAGTTTCCACAGTCTGTGATGATTTGGGGTGCAATGTCATCTGCTGGTGTTGGTCCATTGTGTTTTTTGAAAACCAAAGTCACTGCACCCATTTACCAAGAATTTTTGGAGCACTTCATGCTTCCTTCTGCTGACCAGCTTTTTAAAGATGCTGATTTCATTTTCCAGCAGGATTTGGCACCTGCCCACACTGCCAAAAGCACCAAAAGTTGGTTAAATGACCATGGTGTTGGTGTGCTTGACTGGCCAGCAAACTCACCAGACCTGAACCCCATAGAGAATCTATGGGGTATTGTCAAGAGGAAAATGAGAAACGAGAGACCAAAAAATGCAGATGAGCTGAAGGCCACTGTCAAAGAAACCTGGGCTTCCATACCACCTCAGCAGTGCCACAAACTGATCACCTCCATGCCACGCCACTAATTAAAGCAAAAGGAGCCCCTACCAAGTATTGAGTACATATACAGTAAATGAACATACTTTCCAGAAGGCCAACAATTCACTAAAAATGTTTTTTTTTATTGGTCTTATGATGTATTCTAATTTTTTGAGATAGTGAATTGGTGGGTTTTTGTTAAATGTGAGCCAAAATCATCACAATTAAAAGAACCAAAGACTTAAACTACTTCAGTCTGTGTGCATTGAATTTATTTAATACACGAGTTTCACAATTTGAGTTGAATTACTGAAATAAATGAACTTTTCCACGACATTCTAATTTATTGAGATGCACCTCTATGTATATATCCTCTGTGTGTAAGGTGAAGGAATTGTCTGGTTGAATTATTCATTGTCTGCAATCTCAATTTCTCAGCACAGACATTCAATTCACACACATACACATACGCACAAAGGTTCAAGCACTGTGACTGAATGTTCTTTGAGGAGCGTGTGAAAGGTCAGTTAATACTGCACTACAGGAGAAAGAGAAAACTCTGTAACACAAACACGCAAAGCATAGTCAATGTGTCAGGCAGACCATAATGAGCTGCTTCTGCTTGCTGCTTCTGAAAATGATCAGACTTCAAACCTTGTGAACCCATGTGTGAGTGCAAGTGAGTGTTCTTTTGTGTGTATGGGTTGCTGTTTTTATGTGTGTGAGAGACATGGAGAGAAAACATCATGGTAACTTGCGTAACCTCCGTTCCCTGATGGAGGGAACGAGACGTTGTGTCAATGTAGTGACACTAGGGGTCACTCTTGGGAGCCCGAGACACCTCTGGTCTTTGATAAAAGGCCAAAGAAAATTGGCAAGTGGTATTTGCATGCCACTCCCCTGGACATACGGGTATAAAAGGAGCTGGCGTGCAACCACTCATTCAGGTTTTATGCTGAGGAGCCGAGACAAGGTCCGGCCACTTCAGCGGGTAGTTCAGCGTTGTGGCAGGAGGGACACAACATCTCGTTCCCTCCATCAGGGAATGGAGGTTACGCAAGTAACCATGACATTCCCTTTCTGTCACTCACTTGACGTTGTGTCGATGTAGTGACACTAGGGGTCCCTATACAAAACGCCGCAACGGGCTGAACTGTGTTACGAGAACTGGCGGTGTGTGACAGGCAGACAACTTTGTGCCTCGTAGCCAGTGCACCAGGCTGACACGTAACCTCCCCCAACATAGTTATGAGTGTCGAACGGCCCTTTGGGGACAAGTCGACTACCCAAAAGATAGAGACAGGCTTGCCCAGTCGTGGCCTCTTTTCGCCTTCTTTTTTTCCACTCCCTAAAAAAAGGGGGAATATCCGACTGGGCCAACCAGGTCTAGTCGGGGGGTGTCCCTCCCAAGGGGAGGACACCGTGGAGACCACACCTCACCCAGAGAGAGGGGGGGATATTTAAGTGGAAAATACGTCACATGGTCTTGCTGACCATGTAGAACCTCGCAAAGGTGTTGGGTGTTGCCCAGCCCGCTGCTCTACAAATGTCCGTTAGTGAGGCACCCCTGGCCAGGGCCCAGGAGGCAGCTACATCCCTGGTAGAATGGGCTCTTAGCCCTACTGGGGGTGGCACGTCCTGGGCATGATATGCCATAGCTATGGCGTCAATGAGCCAGTGGGCGATCCCCTGTTTGGAGACAGCGTTTCCTTTCCGCTGTGCACCAAAGCAGACAAAGAGCTGCTCAGAGATCCTAAAGCTCTGCATGCGATCCAAATAGATGCGTAAAGCGCGCACTGGACACAGCAATGACAGGGCTGGGTCTGCCTCCTCCTGGGGCAGCGCTCGCAAGTTCACCACCTGGTCCCTAAAAGGGGTCGTGGGAACCTTGGGCACATAGCACGGTCGGGGTCTCAAGATCACGTGAGAATAGCCCGGACTGAACTCCAGGCATGTTTCGCTGACAGAGAACGCTTTCAGGTCTCCTATCCTCTTGATGGAAGTGAGCGCAGTCAGGAGGACAGTCTTCAAGGCTCAAAGGGGGCTCTCTGTAGACCCTGAAGAACTACAGAGAGGTCCCATGCGGGAACGAGGCACGGTCTGGAGGGGTTCAGCCTCCTGGCGCCTCTCAGGAACCTGATGATCAGGTCGTGCTTCCCTAAGGACTTACCGTCCACTGTGTCGTGGTGTGCTACCATAGCAGCAACGTACACCTTCAAGGTGGAAGGGGACAGCCGCCCTTCCAACTTCTCCTGCAGGAAGAAAAGCACCGATCTGACTGCGCATCTCTTGGGGTCTTCCCGTCAGGAAGAACACCACTTAGCGAACAGACATGGAGAGAGAAGGTCCTTCCTCAGGGGAATTCACCGGGGGGGAGGGGGCAGTATGGGGTGTGGGATCTTGAGCCATGCCGAGGCAGGATATGCCGGATAGCCTCCTTCTGCTGCTTCACCGTCGAGAACTGCTGGGCAAAGTCCTCGACGGTGTCGCCGAATAGGCCAGCCTGGGAGATAGGGGCAGCAAGGAACTGTCCCTTTTGCAAAATCCTGATTTCAAACAAATGTTAAAGACTGAAATCAGTGTTTATATGGAGACCAACTGGTCCTCGGTATCCTCTGTGGGCGTGGCTTGGGAGGCACTTAAGGCGGTTCTTAGGGGTCGGATCATACAGTATGCCTCATTCACCAAAAATCCAAAGCACGAGAACTCGTGGAGTTGGAAGGAAATATTAAAAGTGCAGAGGCAGAGCTGAACGCCGTATGTCATCTGATGGCCTCAGAGAATTGACCCGATTGAAATATAGATATAAAACTATTTTGTCGCAGAAAGTGGAGTTTTGGTTATTCAGGGCAAGACAGTCATACTTTGAGTCGGTGGACAAAGCAGGGAAGCTTTTGGCTAGATATATAAAGCAGAGAGAGTCTTTTTCTACCATTCCCTCAGTGAAATCGGCTGGTGGTGACATTTTTACCTCAGCCATTGATATTAATAATGCCTTTAAAGAATTCTATCTTGATCTTTATAGTTCCACATCTTTGTCTACTGATGAAGATATTAGAAACTTTGTGGAACCATTAGATCTTCCTAAACTGAAGACTGAGCAAAAAAACTCTCTTGATTCTGAGATAACCTTGGAGGAGATTGACGAGGTAATTAAGTCCCTACCTACTGGCAAGGCTCCGGGGCCAGATGGTTTTGCCGCAGAATTTTTTAGATCTTATGCTACAGAACTGGCTCCACTTTTGTTAGAAGTTTATACTGAACCATTAAAGAATGGAAAGCTTCCTCCAACCATGACACAAGCCTGGATCAGTCTGATTCTTAAAAAGGACAAAGATCCAAGCGAGTGTAAAAGTTACCGTCCAATCTCCCTAATCCAACTAGATGTAAAAATTTTGTCAACAATTTTGGCTAACCGATTAAGTAAGGTTATGACATCTCTTATACATATAGATCAGGTGGGGTTTATTCGGGGCCGCAGCTCTTCTGATAACATCAGGCGTTTCATCAATATCATGTGGTCAGTAGCGAATAATCAGTCTCTGGTCGCTGCCATCTCACTTGACGCCGAAAAGGTGTTTGATATGCTAGAATGGGATTATCTTTTTAAGATTTTGGAAATGTATGGGTTCGGGAGTACATTTATTGGTTGGATTAAGTTACTTTATAAACATCCTGTAGCAGCGGTACAAACAAATGGATTAATTTCAGATTATTTCACTCTGGCCAGGGGCACTCGGCAGGGTCCCCATTATTGTTCTGTCTTGCCCTGGAACCATTAGCAGCCGCGATAAGGAGGATGATTTTCCAGGGGTGATTTCGGGAGGTGTGGCGCATAAGCTTCTGCGTTACGCAGATGATATTTTATTATTCGTCTCCGACACCACTAGATCTATGCCTTGCCTCCACAGAATTATGAATTCCTTTTCCAAGTTCTCAGGATACAAAGTCAACTGGTCTAAATCTGAAGCTTTGGCTTTGACAGCGTACTGTCCAGTAACGGCCTTCCAGCCGGGCGCCTTCCAGTGGCCCAAACAGGGCATTAAGTATTTGGGAAATTTGTTCCAAGCAAATTTGTCTGATTTAGTTAGTGTTAATTTTGATCCCTTAATAAAAAAATTTCGAATGATGTGGACAAGTGGGCTTCATTACACTTATCGATGATTGGGAAGGTTAATGTAATTAAAATGAATTGTATTCCAAAATTCAACTACCTGTTACAATCTCTCTCTATAGATATCCCCCTCTCTTATTTCAAGCAATTTGACAGCATAGCGAAGTCCTTCATTTTGAATGGTAAGCGTGCCAGGTTAAATTTCAATAAGTTACATAGGCTGAGTGACAAAAGTGGGTTAGGCCTACCCAAGATTTGGTTTTATTATTATGCATTCAGTCTCAGACATTTGGCTCATTGGTCACTTCCACCTGAGAGAGCCCCTCCCTGGTTTTGTATTGAAAAGGAAGCTCCTGCCCCTATCTCGCCTCTGCATAGCCGTTCGATCAAATTAATCGGAGAAGTGAAGTCACACCCTGTTATTTTGCATTTACACTCGAGTGGTGATTACTGCTTTTAGAAAAGGTCATGAGGCATCAGTGTATTACTCCCTGCTAATTCAGAGTCTGGGGGACGGAGCTTTAAATTCCCTCAAAAGATTATGGGAGGAAGATTTAAATTTGGTTTTGGAGGAGGGAGTGTGGGCTAGGATTCTTAAAAACGTCAAGTCTGCATCTAGAGATGCAAGGGTGCGCCTTATGCAATTTAAGATTCTACATAGATTTTATTGGATCCCTTCTAAATTGTATAGGCTTGGTCTTAAGGACACACCCACTTGCTGGCGATGCCATTTAGAAGATGGAGACGCCACCCATGTTTTTTGGGGGTGTCATAAGATACAGGAGTTCTGGTTGAGGGTCCAGAATTTTATGGCCGACGTATTGGGTACTCGGATCTCCTTTTGCCCCAGGCTCTGTATTTTGGGTGATGGGGCGGTCATTGATGTAGGAGATAAGTACATGAAGAATTGGATCCTGGCCGGTGTTATGGTGGGCAGACAGGTTATCCTTAGAGGATGGTAGTCAGCTGGAGCCCTCTTATTTCGTGAGTGGTGCAAGGAGATGGGCAGGGTGGCAGCTTAGGAAGAGTTGTCATATAGAAGGCTAAGCAACATGGATATGTTCATCAGGAGGTGGGGCAGTTATTTGGCCTTTTTGGAGGGCTCTCGGGTAGGGGCAGTGGAGGGAGACGTGTTGTTTTAAATGTGTATGTTGTAGCCTTTTTGTTTTTGAACATATACTTTTTTTAAATGTATTTCTAAATATTTTCTTCTGTTTTATTGTTTGTTTGTGTCTCTTTGTCAATTGTATTTGACCACTGGGGTATCTGTTTGTGTTGGGTGGTGGGGTGGGGTGGTTAATGTTCGGGAGGAAGGGTTGTAAATAATATAATGTGATTCCATATATTCTGTTATTTATATATATATATATGTAAATATATGTATATATGATATATGGAATCAACAAAACTTTTAATACATTTTTTTTTTAAAAACACCATGATTGTTGGTGCCAGACGGGCTGGTTTGAGTATTTCTGTAACTGCCAATCTCCTGGGATTTTCACACACAACAGTCTCTAGAATTTACTAAGAATGGTGCCAAAAACCAAAAACATCCAGTGAGGGGCAGTTCTGTGGATGGAAATGCCTTGTTGATGAGAGAGGTCAACAGAGAATGGCCAGACTGGTTCGAACTGACAAAGTCTACGGTAACTCAGATAACCACTCTGTACAATTGTGGTGAGAATAATAGCATCTCAGAATGCTATTCTGAGATGCGGGTTGGTGCTGTTATGGTGGCACGAGGGGGACCTACACAATATTAGGCAGGTGATTTTAATGTTGTGGCTGATCAGTGTATCTTTTAAAGACTTAACAAATCCAGTGATTAATTCTAGATTAGTAGTGATTAGTTCGGAATCTTTTAACTTGGGTGTAACAAAAAACCTGTGCACCGGAACTTCCAGAAATTACATAGCAATCAGCCAATCAGATTTGCATGTTGATAGGGATGGGCATTTTGATCATTTTGACAATTTGAGTACTTGACAGATAAATCAGCTAACAAGTACATGTACCTCCATTTGTGCTATATTTTAATAGTTGGTCAGGCGTCATTGTATCTTGTTCTTTTTTTAGCACCCTGCAACAATAGTTTTTCAAATAAAATAAAAAATAAACTGTTCCATTCAGTTGCGTTCTTTCTGCCTATTTTTAATGCAGTGTTGACGCAAACTGCTGTCCCCCTCAAGCCAGTCGGGTTGCAGGGTGCTGCCCAAAATGGCAATGATGTTTGCATATAATTGTTACCGGAAGAAAAAAGTCACGCAATTATTGTGCTTTTATGATCAATCATGGCTTTCGCTTCCTAGAACTCAAGAGCATCTCTAATTGGAACTATCTATTAAAAAAGCTCTTGCCATTTTGTTTGCAATATGCATCAACTGGTCAGTGAAACCTCTATGGGCGTGCTGTCTGAGGCTGAGACTAGAATTAACAGCCTGTCTGATAGGACTAAAGATGGAGCCAGTCTTCGTGTTTACAGTATTTTTATCTCCTGATTGAAAAGCTCATAGGCTCAGCTTGGCTATCTCTTTACAGCGCTGTCACACTCATCTGCTCAGTCCTTCTCTAATTCTAATCTAATTGTATACTGATGTGAAAATGTTTGCAGTCCACTGGGGAATGAGTACAAGTTTGAGTTTATGGATTAATAGGGATAGAACATAATATTATCATATTTGTTTTTCCAACAAAAAATTCAAAATTTTTGTTCCTTTTGCAGAGTGCTAAATATTTTCACCCTCTGAAAAAGCATTTCACATTCTTGGTAATAATAAAGATGAATCACAAATCCTAATAGGGTTATATCTGCAGGTATGGGTTAACAGTACAGCAGTGCAGTCTGTGTCACTGTTCCCCTGAGCTGAGATTCCAAACACCATACCTACCAAAAGCACAAGAGCTATAAATACCTCTCTCTCCCACTCTCTCTCTCTCTCTCTCTCTCTTTGTGTCTCTTCTGTCTCTGCCAAAGTGAAACTGTAATATTTAATCTGCTGTGAATCATAATAGAAAGTGGATTTGTATCGACATATTTCATTTTCAAGAAATCTGAATTGATATTCAGAAGGGTGCAAATGTGAATAATTCCAATTTCATAAGTAAGTAAGCCCATGTGTGTGTGTGTGTGTGTGTGTGTGTGTGTGTGTGTGTGTATGTATGCTAGAGGTACTGAGATCGGAAAAGATCAATAATTGAGCCAGATGTTGGATTGAGTAGATTTTGAATGTGTTAACAGATCTTCATTATTTGTCATTCATCACCTGATCTCTGTGAGTACTAGGCCTAACAGCATCTATAAAGCCACTGACATGGTTGTGTTCAGTCTTTAGAGTGACAGGTATACAGCCATATGTGATATTTAATTTTTTCTTTTTAATAAATTTGCAAAGTTTTCAAAAATCTAGTTTTTGCTTTGTCATTATGGGGTATGGAGTGTAGATTGATGTGAAAAAAATAATAATTTAAAGCATTTTAGCATAAGGCTGTAACATAACAAAATGCGGGGGAAAAATGAAGGGGTCTGAATACTTTCTGAATGCACTGCATGCTTCTTGGAGATGAAAGTTCTATTCAGTGTAAAGAGTGCAACAGTCTGGTTCCGGAAGCGAAAATCCATTTATTTTCCCTCCCCAATTTGGAATTCCCAATTCCCAATGCACTCTAAGTCCTTGTGGTGGCGTAGTGACTTGCCTCAATCCAGGTGGCAGAGGACTAATCTCAGTTGCCTCCGTGTCTGAGACCGTCAATCCACGCATCTTATCACGTGGCTTGTTGAGCAAGTTACCGAGGAGACCTAGCGCGTGTGGAGTGCTTCACACTCTTCTCTGCGGCATCCACACACAACTCACCACGTGCCCCACCGAGAGCGAGAATCACATTATGGCAACCATGAGGAGTTCAACCCAACATGACTCTACCCACCCTAGCAACCGGGGCAATTGGTTGCTTAGGAAGCCTGCCCTGGTATCAAACTTGCGACTCCAGGTGTGCTAGTCAGCGTCTTTACTTGCTGAGCTACCCAGGCCCCCTGACTAATCTATTTTTAATGATAACTTATAAACCTTTAAAGACAGGCCTACTGTAAACTGTGAGGTTGTTAATTAATAGTATATGCTTCTTTTGAAGCCATCAATCTGTGTTAATTCAACTTCATTTTTTAAAGATTAAGTTCAATAGAATAATTCATGGCTAAGAACTACACTACCCATGTTGCTGAAAAAAACAAAACAATTAGAGAATCGCAGAAAACAAACAGCAAAAGAGCTATGCAGCGACTGTCCATGATGCACTGTGAAAGATGTAATCGAGAATAATGCAAACTACTTACATATGCTCACTTTATTAGGAACACCTCTTACCTACTTACTCATGCAATTATCTAATCAGCCAATCGTGTGGCAGCAGTGCAATGCATAAAATCATGCAGGTATGGGTCAGGGGCTTCAGTGATTGTTCACATCAACCATCAGAATGGGGAAAAAATGTGATCTCAGTGATTTTGACAGTGGCATGATTGTGGGTGCGAGCAGTGTTTCTGTAACTGCTGATCTCCTGGGATTTTCACGCACAACAGTCTCTAAAGTTTACTAAGAATGGTGCTAAAAACCAAAAAACATCCAGTGAGGGGCAGTTCTGTGGATGGAAATGCCTAGTTGAGGAGAGAGGTCAACGTAGAATGGCCAGACTGGTTTGAGCTGACAGAAAGGCTTCGGTAGCTCAGATGACCACTCTGTACAATTGTAGTGAGCAGAACAGCATCTCAGAATGCACAACATGTTGAACCTTGAGGCGGATGGGCTACAACAGCAGAAGACCACTTCAGGCACTTTATTAGGACAATAGTGTATTTGTATATATCTTAATATTTTGAAATAAAATAAAAATATACTGTTTGTATACTTATATTAAAAAGTGGACCAGCACTGTTGTGGTCTATTGGTTTCTTGGTTCTATAAAGTACAAGTAGGCTATATAGAAGTTTTTCTAAAGAACTAAAGAATAAAAAAACTTTATGGACCCTAAAAAGGATTTCCTATAGCATAACCATATGATTCTTCTAATTTCAACCTTTGTTTTTGAGAGTGGTGGGAAAGAATGATGAAAAGAATGAGAAAGACAGAGAAACAGGGAGACAGAGAGAGAGAGAGAGAGAGAGAGAGACAGAGAGAGAGAGAGAGAGAGAGAGAGAGAGAGAGAGCGAGATGCTGCACACACCTGTTTATCGTAAACAGTTTAATGCATTCACAGTAGAAGCCACTAAAATAAAAAAATTAATTGGAAAAGAATAGAGAGCAGGTCCATAATGTGCTGTGCTACACCTAAGCGAGAGGACAGCAGGCTCATTTACACCTCAGAGAGGGAAGTTAATTTATGTGCGGCCTCTAGGGTGGAAACCAGGGTAATGACATATCCATTGGTTCATATGTTCATATAATATCTAATATCACAATATTAGATTTTAAAGGGGGATCTAGAACATGAGGTTTGACATTAGCCCAAAATTTCCTCCTGGTACATAACTATAAAGAGAAAGCCAGTGTGTTTAATGGAAAAGGGATGCCAGATAAATTATTATGATATGTTAGTGGCTGCTTTTTATGCCCTTAGCATTATAACTGACAGAATTATATGAACATTCTCTAGCAATTCTTTAAGGAACACTAATTAAAAGACTTTTAAATTTGTAAATGGCATGAATGATCTACAGTATGATGGCTTTAATGCATTATATTTGTCTTGAATAATGCACTATTAAACGTTTACACTTTCATATTAAGGGTGAGTGTTATTATTATGATGTTGTAAAGACTTCCATGCTGAAGGAACAAGGTCTTTCCAGACAGAACTAAGCAGATGAAGTCTCCCATTAGAGATCTCCAGAGAATGTGTCACGTTCTGTCTCCCTCCTGTTTCTATGGACTCTTATTTTGACGTTTCCCCCTGGACTCCATTTCCCATAGTGCACTGCCCTTATCACTACCAGCTGTTCCTCATCATCCTCACCTGTCTGCCATCCCCTCATTAGTTCTGTTGTGTATAAATACCCTCCTGTGTTGTTCATTCTTTGTCAGTTCTCGTCTATGTAATAGTTGTGATTGTTTGTTTATTTAGTTTATGGTATTCCACGTTATTATATATCTTCATCTTCTCCATTAAAGCCTGCAAATAGATCCAACGCCTCTCCTTCATCTTCCCTACCACAACCGGTGACAGAAGAACTGACCAACTAAGATGGATCTGCCGGCTGTAAGAGTCATCCTCGAGCAAGGGGACTGTCCATTTGAGGATCACGTGCGTGAGTTTCTCCAGATGGCAAGGAGACCACTCTCTTGTGGTTTTCTTCAGGACTGTTCTCAATAGTGCACTAAAGGAGCTAATGCCTCCGGTGGATCCTCACTGGATGCTCCTCGAGTTCATGGAGGTGGCTTTACAAATTAGCGGCTCACCTTTCACTGTGGGTGTGGAGGATGAGGACTTTAAATCTCCTCCCACAGTGGTGGCCCTCCTGCCTTCCACAGCTCCCTCCTTGACGCCTTCCACGGTTCCCTCCTCGACGCCTGCCATGGTCTACGAACCAGAGCCCATGCCTGCCATGGTCAAAGAGCCTGTAGCCTCGACCGTCCCAGAGACAGAGCCTGTAGCCTCGACCATCCCAGAGCCAGCTCTCGCCAAGTTGGTAGACCTGGACTTTACTCCTGCCCTGATTCCCACCCTGACTACCCTTTATCCTCCACTGGTTCCATCCAGCCCCGCTACTCCGCTGGTTCCGTCCAGCATCTTGGACTCGCTGGTTCCATCCAGCACCCTAGCCCTTCCTCCTCCGCTGGTTCCATCCAGCACCCTAGCCCTTCCTCCTCCGCTGGTTCCATCCAGCACCCTAGCCCTTCCTCCTCCGCTGGTTCCAACCAGCACCCTAGCCCTTCCTCCTCCGCTGGTTCCAACCAGCACCCTAGCCCTTTCTCCTCCGCTGGCTCCGTCCAGGACATCGGCTCCTCCTCCTTCCTCTGTCACCAGCTCGACCATCGGCCCTGGTGACTCCACAGACAAGGGGATCTGTCGACCCTCTGACTCCACCTTGGACCTCCGAACCCTGGACTCCGCCTTGGCCCTCCGATCCCTCTTCATCACCTCAGCTCTACGTCCCCTCGTCTCCACTGTGGGCCGTCGGCCTATCAGCATCACCGGGGTCCTTTGTCCCTCCAGCTCCGCCTTGGTCAGTTGGCCACCTGGCTCTGCCTTCGGCTCTACCAGGGACATCCTTCCCTCCGGCTCGGTCCTCCGATCCCCTGGCTTGGTCCTCTGAGCCTTCGGCTACGCTCCGGGCATTAGGATCCCCAGTTCCACCCCTCGAGCCTTCCATGACTCCACCTTCTATGGACTCTTATATTGAAGTTTCCCCCTGGACTCCATTTCCCATAGTGCACTGCCCTTATCACTGCCAGCTGTTCCTCATCCTCACCTGTCTGCCATCCCCTCATTAGTTCTGTTGTGTACAAATACCCTCCTGTGTTGTTCATTCTTTGTCAGTTCAACCGTCACACAGTTGTGATGGTTTATTTAGTTTATGGTACTCCACGTTATTATATCTTCATCTTCTCCATTAAAGCCTGCAAATTGATCCATCGCCTCTCGCTTCTCTTTCATCTTCTCTACCACAACCGGTGACAGAATGGACATATGAGATGGACAGAATACAATAAGTGTCTTTGTATGCACTGCAGTAACCAGATGAGAAACAAAAGAGTGGATTGTTAGAGATCAATCACAAGGAGATTGCAGAATTGCTTTTGCATGCTAGTTTGATTTTGTAGGAGGCAGGGCCGTAACCACAATAAAATTCCACCCCCCCCCCCCCCAATACTCAGATATGACAAAATTGTCCCACCAACTACAATTGTTATCCTTGTTGCTGTTGTGCTGCAGTTCATTATACACCGCTGTTTAACTGTCATTAAGTTGTTGCAGGAATAACATAATGGTTTAAAGTTAAATTTTTTTGTAGGGATAGGCATTCATCAATAATTTGGTATTCGAATATTTAAGCTAATAAAAAATGAATACTCGAATATTCTATTTAAATGAAGGTAATTAATGAGAGAGACATTGTAAGATTATTTTTTTAGTCAAAGGTTGCATCACCATTTAAAAAAAAACCAGCTTCTAATTACATCTAAAACAAGCTTATATTATAGTGTTTTTTTTTTTAAACATTTAAACAAGCAATGCATGAAAAAAGTACAGAATGAAAGCATTTAAGCTCATGCCAAGTGAAGAAAAGAAACCACTAAAAGTAGACTGATGCAATTAATGTACAGGATGAATACAAACACTCAGCATATAATAGTTATGTTTATATTGTATCTCATGACAAGTTTTTGTTGAGAAAAACAAGCATATCCACATGCTCAGTAAACTACACTCATTTGTACACACCAGTTTAATTGATGGAATGTCCCTCCACAAGCAAAGTCTTTCTTGGATGCCATGTTTGTTGTTTACAGAAGCATCACGGGGATTATGTTGCAACGGGGATGCTGCTTTCTAACAAGTTGCACATATATGGGAGTAAAGAGTACACCACTTATACAGTACATTTAAACAGGAGCCCAGCTTTCTCACAGTAAGCCACATTCTTGCAATAACCCGCCTTTTGGTGTCCATCTAAACGTACTGACAGAACGGTATGCACATCAAATGTGATCAACTTGTGTCCACACTCAACAGTGCCACCCAGTGCATTCTGTTATAACTGTAAGTTTTAGTTTGTGTGTTCAGGATTTAACATGCATCTCACTGCATATATGGCCAGCAAAGCAAAACTTTGTGAAATTCGAATAGTATTTTTACTTTACTATTACTTTTACCATCCCAGCGGCTCCCCACACCGGTCCTTCTACCTACGAGTTTGAGGCCGCGTCGGTTAGCACTGGGGGCGATTTGGGGACATCAATGGGACCACCTCCACCGGGTATCCCCCCATAGACCTCCCATTTGCCGTCAAGGACTTTGCCCAGCAGTTCTCGGTGGTGAAGAAGCAGACGGAGGCATTACAACATATCCTGCCCCGACACGGCTTAAGATCCTGCACCCTGTCTGCTCTTCGCCAAGGGCGTCCACCTGCAGCAACAACACCGGCTCCGCTGCAGCCCGCCCCCGTGGCCCGTCTCAAGCGTGGAGCCCTCCGCAGGAAGCAGATGCCACCTGTCTCGCGGCCGGCCACTAAGAACCCGAGGAAGGCTTCGAAGCGCCCCCGAGATGGGCGACACAGGGGTGAGGAGACCCACTTCTCTGGGGCTGGTTGACAGACCACTCCATCCCCCTGTGGAGGGCCGGGAGGAGAATCTTTTGTCGCTGCATGCCCAGGAGGCTGCGGCACCCAAAAGCCTGACAAAAGAATGATTCCCTCATCTCCTGGGTCACATATCCGGTGCGCACGGCCATCGTCATTTTGGCAGGTATGGTGCTCCAGCGGTGGCCCCCCTGCCCCTGTGCACCCAGCTGTGGCACAAACATGCCCACACTGGATTGGTTAAAGTGGACGAGATTCCTCCTCCCCCCTCCGTGGCCAATCTTATGGTGGGCGGCAGGAGCCAGGTAAGTGCTTTGATGTCCCTGGACTCAGCATGGCCATGGGGTTCGAGTCCCCTCGACATGGCACCTCGAGCTCCGCCCCACCGAAGAAAGGCGGTGGGTTGCAACCAATCCTGGACCTGCGAGTACTGAACCGGGCTTTGCACAGACTCCCATCCAAGATGATGATGCAAAAACGAACTCTAACAAGCGTCCGGCATCAAGATTGGTTTGCGGCGTTAGACCTGAAGGACGCGTACTGCCACATCTTGGTATTACATTGACACAGACCCTTCCTGCGGTTTGCCTCCGAAGGCCAGGCGTACCAGTACAAGGTCCTCCCCTTCAGCCTGTCCTTGGCCCCTTGCGTCTTCACAAAGGTCGCAGAGGCAGCCCTTGCCCTGCTAAGGGAAGTGGCATCCGCATCCTCAACTATCTCGATGACTGGCTAATCCTAGCTCACTCTCGAGGGTTGCTGTGCGCACACAGGGACCTCATGCTCCGGCATCTCAGCCGACTGGGGCTTCAGGTCAACTGGGAAATATATTCATCTTTCCTTTGATACAGCACAAAAAAGAAAGAAAAGATGACTAAAACAGGCAAATATCTAGCAATGTAGACACAGTGGTAATCTTGTACTGTGTGAAAAAATTATATAATTTTAAAATTATATAATTATAAAATTTTGGGCCTTTATCGCATTTAATTTTTGCATTCAGAGCCTTTACTATTTTAAAGGACCAAAGAGGACAATTATATTAGTGAGCTCAACACCCATGACCCCCCAAGCCCCAAAATGGTTTGGTCCCCCCAATGTTCAAGACATGGTTACGGCATTGGCAGGAGGTTTGATATACCAAAAACTGAAAATATGTTCTGAGATAGTCTGAAATTTGACAGTTAAAATGATATATTAATATTATATATTATTTCATATATAAAGTTATTTACAGAATAAGGGATTTTTCTGGGAAACAAAGGCACACACTCTACTTACGCTAAGAGCTATGGTCAGACTGTCTATCTGTGCTACCTGGAATAGTATGTCTTAACTTACATAACACTTTCTTTCTCTCTGTTTGTCTCTATATTTGTCTCAAACTGATTTCAGCTCTCAGTGGTTTCTTTGTGATCTGAGGCATAACTGTCCAAGACAAAAGGAACTGTTATTTCAGCTCATATACTTTAAATTCCTCTGCAATAATGCACACACATTCTTTGTGTTTTGCTCTTCTCTGTTTATATAAAAAAGCCCAAGTAAAAGTTTATTCCTAGAAAGACCATATCAAAAATAAATAAAACTGCCATTGAATAAAATGATTTGATAAAGCTCTCCCTCTGAGAGTATACAGTAAAACATTTTTCTAGTGACAAGAGAAGGAAAATTTGTTCTTTTGTTCTGTAGCTCAGTTGGTAGAGCATGACAGAGGTACAAATTCATGAGAGGTGAAAAAGGTGAGAAAATCATAACAGGTGTTCAAGATATACATTTTCAGTTGATTTGTTTGGTGTATTTAAAGCATTCGGTTGTTTTAAAGCTTTTTAAGTGTTTTCAAGCTTAAAGTAACACTTTCAAGTCATTTTAATATTAAGAAAAAATTAGAAAATCTTACCAAACAATTTTGGCAAATTAGTTTCAGAAAAGGTGACTTTAGCTGAAGGTGAGTAGTTTGCATCCCTGCTAGCAACTCCAAGGTCATGGGTTAGATTCCCACAGAACACACGTACTGACAAAATGTATAGCTTGAATGCACTGTAAGTTGCTTTGGGTAAATATGTGAATGTAAAATTGTAAATTAGACAGTGCATTCAGCTGATGTCCATGTGGAATCTGGCATTGCATGTGCAAACTCTGATGTTGAATCGGTCCATCTGGCTTATGGTGAAGTGGGTTTGGCTGGTTGCAGTTAATATATCCTTAAAGTGACAGCACAAGTTCCCACCTTGTGTTTAGCATGTTTAATTTCTGAGCCATTCTAACTAGCAGACCATTTAGCAAATCTGTATAGATAATTGATTCCTGTGGTGTGCGGTTTGCATAACTGAAACCCTCACATATTATGCAATATCTGTACATTGTTTTTCTCATTGGAAGCCATTGATTTGCAGTAGAGGTCGACCGATAGTGGATTTTGCCAATACCAATAACTAACGTGGTGGAAAAGGCAGATAACCGATTAATCAGCCATAGTTTTTAAAATCGATTTATAGAACGTTACAATTTTTTCCTTTTCTTTCCTTACTATGATGGTCACAGACGTGAGTCCAAAATGAATAAAATCCCAGATGCAGTTTATCGTTCAACCAAAATCCCAATAATAACCAGAAAAAAATGGAAACGAATCTGAAGATTTGGTGCATCACACAGGACTTTAAACTATAAACAAGCCCAAAACTTGGGGACTTATTTTTTGGTAAACTCTGTTCACCAAATGAAGCATTATATAGCTTAAATGTTCACCAGATGAAGGGTTTTATATATATATATATATATATATATATATATATATATATATACTGTATACAGGGTTGGGGAGTGACGGAATACATGTAACGGGATTACGTATTTAAAATACAAAAAAAATACTGTATTCCAGTTACAGTTACAATTTAAATAATTGGTAATTAGAATAGAGTTACATTCAAAAAGTATTTTGATTACTGAAGAGATTACTTGTCATGTTTATGTGTTTTATTCTTGTTCACGTTTATAGTTAGGGTTTCTGGTTATCATGATTGGAAATAAACTGCACTTGGGTTTCTCACTTCATCATTGTCTTCGCCTGCCTGTCACTGCCTGCTGAGCTTCGTTACAGAATACCTGACCGACACAAGATGAACCCAGCAGTTCAGCTTCTTCGTCTTCACCAGTGGAATCGTCCCCTGGAGGATTATGTATAGGAATTCTGCACTCTGGTCTGCAGGGTGGATTTTAATGAGGTGGCCCTCAAGGACTGTTTCCGTTTAGGGCTAAATGAGCCGGTTTCCTCCCTGAAACGGTCAGTGTACCGACAGCATTACTCAGTATATCGACCTTGCCCTATTGATAAGTGGTTCACCATTCACTGTAGGGGAGACAGTTAATGAGCCAGCGCCCATGCCTGCCACAGTTAATGAGCCAGCGCCCATGCCTACCATGGTTAACAAGCCAGTGCCCATGCCTGTAGCCTTGACCGTCCCAGAGCCAATGCCTGTAGCCTTGACCATCCCACAGCCAATGCCTGTAGCCTCGACCGTCCCCGTAACCACGCTCCCAGCTGTCCGGAAAAGGACATCTTTTCCCCAGTCTCTGCCTGTAATCATGACCACGGAGGTCATTCCCCAGTCTCTGCCCATGCTCACGACCACGGAGGTCGTTTTCCTTCGCTCCTCGAGCCTCCCACGGATTCGCCCCTCAAGCCTTCCACAGCTTCGTCCCTCGAGCCTCCCACGGCTCCGCCTTCCACAGCTTCGCCCCTCGAGCCTCCCATGGCTCCGCCTTCCACGGCTTCGCCCCTCGAGCCTCTCACGGCTCCGCCTTCCACGGCTTTGCCCCTCAAGCCTCCCATGGCTCCGCCTTCCACGGCTTCGCCCCTCGAGCCTCCCACGGCTCCGCCTTCCATGGCTTCGCCTCTCGAGCCTCCCACAGCTCCACCTTCCATGGCTTCACCCCTCGAGCCTCTCACGGCACCGCCTTCCATGACTTTGCCCCACATCATGGCCGCCAAACCAGAGCGCCACGTCATGGTTGCTGAGTCTGCCCCGGATCCTCAGTATGCTCCAGCCATGCCAGAGTCAGCTCCAGGCCATGTCACAGCCACGCCAGAGTCAGCTCCAGGCCATGTCACAGCCACGCCTCAGCCTGCTCCATGCCATGTCACAGCCACGCCTCAGCCTGCTCCATGCCATGTCACAGCAGCTCCTCAGCCTGCTCCATGCCATGTCACAGCTGAACCTCAGTCTGCTCCATGCCATGTCACAGCCAAGCTTCAGTCTGCTTCATGCCATGTCACAAGCCCGAACATCAGTCTGCTCCATGCCATGTCACAGACAAGCTTCAGTCTGCTTCATGCCATGTCACAAGCAAGCCTTTGTTCCAAGGTCCAGGCACACCTCTGTTCCACTGTCCAGGCCCTGCCTCTGCTCCACTGTCCAGACCCGTCTCTGCTCCACAGTCCAGGCCCGCCTCAGCTCCACGGTCCAGGCCCACCTCTGCTCTACAAGCCAGCGGTCACACCTGCCATGGCCAACGAGTCATCATCCATGCCTACCATGGTCAAGTCAGGATCCTGGCATACCATGTTTCCATGTTATGCCATGTAGCCACACAACCCCCCCCCCCCCCCCCCCACCCCCCCCAGCTCACTCACAGTGAACTTTGTATTTATGTTTTGTGGGGGGGATATGTCACGTTATGTGTTTTGTTCTTGTTTTCATTTATTTTTTTTTTGAGTTTAGTTCCTGTTCAGGTCATGTGGTGTCATGTCATATGAATTCCTGTTCCCTCATGTGATCTTGTCATGTGTTTCCCCTGTTCATGTGTCTTGTTTTCATTGGTTCATTGTTTGATTACTTTGTTATTAGTCTTGTCTTTTCATTGGTTAAAGTTCATTTAGTCTTGTTATCTTGTTTATGGTTTAGTCTTGTGATTGGTTGTCTTGTTTACCTGTTACACATGTCCTTGTATTTAAGCCCTCATGTTTACCATTGTCATTTGTCAGGTATTGTTAATTTAATGTTGTTTCCATGTCAAGTCAAGTCAAGTTGTTCATATCACGGTTTCACGGTATCACGGTATACGGTATTACACAATTATTGTTATCAGTTACAATGACCCTTAAAGGAGTGAAAACAGAAGGGTTTTTTTTGGTTGAAAAATGCTTTATTATAATTGAAATTTGAAACCATTTTTTTAATTGAAGAATGTGTAAAAAAGTCTACATTGCCATGGTTAGGTCAGTGTAGCTAGCCTTAAATAATAGTAATAATAATCACAAATGATAGTATTTATGAAAAAATAAATACTAGCTGATACACATCTTGAAACTTTAACTACAACTGCCACTATTGATATAAAATGAGGTCTAATAGAGTCTACCTTTAAATTATTTCATTTGAAACTATAACATTTTGTCAAAATATAACAGTTATTTTACTCATGTAAAATCGTGAAATAATTTTGTAAATGTGATGATGTATAATGAAACAAATCAATTTGCGCATAGCACAGTGTTGCTCTTTTCCTCCTCAGTGCTGTTTGGCATGTCAGGGCTGCCTACTGTTTGAGACGTTTGACTTGACTTCCTCCGTAACGCTTTAAACTAGAAAAGTCTCACTAGAATTGAAACTGGTCTCATCAGTTTTGAGGTCTGCGCCTCGTAATATCGAGGGAAGCCCGGTTGTTGCACGCGCATGCCAGAGAGCAGAGTATATAATGATCGCGAGCTGGTTCTGTTACACTCGTGCAAAAGTGCAGATGAGAAGCCTTTAGCTGATTGCGAGATTATCATTAAATCTGCCTCGGCAGTCCTAAATAGGCTATCACTTGGACGGCCGCCGAAATATCTTCAACGGGAGAACCATGGTATTGTTCTTTCCCTGCTGTCCACAACCCACCAGTTGAGAAACACTGCTTTAACTCACACACTCACTCATGTAAGACCCCCTCGCCTTGCTTCTCTCTGACATTTTCTCCGCTGCATGTGTGTGTGTGTGTGTGTGTGTGTGTGTGTGTGTGTGCAAGTTGACGAATCTGACAGGCAGTCGAGCAGGAAAGGAGATGCCACGCGCAGGTGAGATTCTCCGTCCGGTTGCATTTTTTTTTCTCAATACCATAGATAAGCAAATGTACATGGTATGATAACCGTCAATTTTCATACCGTGGTATACTGTGAAACCGGTATACCGCTGCAACCCTAATTTCAATATGATTAGCTTGCGTGGTAGCTCACCTGATAGTGTTGGGCTTTGGACTCGGAAGACCGAGGCTCGAGCCCAGCCAAACACGCAAGCTGACAGGAAGTGACACAAAATGAATGGGTTGCTTCAGAAAATGTGCTTTTCATGTCACATTTGCTATTAGGTTTTGTTCACCTCACATTTATCATTTTGAACACTATCGTTTAGTTTTAGGTGTTGGTTAATTGTAAGGATATCTGTTTTGTTCATCTCTCATTTGCTTTTAGGACACTATTGGTTAGGTTTAGGTTAAAGTATTAGATTAGGGAGGTATGTTTTACTCATTAAAACCTCCATCCAAGATTCACCTTAAAAACCTTGTCTGTTTACGGCACCATTTCACTCGCTTTTGGCGCCCCTCGCTGGACATTTCACCAGGAAACTGCAGTGAAATGTGGAATGAAGCATGCAATTTTGTTCTGCAGAAATGTTGAATAAGGTTTATTAATATTCACAAGATTTGAAGTTGGAGACACAATGTATGAGCTGACAGGGCATGTTTCTAAATAGTCAGAGTTTACTTTGCATGCCTTTGCTTCAATTAAGAACACTTGATTATCTAATCAAAATTTAAAAAAATGCATTGAAGTGAGGATAAACATATGGATCAATATTGTCGATGATAACAGATTTAGATATAGCCTAGCAGATCTCCAGATGTCAGTAATTGTTTTTACTTCACTTCTAGAGGCCACAGTTATACTGTATAACCATGTTGTTCAAACTGTAGAATCCTTCAGTAGCGGCCACAAAGGAACACGGAGGAATAATCGAAAAAAACTACCTGCAACTATCAGCATAGATATTTATGATAACCGATAGCTCCAAAAAGCAACTGTTGGGACTGATTAATCAATAAAACCGATATATCGGTCTACCTCTAATTTCTAACTAGGCATTGGCTTTGTAAACATTTCTTTCTTTTTCCTTATAGGTGCATTCAGTAATTTGTGACTAATTAAAAGAGATTTACACATTAACAAATGAATTGTGTCTTTGTGAAGAGTGATCTGAATGGTGTCCACTTACATGAGATGAAGACTGTACTCATAGTTTTCTATAAAAAGTGTTTTTATTATACATGGTGCAGGTCACCCCTTCAATGTGTTTCGCCATGTTGAAATGACATGGTCCGCTGTGTTTCACTAAACGTCGAAGAAGAAAATCCTTGCGCTCACTGGCTGCCACCTATGTAGATATGCGTATCTATGCTTAGCGCAGTGTTGTTTGGTGATGCGAAGAGCAAAAATAAAACAATGGAACATACTTATTATCATGCTTTAGAAGTGGAGACAACAGGATATTCAGTAGCTGTAGTGCAGAACACGCGAAAAAGGTCTGAAGCAAGAAGACAGAAGGACCAGCAAAGACAAAAAACTAGAGTAAACATTGGTATGGCATACACAAGGTGGAAAGATTTGATGGTGGAGAAAAACCTGAGTAGTGATGCCGATGTTGCTTCTTTTTTATTGGACAGGTAAGAAATTATTAACCGCTTAGACCACTCTAAAATAGTATCAGTGGAATATACAGAAATATATACAATATATATATATATATATATACAAGTTTCCCTCTAACTTTTTTAAAATTACGTGTGTAGTCAATGTATGTTAGTAATGGACAGCTTACAGCAGTGTTTACAAATGCAACCGGAAAGCAATGTGTAATTTTCTTTTCTTTATCACAGCTATATTAAGGGGGGCCCATCTACCTCCACCTCTATGAAAAGGCATACGTCTTCATTCGTTTAGTGCTTGTTGTGGATTTTGCGTAAACCATGACGTTGGTCGATAAATTAGTCAAAGTTCCTACATTACATGAAATTAAAGCGTGTTTAATAAACATTAGCAGAGCAGCAGGTGTTCAAAACATGGTAAATTATACTCTCTTTTGATAATCGTAGCACACCTGTAGCACAAATGCAAGCGTTGCAGATTGTTTCTGAATTGGGTTGCTAGAAGACGTCTCTGGTGACAGTCAAACACCTGCTAAGCTAACGGGAGCATTGCAGTTTTGTTTCCTTAAACGTCATCTTCCGAGCATCTGGCCATGAAATGCACTTATGGTTGGACATCGGAGATATAAAGTAGGAATATCCCACATCTGATTTGAATGGAACGCAGCATTAGCTTGCTTTGATTTCTTGTGAACTTTTAAAACGCATCATTGAGCTCTGCTCCCAGCAGGTTCACAACAAACATTTAGAAGCTCACACACTCACCGTCCTTGCGATGATAAGTGATCTCCACTTTGCGTTCCTCTGAGCCGAGCAGAGCCTGTGCTACCTGTGCAATGGTGTGCCGCTTGGTCAGCTGCCCGTGCAGGAAGTCGCAGGTGCACGGCTTCTGCATGATGTCTGGCCGGGAAAACCCCGTCATCTCACAAAAGGCATCATTACAATAGATGATGGCACAGTTCTGGACACGTGCATTGGCTATGACAAATCTCTTATCTGTAGAATTGAGCAGAAGAGAGAGAGAGAGAGAGAGAGAGAGAGAGAGAGAGAGAGAGAGAGAGAGAGAGATTGAGAGAGGGCATGTGTGTAAAGGTAGCTGTGGTAAAAGGAAAAACTGTAAATCATACTTAAACTTCTATAAAAGTAAAGCTAATCCAGGCTTTTTGGCAGTCCATACCTGTACATTAGCAAATTGGGGGTTGTGTTACTTTAAGGACCCTTTTTTAGCTGCTCAGACTTTTTACTTTTGTTGGTGTAACCTAATGTGGTCAGGTTGATTTAGTCATATTAAATATACACTTATGACATTTTGACCAGTTAATTTAGTTTTTACCACATGAAGTACATTTCTAGATTAACTGACAAAGTATGTTTACACTACAGAGGTGTAGCATGGTCTCATAATAACACACTGTCTACTGTATGATAGGTTAATAAACCTTAAAATTTATTTTCTCCTTGCTTTGTCCTTTTTTCTTCTGCTATTTACATTTATATTTGAGAGAAAACAGTAGAGACAGCAACGCATGGGAAGAGTGAGATTTTGGAAGTGGACACTGAGACCCCTCAGCTGAGTGCCTGTGGTAGTGTGAGTAAACACATTAACACTCAAACACATCACAAATCGGGAATTAGATGCTGACATGCTGTTAGCTAAACACAGGAAAACATAAATGGACAGCTTCCTCTCTAACAGCTAATGGAGAAAGAGTCCAAACACTATCTAAAATCTATTGCCTTGTTAACCACTTATCTAATCAATGTTTACGTCAGTAAAATGCGATTGCGCAACGGTTATAAGTGTCTATTCTACATTTTTACATCAAAGAAAGGCTGAATTAAGTTGTACAGTGAGTGTGTGTGAGGTAAATTCACACTATTTAGAGGTCATTAACAGTAAAACGCTATTGCATTTTATTACATGCAACATTTGTTGTTATAATGAAATAATCCAACATAACTGCAATTCTGGAAGGTGACTTACTTTGACCCTCGAATTTGCGAATAATAATCCCGAGAAACGTGTTCTGCGGCGCAACGTGACCCCGTCGCACCGGCATGATTGACGGCTGGTTGTGCGCGAGAGCCGCTCGGTCGCGCGCCACTTTAAAAATCCGCTTGACGATCTTCACGAGCGGAGCGCGAGGAGACGCGTCTCTTTGTGAGGTGTCATTCCGGTGGAGTCTTCTCCTTCTTTCCACCGCTCCCGTTAAGGTTATATTGACGCTTTCCGAGATTCATTCCTGTTTTTGTCGTTACCGGTAATCGTTCTTTGAAATGAAAGACACAAAAAAGAGGCTCTCTGTGAAGCTGCGGGTGTGAGCAGCATCTCTACCGAACTGAAACCCTCCAATGTGAAGAACGGCCACAGACTGACACCAGTGACGTATGTCTCTCCGCGAGGGGCCCTCGCACACTGCCGCGACGCTCTGCAAGGAGATGCGCGAGAAAACGGTCGTGCGCGAGGTGAGTGCGGGAGGAGGGAGCAGTTCACGCCACGTCAAACACCTCACAGCACGTGTGGTTTTCGTTTTCCACCTACAGGATATCCATGACAGTGAACTTAAGAGCCGTTGGGACCAATTTAGACAGGCCAATTATAGACAGTGTTATCTGGATCAATAAATTAAAGAGTGCTGTTTATGCGAAAATGCAATGTTAAATGTACACTTTGACGTGCCAAACTTAAACGCCCGTTGCAAAATGTGGTAAATTTGGGGCTGTGTGGTAAATTTGGGGCTGTCCATGGTGCTGGAAATATTTCCTTTATACTTTATTTTTAAATCGAGAACATTCCTCCTCACCTCCTG
Source organism: Myxocyprinus asiaticus (assembly GCF_019703515.2). NCBI lineage: Eukaryota > Metazoa > Chordata > Actinopteri > Cypriniformes > Catostomidae > Myxocyprinus > Myxocyprinus asiaticus. Next base: position 42,901,259 of record NC_059352.1, on the reverse strand, counting down.
TAACAAAAATAAATAAATAAATAAACTGAACTTTGACAGAAAGTGAAAAATCTAAATTTGAGTGTACTGAAAAACGTTTAATAAAATAATAATAATACAAATTTAAAAAAACACGAAACCCCATGATACACGAAATGAAATGGTGGTTGAGGAGTTACACTCGAGGACAGTGTCCAAACTGGAATGTTTTTAAGGGAATAAACAACTTGAATTTATCGCCGAATTTAGAAAACATATAAAATGTCCTTTATTACTTGAACAAATGAATTTTTGCATTGCTCTCCAAACGTTTACTTTCTGTTTTCAAAACAGTGTAAAAGCCCTACTGCAGTATGATAGTTAAACCATAATATTATTATTCCTAATCCATATTTAAGCCATGTGAAATACAACATCGCCTAAAAACATATTGCGATTCGTACACCAACAGCACGTGCATGTGTGTGCGTCCTTTCGCTGCAACACAAATAAATCACGTCAGCACTTTCCGCTACTTAAACACTGACTGGTTTACTGCAATAAAATGTTTGTTAAGAGATCATTAGTGTGGCTCTGGGACCTCTGAAGTAAAATAATAATAATAATAATAATAATAATAATAAAATTAAAAACCTGATTGAGAACCTGCTGAGGGGTGAGATAAGCAAAACAAAATCAGTGCTGGCATCTAGTGGTGACCATGAGTGAATTTGTTTTAGTACTTAAACACAGGCATGAGTCGGAGAGTTCGTTCTCATAGATTGATAGTGTTGCTAATCTGATTGCAACAAAATCAGTCAAAAATGTGTCAAAGTATATTTTCAGAAGAAAAAAAGAAAAACAACTGACTGACTGACTGATATTAGATATGTGTATATTAGATATTAGAAGAATCATTAAACAGACTTCCTTTTCTCTCCGCCAGTTGTCAGGTTAACATTGTGTGTGTGTGTGTGTGTGTGTGTGTGTCTTAATGTGTCAGGCATGCTTTAGAATCGAATGTAAATCAATTAAGTGGTATAACAGAAACACTTAATGTAAACTAGACCCTTCCCTCATTAATATATCAAAACAACTCATCAATATTCAACTGCATGCATCAATATTCACAAGAATGAAACTTAGAAAGTGACACAGACCCCTGTGGTAATGTCTGCTCAGCTGTAATGGAGAGGTTTATTGGGAAAGTGCATAAGATGCCGACAAGTGTGTATGAGTGAGTGTACGTGCAATGGTTCAGGTATGTTTGTCCATGTATTAGGCAGGTTTACAGTGATACATTGAAAATGTTCAAAATTAATGGTCAGTGAAAATACGGATGATAACAATCCTGCAGTTTCTCGGAATGTGTACACATAAATAATACCTACCATTTCAATCTGATCTCTGTCAATTATTTATATCTAGTGTGCTAGTTAGAAAGGGAGGGTGAATTGGTTCATGTCCAGTGTGTTGTTAATTCATTAAAAAAAATGTAAGTGCAAAATTCTGAGCAAATAAATTAATAAAGTTGAATTAAAATAAAAATGGAATAGTGTGGAAACAATGAAGTGCCTCCTTCATTTTGCAACAAACTTCTTAATGCAACTTTATATCAAGCTAATTTACTATTTTTTGAATGCACTTTCACCTTAAAAAATGGATGGATGGATAGCTAGATCTGAGATACTGTTCTTAAAGGGATAGTTCACCAAAAAATTAAAATTCTTTCAACATTTACTCACCCTCATGCCACCCCAGATGTGTATGACTTTATTTCTTCTGCTGAACACAAACAAAGAATTTTAGAAGACTTTTTCAGCTCTGAAGGTCCATACAATGCAAATGAATTGGTACCGAAAGTTTGAAGCTCAAAAAGCACGTAAAGGCAGCATAAAAGTAATTCATTTGCCTCCAATGGTTAAATCCATGTCTTTGGAAGCAATATGATTAGTGTGGGTGAGAAACAGATCAATATTTAAGTCCTTTTTTTTACTATTAATCTCCACTTTCACATTCTTTCACTTGTGTTTTTGGCGATTCACATTCTCCATGCATATTGCCACCTACTGGGCAGGGAGGAGAATTTAAAGATTTAATTATTGATCTGTTTCTCACCCACACCATATTATATCACTTCTGAAGATATGGATTATTCACTGAAGTAATATGGATCACTTTTATACTGTCTTTATGTGCTTTTTGGAGGTTCAAAATTGTGGTACCCATTCACATGCATTATGAGGACCTACTGAGCTGAAATATTCTTCTAAAAATCTTCGTTTGTGTTCAGCAGAAGAAAGAAAGTCATACACATCTGGGAGAACGTGAGGGTGAGTAAATGATGAGAACATTTTTATTTTTGGTGAACTATCCCTTTAATTATCTTTGTATGACCATGTTATTATTGACTCAGTGTTTGCCAGACTTTGTACGACTGGGTTTCGGTTCTTACTTTGAAATATTTACAGAGTGGACATTTAAAAAGATCTAAAGAAACTTTACACAGCCTCTAAGATTTCGTCTGCCAAAACATTATCAATTAAACACAGTATCAGTCTCACACTTTGCCAATTAAGCACTGTTCTGAATGTATGTCAGTATCACTGAAACAAGGTCCGACATCTAACCTCTGCCCACATGCCAATGGCTATCAGCTGTCTGAGAGTGATGGTGTAGAATGCAATCAGCTTGAACTGTAGAGTCTGGAGAGAATACTTAAGTAAACCATGGCAACAGACTGAATGCATTATACAGTACGCACATGCATAATGTATGCAAAGGGAACCTTTTTCTGAGGATTTATATATTTGTCTGGGAACTTTTATCTTTTATTCACATGTACATTTGTTACATTTGTCTCAATTTGGGAGGAATGTGTCTGCCCAGTAAAGTAACCAGTTAGTGTCAGTGAATATGTAATGAAATGATCATCTAAAGCATGTAAATGTAGTTTAAATCAGTTTAATGTCAAATGTGAATATATTTACATGGGCCATAAGGATTCTCATATTGTGCAGCAGCTCTTTCAACAGCAGATGGCAGCATATTTACATCTAATGAACCTGCCCAATGTTTTTAAGTCATGCTTCATTTGAGAACAGACCCTGCCAGTTGTAGTAGTTCACTGAGTAAAAGAGGGAAGGTTGTGGTGAGTTCGATGTCACTGAACCATTGCAGGTATTACATCCAAAATATTTTTATATTTACATGTACAGTATATTGTAGAAATTAAATACTGCACTTTATTTTTATTGTGCAGTTTAACATACCATATGCATAGGCTACAGCATTTCCCATTTACTTCAGTATTATTACTTATCTAATGAATCTGAATAATGAAGAGTTTTTAAGTAATTAGAATGATGGCTGTTTTGGCACTGTAGGAAGAGGCACAACCATGGGAAGAAATCGAAGAAATCTAAATTATTCAAGATTGAGGTGTTTTCTTATCCTCCCTTCATTCACATCATTTCAAACAAACAGGCACAAACACCCACACATAATACTTGAACTTCAATTTGCAACTCATAGTTAAATGAAAATTGTAATTATAATATAATGGATTTAATTTTATTCCCCGTCTAGCTAAAAACAAAGATAAAAGAATAATTATAGAAATCATTACATTCCCATTAAAAAGGTATATTTAAAGTTTGATTGAAAATAGTTTAATTGAATCTTTTCACTTTGAGAGAGAGCATAATTAAGTGCCCTCTTCAACAGTTAAAGAAATGACAGTCAACCCTTAATATTCTTTCATTAACATGAGTAAAGTCATTATTTGTCCCTGAATCACAGTTTGTCACTCTTGACAGCTCAAGGATTTTCAAAGATCCCATGTCTTTTTCCCATTCTTTTAAATATTCTGCACACATTCTGCAATTAATATGAATTCATGAACTGTTTGAAATGTGTAGTTGATAGTTAGATGACATACCCTGTGGTTAAACATACTGTAGTTTTACTCAGTCTTTTATAATTATCACACACACTGTTTTTAATGATTATATTAACTGAGGGACTACATGGAATATTGCTACTTTTAAAAATCCATTTCTCACACCACAGGACCTTTTAAAATTAACTAGTGAAGACAAAAAGGCAATTAAAAACTGAGAAAAAAGAAAAAGAAAAAGAAAAACATAAGAAATGTTCCTAAAATATACACCTAGAATATATACTGATTTCCCTTAAACACTGAAAAAATTGGTAACCTGTAATAGAACCTCAGGGATCTATTTCTGCTTGTTCTAACCCATAAAAACTGTTTTCGTTGGTGTTTACATAACATAATTTGACTTGAATAAAACCAAATAACACATGAAGTACATTTTTTAAGTTACCTGTTTTAGTGTACATTGATGTACATTTTAATCTAAAATCTTAATGTTGATTTAATAAAAGTTCAAGGACATGTTATGTGTCAACTTTATGCTGCAGCATTATTTATTTCATAAACCAGGGTTCACGCAGTAATGGAAAACCTGTAAATTTCAGGGAATTTTATATGTTTTCAGGCCTGGCAAATCATGGGATTTAAAATATTAAAAGTCTTGCAAATTTCTATTTTGAACTTACATTTCTAGTTATAGTCAGCTCCAAAATATTTTATAAAATTGCTCTTTGTGAGTGCTGTCTATAGAAAAATCCTTGTTCCAGTAATTAGAACTGGAAATGACTGGAAAAGTCACTGAAAATTGTGGAAGTTCATTGGTCAAAAGATGTTGGAATTATGATAAAATGATTTTGACTTACTTTGTTTTACAGTACACTTGTTCATTAATTTTTTTCCAAAACAGAAAGAAGAGACCAAATCTGGGTAAAAGAAGAAAAGCTAATTTCACTGTGATGAAAGTAAAAAGATGGAAAGTGGACAGAAAACAGAAGAGCAGAAAGGCAGCAAAAGAGAAAGTGCGAAGTAGGAGAGACTGCTATATTTAGACACAGAATCAATCCGATTCACTCTTGTATTAAGATTGATGACACAACATGTTTTCTGTTTTTTATCTTTTTGTCTCATCTGTACTTGTAGTACATCAGTCAAAGTGACTGAGTCATAAAGACACATGTCAATCATCTTCCCATTTCTGACCTCAAAATGGAACAATTCAACTCCTACTTGAACTTGAAGCAGTTCTCAAACATCACGAGTCAATCAGCTCTACTCCTGAGGTGGTGTGGGGGAACGGTTGAAGTGTTATTTAGCTATTTAACAGTAAGCTTTGCTCATGAAGGGAGATTGTGTGCGCTTGCACACACACATACACACACACACACACACACACACACACACACACACACACACACACACACACACACACACACACACAAACTTGTTTTCATATCATTGTGGGGACTCTCCATAGACTTCCATGCATTTTATGGATTTTATACAGATCTAATGATAATTTATATCCCCTAACCCTACCCCTAAACCTATCCCTCTCAGAAAACTTTTTGCATTTTTACATTTTCAAAAAAACATAGTTTAGTATTTTTAATAATTTCCCTCGTGGGGACCGCTGGCTGGGCCCTACAAGGTAGGTGATCTCAGGTTTTACTATCCTTGTGGGGACATTTGGTCACAATGTAGTATAAACCTAGTACACACACACATTGGTGTGGCTATCCTTATGAGGACTCTCCATAGACATAATAATTTTTATACTGTATGAACGTCTTGGTTACTGATGTAACCTCTGTTCCCTGATGGAGGGAACGAGACGTTGTGTCAATGTAGTGACACTAGGGGTTCGATCTTGAGAGCCCCAATCGCCTTTGCTTAAAATAGAAAAGGCCAATGAAAATTGACAAGTGGAATTTGCATGCCACTCTCTGCCCCGGACATACGGGTATAAAAGGAGATGGCGTGCATCACTCATTCAGATTTATTCTGAGGAGCCAATAGAGAGTCCTAGCCATGTCAGCGGCCGGTTCAGCGCCGTGGCAGGAGGGACACAATGTCTCATTCCCTCCATCAGGAAACAGAGCTTACATCAGTAACCAAGACGTTCCCTGTCTGTCACTCACTCAACGTTGTATCGATGTAGTGACACTAGGGGTTCCTATAGGAAATGCCGCAGGCGCTGAACTGTGTCACGAGGTATGGAAGAGTGGACACGGGCAAGCTGCTGCGTGCCTCGCAGCAAGCTTTCAACCACATCATGACCTTCCAGCGAGTTAGGTAAGGCGTCTCCCTAGTCCCGTTAAAGGGGGTGGAGGCACTTACCCAAGGAGGCTACAGACGGTGTCTTAACTGATTGCTGTTAAGCAATGTCCTGCCGAGCACTTTTCTAGAATAGCGCCAGGAAGGAGAGCACTACGGAGACCATGTCCTGCCGAAGGGAGTTAGCATGTGTAGAATACCTCACATGGACTTACAAACGGGGAAGTTTACATATGGAATGATACCACAGGAGGACCCTATCTATAGAGAGGGTACACAGCATAGTGGCCGAGGTAGAGAAAACTCTGACAAGGGGAAACACAGGGTCCACCTAAGGGGAACCGAACAGTGGAAACTCATGATACGGGATTACCAAGGGGGAATCACTACGCATGGAGCACTGAGCCCGAGCACACGGGCTCACCTGAAAAGGGGAATTCCACGAGTACTGGGCCTGATGGCTTCACTCCTCCACCGAGTTCGTCACCTGAACAGTGCTAAAGAATTAAAGAGGCGTCCAGAGTTTGCCAGAACAGGGAACTGTTGTGGACAAAAAGCACACATTATCACCTTTGAAAAAGGGGAAAGGCACAATGCAAGCGGTACACTCAAACGGCTGCCCGGTCTACCTGCTGTTACCGCGTAACACTCGGGTCAAAACCGGGTCTATGCGTTGGTTATAAAACCTCGCAAAGGTATTGGGTGTAGCCCAACCCGCAGCTCTGCATATGTGTGCAAGAGAGGCCCCCCTTGCCAGTGCCCAGGAGGATGCAACACCTCTAGTGGAGTGCACCCGGACTCCCAAGGGGCACAGCAAGTCCTGGGGTAGGACCACAGAGAGATCCCAAGAGGGGATCAGACGTGGTCTAGGAGGATTCAATCTCCTCGCGCCTTTGAGGAATCTGTTGATCAGGTCGCGCTGTCGTGAGGGTCTCCCATCCAGTGAATCGTGGTGAGCTGCTATGGCAGCTACGTACACTCTCCAGCCCTTCCTGAAGGAAAGACAGCACAGACCTGATGGCGCATCTCTGCGGGTCTTCCCCACGAGAAGGAAACCAGCTAGTGAAAAGACAACACTTCAAGGCATACAGCCACCTTGTAGAGGGCGCCCTGGCCTGAGTGATCGTGTCTACCACCGCTGGTGGAAGACCTGCGCCTGATCATCAGGCAGGTCAGCACTGACTGAGCATGTTCGGTCAGTGCTGCAGCACAACGTCCCTGTGCGCACACAATAGATCTCGCGAGTGAGCTAGGATTAGCCAGTTGTCGAGATAATTGAGAATGCGAATGCCTTTCTCCCTCAGCGGGGCCAGGGCAGCCTCTGAGACCTTGGTAAAGATGCGAGAAGACAGGGACAGACCGAAGGGGAGGACCTTGTACTGGTATGCTTGTCCCTCGAAGGCAAACTGAAGAAAGGGTCTGTGTCGAGGAAGGATTGATACGTGAACGTACGCGTCCTTCAGGTCGATGGCCACGAACCAATCCTGATGTCATACTGATGCCAGGATGCGCTTCTGTGTTAACATCCTGAACGGAAGCCTGTGTAAGGCCGTGTTCAGGGCATGCAGGTCCAAGATTGGGCGCGACCCTCCCCCTCTCTTGGGCACGATAAAATAAGGGCTGTAGAAGCCCTTGCGCAACTCGGCTACAGGGACGGGTTCTATTGCTCCCTTCGCCAGAAGGCTGGCAACTTCCGCCCAGAGGACGGAGGCACCCTCGCCCTGCACTATAGTGGAGAGGATGCCACTGAACCGGGGCAGGCGTTTGGCGAACTGGGTGATGGGGCTGGAGAGATGCCTCGGGCCAGACCGGTCAGGAGTAGTCACCTCATCCCTGGGCGGGCCATGTCAGGACTGCCTCAAAGCCCATCTGGGGTTCTTGGGGGCCAGCTGATGGGCAGGTGGAGCCGACTTCCCGTGTGAGGATCTTTTTCTCTGAGGCCGGTGTGCGGGCTCCGATGGTACAGGAGCCGGGGCCAGCACTGCAGGGGAACGGCTCTGGTGTGAAGCAGATGGGGTGCGGGACCTCGGTGGCCTGAAGGCAGGGTGTGTTTAATTGTCTCGGTCTGCTTCCTCACCGTCGAGAACTGATGGGCGAAATCCTCAAAGGTGCTTGCCGATAGCAGAAGCACACCCTTAGATGCCGCGACTGAAAGATCATTCTCGTTGCGAGCCGCGAACGAAACATTAAACCCGCCATGAGGCAGACCGCCTGCATCGCTCGACAGCTCGTCCAGACAGAACGAGCATGCTGGGAGATGGGAGGTCTGCGGGGGCTGAGCCGGCGGAAACGCTCCCATGTCCACATCTATAGATCACCCGCGATGCTCGCCAACCCGGCTGGCTGAGCGTCAGCCCAGGACGGACCAGGTTGGGGAGCTGCCGTGGTGGCTCCTTGCTTCACGAAGAAGGAAGTGACCGCTGATATGCGCTGTGAAAATCCAGCAGCGTAGCAAGAGGTGAGAGGACGAACACACACACACATGCATTCGGCTCCGAAGAAAAAATCTGAATGAATGATGCATGCATCTCCTTTTATACCCGTATGTCCGGGGCGGAGAGTGGCATGCAAATTCCACTCGCCAATTTTCATTGGCCTTTTCTATTTTTAGCAAAGGTGATTGGGGCTCTCAAGATCGAACCCCTAGTGTCATTACATCGACACAACGTCGAGTGAGTGACAGACAGGGAACTCTAGATTCTATCCCCTAACACTAACCCTACCCCAAAACCTAACCCTCACAAAAAACTTTCTGCATTTTTACATAAAAAAACAAACAAACATCATTTAGTATGTTTTTTAAGCAATTTGAATTATGGGACACTAGAAATGTCCTCATAAACCACATTTATAGCAGAATACCCTTGTAATTACCAGTTTGTAGCCTAAAAAAATGTCCTGATAAACCACCCAAACCCGCCCACACACACGCGCACACGTTTTTATTTTGGTGGGGACTTTGCTTAAACTTCTGTTAAATTAATATTGAGCAGATAATATTTTCTATACACTAACCCTATATTTAGCTAACCCTATAGTAGAGTTGGGATACTCGAGTCCAAGTCACGAGTCCAATTTTAATGGACTTGGACTTGTCACAGACTCGGATGCATTTTTACTCGGACTTGACTCGGACTCGAACCTTTGGGACATGGGATTTTTTTCAGAGTCCAGCCAAGTCCATGACAATTGTGATGCAATGAAAAAAATTAAATAAATAAATAACAAAGCAGAAATTAATGAACACATCTCTGTCTGCATGCAGCTGTATTAGCCTCTGAAGTTGTAGATGTAGCCAGTGTTGTTTCACTGTGTTTAAGCACACGTACACACACATACGCATGTGCACAGGCATCATCAGTCAACCAATACGCTTGAATGTTACTACAGAGACTACTGTAAAACATCGACTACCGAGGTGGCTGGTATGACGAAAACATAAATAGGGGTTCGTATCCAATGTAATAGAACTAAACAAGGCAGTTTCACAAGACACGGGACCTGACAACTGGTAAAATTGCATGTGGCGTTTGTGCAGCCAAGGCGGTCCTCGCATTGCGGTTTCATCGTGGTTAAAAACTTAAAATCAAGAACTTCATTCAGTCAAGTCACCCTCATCATGTCTCTCACAGTTTACTAAAAACAGCATATTAAAATAAAAATAGTATTAATATTGGATAATTAATTTATCTTATCTTATTTAGGCGTAATGTATCTACACATACAGGCTTCTGTAGTCTCTTGTGGTTCACGCAGTGTTGTCAGCTTGAACTGGTCCACGATAGCTTGATGAATTAACTGTGTAACATTTTAAATAGTCGGGGGAAAAAGCATTACTGCTAAAGCAGATAGCAACTCTACACAGATAAACAGCACCTATTTATTATTGATTGACTATTTTCAAAGCATTGACTAGCTGCTTAAAATATATTCTTTTACAGCATTTGTCCACCATTCACAACATTCAACCATGCACAATAAAATATTAGGATATTTTGGGCAGTGAAATGTTTTGTTTATAATTTAATTATAAACTATAAAATAAATGTATTATTCCTTGACAGAGTTTGTGTATGAAGCTAAACTTCATGTTACGAGATGAATTTAGTTGGTTATGACTTTTTTATTAAAATGTTTTATTTAATTTAATTTTTTATTGTAAACCACCGGGTAACTTATGCATGTCTTTTTTTAGCCTACATCTCTGACACTTTTGAAGGACAATTCTGTTAAATGTATGACTCAAAATTATTATCCTCCATGTTTTTGCGGTTAAAGAATAGCTCAATGAAATTTTCTTTGGTTGGTATTTAAAGATTTCAGACTGATTGCAGACCAATGTGGCTGCTGCTCAAGCAAATATCAATTATTACGAATTTTTTGTATCTTCTGCGGCAGCTGCTGTGAGACGCACATGGACGCATCAGGGTACACGAGCAGCACGCAGAACTGCCCTGCAATGTGCGGTTTCCCGCAAATTAACTAGAAAATCATGTCCGTGATGACGTGGCCCTAATATAATCAGTGGGCTTTTCCAGTGTTTTTGGATGCAGCGTTTGTAGTCAAATTATGAGACGTAACTTCTCAGTGAGTGCTAATTACTACTGTTCTGACTCATTTGTATGCACTGTATTTTCCCAAATCAGTCGGCAAAAAGATAGAGAAAAAAGATTCAGAAAGAAATCTCAGTATAGACTATTATTTCTTTAGATAGGGATAATTTAAAATAAAAACTCGATTAAAATTTGAAACATAATAACTCTGGTTGTAATGACTAATGCAACTTTCACTTTCTTTAGTCTATGTTTGAGTGGAGGGGGAAAAGCAACAAATAACTGAAATGTCAACAGAACGCAATAAGAAGTGTGCTGAAGGACAATTTTGTCTTCATACACCTAAAGCATATGCTTTCATTCTGAAACAAGTTTGTTCAGCAGGATAATAATCATAAAATGTTTTTGTTACACTTATATTGACAAACTGTTTTTCAGTTTAAAATAAGCTTAAAATGTTGATGTTGAGTTTACGGTTACAATTTTAATTCAGATTCATGAACAGATTAATTCGGACTCGACTCGGACTCGGCCCCTTTTGGACTCGGACTCAACTCGGACTCGATTGTTTAAAGACTCGGACTTGACTCGGACTCGACTAAGGTGGATTCGAACCCAACACTATCCTATAGACCTTATTCACAGCACCATATTTGATTTTTGACAATAGCCTTGTCTCTTCAATGGCATGCACTGTATAAAGATGAAGAATGCTCCTAGAGTTTTTTGTCTACTGAAATTCCTTGGAAAGATATTTGTTTTCCAGTGTTCTGTCAGCGGAATGATCCAAAACACTAAACAGTAGTACAAATCATTGAAGAGACTGTAAGTCTATATCTCATAGCCTTGTTGTCATTCTCATAAAAAAAAAAAAAAAAAGTCTATGGTGTGTCCCCATTTAGATAGCATGGACCATATTCACAGTAGCATCATCTTTAAAGGAATATTCCTGGTTCAACCCAAGTTAAGCAAAAACTGAGGATACATTGAGGCACTTACAATGGAAGTGAATGGGGCTGATTTTTGGAAGGTTTAAGGGCAGAAATGTGAAGCTATTAATTTTTATAAAAGCACTTACATTTATTCTTCTGTCAAACTTGTGTATTATTTGAGCCATAAAGTTATTTAAATCGTTGTTTTTACATCCGGTTTAGGGTTACGGCGTTACGGCGTCATTGCAACAAAGCTGAAAAACTGGATATAATTTTACACAGAACATTTTACACATTTTATCACACTAAAATCATGTTAACACACATTTTGTTTTCGTCTTGTGGCTATACTTTTAAAACAGTGAGTATTTTTACGTTTATGGGTTGGCCCCCATTCATGTCCATTTTAAGTGCCTCACTGTAACCTAGATTTTTACTTTTTTTAAAGTAAAGAAATTAATAATTTTTTGTGCTAATCAACATTATGCCACATCAAGTCACTCAACCATATACACAAGTGCAACAGTGGGTGAAAGTCTTGGGTGCAGATCCGAGCAACATAGCATTCATGACAGTGATGAGACATATACCAATTTACAATAAACATCAGATTTACACAACACAATTTACGTATCTAATATACACATAATTACACACAACACAATATACAAATAATAATATACAATGTACAGTATACAATACACACAATATAGAATACACATACAGTATAGAATACACAGTATATAATAAAAATAGTATATATAAAATATACAGTAGGTTGTATGTGCTGTATTGACATTCAGGCTGTCGATTGATTTTAGCTTGTATTGATCCCAGGAATATTCCTTTAAAGATGGCACAACTGTGAATAAGGTTCTATCTAAATAGGAACATGCCATAGACTTCTAATCTTTTAGGCCTATAAAAAGCTAAATGTAATTACTTCAGTCTAACCTTAACCCAGACCCTTGCCCTAGCACTAATGAAAAACCTTTTGCATTTTTAGAATAAAAAACAAACCAGTGTTTCTTTAATTTTTGAATTAATAATTTTTCCAAATAAGCACATCCTCATGCTCCAAAGAGAGGTTTAGTCTGATTTTGTGGACAATTTTGTCCCCTAACTATAGCTAAATACATAAACACACACACAAATTGTAATTTCAGATTTACAGCCATAGTTATTAACTACTTTGTCCGACATTAAAACTTTGAGGCTCTACGTTTTAAAGGTTGTCCATCCTTAATATGTTTCCTGTTTCACCCGCATGATCAGCCAATCGGAACAGAGCTTAATGAATCCCCTGCAAGGTTAATTTGCTCAGTAATGGCATTAAACGGATATATGGAAACAGTTTCTCCTCTAAATACCAATTCATTACATCTACGCTTATTAAGACCGAGGACTATGAAATTATGGCCAGCATTGCCACATTAAGAGTCATTAGCTCAACACTCTTGTATTTGCCTTGGTGAGGCTTACGTGTGAAAGCGAAAAGGGGCTGGAGCTCCTTCCACTGAACACCCATAATTAATTCTCTCAGTAACCCTCCATCCAAACCTCATATTTTCATAATTTTGGCCCACATTTGCATCTTTCCATTCCTCCATTGCACACTTAGTCAAGGTCTGTGAGTGGGCCGACCCATTTGAGCAGGAAAATGAAGTGATTAACGAAAGAGTTCTTCCCAACTGAGAGGTTTGTAGAAATGGATTCATGGTATAAAAAAGGGATTTAATACAGAAAAAACTAATTATTCCAACCCACTCATTTTTTATTAGCGTTCTTTATACAAGGTTGCAGCATTTCTCTCGCTCACAGAATTTGCCACTTCAAATTGTATCTCAAGGTTATGTGTGTCTAATGTTAAGCTTTAATTTTAATTTTCAGCCCCTCATCCTCAATTAGATTTCTCTACCTGAGAAGGTATGTGTGTCTGTATGTATGTATGAGTGTGTGTGTGTGTGTGTGTGTGCCGGGGCTCCATATAGTCTTGATTAGAATGGTGCAGTTTTGGTTTGAAGGGCGGTAATTACACAGTCTCTCTCTTTCTCTTTCACTCACATCCACTGTTTATAATGGATCATAGATTCTTCTTTACTGGCTTTTGTTTTATAGAGCTGATTAAACAATAATAACAATAAAAGATGCAATTAATTGCAAAGGTAATTAATGATGGCCATCAGTGTATGTTTTCACCAATGCAATTTCATAATTACCTACCGCACGCACAGACGCACATGTTGGGAGAGCTAGAGAGCTTTGATAGATGTGTAATGGACAATGCGCTAAAATGGAGGCGAGTTAAACTCATAATGTAATTAAACAAAACTGCTATGCATAATTATTAGCGGGAAGCTGATTGCAAAAGCTGGGGGTGTAATGATGTCAAACTTGGTGCTGGCTGAGGACATTAAGCACATGAAGATATTAACAGTCTTTTGGAAAAGCATTAAATTGACATCCTTATCGACACAAGTTATTAAAGTGGTTTGGATAAGCTGCCTCTCTAAGATTCAAAGATACTGTGTAGCGTTTCTGTCCTATACTGAAACATGCTTTTTGTGATTATTCTCCGGGGTTAGTCTGAGATTGGCTTTCCAAAGCATAGGAAACTGAATCGTCCATTCTGAACACAAAGGCAAAGAGACTGTTCAGCCGTCAACCCCTCTTGACTTTCTTGGAGAGAGCTCTTTTTCTGTCTCCCTCCCTCTTTTTCTCTCTCTCTTTCTCTAACACATGCCGCTGACATGCATATTGACCCTTAAAGTTGTGTGTGCTCACTGAATTCAGATGGTATGCTAATTTACAGAGCACGGACCGCTTTGCGTGAGCTCTCTCATGTAGCGGCTGGGCTGTCGTGCCTCGTTACTATTCACTGGTCACTGCATAAGCATCCATACAATGCAATTATGAAGGAGAAACAAAGCCTTCCTTTTCTCTGCAGAACCCAAGTTTGGAGATACTGTAGATGCCACATGTGGTTGAGACAAGCTATGGTTACTATGTTGAGACTGAGATGAGGAGACTTGAGACTGGTTAATTATACATTCTTCATGTGCACTTCACACACCAGGATGCACAGATCATCAGTAAATTTATATCAATGTCTCAGACTCTAAGTAATCACAAGAGACACAGTAATTGCAGAATAAGGGCGCTTACACACTAGAGAAAGCTCTGATAGAGTGTTTGACAGATACAAATGCGGATTATCCCTTTTGAGAGTGTGGAAAGACCCAGGTCAGTTTTAAATCAAGAGGGAATGCATCCAATACCAAAAGCACAACTGGACACACCTCTCTGAAGTTCTCCTTGGTCAACAGATTCCTTACTAAAGCCACAGTCACACTACACTTAGCGCACCATTCTCTCCCATTCATACAAATGCAAGCTTGTGCGAAGAAAAGTTCTGCGAGAGTCACATGCAACATTCATATACTGAGTTTATTGTTTTTATTTGAGGTCCCACAGAAACCCTACACTTATCCCTACCCCTAAACCTCACCCTAAAATTTATAACAGCAAATGCGACTCTCACGAGACTTTCCCAGCAAGATGGTTCCTTTCTAGTCACAACCTCAAAATTTGATTTTGGTGAACTCTTACCTGCGGATTTGTATGATAAAAAGACATGTGATCAACAGAAGATTGAAACACACTAACCTCTTGGCTCAACACAAAGAAGTTGGGATGTCCGTTACCGATACTGGTATCGGAATCGGGTCCGATACCATGCTCATGTACTTGTACTCGTGCTCGTAAAAATACTCCGATATCATCTAACGTACGAATGTCATTATGTAAACTTTCAGTGCACAAATTAAAATCACATTATGTTATAGCCATAACACCAACTGCTCATATCTTTTAGAGCTCCTTGGCTCATACACGGAAAACACCATCATGAGCATCGTGCACTCTGTTTGTAGCAGATGACAGCGAGCAGAGCGCTGATTCACTTTTAGCATGAGGCACATACAGACTACATATTCATTTAATTAAACAGCAGCCTTTTGCGGTTTAATAATCACATTGGGTCACGTTGCGACCTGCTTTTTCAGAATTGAGAAGCTACCGTCAAAAACACACAGAAACGGAAAGGGCTTCAAAATAAAAGCTTCCGCCAAATAAAAGCTCAATTTAAATGCAATTTGTAATACTACTACTTATAATAATATTCATAATAAACCAATGGTAATTGTATTATATTTAAGCAATATATCTTTATACACTCACTGAGCACTTTATTAGTAACAATATGATCCTAATAAAGTGCCCAACATGGTCTTCTGCTGTTGTAGCCCATCTACCTCAAGGTTCGACATGTTGTGCATTCTGAGATGCTATTCTGCTCACTTCAATTGTACAGAGTGGTTATCTGAGTTACTGTAGCCTTTCTGTCAGCTTGAACCAGTCTGGTCATTCTCCGTTGACCTCTCTCATCAACAAGCCGTTTCCATCCACAGAACCTCCACTCATTGGATGTTTTTTGTTTTAAGCCATTCTGAGTAAACTCTAGAGACTGTTGTGATTGAAAATCCCAGTGTTAAGTGAGTGTATGTCTGTGATGCTCTATTCCGCAGCACTTTATTTGACTCTATTATTATAAAATAACTCCAATATTGTATTTTGGATTGTGCTGTGAGGTTCTGTATAAAAGCAATTAATTTGATAAAAAATATTACAATATTATGTTGAAAATGAATTGTTTATTTTCATTTGATTAACATTTTGATGAATTTATTTATTTAAACACAATTTTAATGCTAAAATTGAAATAAAATATGAAAAAAAAAAAAAAAAACAGGTATGTGAATCGACGAGTTCCAAAAATTAAATATCGTTACTCATAGTTTTTCCTCAAATAAATGCTATCGGGACATCCCTACACTTCTGATTCATAATTTATTAAACCCAGAAGCCATCAAGCTTGACATCATACCCTCCCCGTTGTGGTGTCCGAAATAATTTTGCATGCTCAAAGCCTAGTGTAACTTATCGCACTGTGTAAGTGCGGTTTAAGGGGAAATTCACACCGAAATCATTTTGTGTCCATAGAGAGATGTCTTTGACTGTTGTCTCGCTGTTTTTTTGTGTCACGCACATAAGCACCATATTTTTTAGATTCAGTCTTAAATACAGTCTTAAATACTGCACTTTGAGATACCTGCATTCTGTTTAATTTGTTGCACTGCATCTACATGTAAATTTTTCGAAAGCAAAACATGTTCAGCCTAGAATGGCCCTCAAGAGTATCCTCTCTAAATTTAAAGGCCTAGAACAAAATTTGTATGGGACCAATGAGTAGGTGATACCATAGGGAACCTTAGTAGGCCCGCCTCATCACAGGGATTCAAACTTGCAGCACCCATATGAGCACGTTGGCGCAATGTGTCGGAGCATGAGCACTAACCACTATGCCATGGATTTAACTGCTTCACTCATCTTTTAAAGACTGTATTTCAACATACATTGTTGAAAATCTGAGACCACTAGTAAAAATACTTTTAAAGTATTTTGCGTTCTTTTCAAAGGAAATTTTTCTTTTCAAATTAGATAATCAGCATAGCAATTTAAGAGAAAAGATTAACTGAAAATGTACATGAATTTCAATTTGTACATGCTTTAACAACAGCATCCACTCAAGCCGGCATAGACTCCAAAGAGCATCAAGGATTTTGTACAGAGTTCACATGGTCTATGCCACAAACTGATAAGTGGCTTGGAAACAGTGCAGAATCATACATATTTATTTTACATAAATTTGCAAACGTTTAAATGAAAAACAAAAAAATCCCAGATTTTTATTGTGTTCTCAGACTTTTGAAACTTATAGTATATGATCAAATTATAAACTATTTGTTTCGTAAAGATGTACAGGGCAGATTGCTAATTATAAGCACTCTGAGAGACAGAATACACATAAATAGAGATATGATTGACTTGTATTTGTGAGTCATAGCGAATGGACAGATAGATAGACCTGTTTTACAGGCCTATATAAAAGCAATCTGTTTCATACTGTAAGTACCTGTTGAGATATGGCTACTGACTCAAGGTCAGCCTGTCAGAATGTTCTCTTCTCAGATGGCATTTACAGAGAGAGAGAGAGAGAGAGAGAGAGAGAGAGAGGAGAGAGGGGGAGATAAAAAGGTGGAGGTAGCAGGGTTTGTCTGCTGACGAGTGGGTTTGGAAATCTATAGTGACAATGAGCCTTTACCAAGTGAGGGCCAACAGAAATTCTATATATATATAGACATGACATTTTTGTGCATGTATCCACAAAAAAGAGTAAGAGAGAGAGAGAGAGAGAGAGAGAGAGAGAGAGAGAGAGAGAGAGAATATGTGATCGAAAAAAAATGAGGACAAATGTGTCAAGGATAAGAGAAGGGTGCATGCGTGTGTGTGTGTGTGTGTGTGTGTGTGTGTGTGTGTGTGTTTTGAGATGATCTCACTACTGTATGTTGGATTAAAGCAATAATGAAGCACGCTCAGACCATTAGCTGTGTAATGTGTCTCTAGAGAGGGACTATGCATCATACCCACAGACATACGGCCGGCATTATAGAACGAAAGGCTGCTACATTAAAGTTATTTGTAATTCAGTGGCTTAAAACTCACTCTTTACCTCATTCTCAGCCAATCAGATGCATCATCAGGGAAGAGAAAGGCTAAAGTGCAGGAAATAACAGACACAGTGGGGCCTTAAAACTCAAACCTGTGCAGTGGTGTGTGGTGGACTTCTGAAATAAGAAGGCAAAGTCCACTGTAAATTAATGTTCCCGTTCCATATGTTGTTTACACTGTTTCAGATTGAATGGCATATGAAACACCACTTACCACCTACAAGCAAATCACTGTAATATATTTTTGTATGTTTATGTTTATCCAACATGTTTATCCATGAGTTGGGGGCATGTCGATTTAAGAATCATGGAGGAAGCAAACTGTAATTGATAATAATTCAGTTCTATTTGTGGATTTTAGTTTGTACAGTATGCATTTTTATACAGTTAATGAAGAATAACAATGTTGCCAGAAAATAAGACTCATTTAGCTGGTTTATGCAGTGACAAGCATCTGCGAAAAAATTAATAATTTCCCACCATTACATGTGGCCACACAAGAAGGATCAAACAGATAGATAAAGCATAAATTACACACCTAATGCGTGGCTTTGCTCATTATTTTGTTGCATTGGAGCTTTCTGCCTTCGCTAGTAAGTGAAAATGAAAGAAAGAAACATGAAATTGCGCAATGGGTCAGTTTCTAATGCACATCACATTACAACGCACATCGATTTCCAACCTCGTAACTACGAACTTCTCAGGAGGAATTGAATGCACCATAATACCTTCTTTTCTGACCTTTAGTCATCAAATCCTGGGTAACACTGCAGGTGTCATGATGATCGCAGAAGGTGCAGCTTTAATTTAAAGTGCTGAGTGCTCATTAAAAGCCGGGTCACTCAAAGATCATCTTTTCAAATGTATTGTGTTTTTGAGGTGGCCACAAGTAATGATTCCCAAGTAGGAGAATTGCTAAATAGTTGTGAACATCGTAGGCAGACATTATCACCCTAAAAAGTTAATCAGCCCATCACAGCACTTCCTCTCACGTGACTTTTCGTCAGTCTATTTTGCAGTTGGGCTCGGCTACTTTCAAACGTATATTTAAAGGAATATTCTGGGTTCAATACAAGTTAAGCTCATTTGTAGCATAATGTTGATTACCACAAAAGTTAATTTGGACTTATCCCTCCTTTTCTTTAAAAGAAACAAAAAACAAAAAAAAGCAAAAATCTGGGTTACAACTTACAGTGGAAGTGAATGGTGCCAATTTTTTTGAGGGATTAAAGGCAGAAATGTGAATCTTATAATTTTATAAAAGCAATTACATTAATTCTTCTGTTAATACTCATGTATTAGTTATGCTGTAATGTTGTTTACATTTTAGGGTTTTGGGGTTTGTTGACATTACATCATCATGGCAACGAAGTTGTAAAATTGCATATAACTACACAGAAAAGGTTAATAAATGATTTTATCACATTACAATCATGTTAACATGCATATTGTTTATGTCTTGTAGCTATACTTTTGAAATAGTGAGTATTTTAATGTTTACGGATTGGCCCCATTCATTTCCATTGTAGGTGCCTCACTGGAACCCAGATTTTTGCTTTTTTTAAGAAAAGGAAGAGCAAGTGAAACTTAATTTTTGTGGTACTCAATATTATGCCACAAATGCTGTCAGTTGTGCTTAACTTGTATTGAACCTGGAATATTCCTTTAATAAGTCAAGACAAAAGAAACAAACAAACAAAGAAAGAAAGAAACTGCACAGCTCTTTTTAATGAAATGCCTTCTTCTTAGTCAAAATTCTAACATTGTGTATAGTATATAATGGGTTTTATTTAGCCTTATATTACTTTTTATTTTTTATTTTATTAGGGCCATATACCATGATTACGAGTGTGATATTTCTTATATACAACAGTTCAATGAACAAGCAAATTTGAAAAAATTTCTTACGGGACGGATCAGAATCTGCCATTGCTGGTTCAAACCAAATGATGCGTCCAAGCCTCTCAGAAACATCACTTCAGAACTACTAGTATCACAGCTTGGGCTGTTTCTAAACATGTTATTGGAGAAACAAGGATATGTGTGTGTGAGTGTGTGTGTGTGTGTGTTAGAGAGAGAGAGAGAGTGTATGTGTGTGTGTGTGTGTGTGTGTGTGTGTGTGTGTGTGTGTGTGAGAGAGAGAGAGAGATAGAGTGTGTGTACGTGTGTGTGTGTGTGTGTGTGTGTGTGTGTGTGACAGAGAGAGAGAGAGAGAGAGTGAGAGTGTGCGTGATCACCTGTTGATGATGCTGTAGTTTGTTATTCGGCTTTCTGAAGATAATGCCATTTTGGTGAAATGCATCCTATTTTCTCCGTGGAAAAATAGCCAACCAAGCATCCTAGCCTTCCTTCCTATTTCGCTGTAGCTGGTGCGCAAGGGTCTTTCACTACAGAAACCGCAATCTCCTCCGCCATTTTGAAAAGTATTTTCTCTCCAATGTGGAAAGTCCGGTAAGAGGTAAGCGCCTTGAGTTTGTGTAATTAATCAGTCTGTTGTGCCTCTCAGCTGTGATGAGCCTTAATGCTGAAGTTGTTTAAAGCCGTTTAAAGCTATTTCCTAGCTTCAATAGTGTAGTAGTAATACAAGTGATCACGGAGTGCTGTTGAATATAAACATTGAGTGACTGACTCACTTCACGTCACCAACTGGCTCATATTACACACAAAAATGGTCTTTTGCCTCCACCTGCTGGCTAAAATATGTAATGTCACAAAATTAAATGTAAAGAGACATATAACTCTTAACACATCTGTACTGCTCTTACACTTTATTTTAAAATGGCATGAACACAAGCGGAGTGATACACACAGTGATGCGTCCGAGTGCTGATGGTGTGAGACCATCAGTACTCATGGAACATCTCTCATCCAATCAGATTCAAGGACCGGAACTAACTGTTGTATATTACAAAATTATTACTGTTTTAGTGCAAAAAAAATCAGTGGACATCAGGGAAGATAATAAAATGATAAAACAAAATGCATTTCATGACCCCTTTAACATTAGTTAAAGCACTATGAACTAACATGAACATACAATAAACAATTGCATTTTTATTATCTAACATTAAAAAAGAATAATTAAAACTGTACAAAATATATTGTTCATTGTTTGTTCATGACACCTAATGCATTAACTAATATTAACAAATGGAACCTTAATGTAAAGTGTTACCGAGTGATCCATTTTCCTGAGATATTTTTTACCAGTAGTCTGACTCTTTAAAACAAAGGTCCTTTGTTGTTTGTTGGGCAAGTGTTAACCAGCCCATGTGTGTTTGATCTGAGATCATCTACTATATATGCTGCTGCACTCCTAAACGTTCCTTTTTTCCTCTGAGAAAATGGCTCTGAACCTGTGATATTTATCCCTAATCGGAAACACAAGTCTCTCTCTCCCTCTAGTCACAGCTGGCAGTGATGTTCAGATTTAATGTAGACAGGTGAGAGTTTTACCCTTGAAAGACAAACTTATGTTTCAGGGGAAAAAATCACACCTGTCGTTGTATCAGATAAATGGTGTAAACAATGTGCTATGAAAAGGGGAGACTGTGAAGCATAGAGACAGAAAAAACAAATCTCAAAACTGCAGATAAATACAGGGTAAAGAACATCTATCCATCTCTGAGAGAATGTGGTACATATCGTTGAAATAATGAAAAAGAAAGCTCAAATCAAAATCTAATTTGGTATATTTTTAACAGTTTAGTTTTGAACAAGAGGTCTCAATGCCTGGCAAGGCAGCACTATGATTATTCAAGTGAGTACTCTACCTTACATTTTAATGACTTGTGTTGGGGGTAACTAAGGTGTCTATTATAATAGGGATTCGTGATGATGAATACATCTTCATTCTGGCTTAACCACAATAACACGTAGATAATTGTCTGAGATTAGAAGACATCATCACTGTTATCAGCCTTCATCCTGAACAAAATGTTCCCGCAACTTGGGCACATTAAAAAGAGGATCAAATGCCAGGGCAACTGATTGGACTGTGCGATGAGCTTTAGTTCTGTTTTAGGTTTAGCTCTGGACTTTGAATATGAATCCAAGATGGACAGATCTTATTTGTTCATGGCAACTTTTTGCATTTTTTGGAGGCTTTTAGAGATATGAAAAAATAAAATAAACTAGTTTAGACTGTAAAGAAAGAAGTTTAAATATGTTTGCTAGATGTTCAAGTAACTAACTGAAAACACAAAAAGCACACCCAAACGGACACATAATTTGAATTTCATTCCAATACTATGCATAATTACCCTGCAAATGTACCGTCGTCCAGGAAGCCTCCACGCACACACACAGACACTCACACTGGCATTTAGTGCTGTTTCTGTTCATTCACCCTGTGTCAAATCCATCACACACACATACACACATAAAAAGAGGGAGAGAAAACTGTCATTTTGTAACCGCATGGTAAAATAAAAAATGAAACACTGTGGTTGTTACTGGAAATTTGGGCTTTCAAATGGTCAAGTCATTTTGTTATTTGCATAATTTATTCCTGTTATTCTTTCTTCTGCCTTCGCATAATTTCCCCTAATTTGCATAGACTGTCCATTTAAGGGTCCTTAAACAGAATTACCGCCCTGCATACTTTAATTGTTGTGCACTGAGGAAATTACACTTAACTTAAAGGGAAAAACAAAGGCATTAAAACATCAGTCATCATGAGTGTAAAAAAAAAAAAAAAGAAACACAAATGTAAGGGTTGAAGAGAGAGAGAGAGAAAAAAAAGCTAACTATACGATATCTTCCTATGCACATTAATTTAACACCAACAAACACCTGCAAAGACATAAAAGCACAAAATTATCTAATTTACTTGAAAACACTTAAAATTAAAGCCTTTGTGTATTCAGTTTTAATTCATTTGCTGTTGATTGTGCATGTACTTTTGCAGCACCATCCATTTATATAATGCTGCAGGTCATAAGTGAAATTAAAACACAAAATAATAAATGGCAAACCATTTTAAGCTCGGTTTTTTTTATATATGGATCGTTTTCCAAATGAGGACCCCCCTCATCAGTTTTGTCTGATTTAGCTCACTCAAATTTGTCCCTAAACTATAGCTAAATGAGTACACACACATGTTTACCAGCTATCTAAATGAGGAAATACCATAACATTTTATTGTTGTAATATAAAGCTAATTACTATAGCCTAACTCTAAAAGACACCTTTTGCATTTTATGATATAAAAAAAAGTAATTTAAAATATTTATGAATACTTTTTACCTTTCAGTATGCACCCAAAAGGAGTTTTTGTCTGATGTAGCTAAGTTCTGGGAACAATTTGTCCCCAAAGTGTAGTCAAGAACCCCCCCCCCCCCCCACACACACACACACAGTGTTTCAGGTCCATTAAAAACAGCAGACAAGGCAGCCTTAAGATAAACATATTTATTTAGCAAATTGATTACAATACCCAAAAATTCATGAAAACAAACACAATAGAGTCAACTGAAAATATAGCAAGATACATTCATACACTCTTTGTTTAACTGACGTGAACTCAGAATTCAGTTCTAAATGTGTCTGTAATTGTATTATATATATTGAAAACACACTGTTAAAGAAGACTTGCTGAAATACAGAAAGTGTTTACCCAGTGAAACATCATGTACAGTTGTAATGCACCATTAACACCAATTCCAGCACTTGCAAAAACCAAACACAGCTGTCCAATGCAAGCCATCAGTGTATATCAATACATCTTGGTTTAGAGTTTAGTGCACCATTACTGCAAATTGCAAACATTACATGATTTCAGACGTTTTTGGCCTGGGTATTTGGTTTTTGGCTATGCCAGTGGTACTTAACCTTTAAAGCTTGTGATGTATAATAGTCTCTCATTCCATGGCATCTAGTCTCACCTCTACTGCCTAAACTGAGTTTCCAATACTTCAGTTTGGTTATGTCACATGGTACAGTAGGTTCTGCAGTCCTTTAAAGGTGCACTCAGTACTTTTTTCTTCAATAAAAAAGTTTGAGTTTTAAAGAAAATGAATAGTACTTCTGCAAAATATTTTTTAAATTATGCACACTCACATGAAATGAAGAATCCAGTCAGTATCAGCAGCCTATTTTATTTGGTTAACCCCGCTATTACTGGACACTTTCACCCTTGCTTCTTTACAATGTCATCAGTAACCGAAAACAATTGTTTTTTCATAATGATACATCCATGCCACTAAGTGTCAGTATAAGTCCAAGATGACTGCCATTTAAGCCAGTGCAACATAAACAAAAAATACTAAGTGCACCTTTAAACACACCGCTTTTGACATCTCAAGGAATAATACATCTCAGGGAATGATATATGGGTTTGGGTAAATCCAAGAAAGATTGTTAAAAGCATTTTCCAAATGTTGAATCCTTTATTGGAAAGCTTCCGAAAGTGTGTCAACAGCTCTGTTCCAAAACCTAGTGAGCTGCATGGCTGTCTACAAAGGTAGCTTCCTTTAAAGGCAGCATCTTAACTGTCATGAAACCTTACAAGAGATTGATTTGAAACGTTCTTCATAGGCAGCAATGCTGTTAACGATCTCTTGCATGCCACACAATTAGAGCATCTTATGTGTAGCGCACAAGAGACTCGACTAACTGAGAATCACATTGGCATGTTCCTCAACAACGTGATACTTTAATAAGCAGAAACATTTTGCATCCACAATCAATAGGAGCTAAATGGATTCAATTTGTTTTGATAATTTGTAGTATTTAAAATTTTCCTTAGGCAAAAAGGACAGCTGCCTTAGAATTTGGGCAAAAATTAGGTATCAGCATACTGTTGCTGCCTTATGTTTGGAACAGACTTCACGTCGGAAGTGCACCTACTATATGATGCCTTAAAATGCTCCAGACCATTAAAGGTGCACTCAGTAATCTTTTCCTTTTTAAAAAAGTTTTACTACTAAAGAAATGAATAGCAATTTTGGAACATAGGTATAAAATCATGAGCAATTACATGAGATGAAGACTCCAGTCATATCAGTAACCTTATAAAAGCTGTTTTATTCTACATGGAGAGGGTCTCCTCATGGGGGCTGCCATATTAGATTCACATGACCAGCCGAATACTACTGGCTTAATCTCAGTAACTGCCTTGATATTGGACACTTTCACTTTTGGATTAATTAATCATGGCTGACTGTGTATAGTGAATTTCTACAATGGCATCTTTGACTAAAACTATTGATTTTGAATGAAGCTGCATCCACATGGCTAGATGTCACTGTAGGTCCAAGATGACACAAACGCAAATGTTACTGAGTGCACCTTTAAGTTTAGAGTGAAAAAATCTACTGAACATATGTGGAGGGAAAAGGAAAACAGTCTCTCAGTGCCTTACTTTTAAAGTTTTAATCCTAAACAACCCTTTTAAACAAGGTGACAGATGGTTTGATCACCACCTGATCTGACACTGATAGTTTAACATCCTCTTTAGTTGCTAAATGATCAGGACACAAATAGAAAAGCAGCAGGCTGAAAAAGAAAACTGTTAAAAATCCCTTCAAATGAAAGCAGTACAAACACATGATGTGGGAAAAAAACAAAAAAAACATTTATCTTTAAAAATAAAGAAATATAGATGGCACTTTTGGTAAATGGTTGAAAGGTACAGTATGACTGTGCTTTCATCTAGAACAAGTTAAATGTGTGTAGGTGTTTGAGGGAAAGTGTACTGGTGTGTGTCCTAATCACTCAAAAATTATACAATAACTTACAATAACTTACATAACTGTCACATTTTAGTTGTAAAGTTTGCTATCAACAGGAAAGTTCTGAGCACACTGAGCAAGTGATAACACAGTAATACCACAGAAACAATATAGTGACGTGCCCCATTGCAGAGCAAGATTCATCAACAGGATTGAGGTCTTCTTCATTCAGTTCAGCAGAGGAAATTCAATTTGGTTCAATTCACAATTCAATTTTGACCCCGTAGATCTTTAAGCAGCCTTTCACAGAATTCCTTCCATTTGTCTCTTGGAATAAAGTCAATATACCCTCCTGAATTGGAACTGCAGAGAAATAAAATTGTCTCAAATGTTTTCATACAAAGGGAGTCATTTTGGCAGAACATTTCCTTGTGAGTAGGCTCCCACACTGCTGCTTTGGTGATTTACTTTAATAAAGAAGTCTGATATCTTAATTCCCTTTGGTGGCATTCACAAATACAGGGAAAGGAAGTAAACACAAACATTTGTAGTAAGGTCAGCCAAACCAATTTCCAGTGCTTGGGATGAAGTAAACTCAACACTATTTTTACAAAACGCTAAGTGAATGCAAACATTCAGTGTCATTTGCTCTCTCTCTCTCTCTCTCTCTCTCTCTCTCTCTCTCTCTCTCTCTCTCTCTCTCTCTCTCTCTCTCTCTCTCTCTCTCTCTCTCGTTCTCGCAGAGCATTTTCACACTTGGCCCTTTAAGCAATGTTTTATTTTTGGTTGTAAAAGTGAATATATACTGTATGTCATTTTCCCAAGCAGGCTGAGACCATGTCAGGAAGTAGCCTGTATAGTCTGAATTCCATTTGTTTTATGTCTGCAGTAATGTTTGCCAAATATGCCTTTCTAGAAATATGTCTTCTAGAAAGATAGTCTATTACATATCTATATTAAATAACATAGTCTATTAAAAGTTAAAGAATTGTAGTAAATGTGTAAACGCTGCAGTGTCTGTGCTACTAGCGGCACCAAATTTAATTGCAAAAATGATTAAATAGGTAAATTTTTTAAAGAAAATGTGAGTGGTGCCTGCTATGGGAAAATGTGCTACCACAATGTCCCACCCAGAGACTCAGTACATTACTAAATTAAAAAAAGATTAACCCCATGTCTCTACAATGTTCTGGTGTTGAGATATAGCTGGCCCACAAAGGGCCTCAGTACACTCCCCCAAGTTTAACAAGACCACCCCCAGGTCTCTACGATGTTCTAGTGCCAAGATAAGTCTGGGACCCCCAGGGGCCCACAAGGGCCTCACGGGGCAACCCAAGGGCCTCAGTGTACTGTTCCAAGTCACATGAGCACACTCCGATGTCTCTATGATGTACTGGTGAAGATATATGCCCCAGGGGCCTCATGTGCCTATAAAGGAACTCAGTAAACTGCCACGAGTCAAATGAGCCCACACCAATGTCTCTATGATATTCTGGGGACAAGATAAGACTGGATCATGATGCTATATTGTTGCCATGGTGTGGCTAGGCAGTTGATAGTGTGTTACTGCAACATGATCACATGGGAAGTCAGCATGCTGTTTCCGAAAGTTCCGGTACCCTAGGATCGGCAACAGTATGCTGACTCCCATCAGACATATTTGGAACGGCTCAACAACAGTTACTTTCCCTCGTGGCACAACTGGTAGCACGTTGCGTCAGTTGCATGGGAGACCACAGGTCAATCTCCATTCAAACAAGGAGGAATCTCGTTTGTATAAACAATCACGAATGTGATAAGGAGGTTGCATTTTTATCCCTAACATTGCATTTTGTCTCTACTATTCGTTAGGGTTAGATTTGGGTTTTGGTTGGGGGGTAGATTCAATAAAATAAGCATTTCTCTTCACTGTTTTTCACCCTGTTCAGCTGAAAAAATTATTTTTACAACTGGCTTCTGGCGACCTCTCCTGGATATAAATGGATGTCACACTTGTTTATATGCTCTGAAACATTTACCGCTTTAGCCTCTGGAGGCAGTGTTTTCAAATCTGGTCAACGTATACCGATTTCGGCTAAAGAAAAACTGGCACACACTTGCCGAATTTTATGTGAGATCAGGCTGGTTCGTGAATGACTATTTGCTGGCCCAAGTCAAATGAGCCCAACCCTAAGTCTCTAAGACATTCTGATTCGGAGATATGAGCACTCTGATTACTTTCCAGTGTTAAGTACATCGGAATTCTTTTTCAGAGAGACTATATGCACAGAGGTGTAAACAGCACCTGCCACACAGCGCGGCTATTTGCACCCCAATAGTCTGATGTAAACATAGAGATTTATGACAAACTGTGCTATAAGTGTTACTGCAGTGGTGTGAAGCGTAACGTCAAGGCGAATGTGCTTTTTCGTGCAGGCGACTCGGGTTCAATTCTGCCTTGTGTCCCACTCCTGTCTCCACTTTTAATATTTCCTTTTCTACTACCTTATTTAATAATATATACAAATTAATATAAAGGTACATTTTCTTGCAGTGATTTGGTGATGGTGAATGTCGAGGAGTTGAAAGAAGGGTTTGATTCAGTTAAGAGGTGAGGTTTGTCAATGCATTGGGGAGCAAATAGAAAATTCCTAAATGAAGGTCAGAGCAATAGTAAAAGTGGCACCTTGCTAAAGCAAGCACCACTTACGATTGCTTCCAAACAGGTTTTCAAAACACTCCGCCAGTCAGCCATTGGGCTGCAAACAGGTAGCCCTGCCACAAACTCATGCCATTAGCTG
Source organism: Myxocyprinus asiaticus (assembly GCF_019703515.2). Classification (NCBI taxonomy): domain Eukaryota; kingdom Metazoa; phylum Chordata; class Actinopteri; order Cypriniformes; family Catostomidae; genus Myxocyprinus; species Myxocyprinus asiaticus. Next base: position 42,872,565 of record NC_059352.1, on the reverse strand, counting down.
TTGTCCTGTTGGGCTGCTCAAACAAGTTCCACAATGTTTATTCTTTTCAACCTACGAATGGTTTACGTACAGTTATCTCTGCACATTAAGCTGGAAAAGTGGTATTTAAAAAGTACTTTAATTTTGCATCTTGATTTGTGAAAATGATCCTAGGGCAAAAAATATGTGTCCTCTTTTTAAAAGAATATTCTGGTTTTATGTTAAGCTCAATCGACAGCATTTGTGGCATAATGCTGATTACCACAAAAATTCATTTCAACTCGTCCCTCCTTTTCTTAAAAAAAAAAAAGAAGCAAAAATCAAAGTTACAGTGTGGCACTTACAATGGAAGAGAATGGGGCCAATTTTTGGATGGTTTAAAGGCAGAAATGTGAAGCTTATAATTGTATAAAAGCACTTTCTTTAATTCTTCTGTTAAATCTCATGTATTATTTGAGCTGTAATGTTGTTTAAACCATACTTTTTACAGTCATGTTACACCGGTTTCACATATCCTCCATGAGCGGGCCATGAGAAGCGTGTTTTCATTTTGGTGTTTATGTTAACAGATTACGTCCTTCACACTGCAAGTGTGAGTCGTGAGGTGAAGCATCCCAGATGGGCAGTGAGTGTATAGATACTATTGTTGTCAGATTTTACTGCTGACAACAAAGATGACCGCAGAGTGGACCGACTTGCCTTGAAAGGGACTTTGATATATTAACCAATCAAGACCAAGCACACTGATAAACAAGTGCAAGTGACTGCCCGCCGTTGCCGTAGGAACCTAGAAAAGAGATGCGGCCAATGTGAAAGCCCAAACGCAAAGCGTAGCTCATGCTTCGCTCATGCCCCGCTCACGCCCCGCTCACGGAGTATGTGTGAATCCAGCGTTAGGGTTTTAGGGTTTGTTGACTACATCGTCATGGCAACAAAATTTTAAAATTAGCTATAAATTTAAACAGAAAAGGTTAGTACATGATTTGATCACACTAAAATCATGTTAACATGCATATTGTTTACGTCTTATGGCTATACTTTTGAAACAGTGGACTTTTGAAATTTTAACATTCAAAAATTGGCCCTCATTCCCCCATTGTAAGTGCCTCACTGTAACCCAGATTGTTTTCTTTTTTTTAATTTTTGTGTTAATCAATATTATGCCACAAATGCTGTCGATTGAGCTTAACTTGTATTGAACCTGGAATATTCCTTTTAATGCAGTGAAAGTGCAAATAGATCACCAAACAGAAATAGTTTCCTTAGCTTGTTTTTGGCCCCCTGGTTCACTGAAGTTTATTAAATTAGGTTCTTTTTTAAAGGACGGTATGTGAAAACACCTGTTTTACACACACACACACACACACACACACACACACACACGCACGCACACACACACACATTTATCTGACAGACACTTTCCTGAGGTTTAAACACTCTCCCTCACACACACACAAATTCTTTAAATGGCTAGGATTTGTCAATTCTCCTGTGGAAATAGGGTAACTGGATTTACAATTAAAACTCACCACATAAATAACCATTACAAGGCCACACACATACACACAGAATGTACACCATGGCAATATGGTCAACCATAGCTAGAGTCAAACAGCCACACCTGTAACCATGACTCCTTGTTTCCATTTGCAACCACAACACATCCATTAGATGGAGGAGTGAACTCTCTCCATTCCTCTATCTCAGATATATGTGTCCATCCTGGAGGAAATACTGGTCTGTCCATTCCATTTTTTCATTTAAATGAGGAGGTCAGTTCTTGCTATCTTGCAATGATCTGTTAGGCTCGGCTTGGAGGGGCGTAAATGTCACTGTCCACTTTCCAGGTAGGGGAAAGGAGAAACTGAACTCACGTCCTGTAAAGCCCCTATTAAGCTATGGGAACAATTCCCTATGCAAACTCCCAGAAAGAATTCCCCTGCTGCGGCGGTGCTTTGAGGCGCTTGGACTGAGCCCCTACACTATGGCTCTGAGCAAGACCCTCCCTTCTAACACCAGTCCACAAGAGGGAGCTCTCACACTTCACAAACTCAAGCACTGTGGGTAGAGTTTGAGTCTTATTGCTCAACAGGGTGTGTTCGTGTCAAGGCAGAGATGTTGGTGAGAAGTGACAACAGAAGTTGAGGTAGCTGGGAAGCTCAGTCCAGATGTACCATTGTCCTGTCCACTCATGGCTACTGTGAGAGACTCCAAGTTTCTAAGAGAGTCTCCGTGATTGGCTGCCTTGAATGATGAAGATGACATGACATCTGCTAATTGGCTCAATCCATTTTGCTTGCCCACTGTGCCATCCCCTGATGGCCTGTAGAGGGAGCTACCTTCAGACCTAGAGTCAGAGTTAGAGTTCCCGCCAAAATCAAATTCCTCAAATGCTCCAATCTCTCCCTGGCTTGATGGGTAATAGGCCTTCGGAAGGCTGTTCCCACTTGGAGCATCGCTTTCAGAGACACTAACTCCAAGGCTGGTGGTTGGGTATGAGTATCCCACAAGTGGAAGAGGGTTCGGAGGAGTTATACCTGTGGGAAGGTACGCCGAGGGATGTGGAGGAGGGCTGTAGCCAGCAGGAAGGACAGCCTGCGAAGGGTACCGAGAGTTTGGATAACTGTATGGAGCCAGGTTAGGTGAAGTGTTATTACTGTAGGTTGGCACCAGACTAGCAGGGGAAGGGGTGGGGTGGAAAAGTGAGCCACCGTATGTGCCTACAGGTTGCAAGTAAGAGGCACTGCTGTAGGGGGTACTGCTGTATTCCTGGTTGCCAGACTGACTGTTACAACTACTGCTAGAGAAACAAGGGTCCGGAAGACTCCCGCTGCCTATAACTGGTGAGTTACACACACTTACAGATATGTCTGACACACTTAACGGTGCTTTAGAGAGAAGTTCAGGTACACAGCCAGGGTACACATTCTCCAGCCATGGCTCTGCCTCTACCTTCCGTCCATTAAGAAGAGGCGAGGCGTTATTCACAACACCGGGTCCACTAACATTAACTGAAATGGCAGTGTCTGGATATCCCATCAGTCCACTATCACAGGGTAGATCCAAAATGGCAGAATATCTCTCGGCATACCTCTTGAGCAGGTTAGACGCAGTCAGTGCCGAAATGTCGTCATTTGCCCATGAATGCTGGTATGCTGCAGCCGACGATGAACCTCGCCTTGGATCTCTAAGTGCTTCGATCTTATGCCCTGGTGAACGTGTGGTGGAGGTGATGTCATAATGTTGCTCCGCCCACTGCGACTGCTCAGGGCTCCACTGCATTGTCACGCCTGCCAATGAAAAAAACAAAAAACAATTACCACAACTTTTTTACATCTAATTAAGCCACAATGATCGCATGAAAATTATGAGACTGTGGCGACATTTTGCAAAATGATATTACATGGTTCATTACACATACAGTATCACAGCAGTTCTGAGGTGAAACATCCCCTGTGTGGCGCTAAAAGCAAGTTAAATGTTCTCCCAAACAGATGAGGTTTTAAGATTAAAGCTCTATCAAGTTTTAAATCAACAAAACTGACATCCCTATCCTAAACCTTAACCTAAACCTAACCAAACTTGCTAATCATTATGCAAACATGCTATATTATATTCCTTTGAAACAACAACCAGCAACCAGTTTATAGTTTTAACTAAATTTTGTCTAGAAATGATATATTATTCCACTTTATTTCTAAGTCAATATACATAAAGTGTGGAACAAAAATACACCAATGAGAGACAATTTGAATATTTTTAGCTAATTAACATTAATAGAATGCAGTTCCAGATAATTACTAATTTTATATAATCATCATAATCACCTACTAATCATTGTCTAAAGACATAAGGACATGAATAGACATAGACACATAATAGATATGAAATATTGATGAGTTTAAATAATTTTATTAAGTGATAAAAAAAAGAGATTGCAGATGTATGTAATAATAAAAAACAGTAAAATTAAGGTTCTAAGGAAGATTATTATTGTTGAAGTAAGTTATTAAACAATTTAATTTATTGTTCCTAAAATAAATTTAGATTTGAGCACACTAGTAGCACTCTGAACTGTTTCACAATCTTTAATTTCACAAAATGAGCTGATGGTGAAGTTTAAATTCAGCTATGTACTGGTAGATCTTGATTCACCCACACACACACACATCAAGAATAGCTCCTTGATGATATCATTAAGGTCTGATACGGAGATACAGCAGAAGGCTTCATCTCAAGTGAATAAAATAAAAGCTCTTTAATGTAATCAAGGAACCTCATATTACACACACTCTATCTCTCTCTCAGTTTCATTGGCTCGCAAACACCACACGGGAACATAATATTTCAGCATACTGTAATAATGATTGATCAATAATGTGGCTCTCGGCATTAGCAACTGAACCCGATAACAGATGTTACCCCTAAAAATACCGTATCTTTGTCATTTTAGCTTCAGCTCCACACATACACACACACAGTAGTGCACCAAGATTTTAGTTTATGAAACAAAGAGCTTTTCTTCAGCTCCGAACTTTGGCATATGGCTATACAGAGGGAGGAATATGAAGGGAGGAAAAGAAAAAAGAAAGACAGAAAGAAAGAGAGAGAGAGAGAGAGCGAGAGAGAGAGAGAGAGAGGCCAAATAACTATTCATTGATGCATATAATATATATTTATGTAACATATAATATATATTTTGTTATATATAAATATTTACATACCAACAAATATGCAAATGAAGACTGTGATGAAAAAAAAAGGAAATAAAAGCTAGACATTTAGTATTTATTTTCTATATTATGTACGTATATTTTTAGTTAGTTGGCATAATATATTATTTAAAAGACTTTAAGTTGTGACCCCATTTTGTGTCAACCTTGTTTCCATATTTTTCCCTTTAAAGTAATGAACTACATTAATAATAAAATAAAAAAACAATTCTTTCAAGTAAACTCTACAAGAACAGTCTGTTTTATCACTTTATTTCAGGTTTTGTAGTTTGTCGGTAGGGGACATAAAATTGTCAACCCTGTTACCATGATTTTGTATAAATGAAATATCAACATTTAATTTGCATCTAAGAAGCACCTTATCGTTTCATGACCTTGACAAGCACAAGGCTTGTCAAATAAAATAAAAAAACTGTCAACCCTGTTTCCTTTCTGAATGCATAATTATGTCTCAGTGTATATATAAAGGTTTATTAAGTTTAGATTGATATTCCACAATGCAATTTATTAACACTTAAACACATTATTTATTTCATGTGCCTTTTCCAGTTTGATAAAGTGATCTTCATAAGGTGATATATTAACCAATCAAGACCAAGCACACTAATAAAGTGCAAAAAATTTAATTGCGATTATTTTTTAAAAGTACTGTAATTGTGATTTAAACTGTGACATGATTAACAATAATAAAAAAAAGTAATTACTTTTGACTAAAGTCATTAAGACGTTGGCAAACATGCTCTACTGCCAATAGAAATACTGTTCAAGAAATGGTGTTCACAACTAAATAAATAAAAAATACAGTGAAACACAGAGAGGAAAAATTTTCACATCGCATTCACATTGTATCTGCTCACTGTGCACCTGCTTTTGTCCAGTTTGTGATAGGGTCTCAGCCCACTTTTCATCATTTTTTTTGGGGAATCCAAGAATAAGTTATTATTAAGTTAATCAATTATTATGGAAATATATATTTTGTATAATAATAACAATGATGATGATGATAATAATGATAATAATAATAATCATCATTATAATTAATATTCTTATGTAAACAACATTAACTCTAACACAGTGGTGTATGTGTGTGTTTGTATAATCGAATGTCAGGACTGTCAGAATACATAGAGGGCCAAAAGAATCTGGCACTGACTCTGAGATAGGTTTTTTGGTAAGCCAGGTGACCGGCCCAAGGAATAGTGTTTGCTATGTGTAATACTGTGGGTCGACAACAGGTAGGCACCACCAAAGTTTTTTTCCTTCCCCCTCACATACAGTATACCATTTTTACTACACAGTTCTTCCCCATAGTAATTGCCCTCTGTTCCCTTCAACTTGTCAAACAAAGGTTTTAACGACTCATCTGCAGCATGCAGTTCAGCTATGTGTGTGTTTGTATAATCAAATGTCAGGACTGTCGGAGTTGCGTGGCACTATGCGAGGTTCGGACGCATGAACGGAGAGCTCTGCGCACTTTGCTAGTTTTAATACTTTTTGTGTCATAAACCAGTGAGATTCGATACACCCTGTTCCATAACTGTTCTATGAGACAATATGTCAAAGAATTCAAAATCCTCGGTCTCTAAAGACATATAAAGCCCCTGAGCGGCAGGCCGAAACCCGGAACTCAATTTGGCCAGTGAGGTGAAAGAGATTCAGCGGCAACTGTTGAACATGTTGGCAATGCTGACGAAGGTTGTTGCTGACTTGGAGGATCTAGCTGTAATACGTTGATCGATCACTGCCATGGAGACGAAATTCACTGAGTTGGTTACAAGAGTGGCGGATGTTGAGAAACGATTATCTGGAGTCATCAGAGAGAGAATTAGCTGCTAACCCGCTAGCGACCAAGGCAGACTTGGAGCGCGTTTGGGAAAAGTTGGAAGACCTTGAGAATAGTAGTGAGGACATGACCCGTCCATGAACGCCGTCTCCGCGTGGGCAGCGCCCAAGCACGTGAGACAGCGATCGTGGCCGTCGGAAGCGGAGAGGTAATGACCGCAACCAGGAATTAAACACAGACGGAAAGGCATCTTTAAAAAGACACTGTCCATCAGTGCCACTCTTTTAGAGGGAAAATATACTCTTTCAGTAGAAGAATATACTCTTTTTCCCCGCCTCGGTCCTTGTACCTATGGGTATGAGGCCATGTTGGTTAGCACTGGGGGTGATTTGGGGACCCCAATGGGAGCCGCTCCGCAGGGTAACCCCCCACGGACCTCCCATTCCCCAGTACGCTCGTTTGCCCCAGTCGAGTTCTGGGATGGGACCGCCGGCTCATCTCAGGGCGAGTTTGCGGTCTTATTCAGTACTCGCGAAGTGGATGAGCTCTCGATCGTAGCATCGGAGAGCGGGCTGGTCCAGTCTGATGCCAAGGACTCGACTGGGCTCCCACATTCGGGTGTGGTCGCCCAGTCGCAGGCCGACGCAGAGCTGGCAGCCATGCTTGCCCGGGCGGCTGCAAGCATCAGGCTGGAGTGGAACCCTCCACTCCCCCCTGAACCCTCACGGCTTGTCGATTGGTTCCTAGGCTCAGAGCACCGCTCACAGCCGTGCTCCGCCCCGGTCCCTTTCTTCCCAGAGGTGCATGAGGAGCTCACGAGGTTGTGGTTGGCACCTTTCACTGCCTGGACCCAGTCTCTCAGCTCCTCCACTCTCACTACCCTCGATGGTGGGGCTGCCAAGGGGTACTCGGCGATTCCCCCTGGGGGATAAGGCAGTTGTGTTGCACCTGTGCCCGCAAAACGCTGCCACCTGGCGAAACCTCCCGTCCAGGGCCTGTTGGCCCATGTCGTCTCTGGTGACTAAGGCCTACGGTGCCGCTGGACAGGCTGACTCCACCCTGGAAGCCATGGCTCTCCTGCAAATGCACAAAGCCAAGGTGCTAAGAGAACTGCACAAGGGTTGTTCTGATCCGGGATTGATGCAGGAGCTGTGTTTGGCGACCGATCTCGCTCTCCGGGTGATGGAGGTCACGGCACAGACTCTCGGGCAGGCGATGTCTACCCTCGTGGTCAAGGAACGCCACCTTTGGCTCAACTTAGTCGAGATGAGGGAGGCTGACAGGGTACGGTTCCTTGACGCCCCCATCTTTCAGGTTGGCCTATTCGGCGACACTGTCGAGAACTTTGCCCAGCAGTTCTCGGCGGTTAAGAAGCAGACGAAGGCTATTCAGCACATCCTGCCCCGGCGCGGTTCAATATCCCGCACCCCGTCTGCTCGTCACCAAGGGTGTCCCTCTCCAGCCCCGGCGTTGAGCCACCCGCAGGAAGCAGACGCCCCCCGTCTCATGGCCCGCCACCAAGAACCCGAGGAAGGCTTCGAAGCGCCCCTGAGAGGGGCAACCCAGGGATGTGGAGACCCGCTGCATTGGAGGTGGTAAGCAGACACTCCATCTCCTGGTGGAGGGCCTGGAGGAGAATCTTTGGTTTCCTTTTCTTTTGATTTCACCGCATGCCCAAAAGGCTGCGGTACCCACATCACGACCACCGGACACTGCACCTTTATGGCAGGCATGGTGCTCTGGAGGCGGGCCCCCTGCCCCTGCGTGCCCAGCTGTGGCACAAACACACCCACGCCAGGGTGGTTGTGACAGACTACGAGGACGGTTTCCCTCCTCCCCCATCCGGACTGGTCCTATGACCAGTATCCGGAGCCAGGTAAGTGCTTCGATGTCCCCAGACTCAGCATGGCCATGAGTTCGGGGTTCAAGCCCACTCAACGTGGCGCCTCAGGCTCTGCCCCGCCGCGAGGCCCCACCCGCCAGTACGTCCGATGCGATTGTCCCCTTGGTCCCCCTCGCCCAGAGCTTGGAGATGTGGCGTGCGCTTTCCAACCCGTCACGGTGGCTGACCAGGACCGTCCGACTTGGGTATGCGATTCAGTTCGCCAGGCATCCGCCCATGTTCAACGGCATCTGTTTCACCTCAGTGAAGGGCAAAAACGCCGCTGCCCTGCAAGCAGAGATCGCGACCCTTCTGCAAAAGGATGTGATAGAGCCTGTCCCTGCAGCCGAGATGAAGAATAGGTTCTACAGCCCCTACTTCATCGTACCGAAGAAAGGTGGTGGGTTGCGGCCAATCTTGGACCTGCGAGTACTGAACCAGGCCTTGCACAGACTCCCGTTCAAGATGCTGATGCAAAAACACATTTTAGCAAGCGTTCGGCATCAAGATTGGTTTGCGGCGGTAGACCTGAAGGACACATACTTCCACGTCTTGGTTTTACCTAGACACAGGCCCTTCCTGTGGATTGCCTTCACGGGCCAGGCATACCAGTACAAGGTCCTCCCCTTTGGTCTGTCTCTGTCACCTTGCGTCTTCATGAAAGTCGCAGAGGCAGCCCTTGCCCCGCTAAGGGAAGTGGGCATCCGCATCCTCAACTATCTCGATGACTGGCTAATTCTAGCTCACTCTCAAGACTTGTGTGCACACAGGGACCTGGTGCTCAGGCTCCTCAGCCGGCTGGGGCTTTGGGTCAACTGGGAAAAGAGCAAGCTCTCCCCAGTTCAGAGCATCTCTTTTCTCGGGCTGGAGTTAGACTCAGTCTCGATGATGGCGTGCCTCACGAGCGAGCGTGCGCAGTCAGTGCTGAACTGCCTGAAGTCGTTCAGGCAGAGAACAGCGGTCCCACTGAAGCAATTTCAGAGGCTCCTGGAGCATATGGCGTCCTCGGCGGCAGTCACATGCATATGAGACCGCTTCAGCACTGGCTTCAGACTCGGGTCCCGAGATGGGCATGGCGCCATGGGGCACATTGCGTGGCCATCACGCTGATCTGTCACCGCTTGTTCAGCCCTTAGACGGATCTGGCATTTCTATGGGCGGGGTTTCCTCTAGAGCAGGTCCACTGTGACTCATTGACCCACTCACACACACACTCACACACCAATGATGGCAGAGCTGCCATGCAAGGTGCTAGCTTACCATTGGGAGCAACTTGGGGTTCAGTGTCTTGTCGAAGGACACTTCGGCATGTGGAGTCATGTGGACCAGGAATCGAACCACCAACTCTGCGATTAGTGGCCAACCCACTCTACCACCTGAGTCCCTGCTGACCCAATAATAGGGACCTGCAGGCGTTCTCTGTCAGCGACATGTGCCTGGAGTTCGGTCCTGAATAATCTCACATGGTCCTGAGACCCCGACCGGGCTATGTGTCAAAGGTTCCCATGACCCCGTTTCGGGATCAGGTGGTGAACCTGCAAGCGCTGCCCCAGGAGGAAGCAGACCCAGCCTTGTCGTTGCTGTGTCTGGTGCATGCTTTGCGCATCTATTTAGATCGCACGCAGAGCTTTAGACGCTCTGAGCAGCTCTTTGTCTGCTTTGGAGGACAGCGGAAAGGGAGCGCTGTCTCCAAACAGAGGATTGCCCACTGGGTCATTGACGCCATCGCCTTGGCATATCATAACCAGGATGTGCTGCCCCCCTTGGGGCTATGAGCACACTCTACCAGGAGTGTGGCAGCCTCCTGGGCCCTGACCAATGGCGCCACTTTAGCAGACATCTGTAGAACAGCGGGCTGGGCAACACCCAATACCTTTGTGAGATTCTACAATATCCGGGTTGAGCCAGTTTTGTCCCGTGTATTGTCAGGTACGAACAGGTAAGTGTGCGGGACAGCTGGCCTGGCGTACTGCTTGCGCATAGCGCCTTTCCCCTCGTGGAGGGGGAGATGTGCACTTTTTACCTCCCAGCCGTATTCACGAGACCATGGACCCTGGATGTCCTTCCTCCTTAGACCTGTGGCAGGCGAGTTCAAGGAGAAACTCGATGCCGGCCCAGTACATGTGCTAGTAGGCCCTGTACTGCGGTAGGTGCTCCACATGCACTGGTTGCCTGTCTGTAACCACATGTGATGTATCTTCCGCAAGATGGTTTCCCCGTTGGTAAACCCGCATCTTCCTTGGGCAGAGTCTCATCTGCCACTGGTCGCCGTGTTTGTAGAGCTCTGTCCCCTCTGGGTAGAACCTACCACGGGGACCTCTCCACATGCGGCACTGCCGACAGAACTCAGTAAGACCATGTGATGTATTTCCACACAATTACCTCCCCTTCGGGCCATGAGTAGTCTCCGCAGTGTCTTCCCTTTGGGAGTGACAGCCCCCCGACGTGGACACTTATGGCCCCCAGCTGATCGATTCCCACTCATTTTTGGGGAGAAAAAAGAAGAGAAGAGGCAACGGCTGGGGCAGCCTGTCCCCATTTTTTGGCAGTCGACTTGTCCCCGAGGTGCGGGGAACCGTACGACACTCTTTGGAGCGTTGGGGGAGGTTACGTGATGGCCAGGTGCGCTGGCTACGAGGCACGCAATGGTCCACCCATCTCGCACCGCCAGTCCACGTAACACAGTTCAGCTAGTTGTGGCATTTCATATAGGGACCCCTAGTGTCACTACATCGACACAACGTCGAGTGAGTGACAGATAGGGAATGTCCTGGTTACTTTCGTAACCTCCGTTCCCTGATGGAGGGAACGAGATGTTGTGTCCCTCCTGCCACAACACTGAACTACCCACTGAAATGGCCAGGACCTTGTCTCAGCTCCTCAGCACAAAACCTGAATGAGTGGTTGTGAGCCAGCTCCTTTTATACCCGTATGTCTGAGGGAGTGCAGACCTTCGTCCCTTTTCCACTGAGTCTCCAGGAAGTACCTTATGAGCCCCATCATGTCAGTCTCCAGTGCTGCTGTCACCGGCATGGTCAGAGGTGAACTCCTTTTGGGGCAAGCTCCAAGTGCCTTGTATGCTTCCTCCTCCTCCTCTTCACTAAAGGTATCCCAAGCTGGGTCTGGTGGCCCCAGCATCTCTTGACTGGCCTGGGATCTGGGCCCCAGCATCTCTTGACTGGCCTGGGATCTGAGTCCTTTTCTGGTCCTTATGGTGGGAACTGTCTTAAGGATTTTGCAACTGGCTATTCCACTTATGATACCACATGTAATGAAGGCAGGTTAAACAATTGAAAAAGTCCAGGATAATGATGGCTCAGTCACAAGATAGCACGTGAGTGCAATGGTGTTTATTGGCTAAACTTCCACCGTAAAAGTGTCGATATATACAGGTGGCAAATGCAAACAAAAAGAAAAAAAAGAAAAATAAACAAGAAACTGCAAAAGTGTGAAAGTTACTCCGTTTCTGGAGTTACGAGCACAACATGTCGTACAACTCTTAGGTTCTGAGTCAGACTCCCCCTTTTAAAGAAAAATTGGGCTGCTTAAATACTCTATGCTCAACCCCCTGGGACATATCATCTATAAATTACAGCCTCACATTTAACACAATATAAATGTACATCAAACACAATAAACAGTATAATCACATACTTGTTTACCTAAACCATCCCACTATGAAACAATTTGGTAATAAATATACCTGAATTATGAAAATTTACTGATAATCATGGTTTCTACCAACAACCTGTTAGACTCGGATGTGTAACCTGAAAACAAAACAGAATAAAAGTGCATCATGACCTCACTTCCGGTTTGGACTGTGCCACAACTGCAAACACGGAAGACGGAAAACAGAGAACAGAAGACAGCTGGCTGAACCACAAACACATAAAACAATACACTATAACAAATAAGTACAATAAACAACATTAACTCTAACACAATAGTGTATGTGTGTGTTTGTATAATCGTATGTCAGGACTGTTAAGAAACAATTTTGAAGAATGGTGTGGTTGTGCATGTACGTGTGTGTGTGTGTGTGTGTGTGTGTGTGAATAGAGCGCTAGCTCTAGGCACTAACTGCACGTGCACTCACAGCATGTCTACAGCATACAGAGAGAGAGCATGAAATGGAGTGGTTATACAGTATTTGTGTAATATATGTAAGGGTACCGTCGTGGCCAGTGACAGAGCCCTCTGTTACATATTGTCATCATTCTTTTTATTATACAATAGTACCATATTTCTTTAATAATTTATTAACTTGCATGCGGTATTGCTTTGCAATCCGGTTAACCCTCAAGCCTTTATTTTAGCGGAAACTTTTATTTTGGCAGAAATATTAAGGAAGCCTAGTTGTAATTGAAATTGAGTTGACATGCACTGGAATGCCCTCAGCCACTCTTCTGTCCACAAAACTCTGTGCTATAGTATCTTTTATAACACGCTCAGCGCACATTAGCACACTGAACTGAGGGGGAATTGTGTCAAGTATACAATCGCTCTGAAAACACTGCATCATGAGCCTCATGCATGATAAGACTATGTGTAATACAGTACAGACAGAACAGAACCGGTCTAAAACCACCGTATCATGAGTCTCACGTGAGTATGTGTAATACACTACAGAGAACAGAGCTGCAAACATACAGTAAGCACAGCGAGCAGCACATGCAGACTATTTAATTAAATTGCAGCCCTTGCGGTTTGATAATCGCACTAGGTCATAACGTGATTTCTATTTTACTTTGATTAATCATTCAGCCATAATGGATTTGTAAAGCCTTGTACATCAGAAACAATCCAATGTTTTTTTCAACACAGCAGACAATATAAAACAAAGAAAGAGACATATATTCCATATCACAGCAGATGGATATTGATTTTGGGCTGATGGAGCAAAATTTACATGCTCTATCCATCTCAATTAAAAACTGCCCAATTACATTCAATTCTATCAAGTAGCAAATTCCCCTGATCAATACATGCAACTTGAGGTCAGTCAGTAGTATGATCACATGGGAAAAGGCTGGACTTTCTGCAAACACACACACATGCACACACTCCCTCATATACACACAAGTGGTAGAAATATGTCTTCGGTTACACATGTAACCTCAGTTCCCTGAGATGAAGGGAACGAGACATTGCCGTAAGCACTATGGGGAGAGTCCTTCTTACATGACCTTGTTGAAACCCTTATACAATCACACCACTCCTCTGACTGGCAATGGTGTCTGAGCCACGCCCCTTTTGGCATGCATTAGGCCTATATAAGGGAGCGCTTAGTCACCATTTCTTCAGAATGTTCTGACTGAGGGACAAGAGAGAGTCACTCGATTACGAAACTCTGAAGTAGTAGTGCGGCCAGCTTTGGCAATGTCTCGTTCCCTTCATCTCAGGGAAGCGAGGTTACATGTGTAACCGTAGATGTTCCCTATCGATTAAGTTCACTTGACATTGCCATAAGCACTATGGGGAACAGTATCCCATCACGCCGCACTACGTGATTACACTCCCAGAGTTACAACACTAAAAAGAGATATTCATAAGGAGTAACAGGCCACAGGCCGTTGACTCATCAGTCATATTAAAGTGTATATGAATAGTCCCACATGGTGGATGCCAGATGGAAATTAACGCAGTCTGGAATCTACATGAACCATATAGACATACACAGTATTGTTTATTAACCCTCTCACAACATAGTTGGAAAAGTAGGTTTTATTTCTTATGGGAGTACTTATCGAAAGAGCATGATGCCGCACTCCTGCGGGACGACGACCGACATGAGTGTTCCACAAGTGAATAACCCTCATGGTGAGCCAGGAGGGGAGCACTTAGAATGGATATATTAAACATATAGTTATATAGTATGAATTAAACCCTTCACGAGCCCAGTCGGGAAGGAAGTTTTATTGCAATGAAAGTACTTGTGACTTTATGGGAAATTTACAACTGTCTGTATGCAGGCAACTGTTTAAAATGACAGGGAAGCTCGTACTTAAAAAGGGGTACAAGTTTGTTTGGGCAACGGGCAGTTCAATAGCATGTAATCAGGCGGCTGTGTTGATTATAGTCGGTAGCCCACCCATAATAAGGCCTTAGGCTCACCCGCTTGAATGTAAGAAGCACTCTATACAGTGAAGACTTGTGAGGAGATGAACGCCACGTCCAGGTCATAAAATCTTGCGAAAGTATTTTGCAAGGACCTTCCTGCAAGGACACACCGTTTGTGCACAACCTACTGTAGTTTCCTTTATATATTTACCTGTTGTATCTTATTTTATTCTTATTTCACTGTTTACATATATATGTTTATATGTATATTTCACATTTTTGTATGTATATGTTGTATATGTAAATTTTTTGCATTCTCTTTGCACTGGAAGATCTGTCACCATGACAGATTCCTTGTGTGTGTAAGCATACTTGACAATAAAGCTCATTCTGATTCTGAAGAGGCCATGCCTCTGGTTGAATGCACTTTGACACCAATAGGGCAATTCGTGTTCTGTGATCGTAAGCAAGAGCATCAATGATCCAGTGAGAGACGGACATTCCTTTTGTGTGTCCTCCATAACAAATAAAGAGCTGATCTGACAGCCTAAGTTGATGGGTGTGCTCAAAACATTTAAGCAATGCCCTCAATGGGTGTAACATATGCATAGATTGCTCTTCATCTGAATTCAATGGTGGAAAAAAGAAGGCTTCCAAACGAACTACCTGAGCCTTGAATGGCATTGATAAACCTTAGGCACATAGCCATTTATAGGTTTAATGTCATTTAAATGACAAGCCAGCCTCCAGTGTTCATCACTGACTGAGCCAATTCTGGCACGTCCGAAGTGCTCCAGTCATAGGCCACACGTATAGGTTCCACAGCTCTGGCTGGGGATGCCAAATCGTGCCTTGTGCTTGAGAGAGAAGGTCTCTCCTTGGCGGTATTTTCCATGGAAGGCCGTCTAGTATTTCTATCATCTCCGGAAACCAGAACTGATTGGGCCATTTCGGCGTAATTAACAGAACTGATTCCATGTCCTCTCGGACTTTGCTAATGACAGAATGAATGAGGCGCACCAGGGGAAACGCATACTTGTGTTTCACCAGCTATTTGTAAGCCAGCACATCCAAGCCCAGCGGGGCTTGGGACATGGTGTACCAAAGGGGACATTGGGCGTTCTCCACGGAGGCAAAAATTCCGCTTTGCAGAATATTTTCCAAATCCTCATCACTGTCTGATGATGAAGTCTCCATTTCCCTGGTAACGCTCCCTGGTGTGACAACAGATCCGCTATGAAATTCAGATGGCCCCGGATATGTGTTGCATGCAATGAGAGGAGATGACGCCCGCTCCATTGGAGGAGGCGTTGTATCATACTCATTAACTGTAGCAATTGGAGTCCGCCCTGGCGATTTATGTATGCCACTACTGTTGTGTTATCCGAACAAATCAGCATGTGGTGATTCACAATGTTGGAATGAAAAGCTCTCAAAGCTAGAAAGACAGCCAGTAGTTCTAGGCGATTGATGTGCCATGCCCAATTCATAAAACCCAGCATTGTCTGAAATGACTTCAGTGCCAATGTATTCCCCAGTTTGAACTGAGACAGACACTGAAGAATGGTCTGTATGCACTCGTTCGTGAGGTGCGCATGCATGCTCACGGAGTCGAGACGAACCTCTAAAAAGGAAATTTGCTGGCTGGGGGAACGTGCTTTTTGCCCAGTTGACATTCAGACCCAGATTTTTCAGATGGCAAGGCAGCAAGTCTCTGTGTTCACTCAGTAGTGCCTCTGATTGGGCTAGAAATAACCAATCGTAGAGGCAATTCAAAACACGCTCACTGTTCATTTTCAATGGGGCGAGCACCGCATCGATACATTTCGTGAATGTGCGGGGAGCCAGAGACAGACCGAAAGGAAGGACTTTGAATTGATACGCAGTTCCCTGAACGTGAATCTCAAAAAACGCTTGTGATGCAGTGCAGTTGGTACATGAAAATACATGTCCTTCAGATCTGCTGACGCGAACCAGTCCTGAGGACAGATGTGTGGTAAGATCTGTTTCTGAGTTAACATTTTGAATGGGTGCTTTGCGACGCACGATTCAAGCGTCTCAGATCTAGAATGGGCCAAGCCTACCATCTTTCTTCGGAATGAGAAAATAATGGCTGTAAACCCTGCTGTGTGTGTCGCAGTCTGGGACAGTCTCTATCGTGTTTTTTTGCGAGGAGACTGTGAATCTCTGCACGCAGGTGGCCGGCGTACAAACTGAATCATATAACCGTGCTCGATCGTTTTTAGCACCCAGTCTGACACGGCCGTGAGTGCTCGCCATGCGTCCGCACATCAGAACAGTGGATTTATTGATTCGCTTGCTCACCATAGGAAAGTGGTTGAGCATAACGTGTGGGGTGCATGATATGTTAAGAGAAAATGGCCCTTTTTCTGAGAATGTGTGAACGTCCCGTATTTGTACAATGGGCACTTTTTCTCTTTTGTGAGAACAATCTCTGTTTGAGTAATACATACAGAAGCAACATTTTGAGAGTTGAGCATATCAGTAAAGTTTCTGTTGCCTGGCCAGAGTTTTTTCGTCTGAGTGTTTTGGCGCTGAGATGGCAGGTGCTTACACTTATTAGCTTTTGGCTGCACTGGAGCAGCAAGAAATGAATTTTTTGCAGGGCACTGATCAAAATTAGATAGGGAGTGTGCCGGGAAAGAGGAAATGCTACTTCTCTTTGGTAGAAAGTGTTTTAACGCTTGAGATTGCTTTTGCACCATGATGAAGCGCTCTAAAAAGCTTTCTATGGTTTTGCCGTCGGGCAACACCAGGGTGTCAAGAAGGGCAGCTTTCTCTGCATCACGCATCTCCGTGAGTTAGCCAAATATGCCGATCCAAAACCACCAGGTTGCTCATCATTTTGCCGATGGCCTGAGTGGTAGCTTCCGTGGCTCGCAGCGCCAAATCTGTAGCAGTGCAGAGCTCTTTGAACAACTCTGCATTGGAGCCCTGCTCAGTGAGTTGCTAAAGTGTTCTTCTTAGGATGTTCTCCATTGTTGCTAGGTTTTTAGGGTGTTGCTAGGCTGCTCTAGCAGGGCATGGTTGTCAGGGCATTGCTTAGTGGTTCCTAGGGTGTTCTGAATTGTTGATTGTGAGTTGCTTGGGTGTTTTGGGTTGTTGCTAAGTGATTGTTGCTAGGTTATTAGGATGTTGCTAGGGTGCTCAGAATGGTTGTTAGGGCATTACTATGTGGTTACTAAGGTACTCTGGGTTGTTGTTAGTGAGTTACTTAGGTGTTCAGGGTTATTCCTAGGTTGTTAAGGTGTTGCTAGGGTGCTTTGAAGGGTTGTTAGGGCATTGATAGATATTTCCGTTTCTGGGTGGTTATTTACTTGAAGTCAAAATAGAAAATCCTCAACTTGAAAATCCTCAAGTTTCTATGATATTCTGTTCCCTAGATATGGCTCGGGCCCCTCCTTCAATGTAAGTAAGACTATGGGATTTCAACTTGTTTTTATTGTCAGCCAGGCAATGTTCTGGGTTGTTGCTTGTGAACTGCTAGGGTGTTCTAGGTTATTGCATCTGTAGGTGGTTGTTAGTGTGTTCTGTATTGTTCCTAGGTTTTTAAGGCATAGCTTGGGTGCTCTGAAAGGTTGTCAGTGCATTGCTTGGTGGTTGCTAGAGTGTTTTGGGTCGTTGCTTGTGAGTTGCTAGGGTGTTCTAAGTTATTGCTACTGCAGGCATTTGTTGGTGTTTTCTGCGTTATTCCTAGGTTTTTAGGGTGTTGCTAGGGTGCTCTAAATGGTTGTCAATGCATTGAATGGTGGTTGCTAGGGTGTTCTTGGTTGTTGCTTGTCAGTTGCTAGGGTGTATGGGATGTTGCTTGTGAGTTTCTAGGGTGTTCCAAGTTATTGCATCTGTAGGTGGTTCTTAGGGTGTTCTGCGTTGTTCCTAGGTTTTAAGGTCATTGCTTGGATGCTCTGAATGGACATCAGGGCATTGCTTGGTGGTTGCTAGGGTGTTCCAGGTTGTTGCTTGTGAGTTGCTAGGGTGTTCTAGGTAATTGCTACTGTAATCAGTTGTTAGGGTGTTCTTCATTGTTCCTAGGTTTTTAGGGTGTTGCTAGGGTGCTCTGAATATTTGTCAGTGCATTGCTTGGTGGTTGCTAAGGTGTTCAGGATTGTTGCTTATGAATTGCTAGGGTGTTCTAGGTTATTGCTACTGTAGGTGGTTGTTAGGGTGTTCTGCATTGTTCCTAGGTTTTTAGGGTGTTATTAGGGTGCTCTAAATGTTTGTCAGTGCATTGCCTGGTGGTTGCTAGGGTATTCAGGATGGTTGCTTGTGAATTGCTAGGGTGTTCTAGGTTATAGCTACTGTAGGTGGTTTTTAGGGCATTGCTAGGGTGCGCTGAATGGTTGTCAGTGCATTGCTTGTTGGTTGCTAGGGTGTTCTGGGTTGTTGCTTGTGAGTTGCTAGGGTGTTTGGGATGTTACTTGTGAGTTGCTAGGGTGTTCTAGATTATTGCTATTGTAGGTGGTTGTCAGGGTGTTCTGCGTTGTTCCTAAGGTTTTAGGGCATTGCTAGTGTGCTCTGAATGGTTGTCAGTCCATTGCTAGGTGGTTGCTAGGGTTTTCTGGGTTGTTGCTTGTGAGTTGCTTGGGTGTTTGGGATGTTGCTTGTGAGTTGCTAGGGTGTTCTAGATTATTGCTATTGTAGGTGGTTGTCAGGGTGTTCTGCGTTGTTCCTAAGGTTTTAGGGCATTGCTAGGGTGCTCTGAATGGTTGTCAGTCCATTGCTAGGTGGTTGCTAGGGTGTTCTGGGTTGTTGCTTGTGAATTGCTAGGGTGTTTTTGGTTATTGCTAGGTGGTTGTTGCTAGGTTATTAGGATGTTGCTTAGGTGCTAAGAATGGTTGTCGGGGGCAGGACATTGCTAGGTGGTTACTAGGGTATTCTGGGTAGTTGATAGTGAGTTGCTTAGGCGATCTGGGTTGTTAGTTTGTTGTTGGGGTGTTCTGGGTTGTTCCTAGGTTGTTAAGGTGTTGTTAGGGTGCCTTGAATGGTTAGGCATTGATAGATTAATAGTTTCTATTATTTTCTTTTCCCTAAGTCTATGGATTTTCACTAGTTTTTTATTGTCAGCCAGGTAAAAATCATGAGCTATTCACAATTATAAAAGTAATAGCACACCTCTCCTCAACAAGCCATATGGTTTAAGGGTATTATTCATTTCGTAACTATGCAGAACGAGTTATAGTATGTGTAAAAGTGAGTTTGTTAAAATCTCTAACCCTGTATGAACAATAGCAAGCACTACTAATTAGGACTAGCCAAGACTATAAAACAACCCCAGATGATGAATACACAGTGTAAAATTAAGCCTCAATTAGAAACCACATCAGGCAAATCTCTTGAGATGTATGTAGCGAATTCCTGTCTCAGCCCAAGATAGTTTACGAAGGGTTCTTTATATGAATTACACACTAACATCCACCAACTGACTGACTATTCTACAAGATGAAGGTCAAGAACTATTCAACATGATCTAAGCGATAAATGTAAAGGTGCAGTCAGTCTTTTTTTTTTATATTGGCTGATTTTGCTGTCATCTTAGACTACAAAACAGGTTTTATTGGGCTACTGATATGATTGGAGTCTTCATCTGATGTGAGTGTACATGATTGTAAATCAATTATTTGAAAGTATTATTCATTTCTTGTGTAAAACCTTTTAATGTTGTTCCTTTAGATATTAAAAAAAACATTCTATGGGTATTTTTTATCTACATTAGATCCCAAAATTCTCTTCTCGCACCAGTAGCTGGTGTGTGGGGAGCGTACTGGCGCACTATGGCTGCCTTCGCATCATCCAGGTGGATTTTGCACACTGGTGGTGGAGGAGAGTCCCCCTATACTATGTAAAGTGCTTTGAGTGTCTAGAGTAGCAATATATAAATGTAACGTTCATTCATTCATGCATTCAAAATCTCACAATACTCTGTGTTTTTCTCTCTAGTGTTATACCTATTGAAGATAAGTGATATTCTGAGTCTAAGGCAAAAACAATGTGTTGTAAAGTCTAATAATACTAGCTATGGTTTGCTGGAATGTTCTCTTAAATGCTGTCTTTACGTTTCTGTTGTATTGCACAGAACTACCTGGACAATCCCATTAGCTGCAAAGCTGCTGATCTGGTGTGTGTGTACTTCTGTGTGTATAAGAGAAAGAGAGTGTGTGTTAGTGCTTTAGAGAATTACTTTCTGTTGTTCCAATATACCTCCTGGCCACAAATCCCCAGGAGAAGGCACATCACAGTAGAAACGCACCCACACACTTACAGCAATTTCTACAGAAATGTTTCATACTTTAAAGGAAGAAATTTCACTAGCTGGTTTAAAAGGAAGAGATTCATTGGCTGTTATTGGTGCTTTAGTGCCTCTTTAAACAATGCTTCTGCTCTGTGTGTGTGTGTAAAAGCATATGGGCTACTTTTTAAATGCAGAATCACATCAACAGACAGGGAGACTTACTTTTCCTAAGTGAAATCTCAGGTTTCTCCAGCCCGAAAATCAATACATCACACAGACTTACTCACTCAAACACACACTGCACCATAAAATGCTTTTATTGAGTAATTAAACACCCATTACTGTCGCTGACAGCAAAACAGTCAAACAGATAACCCCCCCCCAAAAATAACAGCAAATAACATATACTCATACACAATCTGACCAGTGATTTCCATTTATCTTTATACTTCATTACTAGTAATAGATCACCCATAAAATGAAAGTTCTGTCATCATTTAGTCACCTTCATGTTTAAATATTGGTACAAGAGCAGCACACTTAACACAAAGGAGGAGAAACTGTACATAAATGTCTTTGGATGTGACCAATCATGACATGCAGGGTTTCAATGTGCTCAGGTGTGAATACATTTGAGAGCTATGGTCAGCAGTAAAATCTGACAACAATGGTAGCATAAATTGTGCTTCTTCAGGTCAGATCACGCTTAAAAAAAACAAAATCTTTCAGGCTGGTCCATCTAATGCGCATGCACGTTCCTGAGTTGATTGAAAGGCGATATCTGTATATAAAAGGTGATTGGCTCATTTACCTGTAATGTGGGGACTTACTTTTCTACATCCACCATACTGGGCCTACCAATTTCTTCCATTCATTTTAATACAAGTGCTCCGTCTCAGGCTAAATAGTCTGAGGTTCCTCACACAAAGCAATCATCTGGCTTTAAACTGAGTTCCCACACTTTTTGACCAATAGATTTCCATGACTTTTCCAGTTGTTTGTGATTAGAGGATAAGGCTTTTTTAAAAATCATTTTATAGAAATGACACTTAGAAATAACATTGTTCAGCTGATGAAATATTTTAGAGCTAAGCATAATTTGATGTTTAACTTTGTGCACTTTTACCACTGTGGACTTCTAAAAAGTAAAGTTCTCTATCTGTCACTCACTCGACGTTGTGTCGATGTAGTGACACTAGGAGTCACTCTTGGGAGCCCGAGACACCTCTGATCTTTGATAAAAGGCCAATGAAAATTGGCGAGTGGTATTTGCATGCCACTCCCCTGGACATACGGGTATAAAAGGACTCATTCAGATTTTCTCTTCGGAGCCGAACGGTCATGCTCATTGAGCTGAATACTACTGTTCATTCACCTCTGCTGGATCTGACGGCGCATTTCAGCGGCTTCTCCCTCCTCTGCACTGGTGCACTGTAGAGAACGCCCCTGGGCGTTTCGGCAGAAAAACAAGAGAGTATATTTTCCGAAAGAGCTTTTCCTCCTCTAAAAGAGTATATATTTCTCTAAAAGAGCAGCACACACGGAACGTCTTTTTAAAGATGCGTCTTTTTAAAGATGCCTTTCCGATTGTGTGTTATTTCTGGTTGCGGTCGTTATCTCTCAATTTCGGATGGTCATGATCGCTGTCTTTCGTGTCTGGGCGCGACCCACACGGAGGCAGCGTTTGTGGATGGTTCATGTTCTCACTGCGAGAACATGACCATGGCAACGTTGCGGTCATGGCTTGCTTTCGTAAGAAAGCAAGCCACCCCAGCGGCTCCCTGCCTCGGTCCTTCTAGGCGTTCAAACAGAAAACAGCGGTTCCACTGAAACTTTTTCAGAGGCCCCTGGGGCATATGGCATCCTCGGCGGTGGCCACCCCGCTCGGGTTGATGCATATGAGGTCGCTTCAGCACTGGCTCCAGACTCGAGTCCCGAGATGGGCATGGCGCCACGGGATACATCGCGTGGTCATCATGCCGGTCTGTCACCGTCTTTTCAGCCCTTGGACCGACCTCTCATTTCTACGGGCAGGTGTTCCTATAGAACTGGTCTCCAGGCGCGTCGTGGTCACGACAGACACCTCCAAAACGGGCTGGGGCGCTGTTTGCAACGGGCACGCAGCCACCGGCCTCTGGACGGGTCCGCGACTGCATTGGCACATCAACTGCCTCGAGTTGTTGGCTCGCCCTGCGGAGGTTTCGGCCGTTGATCCAGGGCAAGCACGTGTTAGTTCAGACAGACAACACGGCAACGGTAGCATATGTCAACCGCCACGGCGGTCTGCGCTCTCACTGTATGTCACAACTCACCCGCCGTCTCCTCCTCTGGAGTCAGCAGCACTTCAAGTCGCTGCAAGCCACTCACATCCTGGTCAAACTGAACACTACAGTGGACGCGCTGTCACAACAGGTTACCCTCAGGGGAGAGTGGAGACTCCACCCTCAGGTGGTCCAGCTGATTTGGAGTCGATTCGACAGGCACAGGTGCACCTGTTCACCTCCCAAGAATCCTCCCCACTGACCGCTCTGGTACGCCCTGACCGAGGCCCCCCTCGGCTGGCCTGCGCAAATATGCGTTTCCCCCAGTGAGCCTGCTTGCACAGACCCTGTGCAAGGTCAGGGAGGACAAGGAGCAGGTCGTCCTGGTAGCACCCTACTGGCCCTCCCAGACGTGGTTCTCGGACCTCACGCTCCTCGCGACAGCTCCCCCCTGGCGAATTCCCCTGAGGAAGGACCTTCTTTCTCAGGGACGGGGCACCCTCTGGCACCCGCGACCAGACCTCTGGAATCTCCATGTCTGGCCCCTGGACGGGACCTGCGGTGGTAGACACGATCACTCAAGCTAGGGTCCCCTCTGCGGGGCACCTGTATGCCTTTAAGTGGGGTCTGTTCGCAAAGTGGTGTTCTTCCCGATGCGAAGACCCCCAGAGATGCGCAGTCGGATCAGTGCTTTCCTTCCTGCAGGAGAGGTTGGAAGGGAGGCTGTCCCCTTCCACCTTGAAGGTGTACATTGCTGCCATAGCAGCACACCACGACGCAGTCGACGGTAAGTCCTTAGAGAAGCACGACCTGATCATCAGGTTCCTAAGAGGCGCCAGGAGGCTGAATCCCTCCAGACCACACCTCGCTCCCTCATGGGACCTCTCTGTAGTTCTTCAGGGTCTACAGAGAGCCCCCTTTGAGCCTTTGCAGTCAGCTGAGCTTAAGGCACTCTCCTTGAAGACTGCCCTCCTGAATGCACTCACTTCCATCAAGAGGGTAGGTGACCTGCAAGCGTTCTCTGTCAGTGAAACATGCCTGGAGTTCGGTCCGGGTTACTCTCACGTGATCCTGAGACCCCGACCAGGCTATGTACCAAGGTTCCCACCACCCCTTTTAGGGACCAGGTGGTGAACCTGCAAGCGCTGCCCCAGGAGGAGGCAGACCCAGCCCTGTCGTTGCTGTGTCCGGTGCGCGCTTTACGCATCTATTTGGATCGCACGCAGAGCTTTAGAATCTCTGAGCAGCTCTTTGTCTGCTTTGGTGCACAGCGGAAAGGAAGTGCTGTCTCCAAGCAGAGGATCGCCCACTGGCTCATTGACGCCATAACTATGGCATATCTCGCCCAGGACGTGCCGCCCCCGGTAGGGCTACGAGCCCATTCTACCAGGGGTGTAGCAGCTTCCTGGGCCCTGGCCAGGGGTGCCTCTCTAACAGACATTTGCAGACCAGCGGGCTGGGCAACATCCAACACCTTTGCAAGGTTCTACAACCTCCGGGTGGAACCGGTCTCGTCCCAGGTAGTGGCACGCAACACAAGCGGATAAGCCTGGGATAGCCGGCCGGGTGTATCGCTTGCACATAGCGTCTTCCACCTCCTTTTGAGATGAAGACGTGCGCCATTAATTCGCAGTAGTGTTCACAAGTTTGTTCCCTGGTTGACTTCCTCCGAGCCCTGTGGCAGTCAAGTTTTCGAAGAGATTCGCTGCCGGCCCAGTACACGTGCTAACTAAGAGTCCTGTTCTGGAGTAGGTGCTCCGCATGTGGTGGTTCCCTGTAAGGCTAACCCCATGCGATATATCTTCCGCTAATTCATTTCCCTGTTGGCAAACTGCGTCTTCCTTGGGCAAAGCCCTTCTGCCCCAGTCTCCATGTTTGTAGTAACTCCTCCCCCATTGGGCAGGATCTACCTTGAAGACTCTCCACATGGTTGGAAAGACCATGTGACGTATCCTTCCACTTAAATATCCCCCCCTCTCTTTGGGCGAGGTGTGGTCTCTGCTGTGTCTTCCCCTTGGGAGGGACACCCCCCGACTAGACCTGGCGGCCCAGTCGGATAATCCCCCTTCTTTTTTAGTGAGTGGAAAAAAGAGAAGGGGAAAAGAGGCCACGACTGGGTTAAGCCTGTCTCTATCTCTTGGGTAGTCCACTTGTCCCCAAAAAGGGCCGTTCAACACTCATAACTATGTTGGGGGAGGTTACGTGTCGACCTGGTGTGCTGGCTATGAGGCACACAGTAGTCTGCCCACCACACACCGCCAGTTCACATAACAAAGTTCAGCCAATTGTGGCGTTTCGTATAGGGACCCCTAGTGTCACTACATCGACACAACGTCGAGTGAGTGACAGATAGGGGACGTCATGGTTACTTGTGTAACCTCCGTTCCCTGATGGAGGGAACGAGACGTTGTGTCCCTCCTGCCACAACGCTGAACTACCCGCTGAAATGGCCAGATCTTATATCAGCTCCTCAGCATAAAACCTGAATGAGTGGTTGCAAAACAGCTCCTTTTATACCCGTATGTCCGGGGGAGTGGCATGCAAATACCACTCGCCAATTTTCATTGGCCTTTTATCAAAGACCAGAGGTGTCTCGGGCTCCCAAGAGTGACCCCTAGTGTCACTACATTGACACAACATCTCATTCCCTCCATCAGGGAATGGAGGTTACACAAGTAACCATGATGTTTTGTTAAAAGATTTTTAATTTTTTCTCTATTTTATTACATTCGTAAACTAACAACATATATTACAGGAGATTTGTCATTTTTCCTGCAAGTTATAAAATCTCCCACCACAGTGTCATTTCCACCACATCTCAAATTCATCTAAAATGTATTGTGTTTATTAGCTTCAGTGTTGGAAATGACGGTGATAGAAATTACTTTTATATTATTTATTTATTATTATCCCCTTTTCTCCCAGTTTGGAATGCCCAATTCCCACTATTTAGTAGGTCCTCGTGGTGGCATGGTTACACACCTCAATCTGGGTGGCGGAGGACAAGTCTCAGTTGCCTCCGCTTCTGAGACCGTCAATCCACGCATCTTATCACGCGGCTCATTGTGCATGACACCGCGGAGACTCCGTATGTGGAGGCTAATGTTACTCTCCGCGATCCACGCACAACTGACCACATGCCCAATTGAGAGCGAGAACACATAAACGTGACCACGAGGAGGTTACCCCATGTGACTTTACCCTCCCTAGCAAACTGGCCAATTTGGTTGCTTAGGAGACCTGGCTGGAGTCACTCCAGGGGTGGTAGTCAAGAAATTACATTTTTAACACTTTAAAAAAAAAAAAAAAAAACTCCTTGGACTTGCTAAAGCTAATTTCATAGCTTACATTTTATGTATTATAAATACACACAATTAAATCATATTTTCAATTTTTTTGCATTATTTGGCAAAATTACAGTTTGATTTGAAATTACGTCCAATAAAAATATATAAGTGATATTTACTTTGATTTTTCTTTGTTTTCTTCAAACATCACTTGTCTCATAAATCATCTCAAACATTATTTTTCTTCTTACTGTTATTAATAATAATACTATTTATTACTTTGCTTTTTTTTTTGTCCGTTTTTGAGTTTGGCAATGTTAATTAAGAAAGAAAATCATACAGGTTTGAACTGTGAGAGGGTGAGTAAATAATGAAATTTTCATTTTTGGATGATCTATTCCTGAATACTATTCTTCTATTTGTGCTCTCCTCTCTTCTCTAGACATCAGCCAAATACTGCATCACCAACAACACAGTGCTGCATAGACCAAGATTTTATTATCCATCTAAAAATAAAACAAAAAATGCATTTGATACAAAACCACACTCTCTTTTACTGGACACAAAAGCCATGATTTTTAGAGTGTATGTATGTGTGTGTTAGCTGGTGTGAACAGTTCTCCTGTTGTGCCAGGCTGCTAGACCATTGTGAGAGGGGCAGGGTGGAAGCCCTCTAATTCTTCTTTAATGTGAATGAGCCATTCACTCTCAACGTCCTCTCTTCAAAATGCCTGACTTTCAGCCCTGGCCTGCTGAGTGCTGCAATAGAGAGAAGGAGAGAGAGAAATAGAGGGGGAGAAAGAAATGGAGGCGGAGAGATAGAGAGAAGCCTCTACAGCTAAAGGTTTATGAAAGTCACATCTCAGACAGAACCAAAACTTTTGTTTTGTAAAGTGTAAAGTGTAAAGTGACACGGGACATGTTTTCAAAATCAACTAGTCACCAGGCTTTGCCTGAAATACAAGTAGACTAAATGGTTATAAGTAAGCCTTATATAATTAGGGTTTTGTTTTCACCTGACTCAGACCATATGCATGTTTCTCAGGGGCCATTTATTCTAGACACATCCTTGCATAAGGGTGATTCTCATGAAACCTGTCAAGAAAATGTCCTGGTCCTATTTTACTCCAAAATCAAAAGAAACAAATAAGAAATTATATTTTCCCAATACAAAAAAAAGCCTATGTTTAGGTCCATTAAAACTGTAACATTGTGACATTATTTTCATGACAGTTACGGATATATTTATGTACCCAATTCCCATTACCGCAATACATAATTATGATACTCTCATAAAAATGCTATATTATTTAAATTGTAAAGTATTTATACATTATAGTAGTACTCCCTTGGTACTGCATTTCATTTTCGCTGATTTTAATAATCATTGTTTACATGCACCATCTTCTCTGTTGTAATACCCTCCTGAGACCCAAGCGTGACTGCTGTGAGCATTTTTCATTTCCCTTTTTGATTTGTAACTAGTAGCCCCCTAATAAACATGAATAAATAAATAAATTCTAAAGCAAATAGTTTTCCTAAAAATCCATCAGAACTTAGCATAATTAATTCTTGATTCAAAGTAATGGCCAGCATCATCCAATCATTGCCAACTATGTTAAAATAAAATAAAATTATACATTATAAAATTCTGAATCTATGTACTGATTATCATTGTCCCATGTCTGCCAAACATGTTGAGTGGTCTTAACATCATTGGCAACCTGAAACTGAACTTTGGGTCAGATTTTAGGAGTGAATGCACTTAGCTGCATAGAAAAGCTATAGGATGTTCCTTTGCACCCTATGACTTAACCTCCAGTGTGCTGTCTCTCTTCACTGGTCTCAGAACAGTTCAAAATGCACTTTATTTTCATCCTAACTCCATATAAAGCCTCTGGAAGCTTTGGATGAACCTATTGATTCTCAATGTGATAATGCATAGTAAATATAGGATTTCTAAGGAAAAAAATTTGCTTTATTACACATTAGTGTACTTTATGTTTAGCAGTGTGGCGTTTCATGATAAATTGCTCAGATTTTAAAAATGGCATATCGGATGAAACTATAGTTTCTAATCTTTCAACTCAAACAGGTTTCAATGAAAAACTTAATTAGGTGTCTTACCAGATGTAGTTTTGTTGGCGTTTCTTCCAAAGACAAACTCCGCTGTGATTGGCGCCATGTTGTTTTTGACTTTGTACGTCTTAATTAACAATATATATATTTTTTTTACAGAATATGATAACCTTGGTTAAGAATATACTATTCATTGTTAGTTCATGTTTGTTTATATTGCATTAACCAATGTTAAATTTGACTTAACATATAGAGTAACATAGTTTTAATATGAAAAATGTACATTAACCAACATTATTTAATACCGTAAAAGTATTGTTCATTATCAGTTCATGTTAACTGTTGTCTTAATTAATGTTAACGTACAAACTTATTGTAAAATGTTGTCAAATAAATAAGAAAAAAAAAATCTCTTTGGCTTAGTTGTTGCATGGGTCACAACCATATTGACCCATCCCCAAAAGTAACTGTAAAGTGCAAAGTAGCTGTAAAATTACACAGAAAGGTTTGAATTTTTTTATCTCTTCTTTGCAATACCAATTGAATCTAAGTCCCAATTAAATTGAATCAAACATTTGAGTGAGCAATGTCACAAACATTCTTTAAGCAAAAAAGTCTTAGACAAGGCAAACTCTATCACTTCCTTCCTCTTTCTCTCCTCTGCTTCCCTCTCTCTCCCTCCCTCTCCTCAGATTATTTAAAACCTTCATAAAAGACATAGCTAGGGCTTAAATCACTTTCATATCTCACTAAACAAGAGACGAATGCCTCGCATGTCAATGACCAATTCAATTCCACATGCCATTTTCCTCTGCTAATTAACACAGTACCGTGTTCATTTAGAGACACAATGCAGAGCACTGGGCTGGGGCAAGCTGGGCGGCCGCACGCCGTCTGCTGCTGACATCGGCCTTTAATAGGGCTTTAGCATATTAAACAGTTCAATCATCCCTTATGCGCACACACTCAGACTGGAGAGCTGTTCTGCTTAATAGGGATAAAGAGAATGTGTGTGCATCAGAGAAAGAGAGAGGAGAAAGTTTGAGGGAGAAACTAAAAGAAAGTCTACATTTGTGTCAATGACATATCTCTACAGTATATGCAAGAAATCGTAAGAGGGCATTATGCCATTCCAAACTCAGCTAGAGTCATACAAACTCTTTCCTACTTTTACTAAAACTAACTGTCTTTAGATATTAAGCCACACTTTAGTCAAACTCTCCATTGTGTAACAATACAGTACAGTACTGGTGGGCCAGTACTGTAACAACCAAGAAAAGATGCATTTACAAAGACTGTTTAGTGCTGCATAGAGAGTTAAAGGTGTTTGGAACAACATGAAGGTGAGTAAATATTGACAGAACGAACTAACAAGGAGCACAAAACAATAAAGCAGAATTTCACACAGAAGAACCAAAGCAGCCTCAGAGCCACCTTCGATACTAGGGGGTTAGATGGATCGGAGCTGGCATATTTCAGTATATTTTATTTTATGCTGCATTGCATCTTTACACAGAATGTCCTCAAAGCAACCTTGAAGGAATAGTTAAAAATTTAAAATAATTTGTGCTTGTGTTCAATTAAAAAATTACACCTTTGGGCATGCCGCTCCACAACATTGGCTCTTGTGTGTCATGGTACCAACTATATTTGATAGCTTTATAACTAATTATATTTGTGGAGGAGAAGACTATCAGTGGATAACATCTTAATCTAAATAATGTCTGTTCCTCACGCAAAGGTAGAATTTGACTGTAATAGCGTGATGTAAATTGCCCAGGGCAAATTGCACTGAGTTTTGTAAATGAAACTCAATCTTTAATGAGCCTAATTTACATAGAAAGGAGGCATGTTTGTGCATAAAGAAATGACAACAACTTCATTTAAATATTGAAGACGCAGCGCAATTTCAGCGCTGATTGCGCCCGCTAAACGTGATTGCAGGTGGTTAGTGAATAAGACACAGGTATTTGCGCTGAAATACCATGCGCAAAAGTGGCGCAGCTGTTTAGCGAATCTGCCCCTGTGTATTTTTGATAGTAGTTTCACACCTGCAGATAAGCATTTGGTCATATGGCCAGTGTGATTACAAAAGCAAAATGCAGCAATTTAATTACATAAATACACAATCAGCAGATACTGCGTGATTCACAATGAATTTTTGCTCTGCTCTGTTATTTACTAGGGGTAGGGGGGAAAAAATTTATTCTGTTACAAATCACGATTCTTGAGATATTGTTTTGCTTAATATGCAGATCTAATGATAGATAGATATACTGTAGGAAGGTTTTCTCACCTAGAAGTTTCTTCTCTCTAATTCTTATCATTTAGTCCTCTAATGCTACAGTTATCAAAGCACCGCTTGTTCACTGTCATACGTCAAATCCTCTGCTGTGTTTAATGTTTCTGTTTTGATACATAATCCACAGGTTTATTTGTGAGGTGGTGTAAAGTATTTTTTTCAGGAGTCCTTCAGCAGATTCTCTCTGACACTGCCTTAATAAATAGTTTATCAGTAAAAAAGGCTCTTCAAACTGTTGGTTGCCCTGAACTACATGTTGCACCCCCACAAAATGTATACTCTAACAGCTATGCACTTTAAATGCTGAGCGAGGATCGCCCTGTGACTCTTATATTTAAAAGTGTCATTCTGCACATGTATATTTTTCTTACCATATTTGCATGTTTTTTTTTAAATAAAGTGGATGTAACCAATATATTGACTTAATTTTTTTTTTTTTTTTGTATTTCTCTAAAAACAAGACTTAAAAACAAGAATTTTTCCCAAAAATGAAAATTATCTCATTATTCACTTACCCTGATGCCATTCCAGATGTGTATGACTGTCTTTCTTCAGCAGAACACAAATGAAGATTTTTAGAAGAAGATAATGCTCTGTCAGGTCCTTTTAATAGAAGTACACGGGTGCCAGCACTCTGACAGTCCAAAAGTCTTATTTAGGCAGCAATAAAGTAATCCACACTACTCCAGTCAATCAATGAATGTCTTCTGAAGCAAATCGATATGTTTGTGTTAAAAATAAATAGATAATTAAAAAGTTATTAACTTTTAAAAAGTGCTTCCTGCCAGCAGCTGATGCAAAGCTGACGTAAGCACATCAGAGAGTTCACTCGAGAATTCGGAAGCGCCGCTTATTTACAACAGAAGAACGAACGTCATGCGAGAGTTTGGCCATTTCAAGCTGCATCAGAGTCTTGGACAGAAGCGCCGATTTAAGTTAAAAACGTTTTTATTATCGACTTGTTTCTTACATAAACCTATCGATTCGCTTCAGAAGACATTTATTGATCAACTGGAGTCGCATGTATTACTTTTATGCTGTTTAAATTGCTGGCACCCCTGTACTTCTATTAAAAGGACCTGACAGAGCTCTATCTTCTTCTAAAAATCTTCATTTGTGTACTGCTGAAGAAAGACAGTCATACACATCTGGGATGGCATCAGGGTAAGTGAATAATGAGAGAATTTTCATTTTTGGGTGAACTATTCCTTTAATATCTTATGCCATTTTGCTTGTAAAGTCAAGAAAATGTATTTACCCCTGGAGTTGCGAATTTGAATCCAGGATGTGCTGAGTGACTCCAGCCAGGTCTCCTCAGCAACCAAATTGGCCCGGTTGCTAGGGAGGGTAGTGTCACATGGGGTAACCTCCTCGTGGTCGCTATAACGTGGTTCACTCTCGGTGGGGCGCGTAATGAGTTGTGCGTGGATGAGAATATCGTGGAGCCTCCACACACGCTGTCTCCACGGTAATGCGCTCAACAAGCCACATGATAAGTTGCGTGGATTGACGGTCTCAGATGCGGAGGCAACTGAGATTTGTCCTCCGCCACCCGGATTGAGGCGAGTCACAACGCCACCACGAGGACTTAGAGCGCATTGGGAATTGGGCATTCCAAATTGGGGAGAAAAAAAAAAAAGATTTTATTTATTTATTTTTTTAAGAAAGTTTAGATATTGTTTTACTGGAAAACACATAAAAAAAAGAAAATTATTTTTTGCAGTGTACTTATACAGTACATGGGTTCCCTTCCTAGTCAACTAATAGCTCAGAAAAGGCATTGACTAATCGATTATGAAAATTGATAATTTTGCATATACCTATTACCCGCAATTTCTGAATTACAGAGTTTAAGAATTGTCATGTCAGACAAAATAAACATTTCTTTCTAAAAAGGGAGCTAACATAGCTAAATTTAACATCAAATCGCAATACTTACATTATTGCAATATATATTGAATTGGCAACTAAATATCAAATCAGCAACTAAATATTGAATCGGCAACTAAATATTGTTGTAATATTGGTAGGGAGGTCTGTGGCAATTCCCAGCCCTATTATTTACTACAGCATACACATCACGCGTGATGCACATAATGTGGTATTTTCAGTGCACGAATGGCTTCACACATTCACACTGAAGTGCGCAGCACATGCAGTATATTTATTTACATCGCAGCCTTACTAGGACATATCATGATTTTTATTCCCTCACTCCCACATAATTGTTTCTCATACTGCCATCCCAAATCAGTTATCTGTGCAGTTATACTAGCATCTTAAAAGCCTGCACCTCTAATCCAACCCATCACCTTGACAGTCGTTCAAATTCAAAGCTGTCTTCCTAAAGAGGGCGCTTACCACCGTAAAAGCAGAATCCATTGGGCCGCATGCAAAACTCAGGAATCAGGTTGATTTTTTACTTAGACAGATAACATTTGTATGAGAAAAGTATGCTTATTTAAATCTATAATTTTTAAAGGTTAGACCTAAGATACAAATGGAAATTTGCCCTTGCAAACTCCAGAAAATGATTAAAAAAATCTTTATGTAGTAATCGCAAATGACTATGATTGGTGCATCCTGAAGAGTGCTGAGAAAAGTAGCAGGTGACACGTGACAATGCCGTTTATACGCTGCATGGTCGGACAATCATTTACACATGAATAATAAATCTGAGAAACTTTAATAGTCATTGAAATGAAAATAAAAACATAGTATAAAGTTAAAGTATTTTTATGAGGTAAAACTGCCCAAATCAGGACACTTCCAATTTCGAAAAGTAAATATACGCCTGTGCTTTACATTAATGTTTCCTTTGTTAAGAGTTTATAATGGAGATCATTATTGACTAATAAGTCATTTACAAATGCATTATAAATCCTTGATATGCAGTTATATCAATATGAATAAAAAAGGGTGACTTTCATGCAATACTTGCCAAATAGTCAGTATATTAACTTACAAGTAATAAATTCATAAAATTTACTTATTTATATTAATCAAAAACAATGTGCAAAAAAAAAAATAAAAAAATAAAAGATTATTGTAGTGAGATTAAAAATAGGTGTTCATATTAATAAGGCTAATATTAAATGGAGCTACTCAGAGTGGTGTCCCATCTTACCTAGTACTAGTTACCTAAAATTGTCTGAAAAAACACATCTCTTCATGCTCATTCACATCATACTATATATCTTGCTTTATAACCATTAAATTCAACACACCCTCATGGAGAAATCATACAGATTTGTATGAGTTGGCTACGAGTTGGTTAAATCCTATGAAATCGTACGAGTTGTGTCATACGAATTCGTACGACTTTTGCAACAGCCAATCAGGTGACTCGCGTCTCCTTTTAAAATGTGACAATTACTTTCTTCCGTCTTACAAAACATACTCTTTAGGCTTTAAATCATCTAAATATTGTTGTAATATTGATAGGGAGGTCTGTGGCAATTCCCAGCCCTATTATTTACTACAGCACACACATCACGCGTGATGCACATAATGTGGTATTTTCAGTGCATGAATGGCTTCACACATTCACACTGAAGTGTGCAGCACATGCAGTATATTTATTTACATCGCAGCCTTTTGCGGTTTAAAAATCACACTAGGACATATCATGATTTTTATTTGATTCGTTTTGATTTGGTACTGAAGAACCTGTACATTTGACATCCCAAATACGCTTTTTTCTTTTGTCCTTTTTAGAGCTTGCCATTTAAAACCACTATACATTTTTGTTGTTTGGAAAAGAGCTGCTCAGACATTCTGCCTAACATCTCCTTTTGAGGGAAAGAAAATGCTAGGTTGGAACAGCATGGGTAAATGACCATTTGTTATTTTTGACTGTCAAAAAAAAAAAAAAAAAAAAAAAAAAGGAAGGAAAGAATGAGAGAGAAAGAAGAGAGAGGTTAACAATGAGATATGCACGTTTAATATAGGCCTTTATTACTGTGTTATCTGATGCTCTTTTGCCATTAAACAGATCTCAGAAAAGCCTCTCATTTAGATTGATTAATGCCCCTCTCTCTCTCTCTCTCTCACACACACACACACACACACACACACACACACTAGAAAAAAACAGAGGATATTATGCAGCGCTGGCTCATGTGAAAGTATAACAAGAAATATGCTCACAAAGTACAGTAGTTTCCATCCAATTCTAATTCACAAATACCCCAACTTCTGATTTATTCTGTGTAGTGGCTCAGTGACCCCACGTTCACACAGATAAACAGTACAGACAAGGCGAAAGCAATCTGCTCTACCTGAATTAGAGCGAGACAGACAGACAAAGACATAGAAAGATAGACAGAGAGAGAGGAGATCAGGGGAGGACTGATATATTGGAAAATGAAGTGTTGTCATTTCGCAATACATCTGAGTCCAAATTATGCACCTCTAACCAACCGCCACGCCGCGAGTGCACGGCTGATTTCCCGCCAGAATCCCATCACAGCGGCGGGCATTTATTACGCGCTCGTGCTGTAGTCATACTGACCGCGCGCGCGCTCGCGACTGGAGATACAGCGCAACATGATTGCGGTCTGTAACCTCCAATCTCAACTCTCTTTCCCCTGACGCGAGCCAGGCAAATGCTATCATAGCGCTGAAAATCAATCTGCGTCCTGCACGACCAGTATGAATGAAATATCCGAATGAGAAACAGATCGGAAAAGCGCTTAAATAGGAAAATATATAAATAAAAAGTGAATCGAACGGAGAAGACACAGGATCACATATGCATTACCACTGAAACAAATATCGAGATGCAATTCAGGGCAAACGTCTTAAATAGCCTAATAATGCATAAGCATGACTGATATTTAGAAATACGATGCAAAATAAAATAATTGCATAAAGAAAACATGACATCCGCTACTATAGCATGCATTTTACTTTTAAGCTGAGAAATATCACCTACCATACACACCGCTGATCATATTGCTTGACATCAGCAAGGTGATGGACAAACAGAACAGACGGCAGGGAGAGTAATATTCACTTCAAAGATGTCCACAGCTTGTATTGTAGAGAAAGTCTTTTTCAGTGCATGCAAGAAGTTGCCCCGTATTTAACCGACATGCAAACGAAGTCTTCAGTTCACAAGAACCACAAACTGTGGAGAAAGAGAGGGAGAGATAGAAATAATGCTAGACTATCGCAAAATGTTTGCATAGTTTGTATAGGCTGTTTGCATATTCAACGTAGCCTATAAGAAACTGAAAATTAATTCTAATTGTTTATTTGTTTTACTTCCTCTTGTGTTCTTTGCTTTCTAAAATTGTAAGATTTAACGGTTTATGATTCTTTTTCTTGTTAATTATAATGAACATAGATTTAATAAATATTGAATATTGTTTACATGTGATTTAAATATTATTTACACTTATTTATTTGTTACATCTGTACGCATATATATATAATGCGTTTGCAATGCTACTCTAATAGTCATACCAAAAGCATTATTTGAGCGATAGAGATGGATAAAGTAACTCAGAAATCATATTGGATTGTGTTGATAGGTGAGAATGAATGCCTCTCTGTCACTCTCGTCTAGACACGCAACACACAAACGGATCAATGCTGCTCAATCATATAACAACTCTACTCCAATAACAAAAGTTCTTGTCTTGTGCTCAAACTACTATAAATGTATGGTGTTCAGAACACAAAAGAGGATCAACTGCGCCCGCTTTCTGCTCCTCGGGCCTGTGTCCGAGTGTCCAAGCTCGCTGTCCGTGCGGTGGCATGGCCCCTATCTCCGCTACAAACGGACAACTGGTGGACACAAAGTGAAAGATTTACCTGTTCAGCGCCGGGGTACGGTGACAACGTCCAGCTGTGTCGCTGAGAGCACAGGGTTGCGGGTTACTCCGAGTCGGTGATGTTCTGGAATGCTTCCAAGTTAGGGCTGGAGAGACTGACCACCATATAAATACTGACCACATCTACTGCCATGTTGGAATTCCAGAAGCTCACGCCAGCTGCCGAAAAGAAAGCGGTGAAGCTTCGTCTCCTTCTGCGCATGCGTCCTGCGAGAAGACACTAACTGAGAGTCCAGTCTCTCTCACTCTCTCTCTTTCTCTCTCTCTCGTATACACAGTA
This sequence comes from Myxocyprinus asiaticus, assembly GCF_019703515.2. Classification (NCBI taxonomy): domain Eukaryota; kingdom Metazoa; phylum Chordata; class Actinopteri; order Cypriniformes; family Catostomidae; genus Myxocyprinus; species Myxocyprinus asiaticus. Next base: position 42,835,826 of record NC_059352.1, on the reverse strand, counting down.
TATCATTTTTAAAACACTATCAAAGCTAGCGGATTTAAATATCCTTCGGGGATCCACATATCCGTCCTATCATTTATCTGTTGCTAGGGACAGCTCTTGCTGTTTATAGTGCACATAAAGTGTGAAAGACAAACGTACTGCAAGACGGATGCAGTCATTTAAAACAATTCCTCCAATAGAAAAGATTTTGACTCAGATGTTTCACTAAAAATACTTCAAAATATTGGTTTCACAATATGAAGCTTCAGTAAAAACCTCAAAGGGCTGTAAATGTGATTGTTTTAGACAGCTCCATTATTTAATAGACGGGTAACACTTTCAAGGGCGTAAGTTTGGTTTGAAAGTTGGTAGGGACATTGCAACGAGAATAATATTTAAAATGTTGGTATTAAGGAAACGTGAGAACCTTAGTCTGGTAATATTGGCAAAATAACATTATTTACTCATACAACAAGTCTCATTTTACCATTTCTCTGGCCCACCACAATATATTAGCCTGTTGTTGTTGTTGTTTTCTCTCTCTCTCTCTCTCTCTCTCTCTCTCTCTCTCTCTCTCTCTCTCTCTCTCGCTCTCTCTCTCTGAAGAATAAACAGGTTTAGAACTGACCACAACATTTTTATATTGTTAAAATATAACATAATATGAAATTGTTAAAATAATGTTTAAAAAAACTACATGTGCAAAATGACTTCTCAAGTTATGGGGAGAATGAAGCATTGACACCACTTTACATTTTTCCCCTCACTCCCACATAATTGTTTCTCATACTGCCATCCCAAATCAGTTATCTGTGCAGTTATACTAGCATCTTAAAAGCCTGCACATCTAATCCATCCCATTACCTTGACAGTCGTTCAAATTCAAAGCTGTCTTCCTAAAGAGGGCGCTTACCACCGTAAAAGCAGAATCCATTGGGCCGCATGCAAAACTCAGGAATCAGGTTGATTTTTTACTTAGATAACATTTGTATGTGAAAAGTATTCCTATTTAAATCTATAATTTTTAAGGGTTATATCTAAGATACAAATGGAAATTTGCCCTTGCAAACTCCAGAAAATGATTAAAAAAATCTTTATGTAGTAATCGCAAACGACTATGATTGGTGCATCCTGAAGAGTGCTGAGAAAAGTAGCAGGTGACACGTGACAATGCCGTTTATACGCTGCATGGTCGGACAATCATTTACACATGAATAATAAATCTGAGAAACTTTAATAGTCATTAAAATGAAAATAAAAACATAGTATAAAGTTAAAGTATTTTTATGAGGTAAAACTGCCCAAATCAGGACACTTCCAATTTTCGAAAAGTAAATATACGCCTGTGCTTTACATTAATGTTTCCTTTGTTAAGAGTTTATAAAGGAGATCATTAATGACTAATAAGTCATTTACAAATGCATTATAAATCCTTGATATGCAGTTATATCAATATGAATAAAAAAGGGTGACTTTCATGCAATACTTGCCAAATAGTCAGTATATTAACTTACAAGAAATAAATTCATAAAAAAATTACTTATTTATATTAATCAAAAACAATGTGCAAAAAAAAAAAAAAAAAAGATTATTGTAGTGAGATTAAAAGTAGGGATTATGTCATTTTGCTACAGTCTGCCTTGTGTTAACACCATATTAAATGGTTCTACTCAGAGTGGTGTCCCATCTTACCTAGTACTAGTTACCTAAAATTGTCTGAAAAAACACATACAAATGAGAAATCATACAGATTTGTATGAGTTGGCTACGAGTTGGTTAAATTGTATGAAATCGTACGAGTTGTGTCATACGAATTCGTACGACTTTTGCAACAACCAATCAGGTGACTCTCGTCTCCTTTCAAAATGTGACAATTACTTTCTTCCGTCTTACAAAACATACTCTTTAGGCTTTAAATCATCCTTACAGACTCTACTCTATGGTTAGGTTTAGAAAAGGGGTTTAGGTTAGGGCATACAATTCATAAGCATGTACACATGGTCTGACACGCTGAACTTTCGCTTACTTCCGCATTACACATTCGGGTATTTGCACATGTAGAATTCGTATGAATTCATATAAACGAGCTTGTATGATTTCATACTATTTCACCAACCTGTACGAATTTGGCAATGCTTTACATCTGTTCGTTTTACATTAAGATACATTTTTATAAGTAACTAATGTTAAATAATTGTTATTAAGCATTTATAAAATGTGAGGTCATAAGAGTTGAAAAGCATAAAAGTTGCCTCAATGCATGTTGTTATAACCCCATTTCAATGATTTATAATGCATTTGTAAATTAATTATTAGCCATTAATGAACCCATTTATATCCCTAACAAAGGGAACATTAATGTAAAGTGTTACAGAAAAGAGTTATAAACCTTTGTTGTTTTTTTTTTTGATGCAATTGTCCTATAATTTGATACACACAGTGATATAATAATGGAGGATGTAAGCAAATATGCAAAATGTATTGGTAACAAATGTAAAAGCTGAAGAATCAACCACTGAAAAACTCTCTGACAACTATTCTGAATATTGACTAATGACTGTGGCGGTTCACGGCCTCGTGCATGATCATTAAAATGCTTTTTCTGCGCCGGTCACAGCACACAAACAGATGCTCTTGATGACTTAAAATTCCCAAATTAATAATATACAGCATAATTATTATCTTTTTTTCTGTCCTTCCCTTTAGTTATTTTCTTTCCTACAGGCCAGGGGGACTGGACTGATGTTCATTATAGTGGGGGTGAACATTGTTGCACTCAAGAAACTGCTCTGCTTGCGTAAACGTGTGCATTTGTATGTGTATGTTTGAGTGTGTAATGCATCAATCATTGTGTATTAAATAAATTAGAAGCAATGTGTCTGGCTCTTCATTTTAACCCTTGTGCATCAATTTAAAAAAGTTACTCAGAGGTCCTTAGAGGACAAAAATGTCCATGTCAAAAAACTGCCATAATAATATTATATATTAATATTATTTTCCACTTTCAATGATTAAATTTTTTTAACCAGTATCAGTCCTGATCATAACTACCAAATATTCTTTCATTTTCAAGATTTTACCCCTTTAATTACCAGTTTGTTTATATAATGCCACTGTTGTTTGTTATGAAAAAAAAAATATATATATATATATATATATTTTCCACATACTAAATGCTAAGGGGAATTTTTTATTATTATTATCACAGTCTGGGATATGTCAATGAAAAATGTTAGATATTTTCCACCAGATGGCACCATTTTTCTCATCTTGTTTTTTACACACACACACACACACACACACACACACACACACACACACACACACACACACACACACACACGTTGGTTTAGCTATCCTTATGAGGACCTTCCATAGACATAATGATTTTTATACTGTACAAACTATAGATTCTATCCCATAACCCTAACACTACCCCTAAACCTAACCCTGACAGAAACCTTTTTGCATTTTTACATTTTCAAAAAAACATAATTTAATATGCCATTTCCCTTGTGAGGTCCGCTGGCTGGTCCTCACAACGCAGGTGATCTCAGGTTTTACTATCCTTGTGGGGACATTTGGTCCCCACAAGGATAGTAAAACCTGTACGCACACACACACACACACACACGCACACACACATTTCTCAATACACACATACACAACACATTCTGACATCCATACCAACACACCCACACAATTTTAGCTGGATCATTTATTCAATTGGCCTGCAGTGCTCTATAATAGAGCAAACAGAAAATAGGAAAAAAGCATGCATTTGCTCCATAGGCTAAACATGAGAAAAATGGCGCCATCTGGTGGAAAATATTAAACATTTTTCATTTTGAAGCCAGGGCTCCGGAATGAAAGCATAATATCATTGAATCCATGATTTTATGCTTTAATGGCACTGGGATCAAATATTGCAGTTTTAATGGACATTTTTGTTCTTAAGGCCCTGAGTGTATTTTGTGTACACAGTGTATTATAGATGTATTTATAGGAACTGAGGTTGAAATATCAAAATTCCCCCCAAAAAACACCTTTGGCAAAATTTATGCTGCTGGCATTAACACAGTTAAAATTATCAAAAAAACAAAAATGAAAAAGACAAAAATATCCCGAAGGTCATACAAGGGTTAAGCAATCCCAGACAAATTCACCATATATTCTGTGTGCGGAAAGAAAGTAAAATCCCCATTCACTAACCTCAACATCATCTCACTCTAATTCACATATCTTATGTTTGCTAATTACACAGCCACTCATGTCTCTGTCTCTGAATATCATTTTGAATAAAAGGCACAAGTTTAGCATAAATTACAAATATTTCTGCATATTAGCCAATGAAGCCGTGACATGTTAATGACCCCGCTGTCAAATGGCAGAGAAAATGAAACAGAGATAATCTGACAGAATGAGAAATGGAAAGACTAAACACTAAAAGCAAATGAAGATGTTAAGAAAAAGAAAGAGCACAGAATTGATACTTGACATTTAGAATTATTTATGATTACTTTCCCTCAAACTTCTCAGATCTGTTTTCTTTTCAAATATGCTGACACTTGATAGCATTATAAGCAAAAACATGAAAGAAAGAAAGAAAGACAGAAAACTGGCAATATTTTGCTGAGGGATACATGTAAAGAAGTTGAGGAGTAACAGAGAATTAAATTTAATGGTTTCGTAAAATATTGGTGGCATACCTTGAGATACAAGGGTTGGCAAATCGTATATGTTGTAATTAAAACACTTGCTGTCCATGAACTGTGGTTGTATTGTCCATTTTTAGACTATATATAGTTTTTGTCTGTTTGTCTTTTCTCTCTGTCTCTTTCTGGGTAAGGGCAGGGAGGAGAGGCCATCTGCACAGCATTGTGGGGGTTAGAATGTGGTGGCATCAGAGGAAATGTCAGAGATTGTGGGAGGCGATGTTAAAGAGAAACTCAGCTCCGTGCCTGAAAGTCTAACTGACATTTTTGGACAGTTGTAAAGGTCAGACATACCTTCAGCTGAAAACTATTACTCTTTTTTTAAAATTATTATTATTATTAAATGCACAACCAATAAAACAATACAAATGTATAGGTGGTTGAAATTATGTGCTTTTTCTTATTCTTTTAATATACATGCATTTTTATTGACCATAATAATAAAGAAATGTGTAATATTTGTTACACAACGGGACCAGTCACAGCACCTAAAATATACATTTTCCGTTAAAGGAATATTCATGGATTAATACAAGTTAAACTCAATCAACAGCATTTGTTTAAAAAAATAAAATAAATAAATAAGCAGTCTTCCCCATGATTGTGTAGCCTAGTGAACCAAACTGAGAGACCATTTTGAAGGCTCAGGAAATCTTTGCAGGTGTTTTGAGTAGATTAGCTGATTGGCATGTCAAAATATTCTAATTTTTTGAGATAGTGAATTTGTGGGTTTTTGTTAAATGTGAGCCAAAATCATCACAATTAAAAGAACCAAAGACTTAAACTACTTCAGTCTGTGTGCACTGAATTTATTTAATACACGAGTTTCACAATTTGAGTTGAATTACTGAAATAAATGAACTTTTCCACGACATTCTAATTTATTGAGATGCACCTGTATATATATATATATATATATATACAATATATATACATTTATTTATTTATTTTATTTTACTAGGAATAGGGTTTAAAATGTAATTTCTCTCTGCAGAACACAAATGCAGATTTTTAGAAGAATATCTCAGTTCTTTAGGTCCACACAATGCAAGTGAATCGTGACCAAAAACTTTGAAGCACAAACAGGCAGCATAAAAGTATCCATATGACTCCAGTGTTTTAATCCATGTCTTCTCAAGTGATCCAGCAGTTTAAGGTGAGAACAGACCAAAATATAAGTCCTATCTGCAGTCTCCTTGGCGATCATGATTTCAAACTCGATTACACTTCCTAGCACCATCTAGCACTCTGCACATGTGTCAAGCACTTGGAAGTGTGATTGAGCTTAAAATCATGACCATGCCTAGAGACTGCAATGGCAAGATGTACAGTGAAAAATTTTAGTCTGTTCTCACCCTAAACTGATTTGATTACTTCAGAAGACATGGATTAAAAAACTGGAGTCTATGTGTATTTGGAGCGTCAAAGTTTTGGTCACCATTAATTTGCATTGTATGGACATACAGAGCTGAGATATTTTTCCAAAAAGCTTTGTTTGTGTTCTGCAGAAGAAAGAAAGTCACACATCTGGGATGGCATGAGGGTGAGTAAATGATGAGAGAATTTTCATTTTTGGGTGAACTATGAGTTATGTCGTCATGGTAACGAAGTTGTTAAATTGGATATAACTTTACACATAATAGGTTTGTAAGCAATGTTTTATACACTAAAATCATGTTAACACACCTATTGTTTACATCTTGTGGCTATACTTTTGACACAGACAGTTTTTTAACGTAGACCAAGACTGTGACAGCTGCTGTAGGCTGCCCTGTCATTCAACTGAAAGAGCCATCATGGTCAAAAGATTTCACTGAATTTTAAGTGCAGATATCTGTCTGACAGCTTCATCTGAGGCCTGTTACATCTGAGACAGACTTTATGTAAATAAGTTTGGCTCTGATTGTTAATTAGGGCTTTAGGTGATCAGTATTCATGAGTGTGCATGGCGCACTGCTCTCACCGGGCGTGTCTGTGCTGCGCGGGGGTTGGGAGAGCGCTGATCTGGCTCCAGTGGCCAGTAGGAAGTGTGTGTGCCACAAACTTACTGGAATACTGATGAGGGAGGTGAGAAAGGCACCAGTCCACCGGGGAGAACTAGACGTTTCCTCCGTCTCATTCACCACCAATAGATTTTTCACAAGGTGCATATTTTAATGCGAGAGCATTTCAACCAGTTCCATCACCCCCACACACATAAATCATACTAGCTTTCTAAAAAACAAAACATGTATACTGTAGGTCAGATGAGCAATAATATCCACCAGTCCACCAACTGGCTATGGCAAACATATACCCGCAGTGTTTACAGGCACACGTGGGTTTCAATGGGCCAATTTTATGAAAAGCCCATCACTGTGCCTTGCAGGGTCCTATTAAATCAGCCATTCCTGTTGGACAACCATTCCTACACACTGCAGAGATGTGCTCTTAGAGGGCAGGAAAACACGCCTTGAAAATTAGAGGAGGAAAATCTGAAAAGGCTGAAGGTCTAAAAGGTGGATATGCAGCCACTCTGCAGACTGTTGCAGCCTTGAGAGAGTACCTTTCATACAAAGAGCGAGGAAGATAAATAAACTTCATCCTTTTTATCTCTGACTGCCCGTAGAATAAAGGTATATCAACAACATCTTTTCCCCCCAGTTTTATGAAGTCTATAAAGCTTGTCCTGACACTGACATATGGAAAAGATGTTACTAGTAGAGTGTGGTAGTTATTTAAAGTCCACTCAAAACCCGGTGTCTTTGTGTAAAAAGTTTCCATCTGTGACTTGACCTTTGTGTTTATCGTTAAGAAAATGACAGTTGAAAGAATCTGTGGGGTACGTGAGGTTTCAAGTGCTTGATGTGTGAACATCTATGCGACCAACAGAGCGAGGACTGTTTACCAGCACTTATCTCTCGTTATATACTGCCCCCTAGTGGAATACATAACTTACACTAAATGAGATTAGTATGCAAGTTAACTCCGATGAAAAAAAATATTCACGGTGCTGGCCAAGGCTAATAACATCACTGCTAATATAGCTGATTGCTAATATTTTCATTTTTGGGTTAACTAGAAGCATAACATATTAGACTATTTTTTCAGCTCTTTGATTTTGCTGCTCACTGACTCTTCAGACAGGGGACAAAACAGAGCACAAAACGTACAGGTGCATCTCAATAAATTAGAATGTCAGTAATTCAACTCAAATTGTGAAACTCGTGTATTAAATAAATTCAATGCACACAGACTGAAGTAGTTTAAGACTTTGGTTCTTCTAATTGTGATGATTTTGGCTCACATTTAACAAAAACCCACCAATTCACTATCTCAAAAAAATTAGAATACATCATAAGACCAATAAATAAAACACTTTTAGTGAATTGTTGGCCTTCTGGAAAGTATGTTCATTTACTGTATATGTACTCAATACTTGGTAGGGGCTCCTTTTGCTTTAATTACTGCCTCAATTTGGCGTGGCATGGAGGTGATCAGTTTGTGGCACTGCCGAGGTGGTATGGAAGCCCAGGTTTCTTTGACAGTGGCCTTCAGCTCATCTGCATTTTTTGGTCTCTTGTTTCTCATTTTCCTCTTGACAATACCCCATAGATTCTCTATGGGGTTCAGGTCTGGTGAGTTTGCTGGCCAGTCAAGCAAACCAACACCATGGTCATTTAACCAACTTTTGGTGCTTTTGGCAGTGTGGGTAGGTGCCAAATCCTGCTGGAAAATGAAATCAGAATCTTTAAAAAGCTGGTCAGCAGAAGGAAGCCTGAAGTGCTCCAAAATGTCTTGGTAAATGGGTGCAGTGACTTTGGTTTTCAAAAAACACAATGGACCAACACCAGCAGATGACATTGCACCCCAAATCATCACAGACTGTGGAAACTTAACACTGGACTTCAAGCAACTTGGGCTATGAGCTTCTCCACCCTTCCTCCAGACTCTAGGACCTTGGTTTCCAAATGAAAACTTGCTCTCATCTGAAAAGAGGACTTTGGAACACTGGGCAACAGTCCAGTTCTTCTTGTCCTTAGCCCAGGTAAGACACCTCTGATGTTGTCTGTGGTTCAGGAGTGGCTTAACAAGAGGAATACGACAACTGTAGCCAAATTCCTTGACACATCTGTGTGTGGTGGCTCTTGATGCCTTGACCCCAGCCTCAGTCCATTCCTTGTGAAGTTCACCCAAATTCTTGAATCGATTTTGCTTGACAATCATAAGGCTGCGGTTCTCTCGGTTGGTTGTGCATCTTTTTCTTCCACACTTTTTCCTTCCACTCAACTTTCTGTTAACATGCTTGGATATAGCACTCTGTGAACAGCCAGCTTCTTTGGCAATGAATGTTTGTGGCTTACCCTCCTTGTGAAGGGTGTCAATGATCGTCTTCTGGACAACTGTCAGATCAGCAGTCTTCCCCATGATTGTGTAGCCTAGTGAACCAAACTGAGAGACCATTTTGAAGGCTCAGGAAACCTTTGCAGGTGTTTTGAGTTGATTAGCTGATTGGCATGTCACCATATTCTAATTTTTTGAGATAGTGAATTGGTGGGTTTTTGTTAAATGTGAGCCAAAATCATCACAATTAAAAGAACCAAAGACTTAAACTACTTCAATCTGTGTGCATTGAATTTATTTAATACACGAGTTTCACAATTTGAGTTGAATTACTGAAATAAATGAACTTTTCCACGACATTCTAATTTATTGAGATGCACCTGTATGTATAAAAGTATTATTTTGGATTAATCTGTTCAGTATGTTCAGAGGTATTCACCCTGTTTGGGTGCAATCTCTTGCTATCTCAACGTGTAAAATAAATAAATAAAATTATATATATATATATATATATATATATATATATATATAAACAAACTTGTTAAATTTTGGCTTTCACTTTAATTAATGAACTGAGACTACAGGATGATTTCAAACTGATTTTCAGCTCCATCGACTGAATTTTCACCATGTTCTGACAGAAGATTCAATAGTGCTGACAAAATCACCATATTTTGCTTATCGCACAAGTGCAGTAGCCTTTTTGTTTTTCTAATGTTGCTAGCTGCTATAAGGTTGACCATACTTAAAATGAGGAACATTATTTCTAATAAGGGGTTGCAGGCACGAGCCATGACTATATCCACAATACAGCACTGCCGTGTACCTTATTGCTTAAATAAAACTCACCAGAGAATGTTTGACCTTGTTGACCTCATAGCAGGTGAAATATGGATTTTAAAGTTTGACTTTAAAATGTTTTCAAATCCGAGTGACGTTGATGATGTTCTGTCCTGCTTTTTGGGCGGCTCTATTCTCAAATCAGATACAAATTACAATGTCATATTCAGAGAGAGAAGCTGAATATTAATGTTCTTGAAAACAAAAGAACTTGCCTGTGAAGTTTATGAACAAATTTTATTCATGCACAAAAATAAGAAAAACAAAACATTATTTAGAAAACAAATAGCGTGTATCTACTGGCAAATCTCTCAGGAGATAATGGGGGGCCATCAATGGTAATAAAAGTGCATATAATGGTAAACATCACATTTCTTTAGAAATTTCACAATTCTCAGCTGCATGTTTTCACCCAAAGTGTATTTGGCTGTTCCTGTGAGAGTTGGTTAATTTGCTGTCCAAAACTTCTGAAAAAAATTCCCAGGAAACATCAACACCAGTGCAATTCCAGGAATATTCTAATTCCTTACAGAATATCCTAAAATAGATGAAAACCTTTGCATTGTTAAAAACTGGCAAAGCTGTCAAAATGTTATTCATAATCAAAACAAAATATACATAATCATAAAGAAATAAAATAAGATGAAACCACATGATAGGCAACATGAGAAGTTTTAATATCAGGACACACATTCTGTATTCTGGTGAAAAACACATCTTCCTCATTCAGGCCAAAGCAACTCTCCCACATTCAGACTGGTCATCAACTATCTGGAAAAAAAGAAAACATAATTCCCATATTTCTGCAAGATACTTACTGGCAGTGTTTTAGACTCCATATATAGCTTGTACATTAGTCATTCATGAAGTCACAAATGAAGAATTGAGTTGTTGTACATGTTTGTTTGTGTGGGGGCTGTAGGTTGATTCACTGGGATTATTTCTAATTGTATAAATACATTTGAACAAAACTCTCTCTCGCTCTCACACACATACAATCCAAATCATATAGTATATGAGCTCTGGAATGCATCAAAGAATCTGCCAAAAATATAAACACATGCAGACACGCTTCGAGGAAGGAAGACTTTAAATAAACAAAGAGAAAGTCTATTATGAGTGTCAGACGTCACTTAAACTGCACATACGCAACTCATCCCTGACCCAAGCACACGTTGCCCTTCTAACAAACTAAATACATTTGAAAGAGGCTTACACATCCTTTTTATCCTGTTTGGTTCCTGTCGGACAACAAAAGATAAACAATTTGACTGCCTCATTAGCTCTATCAAATATGCAGGGAGTCAACAAGTTAGTCTCAGCCTCAGATGGCACACACGTGGACCACTCACAGTCCGTTCACTGACTGTCTGATGCATACTGGGCACAAAACTGACAAGAGCTGGCTGAAATGACCAGTTCCAATCTGATTGGCTGGTGCTGCATAATTTCCCGGAGTTGTGGTGCATTAGTCCACCTAAAAACAAAATTATTTATCCCACATGAGCATTTCAATGCATTTAATATGGGATGTTTCACCATCTGACAGCGGGTTTGCCCTGGAGCAACTTGCTGCTAAAATACGGAACATAGCCATCCTGTACGGGACAGCTTAATTTCAACCAAAATAGGGGACGCCCTGACTAATATGGAACAGTTGTAAACCCTATCGAAATATCTTGCGCAAAATCACGCAACTCTTTAGCTCGCCCTTCACAGTTTTAAAACATGTAGTAGCAAGTAGTAATTAAACTTGATAACCTTAAGCAGAATTGTACATTCCACTTTGTTTTTGAGTTACCTCTGTGAAATAAGCTATATTTTTTACTTTTGGAGATTCAGAAATTCTGGGTATAAAGACTGCACATATTTCCACTAATCCTGTACAGACAGTCATGGTCCGACATTGCTGTGCAGCAATGTTTTTTTACACACCAGTTTATTATTGTGGTATCAACTATTTCAGGATAACCCACCCCTAAATTTTACGTAAATCAGACAGACGTGTCCTGTTTTGTGAGTGGTTCTTGGCCAGGATAAGCTTAAAACTGGACCAGACCTTATGCTGATAGTCGAAGTCTGTTGACAATGTGATAAAGAAGTGACAGTTAAAAGCCAGGGAGATTTTGCAGTTCTCTGCAAGCAAGCCAGACTTTTCACTGTGAATTTGGCAAGAGCAGGTTGACAGTTCTTTGGTCTGTGCTTACTGAAATTCTAATCACTGCCTTCAGTGGCTGAAGCTGGAAGTGTTGCTAAACGTCTGGGCATGTGTAAGCTCCATTTTATGGGTGAAATGTCCACAGAGTGGTGCCAAAAGAGAGTTGTAAACCAAATTGTTTTTAGTTGTAAAGTATGTTACAGTAAACAGATATTTTTAACCATGCCCTAACCCGAACCCTAAACCTAACCGTCGATGGAGTTAAAATGTACTCTTAGACAGAAAATGCAACCTCAGAATCGCACACATAGATTATGTGAATGCAATTACTTTCTGGTTTTCATGGACCAGAACTCGTGTCTCGGTGGTTGCTCGTGCATCAGTTGCACCACAGGAAAAGGTAAACACATTTTAATTGATGCAAAGATGTGTGATTGGAGATGCCGCTTGTAAGTAACTCAGCAGAATGGGGTCAATGTCAAGGTACCGGAATATTCGATAGCAACATGTTGAGTTGCTTATGCATGTAGAATGTCTTAAGAAGTTACTGTCAAGCCAATACATGAGCATTAAATGTCAATTACGCTCTGTGATTATTTACAATATACCTGGAAATGTTGACAGCACACCTCATTAATATTAAAGTAACATTCTATAAATATTTCAGTGATTTCTTTCATCAGTTTACTCACTGTGTGTGTGTGCACTGGCGATTCTCGTTTCTTGAATCGCATGGAATCCAGCCTTGGTCTGAAATGCTTAGCCTTCTGAAAAACAGCCAAAGTAAAAAGAGATACTTTTTCTGGAGGGCAAGGGTCAAAGTTTGAATGTGATTTTGGCGTACAGCCAGGATTGGGTTGAGGCGTTAAATAGGAAGTTCTATAAGGTTCTAGAGTAGAGTTGAATTTCCATTTTGCATCAGAAGTGTTTGGTTTAGGGTTAGTTTGGGTAGAGTGGGCCTTTGGTTTGGAGAGGTGTGGAAAAGGTGCATATTTGGGCTCCAAGTCAAATCTGACATTACAGTCAGAGCAGTTGGAATGGCTATCAAAGTTGCTGCCAATGTGTGGATTAGGAGCAGGGATCAGATCTAAGTTTGGCCATTGTTCAAGGTCTGTATCACATGACAGGTTATTTGTAGCTGTATCATCATCATGCTCACTCATATTTTCTTTGTCTCTTTCCTCATTTTTCTCTTCATTCTCGCCGTCACTGTCATCCTCATACCAGTAGATGGGTGGTGGTGGCAGAGGGAAAATATCATGGATTCCTTGCGTCCTGGTTTCCATTGGTGTGTTTCTAAATTTGTTCTCAGTCCTTTCCCAAGAATCTAATTTTCTCCTGCCATCATCATCATCACCACCTAGAAACTTCCTTCTCCTTTCTTTATATTCCTCTATCCAGTCCCTCTCCTTTCTAGTCTCTACCAGAGCATATTCTGGTATCTCTTCTCGCTCCACAAGGCTTCCCTTTATATCGGAAACAATTGGCGACCTCTCATGATTATCAGCTGGTTCAAAATTAATGGTCAAACTTTCTCTTACTTCTGAACTCTTAAAATCTGCATTTCTTATTTCTGGATTATTTATTGTACTGCCTAATAGTTCAAGATTGTTGAGGCCCCTTTTAAATGATTTTAGACTCTCTAACTCAATGTTTCTTGTATGAATGGATGGCTTCTCATCTTTTTGTTCCACAATCTTAGTCTCGCTGTCTGCCCACTCTTGATTCTCTTTCTCCAAGTGCTGTAGATGTAGAATCCCTGATAAGTGCTCACTCTTGTCAAAACCATTGTCCCCATTTCTAAAAGGTTCTGTGCCGTGGATCTCCTGGTCTTCTGGTGCTCCAGGGCACAGCTCCTCTTCAGCCTTAGCAGTGTCTGGTGCCTGTAGCATCAGTGCCACCTCAAAACATTTCCTGCTCGGTTGACATCTCTGAGGAACTACAGTGAAAGTGGTCATGCCTTCCCTGTCAGTGGAGTTCCTCAGTAATCGACAGCCAGGAGGTGCCTTAAACTCAGCTTCAGGCGTGCTACTCTTTGAAACCAGACTTTGACAATGGTCTTCTGTTGGATGATGCTGGGATGAAGAAGAACTAAAAAGGAAATGAAGAGGAAATAGAGAGGAAGACATCAGGAAGCAGTTACCTCAAGAAAATGATTCATACTAATTTAATCAGTGTTGATTAATCCACATTGACATCTTTAAGTATCATCAGATAAGGTCTGACAATCCAATTAAAGAGGCACCAATTTATTTATTGATATTTGAACGATTGGATTCACACATACTTCGCAGAAAACAGCATCCTCTGTTGCTGTGCCTGCAGAGATTCTGCGAGTTCGGTCATAACTTCAGCGATTAGAGGGCAATGGCCAGCTATGCCAGCTCTGTATTTGTCTGAACTGCTGTCATCCTCTTCAAATTCCTCTAATGAAGCGAAACAAATTGTTATGACATAACACAAGACACACACTTGTGGAAACATTCCTGTGCCTTTGTTTAACTGTGAAACCATCTCAACTGTAACCCCTTACTAATACAGCACCTCAAAATAACACAAGCAGCAAACCAACATAAAGCATATCTACTTTATTTCATTTATTAAAATATGAATCTGTAATAGTCAGTAGTATTCGAAAAGTGGATTTTGCGCAAAAAAAAAACAACAAAAAAACAAAACAACATTGACAATGAGTTTCTGAAATAAGACAAAAGATGAGGACACAGAAAGTTAACAACATACTGTATATTCAGATATTAAAAGGACACCAACAAATAAAGCAGAAAACAAATCATCACATAAAAAATAAAGATGTATTTTGTGGCTCGTGTCTTCCCTCATAAAATATTAAACATCTTGATTTATTAACATTTAATAAAGCCAAATTACAGATATGTAGCTGAATATCAGAATGTCAGCTGCTGATGTTCACTGAATAACCAAGCAGTAACTGTTCTGAATTAAGGCATTATTATTTTGAGAAGTGCTACATACTGGATTTTACACTTATTACTCCTTATTAAAGCTGCAGTGTGTGTAAACTGTGCACCACACCAAACAAAATTGCAAAAATAATGCCGGTTTTCCCTCCGTCTACCATTGTTCAAACTATTAGGTAGTCCTGTCCAAAACTCGCTGCTCAATAGATTGCAATTCCATCTTGTGCCACTAGTGCAGCAGAAATGATATGCTTCACCTTTACGAACAAAAACAAGGTATTACAATGAAATCCATTAGCGATGGCAAGCATTTATCATTGCACATCTGGCCCAGTCATAACTCAGTTACTGACACAGACACAATTCATTTAGACAAACCTGAGTTAAACAAATTACCTGTCAGAACAGTGTTTGTCAATCATGAGATTTGTTAAAAAATTAAAATGTTACCTCCTCCTCTAGAGGTCTACATTGTCTGTCTGCAAACTGACAATGTGATAAAGTCATGTCAATATCACACAATCTTTCATACCTCTATGTAATGACAGTGTGACATTAAACAAGGGAGACAATTAACAACTGAACAGGACACCAGTTTCAGAGTTCAGTGCTATGTGCATACAGTAAGACATGTAGGCTATGAAAAGACGACACAAAGACACACAGGAGAATCAATCCATCACCGATAAAAGTAGGTACAGAAAAGCAAGCATGGAGGAGAAGAGGAGGAAAGGAGACTGCACAGCCTGTTAAGCGCCCCCTCCTAGTAGAACTGTGTAAAACAAGAGTAATAATAATTAATCCAACAGTTTTGGAGACACAGAAAGACAGCATTCACAATTATATTTTTCTTCTTGATGAACACTTTTGGTACCAAAGTTACTTCCAAGAGAGGGCATGTATTGTTTGTAACAATTACTTCAGCAGATAATTCACCCAAAAATGTTTTTTTATTTTCTTCATAATTTACCCACCCTTGTGTCTTTCCAAACCCGTATGACTCATGGAACACAAAACGGTTTTAGAAAATTGTCCCAGATGCAC
Source organism: Myxocyprinus asiaticus (assembly GCF_019703515.2). Classification (NCBI taxonomy): domain Eukaryota; kingdom Metazoa; phylum Chordata; class Actinopteri; order Cypriniformes; family Catostomidae; genus Myxocyprinus; species Myxocyprinus asiaticus. The sequence continues at coordinate 42,819,828 of NC_059352.1, read as the reverse complement.
TTTTCCATACAATTAAAGTGGATTAGGAAATGTGCTGTTAAGCACCAAACATTGACAAATAAATAAATAAAGTAGTCCCTAGGACTCCAAGTCTCTAAGTTTTTATGCCAAGTCTTCTGAAGCCATGCAATAGCTTTGTGTCAGAAACAAACCAATATTTATGTCTCAATTTGCTGAAAATTGTCCCTTCCGCCTTTGCTCTCAAATTTCATTTGTTTTTATTCAGTGCGTATATTCAATGTCAATGTCAATACACGCCACAGTAAGCTCATTGGTTCTTGTGTGATCGTAAAACCTGGTTGAGCATGCATAACATCTCCTTTTGTGCTCACATGGGTTGTGACTGAGAATCAATAAATGATTTGACATTTTTGGGTGAACTATTCCTTTAAGCAGTCGACGGATCAGGCATGATGTTTTTTATTTCCATTAAATACATTTTATTTTTCCACAATTTTATTCCTTTAAATTATATATTTTATTTCCAGTGTATACTTACTTTGTGTCTAGGCAACCAGCACAACATGAACATCCACAAATGCAAATACATTAAAATACAAAAATGCAAGCATACATACCTTTAAAAACACATAAAATGCATACCTTTGTTATCTGAATCAGATGGGTAGGGGCCATCACATGGAGGGGGTGGGGCTCTCCGTTTAGTCCTTTTAAGAGAGGACTCAGTGGAAGAGATACGACTGAGCAGACTCTAAACACAAGCACACAGAGGCAATGTTTGTAATGGAATATTAGCATACTGATAACTGCAGTATTCATACTGCTGACTCTTTATTTTTAAACAAAACTATTATGTGAAACAGTACACATTATTAAACAACATACATTATTATACTACATCATTGTCACTCAATCTCATTATGTGTGCATGTTTAATTCAGTGAGTGGCACCCGGTTATATTAGAAAAAAAAAACTAACTTTTATTTTAATATTATATTAAAATATTTTTCTTAAATACACAATTCATGCAAATTTAAAATTCTCTCATCATTTACTCACCCTCATGCCATCCCAGATGTGGATGACTTTCTTTCTTCTGCTGAACACAAATTTATGGTAAAAATGGACTTAATTATTAATCTGTTTTCTTACCCATACTCATGGGCATAGATTTGGCTTGAACATTGGATGTTGCAGGGTGAAGATTTACCCCCTCCCTGTGGAGTCATATGGATTAAATTTTTGTTGCTGCCTTTGTGCATTTTGGAACTTCAAATTTTTGGTAATTGCATTGTAAGGACCTACAGAGCTAAAATTTTCTAAAAATATTTGTTTGTGTTTTGCAGAAAAAGAGAGTCATACACATTTGGGATGGCATGAGGGTGAGTAAACGATAAGAGAATTTTCATTTTCAGGTGAACTATCTCTTTAACTCTTGGCAATCCAATCAAATAATGAGTACAGTAGTTAAAAGTCACTGCTGATGGCTCATTCATCATACAAGAAATGGAAGGTCAAGTCAACCATATTGCATTGCAAGATACAGTGCTCCTTTCAGTGTTTTTCATTATACAGTGCATCCAAAAAGTATTCACAGCGCTTTTTCCACATTTTGTTATGTTACAGCCTTATTCCAAAATGGATTAAATTCATTATTTTCCTCAAAATTCTACAAACAATACCCCATAATGACAATGTGAAAGAAGTTTGTTTGAAATCTTTGCAAATGTATTAAAAAAAAAAAAATCACATGTACATAAGTATTCACAGCCTTTGCTCAATACTTTGTTGAAGCACCTTTGGCACCAATTACAGCCTCAAGTCTTTTTGCGTATGATGCTACAATCTTGGCACACCTATTTTTGGGCAGTTTCTCCCATTCTTCTTTGCAGGACCTCTCAAGATCCATCAGGTTGGATGGGGAGCATCGGTGCACAGCCATATTCAGATCTCTCCAGAGATGTTCAATCGGGTTCAAGTCTGGGCTCTGGCTGGGCCACTCAAGGACATTCACAGAGTTGTCCCGGAGCCACTCCTTTGTTATCTTGGCTGTGTGCTTAGGGTCGTTGTCCTGTTGGAAGATGAACCTTCGCCCCAGTCTGAGGTCCAGAGCGCTCTGGAGCAGGTTTTCATCAAGGATGTCTCTGTACATTGCTGCATTCATCTTTCCCTCGTTCCTGATTAGTCTCCCAGTTCCTGCCGCTGAAAAACATCCCCACAGCATGATGCTGCCACCACCATGCTTCACTGTAGGGATGGTATTGGCCAGGTGATGAGCGGTGCCTGGTTTCCTCCAGACATGACGCTTGCCATTCAGGCCAAAGAGTTCAATCTTTGTTTCTCATGGTCTGAGAGTCCTTCAGGTGCCTTTTGGCAAACTCCAGGCGGGCTGTCATGTGCCTTTTACTGAGGAGTGGCTTCCGTCTGGCCACTCTACCATACAGGTCTGATTGGTGTAGTGCTGCAGAGATGGTTGTTCTTCTGGAAGGTTCTCCTCTCTCCACAGAGAAACCCTGGAGTTCTGTCAGAGTGACCGTCAGGTTCTTGGTCACCTCCCTGACTAAGGCCCTTCTCCCCCGATCGCTCAGTTTGGCCGGGCGGCCAGCTCTAGGAAGAGTCCTGGTGGTTCCAAACTTCTTCCATTTACGGATGATGGTGGGCACTGTGCTCATTGGGACCTTCAATGCTGCAGAAATTTTTCTGTACCCTTCCCCAGATCTGTGCCTCGATACAATCCTGTCTCGGAGGTCTACAGACAATTCCTTGGACTTCATGGCTTGGTTTGTGCTCTGACATGCACTGTTAGCTGTGGGACCTTATATAGACAGGTGTGTGCCTTTCCAAATCATGTCCAATCAACTGAATTTACCACAGGTGGACTCCAATCAAGTTGTAGAAACATCTCAAGGATGATCAGTGGAAACAGGATGCACCTGAGCTCAATTTTGTCATGGCAAAGGTTGTGAATACTTATGTTCATGTGATTTTTATTTTTATTTTCGTTTTTTATTTTTAATAAATTTGCAAAGATTTCAAACAAACTTCTTTCACATTGTCATTATGGGGTATTGTTTGTAGAATTTTGAGGAAAATAATGAATTTAATCCATTTGGAATAAGGCTGTAACATAACAAAATGTGGAAAAAGTGAAGCGCTGTGAATACTTTCCGGATGCACTGTATACTGCATATTTTTGCAAATGTAGTTTATCTAGGAGTCATACATACAAAAAATTCAAATACTGCACACTGCAGAAATAGTAGGAATAGTATGGTAAAAACTATTCTGAACATACAGAGACACACACATACTACTATTATTTAATTTAATAGGTTAAATAGCTTTAATTTATCCTACTATTGTCTAACAGGCTTCTATTCAGCAGCATTGCATAGTCAGGTGTACAGTCTGCATTATCAAGTGTACAGTCCAATACCATGAGAGTAACCTTGAGAATAAAGACACAAGCCAATAAACTCTGAACCTGAATCAACAAGTCTGAAAGCATTTCAGATGCAGTTTGGTTCAAACCTTTAGCATTGCCCTCATTGCTTTCATGTCAAAGCTTATATTACACACCTGATTCCATTGCTAAATCATCCAATTAGCACATTAATTTAGGTGTGTTACTCCAGATTTGGACTGGTACTGAAATTCCCACAGCATGTTAACCTGTTTTCCAGCAGTGTTGTTCTCTGGCAGGTTGGTGAAATCTCTAGTATGAAGTTCACAGGAGATGCTCTGTGACATTGTTAAAGGAGGTTGCGGAGCACGTCTCTTCTTAGTCATGTCAGCAGTGGCAGTGGGTAAGGTCGAGTGGCCATTAACCTTGACCACATGTTGGCTGTTCAGTTCAGGGGAAAATGGAGCACTGACAGATACAGCCTGCCGACAAAAAAACCCTCATTGAACACAAAATGGAAGAGTCAAACATTACAGAAAACAGAACAGGAAACATTACAGAAAAATCAACTTTTCATTTTAAAGGTACAAAGTGTATGCGAGTCAGGATTGGGCAAAATTCGGAGCTCAGAATTCACTGAATTGCATTTAAAGAATTACGAAAGGGTCACATGAATAATAATATAATAAATTTGGATTAAGTATGCCTTATATTCCCTGCTATGTAGAAGACATTTTCCTTTGTCTCTAAACCAACTTCAATGCTGTCAAAACAATTAAAACAGCCATCAAATCAGATCTCCTTTTCCATTTTTTAAGCCTGCTACATACAGTTTGGTTCCATTTTTCAATGCGTGTTGAACCATAAGGAGATGTTCCATTATACACAAATCCAGATGTTTAAGTAATTATTGTTCAAATCAATGTTATCAAGCTCATCAAGTAAAATAACGGTGTTTTAAAACCTATTTGGGAAATTTGTCTTAATTCACAGTAAGACAAGATTGATAATCGAAGATCAGTCATAAAGTCAGCAGAATTAGACAAAGTAGGATAATGAACAAATATTTCTTTGTATCCTATTATTGGAGATGAGGAAATAACTTTAACCCTTAACTCTTCAAGTCACACAATGTCAAATGCAATATGCTGCTTTAAAAAAGGTATAAAACTCAGGGCATATTGTGCTTGTGTAACATTGTTAAATGCAGACACAAACAATAAAATGACTGTCAAACAATTTAATAGGCACGTAAAAAAGAGGGACCCATACACAAGAACACCACAATTGTACAGAGCGGTTATCTGAGTTACTGTAGAGTTTGTCAATTCGAACCAGTCTGGCCATTCTGGTGAAAGCAGTGCAGTGCATAAAATCAAGCAGATACGGGTCAGGAGCTTCAGTTAATGTTCACATCAACCATCAGATTGGGGAAAAAATTTGATTTCAGTGATTTGGACCGTGGCATGATTGTTGGTGCCAGATGGGCTGGTTTGAGTATTTCTGTAACTGCTGATCTCCTGGGATTTTCACACACAACTGTCTCTAGAATTTACTCCGAATGGTGCCAAAAGCAAAAAACATCCAGTGAGGGGCAGTTCTGCAGACTGGTATGAACTGACAAAGTCTACGGTAATTCAGATAACCACTCTGTACAATTGTGGTGAGAAGAATAGCATCTCAGAATGCTATTCTGAGATGCGGGTTGGCGCTGATTTGGTGGCACAAGGGGGACCTATACAATATTAGGCTGGTTGTTTTAATGTTGTGGCTGATTGGTGTTTATATAAGACCAGTCTTGCCAAGCTACCTTGGAAGAATGAATTTGGAAGGACAGGAGGACGTAGAACACATCTATTGCGAGCTTTAAGATGTGCTGCGATCTTCCTGTTGCGCAATTAACCGTCACAGCATATTTGAATCCAGCGAGAGAACTACTGGCATTATCACACCAGTGACAGCATTAATATCCATCCGATGCATCCTCGATTTCGACACATTCGGGTAATTTCCTGTATTCTCGGTACTTGAGGACTAGAATCGAACTTCGGCAGTGGAGGATGATGTAGAACGGGTCCACGAGAATGCAAGAACACAAAAGAATGCACATTGAGAAACAGCCATGTTTGGGCTGGAGAACTAACTACATTGTTCGGCTCAGTTCAGTAACACACAGTTCATTGCAGTCTAGATGGATGTTTACCTGTTATCCGTTTGGCGAAGTTGTTAACCTGCTATAATGCTTGGATATTTTTTCTGGTAGGGTTGTAGAAGCTTATATTGCTTGTCATGCTTTTATGAATCGAACATTACTCGTGTGTTTTCCGATCGCGATGTATCTGTGTTGTCCGGTGAATTTACTGTGACATGTTTAATATGTATGACTTCTGAAATTAACTTCTTGTAATTGTTATATTGAATATTTGTTATATATTGCATATTTAAGCATATTATTTTTTACGTTTATTTTATCCCCATCATTATTGAATCATGTTATAATGTTATTATGTGCGTTGCATAGACATGCTATTGTAGTAACTGAGGCTGGACAATAAAGTATAAAAATAATAAAGTCTTCCATTGTACTCGTATCAGCCATATCACGAGTTTAACCTCTTAAATTAAAAATTGTAGTACAATTCAAACATTAATAGTAGATAAACTCTTGAATAATCATATGAAGATATACTGGTGGTGGCTGAGGAGAGTCCCCTGTTCTCTATTTAAAAGCTCTGAGTGTAGTGTCAGAAAAGCGATTTAAGTGTAAAATTAATTCAAATATGTAACTAAGAGTGTTGTTTATCTTCATCAAAGCAAGTAATATTTCCGTTTCAAATGGTTAATCGTATAACATAATATCAACATGAAAATAGCACGTTATGACTCCGGCTCCAGACATGATCACACACAACACAGGCAATGTCCAGGTAAGCTCAAATTAGGAGATTCATCTGCCAGAAGGGCAGTGCCAGAACACGACTGACATACTGTTTTCTTCCGCCAATTGCTTGCAATTTTAAGTTTCAACCACAGATGTCGCTTGAGAGCACAAGTTATGTAATGCAGCTTTGCATATGCATAATGCAAATTTAAAAAAGTGTTAATAAACTTGAGGCCAGACATGCAGATGAAAAGGCAAAAAGGAAGATTAACATATGCAGAGACAGATGGGTGAATCTGCACAAGTGTTCGAGTTCAGTTATATATTTCCCATCTTTTCCTGATTAAGACTACCTGTAGACAGCTCTAAATTTACATTCAGACAGACTGTTAGATAAATGGACAGACAGACAGATGGGGAGGCAGATGTACGAACCAGCTCAGGTGTTTTCTTACTCTTCTTGAATACAGTAATGAAGCCTTTGTTTCCCTTTTCTTTGTGGTTCTTCTCTTTCACTGGTGTTTTCTGCTCTTCTTCACCACCTGAACACAAACACATACAAAAGAGCCTCTGAGATCAACAAATCTGAGCATGTTTTATACTTATTCAGTTGTAAAATGAGGTTGGTGGGTTGAAGTTTGGTACCTTCATGAGTTGAAACAGGATCAGAAGGCGAACTGGTTGGTACCACTTGAAGTAGAAAGAAAATGAAACACTACAGAGGATTAATGTTTCTACATCCACATTTACATTGATATGTGGACATGTAGATGCAAACAGCTGCCTTGTTCAAACATTTTTATTAATTAATATCAGCTGTTATTTATCCATTTTGATATTATTGACATCAGTCGCTTAAGGCCGAAACATACTTCACGCAAGTACGCAAACACATACACGAGCGCATGGGCAACGCGTGGTCACGTTGTACAAACATTACGTGTGCCCTTGCATTGCTCTGGCGGTTACAAACCTCAGACTACAAGGGGGCAATAGATTTTTTTAGGCATGACCACGAAACCGGATGTGGTAGATGAGTCAATAGTTGAGGAGCGGGGAGAGACACGGAGAAAAAACAAGTTCGTTTGAATGGACTGGGGACAAAAAGTCGTATATATTTTTCAAAAAAGGTTCAACTCAAATTGCTGCTCGAGTCCACCCTGACAGTTGTTGATTGAAAGAAGAAAATTCGCTCTAACGTCCCTCGCGGCAACGCAGAGAATGCAGTGCATACAATGCGTTGGGTTATGAATTGAGCGCTGCCACATTTCACAACGCATCGACGCGTGAAATCGAGCTTGCGTAGCAAGGTGCGTCTGCGTTCATGTACTTGCGTAGAGTATGTTTGGGTCTTTACTCTGCCCACTTAAAGGGATAGTTAACCCAAAAATAAAAATTGTCTCATCATTTACTCACCCTAATTTTGTGTTCATCTATTTCTTCAGAAGCTATATGATAGTTGTGGATGAGAAATAGATCAATATTTAAGTCATTTTTTTCCTATAATTCTCCTCCCTGCCCAGTAGGTGGTCAATATGCACGAAGAATGTGAATCGGCAAAAACAAACGAAGAAGAATGTGAAAGTGGAGATTGATAGTAAAAAGGACTTAAATATTGATCTGTTTCTCACCCACACTTATCATATTGCTTCTGAATATATGGATTTAACCACTGGAGTCTTATGGATTACGTTTATGCTGCCTTTATGTCCTTTTGGAGGTTCAAAATTTGGGTCACCATTCACTTGCATTTTATGAACTTACAGAGCTGAAATATTCTTCTAAAAATCACATTTTCATTTTTGGGTGAACTATCCCTTTAATTAACAGACTTTGTGTCACTTCCAAATCTACTGGCAGCATTATCAACAGATATACATTTTCAGTGAATTTTGGGGAAATATTGTGTAAAATGTATTTAATTTCAGCAACTTTGTGAATGTATCATTTGCCATTGTAATGTGTAGATATCATTATACTGCCAAAAAGCTAAACTGTAGTATGCTACATTGGATTCACATGATAAGTCATGTTGCTTTATGAACACAGACATAATGCATGTCCCCATTTTTTCCTTTCTTATACTAACCTTTTGTGTCTATGGCATACAGCTCCCTGATTCCATAGTCATTAAGTGATTTGGTGAGATCCAGGGATTCCTCAGATTGGCATGTTCTTAGTAAAACAGTTTTATCAGGGTCAAACTCACATTTCTCACACACTGCAAGCATCAGCTCGGCAAGTGGCACTCTGGGATTGACCCGCACCACTGCTTTATGGGACTTCTTGTAGTTTATCAAAAGACGAACTGTCACCTGGGAAATTAAATTTTTAGAGTGAAAAAGTTTTAACTTTCCATGACTGATCAAAACGCAGACACAGTGGCCTAAAAAGTAATTTACCTTTCCACACTGAAAGTGAAAATGCTGTGACACGACACAAGTTCAGCCAATCAGAATATATTTGATGGTTAGAATACAGTTATGTAGAGCAAGATTTTGGACCAATGAAATTTTACTGTGGGCGGGGCTACCCAGCACAATGCCACAGAAAGAGAGGGGTCTGTCTGCGTCCTGCAAGACTACTACAAGACACACCCACTACAAGGCATGCCCACTACAAGTTAAGCCCCCTCCAAATAACCAGCGAAATCCTGAAGTCTTGGAACAGTTGGATGCCACATTAAATCACTGTTTGTTTTTATTTGGAGTCCCCAGCAACCATACACCTACACCTATCCATAACTCTAAACCGAACCATAACCATAAGATTTTAAAAATAAAAAGTTTGTAAAATGTACTAAATATAATGCAAATTAAAAGTTCTTTAGAAATCAATCATACCGGCGTATCACTAGGTGGCAACAGTGAGGAGAAATTTAATGAAAGAGGGGAAGAAGCTAGCTGTATGCATAGCTAATAGGCTAACAGATTAGCTTGTAGGCTAACTGAAGAAAACAGAACAGATCAATGTTTGTCTTACCACTTATATCTTTTTTATTATTGAACAAGCAGAAATTGTACAAACACCATCAGCAATAGAGTAAAGAGCACTTCCACAAAATTTCACATTAAACAAGTAAGTTCAGTTTGACATTTATATCTTCCATTTAATAATATGATACGTTACATATAATTTGAAAGTTATTCTTTGTCATGTTTAAAGAGTTAAGAGAAAATGAATCATACAGTGATTGCAAAGAATTTTAAAAGTTCTTGTAGCCAATAGAATCGCTTGATGATCCAAGAGGGCATTACGTGTAGTGGGCGCGTTGTGAAGTGGGTTTTCCTTGTAGTCTTGCAGGACGCAGACAGATACACTTGACAGAAACAGAAACAGAACAAAATGTTCTGTCCTTGCCACTTTGGCACATCGCAACTGGTTTGGACATACAATAGTGTGATACTCTTATTTCAAAATTTGCCCAAATTAACTTTTTACATTAGACAAAAAATTGACCGCACAATGAAATAACTGACCAAAGACATGCTAATTAGGGTCAATTATGGGTATAAGCTTGATTATATCTATTTCTATGTGACTCACCACAGGCATATGAGTTTTTTTCCTGTTAGCGCCATCACTTCCTTTAGCTTGAAGGACAACCCTCTCAAACTCAAGAGAGCCAATTGGGGAGTTAGGTTTGAAATTGATGTGGTTTTGATTAGTGGAGATGAGCTTGATGACATGATCCGATGGAATGAGGTGGTGTTGAGCACACAGAGTGACTAGAACATCCATCACAGGTTTACTGTAAGCACACACCACCCACACCATTTAATTTATGTATGCAATATCATGACATCATCCTCATTCTTTCCCTCTCTCTCACCTGCCATGTACTGTGGCTGTGGACTCCTCTCCTCCTGTGAGCTGAACAGTCAGAGTGATGTCCCTGTCAGTGAGATCTTGGGAATCCATGTGTGTGTTGAAGGTGTGGGTTCAACTGTCTCTTTGGCCTATTGATGAGTTGAATACATTCAATAGAAATTGTTATAATCAAAAGGTAATCAAAGGCATTTATTCAGGTTATGTTTATAATTGTGAATGCTACAGGTCTTTGTGTATTTGGTCTCTGAGGGGTGACTGGGGGTTTGACCCATGTCAGGAATGCAGTAGCAGTGCTGCTCATTGAACCTGGCTCCCAGAACGAATATGCATGCGAGTTGTAGTTAAGTCACTAATGTGTCACCATTTTCCATTTCTCTAATTTACCTTTAGAAATGTGGAGAACTTTTACTTCAGTAAACTGTTTCTCATCTGATTGAAACTCAACTCATGTTCATACTGGTCTTTCTAATGGGTCAAGCTGTATTCCCCTACACATTTATGGTGGAGGATGCAGGCAACTTTAATGCAGCCTTTGATCAGCCATATTAAACTGATGTAGGTAGATTATTTATTTCAACAGGTTTATCTCCTGGAAACTTCTGTTGTGAAGGAAAGTTTCAAGCTACAGCTTTATCAAAAATATGACTTTTCTCATTATACCAAAGATTTTGTATTCAGAGGGAAATTTTTAGCAGAGTGTATGTCTGATCTTTTCCATTAAAGCTAAGAAGACTGACTTGAATTGACACAATGTAGGGACTATTGTTTGTCTATTATTGAAGTAAGGTGATGTGCTTTCTAGAAGCTCCACTGAGGCTACCTCTCTATGTTGAGCTACTTCAATATCACATAAATTGCTTGTCTCATTTTAGGCCACACCGTAATACAGAATCATTTGTGGTGACTGCTGCAAAAGTAGCAGAAATACACCCCGGAAATTTATAATTTCTAAATGAGTTCAATCTTTATATTCATATTTACTTAGGACATTTGTAATGGATTTTGGCTGTTGGATGATGCTTTGTGCATTTAACTATGTTCGAACTGTCTTCATGTTTAACAGTTGTAAATGGTCCTATTGGCTGTGCCGATTCTCAAGTGATACTCTCCAAGACCGAACAGAATATCTGTTTTACTAGTATCAAATTATTAAGGATTGCCTAATGAGACTGAGCGGCTACCAGACCAGTGTCAAGACATGAATGAATGAATGAATGAATGAATGAATGTTATATTTATATAGCGCTTTTCTGACACTACACTCGAAGTGCTTTACATACTGAACAGGAGACTCTCCTCAACCACCACCAGTGTGCAGCATCCACCTGGACGATGCAACGGCAGCCATAGTGCACCAGTACACTCACCACACACCAGCTGTTGGTGGAGAGGAGAGAGTACAGTTATAGAGCCAATTCGTGTATGGGGATTATTAGGAGGCCATGACTGATAAAGGCAAATGGGGGAATTTTGGTCAGGACACCAGGGTTACACCCCTTCTCTTTGCAAGAAGTGCCCTGGATTTTTAGTGACCACAGAGAGTCAGGACTTCAGTTTAAGGTCTCATCCGAAGGACGGTGCCTAAAGGGTTCTCTGAGCCAGGTGGAAAGATTCTATATAGAACCTTTTAGGGGTTCCCAACATGCAACCATAACATTTGGTTTTTGTTCAGTTTTTAAATGTATTTTTTGTTTTATTACCAGGAGAACATTTAATGGATATGCAAATTGAATAGTTCATATACTGTATCACTAAGAAAGCAAAATAACCATATAAAAGACATTTAAGTATTAATAAGTAAAGAATTTAATAGTTTGTATTTAAAACAACACAAGTAATAATTAAAACAATTCATAATGCAATAGTTATCAGACTTAATATATCCACAGGTTTGTAATAAGCTAAAAGTTAATTAGTAGTAATATTATTTATATAGAAATCATAAACATTAAATAATTTAACATTAAGTTAACATTATAACTAGAAGTAAGATTAATAAACAAGTAAAAAACTAAGTAAAAATAAATAAAAACAAATGACCAATGAAAAGCTGTTAAACAATTAGTGCACTGGGGCAGATACAGAATCATTTTGTTGCCAATGGTCTGACAAACTGTGTGAGGTCTTTTGAATACAACAAATGAAACAAAACTTCACTTCACTACAACCATCTCCATGTCATCAGTTTGATGCTGACTCTCTGCACTCTCTGAGAGGTCTGGACACCATATGAAAGATCAGGTTGAGGATGGATGTGTTGACAGTATGGAGACTAATTAAAAACAAAGAAATTGCATCTCTCTAAATTGCATCTTAAAATTTACATGAATAGGAGTGTTGTGTTTTATCTGTATGAAGTAACGCTGCACTCCAGAGCCACTGCAAACATAAATGAACCATTATTTAGTATCATAAAAACCTTGATGCAATGCAACAATGAGAAATAGTAGAAAAATGTGCACCTTTTATGGCATTGTTTATGGCATTGTTTTGAAGTCAAATGTCCCCTTTGACTTTCACTTGTCATGGCTCTGATGATGTTAATGTCCAGAACTTCAGATGTGCTTTGAGTTAGTTGAAGGTCTTTGCCAAAACCCATGTTAAATTATTATGGCATCTTCAATAATAAAAATACATAATTATCATATTTGTTTTGTACATGACAATAAAACTAAAAACAACAAATACTCACAAGTTGAGAAATTCCTCTCTTTGACTTTGGACATTTGACATTCACACTCTTGAATAGAGCTTGATTTATCTATTTTATATCAGTGCAGTCAGCAATTCAATGCTGTGATGTGCTCCTGGAAACTTGTTTAGTTTTTTTTCCATGTTTCTAGATGCAAATAAAATGTAATTATAACAAACTGGTATCAGCATTACTAGTCAATGCACAGCAGTGATTTTAGCGATTCAAGTTTGAAATTACTGACCTCCTGGCGGAGAATATCACAGGCCTGGATGAAACAGTTGTCGACATTTATTCTGTGCTTGCTGAAGTAAACGTGTAATTCATAAATAACAAGGAGTTCGCTCGCGACTCCAGGGGTGGTAGTCAGCGTCTTTGCTCGCTGTGCTACCCAGGCCCCCCATTTATCCTTTTCTAATCAAACACAAAGCTGTAGAAGTACATTGTAAATATTTTATTTTTCTGCAGTATGAAATGCAAATGCAAAAGTAATGCAGTGTAGTGTTCAAAACTATTTATAAACAAAACTTTCAATAATGTAATTTCTGCATACATACATACTCACATTAAGCAATTGTCAACCCAAAGAACCCTTTTGTGTAAATCTTTGTAAACAGAACCTTTTTAGCATATAGGATTCTTTGGAGCCGAGTAAAGAACCCTAGGGTTCTATATAGAACCCCAAATAACCTTTTTTTCTAAGAGTGTAGAGCTCCAGGGTGATGATCCAGTGACGGGTAAGAATCTCTTTTGGCCAAGTGGGGGGCAACCTAAGGGTACGTTTACACGACAATGATGTACTAAAAACGGAAACGTTTTCCTTCGCGTTTTTGAAAAGTTTTGCCTTACAGACGACAACGTTGTCAAAACGATCCCCGTTCACACGGATCCGCAAAAACGACTAAAAACGCTGTATTATGCATGCCAGGCCAGTAGTTGCTGATGTCACTTTGTAAAGAAACACTACGCGCCTGCGCACATAAGCATTCTTCCACAGAGCGGTGAATACAAACAATGCAGATGGCGAAAGCATCGAGCAATTTTGTCTGGACGGACGATGGGGTTACTTTATTACTACAATTACTTTGCTGGAGAAGCGTCAATAAACTCAATCTTGAGCAGCACAAACACAGTCCTGTAGTCTGCCATTGTAGTTTTGAATGTCTCGCGCATTGTTTTAAAGTACTCACACGCATGCCTATAGACTGAACTCTCAAGATTATTCAATAAACTCTGCTCATTTTTACCATCACTTCATCTCCTGCCTTGTTCTGTATTCCCCCAGCTGACTCTTGGGCTGGTAGGAGAGAAAGTTAACATAAGCTGTTGATGTTGACTGGTTTTGGATATCAGACATAACTCTGATATATGGATATCTTCCAACGGAGAGAGAGGTATTGTGTACACTGGATCTAACATGCATTTTCACTGCCTCATGTTTTCATATTCTAAGCATATCATTGAATACTGTCCATGGCATCACATCTCTGTCTATAGGCTATATACATAAGCGGTGGGTGAATTAATTTCAGGGTAAAGGTACATCAAATAAAAGTAAATAAATAAATAACATTTAAAATACAAATACATTTTTCCCATCTGAATCTATGCATTAATTTCAAGATTTTCAAATTGCAGGTTCTGCCTACTGTACAATGTTCACACTCCATACATTACACTCCAAATGAATAAATTGTTGATTACTGTTATTTGCACAGACACCAGTATTCATATTGATAATTATACATCTCAAATTGATGCCTATCAATCCATCATTCTTTATAACACGTAATACGCGTGCGCATGACGTCATCGTTTTCACAAATTCGCGTTTTTGTATGTTTACATGGAGACGATAACGGCATCGTTTACAAAAACTTGCACTTTGAAACCCGTTTTCAAAAGTTTGTGTTTTCAGGCCCCAAAACACCATTGTCATGTAAACGAACAGCCAAAACGCATAAAAAGTTTTCCGTTTTTAGCTGAAAACGTTGTTGTGTAAATGGCCCCTAAGGCAGGACATGACAGCCCTGGGCACTTTTCCAAGAAGGGTGGTGTGATATGGGTAAAGGAAGTAAATGGATGCTTTTGGGCTGAAAGCATCAAAAGGGGGGTCTGTAAGAAATTACAGTAATCTGCCCAAATATTTGTGTGTTCTTCTCAACCCGACTGTATTTTAATAACCGCATTACTCAAACAGCTTATCACAGTGTAAAATACCAAAAGATCACTGTGCCATCAGGGGATCATACCCTGAGTACAAGATTATTATTTATAGATTGGTTTTGGAGGTAGGCTTATGAGAACCATCTTAGACAAAGGGGTGCCTGACCTTGAAGACTGTTAGTTTTAGTGTTAAGAATTTGAATTAGGAGTGCTGATACAGAAATAATGGATTACACAAACATTGGAATGTTTGTATGATGACTGAGATTTAAAGACGATTTATGGCTCAACTTATGCTTTTAGTGAACCCATATCTGTATCTCATAGGTTAATGGAGAATAGAAAAAAGAACATGGTGGTGGCTAAAAAATGAGACTGCTTGTGCTGTTTTTAAAGATGTGTTTACTGTAAATAACCATTTAAACAGAATTGTTTGGGAATTGAAAAAAAAAAAAAAAAAACAAAAAAAAAAAAACAAGAGATTGCTCAAAGATAAAACTGATTTAAAATATGTCTAGATCAAATTATATCTTGTACCCTAACTTAAGTCTGACAAGCAAACACTGAATGTGAATAAACAAAAATCCCATTCATGTGTTTAGTCTGTGTCTGTTGTTGTTTTAAATTGTATTTTATGTTCTGTTTCGTCTAGTCTATGGGATCCAGAGTGTCAACATTACATGTTGTCTTGATGTTCATGTTACGATATTTATGATAAATCAAACTTTTTCATTTACTATGGAAATTGTCTTTGGTTAAATTCCAGAAGAATTTTAAACTCTTCACGTTTTTATGTGCTCTGAGAAAAACTACAGTTCATGTGCAGTGGGTCAGTCAAAAAAAAAAAAAAAAAAGATTTTTAAGAACCAAACAGAACCAAAGTGAAGAATTTTTTTTTTTTTCTTAGATGAAACTGATCCTTACATAGGAAATTTAGAGAATAAAACTGTGTATAATCTTAAAGTCTAAGACTACTCTAGACAGTATGAAAAATTACACTTTGGTCTCATTCATGAAACAGAGAAATACTGTAATGTTCATTCAAAGAAACCATTGAAACAGCACATGCCAAGTAGGACATGCTCCTGGATCAACATCATTTGCTGGTCCTGGAACAACATACTAGTCATAGTCATAACTCCATCCCTAAATCAACCCCTAAAAACAGAGATGCTTGGCTGGTAAAAATGTTGTTCAAGCTAATAACCCCAGCCTAAAGTATTAACTTAGTCCTAAAATCAGATTGGTTGATAACAATGTTGTTCCAACAGCAGAAATTAAGTCTCGATCCTGTGATGAGACCTTTTAAGACCACATAAAAATTGCCTTGATCTGTGTCTCGGCAGGAAAAATTGCCCTTAATCACAAGTCACTATAGTATCTTCACCATTACAGATAATTAGCAAGAATGGCTTAACAATTAATTACTGTATACACTGCACAAAATGGACAAGTGTATGTAATGAGTGTCACAAAATTGTTTTAGCATTTCAGTTTGTTTCAGTGCATTAATATGCACTTTGCCTTACTTTTGGACTGACAGGTCCTAGTCTGGGGCTCAAGGGGTCTAGTCTTGGTCTGATCTTGACATCAACTCTGTCCAGGACAAATAAGCATGTTGACCCAGGGACAGGTTATTCATGTTAAGCACCATATTGTATATATGAGAGAACCAGCTACCAGATACAATAACCCACAGTTTTGCATTTCTGGTAATGATTATATAGAACTGAGGCACTGGTGGCATCTACTGTTACACACTCATTGCAAAATGATTTGTGATAAGTCAGATCACCCACCTGTGTGAAAATCCTCTCTGTGATCTCAGCTAGCACTGTGCAGGTAATACTTCCAGATATGTTCCATCGACTGTGGATTTTCTGCTCTGGACTCTGTTGACATGGAACTATATTAGGCATTTTACATACAGTAAACACACAAATTGGTCTCATTACTTTTTTTAAGCAATAAAGGCACAAAGCCTGTGCTCTTTGGAAAGAGAACTATTAGATGTTAGATAAATTATCAAACTTAAAATTAATGTACATTTTCAGATATTAGCCCTAAAATACTGTGATTCTTGGCCTGTTCAATCACTGAAATCATAAAACAATGTCAGAATTCTGACAATCTGTTGAAATTATATTCATTTAATTATAAAAACGGAAACTTTTCATATTTTAAACAACCAAAAACTTTATATTTAGCTATGTCTCACAATTTGCACACAACCTGTGGCAGCATGATGTCTTAAAACTGGAACATTGTGTCAGAGCTGTGTTGCACTGGGTAGTGCTCATTGCATTTAAAAGCCATTGGCTTACTGGGACCAAGGTTTGAGTCCAGGCTGGGTCATGTTCGATCCACCCCCACCTCTCTCACCTCAACTTCCTGTCTCTCTTAACTGTCCTATAAAAATAAAGGCTAAAAAGTAAACAAAAAAAAAAACAAAAAAACAGGAAAAAAAGTGACACCCCAAGATGTAATCCCAACATAATCTGGACACTTTTTGCAACATGGCGGAATACAAGTAGGCAACTCCCATTCTTTATTCTTGATTTTCACACATTTGTTGACTGCATTCGTCAAGCTCGACCACTGAACCATGTTACAAAGTTACAGTACGAAAAATGATCAAACAAATATTTCTTGATTTTATGGGAAAGTTTATCAATAGCTTTAAATTGACATTTGAAGCTAGCTAGCTAGCTTAGCAACCCTTTATTATTTTATTAGTACAATTAAGCTAAATGTTATTTCTATGTCATTGGTTTTTTTATTTTTTATTTAATGTTTGCTAGAATATACTGTAACGAAATCACACAAATCACTGTGTTAAGCCCGGAACATACTCTATGCAAATATGTGAACGCAGATGCTTCTTGATTTTGATTTTGTACTTCGTTGCTTCCCAATAATTCAACAAAATATGTGTTACAATCTTGATGTTTTCACAAGGGGGCGCTACAGCAGACAGAGTAAACTGTCCACTTCTACGGTGAGTTTACACTTTCAAGTGAACTACTGTAATGGCAGAGCAACAGTTTGAATTGAACATTGCTGAGCAGGTAAGAGGTCAAATGTAATACATCTATAGCACCTTCCTGAATAATAACACACACTATTTTATGGCACAAACACTTTAAGATAACTATCACCCCTTGAGGACTGATGTTTGTTAAAGGGATAGTTCACCTTAAAATGAAAAATCTCTCATTTACTCACCCTTATGCCATCTCAGATGTGTATGACTTTCTTCTGTAGAACACAAACGAAGATTTTTAGAAGAATATCTAATCTCTGTAGGTCCATAAAATGCAAGTGAATAGTGGACAGAACTTTGAAGCTCCAAAAATCATATATAGGCAGCATTAAAGTAATTAATCCTTAAGACTCCAGTGGTTTAATCCACATCTTCTGAAGCAATCCAATCGATGCTTAATTACGCTGAATAAACTGCTTTTGTGAGGAAACAGCACATCATTTAATGAATTTACCGCCTGTACGCTAATCTTTAACATGTTTTACACTAAACAATCCTTTTGGAATGAGCTATGTGTGGAGTTTGCTAATATAAAATTGCTGTTTTTTTTAAGAGAAGACATGACAATTTTGCAACAGGTGTCAGTTCATGGCTCTCACCATTCATTTGTATGGTATCCGCAAACTGTGACTTACTGTCGTAACACACTAGTTGACCGTTACACTCTCTCCTTTGGTAAAAATGCAGAGGTTGTTATCTCAGTATAGAAGATCTCTGTTTGCGCATGCGTCAAACACTAGGAAGTGTAATCGTGCTTGAAATCATGATTGTGCCTAGAGACTACAATGGCAAGATGTACAGTAAAAATGAGTTACATTTTGGCCTGTTCTTAACCAAAATTGTTGGATCACTTCAGAAGGCATGGTTTAAACCACTGGAGTCTTATGGATTACTTTTAGGCTGCCTTTGTGTGCTTTTTAGAGCTTGAAAGTGTTGGACCCCATTCACTTGCATTGTATGGACCATCATACAGAGCTGATATATTCTTCGATTGTGTTCAGCAGAAGTAAGTCATACACATATGGTATTAGGGTGAGTAAATGATGGAACATTTTTGGGTGAACTATTCTTGAGGGTTGGGGAAGCCCGCTATGCTAACACCCTTGGGTGTGTTTGGGACTTGCGTGCTTATGTGTGAAACGCTTAACACTAGGTGGGTTTCCATCCAACTATTTATGAGCATTTTGAAATTGCTCATAAGAAATACTGAATGGAAACGCTTGATATGCAAATAAACTTTCTACATTTACTTAAAGTTTAATGCGCTAGGAGGAGGTGGATTTTCTAGAGTTTCGCATTAGTTAAAATGCACATTAAGGTTATGGAAACGGTTTATTTGCAAAATGATGACATGTTTCGGCCATTCGTGCAAGTGTTATTAGTGTGAGATAACTTGATGTGACTAGCCCACCGAAAGGTCCGACCTTGGCACACAATCCTTTGAATTTAGCCCTTGTCATTCGGAAGTGTTTAACCCACAGCTGGTCGATAAAGTGGGTCCTCACAATCCGCCTGAACAGTTTTGAGGACGGGTGCTCCCAGGTATGTGGAGACTGGCGGTGTGTGGGCATCGCAGCTATTTCAGCCCACATTATATCAGATATTCAAGGGCGTAGATTTGGCTTGAACTTTGGGGGTCTAGGTGTGAAGAATTTACATGTTTCCATTGTACTTTAGGGGGGTTCCTCCCTCCCAACCTCCTGGAATCTATGCCCCTGCAGATATTCCACTTATTTTGCGGTGTCTATTGGATGCATTTAATAATATGAGATATTTGCTCCAATCTTGCAAATAAAACTGTCCCCAAAGCAGGGAGAGGTCATTCAGCTGCTCCATCATGACAAGACTACTCCCTCATGATAATGCACATTACGTAGTTGATGGAAGCGCGCAACAATTCGCATTTTCTTAAATCGAATTTTTAGAAATGCGCTTAAAAAAATGCGAAATATTTTGGATTGAAACACAGCTACAGATGGGCTAGCGCGGTACTTCACGCCGCTCTGCCCGCTGATAATCTGTGCAGAGCGGTGTTTTACATACCATCTTTTCCCATGAGATCTACAATAAACGCGACAACCCAAAATGCTAAACGCAGGGCACACGCACCTGGTGCCAATTTACTGAAGATGGTCGTTAAGTGCTCAGTCAAGACACCCAGAAAAATACATTGGTTCTACAACACAAACCTTTTTGCAGAGATATTTAGCCCATCTCTGTTAGTTCAATCATCGTTTGTTCGAGAAGTTTACGAAATGTCAATTTAACGATTTAAAGATACACCAAAACTTTAAAGCGTTTGTTACACCAAAGCACAGGATTAACTTAATCAGTAGCTCACCGATACGCACACAACGTATTAAAGAATTTAACGCTTTGACATTGCTACTATTTGTGGCACTTGTCTTATGTTCATGTCCTTACCTTTACAGTCTTCTGTCAACGTTTTCTTCTTAAATACCTGGCGTCCTGATGTATTAAGCTAAATAAGGACCCAGAGTAGAAGCAAAGACAAGCTTTGGTAATCCTCTACAGTGTCAGTACCTTATGGACATGCCCAGTTCTGTGACATCAACAAATCTGTTTCCTGTGTGTGTGTGTGTGTGTGAGAAAGAGAGAGAGAGAGAGAGAGAGAGAGAGAGAGAGAGAGAGAGAGAGAGAGAGAGAACCTTTTATAGATGTGACATACTGATATTAGGTTTTATTTAGAACTTTTAAACACATGCATTAAACATCAAAATGATTTCTTTCGTATAATTAGGAGTAATTTTATCAAAACATATATTTTGTGTTTATAAATCAGGAAAGTGGTCAATTACTTTATTTATTTTTCTTTAAGGAAAGACAGTAGAGGGAAAGCTAGTGTGACCATGAATGGATCAAGCTTGTGTGTGTGTGCGCGCACGCTCTAGTCTACAAGGAATCTTCAAGAACTTCTGGTGGCCAATCACATGAGGGATGAGTAATTACCTTATTACTGCTGTCTGTCTCTCCACCAGCACAGATGTTGTAAGAGCTCTGTGTGTGTGTGTGTGTGTGCAAAATCTCCATTGCAATAGCTGCAATTCATTCATGTCAACACATTTTGCTTGCACGGTAGGGCCGCACAGATGTACACAAACACAGATGCGCAAAGTTATTTAGCAATATAAGACATGGGAAAATGTGTGAAAGTAAATTCTCTCTACAGCCCAAAAGAACAGGGTCAAGGACTCATCACAATAGTTATGTAACATGTACACTACAAAAAATTCTCAGTCTTTTAAAGGAGTGGACTGTGGTTTCATTGTAACAAAATAGCACACATACAGTAAGGTGAACAAATATAGCCTTGTGTATAGTAGTGTTTACATTTCTGTCGATAACATGACCTCATTATCCTCGTAGCAGGTCACAATGCCAACTCTCAGTAGACTGTTTAATTCACACATCCCTTTACCAGCGACCAATTCCACAAAGAAAAGTCAGACCTTGAATCTTTTCTCATGTGTCTGTTTGCATTTCAGTCCATTTGCCTGAACTGGCATCTGAATAGACATTCATGAACGTGTGTGGGTGTGTGTGTGTGTTTAATACCAGAGGGGTGAGAACAGATATTCACCACAGTCATTCTAATGAAAGCATGTACTGACACACTTAAGTGCTAATGTAACTGCACTGTGTTTAACAGGGCTAGCATATACTCACATTTCAGGATATTATATTTTATATCAAATATATAGGCTACATTTTAACCAGATATAAAGTTTTCCTAGATAGGGAATATTTAAGGAATTTATCTTGCATTTTGAACATGTTTTTATGGCTGCAGGGGTAGTGTAAGTGAAGCTGCTGGTTCATTTGAAATAATGCTGTATACGCAAGGAGGCCTATAATATCTGGAGAAAGCTATCCATTGGTACTCCCAATGGCATTTGCTCAGCTGGCATGTCACACCATGGAGGTAAGCAATTTGAAAGAATGCAACTGTCGGGTTCTGGAAGTAAAAATCCCATTCATTTTCTTCATAGGTGATTTGATTTTTAATGTTAACTGTACTGAAACTCGAGGGAGCAGTGCGGATTCCGAAAAAAAAAAAAGATAAATAAATAAAATGGCTGTTGCAGCTTTACAAATAACACACCTGGAGCCGTTCGACTTCTCCAATTCAGCGGATTTTCCAAGGTGGATAAGACATCTTGAACACTTTCGTCTGGCATCCGGCCCGAGTACAAAGTCCGAAGAATATCAAATCAACTCCTTACTCTACGCTGTGGGGGACGACATCCTCGCACTACTACCGCTGGGTGAGTCGGATAGAAAGAAATATGACAGCGTTGTAGAAGCATTTCGCCAACATAGTGATGGCAAACATAATGTCATATTCAAACGTGTACAGTTTAACCATAGATGTCAGGAAGATGGAGAAAACACAGAGACTTTTATAACAGCGGTACACAAGCTGGCTGAACACTGCAATATTGGCACATTGAAATCTGATCAGAGATCGAATAGTTGTAGGGATTAGAGATAGGGGACTATCTGAACATCTGCAACTAGATCCGGATCTTACATTAGCCAAAGCAATACAGAAAGTACGGCAAAACGAAACAGTAAAAAAACAACAAGTAGTGTTACACGGGGCAGAATCAACGGCTTCACATAGCTTAAATTTAGATACAATCAGAGGAAAGAGGATGATCAACAAAACATTCCAACATGAGAGACAAAGAAAAACAGACAAAAACAATGACAGAAAAGGGAAATCAACACAAACAGACTGTGGCAGATGTGGGGCAAGGCAGAGACATTCTTGGAAAGACTGTCCAGCGAAAGACGCAGAGTGCCGAAAATGCAAAAAAAAGGGCCATTTTGTAGCTGCATGTCGCACATACAAAATTGACTCTGTCTCACAACAGGAGATTGAATATGCCGAGGAGGAGGACTATGCTTTTCTCTGGGAAGTGTTTACAGCTGCAGTTACAGAATGAACAGAGACTGTTGCAGTGAATGGGGCTCCTGTCAATTTTAAACTGGACACTGGGGCAGCCGTGACTGCTGTTCCAGAGACCATTTTCAATGCAAACAAACTTGGTGAGTTAAAGACACCGTCAAAAGTACTGTATGGGCCATTGCGCAACATCCTTGATTTAAAAAGGTGTTTTCGGAGCGTGTTGAGTACAAAAGGACACAGCTGCACCCAGGAAGTGTATGTTGTAAATAAGCTCACGAAACCACTCTTGGAATTACCAGCAATAGAGGCCCTAAATCTGGTTCACTGCATTGAAGCAGTCATAAAACAAGACAATGACTTCATTACTGCTTACCCCTCAGTGTTTACAGGTCTAGGGTTGCTGCAGGAGCCGTATCACATCAAACTGCAGAAGGATGCAACACCATATGCCCTATCAGCACCCCACCATGTTCCCATACCTCTAAGAGCATAAGTGAAGGAGGAACTACACAGAATGGAGAAGATGGGGGTCATTTCAAAGGTGAGCAGCCCTACAGAATGGTGTGCGGGGATGGTTGTCGTTCCCAAGCCAAACGGAAAGATCTGTATATGTGTGGATTTAACAAACCTTAACAAATGGGTTAAGAGAGAATGCCACATTCTTCCAGCCATCAATCAATCCTTAGCCATGCTGTCAGACGCCAAAACATTCACAAAACTAGATGCACGATCAGGTTTCTGGCAGATGCCCCTCACCTATGAGTCATGACGACTCACTGCGTTTATCACTCCATTTGGGAGATATGTCTTCAATCGTCTCCCATTTGGAATTGTTTCAGCGCCCGAACACTTTCAAAGACGAATGTCCCAGTTATTGGAGGACTACAGTGGAGTGATTTGTCATGCTGATGATATCCTCGTCTTTGGGTGAGACAAAACTGAACATGACCACTGCCTGCACAGTGTCTTGAAAAAAATTCAGTCAGTGGGCCTCACACTAAACAAAAAATGTGAGTTTGCTAAGACAGAACTGCTTTTTGTGGGCCACAAAATCACAGCCGACGGTATTGAGGCAAACCCAAACAAAGTCAGTTCTATCCTCCACATGCCCGAACCAAAGTGTGTGGCAGATTTACGCCAACTATCTCGCTGAATTTATACCACAACTGGCTTCATTCACCATGCCACTGAAAAAACTGCTCAGACAGAGAAATTAATGGGTATGGGACGAACCTCAGAGACGTGCCTTTCGCAAACTGAAAGAGGAACTGAGTTCACCAAAGTGTTGGCTGCTTACTCCCCTGAAAGAGAGACAAAAGGTGCAGCAGATGCATCCTCCTATGGTGTAGGTGGTATCTTGACACAGAAGCAAAATGATGGCACATGGAAATCAGTCACATACATATCCAGGAGTCTAATAGACACAGAGAGGAGCTATGCATAAATTGAAAAAGAGGCACTGGCTGTGACATGGGCGTGCGAAAGACTGGTTTCATATCTACAAGGTCTACACTTCACTATACTCACTGACCACAAACCTCTCATACCACTACTGGGGTGCAGAGGACTTGATGAGCTACCAACCAGAGTCCTCAGATTCCACCTTTGTCTGTTGAGATTCAGTTATGACATCCAACATGTCCCAGGTAAAAATTTAATCACAGCAGACACACTTTCACGAGGGGGGATCCCTCACAAGCAGACCTGCAGCTAGAAAAAGATGTACATGTCTTTGTAGATGCTGTTGTGTCTTCTCTCCTGGTGACAGATGGTCGTTTGGAGCAGATAAAAAGGGAATAAAAAGATGACGAAATCTGTAGACAGGTGAAGGAACACTGTCTCTCCGGCTGGCCCAGAAAACATGATGTGAGTAAAGAATTGAGACCTTATTGGCAGGTGAGTGCAGAATTGACATTGCCTGACAATCTGCTGTTAAAAGGAGACAGACTTGTAATTCCAGTGAATCTACAGAAAGAGATGCTGATGTAAAAACACAATGGCCACCAAGGAATAACAAAGTGTCGTGCCAGAGCTCAGCACTCAGTGTGGTGGCCTGGTATTTCATCAGACATTCGCCAGATGGTCGAGAAATGACACATATGCAATCAACACAGGGTCCCTCACTGTGAACCACTCTTACCTTCTTCAGTTCAAGCACTTCCATGGGAAAAGGTGGGCATGGATCTCTTTGAGTGGGCAAAGAACACATACCTGCTCTTGGTAGACTATTTCTCTAGATATATAGAGGTGACTCATCTGAAAACTATGTCTTCTGAGGTCATGGTAACAGCAATCAAAGAAGCCTTTCCACACCATGGCATCACAGAGGAGGTCATTTCGGACAACGGACCTCAGTTTGTCTCACACACATTCCAATAGTTTGCAAAAGACTGTAACTTTAAACACATACAAGCAGCCCACATTATCCCCAAGCAAACGGAGAGGCCAAGAGGGCTGTACGCACAATCAAAGGTCTGTGGGCTAAGGAAAAAGACCACCACAAAGCCCTGATGACTTACAGAGTAACACCTATGGAGCAAGGGTTTTCCCCTTCCCAGTTGCTCATGGGAAGATGTCTATGCAAGGAAGGATGAGGAAGGGAGGAAACACCAGGCAGTGAATCACAGTTACCGCCATAAGTCACATCCCTTACCACAACTTCAGTGTGAACAGAAAGTGTGGCTCACCACTGAACAGATCTATGGATCTGTCTGCGGACCGGCTCATACACCAAGATCTTACCTGGTGCAGACAGAGAGAGGAATGCTGTAGAGAAACAGAAAGCATCTCTGTCCCATTGGAGGTGTCACTAGATTGGGCAGGGTTTACAAACCTCCTGATAGACTGAACCTATAATATAGTGAAGGAAAAAGGGGCTATAAAATGTTTTGAAGGAAAATGTCACAAGAAAGTACACAAAAAAAAAAAAAAAAAAAAAAAGAATGTGTTAAAGAAATGAAAATGTTAAGAAAGTGTTTGTTGAAATGAAAACGAGTTAATGTTAAGATTTAACAGAGTTAATGTTATATTCAAAGTTTCCATAAGTGAAAGTGAATGCATTGCTTAGATAAAAGGGGGAGGTGTACCGATAGGGACTACAATACACATAATGCCTAAGCAGTGATGGGACTAGAGGGAGGGCTGGAAGGAAAGGAAGTGAAGAGAATAAAAAGTATGTTCGGATGAGAGACAGACATGTGTGATGAGTCTTCCTTGATATGATAACAGCCTTAATGATACATTAACTTATAAACGTTTAAAGACAGACTGTGAGCTCCGAGGTTGTTCATCAATGGTATATCCCTCCTGAAGCAATCAGTCCACGTTAATTAAACTTTATTGTTTAAAAATTGTGTTTTAATAGCGAAATTCCTGATAAAGAACTGCACTCCCCATTCTCCAGCAGAGAAAGAGCAACCAATAAAAGAATCGTGGCCCATAAAGCCTGTCAAACGAGCCCAGCAATGACCACCCACACTTATGAGGCTCTGTGAATGATGCAATCAAGTCAGTCACCTTTCACTCTCAAACTACACATACTGCATATTTGCAAATATCTGAATATTTTGCAATAAAATAAAAAAATGCAATACTTAGACTCAACAACTTTAAATCAAGTTTTATATATTTACAATGTTTTTATTTCGATCACATCATTCGCAATGCTTCATGGGATTGATTTTTAAACACTTTTTTGATTAAAATCTAATTTTGTGATGTTGTTATTCACCTCAGAGCTAGCTGGTTTGGTTCATGGCTTAGATCTCCTGGGAATGAATGGGAAAATCAAAATGGCTGGAAAAGTGATCATGCACTGTTGAGCTCTATTCTGACATCTCCGCTCATGGGCACTCAGTTTCGGATGCAGGTTTTCTTTTGAGTCTATCACCTGATCTGTAAATGCGATGTGACTTGATTACTCCAGAGATGCAGGAAAATTCCTGACAACACTAAGGCACAGGCTCGGGATCAGTAAAGGGTTAGGGTCTGGCTGGTTAGCATGTCCCTGCTGGTAGATGATGTAACTATACCATTCTGCTTCCAAAAAGCTTTTTTATATATTTACGACCATTCATAGCTGTGTATTCTGATAAAATTATTTGCAAGCAACAAATATGTCACAAATATTTCATTATATTACAGTAAACATTTTGCCAGTGAAGTTTTATTTTGGAGTTCATATAAAAGTGTGAAATTGACTTTTTGTTCTGAAATGGATGTCTACTGTCCACCCTCTCTGACCTTGGCATCACAGGAACTGTGCTTGCATGGTTTGAGTCATACCTCACAGGCAGATCCTTCGAGGTGTCCAAGTCACACCACCTGACCACTGGTGTTCCTCTGGGATCAATGCTTGCCCTCCTCTTCTTGATCTACATTACATCACATAATTAAGGCAAATGGTTTTTCCTACCACTGCTACGCAGATGATACGCAGCTCTACCTGTTGTTCCAGCCTGACGACCCCACCATCTCAGCTCGTATCTCTTCCTGCCTCTCGGAGTTCTCGGCCTTGATGAAGGAATGTCACCTTCAGCTCAACCTTGCCAAAACAGAACTCCTCGTGATCCCAACCAACCCGTCTGTTTACTACAACCTCTCTATTCATCTACGCTAACGCCAACCAGGACAGCCCAGAACCTGGAAGTAGTGTTGGATGACCAGCTTAACTTCACTGCAAACAACTCATCAACCGCCTGGTCTTGCAAGTATGCACTTTACAACATCAAGAAAACCAGACCCTTCCTGTCTAAATATGCTACCCAGCTCCTGATCCAAACTCTGGTCATTTCAAGACTAGACTACTGTAATGCCCTGTTGGTAGGTCTCCCAGCTAGCACAATTAAGCCACTGCAGATGGTCCAGAACACTGCAGCGCGTCTGGTGTTTAATCAGCCAAAGAGGGCTCATGTCGCTCCACTCTTTTTTTTTCTCCCCTTTTTCTCCCCAATTTAGAATGCCCAATTCCCAATGCACTTTAAGTCCTCGTGGTGGCGTAGTGACTCACCTCATTCCAGGTGGTGGAGGACGAATCTCAGTTGCCTCCGTGTCTGAGACCATCAACCCATGCATCTTATCACGTGGCTTGTTGAGCACATTACCGCAGAGACTTCACGCTTCAGGCCATCCAGGCTTCACGCCATCCACCGCAGCATCCACGCACAACTCACCATGCGCCCCACCGAGAGTGGACCACATTATAGCGACCACGAGGAGGTTACCCCATGTGACTCTACCCTCCCTAGCAACCAAGGCAATTTGGTTGCTTAGGAGACCTGGGTGGAGTCACTCAGTACGCCCTGGATTCGAACTCGCAACTCCAGGGGTGGTAGTCAGCATCTTTACTCGCTGAGCTAACCAGGCCTCCTCATCGCCCCACTCATGATTTCACTCCATTGGCTGCCAATAGCTGCCCTCATCAAATTCAAGGCTTTGACTCTGGCCTTCAGGACAGCTAATGGAACAGCTCCCTCTTACTTCAATTCACTCCTCCAGGTCTATCTCCCAACTCTCTCTCTGCGGTCAATGATCGGGCAGCGCCTGGTGGTCCCGTCGCAAAGAGGCACAAAGTCCATTTCACGATCATTCACTCTCTCTGTTCCTCTATGGTGGAATGAGCTTCCAACCTCCACACGACCTTCTGATACCATCTCAACATTCAAAAACCAGCTGAAAACACATCTGTTCCACGAGCACTTAACCAATTCACTTACTGTTAAACAATAATAAAATCCTTGTCAGTCTCTTTCTTCTGTGCTAGCATCTTTAATACTCCAGCCACAATGAGAACCTGGCTGTGCAATACTGAAGATATTGTTGACCTTTGTATGACAAATTGCTTGTTATATTCCTCATTTGTAAGTTGCTTTGGATAAAAGTGTCTGCTAAATTACTAAATGTTCCTCTCTGCTGCCTTTCCTGGCTTGGAACTGTGTTCTAATGGTGCAATTAGCCAATCAGCATTGTCAAGATGTAATGCACCAGCCAAGCAACTGCCATTGAGAAAAATGGGAATGCTAGTGGATAGCTTTCTCCAGGTATTGTAAACCTCCCTGGCTCACAGTCCCAAGGCCTTCACTACGGCGACTATCCTGTTGGTGCATGAGCTGTGAAGTTAAATCAATTGCACACTTTTTAGAGTGCTCCAAATAATGTGCTCCTAATAATTTTGCAATATTTGCAAACATTATCATCTTTAAATACAATTTTATTTATTTTTCTATCTTAAGTTACTTAATTTATACCACTGTAAACACTGTAGGCTTCTAAAGATCTTTTAACTGTCTCACAATATGCATAATTATGTTTATTTCTGTATAAAAGTGTCTCGATTATTTGCAGTGATGTAAAACCTTCGCAATTTAGACAATGGTTGGACGAGTATTGCACCTTTCACTGGATGTTTATCCATTTATTCATCCGTTCGCTGGGGTAAACACTTTTGTCTAGCCAGCTGGTCCATTGTGAGAGCTTCCCCGTCCTCATCTCAGCGAGCCGGCGATGGACTGGTGATCGCATGCATGCCCTATGCCTAGATGACAAGCCGGCGGGCGAGAGCGCTTAATGAGGGAAGCTCAGTGAATGTCACAACCAGCGCGATGCGTCATGCATCACCACGAGCGCTGTGGAGGCGCGACGCGCTAGCACGGATGAATTGCTGTAATAATCGAGGATCTTTTCTGAGTGTTTATTTTTAAGGATGACGAGCACACGAATTTATTCATCCACAAAAAACCCATGCAGAAAGAATCCCCTGAAGAGAACCTTCCAAGTTTCTATGCAATTCATGAAGTCAGTTCCTGAAGCTTCTACTGAAGTCTTTCGTGTTTGAAACTGTACCATACCTCCCTGTGGCCATCAGAGGGCGACATTGCATTGTTTGGATCGGCGTACCTCTCTCACACCCTAGGTGGAGCGCATGACAGCAACCTCATTTAAGCGTGGATAAAGAATATTCATTTTGACTGTCTGGTGGGATTTGAAGAATGAACAGCCTCAGTCACTAAAAATAACACAATAACACTTTACTGTGCGTAAAGCTATGGAGAAAATGTGCAACGAATTTGAACAAATCTCACAGAAACTGTCAACGTTTTTGTCTAGTCAACATTTTGATGTGGTCCTTAATACTGCGTCCTGCGAATTTTCCTGATTTTGTGCATTTATTCAGTACTTTTTATAGGGTACTACATTCACTGAGGCTGCACACCTTCTGCCACTTGTTGCACAGGTGAGGTGAGTAGCTTAGTGTACAATATATAACAACATTCTCAAAGAATTACAAATGTGTCATTTAAGTTTTTATATTCTTAATTAAAAAAAAAAAAAAAGAAAAAACGTTATCAACAATAATTCTTCAAATTCATGTATTATACCAACAGAAAATACTAACATTTACATTAATTAACAGTAGTCTAACATTTTTGCATTTACATTTTGTCATTTATCCAAAGCAACTTACAAACGAGGAACATAACAAGCAATTCGTCATACAAAAGACAATACATGCAGTATCGTATTTAAAGGGAAAGTTCACCCAAAATTGGAAAATTCTCTCAACATTTACTCACCCTCATGCCATCCCAGATGTGTATGACTTTCTTTCTTCTGCAGTTTTTTAGAAGAATATTTCAGCTCTGTAGGTCCTCACAATGCAGGAATGGGTACCAAATGTTTAAACCTCCAAAAGGACATAAAGGCAGCATAAAAGTTATCCATATGACTTCAGTGGTTAGGTCCATATCTTCAGAAACGATATAATAGTTGTGGGTGAGAAAAAGATCACTATTTAATTCCTTTTTTTTTTACAATCAGTCTCCACTTTCACATTCTTCTTCTTTTGTTTTTGGCGATTCACATTCTTCATGCATATCGCCACGGACTGGGCAGGGAGGAGAATTTATAGGAAAAAAAGGACTTAAATATAATCTGTTTCTCATCCACACATGTCATACTGCTTCTGAAGAGATGGATTTAACCACTGGTGTTTTATGGATTACTTTTATGCTGCCTTTATGTGTGTGTATTGGAGCTTCAAAACTGTGGTACCCATTCACTTACATTTTATGAGCCTATACAGAGCTGAAATATTCTTTTAAAAATCTTTGTGTTCAGCAGAAGAAAGTCATACACATCTGGGATGGCATGAGGGAAAGTAAATGATGAGCGAATTATTTTTGGGTGATCTGTTTCTTTAAGTAATCCACAAAAAATGTATAAATCGTGGCTGAAAACATCTGAAAATGTTTAATGTGAGTAACTGAAAGGACTGGACAGCAGTGCACATATTTATTTTGAAACATCAGGCAAACAAGAATGTAATTAATTTTATTTATTTATTAATTTTGTTTTGCACTTATATAGTGATGAAAAGGTTTGACCCTTAAAGTAAAGACACATAGTTAGAAAGAATGCCTTTAAAGTGTACAGTAAAATATGATTGTGCATTAATCTTTCATGCAATAAGGCAAAGAAGTAGCCTGCCTGTGAATGGCGTGTTTAGAAAAATAAATAAGTCACCGCTTTACAGAGGTAGATTTTTGCTCCCATTCAACCGCGTCTTACCTCCGTGTTTTCGTAACGCTTGTCGGCCGGGACCACGTGTGGATCCAGGCATTGACACTGAAATCAAGTCGTGAGGCTCGCGCACGCGTCACTCCCACCACCCAAGCCACCGATAACCGGAAGCGACTCTCATCTGTGATATTTGGGGAGACGAACGACAGCTGAGAGCGCCTTTTCAATGGATAATAACACACACACACACACACACACACACACACACACACACACACACACACACACACACACACACACAATCTGAACGTCTCTCAGTCTGTTTGCTAATAACCGCTTTTTAATGGCAGAAAAGCACAACAAAGGGAATTAAAGGTGGAAAAATAAGAAGTTGTTGAAAATCACCGTCATCCAGGTTCGAGCCTTAGAGGCATTGACATGGTAAGTAAAAGATCAATTCAGAAACGTCTAGAAAGGCCTGAGAAATGAAAATCATATTTTTGCCTTACAACTTGTCAGTATACAATTACAACGCCAAGGATCATGAAAACGTTAATCGGTAAGGGTGTCATATATATATATATATATATATATATATATATATATATATATATATATATATATATATATATATATATATTTCCTCTAAACTACAGCTAGCTATTTGTTTGTCAGGATGCAATTGTGACGAATATGATGCTGTATTCATTTAAAGGTCACCCTCTGGCTGCTGTGCATCGAACAGAATGTGATTATGATCAAATGACGTACAAGCTAAAATAATCTCATCCATATTAAAATAATTGACTTTCTAAAGCTAAGGTATATGTTTGTGCGCAGTAATTGGGATGATCCGGGCTGATATAATGGGTTTACACGGGATTTGGTTTGCTGGCATTATCTCTTTTAGCTATATCAGGGGTTTAACACGGGATTTGTGTCTGTATGTAAGAAAAACTGGACAGATGTTTGGGTTTCTTTCCGCTGGTTGCCTATGGAGATGATAGTTGTGCTGAATTTGGCTGATCTAGAACAATTAGGGAGATGCTGCTTGAACGAACGACAAGAGTCGATTGCTCTTTATGGTTAATAGAATAGTAACTCTTCACAAGCCGTTGTCATGGCCGCTAGCACATTATTTATACTGATAATGATTGTCACTGAAAGCTGGACCCCCTCCTCCCCTCACATATCTACACCCACCTACCGTCGCGCACTGGCTGTACTACACGATTAAAAAAAAAAAAAAAACTGTGCCTGTTTTGGTGATAATACAAGCTCTTCCGAAACTCATTTGAACCATAGGTACGTTGGAGACATTTTGGTCAGTAAAAAAAGGCACGCCCAGAGACGTTTTGTCTGTCGCTTAGACACTCTTTAACCCTTTGGGTGGATTTCTCTCGTTACGTGGAATTACATCAATCTCAGTTCCTCTGTAGAGCTGTCGCGGCCCCGGGCGGTGTTTTTGACATAAAGCTGAAGAAATGGCCGTATAAACGGTGTCATGTTCGGAGTACGTTGTGGTTTGGGTGGACCTCGAGCCTGCGGAATGAAAATAAACGGAGACGTCAACATGGCGACAGCTGCTTCACCCCTGCGCTCGAGATGAATCCTCATTTATGAAGGTAGGTCCTTCAAGCTCACCTTGGGCTTCTGTCGCCAGTCAAAATAAACAAATTAAATAAAAAAAATTATAATCATCGTGATTAACGTCAATGCATAGGTGAATAGTGAAGCTTCTTCCATCGACCAGAAAAAAAAACCTTTTTTATTCATTTTTTTATTTTAAACATTCATCTTTAGGCGTTCAGAAATGTTTGACTTGTTGAAGCAGTCGGCTTTTCAATAGAAACTGCTTAAATTTACGCCAGTCCTCTTTGAATCTGTTGTTCACAGTGTTCACTCTTAAGACTTTGTTGGTGTTGCTATTAATAGTAACTAATATTACTCAATCTTAATCGATAGTAATCAGTGGAATCCTAAGGAACAAGCTGTACCTTAAAATAGAATGCATGGACAGACATGACTTTGCTGAAACGCTGAAAATGTTGAGAACTCGTATATTTCATTGTGAACTCATTGTGAATATCTGTTTGCAATATAATAGCCTTGAAATGAAACGTGCTCTTTTGATTACCTGAATCACCTGTGTTAAATACGCAAGCGTCAACGTGTCACTCTCCAAAATAAACTGTCATTAAAATAAAAAATTCGCGAACATGTCGGCGGCGGAGGACGCGCGTGGCGGATGACCTGAACTGAGCCCAGGCGGAAGCGCGCGCACCTGTGTTTCAGCACCATGGAGAGCAGCTGTGGCGAATTCCCATAACCACGTTGAAGAAACATGCTTTTCAACTCACGTTTAAGGAAAAAATATGTGTCATTCGTTACTAAAAAGCAACAAAACAACTTCTATGGACCACATGCTAAGTTACATAGAGGCAATGTCGAGTTTTTGTGCTCTTTTTGAGTTAAGATGCGAGTTAGAGTGCCCTGTCACTTGCCCCACATCTGTCAGAAATCATATACACACAGGCTGCATAACAGACAGACTGTCTTGATATATACTTTTGCATGACTGTCATGGTGAAAAGGTTGGGTGAATTCTTACACACTTCTGATGCTCAGAGTGGAGCTGGCCAGGAATATTTAATTCTATCTTCGATATGACACACTGTCAGGCTCTTGGTAACAGGCTGCTGAGGTGACATATTTTGCACTTATTGGCACTTGAGCCTTGGTAGTCATGAATATTTGATCAGGTCTTAATTATACACTTAGTTTGCAGAAACAAACACAGCCAAGGCCAATTGGGTACATATCTTTCATGGGTTCACATTAGCTAGACATTAGATATTGATATAATATTAGTAGACATTCTATATCAGCAACATCAGGTACATTCACTGTTAAAAAATACCAAAAATACAATAAGAAAATAAATAAATATAAACAATATAACAGCTTGCTAGTTATAGGCCATTCTTCTCCTAATCTTTTTAGATACATACCTAATCCATTTCACCCAGTGTTTTCCAAAAGTCACCCTTTACAATCTCAGTTTGAATGTAAGTCTTTCCATGTTATACATTTCTGTAACGGTTTATTCTAGTGTTGGGTTCGAGTCCACTTTAGTCGAGTCAGAGTCAAGTCTGTGTCTTTAAACAGTCAAGTCCGAGTTGAGTCCGAGTCCAAAAGGGGCCGAGTCGGACTCAAGACCGAGTCCATAATAGGCCGAGTCCGAGTCGAGTCTGAGAATTTATCTGTTCATGAATCTGAATTAAAATTGTAACCGTAAACTCAACATCAATATTTTAAGCTTATTTTAACCTTCACAACTAAGAAAAACAATTTCTCAATATAAATGCAACAAAAACATCTCTGTTGCATTTCATATTCACATTTTATGATTAATATCCTGCTGAACAAACTTCAAATTGGTTTCAGAATGAAAGCATATGCTTTAGGTGTATGAAGACAAAACTGTCTTTCTATTATCCATACTAAATATAATGTGAAAAAACAACACGTCAGCTCAAGGAGAGTTTGTCATAAAAAATTTGATCATAACTTTAGGGACGTTGCCTACACGTGGACACAGCAGGAGGACTGAAAAGTTTGAAGTGTAGTAGAATAAAACTACAGAATAGAGACTTCTCTCCTCACTTGTGTTCTTCATTATATTTTCTGACTTTTTTGCCATTGAAAGCAAGTGCCAGCTTTACAGGTAACATGTAATGGACTGAGTTGTACAATTTCCATGGTCTATTTCATCCATCATACTAGTTTAAATATCCCTAATACGTAGAATATTTGATTTTGTCTCGATATAGTCAACATATTCAGTTAGAAATGGCTTTGCGTAGAAACGTGAGTCTGATAAAACATTTGTTCTATTTAATAATTTGCAGAGTTGGAGAATGTACTTTTAAAAGTGTACTTACATTATTGATATTTCTGTATGAGAGTGGCAGAGCACGTGTGGTGATCTCTTTCGCTCACACACATACAGCACGCGCGCGGGCGAGAGAGAGAGAGAGAAAGTACTTTGACAGAGTGCGCGCTGCCGCTCTCAACCAGAAGAATCACACGTAAGGACATAAATGCGTGAAAACTGATGTGCAGTATCAAATACACAGAATGTATGATAGTACTAACTGTTGAGAGCACATCATTATGAAGACAAAGCCAAATCCCGTACATATAGAGGCTATTTTGAAATCCCGGCCGGACGCTTTTTTCAGGTCTGAAAAAGAGGACATGTCTGGGAAAAAGAAGATGTATGGTCACACTATGTTACATTATTTGTTTGCTTGCTTGTTTGTCATTGCATCACAAATGCCATGGACTCGGCTGGATTTGGAAAAAAATCCAGAGTCCTAAAGGCTTGAGTCCGAGTCAAGTCTGAGTAAAAATGCATCTTGGAAAATGCATGACTTGGACTCGAGTCCAAACTCGAGTACCCCAACTCTAGTTTTTTCCACTGAATTCTAGTTGGAGCAGCCTGTTAAAGCCATAGTCGAGTAATTGTTTTTTTTCAGCAGCCATCAGTAGTATCCTTAGCAGGTATTCGTACCTGTTTATAACTGATTCAGGTACAGAATGTGCCCAAGATATAAAATATAACCTGTACAATCAATCTATATTCCAAGGATCTCTTTAAACAGACTCCTTGATTTGTTGACCCATTTTTTTTGGCTTTCACTTTAGGTGTGATAAAAAAAAAAAAAAAAGTACTATATACTGTATATGACTGGGTATTGATACAGATTTCCCGATTCTGATTCACATGCTCTCGATTTAATTCGATTTCGGTTTTAATTCTGTTTGATTCAATATTGATTCATATGGGTATATATTTCAGTTATAATGTCCCTTTTGCTTAAATATGAAATAAATTCTCTCCCGGCTAATGCTGTTAATTATACAGGGGACCTTCTAACTTGGTACTATATGAAAATATACATTTTACTAATGATATTTTATTAGTTTTTCACCATTTTGGTCACATTTTAGCTTTTTAAAAATGAACAAATCAATGTATTTAATCAATAAATGTGATACAATATTGCATATATTATATTTTGCTACATGTTTATTGTTTAATTGCATAATTGTTACTATTTACAGGTATTTACATTGATTTGTTGAACATGTGTTAAAACTGGTACTGTCTCTTAAGGAAACACCGCATTTCTGTAAATAGTGTCTTTAAATTAGCGCTTATAAATGAGAGAGGACTCGAATGGCTTTATTTAATCTGTGCTATGCCTGATTAAAATTAAATAATTATTTTTGTTGTTTTTGGTTAACAACTAACTGTAAAGAACAGAAAGAGTATTAAAAGAGACATTATTCATTGACAAATTGGTTGCGTGGATCTCGTCTTTGGACACACACGGAACAACTTTTACTCTCAACACACAGTGAAAGGAATTCGCTGCTGAATACTCCACCACTATGCAACACAATTCATTCACTGGTGAGTGAAATCTAAACATTTACCAGCCAGTTGCCAAATATATAAATTTTAAGTAGCATTGTGCAAAATTTGGATGCAAATGCAAATGATATCCTCTCAGTGTAGTGGAGGGATGCAAACAGAGTAAAAGATTGATCTTAGGATTTAAGAATCGATATCGATATCATTCAAATGAAGATCGCGATGCATCAGGAAATAAATATTTTTACCCTCCCCTACTATATATACATTTCGTTTTCTGTATGGTAATACATAGCAGTGTTTATACAAGGGCCACGGTTTGAAAAAATCCCCATGCTTGTTGCTGTATACATGGCTATATTCTTGAATTTCTCCGTATTTTGTCAGTTTGTTTTTTAGAGCACATAAAAATCATGTGTAGTACCCAGGATGTTTCATGACTACTGTATGCTTAAATTGTGCCAAATGTCTCCCTCCCATAATCTCTGTGGTCTGGTTTGACCCTGTAGACAGGTGTGCATTTTAGGGAAGAGCTGGGAGTAATGGCACCCCAGAGGGTTGGCTCATTTTTGGAGGGGGGTTGAAAAAGTGGATCATTCGATGAGTGCTTGGATGGATGGATGGATGGGTGAATGCATGTATGAGGGAGTTGTTTTTACCTCTGTTCTCAGAGGGAACAGGCTGAACTGGCTGGGTGTCAGTAGGGAGAGAGAGACAGCT
Source organism: Myxocyprinus asiaticus (assembly GCF_019703515.2). NCBI lineage: Eukaryota > Metazoa > Chordata > Actinopteri > Cypriniformes > Catostomidae > Myxocyprinus > Myxocyprinus asiaticus. The sequence continues at coordinate 42,782,237 of NC_059352.1, read as the reverse complement.
CACAGTGCTCACAGGCACTAAAGACACACACACACACACACACACACAAACCCACCCACGCACGCACGCACACACGCACGCACACACACACACACACACAAACAACCAATTGCTTGTCTAATATTAGTCACAGTTGCACACTGAAATCTAGTCTGGTGCTGATAAGGGCACTCAGGAATATTTGATCTAGAATACATTGTTATTGGAAACACTGGATAAAAACATTTTCAAATTATTTTATGCTTGAATGTAATGAAACTAAACTTGGAAACTTAAGTTTCAACTGAATATATCAATGTGTCTTAATAAGAATTAATTTATCTAAATGCTATTCACATGGTACACTCACGTAGATCTGGACAAGAACATGCTAACAAACTTAAAACAAACTAAGTGTATGTGTGTGCATGTGCGCACGTGTGTGTGGTGTGTGTGTGTGTGTGTGTGTGTGTGTGTGTGTGTGTGTGTAAGAATGGGGTTGTTGTGAAAAACTGAAGATTTTATTTGGTCACATGTTTGTAGTAGCCAATTTTATCAGTGTTGTCATGTTATTGTTCATCTTACAAAGGTGCAGGAACTTGTTTGTTAAAAAGATCCTATAAAATAAGCTGTATTGGTAATATTAGTACTGTTTTTTGGTGTGTTTGGTGAAATGTGATTATTGCAGCTACTACTTATGCTGTCTGTTTGCATGTGAACTTTGGGAAGTGCAAAGTGGGTGGCTTGGAGCTATGTCAACTGTTGTTTGTTGGATTAATTGTTTGATTTAGGTCAGTTTATTTGCACTTTTTTTTTAAATGGCTTTGCATAAATGGAATCTTAAAATCAGGTCTAGAGCAAAATTGTAGTGAGGCTCAGAGATAAATCTTGAGCAGAACCAATCTGATGTATGGGCTTATATGCCTGACTTCCTCTAGACAAATAATTGATTTAGACCTCCTCAAAAAATCCTATATATTCATAGTTGGAAAAGCATGGCTGGAGATGGGTTTGCAGTTATAACATTAAATATAGTTAGGAAACTAGAATCTTGACTCAAGAATCTTGGCTCTAATTTTCCACCAAGAGTTGCAAGATTCTTTCATTAAAGATGAATAAATCCACAGATTTCTTAGCTCAATTTTAAAATCCTTTACAGATGGCCAAATGCACACTCACCTGTCTCTAATAGAAATGTAATGGTCATTCTACTGAGTTTTTTGGCTTCAGTGTGACATAATGTGGCAGCTTTCTTTTCATTATGTGTTGTTTATGAAGTATTACACACACAGTACAACTCTTAAACAAAAATCTCCATTCTCTGAGAGAGTGAATCTTGGAGGGGAGTGGGATTCATAAGGGTCATAGAGCCCCTGGGACAGTTGCTGACTCGCTCTGTGTACATGCCCAGTTTGGAGCTGGCAGGTCCGGCCACAACACACAGGGCAGAATGCCAGACTGGCTATTTATGCCTATAGTGACCCGCAGGCAATGCTGCTCTACTGTAACTCACAGAGCTGGTATAATCATGCAGTTCTGTAAACACACACACAAGCTGTTTCTAATGTCACCATGTGAATATAAACAGATTCTTTATTTGTCATGATATTGTTTCCTAAGCTTAGAATGTAAAATGTGAATAGATTTGTAAAAAATAAAAAGATTTTCAGATAAATCATAATCTTACATCATAAATCATTTGAACAACCATAATAAGGAGAAAATTTCAGATAAATATTTTCAGATACGTATATAACAATCAGATGATATTATTTAATTCTGCATGTTCTGATTGCAGAATTCAATAATATCATAGTTATATATTTATTAAGATTCCCTTATGAAAATTAACTATAGTTTTACTACAGCAGCCGTAGTTTAACCATGAAAGTAGTAACCGCAAAATGAACCATGGTTACTATAGTCAAGGTTACTACAATATTATTTGGAAAACCATGGTCTAGTGCAGGGGTTTTCAAACTTTTTTGCCAAGGACAAATAAGAAATGTTTTTATTTTTCATATATTATGATATTCTATGCAGGTTTGTTTTATTTCTTACTTTTTTAAAAAAATGGCTATCAATAGAATATAATAATTGCTATTAATGCTTTCAGAATGAAACTTGACTTTATCATGTCAACAAATAATGTATTTTTTTTCTCTCTTAAATTTTCCACGTACTCCCTAACAGCCCCTTGCGGACCCCTGGGGGTGCTGGACCCCAGTCTGAAAACCCCTAGTCTAGTGAATCATTTATGTGAACTAGTTCATTTACATGAACTGCCCGAAAGAACCAGCTGACTAAAATTAATCAGAGTTCCCAATGATAAATATAAGGGAAACGTTTAATTTAACCAGTTCTTTTACATGACCTGTCAGAAAGAACTGATTCACTTAAATGATTTGGTTTTCCCAGCGCTACATGAAGGTGAGAGAGGATGATGTAGGTGAGCATGTTTGATTACTGTCGCGGCTCGACTGCTGCGTTCGTAATACAATGTGACAAATTTGTAACGCTACAGTGAGACTCTCTGGAAAACTATGCTGTTGTGAAAATAGCTGAACTACTGTCATGCTACTGAAAAATGTAGTTCAGTTAGTAGTGTCACTACTTTTAGTTAACTACTCCCCGACATTGTTTATGGTATCAAAATTGGTACTGAGAATAGTTAAATTGCCTAAATGAATCAGAATCAGAATAAAATCAAATCAAATAGAATCGAGAGCTTGTGAATCAGAATCGAATCGGGAAATCTGTATTGATACCCAGACCTAAATTTTAGTAATATGTACTGATTATTTCACAGACCTAACTCTGAAAACAAATTCGGAATATAGAGTTCTGCTTGTGGATATTTGGTTTCTTGCCACTAAGTGCCCCAAACAAAACGGAGTATCTTTCAAAGATTTAAAGCCACTAACCTGACAAACTTTGGCAATTCAGTGACAGTTTTTGCTCAAAAGTGCTCATTGAATCAACCAAGAACCTTGAAAACACAACCTGGTTTCCAGGTGGATTGACTGATAAATAAAAAACTGTGTGCCCATAGTCCTACAGCAGAGCTGGTGTAATCAGCCAATGCCGTAATTGCACAAACACAAGCTGTATCTAATGTCACTGCATAAACATGAAATATTAATCAATATGATGGTGATTATGTAAATACATTTATGTTGGTTATTTTACATTTTAAACTGCAACGAAATGACTCAATTCAAAAGAATAAAGACATCCACTCCAGTGATTGAACTCCTGCTGTGTGTATGTAGTTTATTGATAATGTGATCTCCCTCCTTTAGCTCCCAGAGTGACCGGAGATTAGCTGGTGCAGCTACCAGAGCAGGATGTCAATATGGCTGCTCAGCTGCTCGTTCCACCCGGACCTGACAGCTTCCGGCCCTTCGTGCCCGAGTCTCTCGCTGCTATCGAGCGCCGCATCGCAGAGGAGGCGGCCCAACGGCCCAAAGGCGAGAGACGGCTTGATGATGATGACGAAAATGGGCCCAAACCCAACAGTGATCTGGAAGCGGGAAAATCCCTGCCCTTCATCTACGGAGACATTCCGCCCAACATGGTGTCCGTCCCACTGGAGGACCTGGACTCCTACTACAGCAGCCAAAATGTATGAAAGAAAAATTAGAGAAATAACTGTTAGTGGTAGTTTAGTCATTCAAATAATGGCATTGCAGTCTCTGCGATTTGTACAGAAAACACTGCTAAAATAGCGCATGGACTTGATCAGAATTTCTGTCCATCCAAATGTAATAAATACTGATTATTTCACAGATATAACTCAGCAAAACAAAGAACAACATCACTGTAAAAAGTGGATACATGCAGTTGTTACATTCAAGTAGTTCACCCAGTGCTCGAAGTGGAACGATTGTTATTGATTTTTAATCAATATATCGGTCTGTTTCATTGCAATGGCAGAAAAAGTATCATACAAGTATATGCAACTTGTGCGTCATATTTTTACTTTTTCAGTGAAAATCTTTTCTAATATCATGTGTTTTGTGCTAAAAACAACACACTTGCCACTGTGAACAAGCTTCTCCCATAGTGTTCATGAATGTGCAACAGATGTCGAGAATTTAACCGAAAAATGAAAAAATAAAACAATTGGGATGTTTCTCACCAAAGCCTATCAAATGCCTTCAGAAGATTTATGACGCACGAGTCACAAGGAGAACATTTGTGATACCTTTGGGCCCCCTTTTAAGCTTTAAAGTCACTCTCACCTGATATTGGACTAAAATACAATATGGCCAGGATATGCATTAAAATGCATCCTTTGTGTTTTGTAAAGGAAAGAAAGTCATACAGGCTTGGAACAAAATGTAAATGGGTAAATGACAACAGAATTGTCATTTCTGGGTAAATTTGTACTTTAAGGCGTTATTTCTTCTTGATTGAACCCATAAAAATTGCTTTTGTTGGTGTAACCTATTAAAGTCATGTGGATTTATTCAAATCAATTAAATCAATTAAAATCAGTTCATTTATGTATTACAACATGTTACATTAGAAAACATTTTTACGGTTTTGCTTGTGAATATCTAGTTAACTTGCCACTAAGTGCCTAAAATAAATCTGAAAAGCTCTCAAAAACGTAATGCCACCAACCTCACAAACTTTGGCAAACCCAATTATTACTTAGTAGGCAATTTAGACTGCTAGCAGTACTTTAGTCTTGTTCCTTTAACAGAATTGAACTTGTAAAATTCTCTAAAATTATATAACATAATTTAAAACGAGATTGTAAAGATACAGTATATACAGTGTAACTGCAATCCTTTTCTCTGGATTTCTCTTTTTCAGACCTTTATAGTATTGAATCGTGGAAAGGCTATATTTCGCTTTAATGCTACACCAGCCTTGTATATTTTGAGCCCATTCAATCCTTTGAGGAGAATCTCCATCAAGATCCTGGTGCATTCATATCCTTTTTCAGCTGAATGGTCATATTTAAGCTGGAATATTCCGGGTTCAATACAAGTTAAGCTCAGTCGACAGCATTTGTGGCGTAATGCCGATTACCACAAAAAAATATTTTGACTTGCCCCTCCTTTTCTTTTTTGTGATTAACATTTTTATTGATTCCCACAGAAGACATGAAAAACAAAACATATATACATGGAATCAACATTTAACATTTAATCCCCACCACTACCCTTCCCCTTCCCAATCCTGAACCACACCCCGACCCCCAACAAACACTCCCGTGGTCACGAGCATACTCACACAGAAATAAATAAATAAATAAAATAAAATATTATATATATATATATATATATATATATATATATATATATATATATATATATATATACTACCGGTCAAAAGTTTTGAAACACTTATTCTTTATTATTTTTTTTTCTTCACATTTTAGAATAATAATAAAGTCATCAAAACTATGGAATAACATAAATGGAACAATGGGAATTATGTTGTGACTAAACAAAATCCAAAATAAATCAAAACTGTGTTATATTTTAGCATCTTCAAAGTAGTCACCCTTTGCCTAGAATTTGCAGACATGTACTCTTGACATTTTCTCAACCAACTTCTTGAGGTATCACCCTGGGATGCTTTTTAAACAGTATTGAAGGAGTTCCCATCTATGTTGGGCAGTTATTGGCTGCTTTTCTTTATTATTTGGTCCAAGTCACCAATTTCAAAAACGTTTTTTTTTATTTTTATATAATTTTAGTTTTATAATGAAATAAATTAATATGGTGGCACAATTATATTTTTGTCTACAAAACTAATTTCAAACATTTAAGCATACGCCTTCAGATCAAAAGATTTTTAAGATCATGAGAAACATTTCAGTCAAGTGTTTCAAAACTTTTGACTGGTAGTGTGTATATATATATATATATATATATATATATATATATATATATATATATATATATATATATATATAAAATCACACACATCTACATCTAAATCTCTCTCTCCGCTACCTCTCCCCGAGAGCCCTCCACTTGCCCTATTTCCCAACAAACAAATCCAAATTACTCAGTCTACTAAATACCATTTCCTCATATGCTGCCACCCTCCCCATCTCCATGCTCCACTCCTGAAATGGGGGTGCTCCAGCCGACTTCCATCCCCTCAAAACAATCTGTCTGGCAACCATCACACTTGTCAGGACCCAGTTCTTTATGTTTTTATTCCCCACATCAGTGACCTCGCCATTGCCCAAAAAACAGAGTCTCTGGCAAAACGAAATCCGAGTGCCCAACACGTCACACACAACACTCTGAACCTTCATCCAAAACCCTTGGATCTCATCACACCACCAAAAAACATGGGCTGTATCTCCATCCTCCAATTGGCATCGCCAGCAGGTGGGTGTGTCTTTAAGACCGAGCCTATACAATCTAGAGAGGTCCAATAGAATCAATGTATAATCTTGAATTGCATAAGGCGCACCCTTGCATCTCTAGATGCAGAGACCAAGATTTTTATACATCCTGTGAAGCGTCAATGTTGCTCTAGCGGGCTTACACACTTTTGCTTCACTATGATCAAGGACTGAATCCATCAATAGATTAAAGTTTTATATCATGAGGGGTGCCAGCAGCTTGCAACATATTGTGGATGCTTACTTATCAGTGTAATGACTCCTCTGCTCTTACTTGAGCCTGCACTAAAGAAAACATGTCCACCCCATATCTTCCCAAATTTTTCAGCTTCCTGCGGAGAAAGATACATTTCTTGAAAAAACACTATATCATATTTCTTTCGTTTAAGAAAAGAAATAACCTTCCTTCTTTTTATGGGGTGCCCCAACCCATTCACATTCCACGTGGAGAGAGACAATCCACTCATTCCACTTTGGTGCAACAATCAACCCCCAAACTTTCCCCAGAACAAAACAAACAGAAAAAAGAAAGACGTGCGCATTAACCCTGCGCACGACAGCGCCAACCGGCATCCATCCCTCTAAACTCTAGACAGTCCATGTACGCCTACGAGAATCCCCACGACAACTTTGCTGTCGGATTGCTCACGTCCGGTGTTTCTATACAAAAATTTGTAAGACAAAATTACACAACAGAAGATAATCTATAGAACAGACTCCAGCCAGTAAGTGAAATAAAAAACAAAAAAACAACAAACAAAAAAACATGTAGATTCATCCACTTAATTGTCTCAAAGGTGTGTTTCTCCATAAAACAAGCTCCAGCTGCTAGCGAAACCAGCACAAAAAAAATAATTTAAAAAAAATGGGCCGTTCAGTTCCTCAGGCAGACAAACTCACTCCAATGTTCTGAAGAAATGATTCTACACAAAACAAACTCCAGCCACTAGGCGGAACCAGCACAAAAAGAAATGAAAAAAGGCACCCAGGTTCCTCGAACAGTCAAGTGTATGTTCAATGAGACAGGTCCACTAGGTGGCAACATGAAAATCATCAAATGGCTTACTCACTCCAATGTTTTTATGAAAGACAATGCTTGCTGGGGACATGTAAATACTTTGCGGCCATCCTTAGTATCTATTCTCAGTTTGGCCGTAAACATCAGTGCAAAAGCGATCTTCCGTTGATGTAAGAGATTCTTGCATTCCTTGAATCAATCATGTTTCTCTCTTGTCGAATTCACAAAGTCTGGGAACAAGAAAATGCCGTGGTTCTTCCAAAAAAGCCCTCCTTTACTCCTCGCCTCACGTAACACAAGATCTTTATTCTTCGAAGATCTCCGAAATTTGGCCAGAATTGATCGGGGCCTGTCTCCCTCTGCGGATCTGCGAGCCGGGACTCTGTGAGCTCGCTTGATTTCCAGCTTATGGCCTGTTATGTCGAGCAGACTCAGGAAGAGCTCGTCTAGGAATTTTACCATATCTCGGCCTTCCTCATGCTCAGGAATTCCAACAATTCGGACTCTTGTTTCGTCTATTACGATTCTCCAAATCCTCCAGTTTTTCCCAAATGCATTCCAAATCCACCCTGGTCGGTAGCGGATTAGCAGCTAATTCGCTCTCCGATGACTCCAGAAAATCGATCTGTTTCTCAACGTCCGACAATCTTGTAACCAGCTCAGAGAATTTCGTCTCCATTGAAGTAATTGATCAATGTATTACAGCAAGATCCTCCAAGTCTGCAACAATTTGCAGATTTTTTTTACATATTGTCTTCCTAGAACAGTTAAGAATCAGGGTGTATCGAATCTCACCAGTTTATGACACAAATAGTAATAAAATTAGCAAAGTGCGCAGAGCTTGTCGTTCACACGTCTGCTCCTCGCATGGCGTCACGTGACCCCCCTGCCCTTCCTTTTCTTAAAAAAAAGCAAGAATCTGGGTTCCAGTGAGGCACTTACAATGGAAGTGAATGGGGCCAATCTATAAATGTTAAAATATTCACTATTTCAAAAGTATAGTCACAAGAAATTAACAATATGCATGTTAACATGATTTTAGTGTGATAAGCTTTCTAACCTTTTCTGTGTAAAGTTATAGCCAATTTTACAACTTCGTTGCCATGATGATGTCAGCAAACCCTAAAATGACTGTAAAAATGACAATTTAAACAAATTTGAGTTTTAACATAAGAATGAATGTAAATGCTTTCATAAAATTATAAGCTTCACATTTCTGCCTTTAAATCCTCCAAAAATTGGCCCCATTCACTTCCATTGTAAGTGCCTTACTGTAACTTCGATTTTGCTTTTTTTAAAGAAAAGGACAGACGAGTCTAAATAATTTTTTTGTGGTAATCAACATTATGCCACACATGCTGTCAATTGAGCTAAACTTGTATTGAACCCGGAATGTTCCTTTAAGGGTGTGTATAGGGTTTTATGTGTGTTTTTGTTTATTGCGTATTGCTTATGTGTATTCCTTGACTGCTGCTCACGCTGTTCAGTTTTGTGATCATGTGCACAATCTTGACCAACTGCACCTTCATGACCCTCAGCAATCCTCCGGACTGGGCCAAGAATGTGGAGTAAGTCCAATCTTAAAACATAGTCGTGTATACAATATATATATATATATATATATATATATATATATATATATATATAGTCTAATGTGGCATAAGTTAGTCATTAGGGGTCATTAAAGACCCAATGAAATCAAAATTGGTGTTTTGAAAAAACAGATATGTATTTAAAATTTAAATATGCAAAAATTAACCAAAAATATTGATGACTCATTTTGCTTAGGTGTATGCAATTTTTTATCTGATAAAATGCTCTCTGGGATTAGATTGACCCCTCCCCCAATTCTAAAAACCTGTTTTAGTTGAGCGTAACAGTGCCCGCCGATTTTTCTCAATAATCTTTTTCCATAGCGATGTCACAAAATACTTCATAAAAGAATTAACCAACCAGCCTCACAACATCACAAACTTTGGTTTGAAGCCAAAAAGTATTTGAAAATCAGACAAAAAGGCAAAGGTACAAGACTGCGTACTTAATGTCTTTCATGAGGGAATGAACTACAATCCCATGAAGCATTCCGGACAAGGTAATTAAGGTAACACTTTATTTGGATGGTCCCAAGTAGATATTTAACTGACTATAAGTGACTTATCAACTGGCTTGCTATAGCTAGTAAACAGTGTTTCAACAATGTTTCAACAAACATTCAGTAGACTTTCAGTAGCCTGTATATAGATTTTTATTAATGACCTTTTAATGAACTGATGTTCTCAACAATAATGTAAGTAGGTCATTAATAGAGATCAATATACAGGTTACAGGCATTGGTAAGTCTACTGAATGTTTGTTGAAACACTGTTTACTAGCTATAGCAAGTCAGTCGATAAGCTATTATTTTGCTGCCGTTATACAGGCTATTGATAGTCTACTGAATGTTTGTTGAAACACTGTTTACTAGCTATAGCAAGCCAGTTGATAAGTCACTTATAGTCAGTTAAATATTTACTTGGGACCATCCAAATAAAGTGTTACAAAATTTAATTAAAACATTATGGAAAAATTATGGAAGAAGTAGTTCTTCAACAGGAATTTCACTATTAAACGCAGTTTTTAAAAACTGCATTTGAAATAATGTGGACTGATGGCTTCAACAGAAGCGTGCCATCGATGAAAAACCACAGAACTTATGGAAGATCTGTCTTTAAAGGTGAAGTATATAATTTCTGCACTAGTGGCACCAAAAGGAATTACAAAAATAAAGCATGTTTTCATACAACCTTTGCCAACACCCCTTAGACTCATCAAGCCCTTTCCCACTCTCTGACTCCCTATGAACAAATAGGCCATACAAAATAAAAGTTGATAAACGTTTAATGTGGTAATAAACAAGACCACTATAACCTACAGTATACACACTGGACAGAAAGCATGACAGAGGAATCAGGTCGTCCGATAACATAGCCAGATTGAATGGGCTGGGTGTTCGGGGGATCCAGCACATGAGGTAGGATGGTTCTTCTGGTAACTAGTAAGTGTACAAGAATCTTACGAAGTTATCTGGAACTCGACAGTAATGAGGAACTTGTGTGGCAATACCTGTCAAGAAGCAACTCGGCAAGTTTGGCGTCTCCATCGAACCCCAGAATTCCATCAAAGTCCTCCATCTTGTAAATGCGACACCAGTGTTCACTCTGGTCTTTTAGCAAGTCTTCGAATTTTGGCTTTAACATCTGTAGGCGAAGCTAAATTTATTTTCTTCTGAACACGTGTGCCATGGATGTTCATTTTCTCCCAGCTGAACAGTTTACTACAAGTAGCCATGCCCCAAACTCACGCTAAAGGCTGAGCTAGAAAGGGATGTGTGGGGCTGAGTGGGTCCTCAAAATATAAACATCAATGTTTTGATAGTGCCTGGGAGGCTCAGTGTTTATACTTTTGGGGAGGTAAACCCACGAAGGGCTTATTTGCAGTTGTCAGTGAACAATAAACTGGGATGGCAGAGCGTATTTTGACATCAAAAAAGTTACATACTTCTTTACATAAGATTTAAAGGTGAACGTAGAAAAACAATTCACCTGTTGAGAAAGTTAATAGGATGTTTACTCATGAATACAGTCTGTTATGCTCTATTGGAAATTCTTCAACACAGGAACGAGAATTGCGTTCGTCAAATCATTTCATGGGGTCTTTAATGATTGATTCCATACAATTTCATTGTTCTCTTTCATTTTTGAGCCGTATTGGTGAGGTGTTGTTTGCGTGTCCAGGTACACGTTCACAGGGATCTACACCTTCGAATCCCTGATTAAGATCCTGGCTCGGGGCTTCTGCGTGGGGAAGTTCACTTTCCTGCGAGACCCCTGGAACTGGCTGGATTTCAGTGTCATTCTGATGGCGTGAGTATCTCTGAGGACAGACGCCCCTCTGTCTATTATTAAATAATACAAGCATATGAGAAATGATCCAATTGTTACTGAGAGTTTACTTAGATAGTTTTGGACACATTGAAGCTGGTGAGTCTGTATTGGTGCGATTGAGTGAGTATGTTTGTCGGTGTGCACGTGTGTATGCCAGTGTTTGTGTGTGCAATGTGGTAACTCTTTATTTGATTCTACAGGTATGTAACTGAGTTTGTAAACGTAGGCAATGTGTCAGCTCTCCGCACTTTCAGAGTGCTCAGAGCTTTGAAAACTATCTCAGTCATCCCAGGTAAGGGATGTGTGTGCGTGCGTGTGTTTGTATAGACGTGCGCATGCGTGTGCGAGCGTGTGTATGCACAAACACAGGTGTCAGTCAGGTGTGTGTCTCTGTGTGATGTTTCCCTCAGCTGCCCTGTCCTGTCCTAATGTGCGTGCGTGTGTGTTTGTGCGTGGGCGTGCGTGTGTGTGCGTTACCCCTCCCCCCTTCCCCTCCCCCTCCCTACAGATATGTAACAGAATTTGTGGATCTGGGCAATGTCTCAGCACTGAGAACCTTCAGGGTTTTACGAGCGCTCAAAACTATATCAGTGATTCCAGGTGAGGGCTGGCTCACAGGCTGCCTCTCTCGCTCCATCCAAGCTCTCTTGTTCACTCCATCTCTTCTTCCGCTGGCCTCTCTCTCTCATTCTGTCACTCCCAGCGGTCAGAGAAAGCAGGAATCCGCTCGGGTGTAAAAACGGGATTCCAGGCTTTTAAAAACACATTCTGTAGTTCTCTTTATATACCCCCTTCTGCTGGGCTCTGCTCTGTTATTTCCCAAAGACCCTCATGCCTTGGTAAAGCTTTCCCATCATGCCTTGGGAAATAGACAACTGGGCTTTTTTGATTTGTGTTGTTATTTTTGCATGAGACATTGCTGAAGCCTATAGCCTGAGATAGAGAATTTGAGACCCTCGACTCTTCTCTTCTCCTCTGTTTGCTGTTTGAGTTCTATGTGCATGCGCACCGTCTACTGTGTCTTTTATGTACCGTGCTGTGTGTGTGTGTGTGAAGCACAGCAGGATCTGCTGTGACAAACACAAACACACACACACACACACACACACACACTCACACTTGCACTCACTGTCCTACACTGCATGCTTTAATGTTGTTAATACGCAATATCACAAACATTCATTCAACACGCACACTAATAATACAAATCATTGTAATCTGCAAAAATATTTTTGAAACATTTTATTAAGGAAGAAATAACAGCATATACATTAGGAAAAAATTAGGATGAGACTTTGAATATATAATATAATATATAAAATATAATTTATATCAATTTATATACTGTAATAGATTGCTTCCTGGAAAAATGTCATTTTCAAAATAGTATCCTTGCCATTACATACAGTGGCACCAAAGTATCTGGACACTTTTGGAGACCTTTTCACTCTTGGTGTCATTAAAGTGACAATATATCTATTGTTTTATTATTTAAACCCAACAAACTTCTTTTTGCTAAATGTTTTGCTTGAAAAGTTTTTGTGCTATATTTCTTTACAATAAATGCCACTTGATATGATATTTTGTAATATAATGCAAAGACATTCAAACATTTTTAAGTGTGGCTTAAGTGTCTAAATACATCTTAGGATCACTGAATGTAGCAGTATGTAGATGTAGTTTCAGGGGCCGTTCACACCGAACATGCTTTTGTGCTGTTTTTCAATTGTATTTTAATGTAAACATGTGCTAGACAGACGTCTTTGTCTCTTGCAGGAGTGCTACGTTTTTAGACGCTGTGTCAATTTAAAAGAACTTAAACTTTTTTAAATGCATCTCGAGACACCTGCATTGTTGTGCTGCTTTTTGTAGCGCAAAAATGTATTCAGTCTTAACGGCCCCTCACACTGTTTGAGTTAGCGTGTGTATTGGGAGCGTTTGTGACCGCCAATGCGTGTCCCTCAGGGCTGAAGACCATCGTCGGCGCTCTGATCCAGTCCGTGAAGAAGCTGTCAGATGTAATGATCCTGACGGTCTTCTGTCTAAGCGTGTTTGCTCTGATCGGGCTGCAGCTCTTCATGGGAATCCTTCGGCAGAAGTGTTTAAAGATACCAGAGGCCAACGTCACTGAAAACCTGACCACCTCATTCAACTTCAGCATCGGCTTAGAGCTGCACAACTCCACTTTTAACTGGACAGAGTACATTAGTGATGATAGTAAGTTAAGACTGTATGTGTCTGTGTGCATCTCGCTCTGTGTGTGTGACTGTGTGTTTCTGAGATGCTCAGTGACACTACACATCCTTGCGGGTGTAAGGAGTGCTCCACTGGCCCAAGAAAAATGTGTCATCCAGTGCTTTAAGCACTCTTATTGCTCTGTTTATGTGTGTGTGAAGGGTGAACTTCTTCGCAGTTAGTATGGTTCAAAGACTAGCTTTAATTTAGACAAATACATTTCCTTTAAGCTACAGGATTGAGGGCTAGAAACATATACTGTATGTGTGCATTTTTATTATGTTCCTTGACATTTATCTTGTGCCTTTTCCCTTTTTAGGAAATTATTATTACCTCCCAGGCCGTAGAGATGCTTTGCTGTGTGGAAATTCTAGTGATGCAGGGTGAGTATTTTCTTTCAGATTTTACATCCTAGTCAAAACGTCAAACCAAAATTCTGGCATTTGTCGTTTTATTTTTCAGTTGTACTTATAGTTAAGAATATAGTTTAAATGTTTAGAATTTAAAAATTTTCATGTGTGTCAGTTGGACTATTGCAGAACTATTTGCTTGGCAATCTAACATTTGGCTCTTTTTAATTGTTTAGTGTTTATAAGAATGGCCTCCATTGGCATTGCGTGATAAATTGCTTAATCTTATTCTCTGAATATTCAATTACAATCTCGTCAATATGGCTGGATATACAGTCAATGTCCAGAGGGCTTCTCATGTATAAAAGCGGGTCGTAATCCTGACTATGGCTACACAAGCTTTGACACGTTCAGCTGGGCCTTCCTCTCACTCTTCAGACTCATGACACAAGACTTCTGGGAAAACCTCTACCAGCAGGTAAAGCCCTCATCTCACCTTAGTGTCCACATTCCATTATCTCCCTGTAAGCATTAGGACATACCCCAGCATCCTTCTGTAAAATGTAGGCCACACCCCATTTTTGTCCTGTAGGCATTAGACCACAACATTCTTCTGTAAAGAATAGATAATGCCCCTTTATCCTCTGCAAGACATTAGACCGCACCCAAAATCCTTCTCTAAAGTCTATGCGATGCCCGTTCCCTATCTGTCACTCACTCGACGTTAGTGTCGATGTAGTGACACTAGGGGTCACTCTTGGGAGCCCGAGACACCTCTGGTCTTTGATAAAAGGCCAATGAAAATTGGCGAGTGGTATTTGCATGCCACTCCCCCGAACATACGGGTATAAAAAGGAGCTGGTATGCAACCACTCATTCAGATTTTCTCTTCGGAGCTAAACGGTCATGCTCACTGAGCTGAATACTACTGTTCATTCACCTCTGCTGGATCTGACAGAGCATTTCAGCGGCTTCTCCCTCCTCTGCACTGGTGCACTGCAGAGAATGCCCCTGGGCGCTTCGGCAGAAAAACTAGAGAGTATATTTTCTGAAAGAGCATTTTTCCCCTCTAAAAGAGTATATATTTCTCTAAAAGAGCGCACACACGGAACGTCTTTTTAAAGACGCGTCTTTTTAAAGATGCTTTTCCAGTTGTCTGTTATTCCTGGTTGTGCTTGTTATCTCTCGCCTTCTAACGGTCACGATCACTGTCTTTCGTGTCTGGGCACTGCTCATGCGGAGACAGCGTTCGTGGATGGTCATGTTCTCATTGCGAGAATATGTCCATGGCAACGTTGCGGTCGCGGCTCGCCTTCGTAAGAAAGCGAGCCACCCCAGAGGCTCCCGCCTCGGTCCTTTTACCCACGGGTTTGAGGCCAGCGCGGCTAGCACTGGGGGCGATTTGGGGACCCCAATGGGACCGCCTCCGCCGGGTATCCCCCTGCAGACCTCCCATTCCCCAGCACGCTCGTCTGCCCCGATCGGGCTTCCGGGTGAGTCCGCCGGCTTGTCTCACGGCGAGTTCGACCTCTTATTTGGAGCCCGCGAAAGTGATGAGCTCTCGAGCGCAGCATCGGAGAGCGGGCTCGTCCAGTCGGAAGCCTCAGCTGGGCTTAAGGCACTCTCCTTGAAGACTGCCCTCCTGACTGCGCTCACTTCCATCAAGAGGGTAGGTGACCTGCAAGCGTTCTCTGTCAGCGAAACGTGCCTGGAGTTCAGTCCGGGCTATTCTCACGTGATCCTGAGACCCCGACCGGGCTATGTGCCCAAGGTTCCCAGGTGGTGAACCTGCAAGCGCTGCCCCAGGAGGAGGCAGACCCAGCCCTGTCGTTGCTGTGTCCAGTGTGCACTTTACGCATCTATTTGGATTGCACACAGAACTTTAGAGTCTCTGAGCAGCTCTTTGTCTGCTTTGGTGCACAGCGGAAAGGAAGCGCTGTCTCCAAGCAGAGGATCGCCCACTGGCTCATTGACGCCATAACTATGGCATATCTCGCCCAAAACATGCCGCCCCAGGTAGGGCTACGAGCCCTTTCTACCCATGGTGTAGCGGCTTCTTGGGGCCTGGCCAGAGGTGCCTCTCTAACAGACATTTGCAGAGCAGCGGGCTGGGCAACACCCAACACCTTTGCAAGGTTCTACAACCTCCGGGTGGAACCGGTTTCATCCCAGGTAGTGGCACGCAACACAAGCGGATAAGCCCAGGATAGCCGGCCGGGTGTATCGCTTGCACATAGCGCCTCCCACCTCCTTTTGAGCTGAAGACATGCACTGTTAATTCCCAGTAGTGTTCACAAAAGTTGTTCCCTGGTTGACTTCCTCCGAGCCCTGTGGCAGTCGAGTTTTCGGAGAGACTCGCTGCCGGCCCAGTACACGCGCTAACTAAGAGCCCGGTTCTGGGGTAGGTGCTCCGCATGTGGTGGTTCCCTGTAAGGCTAACCCCATGCGATCTATATCTTCTGCTAATTCATTTCCCTGCTGGCAAACTGTGTCTTCCTTGGGCAGAGCCCCTCTGCCCCAGTCTCCATGTTGTAGTAACTCCTCCCCCATTGGGCAGGATCTACCTTGAAGGCTCTCCACATGGTTGGAAAGACCATGTGATGTATTCTTCCACTTAAATATCCCCCCCTCTCTTGGGGCGAGGTGTGGTCTCCGCGGTGTCCTCCCCTTGGGAGGGACACCCCCCGACTAGACCTGGCGGCCCAGTCGGATAATCCCCTTTCTTTTTTAGGGAGTGGAAAAAGAGAAGGGGAAAGAGGCCACGACTGGGTTAAGCCTGTCTCTATCTCTGGGTAGTCGACTTGTCCCCAAAAAGGGCCGTTCGACACTCATAACTGTGTTGGGGGAGGTTACGTGTCGACCTGGTGTGCTGGCTATGAGGCACACAGCAAGTCTGCCCACCACACACTGCCAGTTCACGTAACACAGTTCAGCCTTGTGGCGTTTTGTATAGGGACCCCTAGTGTCACTACATCGAAACAAACGTCGAGTGAGTGACAGATAGGGAACGTCATGGTTACTGGTGTAACCTCCGTTCCCTGATGGAGGGAACGAGAAGTTGGTCCCTCCTGCCACAACGCTGAACTACCCACTGAAATGGCCGGACCTTATATCGGCTCCTCAGCATAAAACCTGAATGTGTGGTTGCATACCAGCTCCTTTTTATACCCGTATGTTCGGGGGAGTGGCATGCAAATACCACTCGCCAATTTTCATTGGCCTTTTATCAAAGACCAGAGGTGTCTCGGGCTCCCAAGAGTGACCCCTAGTGTCACTACATCGACACCAACGTCTCGTTCTCTCCATCAGGGAACGGAGGTTACACCAGTAACCATGACATTTTTCCTCTTCTAGATGAAACACCACACCAAAAATCCTTCTATAAAGTTAATGCCACACCTCTTGTCCTCCTCTAGACAATAGACCTCACAGCAACATCCTTCTGTTAAGTCTAGGCCATGCCTTGGCATCCTTCTGTAGAAACTAAGCCACGACTCTTTATATTCCAGTAGTCATTGGACCACACCACAGTATTGTTCTGTAAAGACTAGGCCACACCCCTTTGTCGTCCTCGAAACAATAGACCTTACCCAACATCATTCTGTAAAGTGTCTAGGCAACGGCCTTTACTTTAGTTATTAGACCATACTCCAACATCCTTCCATAAAGTCTAGGCCACACCTCTTTATCCTCATCTAGACATTAGACTACACCCAAAATCCCTCTGTAAAGTCAGGGCCACACCCCTTTTTCATCCTCTAGGCCAGTGGTTCCCATCCCTATTCTTGGAGGCCCCCCAACACTACACATTTTGTATATCTCCCTAATCAAACACACCTGATTTAACTCATCAGCTCGTTAGTGGAAACTCCAACACCTGAATTGGGAGTCTCAGAAAAGGGAGATATACAAAATGTGCAGTGTTGGGGGGCCTCCAGGAACAGGGTTGGGAACCACTGCTCTAGGCATTAGACCTCACCCAACATATTTCTGCAAAGCCAAGGCCACACCCCTTTGTCCTCCTCTAGGCATTAGACCACACCCAAAGTCCCTCTGTAATGTCAAGGCTACACTCTTTTGTCCTACTCTAAACATAAGACCATGCCCAGAATCCTTCTGTAAAGTCAATGCCACACCCCTTTGTGATCCTCTAGGCATTAGACCACACCTAGAATCCTTCAGTAAAGTCAAGGCCACACCCCTTTGTCCTCCTCTAGGCATTAGACCACACCCAAAATCCCTCTGTAAAGTCAACGCCACACTCCTTTGTCCTACTCTAAACATAAGACCATGCCCAGAATCCTTCTGTAAAGTCAATGCCACACCCCTTTGTGATCCTCTAGGCATTAGACCACGCCTAGAATCCTTCAGTAAAGTCAAGGCCACACCCATTTGTGATCTTCTAGGCATTAGACCACCTCCAAAATCCCTCTATAAAGTCGAGGGCACACCCCTTTTTCCTCCTTTAGGTATAAGTCATCACCCCAACATCCTTCTGATAAGCCTCAGTATTCTTTTGTAGGTATAAGGCCATACCCCAGCATTATTAAAGTCTTTTATCCTCCTCATAAGACCACACCAACATCCCTCCAACATCAACTATAAGTAACATTTTACTTTCTTTTCCATTCTCTCTCTTACAAAAAGCATGTTTTTCCCATAATGTATGTGTACGTGTAAAATTGCTTGTCTCCCTCTCTCTCTCTCTCTCTCTCTCGCAGACCCTACGTGCAGCAGGAAAGCCCTATATGATCTTCTTTGTGCTGGTGATCTTCCTGGGCTCTTTCTATCTGGTGAATCTTATCCTGGCTGTGGTGGCCATGGCATATGATGAACAGAACCAGGCCACCATAGAAGAAGCCCAACAGAAAGAGGAAGAGTTTCAAGCCATGCTGGAACAGCTAAAGAGGCAACAGGAAGAGGCACAGGTAGCAGACACACACTTACACAGCATGCATATTACAGTATAATACTCAAATGAGGACATGTACAGTATAAAAACATGCATAAACAGAAAACATGCATTTACACACCGACAGTTTTACAGTTTTTCTTGTTGATTTGCAGTTATTATTTCCAAGTTTGTTTGTTTTTCTCATTATTTTTGTTTTGATCATTATTTTATATGTGTTTCCTGATCTTTGATCTCTTCCTCTGCCTTTGTCATCTCCGAAGTTTCATGGCACCACACTGCTGTGGCTAACACTGCCTTGTCGCCATGAAAACCAACAGATAATGAGAGAGAGTGAGGGAATGTCCTTTCTCCTAATAAAAATGAAAAGAGAAACTAAAGGAAGATAGAGAATGAAAGAAAGAGGCAGAGAGAGAGAGAGAGAGAGAGAGAGTGAGAGTGAGAGAGAGAGCATAGAAAGAGAGAGAGAAAGAGGTAGACTAACTCCAAAATGGTGACTATGTGATGGAAGTTCTATATAGTGGCAGATGCACTCTTATTATTATTCATTTTTTATTTTTTTTTCTCCCCTTTTCTCCCCAATTTTGGAATGCCCAATTCCCAATGCGCTCTTAGTCCTCGTGGTGGCGTAGTGACTTGCCTCAATCTGGGTGGCAGAGGATGAATCTCAGTTGCCTCCGTGTCTGAGACCGTCAATCCGCGCATCTTATCATGTGGCTTGTTGAGCATGTTAAGTGGAGTCCCACACTATTCTCCGCGGCATCCATGCACAATTCACCACGCGCCCCATCGAGAGCGAGAACCACACATTATAGCGACCATGAGAAGGTTACCCCATGTGACTCTACCCTCCCTAGCAACCGGACCAATTTGGTTGCTTAGGAGACCTGCTGGAGTCACTCAGCACGCCCTGGATTTGAACTCGTGACTCCAGGGGTGGGAGTCAGCGTCAATAATGGCAGAGCTACCCAGGCCCTAGCAGTTGCACTCTTAACAAAAATAGAGACAGACAGACAGACAGACAGACAGTTAGATAGATAGATAGATAGATAGATAGATGCGACTTATACCTGTTATTTTGTCTTTTCACATAAAGTCATCTTCCCTCCTTACTGTTTTTCCATCTTTACTTTCGGTATGTGAGCTTGAACTAAGTCTACCCCTGGTTGCCCCTGACAACGGTGCCCATGCTGTAATTGGTTGGCAGGTTGCCATGGCAGCAGCAACAGAGAGTGGGGAGTACAGCGGGAGGGGGGGCTTGTCAGAGGAGAGCTCCTCCGGCGGGTCCAGACTTAGCTCCAAGAGCGCTAAAGAGCGAAGGAACCGGCGGAAGAAGCGAAAACAAAGGGAGGAAGAAGAGAAAGCTGATCAGGAGAAGTTCCATAAGTCAGCGTCAGAGGACAGTATCAGACGGCCTGGATTTCGATTCTCCATAGATGCCAACCGACTCTCGTATGAGAAGAAGTGCTCCACTCCAAATCAGGTGATTTCCTTCTTTGTGTGGCATTGGCACTATGAGAAATGTAGTAGTATACATTTGCATAGCTCCTCAAATGCAGAGGTGGGTAGAATAGCCAAAAACTGTACTCAATTAAAAGTACAATTACTTAAAAAAAATTCTCAAGCAGAAGTAAAAGTACAAACATAAATAATTACTTGAGTAAGAGTAAGAATGTATCCAATTAAAAGCGTACTAAAGTAGTGAGTAACTCTTTACTTTCACAATGACATAATAGACGTTATCTACCCTATATTCCATTACATAATACACATTTTAATATGTATTACAGAATTATTAAATTAAATAAATTAATTTAATTATTAATAAATTAAATTCTGTCATCATTCACCATCATGTTGTTCCAAACCCATATGACTCTTTTTTCCATGCAACACTAAGTAGATATCAGACAGAATGTTTGCCTGAGTCACTATTTACTTTCAGTGAATGTGTCTTTTTTCTCCATATTTTGAAAGTGAATGGTGACTGAGACTGTCAATCTCTAACATTCTGTCTAACATCTTTTGTGTTCACAGAATACAGAATGTCACACGGGTTTGGAACAACATGAGGGTAGGGAAATGATGACATAATATTAAATTATGGCTGAGCTATCACTTTAAAGGGATAGTTCACCTAAAAATGAAAATTCTCTCATCATTTACTCACCCTCATGCCATCGCAGATGTGTATGACTTCCTTTCTTCTGCAGAACACAATTTATGATTTTTAGAAGAATATGTAAGCTCTGTAGGTAAGTACAATGCAAGTGAATGGGTGGCAAAATTTTGATGCTCCACAAAGTACATAAAGGCAGCATAAAAGTAACCCAAAAAGACTCCAATAGTTAAATCCATATCTTCAGAAGTGATATGATAGGTGTGGGTGAGAAACAAATCAATATTTGTCATTTTTTGCTAGACATTCTTCTCCCTGCCCAGCAGGGGTTGATATGCCAAGAAGAATGTGAATCACCAAAAACAAAAGAACATATTCTCAAATCACATCACTTCTGAAGATATGGATTTAATCACTGGAGTCTTATGGATTACTTTTATGCTGACTTATTTGATTTTTTTTAGCTTTAAAATGTTGGCACCCATTCACTTGAATTTTATGGACCTACAGAGCTGAAATATTCCTCAACATTTGTGTTCAGCAGATGAAAGAAAGTCATACACATCTGGGATGGTGTGAAACGTGAAAATGTCCCATAGGAACATTATATATAATGCTGAAATATAAACCAAAGCAAGATCATGTTTTATTAATACCTACTTTAGCTATTTCATAGCTTTTAAAGTCACTGTGGATTCTTATTTCAGTGTAGTTACAGCTTTCAGTGTCGAAAGAATTTAGATCATTAGTTCTGTACAGCAGTACCGCCGCTCTCTAAACACAAAATACGCAGCCTGGGCAGGGCACCAACCCCGGTCGCGGAACACTTGCTGTGTCTGAAACCGAACCCTATCCACTATATAGTGCACTATTTCGGGTGTCTGCCATTTTGTAGGAGTGTCTGAATTCTGAGTGAGCCACTCGTTCCCTACTTTTGTTTACTCATTCTTACTCACAATGCACTCAAATTTTGAGTGTACATTCGATGTACACTCGACGACAGTTAATTTCCCATGATCCACCATGGGGAAGATGTACGAGCTGGGAGTTTACTGCTTCCTTCACTCCTGCAATGTTTTATTTTATGCTGAATGTGTTAAATTACTTCTTGACAAATCATTACTTGATTAAAATAACATAATAACATACAGAGAGGCAAAACATACAGATAATGTTTAAAATGTACTCTTTATTTATATTTATACAGAATTAAGTGCCATTAAGCTGAAGAATTATTTATTTAGTAAATATTATTTTAACTCAGGAAGACTGCACACAGTGGAAATTATAATTCTGTGGATGGTTTAAATAATCGGTTATAACATGTAGGTTATGATAACTTTGGTGCTGTTTATGGTCGGATGAAATGCTACCCAGCTTGTATTGGAGTTTAAAGATACTAAAGTATAACAAATAAATGCAATAATGTACATTTGATCAAATGTGTTTACTCTTTATATTAAAATATATATTAAAAATGACATACAGAATGAAGATTTATTGTGTTAATATATTATTTAATAAGAATAACAAGTAAGGCCGAAATATTTTAAAAGCTCATATGTGACGTTGTTCTGTGACAGCCCCAGAGCTCCGACACTCGATGTATACGTCAGCATCCGAATTCACTCACTAATTTCGGTCACTCACTGCTGAGATATAGTATGCTCACTGCCATTCACTATATAGGAAATAGTGAATGAGTGAATGAATGAATGATTTTGGACATAGCCACTCTCTTCGCCATACGATCCCCTCGCACCTGCACATTTCTCACGTGCACGCCCCGTGTACCTCACTGTGCATGCGCAGAAATGCTGTCTGTTCACGCTCCAGTTGTCAATCACGCGAACGACAGAGCAAAAGGCATTTACACTTAACGTGGATGTTTACATGGATTTATACAGTTAATCAGCCCGAAATAGCTGCAATAGCTTCGCAGAGTAAATGCGTAAATACTGCTCATGACATGCAGGACGCGGGACAAAGCGCACTAATACATTGCTGCAGATTTAAAAATGTACACTTAAAAACTGATGTCATAAGAGCCCAGTTACAGAATTACCCTGAAAATGACCATCACATTCACACAGAAAAGCCAGCGGTAGCATTAGAGCAACAACTTACCTCAGAGTTTTGCCATAAATTGGAGCTTCAATTTTAATCTTGAAATATCAGCATGTCTTGGTGTTAAATGAAGGCACTGCTTGACGAAACTATTCTTTTTTCACTGTGCGGAGCGAAGAAAGTGTTTCACTTTGAAGAACGTGATGCTGCAGGCTGTACTTGACTTGAACTCAGTGATGTAATGGCAGGAACGCTGCCCATTGTAATGAAGTAAAAGTACAAAAATCTTATTAGAAATTTACTTGAGTGAGAGTAAAAAGTACCCACTTTTAAACCTACTCTAAAAGTATATTGTCCCCCAAAAAGTTACTCAAGTAAATGTAACGGAGTAAATGTAGCACGTTACTACCCTCCTCTGCTCAAATATAATATCGAAAAAAATAATAATAATAATTCGTATGCTGTAATTGAGTTTAGGTTGGTGGAGTGCTTATAACTTGAAAAATGTGGCAAACGGCACTTTAACCTTCTGGAGTCTGAGGCGCTTTTTTGGATCCAGGAGATGTTTTGATATGCCCTGACATTTGTGCTTATTTCAGCTACTTACACTATATTAATGGCAAAAGTCTCATTACACTGTATTCAATACAAATTGTGCTATAATAATATGTGAGCAGCATGTATGTTCACAATTGTATTTTTGAAAAAAATCACATTTAAACTTGGTTAGAACATTTTTTTAGGACACTGATATAGGGCCATAAAGCATATACTAAACATTTTTTCACAAGATGTTTGAATGCTGGATTTTGTAGGCCAGAGTCATTGTTACAGTATGTTGTGAAAACCATCCATACATTCACATAAAACACTACATTGATTTAACTTTTATATGACACCTTTTGTTTTAGAAAGGCTGTATGCTGTCCCATTGGACGCCATGCGAGGTTCGGATGTGTGAACAGCGAGCTCTGTGCACTTTGCTAGTTTTAATACTTTTTGTGTCATAAACTGGTGAGATTCGATACACCCTGATCCATAATTGTTCTAAGAAGACAATATGTCAAAGAATTCAAAATCCTCAGGCTCTGGAGACATTAAAAGACACTTCAAGCTGATGCCCCTCCTGAGGCCTCGAGCCAGGGAGTCAATTTGGCTGGAGAAGTGAAGGAAATTCGGTGAGAATTGTTGAACGTGTCGGCAATGTTGACGAAGGTCGTTGCTGACTTGGAGGATCTTGCTGCAATACATCAAACGATCATGACCATGGAGATGAAATTCACTGAGGTGGTTACAAGAGTGGGGGATGTCGAGAAACAGATCGATTATCTGGAGTCATCGGAGAGGGAATTAGCTGCTAATCCGCTAGCAACCAAAGTGCATTTGGAGCACGTCTGGGAGAAGTTGGAAGATTTGGAGAATCATAACCGGTGGAATAATGTCCGAATTGTTGGAATTCCTGAGGACAAAGAAGGTCGGGATATGGTGAAATTCCTGGACGGGCTCTTTCCTAGTCTGCTCGACATAACAGGCCATAAGCTGGAAATTGAGCGAGCTAACAGGGTTCCGGCTCGGTGATCCACTGAGGGAGACAGGCCCTGATCAATTCTGGTCAAATTTCTGAAATCATCCAATAAAGATCATGTGTCATGTGTTAAGGAGTAAAGGAAGGCTTTCTTGGAAGAACCACAGCATTTTCTTGTTCCCAGACTTTGCAAATTCGACAAGAGAGAAACGTGATTGATTCATGGAATGCAAGGAACTCTTACATCAATGGAAGGTCGCATTTGGGCCACTGGAAGGCACCCGGCTGGTAAGCCGTTACTTGGCAATACGCTGTCAGTGCCAAAGCTTCGGATTTAGACCAATTGACTCTGTATCCTGAGGACTTTTGAAAAGGAATTAATAATTCTGTGGAGGCAAGGCATAGATCTAGTAGGGTCGGAGACAAATAACAAAATATAATCTGCATAAAGCAAAAGTTTATGAGCCATACCTCCCGCCACCACCACTGGAAAATCATCTTCCCTTCTTATCGTGGCTGCTAATGGTTCCAGGGCAAGACAGAACAATAATGGGGAAAGAGGGCAACCCTGCTGGGTGCCCCAATCCAGAGTAAAATAATCTGAAATTAATCCATTTGTTTGTACCGCTGCTACCGGGTGTCTATAAAGTAACTTAATCCATCCAATATAAGTATTCCTGAATCCGTATATTTCCAAAATCCCATTCTACCATATCAAACGCCTTTTCGGTGTCAAGTGAGATGGCCGGAGTCTGATCATTCACCACTGACCACATGATATTGATGAAACACCTAATAATATCAAAAGAGCTACGACCCCGAATAAACCCCACCTGATCTATATGTATAAGAAGTGTCATAACTTTACTTAATCCGTTAGCCAGAATCTTTGATAATATTTTAATGTCTAGCTGGATCAGGGAAATTGGATGATAACTCTTACACTTGCTTGGATCTTTGTCTTTTTTAAGAATCAGACTGATCCGGGCTTGTGTCATGGTTGGCAGAAGCGTTCCATTGTTTATTGACTCCTTATAAAGTTATAACAAAAGTGGAGCCAGCACTGTAGCACAAGATCTAAAAAACTTGCCAGCAAAGCCATCTGGCCCCCGGAGTCTTGCCTGTAGGCAAGGCCTTAATTACCTCGCTAAGCTCCTCCAAGTTTATCTCAGAATCAAGAGAGTTTATTTGCTCTGTCATCAGTTTAAGGAGTTCTAATGGTTCCACAAAATTTCTAATATTTTCATCAGTAGACAAGGATGTGGAACTATAGAAATCAAGATAGAATTCTTTAAAAGCATTATTAATATCACTGGCTGAGGTAAATATTTTACCACCAGCAGATTTCACTGAGGGCATTTTAGAAAAAGACTCTCTCTCCTTTATATATCTAGCCAAAAGCTTCCATGCTTCCATGCCCCTAACTCAAAGTATAACTGTCTTGCCCTGAATAGCCAAAACTCCACAAAATAGTATTATATCTGTATTTCGATCGGGTCAATTCTCTGAGGCCAACAGATGACATTCGGCGCTTAAGCTCTGCTTCGACACTTTTAATATTTCCTTCCAACTCCACAAGTTCTCGTGCTTTGGATTTTTTGATGAATGAGGTATACTGTATGATCTGATCCTTAAGAACTGCCTTAAGTGCCTCCCAAGCCACGCCCACAGAAGATACTGAGGACCAGTTGGTGGTCTTCATATAAACATTGATTTCAGCCTTTAATATTTGTTGGAAATCAGGATTTTGAAAAAGTGATACATTAAAGTGCCAACTATATGATTTATTTTTCTCTGTATGTGGCAACACCTCTAAACTCATCTGGGCGTGATCTGAGACTAAGATGTTTCCAATTGAGCAGTCAACAACAGATGAAATGAGGGACTTAGATATAAAAAAAATGTATTCTAGAATAAATCTTATGGACTGATGAAAAAAAATTTTAGTCCCTACCAGATGGGTTCAAAAGTCTCCAAATATCTGTAAGACCAAGATTTTTACACATCCTGTGTCAGTGTTGCTCTAGGGGGCTTACACACTTTTGCTTCACTAAGATCAAGGACTGTGTCCATTGAAAGAAAGTCTCCTCCCAATATTATATCATGAGGGGTGCCAGCGGCTTGCAACATCCCTTCAAGATCTATAAAAAAGCCCTGATCATCAGAGTTAGGTGCGTAAATATTAGCCAAAATCAACATTTGCCCCTGAATTTCTGCTAAAACAATAATGACACTTCCTAATTTATTTTTAATCTGTTTGAGACATTTTAACTGTAGATGTTTATTTATCAATATGACTCCCCTGCTCTTACTTGAGCCAGCACTAAAGAAAACATGTCCACCCCATATCTTCCCAAATTTGTCAGCTTCCTGCAGGGAAAGATACATTTCTTGAAGAAACACTATTTCATATTTCTTATGCTTATGAAAAGAAATAACCTTCCTATAACCTTTTTATCTGACACACATGATCTCCAACCCATTCACATTCTATGTGGAGAGAGATAATCCACTCATATTAACATTTGACATTTTTATATATTAGAAAAAACAGATTGTGTGTCAAAAACAATATTATAAAGACCACATTCCTCATTAGTGCAACAATCAAACCTCGAACCTCCCCACGAACAAAACAAACAGAAAAAAGAAAAACATGTGCATTAACCCCACACATGACAGCATCAACCGGCATCCATCCCTCTAAACTCAAACAGTCCATGTACGCCTATGAGAGTCCACGCGACAACTTTGCCATCAGAATGCTCAAGTCTGGTGCTTCTGTACAAATTTTGTGAGGCACAATTACATAACAGAAAATACTTGGTAAAACAAACTCCAGCCAATAGGCAGAATAAACACTAAGAATGTGTAGATTCATTCACAGAATTGTCTCGAAGGTATGTTCCTCCACAAAACAAACTCCAGCCGCTAGCGGAACCAGCACAAAAAAAAAAAAAAAAAAAAAAACACTTTTAGTTTCTTCAGGCAGTCAAACGAGTGTTCAGTGAGCCGGCTGTTCCTGAGTGCAGCAGATGACTTAATCCTTCCAATGTCCTGCAAAAAATATTCCACAAAACAAACTCCAGCCGTTAGGCGGAATCAACACAAAAAGTAACAAAACAGGCGTCCCAGTTCTTCGGACAGTCAAGTGTATATTTAACAAGTCAAGTTCACTTGGAGGCCACATAAGAATGACACCATGACTTCCTCAGTCCATCAACTTTATAAAAGACATCACTTGTTGTGGGCATGTAGATATTTTGTGGCCATCCTTAGTATCCATTCTCAATCTGGCCAGGAACTTCAGTGTAAAAGTGATCTTCCGTCAATGCAAAAGTTTCTTGAAGGAGTGTTATTCCACAAAACAAACTCCAGCCGCTAGGCGGAACCAACACAAACAGAAACAAAAAATGGCGCCCAGCTTCTTCGGACAGCCAAATGTATGTACAGCAAGACAGCCTGCTTGGGGGCCACATGAGAAACACCAAATGGTTTACTCACCCCATTGCTTTCATGAAGGACAGTGCTTGCTTGGGACATGCAAATACTTTGCGGCCATCCCTAGTATCTTTTCTCAGTTTGGCTGGAAACATCAGTGCAAAAGCGATCTTCCATTGATGTAAGAGTTTCTTGCATTCCTTGAATCGATCACATTTTTCTCTTGTCGAATTCGCAAAGTCCGGGAACAAGAAAATGTTCTGATTCTTCCAAGAAAGTTTGCTTTGCTCCTCGCCTCACGTAACACAAGATCTTTATCGGATGATCTCAGAAATTTGGCCAGAATTGATCGGGGCCTGTCTCCCTCAGCCGATCTCCGAGCCGGGACACTGTGAGCTCGCTCGATTTCCAGCTTGTAGCCTGTTATGTTGAGCAGACTTGGGAATACCTCGTCTAGGAATTTCACCATATCTTGGCCTTCTTCATGCTCAGGAATTCCAACAATTTGGACATTATTTCGCCAGCTACGATTCTCAAGGTCTTCCAGTTTTTCCAAAATGCGTTCCACATCTATCTTGGTCGTTAGCGGATTAACAGCTAATTCCCTCTCCGATGACTCCAGATAATCGATCCGTCTCTCCACCTCCGACAATCTTGTAACCGACTCAGAGAATTTAGTTTCCATCACCGTAATCGATCGACGTATTACAGCGAGATATTCTAAATCAGCAACAACTTTTGTCAGCATCACAGACATGCTCGCCAGTTGAAACTGGATTTCTCCTGCCACACCGTCCAAACTGAGTCCCTGGTCTGCGGGCCTGTCACAGTTTTCAGCTTGAGCATGTAAGTGTCTTTTATTATCTCCAGAGCCCAAGGATTTTGAATTCTTTGCCATGTTGACTTCAAAGAACAGATATGTAGCAGGGTGTATCGAATCTCACTGGATTATAACATAAAAATAATTAAAAACTAGCAAAGTGCGCAGAGATCGCCGTTTACACGTCCGCTCCTTGCATGGCGTCATGTGACTCCCCAGTTATTTCTCTTCTTAAACGTAAGAAATATGATATAGTGTTTCTTCAAGAAACGCATCTTTCCCCGCAGGAAGCTGAAAAATTTGGGAAGATATGGAGTGGACATGTTTTCTTTAGTCCTGGCTCAAGTAAGAGCAGGGGAGTCATTACACTGATAACTAAGCATCTACAATTCAAATGTCTCAACAGATTAAAGATAAATTAGGAAGAGTCATTATTGTTTTAGCAGAAATTTAGGGGCAAAGTTTGATTTTGACTCAAATTTACACACCTAACGCTGATAATCAGAGCTTTTTTATAAATCTTGAAGGGATGTTGCAAGCCGCTGGCACCCCTCAAGATATAATACTGGGAAGAGATGCTTCACAGGATGTGTAAAAATCTTGGTCTTATAGATATTTGGAGACTTTTGAACCCATCCGTTAGGGACTATACGTTATTTTCATCAGTCCATAAGATTTATTCTAGAATAGATTTTTTTTTTTATATCTTAGTCCCTCATTTCATCTGTTGTTGATTGCTCAAATGGAAACATCTTAGTCTTAGGTCACACCCTGGTGAGTTTAGAGGTGTTGCCACATACGGAGAAAAAGAAATCATATAGTTTGCTCTTTAATGTATCCCTTTTGCAAAATCCTGAATTCCAACAAATGTTAAAGGCTGAAATCAATGTTTATATGGAGACCAACTGGTCCTCAGTATCCTCTGTGGGTGTGGCTTGGGAGGCACAAAAGATCAGAAAGGACAAAGATCTAAGCGAGTGTAAGAGTTACCGTCCAATTTCCCTGATCCAGCTAGATGTAAAAATATTGTCAAATATTTTAGCTAACCGATTAAGTAAAGTTATGACATCTCTTATCACTCTCCGTCTCTGTAGCGGATGTAACCCGATCCTTCCGACGGGTGAATATCCGCAAAGCCGCGGGCTCAGACGGCATTCCGGGCCGTGTCATCAGAGCGTGCGCGAACCAGCTGGCTGGTGTTTTTATGGACATTTTCAACCTTTCCCTCTCTTTGTCTGTAGTCCCCACATGCTTTAAAACATCCACCATTGTGCCTGTACCAAAACAATCAAAAATAACTTGTGTAAATGACTGGCGTCCTGTTGCTCTGACCCCCATCATCAGCAAATGTTTTGAGAGACTAATCAGAGATTACATCTGCTCTGTATTGCCACTCAATCTTGACCCGCTGCAGTTTGCTTACCGCAACAACCGCTCCACTGATGATGCCATTGCATCTACAATACACACTGCTCTCTCCCACCTGGAAAAAAAGAACACTTATGAGAGAATGCTGTTTGTAGACTACAGCTCAGCATTCAACACCATAGTGCCCTCAATGCTAGATGAGAAACTCCGGGCTCTGGGCTTAAACAGCTCGCTGTGCAGCTGGATCCTGGATTTCCTGTCAAGCAGACGCCAGGTGGTTAGAATAGGCAGCAACATCTCCTCATCACTAACCCTCAACACTGGAGCCCTGCAGGGCTGTGTTCTCAGCCCACTACTGTATTCCTTGTACACACATGACTGTGTGGCAACACATAGCTCCAATGCCATCATTAAGTTTGCTGATGACACGACGGTGGTAGGTCTGATCACTGACAATGATGAAACAGCCTACAGAGAGGAGGTGCACACTCTGACACACTGGTGTCAGGAGCACAACCTCTCCCTCAACGTCAGTAAGACAAAGGAGCTTGTGGTGGACTTCAGAAGAAAAGACAGAGAACACAGTCCCATCACCATCAATGGAGCACCAGTGGAGAGAGTCAGCAGCTTCAAGTTCCTGGGTGTCCACATCACTGAGGAACTCACATGGTTCGTCCACATTGAAGTCGTTGTGAAGAAGGCTCATCAGCGCCTCTTCTTCCTGAGACGGCTGAGGAAGTTTGGAATGAACCGCCACATCCTCACATAGTTCTACACCTGCACTGTGGAGAGCATCCTGACTGGCTGTATCTCCGCCTGGTATGGCAATAGCACCGCCCACAACTGCAAAGCACTGCAAAGGGTGGTGCAAACTGCCAGACACATCATCAGAGGTGAGCTTCCCTCCCTCCAGGAAATATATACAAGGTGGTGTGTGAAAAAAGCTCGGAGGATCATCAGAGACTCCAGCCACCCGAGCCATGGGCTGTTCTCACTGCTACCATCAGGTAGGCGGTATCGCAGCATCAGGACCCGCACCAGCCGACTCCATGATAGCTTCTTCCCCCAAGCAATCAGACTTCTGAACTCTTGATCTCCCACGATCAAAATACATCAGCACTGCACTTTATTACCCTTACTCTTATATCTCACACCGGACTGTCATAAATTATATTATTATTATTATATTATGTTCTCTCTTAACAACTGACAGCCTGAATGTCAATACAGTACAATACTGTACATTCTATTTATTTATTTTTTTTAATATATTTTTAATTTTAAATTTTTTATTGAATAATGTGCATCTATATAGTAAAAAAAAAAAAAAAAAAAATGCGTATTGTATACTGTACAGTGTATGTTATTATTTGTATATTGTTGAGTGTAATTATGTGTATAACAGATGTTTAAATTGTGTTGTGTTAATTTGATGTTATTGTAAATTGGTATATGTCTCATCACTGTCACGACTGCTATGTTGATCGGAACTGCACCCAAGAATTTCACACACCATTGCACTTGTGTATATGGCTGTGTGACAATAAAGTGATTTGATTTGATTTGATATAGATCAGGTGGGGTTTATTCGGGGATGCAGCTCTTCTATAACATTAGGCGTTTCATCAATATTATGTGGTCAGTGGCGAATGATCAGACTCCGGTCGCTGCCATCTCACTTGACGCCGAAAAGATAGA
The DNA here is from genome assembly GCF_019703515.2 of Myxocyprinus asiaticus. Classification (NCBI taxonomy): domain Eukaryota; kingdom Metazoa; phylum Chordata; class Actinopteri; order Cypriniformes; family Catostomidae; genus Myxocyprinus; species Myxocyprinus asiaticus. The sequence continues at coordinate 42,750,403 of NC_059352.1, read as the reverse complement.
ATGGGATTATCTTTTTAAGATTTTGGAAAAATAAAGGGGTCCGGGAATACTTTTATTGGATGGATTAAGTTACTTTGTAGACACCCGGTAGTGGTGGTACAAACAAATGGATTAGTTTCAGATTATTTTACTCTGGATAGGGGCACTCGGCAGGGTTACCCTCTTTCCCCATTATTGTTCTGTCTTGCCCTGGAACCATTTGCAGCTGCGATAAGAAAAGAAGATGATTTTCCAGGGGTGGCAGAGGGAGGTATGGCGCATAAGCTTTTGCTTTACGCAGATTATATTTTATTATTTGTCTCCGACCCCACTAGATCTATGCCTTGTCTACACAGAATTATTAATTCCTTTTCTAAGTTCTCAGGATAAAGAGACAATTGGTCTAAATCTGAAGCTTTGGCTCTGACAGCATACTGCCCAGTAAAGGCTTTTCAGCGGGGCGCCTTGCAGTGGGCCAAACAGGGCATTAAGTATTTGGGCATTTTATTCCCAGCAAATTTGTGTGATTTAGTTAGAGTTAATTTTGACCCCTTAATAAAAAAAAAAATTCAAGCGATTTGGGCAGGTGGGTTTCGTTACATTTAACTATGATTGGGAAGGTTAATGTTATTAAAATGAATTTTATTCCAAAATTCAACTACCTGCTACAATCTCTCCCTGTAGATGTCCCCCTATCTAATTTCAAGTAATTTGATAGCATAGCGAAGTCCTTCATATGGAATAGTAAGCATCCCAGATTACATTTCAATAAGTTACATAGGCCGATTGACAAAGGTGGGCTAGGCCTACCCAAGATTTTGTTTTATTATTATGCATTCGGTCTCAGACATTTGGCTCATTGGTCGCTTCCACCAGAGAGAGCCCCTCCCTGGTTTTGTATTGAACTGGAATTTCTGGCCCCAATTTTGCCATTGCAAATCCTTTCTATTAAAATAACCGGAGATGTTAAGTTACACCCCTTTATCTCGCATTTGCACGTAGTATGGACAAAAGTGTCCAGAATGTTTAATTCGGACATTTATTTTAATGTTGCCTTGAGCATATGGCTGAACCCAAAATTATATATTAATAAGTCCCCTTTCTGCTGGTCAGAGTGGACTGTGAGGGAGGTTAATACGTTCGGTGACCTATATGAGAGGGGAGTGTTGAGATCCTTTGAAAATATGGTTCAACATTTTAGGATTCCCAGATCTCAGTTCTTTATGTATTTACAGCCGCGCTACCTGCTCTGTACTATTTTTTGGAGTAGCATACACCCCCCTAAAGTGGCAGATACTCTGGAAGTGGTGATTACTGCTTTTGGAAAAGGTCATGAGGCATCAGTGTATTACTCCCTGTTAATTCAGAGTCTGGGGGATGGAGCTTCAACGTCTCTTTAGAGAATATGGGAGAAAGATTTCAACTTGGTATTGGAGGAGGGAGTGTGGGCTAGTATTCTAAAAAATTTCAAGTCTACATCTAGAGATGCAAGGTTGCATAGCCCTTGTATAGGCTTGGTCTTAAAGACACACCCACCTGCTGGCGATGCCAATCAGAAGACGGGGACACAACCCATGTTTTTTGAATATGTGTTACGGTCCAAGAATTTTTGTAGAGGGTTCAGAGCTTTATGTGTGACATACTGGACACTCAATTTTCATTTTGCCCTAGACTCTGTATCTTAGGCAATGGGACAGTCATTAATATTGGAGATAGTCATTTAATATTTGGGGGGAGGGGTTTAATGTATATAATTTATTCCGTATTTTATGTTGTGTTTGTTTGTCTTATGAATGGAATCAATAAAAATGGTTAATAACAGAAAGGCTGTATGCGAGGGAGTGTCAATGGTCATGAATATTGACGTACTCCACACCTAGGGTGATAATGGCTCACCCCCTAATGGGGCTATCAAAGTGGAATCCCACTGTGAGGAAACAAAAAGAAAGAATATTTTTTTGGTAGTTTATTTACAACATAGTGCACAATACAATAAAAATATAAATAATGAGGGTCAAATGTACATTTTTGAGCACATAGATTGTTAAAATCTTTTCTTTTTCTATTTTAAATGAGTCAAACACCTTTGTGCCATTCCTTGAAACAGTTCCTGTTTAACTGAAGACACAAGTGAATGTCACATGCCTAGCATTTCCAAGGTGTGAAACTCTGCGCTCTGAAAATGGATATGTCCTGAACAGCGCTAATGAGATGAGACAGAAAAACAGTACATCTCGTTAGTTTCATACGCATTACATAATCTGAGAATATTTGTTTTGGATTTGAATAGGCTCATTTAAAAGTAGACATTTCAAGGTTTCTATAGACATATTTATCATGTCTGTGTGAAAATTATATGCTGAGTTTCAGTTCATTTTTGTGATGTGCCCCAGATAAAGTTTACGGAGATGGAGGCAGCAGAAAGTGCATCCTGTTTGAAATCTTTGAGTAATTGCAATATGCATCATCATTGGTTTGTTTCTGTTGTGTGAGATGTCAGCACATTTTAAATACATTTTTTATTAAAAAACTGCTGACTCTCAGCTTGGTCTCTTTAGCATCTGTGAAACTTTTCTGTTTTTGTAACTTTTTTATGACATGTGAAGTAGTGTGGGGTTGCTTTGTATGTCATATTCATGCAATGTGTTGTGCTTACTATGGTGTAATGCTTGCCATATCAGAGATTTTTTAATTCTGTTTTCTGAATGGTTGTTGAGCTTTTCCTTAAGCAAATTTTTAGTTTCCCCTTTGTTAAATAGTTACATGAATATAAAGTTGATCATGGTAACAGCTGTGCACGGCTGTAATTCCACTAAGTTCGGTATGTCCCTTTGTTGACTGGCAGCTCTGTGGCTGTGTTGTAGTGGATAGCACACTGAACTTTAGAATGGAAAGTCGTGGGATCAAATCTGTCCTGAGGTGATGTGATCTGTGCTTGCTCTGAGATCTTTGGGTTGTGTTTAGTGTTGTGCAGTGGTTGCCATGCTGGTGATTGACCCTGAAATGGTTGCTTGCAGCTATATTTTTCCCCCTGGATTTGATTTTCAGGGGTATGTTTTTACCTTTATGAGGACATATTTTTCAGATACAGAGATCTGATAGCTACAGGTCACTATGGTGTCTGCAGATTTACCTAACCCATAACTAAATAGAATATTATGAAATATATTATCAATATTGTTGGGAACTTAGAATTGGTTCTTATTCAGAATCGATTCCATTTAAAAAAAAAAAAAAAACAAATACTGGAACTGAATGATTTTCATGACTTTCGAAACCGTTAATGGTAGTGGTGCACTGATTAGGAAATTTGAGGCAGATATTGTAATAGTGTGATCGGCCGATACAATACGATCACTGATATATCTTTTAAAAGTGCTATTTTAAAATGGTTAAACTTTGAAAAATTACGTTCAATTTACATTAGTTGTGAAATGCTAACTGTTAAAAAACAGTTATGAATAGTTCTGCTGTCACTATCAAAGATTATTGTGACATGCTGGCAATGAGTAAACAACATGAAGACCATAACGCACAGAAGAGATATGTTTAAAAATAAGAGAGATATATCCATGTCAAGCTCCAAAACCACTCCAGTGAGTAATCATAAGTATCTATGATTTGTTTAGAATAAGAATATCATTATTTGATAGTCTAAGTTAGCATTTTACTTGTGGGAAAGTATTTTGTATAAAGTAAAGTACTTTTTTTTAACTTTCCCAGCATTAATATTTTTCTCTAAAATCTGCTTTAATATGAGATCATATTCAATGATCACTTGATAATAGGCTGCTGAGTACAGTAAATTCAATAAGAATTGTATTTCTTATTCTCAAATATTTCATCCTTAAAATTACTAAAAGAATTGTTAATGGGGGCCTGGGTAGCTCAGCAAGTGAAGACACTGACTACCACCCCTGGAGTCATGAGTTTGAATCCAGGGCGTGCTGAGTGACTCCAGCCAGGCCTCCTAAGCAATCAGATTGGCCTGGTTGCTTGGAAAGGTAGAGTCACATGGGGTAGCTTCCTCATGGTCGCTATAATGTGGTTCTCGCTCTCAATGGGGTGCATGGTGAGTTGTGCGTGGATGCCGCAGGGAATAGCATGAAGCCTCCACATGCACTATGTCTCCGCAGTAACTCACTCAACAAGCCACGTGATAAGATGCACGGATTGACAGTCTCAGACGTGGAGGCAACTGAGATTTGTCCTCCGCCACCCGGATTGAGGCAAGTCACTAAGCCACCATGAGGACTTAGAGTGCATTGGGAATTGGGCATTCCAAATTGGGGAGAAAAAAGAAAAGAATCGTTAACGGAACTGTAATCATTAAGAGAAAACGGAATCGTAAAATTCCTTAGGATTCCCATCCCTAATTATTGACTATGTTTACTTGGACACCAGAAAGCGGTGTTTTGGTTTACATGCACTATATAAGTGGTGAACTCCTTACTCCTGTATACATGCGACTCAGACAGTAAGCAGCTTTCTCCACAGCAACATAATTTCCCTGCAACACTTGTGTAAATAACAAACATGGTATCCAAGGAAAACTTCACTATTTTATTCTCTGTTGCTTCAATTTATTTTCAGATATTCCAGAGTTGTTGCTGTGTTTGTTCCCTTAACTTTCCATCGCAATATGCACTAGAACTGCACTGTAATAGTGGGGTTTCCCACTTACATAAAACTCAATGTATGAGAGCATATATGCCAACGTGAGGGACCGTCAATATTTTACATTGGTGTGTAAATGGGTATAGTTTATAGTCTATGTACTTTTCCCACTGTAGTCCTAGAAATGTTGAAATATTTCCACTGTGTTGACTTGTTGTTGGGCTCCATCCTATCAGAATCAGAATCAGAATAAGCTTTATTGCCAAGTATGCTTACACATATAAGGAATTTGTCTTTCCCTATCTGTCAGTCACTCGACATTGTGTCAATGTAGTGACACCAGGGGTCACTCTTGGGAGCCCGAGACACCTCTGGTCTTTGATAAAAGGCCAATGAAAATTGGCGAGTGGTATTTGCATACCACTCCCCCGGACATGCGGGTATAAAAGAAGCTGGTACGCAACCACTCATTCAGATTTTCTCTTCGGAGCCAAATGGTCGATATTTACTGAGCTGACTGTTCATTCACCTCTGCTGGATCTGACAGCGCATTTCAGTGGCTTCTCCCTCCTCTGCACTGGTGCACTGCAGAGAATGTCCTGGGTGCTTCAGCAGAAAAAAGAGAGTATATTTTTCTAAAAGAGTATATTTCTCTAAAAGAGTGGCACACATGGAACGTCTTTTTAAAGACGCATCTTTTTAAAGATGCCGTTCCGTTTGTGTGTTATTCCTGGTTGTGGTCGTTTCCTCTCAACTTCAGATGGTCACGATCGCTGTCTTTCGTGACCCACGCAGAGACAGCGTTCGTGGATAGATCATGTACTCACTGCAAGAACATGACCATGGCAATGTTGTGGTCACGGCTTGCTTTCATAAGAAAGCAAGCCACCCCAGCAGCTCCCCGCCTCATTCTTTCTACCTATGGGTATGAGGCCAGCGTGGCTAGCACTGGAGGCGATTTGGGGACCCCAATGGGATCACCTCCACCAGGTATCCCCCCACGACCTCCCATTCCCCAGCACGCTCGTCTACCCTGATCGGGCTTCCGGATGAGTCCGCCGGCTCGTCTCATGGCGAGTTCGACCTCTTGTTCGGAGCCCGTGAAGCTGATGAGCTCTCAAGCACATCATCGGAGAGCGGGCTCGTCCAGTCGGACGCAGAAGCCTCAGCTGGGCTCCCCCCCTCAGGGATGATTGCCCAGTCACAGGCTGATACGGAAATGACGGACATGCTTTCCTGCTCAAAGCAGCCACGCCCCGCTCCAGTCCCTTTCTTCCCGGAAGTGCACGAGGAGCTGACAAAATCATGGGAGGCACCTTTTACTGCCTGGTCCCAATCTTTCAGCTCCCCCGCCCTCACAACCCTCGATGGCGGGGCGGCCAGGGGCTATTCGGCAATTCCCCTGGTGGATAAGGTGCTCGCGGTGAACCTATGCCCTCAGAGCACCGCCACCTGGCGCGGACGCCCAAAGCTCCTGTCCAACGCCTGTAGGTTCACGTCATCCCTGATGGACAAAACCTACATTGCCGCTGGACAAGCTGCCTCCGCCCTGCACGCCATGGCTCTCCTGCAGATCCACCAAGCCAAGGCACTAAAAGAACTGCACGAGGGTAGTTCCGCCCCAGATTTGATGCAGGAGCTGCGCTTGGCAACCGACCTCGCTCTCCAGGCGACGAAGGTCACGGCGCGGTCTCTCGGGCGGGCGATGTCCACCTTAGTGGTCCAGGAGCACATTTGGCTCAATCTGGTCGAGATGGGTGAGGCCGACGAGGCACAGTTCGTTGCTGCCCCATCTCCCAGGTTGGCCTATTCGGTGACACCATCGAGGACTTTGCCCAGCAGTTCTCGACGGTGAAGCAGTGGACGGAGGCTATCCGGCACATCCTGCCCCGGCGCGGCTCAAGATCCCGCACCCCGCCTGCTCGTCGCCAAGGGCATCCCCCTGCGGTGACTACACCGGCTCCGCCGCAGCCCGCCCCTTCGGCCCGGCCCCGGCGTGGAGCCCACTGCAGGAAGCAGACGCCACCCGTCTCACGGCCGGCCGCCAAGAACCCACGGAAGGCTTCGAAGCGCCCCTGAGACAGGCGACCCAGTGATGACGAAACCCACCTTGGAGCTGAAAAACAGACCACTCCATCCCCCGGTGGAGGGCCGGGAGGAGAATCTTTTGTGGCTTTTTTATTTAATTTCGCCGCATGCCCAAGTGGCTGTGGTACCCAACAGTTCAGCAAAAGAGCGGTTTCCTCATTCCCTGGGTCACATAACCGGTGTGCACGACCTTCATCACGACCACTGTCCACCTTTTTATCCTTGCAGGGTTGGCGCTCCAGCGGCGGTCTCCCCGCCTCTGTGCACCCAGCAGTGGCACAATTCCACCCCCGATATGACAGTCTCCATGGGTTGCGAGGACAGGCCTCTTCCTCCCCCATCCCAGGCTGTTCCGGGGGTGGTCACAAGGATCCAGGTAAGTGCTATGATGTCCCTGGACTCAGCACGGCCACAACATGGTGTGGCACCTCGGGATCCACCCCGCTGCGAGGCCCCACCTGCTGGTACGTCTGACGAGATTGTCCCTTTGGTCCCCCTTGCTCGGAGCTTGGATGCGTGGCTTGCACTTTCCAGTCCGTCGCGATGGTTGATCCGGACCGTCCGACTCGGCTACGCGATTCAGTTCACCAGGCGTCTACCCAGGTTCAGCGGTATCCAATTCACCTCGGTGAAGGACGAAAACGCTGCTACCTTGCGTGTGGAGATCGCTACCCTCCTACAGAAGGATGCGATAGAACCTGTCCCTCTGGCCGAGATGAAGAAGGGGTTTTACAGCCCCTAGTTCATTGTGCCGAAAAAAGGCGGTGGGTTGTGGCCAATCTTGGACCTGCGAATACTGAACCGGGCTTTACACAGACTCCCGTTCAAGATGCTGATGCAAAAACGCATTCTGGTGAGCTTCTGGCTCACGGTGGTTCACGGTGTTAGACCTGAAGGACGCGTACTTCCACATCTGGATTCTACCTCGACACAGACCCTTCCTGCGGTTTACATTCGAGGGTTGGGTGTATCAGTACAAGGTCCTCCCTTTCAGTCTGTCATTGTCCCCTCGTGTCTTCACGAAAGTCGCAGAGGCAGCTCTTGCCCAGTTAAGGGAGGTGGGCATTCGTATTCTCAACTATCTCAACGATTGGCTAATCCTAGCTCACTCTCGGGATATGTTGTGTGCACACAGGGACCTGGTGCTTTTGTACCTCAGCCGACTAGGGCTTCGGGTCAACTGGGAAAAGAGCAAGCTCCTCCCGGTTCAGAGCATCTCTTTTCTCGGTTTGGAGTTGAACTAGGTCTCGTTGACAGCGCGCCTCACGAATGAGCGCACACAGTCGATGCTGGCCTGTTTGAAGGCATTCAAACAAAAATCAGCAGTTCCACTGAAATTCTTTCAGAGGCTCCTGGGGCATATGGCATCCTCAGCGGTGGCCACTCTACTCGGGTTGATGCATATGAGACCGCTTCAGCACTGGCTTCAGACTCGAGTCCCAAGATGGGCATGGCGCCATGGGACACATCGCATGGTCATGACGCCGATTTGTCACCGCCTCTTCAGCCCTTGGACCAACCTCACATTTCTACGGGCAGGCGTTCCCCTAGAGCAGGTCTCCAGGCGCGTTGTGGTCACAACAGACACCTCCAAGATGGGCTGGGGCGCTGTTTGCAACAGACACGCAGCCGCCAGCTTATGGAAGGGGCCCGTGGCTGCGTTGGCACATCAACTGCCTTGAGTTGCTGGCAATTCTGCTCACCCTGAAGAGGTTCTGGCCATTGATCCAGGGAAAGCATGTGTTAGTTCGGACAGATAACACGGCAATGGTAGCATATGTCAACCTTCAAGGCAGTCTGCGCTCCCGTTGTATGTCACAACTCGCCCGCCGTCTCCTCCTCTGGAGTCAGCAGCACCTTAAGTCGCTGCGAACCACTCGCATTCCGGGCGATCTCAACACTGCAGTGGACGCGCTGTCATGGCAGGTTACCCTCAGGGGAGAGTGGAGACTCCACCCTCAGGTGGTCTAGCTGATCTAGAGTCGATTCGCCTCCCAAGAATCCTCCCACTGCCCACTCTGGTACACCCTGACCGAGGCACATCTTGGTAGAGATTCGCTGGCACACAGCTGGCCCCCTGGACTGCACAAATATGCATTTCCCCCAGTGAGCCTACTTGGCGAATTCCCCTGAGGAAGGACCTTCTTTCTCAGGGACTGGGCACCATCTGGCACCCGCGACCAGACCTCTGGAATCTCCATGTCTGGCCCCTGGACGGGATGTGGAAGACCTAAGCAGTCTACCACCCGTGGTGGTAGACACAAAGCCTTTAAGTGGCATCTGTTCGCTAAGTGGTGTTCTTCCCGACGGGAAGACCCCCAGAGATGTGCAGTCGGATCAGTGCTTTCCTTCCTTCCTCCTTGAAGGTGTTTGTAGCCGCCATAGTGGCACACCACGACACAGTGGACGGTAAGTCCTTAGGGAAGCATGACCTGATCATCAGGTTCCTGAGAGGCACCAGGAGGCTGAATCCCTCCAGACCGCACCTTGTTCCGTCATGGGACCTCTCTGTAGTTCTTCAGGGTCTACAGAGAGCCCCCTTTGAGCCTTTGCAGTCAGCTGAGCTTAAGGCACTCTCCTTGATGACTGCCCTCCTGACTGCGCTCACTTCCATCAAGAGGGTAGGAGACCTGCAAGCGTTCTCTGTCAGCGAAATGTACCTGGATTTCGGTCCGGGCTACTCTCACGTGATCCTGAGACCCCGACGGGCTATGTGCCCAAGGTTCCCATGACCGCTTTTAGGGATCAGTTGGTGAACCTGCAAGCGCTGCCCCAGGAGGAGGCAGACCCAGCCCTGACGTTGCTGTGTCCGGTGCGCGATTTACGCACCTATTTGGATCGCACGCAGAGCTTTAGAGTCTCTGAGCAGCTCTTTGTCTGCTTTGGTGGACAGCGGAAAGGAAGTGCTGTCTCCAAGCAGAGGATCGCCCACTGGCTCATTGACGCCATAACAATGGCATATCACGCCCAGGACATTCCGCCTCCGGTAGGGCTACAAGCCCATTCTACCAGGGGTGTAGCGGCCTCCTGGGCCTTGACCAGGGGCACCTCTCTAACAGACATTTGCAGAGCAGCAGGCTTGGCAACACCCAACATCTTTGCGAGGTTCTACAACCTCCAGGTGGAACTGGTTTCATCCCGTGTAGTGGCACGCACAAGCAGGAAAGTCCGAGACAGCCAGCTGGGTGTATTGCTTGCACATAGTGCCTTTCACCTCCCCTGAGCTGAAGACGTGCGCCATTAACTCCCAGTAGTGTTCACAAACTGTGTTCCCTGGTTGACTTCCTCCGAGCCCTGTGACAGTCGAGTTTTCGGAGAGACTCGCTGCCGGCCCAGTACACGTGCTAACTAAAGCCATGTACTGGGGTAGGTAGGTAACCCCATGCGACGTATATCTTCCGCTAATTTGTTTCCCTGTTGGCAAACTGCATCTTCCTTGGGCAGAGGCCCCTCTGCCCCAGTCTCCATGCTTGTAGTAACTCCTCCCCCGTAGGGTAGGATCTACCATGGGACTTCTCCACATGGCATACTTCCGACATAGCTCGGCAAGACCATGTGACGTATTTCCACTTAAATACCCCCCCTCTCTCTGGGCGAGGTGTGGTCTCTGCAGTGTCCTCCCCTTGGGAGGGACACCCCCCTGACTAGACCTGGTCGGCCCAGTCGGATAATCCCCCTTTTTTTTAGGGAGTGGAAAAAAAGGGGGATAAGAGGCCACGACTGGGCTAGCCCGTCTCTATCTTTTGGGTAGTCGACTTGTCCCAAAGGGCCGTTCGACACTCATAACAGTGTTGGGGAGGTTATGTGTCGGCCTGGTGCACTGGCTATGAGACACACAGTGGTCTACCCGTCACACACCGCCAGTTCACGTAACACAGTTCAGCCAGTTACGCCATTTTGTATAGGGACCCCTAGTGTCACTACATCGACACAACATCGAGTGAGTGACAGATAGGGAACATCCTGGTTACTTGCGTAACCTCCGTTCCTTGATAGAGGGAACGAGACGTTGTGTCCCTCCTGCCACAATGCTGAACTACCCACTGAAATGGCCGGACCTTGTCTCGGCTACTCAGCATAAAACCTGAATGAGTGGTTGCATACCAGCTCCTTTTATACCCGTATGTCTGGGGGAGTGGTATGCAAATACCACTAGCCAATTTTCATTGGCCTTTTATAAAAGACCAGAGGTGTCTCGGGCTCCCAAAAGTGACCCCTAGTGTCGCTACATCGACGCAACGTCTCGTTCCCTCCATCAGGGAACGGAGGTTATGCAAGTAACCAGGACGTTTTACAGAAAGTTCCAGTGCATAAACAATACAACAAGACACAGATCATAATAAAAAATAGAATAAAAATAAAAAGTGAATAGAAAATATAAGTATATAGAAATACACAATAAGACATGGGTATGTTGGATAAATATAAATAGACTAAGCTGTGTATTGCACATAATAATTGCTCAATGGGGCAGTTTTGACTGTTCATGAGATGGATAGCCTGAGGGAAAAAACTGTACCTGACGGTTCTGGTGCTCAGTGCTCTGTATCACTGTCCAGAAGGCAACTGTTCAAAAAGGTAGTGGGATGAGTGGGTGGGGTCCAGCCCTTTTCTTCACTCTGGAAGTGAACAGTTCTTAAAGGGAGAGCAGGGGGCAACTAATAATCCTCTCAGAAGTCCGAACTGTCCTTTGTAGTCTTCTGATGTCCAATTTCAAAGCTGAACCAAACAAGACAGTTATTGAAGTGCAGAGGACAGACTCAATTACTGCTGAGTAGAACTTTATCAGCAGCGCCTGTGGCATGTTGAACTTCCTCAGCTGGTGAAGGAAGTACAACCTCTGCTGGGCCTTTTTCACAATGGAGTCAAAGTGGGTCTCCCACTTCAGGTCCTGTGAGATGGTAGTGCCTAGGAACCTGAATGACTCCACTGCTGCCACAGTGTTGTTTAGAGTGGTGAGCAAGGTCAATGTTCCTCCTAATGTCCACTATCATCTCCACGTTTTGAGTGTGTTCAGCTCCAGATTGTTTTGACTGCACTAGTGCAGCTGTTCAACCTCCCTTCTGTATACAGACTCATCATCATCTTGCATGAGACCGATGACAGTAGTGTCATCTGCAAACTTCAGGAGCTTGACAGAGGTGTCCTTGGCGGTGCAGTCACTGGTATACAGGGAGAAGAGTAGTGGGGAGAGCACACATCCCTGAGGGCACCAGTGCTGATTGTACATGTTCTGGAAGTGAATCCCCTGTCTCACTAGCTGCTGCCTGTCCATCAGAATGCTGAAGATCCACTGACAGATAGACGTGGGAAGTCGTGCTTATGAAGGTGGTTTGGGTCAGTTATGGTAAGGGACATTACATTTCCGACACATGCTCTACGTGGTTGTCCAATCACAACAGACTAGGCCAGCTGACCAATCAGAACAGACTGGGCTTTTTGGAAAGGGGGGCTTTAAAGAGACAGGACCTAAATCAGAGCGTTTGAGCCAGAGGAGGAAAATAGGTTTAGCAGAAATGTACAGTATGAGAAAAATAATATGTTTTTTGAACATTAAAGCATGTAAACCAATTCTAGTAGACCCCCAAAATAAAATCATGAACCTGTAAATTAGCATAATATGGGCTCTTTAAGTCCTGTGATTTTGGGTTTCTTTGGGACAGGAATGATGATGGAGCGTTTGAAGCAGCAGGGAACTTCACACTGCTCCAGTGATCTATTGAAGATCTGTGTGAAGATGGAGGCCAGCTGGTCAGCATAGGATTTTAGACAAGTGGGTGAAACACCTTCTGGGCCCTGTGCTTTCCTTGTCTTTTGTTTCCGGAAGGCACGGCACACATCCTCTTCACAGATCTTAAGTGCAGGTTGAGTAGCAGGAGGGGGGAGGAGGGGGTTGCAGGAGGTGTTGATGTTTGTGTGAAATGAAGGTCAGAGCGGGTGTGGGGTGTGAGACTGGCCTTTTTTTGTTGGAGGATGGTGTCTTGAAGTTAGTGAAGTCATTTAGGCCTTTCCACACTGATGCAGGGTCGTTAGCTGAAAACTTGTTTTTCAGCTTATCCTAATAGCTTCTTTTAGCCACTCTGATATCCTTATTCAGTGTGTTCCTGGCCTGATTGTACTAAATTTTATCCCCACTTCTGTAAGCATCCTCTTTGGCCTGACGAAGCTGCCTAAGGTTTGCTGTAAACTATGGTTTGTCATTGTTGTATGTTAAATAAGTCCTAGCATGAATGCACATATCCTCACAGAAACTGATGTTACAGTATCTGTGAGCTCATCCAGATTGGTGTCTGCAGCCTCAAATACACTCCAGTCAGTGCAGTCAAAGCAGGCTTGTAGTTCCAACTCTGCTACATTGGTCCATCTTTTTACAGTCTTTACAACAGGTTTAGCTGATTTTAATTTCTGCCTGTAGGTTGGAAGAAGATGAACCAGACAATGATCAGAGTCCCAAAGTTGCTCTTGGGACAGAGCGATATGCATCCTTTATTGTTGTGTAGCAATGATCCAATGTATTTCTGTCTCTGGTGGGGTATGTAATGTGCTGTTTGTATTTTGGCAGTTCACGGGTGAGGTTGGCTTTATTAAAATCTCCCAGAATAATAATAATCCTATAACGGTTGTTCTCCAGTCTGTTCCACTAGTGGCGACTGCCCTGCAGCTATACAGCCGTACGCCCTGTGCGTACCATGAGCACTCCGACTGACCTGAGAAATATTTACTCTCAGAATATTTCCTCAAGCATGAAGTGTGTCCCATGGCTGTTTAAAAGAATTAGGGATGACCAATTTGTGAAAGAATAATTCTTTTGAGTCGGTTATTTTCAGTGAATTGGCCAAACTGTCTGAATCGATTCGTGATTCAGTACAATTCGTTCGGACCACTCTCTCGCGGAATCATTTGGAGCGGTTTCTCACACAGTAAAACAGCATTGGTATATTTACGAATACAGAGAACAAATAGTGCTGAATACAGTGGAAATTTACCTACAATCAACTGAGACAAAAGGCTGTCTTTTTGAGAGGGAACTTCAACTAGTGATGTGTCATGTGAACAAGGGGCTGTTCAAACTGATTTTGCGTCCGCTCATGCTGTTTTTCAATCGTTTTCCATGTAAACCTTCATTAGATGGATGTCTTTTGACAACTGCGTCATGTTTCACTGTGTTTTTAGGATCTCTCACAGGAGCGTTGCATTTTTAGAAGCTGTTTTAAGTTAAAAAGAACTTCAACTGATAAAAACACATCTCAAGACACCTGCGTTCTGTTCTATTCGTTGTGGTGCATTTTGCTTTTTTTGCTCGAGAAAGTGTCTGTCCTAACCGGTACTGGAAGAAATGCTTTAGCCAATAGTTACATGAACGCTACTCATACAAAGTCACCAGAATTTAATGCTTTGTTGTTGTTTTTGCAAAAATATTATCGTGGGGGAGCATGCCCCTAGACCCCCTAGATATTAGGTTGTACAAGGCAGATTTCTGTTCATACCCTCAGATGAAATCCTGCAGGCGCCCATGTGGCCACATTAAGCTGCGTTCTCCAGGAGAAACTTAGGTGTGTTAAATCACTTTCTCTTAATCACTTAAACAGCATAAGGAAATCGGCATTCTCGTTTACATGACTTTTCAGAACGCCGTTTTCTTATGTGTATGTAAATGTGGCTATTGATCCTACATTTTCAAAATCTTTTTCATTTTTCAACCAGCCTTGGCTTATTTGGTCTAGTATAAGGCTGGCTTATACCAGCCTTATACTGACATTGTGCTATGGTGTACCCCCCCCCCCATATTTTTAATATTTGGGGCATTTTTTGTCATTTTTCACTGGCACTTTTGCCCTAAGTCATTGTTAATTTTAGACCATGACTCAGTATGAGTCCAGCATTACACAGTCTTGTAATTGTGCACAGAGGAATACTGGGCTCAGATGTGATTTAAAGGTGGCACAGATGCAATACACAGATGCTTCAAATATAATACATATGTGAATGAAATGTGTTTGAGCCTTTAATTCTACTAAATAAAATACATCCGAATATATCTGATAACATTAGACAGAAAGAATAACTTAATAAACATAATATATGCTTACTACTATAGCAAGGAAAGGGGTAATGATGAGTTATGACAAATTATAGTGCATATAACTTGCAAATTATGGCATTATTCAAGACAAATTAGAGAAATAAAACTTCACTCCAGTCATGCATATTTACACCAAATTATAATGGCTAAGAAAACAAAACTAAAGGTAAAACTGAAACTCTTTACTGGTGGAAGAGCACGCAAAAAAAGGGCAGGCATTCTAATTTCATAACAAACACAGCCAAGTCTACATCCAATTTTGTTCAAAGAAAGGAGTTCTTTAGATATGTCTGCCAAGTATTATTTCAGTGAAACCCTGTCTTTAAAAATAAACTTATGTTCACTATACCTAACATTGTCTCTTATATTTTTATCCTTCAGTCTCTGCTCAGCATCCGCGGTTCAATTTTCTCCCCGAGGAGAAACAGTCGTGCAAGCCTGTTCAGTTTTCGCGGTAGAGCGCGGGACTTTGGCTCAGAGAATGATTTTGCTGATGATGAGCACAGCACGTTTGAGGATAGCGACAGTCGCCGTGGATCGCTCTTCGTACCTCGATGCATTGAGAGAAGAAGTTCCACTGTCAGTCACTGTAGCCTGGCACCCAGGATTATGCTTCCAGCCAATGGGAAGATGCACTGCACCGTCGATTGCAATGGTGTGGTCTCTCTGGTGGGTGGGACTTCGGTGCCAACATCACCAATCGGACGGTTGTTACCTGAGGTAGAGCAAATACATTTATACCTTTTCACATTTCAGACACTAGGGAATATACTAGACCTTTCAATAATTTTAATTATACTATCTTGATTTGTTTGTCCATTTCTAGGGCACAACCACCGAGTCTGAAGCACGGAAAAAGTGTTCTGGATCACACCAGCCGTCTAATTATCTGGACGAGACAGTGGCCAGAAAAAGAGCTCTAAGTGTGGCTAGCATTCTGACAAATACTATGGAAGGTATGAAGAACAAACACACCCTGTTTTTACATGTTTTTACTCAGCTATCTAAATGGTCACCTCTATTGTTTAACGAAATAAAATTACTGTAGACAAACCTTAACCCTTGCCAATTGAAGACATCCCTTTCCAAAATAAAGCTTTGTCAGATTTAGCTCACTTTTGGGGACAATTATGTCCCCAAACTATAGCTAAGTATTTACATACATGCACACACAAACAGATCCTCAAATGCCTAACGCACACATACACATACAGACTACACACACACCCTGACAGTACACACCAACTCATACACACATGTTCACACACACACACACACTGACACTCATGAACCGACCAATGCAATTATTTCTAAATGCTTCTGAGCATGTGGGTGTAACCGGTCCTGCTTGACCTGCTCTGAGTGGGATTCAAACCGGGGTCTCTGAGATGGAAGGCAGGTGCGCTAATGAGGAGGCTAAAGGCTATAGCCTCTTGCATTTGTCGCTAGTACGTCTCTTGAGGCCAGGGGAGTGAGGTTTACACACTTCACAGCTACCAGCTGGCCACCCTTATATGGGCAAACCTCATCACCCAGTAAGACTGCACGTCTCATCACACACACAGAGTACACACACTAAACCCCATTACATACAGTCCCTAATACACACTTTTCACAAACCACATCACAAACCAGCTCTTAAGATGTTTGTTATCATGCAGTGCTGGGCACATACAGTATCAGTTCCACTTTCAAATGCCCCATATTTGCTTAGAACAATCACAGTAAATGAGTCATTTATTTCTCCATTGTGTGATGAACATAGGGCGACATTGATGTTGGTTTATATTACATTGCCATTTAAACATCAGTTGTGTTCATGATGCCATTCAGTGTGCATCACTGCTTCAATAATACAATCCATTCAAAATCAATGGTGTAATTTTTTCATAAGGGAACAGATAGTAAAATCTTTAGTGATTGCAACATGACCGGGATCAGTGGGATTCGTTTCCGGTATCGCCGTAGAGTGGTGCCATGGTAGGTTGCAGGGACCACCCTCTTAGAGCAATATAAGCTGTGCTCAAGGGTACAATGGAGCTCATGAAGCACCCCTTGCAGAGTTTGAAATTTATAATCACAAGCCCAGTTTTTACAGTTGTTCATCATATTAATTACAGACATGTGCCATTAACATTTGACAACCTGAAAGTGTACAATACATTTTTGTCTTCATTTTAAACATTATATCTATTGTTTTACCATTTGAAACCTGTATTGATCTGTCCACAGAACTCGAGGAATCGCGGCAGAAATGTCCTCCTTGCTGGTACAAGTTTGCCAATGGTTTCCTCATCTGGGACTGCTGTCCAGCATGGCTGAAGGTGAAGGAGATTGTGAACATGGTGGTGATGGATCCGTTTGTTGATCTGGCCATAACCATCTGCATTGTACTTAACACCCTCTTCATGGCAATGGAACACTATCCCATGACTGACGAGTTCAACCATGTGCTTTTAGTGGGCAACCTGGTAAGCTCTAAAAGCCAGTTGTTTAAAATTTTCAGAGCAATGCTTAAATGTATTGATTTAGCCTAAACTTTATTTTTTTAATTTTTTTTAATTTATTGATGGTTAAAACATAGTCTCAGTTTCAGACGGAATGCCCACGGACCGCCCACAGTCCGTTCTCTAACTGTCTGATGCACATAGCACACAAAACTGGAAAACACTTTCTCAGTCAACAGAGTCCTAATCTGATTGGGTGGTTTGATTTAACTTCCGCGAGTAGACACACAGGAATTTTTATCAGTCCGCCTGGAAGCTGAGTTGTGTAATCACATAATTTGCCAAAGTTTGCCAGGTCAGTGACATCAAACCTTTAAAGATATTCAGATTTTTGTTGAGGCATGTAGCAAAAAGTAAAGCGGACATTCACGAGCAGAGCTACATTTTCTGCTTTGTTAGTTATGTCTGTGAAATTCTCTGTAATGAGGTTTTCTGTGCTATACTTAGATTCTCTGCACATTTTCTGCTATTTTCCTGTCTGTTTTCTCTGCAATCGCTCGCAGAAACTCGCGCACCATTAAATAAATTAGCCTATTTTTCCCCCCATGTCTATCTTTAATTGTGGTATGATACATCTATGATAACCCTGCCCCTAAACACCCTGTAATGACAAAACGGACTGTGATTAGTCACTTACATGTCAGTTAAATGGCTTTTCCTGTCAAAATGGGTGATACGTATGGCTACGCGAGACAAAGTAAAACAAATCCAGGTAACATATCACCCGAAATCACATTAAAAAATCTCATTAAAAAGCTACATTATTTTCATGACTATTTAGCACATTTTCACAAAAATTGCATCACACATTTTGCTTTTGAGAAGTATTATTCTCAATGGCAATTCTCATTAAATTCTCATTTCTGTACTTCAGTATTTTTTTTTTTACTGTATTACAGTAAAACAACAATGTAATACAATTCTTTAATTTATTCAGTAAATTAATAATTTAATAAATTAAAGGCACTACAACAAATACTGTAATATACTCTAAATGCTTTGCAATTTAAATAATATATAATTTTTAATTATTAAGTAATGAAAATAATTTTTTCACATTACTGTTATGAGAGTTGGAGGGAGAGGTTCTTAACTGTCATGTAAATTATGTCATAATTAATTTTCTTTTAGCAAAATAAAATTTCTTTCAACCTTTTTTTTTTTCAACCTTTTGACTTTGAGGTTATATATATCCAGGGCATGTTCTTGACAGGTTTCGTGAGCAACAAATTAGGTCCCTCGTATAACAATATTATAACTGTAGTCATGCTGAACTACTGAGTGAAAGAAAACTCTTGCGCTCTGCACAGGTGTTCACAGGAATCTTCACAGCAGAGATGTGTCTGAAGGTCATTGCTCTGGACCCTTATTACTACTTCCAAGAGGGCTGGAATATCTTTGATGGCATCATCGTGAGCCTGAGCCTCATGGAGCTGGGACTAGCCAATGTGGAGGGGCTTTCAGTCTTGCGGTCTTTTAGATTGGTGAGAAACATTGTCATCCCACCACCATTTAGTTTCTACATTCAGGATTCCCAGAGTCATGGAAAATCTGAAAATGTCAGGGAATTATAAAATGGTGTTTTCCATGTGTGGAAAAGTCATGGATATTAATTAAATGGACATTTCTATAGTGAATACTATTTCATTGGTTAGATTTTGCTCTTGAGTAAGGCTTATGTATAGTAAACTTGCAAGTAATGTCCAATATGTGAAAGCATTGTTCTTTTGAGTCAGGTCTTTTCTATGAATCGGTCAAACTGGTTCACACATTGGTCAGAATGTAGTAATCTGAATCAAAACAATTTTAAAAAATCCATATAGCCAGTAATGACGTGGAGTTCATGGAGAAGATGGAAATTAATTGGTCAACAATTGTGGAAATCCCTTCCTAATCTTCTCTTGCTCACTTCCCCTTTCTCTGGTCTTAGTTGAGAGTGTTTAAGCTGGCAAAGTCTTGGCCCACTCTGAACATGCTGATCAAGATCATTGGTAACTCAGTTGGTGCTTTGGGGAATCTAACCCTGGTTCTGGCCATCATTGTCTTCATCTTTGCTGTGGTGGGAATGCAGCTTTTTGGAAAGAGCTACCGTGAATGCGTCTGCAAGATCTCAGAGGACTGCAAGTTGCCTCGGTGGCACATGGACGATTTCTTCCACTCCTTCCTGATCGTGTTCCGGGTGCTGTGTGGTGAATGGATCGAGACAATGTGGGACTGCATGGAAGTGGCGGGACAAACAATGTGTCTCATTGTCTTCATGATGGTCATGGTCATTGGGAATCTGGTGGTAAGATAAATCATGTAGTAAGAAGATGGACAAAAGAGGGTTTCTCTCTATATTCCCTCTTCCCTTTTGTGTGTCCCTTATTGGTGACTGTAATTTTGCCAAGTAGAAGGCATCGATGAACTTGTGGCCCATCAGTCAGATTTTAGAATTGGGGTATGGATGCACCGATGTATAGCCTGCTGCTGTTTATCGGCCAATTATTGACCAAATTAAAACCACTGGCATATCAGTAATAAGCATGAAAACACAGATACAAAAAAATTATGATTTATTTATTATTATTTAGTAACACATTTTGTAAAAATTCTGTGAATTCAAATGCACAATACAGAAAAAATAATAGACACAATATGTAGAAGGGTTGGCACTCATAAGAACATGTAATATTACATTTGTATTTTTTCTGGTTCTCACATTAATGTGGAAAAAATGCCATAAACGGATGTGACCGTTGTGAAAGCATCACTTACCTATAGGCTAAAAGATGAGGGAAACCATCCAAAATGCTTTGAAACCAGCAGACTTTGAGTCCTGAGATATCGGAAATTATACATTTAGTAAATTATTTATTGTTAGAACAGTAAAAAAGCTTTTGTACCTCTTTGTAAATTTTTGTGGCAAAATATCTGTATCGATATTGGCCTATAGTTTTTTTTTTTTATTAAATCGGTATCAGTATCAGCCAAAAATGTTTATATCGGTGCATCCCTAGTTTGGGGTTAGGACTAGGGTGATAGGGTTAAGACTATGTTTGTTTGATAAAATGTTTTTTCCAAGACCAACAAAAGATGTTGATTCAGGAATACGTCTTACTTGGCAAAATAAATGTCACTGGCTGGGTTTGAACTGAAGCTTTAACGATCATCTTAACTAACGTCACTAGTTATTTTACGATGGAGTAACGCCTGCTTCCCAAACCAGCATGTAGATCGCTCATTATAATGTAGAACTTAAGTGCTTCATTACGGGAGCGGTCCAGTCCAAAGGTGCTGATCACTTGAGTCAGTATATCCAGGAGTTTGTCTTCTCAAAATGAAAATAAGGTGGAAATACTGACAAACATGTTTGTAACCTTGTCAAGGCACCAAAATGTATTACCTAACTATTGCAGAATTTATTTAAATAAATAATTATGGCTTTAGTAAGACAGAGTTTCAGATGTATTGATGCTCAGTCATAGAGATTAATGAAAGTGAAACAATAAATGCATGTAACGTGAATGTACGCTATGTGAATCATAAAGGGCTCTTACATAGCATAAAGTTTTGTTCCTTTAGCTGGAAACTGAACAAATGCACACAGAACAGGATTAAAATGATGGGCATCAGTATTGAACTACTCACAGACCTGTCTAAATATTAATAGATCATCTGGTTAGTTGAAGGTATGGTGCACTTGTAGTCTTACTGCCATTATGCATCATGCAAGTTGTTACTGCCTTGTAAAAAGACTATAGGCAAGCCGATTTGAACCAGCCATTGGAGGAAGAAAGAAGAGGAGGAGGATGAAGAGAGAGAGAATCTCTCATTGCACACTCTCGCTCTAATATCCTCTGTTAACCATATTTTAATGATTTATTAAGGCATCGTAATGGGGTACAGTGGGCGAGGAGGAGGTGGGAACCGGCAGAACAGTCAATGTAAACTTTAATTATATAAATGAACTTAAAACAACATAAAACAAACAGCAGCCGCGTGTGTCTCTCTCTCTCGAACTGGCGTCTCCGGCTCCCCTTTATCTCTCTCTCCCGCTGATTAGTTGACTCAGCACCGGCCGTGCACCCTCACAAAATTTATTAAATGTCCCATTGTCTTTGATAAACTGTGAAAGATATGTTTAATTTGCACTTAATGGACTTAAGAGCGGTTCAAAGCTCTCATTAATTTGCGAAATTTTTACGAACTACTTAGATAATGATGATTTTTGGAAACGCGCCTTAGAGATTAAGTACTACATAAGTGCTGCTAACGTTCTGCTCAGTGACATTCTACTCAGTGGTTCGGGAAACCCAGCCACTGTGAGTTATATGAGGTACTTGTTTAGATATATGGCAGATTTACTGGGGACAGTTCAAATCTGGTTCAGTAAATTCCGTAGGTGCAGTTCAGCTTCAGCCTGAGTTACATTAGTATTTTTCTTTCTGTTAAAGGAATAGTTCACCTAAAAATTTAAATTCTGTAGTTAATTGCAAACCATAATGTGGAACACAAAAGGAAAAACATTTAAAAATCTTCACATGACTTTTTGCTACATAAGGAATGTGAATAGTAACTCAAAAAAACAAACAAAAACAAAAAAAAAAAGAATAAAACCACAGTAAAATAGAAAATCATGCACTATATTCCAAATCATCTGATTCACTTTGTATGATAAACAGACCAAAATTCAAGTAAAATCAAATCATTGCTCATCTCCAGGTATACAGCATCCAAATATGGCCACACGTCAATAACATCAAACATCACTGGTCACGAGATGCACAAGAACCAGTGAGGTTTGATATTATTGATGGAGCTTGACTGCCCGGAGTTACTACTAACTTTCATTATGCCAAAAAAAATTGTTTTTTGTATTGATGGACAATTTCAGTTGCACAACAAAGTAATCATGGGTGACAAATATGGCATTCTACAATGCCATCAGTAATAGGGCTGCCCCCGACCAAAGATTTTCCTAGTCGACTAGTAGTCATTAGTTTAAGCCATTAGTCGGCTATTTGTCGCACCTTTATGATTTTAATTTACTTAACTATATATATTTTGGGGGGCATCAGAAAATAGTTCCAGTTCCAGGGCTGAGAAAGAATGTTATAAGTAGCATTGCTAACACTGTTCTACATTACAGAAAAATACTTAACCTTAATAATGAGCCTTTAAAATATACATTTTACAAGCACACACATGATGCGAGCCGCAGCGACAGAGGCAAAAGCGGGAATGATTCTGAATGTGTCGGAAAAACCAGCAAAGAGACTGTCTGAACATTGTTATTTTATAGAGAGAAATGCAATTAGAATTGTGCCAACAGAGGATGATCTCGGGGATCGACAATGGTCAGAGTGATCGCCAATAGCTGATGCCTTTGATGATGTCAAGATGATATTTGGCTCGTTTTCCCATTAATGTATTAAAAAATTATTATTAGGCTATTATTATAATAAAATTAATATTACAAATAATTTGTCCATAGACACACAGACACGCGCTTGAAGAAACACTTTATTATATTATTAAGAACAGATGACAGAAAAGCCGTCTATGCGCATGTATGACATGCTGTTTGTACGGAGACGTGCAGTCTCATATGTAAAAGGTTCTCACTCTTTCTTTATTACATTCTTCTGAATTTTTTTTTTTTTTTTTGCAAGAACATTAGCATCCATGAGTGCTGCAAATGACCTCAGACAAATGAACAGAACTTGAGTTCAGTTCGCTTTATTTCCACAGAGCAGTTCTTTGTGACCACAACTCTGCAGCCTATACATCTGTGATTATAACATTAAATAATACAAAAACACGTTCACCTTGAACCATGATTTATATTTCAATGATTATTATCATCATTATATTGATTATTTTTACCTTTATAATTGTTTTTATGTCTTAATTGTTTAAGTAATTTTCTGCTAGCATGTTTAGATGGCTACTTGCCTGATGGTAAATGGAAAGGTTGTTCCCTGTCTGTCACTCATTTGACGTTGTGTCGATGTAGTGACCCTAGGGTTTCGCTCTTGAGAGCCCCAATCACCTTTGCTTTATTCAGAAAAGGCCAATGAAAATTGACTAGTTGAATTTGCATGCTGCTTTCCGCCCCAGACACATGGGTATAAAAGGAGATGGCGTGCACCACTCATTCAGACTTGTTCTTCGGAGCCGAGCACACGTGTGTTCATCCCATCACCTCGCTATTGCTGCTGGAATTACGGTGCATATCATCTGTCACCCTCGAACGGTTGAGTGTTGTGTTTCCCCTGGGCGCTTCGGCCGCTGAGTCCACAGGTTTAAAAAGAGTATATTCAAAAGAGTATATTTTCTCTAAAAGAGCTCGCACAAATGATTTGCGTCTTTTTTAAATGTCCTTTCGCCTTTGTATTACTGGGTGTGGCCGTTATCTCTCCCCACCGGATGGCCACGAAATCTGTCTAGAGTGCTTGGGTCGCCAGCACGCCGAGGCAGCTTTTGTGGAGGGGTCATGTTCTGACTGTAAGAACATGCCCATGAGAACATTGCGGTCGCGGCTCTCTTCCTTCTTCGTGAAGCAGAGAGCCACTGCGGCTGCTTCCAGACCTGGTCCGTCCTGGGTTGAAACTCAGGTGGCTGGGTCGGCGAGCACCATGGGCGATCTGGATGTGGATATGGGAATGTTTCTGCTGGCTCAGTCCCCGTGGTCCTCCCATTCTCCAGCTCGCTCATTCTGCCTGGTAGGGTTCACGAGCGATGCAGGCGGTCCGCCTCAGAGCGGATTTAATGTCTCGGTCGGGGCTCGCGATGAGGATGAGTTATCCGTCGCAGTATCGGAGGGTGGGCTTCTGCTTTCGGAAGCGGACGAATCTTCTGAGCTCCCGCTCTCAGGCGGTAGAGCTCAGGACGAAGCGGATGCTGAGTTGTCAGCCATGCTTGCCCGGGTGGCTGCAAACATCAGGCTTGAGTGGAACCCTCCGCCCTGCCCTGAGCATTTGCAGCTGGATGATTGGTTTCTGGGCTCAGAGTGTGACTCACGGCCGTGCCCTGCCCCGGTGCCTTTCGTACCAGAAGTGCACGAGGAGCTCGCGAAGTCGTGGAAGGCACCTTTCTCCGCCCGGACACGCTTCACGGGCTTGTCTACCCTGACTACCCTCGGCGGTGGAGAAGCCAAGAGATATGTCGGGCTTCCCCAGATTGAGCGTGCCTTTGTGATGCACCTCTGCCTGCAGGGCACAGCCACCTGGAGGAACCGACCAAGGCTCCATTCCAAGGCATGTACGTTTTCTTCATCATTAGTGGCAAAGGCTTACAATGCCACGGGTCAGGCTGCCTCCGCCCTGCATGCCATGGCTATCCTGCAGGTCTACCAGGCCTAGGCGCTTAAAGATCTGCACGAGGGTAGGACCGACCCAGGGCTCATGCAGGAACTGTGCACCGCAACCGACCTCACTTTACGGGCGACGAAAGTCACGGTGCGCTCCCTGGGCCGGAGGATGTCCACCTTGGTGGTCAAAGAGCGACACCTGTGGCTCAACCTTGTGGAGATGCATGATGCCGAGAAGGTCAGCTTTCTTGATGTGCCCATCTCCCAAGGGGGGTCTTTGGTGACACCGTCGAGGACTTCGCCCATCAGTTCTCGACAGTGAAGAAGCAGACGGAGGTCATTAAATCCTCCACCTACAGGCCTCCAAAGTCATGCATCCCGTCTGCCTCTCGCCAAGGCCGTCCTCCTGCGGCGTCGGCCCCAACTCCCCACCATCGGAGCCCGCACGCCGACTATGAGAAGAAGATCCTCCTGCAGGAAGGTGGCACCGCCTGCCCATCAGCCGGCTGCCAAGAACCCTGGACAGGCTTCGGAGCGGCCCTGAGACAGGCGACACAGGGGTTAGGCTACTAACTCTGACTGGCCTGACCCAGGTGAGCGTACATGCCCCACTCCCACCCCTGGGCCAGCAAGAGGTGAGTACTCTCATAACATCGCCGGGTGCCTTCTGGGCCCCAGCACCCAATTTTCAATAAAAGAGCAGTTTCCTTATTCCCTGGGTCATCCTCCTATGCTCCGCTCTTCCGGCCCTCGTGCTCGCAACGGCCAGGTGCTGAAAGTCTTTCTTGTCAACGAGTGGGAAGCGTGTGTCTCGCGTTTCCTTGTTCTCCGTCGAAAGAAAGCCGGCAAACAGGTAAGTGTGGCGGTTCTTGGGGCCACTCGCCTGCCTCAGCCACCGTGCACCGTTGCGGGCTCGCTGGGCAGCACGCCTCCCCTGGACATCCTTCCCGGTGGGGCGTCTACTCTGCCTCGCCACGAACCTCCCACCCCGGGTGTGATAAAACCAATCGTCCCCCTGGTGCCATTAGTGCAGAGACTGGGACCTAGCAGGTCTTCCGCCAACAGTGATAGACCCCCTCCACAAGGTGGCTGTATGCTCTGAAGTGGCATCTCTTCGCAAATTGGTGTTCTTCCCGTGGGGAAGATCCACAGAGATGCGCAGTCAGGTCTGTGTTGTCCTTCCTACAGGAGGGGTTGGAGAGACGGCTGTCTCCCTCCACCCTGAAGGTGTACGTGGCTGCTAAAACAGTGTATCATGATAAACTGGATGGGAGACCCTCATAGCAGCACGACCTGATCACCAGGTTCCTCAAGGGTGCGAGGAGCTTGAATCCTCCTAGACTGCACCTGAGTCCCTCTTGGGATCTCTCTGTGGTCCTACCTGAGAGAGCCCCCTTTGAGCCCCTGGAGCAGGCCAAGCTCAGCACTCTGTCACTGAAGATGGCCCTCCTGGTGGTGCTCACCTCTATCAAGAGGGTTGGGGACCTGCAGGCGTTCTCTGTCACCAGTGAATGCCTGGAGTTTGGGCTGGCTCACTCTCACGTGATCTTGAGACCTTGGCCTGGTTACCTGCCCAAAGTTCCCACCACTCCCTTTCGGGATCAGGTGGTGAACCTGCAAGCGCTTCCTTCAGAGGAGGAAGACCCGGCCTTGTCGTTGCTGTGTCCAGTTCACGCCCAGCGCATCTATCTGGACCGCACGCAGAGCTTTAGATGCTTGGAGCAGCTCTTTGTCTGTTTTGGAGGCCAGCAGAAGGGGAAAACTGTCTCCAAACAGAGGCTGGCCCATTGGATTGTGGATGCCATTTCTTTGGCTTACCAATCACAAGACTTGCCGTGCCCCTTGGGAGTCCGGGTGCACTCCACTAGAGGTGTTGCGTCCTCCTGGGCACTGGCAAGGGGTGCCTCTCTAACAGACATATGCAGAGCAGCGGGTTGGGCTACACCCAATACCTTTGTAAGGTTCTACAACCTGCGCATAGAACCGGTTTCGACCCGAGTATTACGGGGTAACAACAGGTAGGCCAGACAGCCGGTCGGGTGTATCACTTGCATTAGTGCCTTTCCCCTTTCAAGGTGATAATGTGCGCTATCTTGTCCAAAACAGTTCCCTGCAACTGTTGAACACTGGACGCCTTCTTAATTTCTTAAGCACTGTTAAGTGACAAATTCGGCGGAGGAGTAACACCACCAGGCCCGGTACTCATGGTATGCCCCTTTCCAGGTGAGCCCGTGTATTTGGGCTCAGTGCTCCATACATGGTGATTCCCCCCCATATGATGCGTTTCCACTGTTCGGTTTCTCCTCAGTGAACCCTGTGTTTCCCCTCGACAGAGCTTCCCTCTGCCTCGGCCACTGTTGCTGTGTACCTTCTCCGTAGATAGGGTCCTTCCCAGTGGAATCATTCCATATGTGAACTTCCCGGTCGGTATGTTCATGTGAGGTATTCTCCACATGTTAACCTCCCTCCGGTAGGATGTAGTCTCCATAATGCTCTCCCTCCTGGAGAGGGAAGAGCACTTCCCCAGCGCTATTCTATCAGGTGCTCGGTGGGAAATTGCTTAATACAAAAATCAGGAAAGGCCACCGCCTGTAGCCTCCTTGGGTAAGTGCCTACTCCAACCCTTAACAGGACCAGGGAGATGCCTTACCTAACTCGCTGGAAGGTCACGATGTGGTCGAGCGCTCGCTGCGAGGCATGCAGCAGCTTGCCTGTGTCTGCTCCTCCGTACCTCGTGACACAGTTCAGCACCTGCAGCGTTTTGTATAGGAACCCCTGGTGTCACTACATCGACACAACGTCGAGTGAGTGACAGACAGGGAAAATCTTGGTTACTGATGTAACCTCTGTTCCCTGATGGAGGGAACAAGACGTTGTGTCCCTCTTGCCACAGCGCTGAACCGAGTGCTGACATGGCCGGGACTCTCTCTTGGTTCCTCAGCACAAATCTGAATGAGTGGTGCACGCCATCTCCTTTTATACCCGTATACCAAATTCCACTCGCCAATTTTCATTGGCCTTTTCTGAATAAAGCAAAGGTGATTGGAGCTCTCAAGAGTGAACCCCTATTGTCATTACATCGACACAACGTCTCGTTCCCTCCATCAGGGAACAGAGGTTACATCAGTAACCAAGATGTTACTTAAATATTATTTTTTTGATCACTTCACTATTTTAACCCTCATCCTACCAACATATTTAACATACAAGGACTACCGACTGGGGACCCCAAGAATAAACTACTGTAATATACAACCATCATAGCAAAATGTTAACTTATTTCTTCTTAAAACATTATTAGTTATGTAATTAATGTTATCTGGAAAAAAAAACTGATTATTATTATTTTAGGAAAGTTACAGTTAATTTGCATATTGTGTAAAATGGAAATATATACAGTACTTTTCTAAAATACAAATTGCAGCTTTTATACCAAGTACAATCCACATTTGTACTTAAAAGCTTATTTACCATCCTTTGATTCTTTGATTTCATTCAGTTTTCAGTAATTCCAAGTAAACATTATTTGTGTTATATTTATATGGTGACACCAACCAGGTCATTTTGACCCTAATATAAAATAATTGAAGTAATAGTTTTTTATTTTATTTGTCTTTCAATACAAAAGTAGATAGAGACCGTTTACATTGAACTATGAACATCACACACTATAGGCAGTTATAGCACACGATTTGGCTCATGCTATGCTCAGGGAATACTGTCATGTGACAGGAGGAGCAAACATTTGCTACCTTTCTGTCTGTTTTTCGGGAGCAAAGGCTACACCTTTTTCGAATAGATTTTCCAGCCGATCATTGGACGTCCACAGCAGCAGGTGGAGTTTTCCTCACTCCCATGTTGGTCATTGCTGCTCGGATTGGGGCTTGGAGCATGGCAGTATCAGCTCTCCTCTTCATGTGTGGCATGACCAGGGCATGCCCCAGTTGTCTCAGGTAGATCCGGTGACGTCGGCCACATTCTGAAATCTTCCAATCTGGGAAGTTCCCCATCCAGATGATGAAGGCAGCAATGGCAGCAACACCCACCATGTTCATAAACAGCACCATCGGCCATTTGTTTATTTTTCTTCTGGTTGTGAACATTTTGGCTAGATGATCCAGATTATCCACACCACTTTTGGTTGCATTGTAGTGTAGTATGATCTCTGGTTTCTGCTTCTCGCTTTCAACCTTCATGTCATGGTGCATGGAGGACAGCGCCAGTACCGCTTTTCCTTTTGCAGGTACATATGACACCACGGTAAGCTGCCCATGAAAGCCAAACCATGAACTTTTGATCTCTCTCTCATTGTTAGCCTTCATCTCCTCTGGGATATGTGGCTTGTTTGACTTGATAGTGCCAACATATGTCAGTCCATCTTCTAGTAAGGCTTCAGCTAACGGAATGGATGTAAAGAAATTCTCGGCTGTGACATTTCTGCCACTTTTGCACCAATGCCCCACAAGCTCTTTGACTACATGGGCCCCTTGACCTACTTCTTGTTGCTGTCCAGGTTGCCTGCCAAGGTATACCTCACCTTTGAGAGGGTAGCTGGTCTCTGCATCACAGTTCCACCAGATCTTTATTCCATATTTGTCAGGCTTGGATGGGATGTACTGTCGGAAACTGCACTTGCCTCTGAATCCAATAAGCTGCTCATCCACACACATGTCTGTGCCTGGAATAAAGTATTTTGGGAGCTGGTCTACAAACATGGTCCATATATCTCTGAAAGGGGCAAGCTTGTCTGTTTGCCATTCACTCCCCCCTTGTTGCTTTGTTGTCAAACCTCATGTATCATTCTTTGTTCAGCTTCTCTGTTAGTTTCACATTTGTATTTTTTCCCCACACTCACAACATGGCCTGATCATGCTCTGACTGCATGTCAATCATATGTGTGACACACTATTTTACAGTCTTATCTTGTATAATAGAACATAAACATTTAATTTGATAGTCATAAAACATTTTATTATGAAATTATGTATTGTATTTCTGACTTTGAACATCATCTTACCTTAGGAAGAGCAGTATTTAGGGTAGTCGACAGAGCACATGAGGAAATCTGTGTCTGCTGCATCTGTGTCTGTCTTCTTCAAAATGACTGACAGACTGCCCCCCCCCCCCCCCCATAGTTTATGATACTTTAAATTATGACCTATGGGAAATATGAACTCAACAAATAGTTCCATTTATTAAAACTGCATAGGCGGAATTGAGTGCTTTTGACTGGGGTCCCCCAGGACCACAATACATTGGTATTTTTAAAAAGCACTAATTAAAACAGAAACTGAAAACAATTAGTCATTAGGAACAAATTGATTGACAAAGTCATGACAAATTGGAATGATAGAATAAAGCACCTGTGAGATTTGACAAAAAGTACACCTCAGCGGTCTGCGGATACCCCAGTGGGTAGGATGAGGGTTAATTGCTTTTTCGTTTCGTTTGGAGTGCAATTTGAATTTAGAAATATATTTGAAGTTTTTGAATGAATATTCACTGATCCCTCAGCCAGGGGGTTGCCGATGTAATTGGATATTGCGATATATATATATCGTAAAGGAGGGAACAAAACGGATTTATTCACACACATTATGTATTTTCCCAGACAACGAAATACCCGACCGGTAGAGAATGCACAGATGAAGTAGGTTCTTTGCCAGAGAGATGTTGCCATTCACAACTGTTGTAAAGCCATCTTTCAAAAAGTTGAACAACACACATTTTAATTGCACTTAATTTTTTTCCAGTTTCATTTGAATTTTTAGTTAAAATAAATAAAAATAAAGTTCAAAGTTTGAAATTAAGGTGTCTTGCTTTATTGTGTAGGCTTAACCCTAAACCAGCTTAAAGAAAATTACCCCATAGTACCACCTAGCGTCCACCCAGCGGTAATACCGGTGTTAGTCGGTTTCCTGTGGAGTTTTTTTTTTTTTTTCTGCGACCAACCGACTAGCCAAAACTTGGTCAATCAAGACTCTTCTCATCGTTGATTGACTATTAGGGCGTAGCCCTAATCAGTAATAAGAAGCATCTGGCTTTGCGTGATGCTGCATCCATACTGATAGATGGGAGTATTACATCCAAGACAACTGTTTTACAAATTGTTTTAGAAGATGAATACATCAAAATACATCAGTGAAACATATACAAATATTTACTTAACCCTTAAATGCATGGGTGTTTCACCAAATATTATTACATACTTGGGGCACGTAAATCTATCACAAATGGACCTACAAAATGCCCAGATAGTGTAAAAGTGTTAAAACATTTTCCAGACAATTAAAAAATAATAGAATAGGATATGGTCTAATATATTTTGATGTTTTATTTTTCATATATAAAAGAGATGATGCAACAAAAATAGAACAGGATTCATTACTTCCACACTGAAATTTCATGAGGCACAACATCTGTGCTAGACCTTGCTGATTCTGAGTGTGTGTGTTGTTTTGGTGTGGCTGTGTGGCAGGTGTTGAACCTGTTCCTGGCCTTGCTGCTGAGCTCTTTCAGTGCTGACAATCTGGCCGCCACAGATGACGACAGCGAAATGAATAACCTACAGATCGCAGTGGGCAGAATACAGAAAGGTATTGCGCTGGTGAAGTCCACTTTACGTCAATTCCTGCAAAGCCTCTGCCTGGCCGGCTCCAAACCGGGCACTCTAGATGAGGAGAAGCCCCTCGATGACCTCCACAGCAACGGCAAGGAGAACTGCTTGTCTAATCATGCTCCCGTGGCCGTTGATCTCACTAAAGGCTATCTGAAGGAGGGCTGCGTCTCCCCGGGTAACGGGGTCAAAGGTCACGTTAAGTATGGAATTGAGGAGGGTGACTACATGTCGTTCATACACAATCCCAGCCTTACGGTTACTGTACCAATTGCGGTGGGAGAATCGGACTTTGAAAATCTGAACACGGAAGACTTCAGTAGCGACTCGTCTGACGTGGAGGGCAGTAAAGAGGTAAGCCAGCCATCTACGACTAAATGTATCACTTTTAATATGAATTAAACACAATTCAGAGTCTTTGTTTCAGTGTCGGAGAGAGTTGCTATTTATTTATTTTATTTTTTTAATGGATGAAAACATTGTTTTATTTCATTGTTGTAGGTGTGTTTGTAAATCATCAGGAGTCTATGTCACTTTCCCTGTAAGGGACAAACAGTTGTCTTGAGTCACAGTGCCATTGCATCATCTTCTGCTCAGAGCTGCAGCCCATTGTGTGTTTGTGTGTGTGAGTGTGTGTTATTGTAGTTGTTGTTGTGCAATGGGCTTCGGGCTGTTTGACCCTGTCCATCTGCTGCTAGTTAAAACAAACATCTGGGCACTGTAGCAGGTAGAGTTACAGAGTATACTCATTATTTCAGTACATGTTCTCATAAACATACACTGTCTCGCACACACAAAACCCCTCACACAGTCTAATGTGTATTATTTACGACCAACTGAGCAGGCATGGAATCATGCATCCCAGACTATGAATGAGAGCATTGAGAAAATGGCTAAATTCAGCATCCTTGCCCAGGGTGAAATTGAGTATGCTTAACTGTGTGTGTGTGTGTGTGTGTGTGTGTGTGTGTGTGTGTGTGTGTGTGTTTATCTGGCTGTGAGTCAAGTTTTGCCCACAAGGATAACATTTTTTTTTTGTTGTTTGTTTTAATAAAGTGAATTCTGTCATTATTTACTCAACTTAATTTTCTTCCAAACTGTATGACTTTCATGGAAGAGTGTTAGGGACTGATAGCCTCTGTCACCATTCATCTTTTTTTCCCTACAATGTAAGTCAGTGGTCACTGAGGCTGTCAGTCCCTTCCATTTGGACTAATACTTCCTTTTGTGTTCCACAGAAAAAAGAAAGTCATATGGGTTTTGAAACAACATGAGGGAGGGTTTAGAGGTAGGGCTAAAGAAATAGTTCACCCAAAAATGAAAATTGTCTCATCATTTACTCAACCTCATGCCATCCCAGATACGTATGACTTTCTTTCTTCTGCAGAACACAAACAAAGATGTTTAAAAGAATATTTCAGCTCTGTAGGTCCATACAATGCAAGTGAATTGTGACCAAAACTTTGAAGCTCCAAAAAGCACATAAAGGCTTAATAAAGGTAATCCATTAGATCCAGTGGTTTAATCAATGTCTTCTGAAGTGATCTAATCGATTTTGGGTGAGAACAGAACAAAATATACATCCTGTTTCACTATAAATCTTGACATCAGCAGTCTCCTTGGTGATCATGATTTCAAGCTTGATTACACTTCCTAGCCCCATCTAGTGCTCTGCACATTCATCAAGCACTAGAAAGTGTAATCGAGCTTGAAATCATGATTGTTCCTAGAGAAAGTGTACAGTGAAAAAGGAGTTACATTTTAGTCTGTTCTCACCCAGAAGCGATTGGATTGCTTCAGGAGACATGGATTAAACCACTGGAGTCATACGGATTACTTTTATGCTGCCTTTAAGTGCTTTTTTGGAGCTTAAAATATTTGGTCACCATTCACTTGCATTGCATGGACCTACAGAGCTGAGATATTCTTCTAAAAATCTACGTTGGTGTAATGCAGAAGAAAGAAAATCATACACAACTTGGATGGCATAGGAGCGAGTATATGATGAGAGAATTTTAATTTTCGGGGGAACTATTCTTTTAAGATACTGAGCCCCTCAGAGGGTAGGGAGGGAATTTATTTATTTCCAGTTATTTTGGTTTCCCTTGCAATAGCTTTATCCATCCCTTATGAAAATTAACCATGATACTTGTACCACAAATTAACCAATGTTGTTACTATAGTAAAACCATTGTAACCATTAAAAAAAATAAAAAAAATAAAAAGAATGATTAATGATTTTCATCAACATATTTTCGGTTTTGTTGTATAAGTACCATGGTTTTACTATGAAAATTTTTTTATTATGATTTTTATAACCATATTTTCGGTTTTCCTGTATAAGTACTATGGTTTTACAATGAAAATCATGGTTATATGATTATTGTAGTAAAACTGTGGTAAATTTTGTGGCTACTATGGTTTTACTAAAAATACCATAGTTCAACTATGGTTTCTGTAGTAAAACCATAGTTAATTTTAAAGTTATTGCGAGGGAACGTATAATAGTGAGGGGACGCAAAACTGTTGGGAGGGAAATGCAAAACTATGTCAAAAAAAAAAAAAAAAAAATCCTTCCCTACCCTCTAAGATGCTTCGTAGACAGAAAATATATTTAGCTCAATATAAAAACAATAGAAGTTAATGCCATGTCCCAACTATGATAGAGTGTGTTTGTGTGTGTGTCTGTATTCCAGCACATTTCCATGCTCCTCCAGCAATACTGTCACTGTGCTTAATGTTTTCTCTCTCCCCTCTTCTAACTTGATCTATTTCTAAATCTAATTTAAGTGGTTCAGTGTTGAAGTTGCCAACGTTATTATCCATGTTATGTGAAGTGTGTATCTCCTCTTTGTGTGTGACCTGTTATTGCAGCGTTATGACAGACGAACCCCAGGTTTTCTCTGAGAGAGCCCTGTAAGAGACTCACCTTCCTCCTCACCCACACTAACCATGGAGACTGCCTATGCCATCTAAATCAGACCAAACTCTTGTCTCTCTCTCATTTTATCTCTCTTTTTGGATCGGATTGCCCTTTTTGTTTTTCGTTTCTCAATGCCTGTGGCCTTCCCTCCCTTTTTAACAACCCTATTTTGCACCGAAGAGAGACAGCTGTCAGTCTTTTGTTTGGTTTGTTGTTTTCTACATGAGTTTGTGTTTCTGTCATAGCACTTTGCTTCTTTGCAGTACCTTCAGTCATTTGGAATGAGCAAGATCATCATTTTACATCAGTAGTCCATCAAACATATTTCTGTTACATTAGCCTGTATGTTTTTCTTTTTGTTTGTTTTTTGTACAAGCTATCTGTGAGCACTTAGAGCTAAACTACCCGAGAACAGAAAGCGAGAGGTTGTGGTTGAATGTACACAAGTGTACGTGTTTGTTTTGTGTGGGTGGGTGTGCATAGAGGTGAGCTGTAAAAGAAAAAGACATGTATTTGTTTTAATTATTCAAGTTGTAGGATTAGTCCATGGCACACTGCAAGTTTAACTGCATCTGCATTCTAAATGATCCATATTGGAATGATGAAAGCTACTTTTGTCCATAGTGGTAGGCTACAGTCATTGTTTCAGTTACAAGCTTGGTATAAATAGGGTTTTATGATAAACTACCTTTGAGTACACTTAGTGTGGTTTATCTCAACAAGATGGCTTACAAATGATTTTTCCCTCCTTATTAAATAACCAATTTAGATTAGTTTATAATTGTGATATATTGCAATGTAAATTGCTTGAATAGTGGGAAAGTGTCATGACACCAGTTGACCCCTAGAGGGCTTTTGTTCTCAACCAGCAGGGGTGTATACTGTAATAAATATGTAATATTGCTAATTAGATTAAATTGTTTCAATTGCATTAATACGATTAGCTTTTGCATATACCCTGTTTTGTGTTCTACCCTGGTTAGAACCAAGGTGATGGTTTATGAAGAAAAATATATGATCATAAATTGACCTTACTACTTGACATCTTCTGTGCCACCTTGTATTGGATGAATTTGTCCATTTATTTCTTAACCTGCTTTAAAGGGGTCATGACATACTCTTTTTTTTAAAAATAAATAATTGTATTATCTTCGCTCAGGTCCACTTATAATATTAGCATAGTTGCATAGTTTTTTTGCACCACAAAAAGTCATAGTTTAGTCATATATAATAATTTTCCACCCTGCCTCTGGCCCTCTGTCTGAAACACTCTGTTTTAAGCTGTCTGGCCCTTTAAGACTTCAGTGTAAACACCCACTATTGTGATTGGCTAACATTGTGCAACCCTTCCAATACAGACATATTTGAAACGCAATCCGAAGAAAATGAACAAACTCCACAACATTGTAAAACCACATTTCAGGGTAAACACATAACGTACACCCAACACATTTCATCTGAATATATTAAACTGTTCACTCAAGCAGCACCATAAACTATAAAACAGTCATAACATATGAAATATTCATGAATGAAATTGTTTACTTACAGCTTTGCAGTCCAAGAGTGTTTTAACTGACCCATCCTTCAATAACAGTTCCTTTGCAAAGCCTAAATCATATTGTGACTGGTTCACAAGCAATCCACACTCATATGAGCCGAAAACACATACAATCCACGCCGAAATGTTCTGAATATGCAAATGTCATACAATCCATTGTGATGTTGGATGCTTCAACTGGCTTCAGCAGGCCAAAACAGAGAAGCTGGTCTTCACATCTCACATCTTCCATGTTTGTTTACACACAGGACTGCATGCGTTTCTCCCAGTCAGTAGCAGCAGCAGAATGAGATGCGTTTTTAAAAGTTGTGCTTGTACAACTCTTAAAACGTGCAGCACATCACCGGTGTTTCGCGGAAAGGCATCAATACTTATTTATCCTTTATTTAACCAGGAAGGTCCCATTGAGATACATGATCTCTTCTTCCAGGGAGTCCTGGTCAAGATAGCTTTTTCTAGCATATAAGGTAGACATCTTTTCTGACGAAAAATAAATCCCAATTTGGGTCTGATTTTCGTCAATATTTTATCTATATGCATGTTATAGGTTAATTTTTCATCTATCCATATACCTAAATATTTATAAGACGCAACTCTATCAATATCTTTACCATCTATTGTTTGGAGATTGTGATCATCCAGGTGTAAGCACGAATGATTAAAAAGCATATATTTTGTTTTCCTTGAGTTTAAGGTTAATTTTAATTCATTAAAAGCAATAATTCAATAATCCTCTTGTAATAATTCTAATGCATGAATCATAGAGGGTGCCATTGCATATATAATCGTGTCATCCGCATACAGATGACTCTTAACTGGATTTACCTTATGTGCTATATCATTTATAAAAAATTTAAAATAAAATAGGAGCTAAAATTGATCCCAGAGGAACTCCTCTATTAACTGAAAGTAATGAAGATGTTTGGTCTCCTATTGTGACACACTGTGTCCTTCCTGACAAGTAGTTCTTAAACCATATTACTGTTCTCTCTGATATACCAATATTATGAAGTTTTTGTAGCAATAAATCGTGATCAACAGAATCAAAGGCTTTAGGTAAATCTACAAATACCGCAGCACAATGCTGTTTCCTATCCAGCGAGGTCAAAATATCATTAGTGACCATCATTACTGCCGTAATAGTGCTATGGCCAGACCTAAAGCCTGATTGACATTCAGAGAGAAGATTATTTCTTAATAAAAAATGTTTTTGTTGGTCATACACAATACCCTCAAAGATTTTAGCCATTACTGATAATCTAGAAATAGGACAGTAATTATTCATGTCAGTAGGATCACCACTTTTTAATATAGGGAGAACCATCGCTGATTTCCAGTTACTCGGTATTGTGTTAGATATCAAACTTAAATTAAAAATAGAAGCGATTAGGCTCAGAGATGATGTTTGCAGCTAATTTAAGAAAATATGGCTCAGTTGTATCACACCCTGGATTTTTATTGCAGTCTAGGGTAGATAGCGCTTTTCGTATATGACAGAAGACGGTATTGCAGTAAACTTAAATAAATCACCGTTATTAAATTTAAAAACTGAATTTCTGTCTGAATTAGATGCCTGTATATCACTTAGAGTTATGTCTGTTCCTACAGAGATAAAATATTTATTAAATAAATCAGCAATACTGGCTTTTGGATCCGGATAACTTTTTGATTGAATTACTCCTGAGGAAGAGTTGATTCATTTCTAGAATTTAGTGGGATCATTTAAATGATCATTTATCGTAGTAAGATAATAACCACATTTTAAATTTTTTACTAATTTAGTACATTTGTTTCTTAAGGTTCTACATATTGTCCAGTCCACTAAATTATTTGTGCTTTTTGCTTTAGCCCAGGCTGCATCCCTGTCTCTTATATTATTCGCAATTTCATCATTAATCCAGGGGTTATCTTTTCCACTTATCCGGAAACGTCTAAATGGTGCATGCTTATCACACAACATTAGAAACGTTGTTCTAAAATAATCCCATGCCGTATCCACATCAACCATATTTGAAACAATACCCAAATCACTATTATAAACATCATGCAAAAATGCTTGTTTATGAAAAATGTTTAAAATATCTCTTATATATGAATTGAGGGGATGATTTTGGCTTTTTACAGTTTCTCACACAGGCCACCACACAATGATCACTTACAAAATTACAGAAAACTACAATAACCGATAGACAATGAGGTGCATTTGTTAATATAATGTCCAGTAATGTAGATTTATATATATATATTTTTTAATTCAGTCTTGTAGAAGATTTGATCACTTGCGTTAGGCAGAGAGAATCACAAATGTTCTTAAATGGGTCAGATATAGGAGAGTTCCAATCCCAGTTCAAATCTCCAAGTAAAACCAGTTCAAACTTAATCCACTTAAGGAGATAATCAGCAAGTAAGGTGCATGCCTCACCTGCCGCTGAGGGCGAACAATAGCATCCAAATATAATAATATCTTGTCCCTTTATAAGCGATAACTTGATGACCGAAAATTCAAAAACATTCAGTTTGCTGAGAGTTGTAATACACATACTATCAAGAGTAGTTTTCACATAAACTGCAGTTCCTCCCCCTTTCTTTATTCGATCTGTTCTGTAGACGTTATATCCTTTTATATTTATCATTTCATCGGTGATTGATTTATTCAGCCAAGTCTCAGAAAAGACTATAATGTCTGAGTTGGTTGAGTCTGCCCATAATCGTATCATATCAGTTTTGTTTATCAGGCTGCATACATTTAGATGTAGAAAACGCAAGCCATTTTTAGATCTAAATTCCTCAGGTGTTTGCAATTGAGTCAGCTCAGGCCATGGCCCTGGATTAGGGTGCATATTGCCCGATAGAAGGAGCAAAAGGAGAACAAACCAGTTTTTCCTTGAGCAGTAGTTCCTCATACCATCTCCATCACCTTGCCCAACACAATGCAAAGTCCTCTCTCCTTCCTGAGTCCACTCGCACCATGGACCCCATATATTGACTCTCCCCGATAATTGCGCTGATATAGGAAAAGATCCCCAGCATACGGCCAAACAGTCAAATCCTTATCCACTGTGGTCCCAGTACGATCAATAATCCATATATTGCAATGATTTAAGTTTTGTTCGGCCTCTGTACAAGCATGAACATCAACCACCGGTATAAACAACATCGGTAAGCAATATATATAAAACAGCGACAGCAGAAGACGCATTTCGAAACAAGTCGAAGCAGATTCAATAGCCAAACATTTAACTTAAAAACAAACCTGCATAAATATATATATATTTTATTCAGTAAATAAGAAAGAATATATGACACGAGGAGACGAACGCAGACACACTACACTACACTTAAGCCACCATCTTTAAAGTGTCGATCCAATACGATCAAAGATGTCCATGTTTACAAAAGATGAACAATTAAAAATAGCACAGATGTGTGCAAAAACGGTTTACAGGACACCTTCAAAACAGAATGACAGTGCAGCTGAATGAAACACAATGGTGGTCTCCATTTTAGAGTTATAACTTGACATTGCATCTTTTAAAAGCAGCACGAGATGTATGATAATGGTCAAAGCCATTCTTCTATAAAACATTTAAATCCAGATAGTCAGATGAAGGTGTCCTGTATAAGTCCCCTATTGATGAATCTCCCATAACAGGCCCATCTCTCTCCTGTTCACCTGTGTGACTGACCAAATTGCCAGTGGGTGGTTCCAAGGGTGCAGTGACAGAAAATAGGCATTGATGTCTTGCTGAAGAGGCAGTCATATGCAGATGTATTTGGTCCTTGTGACGTCACAAGTTCCACAAATTCCAAACCAGCTGTTTTTGCAGCTTGGTTTAAATAAATGCTCTTTTTATATTAAAGAAGATGTTTTCAGTTCTGAAACTTACAGAATGTTTTTTTATAGTACAATGACCCCTTATATGTAAAGAGATCAAGGAAAATTTGATTCCTCATGTCATGACCCCATTAACGAAGATGTTGCCTTTGCTAATGAAACCATAGATCTGTCCTTACTTGGATTTTAAGATCAAAGTTAGAAGGATACCAGAGAGTAACGGGATTAGGAAACAGAAGTTTTAAACTTTTACAAATTGATCCATTTATAAGACTTTAAATTAATTAATGTGAATCTAACAGTATTTAAAGGTCAGGGGTCAGGGCAGCTTATGCAGGTTTGCTCAGCTTTGCCTCTAATATTATTCTTACGATTTAAAATGTTAGAGACATTCTGGAAGATTCTGAAATTGCACACAGCATGCTTACATCATTCCCCCGCGCCGCATTAGCTGGGTGCCACGGCAACCAGTGCTCCAGCTCAGTTTTAGACAGCATCCTTCTATATATTTTTTTTAATCCTTTCTCCTTTTTCTCTGACCAGCTGTTTTATATCAGTCCAGTGGCTGCAAGACCAACAGAGGGGTCAGTAACTTAGTGACCCCCAGTTCTTTTAGGTTTAAAACTAAATTGTGGTTAGGAATATATAATTATAATGTCAAATAATGTCATTTTTGTCCTGTTCTTACCCAGTACCTAAGGTCACTGTTCATTGTCTGTTACCTAGGGCCCCTTAGTGTTTAATATCATTTATGATGTCATCTAATAGAAAGTGATTGATAAGCTAATATGTTTTATCAGGAACATATTACCTGGTCTTCCATTGTTAGACTCCAGTTCCAGTTCTCTTCTTTCCCCAATCAAAGCTAATCAAATGCTGTCTCAGACTTAGCATGTGGCTCTGGTGTTAGTTAACGCTAATGCGGCTTCCCTCCTCTTCAAACTGACTGGCGGACCGAAGCTTGACCACTGCTTAACGAAATGGACTTCCAGCCTGTGTTTTCATGTCAATCAAGGGATTGCACTCAGTGGGGTGGGCTCATGTGATAATCTGAATCATGCTAATCCAAATGTATTGGGTCCAATAGCAATAATTTATTTTTGGAAGGGGTGGGGAGAGGTAAGGGGTTGAGGTTTGCACTGGACATGAAAATACTCAAAGCACTCAACATTTGATGACAAGATCACAAGCTTGGATGAGAAAAAAAATGCACCTTGAGAAACAAAAAACATGCATGAGGAAGGAATGAAGGCACATCAAATGTACCCACAGCTGACTGTGAGATTATATGGTGAAGCCAGAGGTCTTTGATTTCATGCCTGGCTGCTAATTAGAAAATCAATCAAATCCATCAAATCAATCTCTAAATCCACGAGCTTGTAGGTACATTTGAATGATCTGAAATTGCATGAGATTGAGAATAACATTAAAAGCAATCTGGACAAGATGACATGCTTTAAAACAGCCTAATCTTGTGTGTCTATGTGTGTGTGTGTTTGCTTATTGTGTCTAATTATGTGGCTGCATGGATACCCGTGTAGAAGCTTCCGATAGATGTGGTTCTCAGTTCCTCAGAGGGGAGCACGGTGGATATCCGACCACCTGGAGAGGGGGTGGAGTCCGTCGAGTTGGAGCCGGAGGAGTCCCTGGACCCAGAGGCCTGCTTCACTGAAGGTGTGTGTGCATACAAAAAGGGAGAGAAGAACAGAAAGGTCCAACTTGTTTAGCTCTATAGAAAGAACTAGTGGTCGACCGATATGGGTTTTTAATGGCCGATGCCGATATAGAGAGCAGGGTGGCCGATAGGCCGATACAATGCCGATATATCACACAATTTAATAGAGTAAATAACAAACATAAAATTGCTAAAAAATTATAATAATAAACTCTTATTTAGCACTATATTTACTCAGTTTCACAGAAAACAAAAAAATGATATTGTATTTTAATGGTAGATAGCAGTTTCTTCAGATTTCTGTTTAGTCATCAAATGTTAGTCATTTATTTGCACATGAAGAAATTGTTAATATATTAGGATGAAGAAAATAACAGTACACACAGTAGTCCAGCAACCATGGATGGCATGTCCTCGTTAGCAATCACATGTACTTAAAAATGATCGAATCAATCCAATTGTACAAACAGTGCATAGTAAATATGACATTTTCTTACAGCACACGAGAAGTGCTTTTACCTTGGGCTGCATCCGAAAACATAGGCAGCTAACTTGCTACCTTGGTACCTAATCAGTTAATGGCTTAACTGACATCTGTTTTGAATGAATGGAACTCTTAAGGAAATTGGTCTCCAAGTTTTAAAAGCACCTTATTTTCATTGTACTTCCGTCAGGCAGCATTTTCTTGGTTTCGGACGCAGCCTTGAAGTTGCACTTACGCGCTCGTGTGGATCCTGTGCGAGCAGCAATCTTCTCCTGATAGTTTAAACAGCCTGGATTGCCTACATGGATTGTCATGGAGTTACCATCATTATTTGTGAATCAGAGGAACTTTTGATCCTGATCCTGAAGTTTTTTATTCTGGCTGATAGAATACGCATTTCAGAGGAAGATATTAGATGAGCGCTCGATGGGAAGAAAATGCTGGATTTTCGTGAGGTTCGTGAATTACATCTGTTTAAAGGAGATATATGCATATTTGCAGATGTATATAATAGAAGTATTATTGATATTTTCCTTTTATCATTAGAAAAGTTACAGGGAACTGTTTAGGAGAGACTGTTAGAATACGTGCTTCAGAGGAAGATTTATGAGCATTCCACAGGATGCTGGATCTGCTGAAGTTGTGTGAGGTTGGTTTATTACATCTGTTTAAACGAGATATGTGCATAT
Source organism: Myxocyprinus asiaticus (assembly GCF_019703515.2). Lineage (NCBI taxonomy): Eukaryota > Metazoa > Chordata > Actinopteri > Cypriniformes > Catostomidae > Myxocyprinus > Myxocyprinus asiaticus. The sequence goes on along the minus strand of NC_059352.1, from coordinate 42,708,052 downwards.
TTGCAGACAGTTTATATGATATTAGTTTTATTGATATTTGCCTTTTTATCATTAGATAAGACAGTTAAAAGTTACAGGGAGCTGCTGAGGAGAGAGGGAGAATGAAACAGGCGAGCACTTTAACATTATGAGTTCAAACGCGTCTGCCACGGCTCTGATATGCGGACTGTTTAAATGACACTGTTTGCACACCGGTCTATTATTGTACATGATGGCACATAACAACAAAATGAACCGTGACTGGTTGTTTACATGTCTCAGACGCTTCACATACAAGCAGGCAATTTTCAACACCCTCAAGAAAAAAATCGGGCAAAAAGGAAAATTTATCAGCCAATGCCGATAATTAAAAAAGTCAGAATATCAGCCAATTTATCAGACTCACTGATATATCGGTCGACCACTAGAAAGAACATCTCCCCATTTGACCCTGTATACTTTTTAAATACATATACCTGGTTTTATTGTGCACGTTATTCCAAAAATGTTTATTTTCTTGATCTTTCAACAAAATGTTATGACTTGTTCTGCCTCTGAAACGATTTTCACCTTGGCTAGGTGGGCTGTTGGTTAATGTTAACCAATAACCAAATAGATATTTAGGCGTATTTAGGATATTTATGTTCATCCATGTCATAATTTAATGCTTGTTAATGTTAATGCATTAAAGGTTACAACAACAATAGCAAATAACAATGGATTTTTAGAAAAGAAGCGTTACCACTGGTGTACGATGAGATGCTCTCTATGGTGAAATTGACCTTTAGCCTTCACGTCCAGCCAAAAAGTCTCCTCAAAAGTGGATGCTGGCTGTGTTTAAAGAGGGAATATTCCTCCATAACCAACTGCAAACTCACATTCAGGTCTGGCTCTGTGGAATGCCCATTTTTTTAGGATCTAATCAATTCCTGATGGATAAAACCAAATGGAAAACCTTGCTTTTTTGAAAAAACAAAAACAAAAAAACTTCAAGGTAGATATACCTTTAGCTCCTTGACTAGTTCACCAAGTCCATTGATTGAAACTAAGCTACTGTGACGAGGAGGAGGGCAGAGCCGGGCCGTGAGTGTGCACGGCCGGCCCCCAGTCGGGCTAATTAGCTGAGGAGAGGGATAAAGCCGAGCCAGATGCGGCAGTTCGAGAGAGAGAGAGAGAGAGCCACACGCAGCTGCTGTGTGTGTATTTGTTTGTGTAAATTAAATATTATTTTGACTGTTCAGCCAGTTTCCCGCCTCCTCCTTGCCCGTCTTTATACTGCTACACTGGTGCCGAAACCCAGGATAATGGAGTTAAGGGGATCTACCAATACCCCTTTGTTAAATCCAGTGTCGAAATAAAATTGAGCCGCACCCAACCGATTGAGCAGTTTGTCAATTCGGGGCATTGGGTATGCATCTAGACACCGCGTTGACTTTCTGGTAATCTACACAGAACCGGACTGACCCATCACTCTTAGGTACAAGAGCCACCGGGCTGGCCCAATCACTGTGCGATTCTTCTATTACTCCCATCTCGAGCATTGCCTCTAAATCGTCCCGAATCACTTTTTTCTTATGTTCGGGCAAGCAGTACAGCCGACTACACACTGCCATTCCCGGTGGGGTCTTGAAATGGTGTTGTATGAGGTTCGTATGACCGGGAAGGGGAGAGAACACATCTGCAAATTCCTTTTGCAATTTGGCCACCCCCGCAATCTGGGACGGTGAGAGGTGGTCTCCACAAGGGACCGGTGTGAATGGATCGGCTTTGAACTTCACCTCCAGCCTGAGCTCTGCCCTCTCCGGAACTACCGTCGCCACCTCTCTCCATAATTTGAGGAGGTTGAGGTGGTAAATTTGACGTGCTCTGCCTCTATCTGTTCGTTTAACCTCATAATCGAGATCACCGACTTGCCGTATAACCTCAAAGGGCCCTTGCCACTTGGCGAGTAATTTCAAGCTTGATGTGGGGAGTAATACAAGTACTTTGTTTCCCGGTGCAAATTCCCATAGCTGGGCATCCCTATTATAGAGCCAGCTTTGTGTCTCTTGAGTTTGGAGCAAATTTTGCTGTGACAACCGACCCAGTGTGTGTAGATTTGCTCAAAGATCAAGGACATACTGAATTTCATTTTTGCTTTGGGAAGGTCCTTCCTCCCATGCCTCCCATATGACGTCAAGCACCCCGTGGGGCCAACGTTTTCCCGAAGGGGAAAAACCAAGAGGAGGCTTGCAGGACCTCCCTGACTGCAAATAATAGGGGTTCCAGCCATTTGTCCCAGTTTCTAGCATCCTCGTGTACGAACTTACGAATCTTATTTTTCAGGGTTCGATTAAATCGTTCAACCAGCCCGTCAGTTTGCGGGTGATAAACTCTGGTGTGAATCGTTTTAATCCCCAGCAATTCATAAAGTTTGCGCAGTGTATGTGACATGAAAGTTGTGCCTTGGTCGGTGAGGATTTCATTTGGAATCCCCACCCGGGAGATAATTTTGAAGAGTGCCTCCGCAACACTGTGTGCTGAGATGTTGCGTAAAGGCACCGCTTCCAGATATCGCGTTTCATAATCCACCAGGACTAATAAAAACTGATATCCGCATGCTGACCGCTCTAATGGCCCGAAGAGGCCCATACCAATTCTTTCGAAGGGGGCCTTGATTAATGGTAACAGGTGCAATGGCACTCTTGGTGTGGCCAGTGGATTCACCAGCTGACATTCACGGCATGCTGCACACCATCTGCGCACATCCCCGTGAATGCCCGGCCAGTAAAAGTGGGCTATTAAATGGTGCAGTGTTCTCTCTTGTCCTAAGTGACCCGCCATAGGATTATGGTGAGCTGCCTGGAAAAGTGTTTCCTGACGGCTCCTCGGGACTAATAACTGGGTTGTATTTTCATGGGTTTGAGTGTCCTGCATCACTTGATACAACCAGTCCCTAATAATTGAAAAATATGTGAGGGCAACATCAGGCTGGAGCTGCTGGCCATCGATTACTCTCACTTGGTCAAATGCATGCCTAAGGGTTTCGTCAGGGTGCTCTAGAGGGAAATCCTCCTCCAGGAACTCCTTCAGGGCGGGAGTGCCGGAGGATTCCCCTCCTGCGTCATACTGACGCTGAGCAGATGTGGACAGCCTCGGCTCACCTCCCCACCCATCACGTCACACATCACACACTGAGAGTTCGGTTTACAGGACCCATCCACACACAACGCTTTTAATAATCTTTTAAACCCCGGCCAATTGGTCCCCGGAATCAGTGGATGGTTATGGTGGGAATTAACCGTGGCCTCCGCTCTATGCTTTTTCTCCTGGAATTGAATAACGGCTGTCACTACCGGATATTTGTGAACAACCCCAAGCACACACCTCACCATCACCTTGTGTTTTGCACCCAAAGCCCCATCATGAACCAAGCCGTGGTGAATCGAGGTTTGATTACAGCCCGAATACACCAAGGATTGGTATGTACGCCCCTTAATTTTTACCGGTATACGGTACATCCCTGCTCGATCGGGGCAGTATGTGGTGTGTCGGGGACCTGGATCCACGCTTCCACCTCCATTACTGGACACCAGTTTTGGACATGTCTCGGTTCCCTGCAACTCCGACAGACTGGCCCAGGCTTCCCGGCTGCACTCGTGGCATCGGAGACATCAACCTGGGAAGGGCGATGGAGAGGGGTAGGTGAGGGGGCCGGCACTTAGTGCAGCCCGAGGAGGCAGGGCGACGGTTTGGGTGGAACCACTTCCCGTTTCCAGGGAGTGGGTATAGGGCAAGAGGGAGGAGAGGGAGGGACAAGAGGGGGAGGAGCAAGAGGGAGAGAGAGAGAGATCTGGACTGCTCGCCGGCTTCTGGCGAGCAGTCCATGCCCGCCATGTGGGCTTCGGGCCAGCTGGATGGCGTCATACACCGATGTGGGACGATGGCACTGGACCCATTCTGCAGTTCTTCGGGGCAGGTGAAAAGTCAGCTGCTCCAGCACCATTAGTTCGATGACATCCTCCACACCGCGCCCTTCCTCAACTAGCACCCATTTTTGGCAGGCATCATGGAGCTGCTGGGAAAACACGAATGGACAGCCGGCGTCACTCAGGGTGAGGGAGCAGAACCGCTGGCAGTGTTGTTCTGGGGTGTGGCCAACCCGTTGCAGGACAGCGGTCTTCAGCTTCATGTAGTCCAGGCGGTCCTCAGCTGGTAGTTGCTACACTGCGAGCTGGACCTCCCTGGAAAGCAGTGGCAGCAGATGGAGGGCCCATTGGGTTCACGGCCAGCCGGAGGTGGTGGCCAACTGCTCAAAGAAACTCACGAATGCCTCCGGCTCGTCCTGGGGGCCCATCTTTAAGAGCAGCAGCTGTGGCTTCATCGCTGCTTCCAGGGCCGCGGTGGAGGATCCACCTGTAGCTAACCAGCTCCGCAAGGCCTGCGGATCCTCGGCTTGGGCTTGGAGGAGCTCCTGGAAACGCCGTTCATGAGCAAGGAGAAAACTTAAAAAGACACAAACAAATACACACACGGCAGCTGCGTATGGCTCTCTCTCTCTCGAACTGCCACATCCGGCTCAGCTTTATCCCTCTCCTCGGCTGATTAGCCTGATTGGTGGCTGACCGTGCACTCTAACGGCCCAGCCCCACCCTCCTCCTCGTCACACCTACAAAAATGGTTTGTCATCGGATTGACATCACAACCATCAGCACATTAACTTTTCACTGTTCGGTATTCAGTAAATTGGCAAGAAAAGTTGTTACTCATCTCACATGCCAAGAGGCAAGCCAGTCATAAAAAAGGTTATTTGCATAGATATGTCTAAAAGGTACAGTAGCAAAAACAGCTGGTATAATTCTAAGGGGAAGAGAGAGGGTGAAAATCCAAGAAATATCGACCAGCATTGTAATTGATTTCCCCTTTAAGTCATCCATCTTAAATAGCAAAGTAAGGTTTGTTAATATTGGATTTTTTTTAGATGGTATATTTTGTTTAACTATTATTCTGTCAATCATTGTCTTTTTCTCAGGCTGTGTGATGAGGTTTCAGTGCTGTCAGGTGGAAGTGGAAAGGGGAAACTGGAAGAGTTGGTGGACTCTCAGGAAAACCTGCTTTATTATTGTAGAGCACAACTGGTTTGAGTCCTTCATCATCTTCATGATTTTACTGAGCAGTGGAGCACTGGTGAGCTCCCACACACAATAACATACTCACCCACTCACAACCTTCACAAGCAAGCCAAAAGTACACTGTTACATGAACACTTTTCTATTAGACAAACATTCAGCTTTCCTATGTTAATTTCATGTATATGGGCATATTTAGGCATTCGAGGACATTTACATTGAGCAGCGTAAGACGATAAAGACGGTGTTGGAATATGCGGATAAAGTCTTCACCTACATCTTTATTTTGGAGATGCTTCTAAAATGGGTTGCATATGGCTTCGTCAAATACTTCACCAACGCCTGGTGCTGGCTTGACTTCCTGATAGTTGATGTATGTATGAATCTCGCATGCTGGATTGCAACGTGTGTGCCAATTCAAAGGTGCTGTAAGCAATCTCATCTGGTTTGCTATTTTTTGCCAGACTTGGACACTAAATTAGACCATCCATCCTTTTAACCACATGCCTTCTTTCCAAAACCCCGCCCTCCAAATACATGTCAGCCAATTCGATGTCAACCAAAGTGAATACTCAAAATGATTAACAGGTAGACTCTTTATTGCTGTTTAGAAAGCCTTTTAGCCTGTAGAGGTTGTTACATAGACAGGTGTGATTTTTCAGGACACCAATCAGTGATATCTGTAGGGCAAAAGGGATATAGAATTCAAAAAATTGCTCATAGCACCTTTAAATCTGCATTCAATTACATTACTACATTTTGTAAAGTGAGTCACTGCTAAGCTGCCCTGAACACATGATTTCAGATACTGCACTACTTTCTGGCTTACAGATGTGCCCTAAATGTTTGCGTGTATGTGTGCGTATGCATGTGTATTTTGCAGGTGTCATTGGTGAGTCTGGTAGCAAATGCTCTTGGTTACTCTGAACTAAGTGCAATTAAGTCACTGAGAACACTGCGTGCTCTTAGACCTTTGAGAGCACTGTCACGCTTTGAGGGAATGAGGGTAAGACAAACAGATACATACATGCAACCAAGCACACCACAAGACACTCACATTATGCACAATATGACTGACCTAGAAGAACATCCTCCAGTATAAATTTCCATGGTTGGTCCTGGAACAAGATTTCATAACCATTATTTCTGAACTTAATCTTAACCCTAACCTACCCCTTAAATCACAGAGAAATTATTAGATAACAATTAGCATTGTAACGGGTCAAATTTCTCATGGTTTTTTTCTTTGTGTCATGGTTCTGTGGTCACGGTTTGGGTTCGATAAATTCTTTGTACATCCCTATTGTCCCGATTAGGGGTGCGCCTAATAAGAAATTTGGTGGTCAATACAGATAACCAGTATTTTACTTAGTATACTTCGATAGTTGCTAATTGTTTAATCATTGTTGCATCCATCTGCAGTTGCTATTTCCACCCTCTCTAACTGTATGGCGTTTCAGTGAATTACCACAAGTTCTTTTGAAAATGGTCACTTTATAATTCATATTTATTTATTTTTAAAAATGTTTTGTTTCAGTCTTTTGATGGAAATGTCCTTTACATTTTCTCAGTATTTCATCATGCTATATTCAATTTTACTCTGAACAAATTAATAATTTTAGTCAATGAAAATAAAAATTTTGTTGACTATAATGTGCAAAATATTCAAAAATTTGTGTGTAATAATAGCATATATATAATATATAATACCATATATACTGTATGAGTGTATATATGTATATACTCTGCCAGGGTATGCAAACTGTTGAGCACAACTGTATATATATATATATATATATATATACATACAGTGCATTCAGAAAGTATTCAGAATCCTTCATTTTTTTTCACACTTTGTTGTTGCAGCCTTATGCTAAAATGCTTTAAATATTTTTTTTTTCACATCAATCTACACTCCATACCCCATAAATACAAAGCAAAAACCAGATTTATGATAACTTTGCAAATTTATTTTAAAGAAAAAACTGAAATATCACACTGATTTAAAATTTAGCTCAGGTGCATCCCATTTCTCTGGATCATCTTTGAGATGTTTCTACACTTTGACTGGAGTTAAAATTGATTGGACATGATTTAAAAAGGCACACACCTGTCTATATAAGGTCTCACAGCTGAAAATGCATATCAGAGCAAATTCCAAGCATGAGGTCAAAGAAACTCCCTGCAGAACTCAGAGACAGGATTGTATCGAGGCACAGATCTGGGGAAGGCTACAACATTTTTTGGCTGCATTGAAAGTTCCCAAGAGCACAGTGGCCTCTATAAATTTTAAATGTAAGACATTTGGAATAACCAAGGCAACCAGGCACCACTCATCACCTGCACAAAGCCATCCCAACAATGAAGCGTGGTGGTGGTAGCATCATGCTTTGGGGATGTTTTTCAGTGGCAGGGACTGGGGGACTGGTCAGGTTTGAAGAAAAGCTGAACGCAGCAAAATACAGAGATATCCTTAATGAAAACTTGGTCCAGAGTGCTCAGGACCTCAGGTTGGGCTGAAGGTTCACCTTCTAAAAGGACAATAACCTTAAACACACAGCCAAGACAATGCAAATGTGGCTTAGGGACAACTCTGTGAATGTCCTTGAGTGGCCCAGCAAGAGACCGGACTTGAACCCAATCAAACATTTCTGGAGAGACATGAAAATGGTTGTCCACCGACGGTCCCCATCCAACCTGACAGAGCTTAAGAGGATCTGCAGAGAAGAATGGCAGAAAATCCCCAAATCCAGGTGTGTAAAGCTTGTCACATCATACCCAAAAAGACTTGAGGCTGTAATCGCTGCCAAAGGTGCTTCAACTAACTACCGAGTTAAGGGTCTGAAACTTATGTTAATGTGATATTTCAGTTTTTTATTTTTAATAAATTTGAAGTTATCAAAAATCTGTTTTTTGCATTGTCATTATGGGGTATGGAATTTAGATTGATGTGAAAAATAATAAAATAATTTAAAGCATTTTAGCATAAGGCTGCAACATAACAAAGTGTGAAAAAAATGAAAGGGGTCAGAATACTTTCTGAATGCACTGTATATATATATAATGTGTTTGAGTGAGGTAATTATTTACCTATTAGTAAAGCGGTTCATTTTGCCAGTGTTCAGTTCTTTTTGCTCACACAGCTCAAGGGAGAAAATCCCTAGCATACAATGATTGGATAACTTGAATCTATTCTTTGTAGATTTTTCTTCTTTTAAAAACATTATAAGTCCATTGTGAATATCTTGCAGTATTATATTTTGCATCTTTTTCGTCTTGTCTTTGTCAGCATTGACAAAGTAAAAAGCATTGTTCTAGCTCCTAACCCAAACCCTTACACTTTTCCTAACTCTAAAATGTGATTGGTTAATTGGACTCGTGTCCAACAAGGATGTTGATCCGGGAACATGTCGTACTTGGGATAAATCAAGTTATAACAGCATACAACACCATACTCTCACACAAAGATACTGTTTAATTTTCCAAACATTGTTGTTGGGAATTATTTTCCTTTTGCATGTTGAATATTGAATAACTTCCTGATCACATGTTAAATAAATGAAAATTGAATGTAGACTTTAGTATTTTTAGACATGTGCATGCTTCTTTGCATGCTTGTGCATTGGTGAAAACTCTCTGATTTTTTTCTGATGATTCTGTGGTGGTTGTGTTGTTTGTGCCTTTGACCTTAAATTTCTTTCTCTGTTATGTGTCTCTTTTCATTTGCAGTAAACAAATGTTGTGACGTCATCGTGTCTCCACAAGGTTTTTTTTCTGTTTTCATTTTTGTTTCCTCCACATTTTTGGTAATTCAAATGATGTGTGATACACTTCTGCAAAATGTTCACATGTTGAAGTCCAGTGAACTATGAGTAAAACTTTGGATTAATTACAGTTAATTAAGTAGAGGTAATTAGGTATTAAATATATCAAGGCAGGTTGACACATGGTGTTGTCAATTTAAAGGTCCAAATTACTGGAACAAAACAACACATCTGCATAGAAACAAGTTGGCCAGTAATATGCTAAGGCTTTGTTTTGACAGGCAGCAAAAATCTGATATTTTTATATCACTATCTGAATTAAATCTGTTTGGTTTTTCGTAGTCTAAGCAGCACAAATCCACACAAAATCTGATGTTTACACACCCAATTCAAACTATATGTATATGCAAAATATTGTCTGGAACTGTACAATACACTATTTGTCACTCAATCTTTTCTCATAGTATACTATGTGACTTTCACTACAGTATGTAGTGAACAATGAATGAGTGAATTTGTTTTCTGCAGTGTTGGACAGTATATGTATGAATGCGTAAAATGCCCATCTCTTATGTTTGTGAGTTCAGCACTACAGTGAGAGGCAAAATTTCCAGTTTTCCATACTCTCTTAACACACTGACAGCTACTTCTTGAAGAAAGACTCTTGGCATCAGGCTGACACTTTCAGTACGTCATTCCCATAGCAACCAGATACACCAATCAGCCACAACATTAAAATCACCTGCCTAACATTGTGTTGGTCCCCCCGTGCCACCAAAACAGCACCAACCCACATCTCAGAGTAGTATTCTGAGATGCTATTCTTCTCACCACAATTGTACAGAGCGGTTATCTGAGTTACCGTAGACTTTGTCAGTTCGAACCAGTCTGGCCATTCTCTGTTAACGTCTCTCATCAACAAGGCATTTCTGTCCAAAGAACCGCCGCTCACTGGATGTTTTTTGTTTTGGCACGGGAGTAAATTCTAGAGAGTCTTGTGTGTGAAAATCCCAGGAGAGCAGCAGTTACAGAAATACTCAAACCAGCCCATCTGGCACCAACAATCATGCCACGCTCCAAATCACTGAGATCACATTTTTTGCCCATTCTGATGGTTGATGTGAACATTATCTGAAGCTCCTAACCCATATTTGCATGATTTTACGCACTGCTGCCACACGATTGACTGATTAGATAATCGCATGGATGATTGTTGGTGCCAGACAGGCTGGTTTGAGTATTTCAGTAACTGCTGATCTCCTGGGATTTTCACACACAACAGTCTCTAGAATTTACTTTGAATGGTGCCAAAAACAAAAAACATCCAGTGAGTGGCAGTTCTGTGGATGGAAATGCCTTGTTGATGAGAGATGTTAACAGAGAATGGCCAGACTGGTTCGAACTGACAAAGTCTACGGTAACTCAGATAACCGCTCTGTACAATTGTGGTGAGAAGAATAGCATCTCAGAATGCTATTCTGAGATGCTGGTTAGTGCTGTTTTAGCAGCACAAGGGGGGCCTATACAATATTAGGCAGGTGGTTTTAATGTTGTGACTAATCGGTGTATACACCAGATATTACCTACGCTGTCTAAACAAGATCAGATTTCATCACTTACAAAATGACAATGCGCACAGTCAGTTCTAAAAATCGAATTTAATAGCCAAATCAGATTTGTGTACAGTGTGAACAAAGCCTTACAATATTTTTCATGTTAGTTTTGCATTTTCTCAATTCTTAATGTAGGATAACATAGGTTTAGCTTCAAAAAGCTTAAAACACTCTCAGCCAGTTAAAATTCATGTTGAGAATCTCATTATCAGTAAAGGATTTTGCTTTAACCAGCCAGTCTTAGCCATCCACTATAAAAGCACTGATAGTACATTATAGTTTACGGAACTCTCATATCTATAGCAAGATTTCAGAGCATGCGGTGAGAGCATGTATGTTTGAAACATGATGTATTTTTTTGCTTCCAGGTTGTCGTGAATGCTCTGCTGGGAGCCATTCCTTCCATTATGAATGTGCTGCTGGTGTGCTTGATCTTCTGGCTGATCTTCAGCATCATGGGGGTGAACCTCTTTGCTGGGAAATACTATCATTGTGTTAATATCAGCAATGATGAGATGTTTCCCATCAGTGTGGTCAACAACAAGTCTGAATGTTTTGCCCTGATCAAAAACAATGACACAGCACGCTGGATAAATGTGAAAATTAACTTCGATAATGTGGGAGCCGGATACCTGGCCCTATTGCAAGTGGTGAGAAAGCAGGAATTTAGAATTTAGAGAGAAGCTAAATGCATGGGCCAAGTATTAGTTGGTTTGGTGTAGTACATTCACTGTTTATTGATTATTGGTATTGTTTCTACAAGGCCACATTTAAAGGATGGATGGACATCATGTATGCCGCTGTGGATTCCCGTGATGTAAGTACATTTGTTCTCAGTCTTAAAGGCGAAGTGTGCTATTTCTCCATCATAAGCAGTACCAAATGGAATAGCAAAAATATTGACTGTTTTTAAACAGGTTTCCCAAACACTCCCCCTGTCTTACATTGGTCGGGAAAACAGATAGTCCCACCCTCTGCATATTATGCTTCAATAGAAAAAATAATATACTTTAACTAGGAAAAATATAACAAGAATTACACATTTCACCTTCAAAGGTGTTGTCTTCTGTTTGAGTAGCAGTTTGGTTATGAAGAAAAGGTTAATCAAGTACTATGAAGGTTGTACATAAGTAATAATGCATCTGTGATCATATAATAACATACCTTTTTATTTTCTTGTATTTGCAGTTGGAGCAACAGCCTGACTATGAATCAAATCTTTATATGTACCTATATTTTGTAATCTTCATTATCTTTGGCTCGTTCTTCACCCTCAACCTCTTTATTGGTGTCATCATCGACAACTTCAATCAGCAAAAGAAAAAGATAAGTATATACACTGAGGATTTAAGGGTGAATCTCATGAAATTGGTCAAGAAATGTAATTTTTACTCCATAAAAAATTTATATTTTGTAATATAGAACATGAAGTCTGTTTTAGAACCATTACAGTTTTTTGCAATGTGACAATTGTCCCCAAATTGTCAGTAACCTAATTTAGTGCAAAATAAATCTCATTACTGTAATGTGAAACAGTATATATATTATTTAAATTGTAAAGCATATTTGCTGTGAATTTATTTGAGACTGATTGGTTTAAAAAATATCATTGTGTCTGGGTGAATTTCATTACTGTTTTGCTGTAAAGACAATGAGACAAAAAAAAATGTTGCATACTGTAACAGTCATTTTACAGTACAGTAAGTAGAATTTGAGGAGAAAATGTGCTCAATGGTTATGAAAATAATGTCCCAATGAAACAATGTAAATATTAAAGGAATAGTTCACCCTAAAATGAAAATTTGCTAATAATTTTGTCACCCTCAGGCCATCCAAGATGTATCTGAGTTTCTTTCTTCATCAAAACAGAATTTAAGACTTTTAGGATTTCATTTCAGGCCTCCTCCTCTAAACAATGCAAGTGAATGTCCTCCATTTTTTGACGGTCCAGAATGCATATTTAGGGTGCATCAAAATAATCCACACGACTCCAGTCGACAAATAAAGTTCTTCTGAATGCAAACGATTGATTATTTTTAGAAACAAAACAATACTTATATACTTAAAAAAAAAAACAATATAAACAATGACGCGCTTCCTGACTCCTCCTCCATGTGATGCGTGACCTTACCAACGAGCTTACGTCATCCCTCTCATGAGCGCATGTCACAGAGATTTACAAAAGTGAACATTTGTAGATAAAAAGTATATAAGTTTGTTTTGTTTCTAAAAATAATCAATCGTTTGCATTCAGAAGAACTGTATTTGTCGACTGGAGTCGTGTGGATTATTTATATGCACCCTAAATATGCATTCTGGACCGTCAAAAAATGGAGGACATTCACTTGCATTGTTTAGAGGAGGAGGCCTGAAATGAAATCCTAAAAGTCTTAAATTCTGTTTTGATGAAGAAAGAAACTCAGATACATCTTGGATGGTCTGAGAGTGAATAAATTATCAGCACATTTTCATTTTTTGGTGAACTATTCCTTTAATAGTCCTAAAAAAAATAAAAATAAATTTCTTTATGCAAAATATTTAATTTTTTCCTTTTGATTTAAGAATGAAATATGACCCAAACATTTCTTTGTTAGATTCACCCTTAAACACATTAATACAACTGTTAGTACCTTAGTTACGTTTGGAAAATACTTAAGTAAACCTTAAATTCAGAGGTGCAAGTTATCTCACAAATTTTAAAAGAAAAAATATAACTGCACAACTCAAAATACAGGCTCATATATTACTCATATAATAAAATGTATTTTGAGTTGTGCAGTAATATGTTTTCTTCTAGTACCTTAGTTATTGTCATCTTTGTTTAGTAAAACTGATTAGGAATATGACGCTTACTACAGTATGAAGTCTCTGGTAATCTAAATGTGAAAAAGCAACCTCTCCATGTTTTTTTTTTGTTTTTGTTTTTGTTTTTTGTTTTTTTCAAAGAGATGTAATGTAGCACATACATCATCTGTGGTTTTGTTTATAGAGCACACAATGGTAGTCTATTGAGAGATGTGAACATAGAACCTGGCATGAATTGAACTGCCTCTCTGACATTTTCTAAAGTTCACAGGTGAAGATCTAGGAGATCTTCAATATGTTTGTAATATGTGACGTGTAATGTAACCATGGTTGTAACTAGTCTTCTGTGTTTGCTGTTTACCTTGGAGGTCAGGATATCTTCATGACAGAAGAGCAGAAGAAATATTACAATGCCATGAAGAAACTGGGATCTAAAAAGCCTCAAAAGCCAATTCCCAGGCCTACGGTATGGTACACAAAGCTCACTCACACTGAGGGAGGGATGTCATTAAGAATAAATTGTGGCTACTAATAGAATAACATTTTTGCTATTAGTTATTTTAACACCTGATTCACTAAAGGATTAAGGAAACTGGATTCCTAGTGGTTATTGAATAAGATGCAGATTTTTGAGCCACACTAAGATAATACCCCACGCTAAAGGGGTGCAACAGTTTAGAGAAATTTAGTTTAGTGTTCAAGGATTAACTAAACATAACACTGTCGTTAAAAGTACTCACATTGTATGTGTGGTCTGTTACTTCTGTATTTAGTTTCAATAATTTGTTTATTGACAGTGAAGGATGGGCAAATTCTAATCTAAAATGGTAAAAAAGTGTGACTAGACCCAATAATAATGTTAATTTGTCATTATTTCCCTCTAGAACAAGTTTCAGGGCTTTGTCTTTGACTTAATCACCAAACAAGCCTTCGACATTGTTATTATGATCCTGATCTGCTTGAACATGGTGACCATGATGGTGGAAACTGATGACCAGACAAAGGAGATGGATGACATCCTCTACTGGATAAACCTGGTTTTCATCGTCCTCTTCACTGGAGAATGTACACTCAAGATGGTCTCCTTGCGACACTATTTCTTCACCATTGGCTGGAATGTGTTTGACTTTGTGGTGGTGATTCTGTCAATTGTTGGTAAGAGCTTTAGGGATGCTTGAAGGTTCTGCAGACTATTTTACTATCATAATGCTCTTCAGTTAGGACCCAGTTGCCAGAAATCCCTAAAATTAAGAAAACCCTTAGTTACAATAACCTTACAACATGGTTAGAAATGACCATGGCCTCAAGGCAAAAATGCCATGGAAACAGACAAAGAATACCCCCTAAATTCAAAATGTGAGGGCAAAAATGCCCCGTAATGAACTCCTCTGTTTTGTTTGTATCATCTGATATATTTTGTTCCAGGGGGCAAATATTTCGACACTGCCTTAAAATTATACTTAAAGGTTTTTTACTTAAGGGGTTTCTTGTAACTGGGCCCAGAAACATGCTTTACATAAGTATGCAGACTCAGACATGAATGCTTGGCCAAATAAACCTTACACAAATAAAAATATATTATTTAGGTAGCTCGCTATAAATGTGTTGACTTATTAACTTAGCAAGATTCTCGATGATAAAGAAAACTAGCTGTTGAAGAATACAGTTTACTCTAATATCAACTATTGAGGCATCCCTTGCAGCAATGCTAAGAGTGTGACGCATAATTGAAACTTAAATAGTGTTTTGTAAGAAAATCATGAAACTCTTGAGATAAGGAGCATCACTTATTGCAATTTTTTTTTTTTTTTTTCTGTCAGGCATGTTCCTTTCGGATATAATTGAGAAATACTTTGTTTCGCCAACCTTATTCCGAGTCATCAGACTTGCCAGAATCGGTCGCATTCTTCGTCTCATCAAAGGAGCCAAAGGCATTCGTACCCTCCTGTTTGCCTTGATGATGTCACTTCCTGCCTTGTTCAATATTGGCCTCCTCCTTTTCCTAGTCATGTTTATCTATGCCATCTTTGCAATGTCTAACTTTGCCTACGTGAAGCATGAGGCGGGGATTGACGACATGTTTAACTTTGAGACATTTGGAAACTCTATGCTTTGCTTGTTCCAGATCACCACATCTGCAGGATGGGACGGCCTCTTGGCGCCCATCCTGAATAAGCAATATCCAGATTGTGATAGTGAAACAGAGCACCCGGGCAACTCGTACCGCGGAGACTGCGGAAACCCTTCAGTTGGCATTTTCTTCTTTGTAAGCTACATCATTATCTGCTTCCTGATTGTGGTGAACATGTACATTGCTGTCATCTTGGAGAACTTCAGCGTAGCCACAGAAGAGAGTGCTGAACCACTCAGCGAGGATGACTTTGAAATGTTCTATGAAGTCTGGGAGCGCTTTGACCCCAACGCCACACAGTTCGTGGAATACGACAAGCTTTCTGACTTCGCGGACGCTCTGGATCCTCCTTTACGCATCCCCAAGCCCAACAAGATCCAGCTGATAGCTATGGACCTGCCTATGGTCAGTGGTGACCGAATCCACTGCCTGGACATCCTGTTTGCCTTCACACTGAGGGTACTTGGGGAGGAGGGTGAGATGGATGCCCTGAGAGGACAGATGGAGGATCGCTTCATGGCCTCCAATCCCTCCAAAGTCTCCTATGAGCCCATCACAACAACCCTCCGCCGTAAACAGGAGGAGATGTCTGCCGTAATCATCCAGAGGGCCTTCCGACGGTACCGCATAAGGCTAACCATAAAGAAGGCCTCCAAAGCATACCGGCAACAGCTGCAGGACGGGGGCATACGTATCCCGGAGAAGGAGGTGCTCGTAATTGGAAAGTTTCAAGAGAATTCATCGGACAAAACAGACATGACTCCCTCCTCTGCCTCTCCACCATCTTATAACAGTGTGGCCAAGTCAGAAAAGGACAAATATGAGAAGGAGAGGAGAGAGAAGGAGGACAAAGCAAAAGATGCAAAGGACAGAAAAAAATGAACGAGGGATTAAAATGGAGACTGTTTTTTTCAGTTGAGACACTGTTTACAGAGAGGAGTGAGAGCAGCGTGGTGCAATTCACCTCAAGCGGTTTTGGAACTAATGCCAAACTGAACGTGTGGAGTGGAATGTGTGTATGAGCGTGTGCCTAGATTATTGTGTGTGTGTGTGCACACTGAGCTAGCCTTAGGATGCATTTATGGTGTTGACAGAGAGCGTTCATTCAAGGACAGTGCCAGCGTCAACACAACATACGTGCACACACGTGCTAAAAGAGTATGACTGTTGTATCCCTAAGGATGCTGGTGCGCAACAAAATGGCAAGTATAGAGTGGTGTGTGAGTTTGTCTTTTAGTTTTGAGTGTTGTTAAACAATCCTGAGGACTGAAAGAAACTGTTATAGTCATCAGTAGCTAGTGCTAACACTACCACTGGTGTCTTTCTTATTGAATGGCGTATTATATACCTGCACATTTTTGTTAGCTCATTTTTTTAATCATATTGAACTTTTCTACTCATGGGTTTGATTGTCTGAAATACTTCATTTAAGGGCACGTCTGTGAAGGAGAATAGGAATGTGGATCATATCCGGTAGTAAATTATCTGAATGCACCTACAACTGGACCTCATTTGCTTTAGCATTAGCGCATGCCGAACAAAATCACACACATATAAACAGGTAGGTTCCAAGTGCTAGGAAATCAATCGCTCAGTAAGCTGAGATCAGAATGCTACTGCACTAATCAGGATTTTTACAAATAGAATGTTTTATTATTATTATTATTATTATTATTATTATTATTATTATTATTGTTAGACGATGTAGACCATGTCTACACTGCCTTACAGAAAACAAATACAAAAAATGGATTAATCTTTCACCGTTGGTAGTAGAAGGAGCCAAACTGAATTATTGAATTTTTCAAAGTGTATCTAATTCAAATTTAATTTGCAAACCACAGATGATGGGTAATATGAGACATGTATTCACCCCACAGTCACTACGGTAATGTTCACAGACTTTAAGAAGCCTGAATGTACGCTCTGTTGAACGTGACAGGGAACAGTAATGTAACCCTGAATGTGTCCATACCAGACAGCCACATGTCTCACCTCCTCATTTTATTTTGTAACAACAACAAAAAAAGAATGCATATGTACACCGATCAGCCACAACATTAAAACCACCTGCTTAATATTGTGTAGGTCCCCCTCGTGCCGCCAAAACAGCGCCAACCCTCATCTCAGAATAGCATTCTGAGATGCTAGTCTTCTCACCACAATTGTACAGAGCGGTTATCTGAATTACCGTAGACTTTGTCAGTTCGAACCAGTCTGGCCATTCTCTGTTGACCTGTCTCATCAACATCCCAGGAGATCAGTAGTAACAGAAATTCTCAAACCAGCCCACCTGGCACCAACAATCATCCATGCGATTATCTAATCAGCCAATCGTGTGGCAGTAGTGCAGTGCATGAAATCATGCAGAAATGGGTCAGGAGCTTCAGTTAATGTTCACATCAACCATCAGAATGGGGAAAAAAATGTGATCTCAGTGATTTGGAGCATGGCATGATTGTTGGTGCCAGATGGGCTGTTTGAATATATATATATATATATACAGTTGTGCTCAACAGTTTGCATACCCTGGCAGAAATTGTGAAATTTTGGCATTGATTTTGAAAATATGACTTATCATGCAAAAAAACTGTCTTTTATTTAAGGATAGTGATCATATGAAGCCATTTATTATCACATAGTTGTTTGGCTCCTTTTTAAATAATAATGGTAACAGAAATCACCCAAATGGCCCTGATCAAAAATTTACATACCCTTGAATGTTTGGCCTTGTTACAGACACACAAGGTGACACACACAGGTTTAAATGGCAATTAAATGTTAATTTCCCACACCTGTGGCTTTTTAAATTGCAGTTAGTGTCTGTGGATAAATAGTCAATGAGTTTGTTAGCTCTCACGTGGATGCACTGAGCATGCTAGATACTGAGCCATGGGGAGCAGAAAAGAACTGTCAAAAGACCTGTGTAACAAGGGAATGGAACTTTATAAAGATGGAAAAGGATTTAAAAATACATCCAAAGCCTTGAAAATGCCAGTCAGTACTGTTCAATCACTTATTAAGAAGTGGAAAAATTGGGGATCTCTTGATACCAAGCCAAGATCAGGTAGACCAAGAAAGATTTCAGCCACAACTGCCAGAAGAATTGTTCAGGATACAAAGAAAAACCCACAGGTAACCTCAGGAGAAATACAGGTTGCTCTGGAAAAAGACGGTGTGGTTGTTTCAAGGAGCACAATACGACGATACTTGAACAAAAATGAGCTGCATGGTCGAGTTGCCAGAAAGAAGCCAATGCCACAAAAAAGTCTGGTTACAATATGCCTGACAACACCTTGACTGGCACGCTGTAATATGGAGTGACGAGAACAAAATAGAGCTTTATGGTCACAACCATAAGCGCTATGTTTGGAGAGGGGTCAACAAGTATTGTGCTCCTTGAAACAACCACACCATCTTTTTCCAGAGCAGCCTGTATTTCTCCTGAGGTTACCTGTGGGTTTTTCTTTGTATCCCGAACAATTCTTCTGGCAGTTGTGGCTGAAATCTTTCTTGGTCTACCTGACCTTGGCTTGGTATCAAGAGATCCCTGAATTTTCCACTTCTTAATAAGTGATTGAACAGTACTGACTGGCATTTTCAAGGCTTTGGATATCTTTTTAAATCCTTTTCCATCTTTATAAAGTTCCATTACCTTGTTACGCAGGTCTTTTGACAGTTATTTTCTGCTCCCAATGGCTCAGTATCTAGCCTGCTCAGTGCATCCATGTGAGAGCTAACAAACGCATTGACTATTTATTCACAGACACTAATTGCAATTTAAAAAGCCACAGGTGTGGGAAATTAACCTTTAATTGCCATTTAAACCTGTGTGTGTCACCTTGTGTGTCTGTAACAAGGCCAAACATTCATGGGTATGTAAACTTTTGATCAGGGCCATTTGGGTGATTTCTATTACCATTATGATTTAAAAAGGAGCCAAACAACTATGTGATAATAAATGGCTTCATATGATCACTATCCTTAAATAAAAGACAGTTTTTTTGCATGATCAGTCAAATTTTCAAAATCAGTGCCAAAATTTCACAATTTCTGCCAGGGTATGCAAACTTTTGAGTATATACTCTTCCATATATATATATATATATATATATATATATATATATATATATATATATATATATATATATATCTTCCAAATCTAAAACTATTCTGTGCTTAGGTGCAGATCAACCGGTCAGTGGATCTCTGCTAAAGAAATTTTGTTCTTGTTTTTAAAGTTTATTGTCTGTCACCAAGCAAAGGCAACACCATGAATTTATGCGATTATGACATAAGCTCTTATGTTGAACTAGTGGTGGTAATTTTGTATGTATATACTGGCACGCTGTATCTCACCTCTGTACTCAACTCTGTAGAGTAGCACTTTTACACGCCACTTAAACTGTCATTTGGATGCATGTAATCTGTGTGCAAGAGGTGTGTGGTTGAGTGTGTGAAAGACAAAGTTTATGAGAGCTTATTTATATGTGTGAGAGAGAGAAAAATGTGTTTTGACTATGTACTCGGACCATCATCAATGTGCTTTATTCTCATTCTCTTTATTGTTTATATTGTAAATAGTAGTTTCAAACTCATGTTATTGTTTTTGTTTTTTTATTGACTTATTTTGTTTACATTTTTTGCACAGTGCTACATGTGAAGGCCAGGTCCTGGTTTTAAATGTACATAAAAATTTATGAAGCAATCAGTGGTCGTCATATTTCATTCGTAGTGTGGTAGTAAACTGCATGCACTATATTAACCAATTACATGGTGACGTTATTTTAAAAGCCAAAAGAATAAAGATAATATTTTTTGTACCAAAGTTAAACTTATTATATTCGTTATTACACGCTCTGGAAATACATCTCAAATCCCCAAACTGAATCATTGCTACAGACTCTGTTGAGTGCACATCAGAGAAATGCATACTTTTTTTTGGTTACTTGAAATTGTTTATGATTTGCAAACGTGTAATACCTTTTGCTTTGAATGTGCAAATGAAATGATTTCCTCTGAAGCAAAGCAAAAAGTTTGCAGACATCCACTGTAGTTTTCCAAAATAAAGCACCTTTTTTGAAGCCAGTAACTGAAAAGACCAAGACATTTATTTTGGATATTTTTTGTCAGATATGCAGCATTTGTCTCCAGTGTATCGGATGTTTTGGTATTTTGTGCCATTCAGTAATTAATAAATAATGCAAATGTAATAAATAGCAGTCAAAATAGTTATTACTGTTGTAAAAACTCAGAATGTAAAGGAGACTTGGAGTCAGTGGGGCCCATTCAGTTGAATTTTTCAGGGGCCCAACCATGTTTTTGGGCAGGTGGTATCTACTGTATCCTCCTGAGACCCGAGCGTGACTGCTGTGTGCATTTTCCATTTCCCTTTTCGACTTGTAACTAGTAATACCTAATAAACAAGCAAAAAATAATAATTTTCTAGAGCAATTAATTTTTCTAAAAATATATGTCACGTATGTGGACAATGGGACTACGCAGTGAAATTTTAAATAACACTAAGCTATAGAAAGTCAGATTTTTTTTTCATAAAATTGTTTATTATGTTTCCAGGAGTGTTGGTTATTCATGTTTTTGAGATGTTACAGAGATTACATAAGAAATTAGCTGATTAATTCTGATTCAATGTAATGTCCAGCATCATCCAATCACTGCCAACCATGTTAAAACAAAATGTAGCATTATACAATTCTGAATCTATTTTTCTGAATCTATAGATTTTAGGATTGAATGCACTTAGCTGCATAGAAAGCTATTGGATGCTCCCTTGCCTCCTATTTAGTGAATGACTTAACCTCCAGTGTGCTGTCTTTCTTCACTGGTCTCAATATAGTTTGAAATGCACCTTATTGTCATCCTAACTCCATATAAAGCCTCTGAAAGCAACATTTTTTCAGCTTTTGGATGAACCCTATTATTCTCAAATGCATAGTAAATATATAGGGATGCATTAACTAATGTTAATGAATAGAATTGTATTGTACAGTGATAACAAATTAAAACATAACAAAATGTGTATTAAAATGAGGCTGAATGACCCACAGATGTGTTAGAGTTGAAAGTTATTCAAAATAACTAACATATTTTTTCTACTTTTAAGGAAATGCTGTACCAGTTTCCACATACGCCGATCAGTCACATCATTAAAACCACCTGCCTAATATTGTGTAGGTCCCCCTTGTGCCGCCAAAACAACGCCAACCTGCATCTTAGAATAGCATTCTGAGATGCTATTCTTCTCACCGCGGTTGACTTTGTCAGTTCAAACCAGTCTGGCCATTCTCTGTTGACCTCTCTCATCAACAAGGCATTTCCATCCGCAGAACTGACCCTCACTGGATGTTTTTTTGTTTTTGGCACCATTCAGAGTAAATTCTAGAGACTGTTGTGCGTGAAAATCCCAGGAGATCAGCAGTTTCAGAAATACTCATTCCAGCCCATCTGGCACCAGCAATCATGCCACGGTCCAAATCACTGTGATCACATTTTTTCCCCATTCTGATGGTTGATGTGAACATTAACTGAAGCTCCTGACCCGTATCTGCATGATTTTATGCACTTCACTGCTGCCACACAATTGGCTGATTAGATAATCGCATGGATGATTGTTGGTGCCAGACAGGCTGACAAAATGGTCCCTAGAACGGCCTCTGCAAACATCCTCTGGACGTCATCGTGAAGGGTCCTTTAGACCAGTGTTTCTCAACTGGTGGGTCGTGACCCAAAAGTGGGTCGCAGGTCTATTTCAGACTCGGTCGCGGACAGCAGGGAAAGAACAATGCCATGGTTCTCCCATTGAAGATATTTCGGCTGCAGCCCAAGTGATAGCCTATTTACGACTGCCGAGGCAGATTTAATGATAATCTCGCAATCAGCTAAAGGCTTCTCATCTGCACATTCGCAGGAGTGTAACGGAACCAGCTCGTGAACATGATCTGCTGTTCTCTATGGTGCGCGTGCAACAACCGGGCTTCCCTCGATATTGCGGAGCGCAGACCTCAAAACTGATGTGACCAATTTCAATTCTAGTGAGACTTTTCTAGTTCAAAGCATTACGGAGGAAGTCAAGTCGAACCTATCAAAAAGTAGGCAGCCTTGACATGCAAACAGCACTGAGGAGGAAAAGAGCAACACTGTGCTATGCGCCGATTTATTTTAATTTTTTTTATTTTTTATTTTTCATTATACATCATCACCTTCACAAAATTGTTTCACGATTTCACATGAGTAAAAGTAACTGTTATATTTCGACAACATTTTATAGTTTCATATGAAATAATCTAAAGGTAGAATCTATTAGATCTAATTTTTATATCAACAGTGGCATTTGTAGTTAAAGTTTCAAGATGTGTTTCAGCTAGTATTTATTTTTTCATAAATACAATAATTTGTTATTATTATTACTATTATTTAAGACTAGCTACACTGACCTAACCATAGTAATGAGGAGCCTTTCCTCCTGTGTAATATGTATGTTATGTTTGAAATTAGGAAACAAACGGGATAATAATGGGCTCATTTAAGTAAATATGCTCTTTAATTTTTAAAGGGGGGGGGGGGGGGGTGAAAACTTCCTGTCGTTTTTGTTGTCGAAGTCAACAACAAAAATATTGTCACTTGATGCATGTCCTCGTACTTGAAAACCATGAACAAAATTATGCAACATAAAAAGGAAATGCAACCCCAGGATTCATTAAATGCAGGTTACGTTTTTACTGTGGTGGGTCGCCACTTGATTTCCAATGTAAAATCTGGTCCTGAAGCAAAACCAGTTGAGAACCACTGATTTAGACGTCAAAAGGACGTTCGACATGGGGACCCATTTGGGGACTTTTAAGGGACGTTCGCTACCAGTCATTTGAACGTCACGTTGAATCGACATCATTAACACCATGGACAACAAACAAAATCATCCAAATGTGCTTACCTTATGTTGAAACTACTGTATGTTAATTTCAGTTGGGTAAAACTATGCTATATAATCAACATATTTTCACTTTCCATTTTAAAATCCCAAATACTTAAATGAATAAATCAGCCTATATACAGTATGTAATAATTTATCAAGCACACAGCAAGTGTAGTTCATTTTATTTATTCAAAATATACATTTACAAATACATAAACATCTTTAGAGTAATTTTTTTCTGCAATACATAAATCTTAAGTCTACTATGAACAGCCAGATCACACTGGCGCAATCACAGATTAATGTATAATAATAAACAAATTACAGGCTAATTTAACACGTCTCAAAGCTACAGACTTAAAGATTTATCACCCCCAGAAAATTTAAACTGTCATCATTTACAGTTCTGAACCTTTATGTCTTTTTATTCTTTTTTTTTTTCTTTTTTCCCCTATAAAAATTAATAGTGACTGAGACTGAATATTTCAATATCTTCCACTAAAGAGTACAGGTTTGGAACATACTGAGCCCCTCTGCCAGTACAGGGAGGGTTTTTTTATTTGCATACATCTGTATCTGATGGGCAGTGGTGGCTCAGCGGTTAAAGGCTCTGGGTTACTGACCAGTAGGTCAGGGGTTCAAGCCCCAACACTGCCAAGATGCCACTGTTGGGCCTTGACCCTGTCTGCTCCAGGGGTACTGTATCATGGCTGACCCTGCACCTTGATATGTAAAAACAAAGAAATTTCACTGTATATGAAAATGTATAATGTGTGACCATAATAAAGGCTTTCTTCTTCTCTTCTAAAGAGAACTTCCTAGTAGACAGCCATCCATATAAAAGAGAGAGAAGTCTGGTGTGGTGTAGGTAGGACTGGAGTAGATATCTGTCCAGGTTGACACAGGTTAAGGTCAGCATCTGTTAGTTCTCAGTGTCTTCAGCAAACCTGCAATAAAAACAATACAATTAAAAAATAGCCATACTCATTTCAAAGTATCAAATCTTATCTTGTCACAGGAGTATTCCAATTACTGTAACAACTCTTTTGATGCCTTTAATATCCCTACAATATTTTTTGTATCGTGGGGGACACAAGCTTTTGAGAGGCTGGGAGAAGAGCATTGAGCAAGTTGGCCAAATTGCTGTGAAAAATATTGAAAACAGAGTCCCTACAAATACTGAGGTCATGTGACTTTGTATTGAAACTCTGGCATCAATTCACAACCTTAATTTTAAAGAAACATGGCAGCATTGTTAAAGTGTTAGTTCATCCCCAAATGAAAATTCTCTCATGATTTACTTACTCTTTAAGCCATCCCAGATGTGTATGACTTTCCTTCTTCAGCAGAACTGAAATGAAGGTTTTTATATGCAGATTTCAGCTCAGTTTATATATATACAATGCATGTAAACGGGTGTCATCAGGCTGCTGGCTGTTTGACAGTCCAAAAGGCATATTTAGGCAGCATAAAATTAATCAATATGACTCCAGTCGGTCAATTAATGTCTTCTGAAGCAAATCGATAGGTTTGTGTGAAAAATAAATTGATAATTGATAAAGAAAATAGCTTCCTGCCAGCATTCGACGCATCAGTGATGTAAGTGCAATGGCACATTCACGCGAGAAGTCGGAAGTGCGCACTTTGCATACAACAGAGGAACGAATGCCATGTGAGAGTTCGTTAATTTCAAACAGAAATACAGTGCTGGGCGGAAGCAACGATTTAAAGTTAATAATGTTTTAATTATCGATTTTTTTATTGTTTCTTACAAGAAGACATTAATTGATCAACTGGAGTCGTGTGGATTACTTTTACGTTGCCTAAATATGCCTTTTGGACCATCAAACAGCCAGTAGCCTGATGGTATCCATTCACTTGCATTGTATGGACAAACTGAGATGAAATGTGCTTATAAAAATCTTCACTTCAGTTCTGAAGAAGGAAAGACATACACATCTGGGATGTATTAAAGGTAAGTAAATCAGCAGAGTGCTCGAACACTGAACGCACGCAGCCCAATTTTTCTAACCCCGTCCTTGAATGCGCATGTGCCTGGAATTATTTGCACAAATTAGTGGATCCACAAGGTGGCAGCATGAAGTTGGCTAAAAGGTCTCATCCAGTAGCACATACCAGGGTCGAAAGAAATTCCAGAAATGATGAGGAAAAAGGTGATTTAACATCAGTCTGGGAAGGGTAACAAAGCTATTTAAAAGGAGAGCCATTATCTCCAAATGGAAAAAACTTGGCACAGTAGTGAACCTTCCCAGAAGTGGCCGGCCGACCTTCCAAAATTCCACCAAGAGCACAGTGACAACTCATCCAGGAAGTCACAAAAATGCCAAGGACAACATCCAAGGAACTGCAGGCCTCTCTCGCATCAATAAAGGTCACTGTTCATCACTGACCTGCACAGAATGGGGGGCAGCAAGGGCGCAAGCCTTTAAGAGTGCGCTACAGCAGATCGGGGGTGGACTCCAATCGCAAGTGATCCTCCCTATGCCCTATACTCACTCCGAACTGCAAAGCCCATGAAGTGGGTACTCTGAAGGAAACATGGCATTACTGTATGAATGTACCCTTCGCTAACAGTCTTGTGGAAGGGCCCTCCGAGAAAATATCAATTTTCTCACTTTCGTTTTGAACAAGTTTTTGAGTGACTTCCCCTCCCGCAGGAGTGCCCTTCAAGGAAGCAAGAAATGCAGTTTTGAATTTGCGCCGGAACATCGAAGTGCTGTTACCACAGATGAGTACCAGGTCAGATAAATGTCCACTCCATGTATTGTGCTGTAAGTTCATCAAAAGAATAATAGATAGATTTATTAATTATAATGGGAGCGTTCGTGTCGCTTTCAGTGATATAAATTAAATTAGTGTTTTAAAGACTATTGACATATACTGAAGGAGCTGTCAGGTTAAGCCAGTTTGGTTTGGTTGAAACTAATAAGCCATTAGACTACTCACTTTCAGAAAAATACCATTAGGCTTCCACAGTACCGCGGCTCCCTATACGCATATTACGCAGTCTGTGTAGGGCACCAACTCCCTAGGGGGGGCACCAGAAACTCCACCGGCTGCCCTTACTCACGTTATATGTTAATCAAGGACCCTGTAGCGTTCGCGGAACACAATCGATCACCTCGCCCTTTCGCACAATGCACCATGTTACCAAGGTAATGCCATGGTACTGAATGATTGATCATATTCATATTTCATGGTACTGTAATGGTACTCCAAGTTACTTTTAAAAAATACCGTGGTGTTACTATGACACGTCATAAACATGGGATTATCACAGAACATGTCTGAAAATAAATAAACAATTACCATGGTGTTTTTGTGAGAAATATAACAGAATAGGCTATTATTTGTGATAAAGGAAAAAATGAAAAAATTATGTACAGTATATACTTTATATACAAAAAAAATGGTTAAATACTCAAAAAGCAAAGAAATTAGTTAATTATTTATAATTACTACTCGTTAAATAATAATAATAATAATAATAAACAGTGCCATTTTTTTATCCTTCTGCCCCTGTCCCTGCTAAGGTCTGTGCATGTCACTGCTGTTCATTACTCCACTATCAGGAAGACACTGGCCAAAAATGCCATCCATGGAAGAATGGCAAGGCGAAAACCACTGCTAACCCAGCAGAACATAGAGGCTCGTCTGAATTTTGCCAAAACACACCTTGACGATCCTTAAACCTTTTAGGAGAATGTTCTGTGGACTGATGAGCCGAAAGTGGAACTGTTTGGAAGACAGGGGTCCTGTTACATTTGGCGTAAATCAAACACAATTCCACAAAAAGAACATCATTCCTACGGTCAAGCATGGTGGTGGAGGGTTAGTTGTTGCTGCTAAAGGTGGCACATATATATACAAATATATATATTTGAAAATTGTATTTTGTGTTTACTCAGGTTGCTTTGTTTTATGTTATATCTCGTTTGAAGATCTAAAACAATTTATTATGAAAAATACACAAAAATAGAAGAAATCAGGAATCGGGCAAATACATTTTCACAGCACTGTACTTTGGGCTTTAGAAGCCCACTGACCTTGTGGTGAATGTTCCTACCTTTTCCATGTTGTTTTCTTGAAAGCTACATGCTGTAAAATTGACAATAAAAGCAGTATTTTGAAGAAAAAAACATGTTTTATAAATTAATTTGTGAGGTATTTTATGTTCTTGTTCTTTTAAGGGTTAATGATCAGCAGGCTTACAAAATATTTTATAGGTATTTTTTCTACAAGTAATTTATGTGCAGGTTATTTATATGATTGTAAGTGTACAATTAACATTTATTTCCATTGACATCTGTTGTTTTTTCTTTGCAACATGTATGCTTCATTCATGCATTTACAAATCCTCTCTGGTTAGATACAAAAGCTTGCGAAGCTGGAAGATTGTAATCAATGCCTTTACAATTCAGTGATGATGTGGCTCTGTTGAGGAGTTCCTCCCAAAAAAGAAAATACATCAATCACAGTGAAACGATATTTCAACAGTGGGTCATTTCATAATAAATTCAAGTCTTATTAATGTAAACTCTAGAATTATACAGAAATAACAGGTTATCCTATTTAACTTAATCACATGTTAAACATTATCTCCAGATAATTACCTTTACAATACAATACTCAAAGAATAACACTGTGTTCTGTGTTTGAGCCTGACAAAGAAATGCAGCCAAAAAGTTATAACAATGCAAAATAATTTATTGTCTAAAAATTACAACCTTATGAAGCATGAAGCAAATGACACAAGAATAGGGCACTGCATGTCTCTCTGAAATGAAAAAATGCATACAAGTGACATTATAGAACAGTATTATTAAACAGTACTACTACTATCATCATCAAGATAATATTTAAGCATTTAGATAAAACACAAAAGACACTAACTGTTTCTCAGCACAATTTATAGGTACAGCAGATGGCAATGTATTTAAATGTATGGTATATTGTTGTGAGACATACTATAATGGCTCCTGAATGTTTTCTTCTGATCAGAAAACCACGCTTCAACTGATGCCTTAATGTTTAATGTCTTCTTTCAAAGGGTCAGCACAGTCAACATCATAAACGCCATATGGACACCGTGAAAAAACTGAAAATAAATAAAAAATTACGTTTAGATACATAATGTGAGTGAGTTTTCTATCCATGACTTAGCTTAGCGAAGCCTATAGCCTATTAAACTGACATCAATACACACAGTACATTAAC
Source organism: Myxocyprinus asiaticus (assembly GCF_019703515.2). Lineage (NCBI taxonomy): Eukaryota > Metazoa > Chordata > Actinopteri > Cypriniformes > Catostomidae > Myxocyprinus > Myxocyprinus asiaticus. The sequence goes on along the minus strand of NC_059352.1, from coordinate 42,679,481 downwards.
CTGTAAATTAATGAACGAGAACCAAAAATAACCAACCACACCATGTGCGCCTTCCAATCAAAAATTCAGGAGACATTTTCCAATCAAATATTCTTTCTAAACAGACACTTCTTAGTCCGTATGCATCTCCTTGTGGTTCTGGTATTCACACAGCTAGCCAGATCACATAACAAGTTCAAACTAACACTACTCATTTGTTCACCTGTAGGTGTCACTATTACCAAAATTATTATGCAACTCAAATATACAATTTCCAAATGAATATTCATAATATTACACAACATTTATAATAAACAAAACACCTTTCCATAAAGTAACTGAAATATTTAGAAAGAAAATACACTTTTATCTGTGACAGCTACACTGCCACCAAAATTACAAAGATTTATGTCAGCAATATTTTGATCAAAATCAAATAAATCTTGTAATTTTCCTATAAGCTGTCACTTAACTTTCATACATCTTTCAACACTTTCATAATCAGTGATATTTTACTTTTATTTGTGCTTCTATTTAAACAACACTGTTTAAGATGTTAAGACATCTATTTTTGTATTTTCAATCATAGTTCAGGAATTATTCTCAACTATTACCACTAATTTTTGAACTGGATGCTCAAGAAAAGATGTTTGCGCCAAGCGTTCACCTTTCTTTCCTAAATTACTTTGACCTATTTTGAGTTTAAGCTTTCGCACTAAACCATCATCATCTACACTGTCTCAACAACTCTAGCCATTTTCCACTCATTTCTGGGGATATTGTCCTCCTTGACAATTACTACATCCCCAACTTAAATATTTAATCTAGGCGTATGCCACTATTGTCTGAGACTTACGTTGGCCAGGTATTCCTTGCGCCATCTGCTCCAAAATTGTTCAGACAAATACTGCACTCTCCGCCACCTTTTCCTGGAATACAAATCTTCACTGACGAATTTGCCAGGAGATGGAAGAGGCACTAATGTCTTCATCATGAGCAAATGATTAGGTGTCAAAGGCTCAACACTCTTTGGGACATTTATTGTGGTTATGGTAAGCGAACGACTGTTCACAATTGACATTGCCTCATAGAAAAATGTCCTCAATGAGGTGTCATCCAATCTTCCTTTAGCTTGTGCCAGAACAGCGTTCATCACACTCCTGACTGTTCTTTTTTGGCGTTCCGAAATGCCTCCCATGTGGCTTGCTTCAGGAACATTCATGACGAAGTCACACTGTTTACTTGCAAGATAGGTAGAAATCCTCTCTTCGTCTAGTTCCATTAAACCTTTCTCCAACTCATTCTTTGCCCCCATGAAATTCGTGCCCCGATCAGATCTGATCTGTCATATGGCTCCTCTGATGGCTATGAAGCATCTTAAAGTATTTAGAAATGCATCGGTTGTGAGATCCTCTAACATTTCTACATGTATAGCTCTGGAGCTCAAGCACATAAACAACAGACCATACCTCTTGAATTCCTTCCGACCTTGTTTCGTGAAAAAGTGGCCAAAACAGTCAATTCCAGTGTACAAGAACGGGGGAGAGGGTTCTACTCTATCAACTGGAAGGTCAGCCATACATTGTTCTTCAACTGGCCTATGCAGCTTTCTGCAAGTGACACAATTTTTATGTGCTTGGCCACTACCTTGTTAGCACCTAATATCCAATATCCACTGGCTCTGAGTTCTTTCAATGTTTGACCTCAGACTTGGTACTGAGTTTTCTTGTGACAGTAGTCAAGTATTAGTTGTGTGACAATACCTTCCTTAGTAAGGATTACTGGACGCTTCAACTCAAATGCTGCGCTAGACTTTCTTAACCGCCCTCCAACCCTGAGCAGCTCATTCTGGAGGATAGGATAAAGTTGGTATATCTTATTATTTGGTAGTTAAGCAGGGTTTTGGCTAAGACATTTCAGCTCTTCTTCAAAGGCTTCTCTTTGTGCTGCCTTAATGAGCACAAGAGCGGCTTTCTCTCTCTCCTCTACACTAATGAACCTGGAACTGTCTTTATTCACCAGTCTTTTGATCTGAGCAATAGTATTGAGGGCTGTATTCCAATCAGAGAATCTTAACAGTCTTTCAAGAAAGCTGCCTCTTACACAGGCATTTGTTTTCAGGACCTTTACCTCTGGGTCACCTACAAGAAGCACTGAGGATCTTTCACGTGTGATAATCTCCCATTCCCTTAAGAATTTAGGACCCATTAGCCAACTTGAATCAATCAGGTCTGCCACCTTGAGACCCCTAGATGCACATTCTGCAGGATTCTGACTTGTTTCTAAATAGAGCCACCGTCTTGGGTCTGCAGAGTCTCTTATCCTCAGGACGCGATTAGCTACGAAAACATGAAAGCGCCAGGCTTCGTTCTTGATGTACCCTAGTACTACCTGTGAATCGGTCCAGAAAAACTCCTGATTTATTTTCAGATCAACTCTTCTCTAAGAAACCAACTTATTACGGCAGAAACCGTAGCTGCAGTCAGCTCAAGGTGTGGTATGCTGAAAACCTTCATGGGGGCCACTCTGGCCTTTCCCATGACCAGTGTACAATGCACTTGTTCCTCAGTAACAATCCTGATATATGAACATGGCCCATAACCATTGCTGCTGGCACCTGAAAAACGATGCAGCTCTATTTTCTGGATTATGCCAATGTTTTCAGGAATAAGGTATCTTGGTATTTGGATTTTTTGAAGATTCTCCAAATCATGGCGCCATGTATCCCACTTTGGCTTCAGTTCAGAGGGAAGAGGTTCGTCCCATCCTACCCCCCATTTGCACATCTCTTGGAGCACTCCTTTCCCAGTCAAGATATAGGGAGCGAGAAACCCTAATGGTCGTACACACTCACAACTGTTTATAGAATTCCTTGCCGATGTAACACAGCTCACAAGCAGAAGGGAAGGAGAACACAGGGAAGCAGGTTTTCCCAAGCTCAGGTAGGAATTTTAATCGGCCACTTCAATGCTTTACAACTTCACAAACTCATTAGCTTCACAGGCACGTAGTAACTTAAACACATCAGCTTCACAAACATAACAGATTAAACGTAGCAGCTTCAGGAGCACCGTGGCCTTCCTTGTGCCAGATTCTCTCTCTCTCTCTGCTGGTGGCGTGGCTGCTTATATGCCACTCTCCCCATGCTCACTGGAATTAGAAACAGGTGTTAAAGATAATCTAGCTCAGGTGCAAGCACCCTTACCGCTTTCTCTCTCTCCAGACGGATGCTTGACCATGCCCCCGCTGCCACATATCCCCACCACCCGAATCAGGCCGGGGAAACATCCAGCCTGCCTACCACTCCCCCCATTTCTGGAAAGGAAGTCGGCTACAGCCATCTGCACTCCCGGTCTGTGGACCATCTTGAACTTAAATGGCTGAAGAACAAGATACCAACAGGTGATCGGCGCGTTGGTATCCTTCATGCGGTGGAGTCACTGGAGTGGGGTGTGATCCGAGCAGATGGTGAAGGCCCACCCCAACAGGTAGTACCGGAGAGTGAGGACCACCCACTTGATGGCGAGACACTCCCTTTTCCACGGTGCTGTACTTAGTCTCCCTCAGCGAGAGCTTTCGGCTAATGTACATCACCGGGCGCTCCTCCCCCTCTACCACCTGCGAGAGCACGGCCCCCAGCCCTCTGTCTGAAGCGTCCGTCTGCAAGACAAAAGGGAGAGAGATCGGGTGAATGTAAAAGCGGCCCCCCTGCAAAGTGCGGCTTTAACCTTCATGAACGCCTGTTGACACTGCTCCGTCCACTGGACTGGGTCTGGAGCTCCCTTTTTAGTGAGATCAGTCAGCGGGCTGGTGACATCCGAATAATTAGGCACGAATCTCCTGTAATAGCCAGCCAGCCCCAGGAACTGTCTCACCCCCTTCTTGGTCTTGGGCCTCGGGCAGGTCGCAATAGCCGCAATCTTGTCAATTTGGGGATGCACCTGCCCGTGGCCCAAGTGGAACCCCAGATACCGAACCTCCACCTGCTTAATCGCGCACTTCTTGGGGTTTGCTGTGAGTCCTGCTCATCTCAGCGATCTCAGAACCGCCCTCAGATGCTGCATGTGCCGCTGCCAATCATTGCTGTAAATGATGATGTCATCTAAGTAGGCAGCGGTGTAAGCTGAATGCGGTCTGAGGATTCGGTCCATGAGACGCTGAAACGTAGCCAGGGCTCCAAACAAACCGAACGGAAGCATCACGAATTGGTGTAATCCAAATGGTGTAGAGAAGGCTGTTTTTTTACAGGAAATTTGTGTCAAGGGGCTCTGCCAATAACCTTTTGTCAAATTCAGTGTTGAATAAAATCGAGCAGTGCCCAACCGATCAAGCAACTCATCAATGCGAGGCATTGGGTATGCGTCAAATTTAGACAAAGCGTTGAGTTTTCTATATTCCACACAGAACTGTACAGACCCATTGCTCTTAGGAACTACAACAACCGGGCTGGACCAATTGTTGTGGGATTCCTCTATTTCCCCCATATCGAGCATTGCATCCAATTCTTCCTGGACAATTTTCTTTTTGTGCTCAGGCAATCGGTAGGTACGGCTACGTACCACCACCGTCTCGATGTGGTGCTGGATGAGGTTCGTACAACCCAGTAGAGTGGAATACACGTCTGCAAACTCCTTTTGCAACTTGGCAACCTCTGCAAGTTGATACGGTGAAAGGTGGTCTCCGCAAGTGACCGAGGTGAAATGATTGTGTTTTGTATTCACCTCCGGCCCGAGCTCCGCCCTCTCCGGGACTACCGTAGCCAATGTCACAGGGACCACCTCCCTCCACAATTTCAGGAGGTTGAGGTGATATATTTGACGTGCACCCCCTTTATCGGTTACCTCATAATTGAGATCCCCAACTCGTCGTGTGACCTCAAAGGGTCCTTGCCACTTGACAAGTAATTTGGAGCTCGATGTGGGAAGTAATACAAGTACCCGGTGCAAATTCCCACAGCCGAGTTCCCCTGTCATACAGTCGGCTCTGTCATTCTTGAGCTTGGAGCAAATTCTCCTGTGTTGGTTGCCACAAAGTGTGGAGTTTTACTCTAAGATCAAGGACGTACTGAATTTCATTCTTACTGTTTGAAGGTCCTTCCTCCCAAGCTTCATGTATAACATCAAGCACGCCGCACGGGCGCCACCCATACAGCAGCTCAAACGGGGAAAACCCAGTGGAGGCTTGCGGGACCTCTCGTACTGCGAATAACAGGGGATCGAGCCATTTGTCCCAATTTCTAGCATCCTCGTGCACAAACTTACGAACCATATTTTTAAGGATTTTTTTAATCACTCCACTAGGCCATCTGTTTGCGGATGGTAAATGCTGGTGCGGATTGATTTAATGCCCAATAATTCGTAAAGCTTGCGTAGTGTCCGTGACATAACGGTGCCCTGATCGGTGAGGACTGCTTTCGGAATCCCCACCCGGGAGATTATTTTGAAGAGGGCCTCTGCAACACTGCGTGCTGAGATGTTGCGCAGAGGCACTGCTTCCGGATATCGCGTTGCATAGTCCACTAGAACCAATACAAAGCGATGTCCGTGTGCTGACCGCTCTAATGGCCCAACGAGGTCCATTCCAATTCCCTTGAAGGGGACCTCGATCAGCGGAAGAAGGCGCAATGACGCTTTTGGGGTGGCTGGTGGATTCACCAGCTGGCATTCGCTGCATGCCGCACACCACCTGCGGACATCGCCGCCAATGCCCAACCAATAAAAATGGGCTATTAGGCGGTTCAGTGTTTTTCTTTCCCCTTGATGACCCGCCATGGGATTATTACGAGCCGCCTGGAACACCATTTCCTGACGGCTCCACGGTATTAAGAGCTGGGTTGTATCTTCCTTCGTTTGAGCGTCCTGCGTCACTCTATACAACCGCTCGTTTATAATTGCAAAATAAGGATTTGAAAGGATGACACACGGCTGGAGTTGTTGACCATCGATTACTCTCACTTGGTCAAAGGCATGTTTGAGGGTTTCGTCTCTCGACTGCTCCAAAGGGAAATCCCCTTCGGGAAATCCCCAATGAAGCTAGTTGCCAGAGGGTAGTCCCTTTCATATTTGCTGGCAAGATATTTCATGCAATAATTCGCACATCCCAGAGAAGATGCCGCTCCGAAGATGTGCACTCGCATGCAATATCCTTCGGCTCTTTTTGGTGTTCCCATTTTCCCACCATAGGAATCTTAGGAAATCACGATCTTCGGGACTAACATGAAAGTGGTGGAACATTTTCTCCACATCGCAGATAATTGCAATCTGATGCTCACAAAATCTACACAGCACTTCAGTAAGAGCATTCCTTAAATCTGGCCCTGTGAGTAAGTGGTCATTTAGAGATGTGCCTTCAAATTTGGCTGAGCAGTCAAATACCACTCTTATTTTTTCTGGCTTCCTGGGCTGATACACCCCATGGTGCGGAATGTACCAAGCATTTCCCTCTTTTGGTGTAACATCTGCTTCTTCTGCATCACCTGTAGCAAGCTGCTTATTGTTCGGTAGCTGAGGACGCTCTCTGAAAGGTAGGGGCATCTCCACATGTCCTTCTCTGATGTGTTGAATTTTTCCCTCCAACTGTTGAAGAAATTGAATATCCTCCTGAGATACTGTCCTTTCTCTTGGGATTGTGTCCTGAAAATCTGCTTCTAATATTTTAATTACAGAGGCAGGTGTGATAGTCGAGATTTCCTTCACAGAAATGCGATGGCAGAACCCTGTCACATCTCTTGAGCAAGCATGAGGTGTTATGGATCCCACTATACTCCAGCCTAAATCAGTCTTGACTGTGTATGGTTCGTGGACTTCCCCTGATATCACTTGCTTGGGTTTCAGAGCCTTTGCACAGTCATAGCCAATTTAAAGCCCTACTGAACAGTTCTGTACATCTGGCATCTTCTCTACAATGCTGAGTAGGTGAGTCCACCTTTTAGCCTTTTCACGAGTGGGAATGCTATTTTGCTCCAAGGGAATGTATTCTCGTGTGTATATGGGTGGTAGCTCGATGTACTCTTGCAAACTATAACCCCTCACCCTTAGTCCAACCACTCTTTGACACTTCTCTATTGAAGCCCTATCAGTCATTGTTGACAGCCTTAATTTAACAGATTCGGTGTCTGCTTGAATTTTGTCACAGACCTCCTGATCAATAAATGTATTACTGCTCTGCGTTTCCAGTAACGCATAGACTAGGGATTCTGAGCTGTCCTTTGTTGCACAAGAGAGCCACACTATCATTGAAGTGTGATCACAGTTGTCCACCCCACACTACATTAGCTAGTGGAAGCCCTTTCATCAGGTGGAGCTTCTGGCCTTTCTCCTGGCAGATGTTCTTCATGAAACCTGGATATGGCCTCCCCTCATCTAGTGCTTTAGTAACATACTGATTCCAGCGGGTTGCTACCCAGTCAGGAAGCTCCTGCAACAATTTCTGTTTTTCTTCACAATCATCTAAAACCTTTAGACCTTGTACATGAGGCATTGCCTTTTTGCAGGAGATGAGAAAATCATTAAACTCCCTCAATTTCAGTGATTCTCTAGGTCCAATTTTTAGCCAACTACTCAGCTTTGCTCGAAATTCTCTTTGGACTACAAAGGGGTGTCCATAGCATTTGTTCAGGGCATCCCAAGCTTGTGTGTATGCTTCCTCATCACTCCTATAAAATGTTCCCTCTAATACACTAAGTGCGTCTCCACTTACATACCTTTTCAGATAAAACAGCCTATGTGCCTGGTTTATACAGCTTGTTTCGATTAAAGCTTTAAAGCAGGTGCGCCATTCAGTGAACTTGAGTGGGTCACCTGTAAACGTAAATGGCTCTGGTGCTGGAAATCTAGTCATTGCCATGGATTCTTTTAGTGCTTGAATTAATAAGACCTCATTTACCTTTGGCTCTATCTTATTTTCAAAGGAAGGTGGGACCAAAATTTCTTGGGGAGCCTGGGCGCATGAAGTGTTGTCACGTTGCAGTGGATGCTGACATGGAGACAAAGTTATTTTTTTCTTTAGTATCTCCCATTTCAGCATTCAATCTTGATTCCTCTTCTGCATACACAATGTATTCCGCTTCCATGGCTTCAAGATCCCTTTGACCCTCCAGCATTTTTAACCTCTCTTGTTGGGCTAGCACCTCCTTTCTTTGAGCTGAGATTTCCTTTTCCCTATTTAGTTCAGGACGTTTTGCAGCTAAGTGTGCCGCTACTTCTGCCCTTTTCACTGACACATGACTTCCCAGCTGACTATCTCTTTCAGCTCTTGACACAGTTGATCCATAAGCTGACCTAGCATCATCTCTTTGGAGTAACCGGAGGAGTGTTTCCTTTACAGCCTCTGCATCAAACTCCTTAGTACCAGCTTCTGCACAATGCCTTTTCAGCAGAGCAGTACTTTACTAGTAACTGAGGTGCAGCTATCCATTTTCCTTCTTATGTCTTGAGATGGGATGTTCAGTGCACATATACTCTCATACAATTGTTTTAACTCTACCTCATATTTCCCCACAGCCATTATCATTTTGCCTAACTCAGTTTTAGAGCATTCTTCTTTTAGTTTAGATCTGACAAACTGAGCTTCAGCCTTAAAGTTTACATATGTAAACATAAACTTTTGTTCGCTATTGGCTAACTCATCTCGCCTCAACTCAAGCATTTTTTCTGTTGGACGCATTTCTCTTTCTGATCGCCTCACCTCTTGTACAACTTGCAATGATGACTCCTGGAACCTCACTTTTTTAACCTCAAGATCTGCATTAATTTCAGCTATGCGTTCTTCATATTTTTGTCTGAATGAGACATCAATTTCAGTTTCCAATTTCTCCTCTAATTGTGCCTTTTCATCATCAAGAGCCTGAATTATCTGATCTAATACACAAATATCTGATCTATCTTGATCCATGTTGGTCACTTATTTTAAACCACGTTATTATTCAAACATTAAACACTGATAACAAGCTATAATACCACATGGAAATGACACAATATCAATTATTAAACAAGTAACACACCTCTATCAACTTACAAAATTATCAAATTAAAATTTTCGTTTCAACCATTTGTAGACTATTTTAAACTATAATGAGTGTTAGAGCAACATCTACTAAGAACTGAGATTTCAAACTTAAAGATACAGTCTGACCTGTAATTCCAAAGGTAGAAAGACTTATTGACAACTGAACTGTCCAAAAACTGCACAACGTTGCCTCCTTGTGGCTATCCTTGGTCACTGCAGCACCATCTTCTTCTTGCGTTGTATCTCCAAGCAGCAAGGAATGCTGTGATATGTAGGAACACGAAGTGTAGTAATTGAGTCTTGGATGCGATGAAATCACGTTGCTCACTTGAATGGTGAAACCAATGGCCACATTTTCCCACCGGGCCGGCTAGACTATCGAGGGCTGGCATCAATCTTTCTCTTCCAGGGGGGTGTAGTTACCCGTTTTTTTTTTTCACTATAACGGCTCCTGAATGTTTTCTTCTGATCAGAAAAACCACGTTTCAACTGATGCCTTAATGTTTAATGTCTTCTTTCAAAAGGTCAGCACAGTCAACTTCATAAACACCATATGGACACAGTGAAAAAACTGAAAATAAATAAAATTACATTTAGATAAATAATGTGAGTGTGTTTTCTTTCCGTGACGTAGCTTAGCCAAGCCTATAGCCTATTAAACTGACATCAATACACACAGTACATTAACCTGTAAATTAACGAACGAGAACCAAAAATAACCAACCACACCATGTGCGCCTTCCAATCAAAAATTCAGGAGACATTTTCCAATCAAATATTCTTTCTAATCAGACACTTCTTTGTCTGTGTGCATCTCCTCGTGGTTCTGGTATTCACACAGCTAGCCAGATCACATAACAAGTTCAAACTAACACTACTCATTTGTTCACCTGTAGGTGTCACTATTACCAAAATTATTATGCAACTCAAACATACAATTTCCAAAAGAATATTCATAATATTACACAGCATTTATAATAAACAAAATACCTTTCCATAAAGTAAGTAACTGAAATATTTAGAAAGAAAATACACGTTTATCTGTGACAGCTACACATACAATTGTAATATAATAAAGATAACCTTAGACTTCTGCCTTTGCCATGCTCATTGGGACCTCTATGCACAGTTATTACAGTTTTAACATATATTCACAGGGTTTCCGCAGGGTCTTAAGAAGTCTAAAAAAGTCTAAAATTTCAAAATCAAAATTTTAGGCCTTAAAAAGTCTTAAATTCGCTGAAGTATTGTGTTCTACGTCCATGTAACGCTACCTCTAATGCTCATTGAAATGCTCCCGCAGAGCTTTAGAATGTTTTTTTATTTGTTTATTTTTTATTCCGTGGTGTTGCAGTTCTTTCTTTCCCTAGTCCAAATATAATTAATTAGCTGTATTATGACTACAAATGAGACCAACATGCAACTTATATTGCAGCCAATCAGCTTTTGTGTTATTGGCACGAGTCTCTTTTGAATTGTACCACAGACATAAAACGGATTTTATTCTTCAGCTATGGGGAAGTGCAAGTTAACCATACTTGGCTTGAAAAAACTGAATTTAGGGCTTGGTTAAAGCCAGTTGCTAACAACATATTTGAAGCCTACTGCTTCGTATGCAAGAAAGCAATTAAACTGGGAACGTTGGGTGTACGGGCACTGGAGTCTCATGCAAAAAGTGAGAAACATCTAACTGCTGTGAAGGGTCTCCAGCAAACGACAGCCATCGGCCAGTTCTGCCAAGTATCTGGCGGCTCCACACTGCCTAGGCGAGACCCACACAGCAGCTCCGCAACTCCCGTAAGTGACCTCCGTGTCGCTTTTGGATCAGAGCCAAGACTAAGAACGGAGGTGCTCTGGGTCCTCCACACGGTGACTAGACACCAGTCCTATAATGCGAATGAGGAAATCGGGGAATTGTTTCAGATGATGTTTCTGGACTCTAACATCGCTAAATCATTCAGGTGCGGGAAAGAGGACTAGCGGATTTTATCAAGAGACCTAATTTCCAAAGTGACGGGACCGTTTGTGCTGATATTCGACGAAAGTCTGAATCGCACCACCAAAATGAAACAGCTGGACCTGCACGTATGTTTTTGGGAGGGCGGGCAGGTACAGTCAAGATACCTGGGATGCCAGTTCATGGGGTATGCAACAGCCGAGGACTTAATGAAACATGTGAAAGTAAGTAAATATTTTATTTTATCTGTCACGTTTATATATATATATATATATATATATTCATTAGCAAAAGGGTGATTAGAGTGGTCTTTTCTGTTGTATTAAGTGGATTGTTACCCATTTTTCATATTTTCATATTGTTTCTTCTCCCTGTTGAACAGTATGGTGTCTACCTCTCTTAGCTGTAACTGTGCTAGGTGGCTATTTTGCAAGAAATAATTCAATTATATTCAATTAAACTTAATTTGTATAACACCAATAACAGTAGGAAGGAAGAAACTTTGAGCAAATCCATGGCTAAAAGGGAATGACCTATCTGCCAAGGGCCGGATAGTTGAGTATTAGGACAATTGTGTTGTACATAATATAGGCCTATACATGGTTCCATGGGGCATAGAAAAATTGATGGACATGGAATATATTCACAATTAATAGAAAAAGGAAGGGGGCCAGCATTCACAGTATAATGCATCCCTACTCAGTTCTCAATTTTAAACAACACCAGAAATAACAGAATATGTCTGAATGAATATGAATTGAAGTGTTAATTTATTTTTATTTTTTTTCTCAGGAGTGTGTGGACCCCCTTGACCTAAGGAGACTGGTGTCCATTTCAATGGATGGGCCCAATGTGAATTTAATTTTTTTTTAACTCTTCCAACAAGAACACGCAGAAAGGTATGGAGGTTCTCAACTTGTTGCTGTGGGGAGCTGTGGACTCCACACGTTACACAATGCTGTCAAAAGTGGCTTTTCCTTGTGGCAAGTGGAGAAACTGTTGAGAGCCATGCACACATTATTCCACAATGTGCCAGCAAGGAGAGAAGACTACACTGCTGTGACCAAGTCCACCGTCTTCCCTTTATCTTTCTGTGGTCATCAGTGGCTTGAAAACCAGCCTGTGATAGACAGGGCCGTTGAAGTTTGGCCATCATTTACACAGTATATGGATGCGGGGAGAAGAAAACAACTCCCAAAGCCTGGGACAGCATCTTTTGACACAGTGGAGGCAGTGGATCAAACAGATGAGCCAGTGATGCCTTTCCTCAACAATGACCTGGCTGAGTTGATCAAGGTAGAAATTTATACAGATAGCTCTGTACATTGTCAGCACAGAACTATTGCCACTACTGATTAGGCCTAATTGATGTATACACTTTGTTAATGAAGAATAACTGATTTCTTAAACTTTTATTAATTGGAATTATGATGTGATATATATGGCTTTATATTTTATAAATGTGGATACAAAGTACTTCCATTTACTTCTGAGATTATCTTTTGGCAGAGTCTACTGAAACACTTCATTAAGAGAGAGGTCCTCCAGGACATCACCACACTGCAGCTAACCAAACTGGATGTAGCTGACAAGAAGAACTGGCTCCAAAGCAGGAAAATGGTTGAACTCAGAGTCCTTGAGTTTAGAAGAGACTGCATGCAGGGACTTTCAAACATTGTCAGGAAAATGCAGGAGAGGAGCCCTCTCAAATATGCAACAGTTAGGCAGATGGCGTGTCTGGACCCCTCTGTCATGTTCAGAGACCCAGACAAGTGCAAGAGGCAGATGAAATGGCTTGTTCAGACATTTCTGCAGGACAAACAACTGACAGGAGGTGTTTCTGCTGGTAGGAATAGTTGTAGAAGAGGCTTTTAACAAAAGTAAGAGGTCAGCACAGAGAAATATTTTGAATATTTTAATAGTGCTGTTAACACAATCTGTGTTACGGCCAGACCTTTTTTGCTTTACCTTTTTAAAGATGTTTAATTTCACACATCAAATAGCAATGCTTCTGCAAGTTTCTCCTTTTCAGTAGACTTATCATTTATTGTGTGCACATTTTTCTTTTCTATTTTTCTTGTCAGGATCATATTTTTGAGTTCGGATCTGTTACTTTTGTCATATTCATGGTTAAGCACCTGTTCTGTGTGCGTTGGCTGACTTGGTATTGAAATAGGCTTGACATTGACCACCATTATAAACATATGTAGATACAGTAGTGATTCTGCTCATTACAGATTGTTGATATATTGTAATGATGTATTGTAATGATTTATCAATATATTTCTTTTCACTTTTTTGTCTTTTTCACTTGTTTTGTTTTAGGGGATGCCATTCTCCAGTTCCTCTCCTTCCCACCTATGCAAAAGAGGCTTGATGTCTTCTTGAGCAGTTTCCTTAGTAACTACCCGGAGCTTTTTGCTTTTTGCCAGAAGCTTCTGATTTTGTCTCATGGACAGGCCACTGTTGAGAGAGGCTTTTCTGTTATTAAAGAAATCGAAACCTGCAACATGCAAAAGGACACTTTAGTAGCAAAGAGGCTGTTACATGGCTATGTCACTTGACACGGGGGTGTTACCAAAGTCCACCTGACAAAAGAACTCTTGAGTTCAGTGGCTTCAGCCAGGACCAGGTACCGTCTCTACCTTGAGACAGAGAGAAAGAAGAAAGATTCCCTTGCACAGGGCCAAAAGAAAAAGGCAGCAGAGGGTTACTTGGAGGAACTAAAAAAAATGGAAGAACACTATACAAACAGTTGCTGCAAGTCTTTCCAGAGATGCAGACAAATTTGCAGAGGAGGCTGAGGGCAAGGCTGGCAGTCAGATGGCTCATCTAATAACCAAGTCAAATGCTCCGAGAAGGGCCAGCAAGGAGAAATCAGCTGAGCTCAAGAACATTGAGGAGGAAATTCTGGCCAAGGGACAAGAGCTGAGATTAATGTAGTGCACACACACACACACACACACACACACACACACACACACTCATGCATCCGCAAACTCACGCCAAGATGTTTGTATGTTTTTTTCTGTAGTTCAACAATGCATCTAACCTGTCTTCAGTTCTATGTTAAATTTGAAAAAATGTATTTACTTTGCAAGTAATTTTGTGACTGCATTTCCTTTGTAGGTTTTTTATTTTTATGTCATGATATAGGTCTTAAATTTCATTCATAATGGTCTTAAAAAGGTCTTAAAAAGTCTTAAATTTGACTTGGTGAAACCTGCAGAAACCCTGTATTCACCTTGTGTATTATGGCGTGCACATCATAGGACATTCACGAGCGGAAGTCAGAAAAATGAATGAACTAAAGTTAATGTTTACAAAACATGAAAATTCTAAGTGTTGTAGTGACTGAAGGCAGAAGGAAATTAAGAAGAATTAAAACAGAATTTCACCAAGATGGCCTAGAGCACTGGAAATTTCTCAGAGCCATAAAACTAAGAGCTGACAAAATGGCTCCTTAAAGTCTGTCATTACCCAACTAAATGAGACCATTATGACCATTATGTTTTTCATAATGTGTAATGTATTATTCATGTTTAAAACTAACAAACTAATTAGAAGGAAGTTTTATCATGCATTATAACTAAATGATAATTGTAATTTAATAAGATGTTTAATATGGAAATGTTTGCCTGTTTATGTAGAGAATGTTGATGTTAACAGATATCATGTCTCTTGCACCATTTTCAAGATGTACAGTTCATGATTAAACGTGTACTATTTCAAGCGAGAACTGTCAAGAATCCTTTACACAAAGGATGGTAAACCAACTTTGAAAAGGACAGACAAAGTGACCATGTGACTCTGAAAAGTCACTTCTGATTGGCTCAGGACACTTTTGGGGTGCAGCCAATTTCAGCTCAAAACTTTCCTACTAGGAGTGGTCTTCTCTCTTCTTCAGCTCTCTTCTCCACTCTTCACTTCCTCTGCAGCTCCTCATTCCTTCGCGCTCTTGCCCTCGTGGCTTGCGGCCTCCGTGCCATGTAGAGTCCAAGGAAGCTCGGGACACGAAGTCCCGAGGAAGCCTCTCACTCTCTGCTCTACGGTTCACACACATGACGGGAGTCGCAAATCCTCCTTGCAGAAGGCCTCGCTTCAAAGCCCAGCCTCATCATCCATCGACACAACAGACAAAGAACAATCTATGATCATTAACAGAGGTCCCAAAACAACGACGGAACAAACTTTCTACAAAGAGCCCAAGAACAAAGCAACACAAGAAAACGCAATGACACGCAAGTACATCTCCAGATTTTGCTAAAGTGCTGGTGTATTATTTAAATACTTTGGGTAATCCGATTGCAAATCAATTTAGACTCAAAGAAGGATAAATGGTTCTTAAGGCATTGTCTACAGACTCCATAATGTTCATTTTATTTAACATTCTGTCACTTTACTCACCAACCTGTTTCATGTTGTATGTGTTAGATTCATTTTTATGTTTAGAATAGCTATAAAATCTTGTTTGTATTCAAAGATAATTTGACTTGTATATTTTGATAATCTCGTCACATGATTTTAAAAGATCTTGCTTCAAAGCTCATACCTAAAATATATGTGATATTATTTTCAATAAGCCATGAGAATTATATTATTCCAATAAGTAAAGTAATCATAATTCCCTTATTAAAGCTAATTCCTTACAATAGAAATTGTGAGCGGATACAACGAGACGTATTACGATTTTAATGGTAGAAAATGTTATTCAGACAAATAATCTAATTATTCGTCATTTATCTTACTTATAATGGTTGTCGAATGCAACTAATCCCATTATAAATTTCCCTACATAATAATAACATAGAATGTGGACAGTTTAATTTAATTCCTAACAAACACAGTCATTCTTTTCTTTGAATCCAGAAACAGAACATGAAACTAGTCTAAAGTATTGCATCTGTGACGTATATATTATGCGCTGGATTGTTGTCATGACAACAAAAAAGCACGAGTATTACCTCATAGCTATGAGTTAAAGGCTGAACGCCACCTTCAGCGCTAATGAAAGAAGCACAGAAATAGAATTCAACTCTCTGATGAACCAAACCCAGACACACTTTATGGAATAAAGTTCCAGTTAAACTAAAGACCCACGAAAGGAGTTTGAAATTTTCCCCTGCCAGGACGAGAATTCTCCTTGCGGCAAGGAAAAGAAATGAGAGATGTTTCACAATTTCTTTCTAAATGGCCTTATTTTATAGCTAGATTGATGACATTGCAATGTTCCAGTGCATTAAACTAGTCTATCTTAACTGTCTGTGGTGTAATCACTGAAGTAGATGTTCGCATTTTTGTGCCTGCTTGCTGAGCTTATTTGAAAATAACTTGTGTAATGTGCATCATTGTCCGGTGTAATTTTGAACGGGAGTGTAAATATTTGATCACGGTAGAGATTTGTAGTAAATCTGTTTAACTTCAGTGGACAGACCCTGTTGCGTATCCAGAAATTGACACAAATTATGTTGTTGTTTAAACAGCCGCAGTGAACCTGCCACTTAAATACAGATTAATCTCACTACGAACAAGTTGAAAGTATAAGCGCCACTCTGTAAAACAATTACGTGAGTTGTCTGTAACTTGCATTGCTGAAGAATTTCTCTCTAAAAGAACTAGAGTGATAAATACCACACTGAAAATGGCTAAGCGTGTTACTTTATTTGCACATTAAGATTCACTTGAATGCGTTGAGATCACAAGCGCCACGTTGAGTTATGAGCTGGATGTGACGGCTGTGATTTGTGCATTGTGGAATGCGCTGACCTTCATGTGAATCGATGAAACTGTTTTTGTTTGTGCTAAAGAAATATCATAAATCACTGGTGTTGGTTGCTATGATAACGAAACTTCACAGGAAGTCCTAAAGAGACTCTTCGGGGGCAACTCACCGTGCATGCGCAACCTGCCAATGCCATATTGTCAACATAGCACAGCATAGCTAAGCTAATAACATAGCATAGCATTGCTAAGCTAACAAGTAAGCGGTCTTTCACTGAAAGCCTTTACTATTAAAACCATAGAATAAAAGCTAGCGGTTAACACCCTGTGGCCTGTTACAGTTAGATACAGCTTGTGTTTGAACAAAATTGAAGCAATTTAACCCTTTAACTTCTCAAACTTTAAACACACTTTGTCTCTCTCTCTCTCTCTCTCTCTCTCTCTCTCATGCATTTTATTAAAATTTTCTCCCTCTCCATTGTCTCATAACACAAATTACTGTCTCTCAAGGAGCAACTGAGTTTAAGTTAATTTAAGCTGTTTGGGAAGCTAATTAAAATGGATCTTTTCTCCATGTTTCCTTTATTATTACCACTTTTATCAATTCCTTACTAAAGCTGAACTACTAAATAATACTAAGTCTGAAGCAGTGTAAGTTTACAGACAACTTACGGCTGCCTCTCATTCATATTATTACCTCCAACCCATCCTTTATCCAGCTTATTTTTAATTAATTATCGGCAGTTTTATTTTTGTTCACTTTTGTGTGTTGGGCACTGAGCTGATTCTGTTCTATGTGGAATGCCCCCACTGAACATAACAGACTCAATCTCCAGGCCACACAGTATAAAACTTCCCCATTGTGGAATTTTAAATTGACAATGTAAGAAAGTGGACTCTGAAGGAGGCAGGAGCCGGTCAAACATCCAACATAAGACACTTTATTGTCAGCACTTTTCAGTGTAACAAAGACATTCACCACTACTGCTTTTCAGTAGCACGAACACACATTAATGGGGTGCTTTTCAGCTCCTCATAGACACACACAGCTTCGTTGCATCTCTCTCTCCCGGAGGCTCTCAACTGCAGCTCTCGTTGCGGATTTATCTCCCGCCCGCCAACACTGTAATCACCAACAGCTGGGTAAAATAATTCGCTCCAGGTGTCCATCCTGGCCTCGCTACGCACAGTAATCACTCGGCCCACCCCGCTCTCCACAGACAAAATCCCTCCAAAAAATGTTTTCCTGTTACACAATCACGATCAACGAGCACCAAGCCTCAATCAGAAACCCTTGATATTGCTATTAAGCATAACAACAGAACACTTATTGGTGGATTTTGTTCATTTTAGTTTAGTTTAATTTCCCTTTTATTTTCAATTCTCTGTCTCCCTCTGACTTTTCTCTCCTTACCATTTACAGTCTAGAGACAAAGCCTGCTGAACCACAGAGAATTCTGGTTAAAATATTTGTCACCAATAAGAGTCATCTTGAAATGTCAAATCATTAACCAAATTTTGAGTGTTCTCCCTAGTCTAACCTCACACAACTACTTTCTTTGTGTTTATCAATGCAATCCAAATTCCGGCATCCAAACGCAGCCACGTCCGGAAATAAATTGCAGAGAGAAGCGCCAAGTAACCGTCACTGCCCCAAGCATGCCTTTGAGGCATCTGTGGTAAGCAGTTCAGCTGTACCACATAAACAGTTGTATGGTGTCAATCCTGTCAGATTGAAAAAATAACATTTAATTACACTTCACTAGTTGCTCACATTCACTGAAACAACACTTAGTTGTTACTACCCTTCATTTGTGTCCCTACACACTGAAGCCAACATCTAGCAGTAGCACTACACCTAGGCCCTTAACCTCGTGCAGATCTGTGTCAGCACTCTCCCTAGTCTTCCTCTACAGTGTGCCAACATGTCGCTGAAGACTGACCCCATGGCCCACTGGAAAGACTTGAAGGTGATATTGATTGACATGCTGGAAAGATTCACCAACTACCTGGCCCACAACCTCATAGGCCAGATGAAACTGAGACAAGAACGCCAATCATCTGACACATGAAGTAAACAAAATAAAGCTGCAGTCCACAAATACCCAAAAGGTGCTAACGCATGCCATGTGCCGCATAGACCAGCAAGAAGTTGAAGCCCAAGATCGATGCAAGGTGTCCAAACAACTGGAACAAGCATCAACAAGAGAAATCGAATGGCCCCAGGAAGCCCTGACAACTGCCAAGCACAAAGAGCAGCAGGCTAAAGCCGCCCAAGAGGACCTGGAAAAGAAACTCCAGCACACCAAAGCACAACTGGAAAAGGCCAGGTTTGATTTAAAAGACATGAACTCTCGAAACAAGGCCTTGGTAGGCCATCTGGAAATGTCCAGAACTGAAATTGAAACCCTGACTCAACAACTTGACCTCACCAAAGATGAGCTTGACATGGTCAGAGATGAACTGAAACATTCTTATGAGTTAAGGCGAGAGCTTAAAATGGACAGGCATCCCACAGCAGCACCCCTGGTCAACAAAGGAGCATCCTACAACCAAAAGCTGCCACATTATGAAAGACAGGAGCACCTGCAGCACAAAACTTTACCAGCCCTCTTCCAAGAACCCCTCTTCAACCACAGTGAAAGGGTAAACATCCCAACGAACCCTGAAGCAGCACCTGGAATGGATTTTAAAGACCTCGACAAACTGGCAAGGAACAATGACAAGTTCACACCAAATCCTGCTGAGGGTCACAAGATCCATGCTTACCTGCATAACATAAACTTCCAACTGAATATGAGGCCTCAGATGACTAACAGAGACACTTTATGCCTACTATGGATAACATCCAGCCATAAGGTACAAAGTTTTCTTGACAGACAGTCAAACCACACAAAGCCTGACTACCAACTTCTGAGAGAGGCCCTGATCGAAGGATTTTCAGACCCAGTGTCTGAGCAAGAACTGTTTACTGCCCTGAACACCAAACAGGGATGGAAAGAGACTATACAAGCCTACTACCATCAACTACGGCAGGATTACTTCCAGTCCCGGAATGAAACTGAGATGGAAGAAGAATTCAACTTCAAAACCATTTTCCTCAGAAACCTGCATCCCACGGTGAGCTATCATTTAAGAGTCACATCCTGTCCTCGCACGATGACAGCTCAACAACTGTGTGACTTGGCACAGAAGGCTTATGTTAAACAAAGAATTGCCTCAAGAAAGGCCCACAAGGCATCGTCAGTCTCAAGCCTTACCTCTCAAATCCAAGGGCTGGCATCAGAAGATATGTGGCATCATAGCAATGCCAGGTTCTTCAGCACAGAGCCAAGACACAAAGCGCCAATCTTCAAATGGGTCCACCGAAACCAAGTCAACAGAAAAGAGCTCCAAGACCAGAAAAGGGGGGAGCTTGAAGCATTCTGACACAGTTTTAAACAGTCTGACACAGTTTACAACAGTCTCACATACAGCTAAAACAGTTTGACATAGTTCAAACTGTTCCTCTGCAGCTCCTCATTCCTCCGCGCTCTTGCCCTCGTGGCTTGCAGCCTCCGTGCCATGTAGAGTCCAAGGAAGTTCGGGACACGAAGTCCCGAGGAAGCCTCTCACTCTCTGCTCTACGGTTCACACACGTGACGGGAGTCGCAAGTCCTCCTTGCAGAAGGCCTCGCTTCAAAGCCCCGCTTCATCATCCATCGACACAACAGACAAAGAACAATCTACGATCATTAAGAGAGGTCCCAAAACACTGATGGAACGAACTTTCTACAAAGAGCCCAAGAACAAAGCAACGCAAGGAAACACAACGACACGCAAGTACATCTCCAGACTTTTGCTGAAAGTGCTGGTGTATTATTTAAATACTTTGGGTAATCCGATTGCAAATCAATTTAGACTCAAAGAAGGATAAATGGTTCTTAAGGCATTGTCTACAGACTCCATAAATTCATTTTCTCTATATTGATCATTTCTTTCACATTCTGTCACTTTACTCACCAACATGTTTCATGTTTGTATGTGTTAGATTAGTTTTTATGTTTAGAATAGCAATAAAGTCTTGTTTGTATTCAACGATCATTTGACTGTGGTATATTTTGATAAATAATCTCATCACTTGATTTAAAAGATCTTGCTTCAAAGCTCATACCTAAAATATGTGTGTGATATTATTTTCAATAAGCCATGAGAATAATATTACTCCAATAAGTGAATTAATCATAATTCCATTATTAAAGCTAATTCCTTACAATAGAAATTGTGAGCGGATACAACGACACGTGGTATTACGATTTTAATGGTGGAGAATTTTATTCAGACAAATAATCTAATTATTTGTCATTTATCTTTCTTATAATGGTTGTCAAACATGACTAATTCCATTATAAATTTCCCTACATAATAATGACGTAGAATGCAGACAGTTTAATTTAATTCCTAACACACATACTGTTCCTACAGTGTGAAACTGATCATGTTGAAGTTGCAAATATCCAATAACAGAAATTAGTCCAACATGGTGAATTAGCTACTGTAAATTTACCTTGGTTACCTGCTGCCTCACGGAAGACTGGCTGTGCATAAACAGGTCATTTTAAATTACAAAATGATGAAGCAGGAAAGTTTTCAAAACACTGAAGGATAAAACATATAAACTCTAAAGTGATACTCAATTATATATGTACAAACCACTATGTAAAATAATGAATACAATTATTTTACGCTTACCTTTTTCAAGAGACGTGTCAACTGACAGTTGGCCTCAGAGAAAAGTTGCGCGTGCGCAGAATGATTTTTTTTTAAGGCGCTCATGCAGGTGTGTCTGTCTGGCAGTGTTTGTGTTTGTGGGCGAATTCCAATCAAAAGTGATCATTCCTATGCCCTATACTCACTCCAAAGGACAGAGCTCTTGATGTGGGCACTTTGAAGGGAGCATGCGATTTTACGCTTTGCTAACAGTCTCGCGGTATGGCCCTGAATTAGTGAAAAAAATAGCTGGGAATGACCCTATGAGTGGTGTCCCCTTCCCGCAATGCCCTTCTAGTGTGCAAAAATGCAGTTTGGAAAACGCCCTATGTGTCTGGTTGTATGCTGATTTGAGCTCCTCATTTACCGCTGATTCCTCCCATACAGGGGTGTAGCAGTCATTTTAAAAGTGTGTGTGTGGGGTGGTGGGGGTGACACAGCTGTCAGTAGGTGGCTTGCACAGACCCAGCACTTACAGAGCAGTATTAATATATTACAGTATATATTAATATATAAGTATGATATAAATATGATATTAATATATACGTATTATTTACTTTTAATGTTTGCAGTATTTTAAAGATTAAAGTATTGCAAAATAATTGCAAAATTTCTCAAAATTAGCTGCAAAAATAAAGGGCATCTTTGGAGTACTTGCTACTGTTTCACACATGACAATAAAAGACTGAGCACAAGCTGGTCCTGAATAAATTATTTAATCTATTACAATAATGACAATTGTGCATGTGCAATTTATTTTTTCATTGTGGGATTTAAATGTATCCAAGTGGCTCAAGTATTTTGACTACGTTCACCAAAATGTGTTCAGATTCATTTAAACGATTCAGTGACCATTTCTGGTGATGCCAGAGGGTGGAGACAAATGAGTTTCTTTTGTGAAATGACCAATCAAAAGAAAATTTTAATCCTTTAAATGTGTATGTCTACAGACCCACAAAGAGACTTTAGTAGAGGTTTTAAGCATTATAAGAACAAAACAAATCTATCATTTCCTTACAGTTTGTGAGCTGCTGAGCATGACTTTTATCAAAAGACAACAATAATAGTCTTATAATAATTATAATGAGTTTCAATAACGTCCGTACAGTTTCACATATAAAAAAGTGTCTACATATCAGTTGACTTGTAAGTGTAAAAAAGTGTTCTAAGAGCACAGCAGATCTGTCTTTTTTCCTACAGTTTGTCGACTGCACACCAACATAGAGGTAAAAAACTGGAGCTGATATTAAAAATAGCTTTACATATTTAACATATTTTTCTGCAGTGCATTTCACATAATGCTGCCAATCAAGAACGATATGCCGATAAATAACTCTCATTTGTGTGTTCCTCATCTCTAGATTATTCATTTAGATCAACATCAATGCCGATAAAAAACATGGCTAAATGAGCATTGTTAAAGGCAACTTTGAAGAAATGAATGGAGCCGCATTGATTATTAGCCGACTGTCTGACTGACAACCTATTACATAAGGGTTGTTTCGGCTCCTGAAACTCACCTGTGATTGGATGGATGGTCGCTCAATCAGCCCAAAGTAACAAAACGCAAAGAATACTGAATACAAATCCACCATTTGGACTCGGTATGGGTTTAGCTTAAAAAAAAAAAATCACCTTTTTATAGAGTGCTACGCCCTTGCTCCCATAGGCTTAAGGCCGAAACATACTTCACGTAAGTATGCAAATGCAGACGCGAGCGCTTGGTCAAAGCATGGCCATGTACATACATTACATGCGCTCTTGCATTGCTCTGGCAGTTAAAAACCTCAGACCACAAGGGGGCAATATATTTTTTTAGGTGTGACCATGAAACCAGATGTGGTAGATGAGTCGATAGTTGAGGAGTGGCCGTATATATCGTATATATTTTTCAAAAAGATTCAACTCAAAGTGCTGCTCGAGTCCGCCATGACATTTGATGATTGAAAGAAGGAAATCCGCTCTAGCGCCCCTTCCGGCAAGCAGAGAATACAGCGTGTACTTCCGTTGGGTTATTAATTGAGTGCTGACACATTTCACAACGCATCGACGTGTGAAATCGAGCTTACGTAGCAAGGTGCGTCTGCATTCACGGACTTGCGTAGAGTATGTTTGGGCCTTTAATTCGAACATAAAACAAAGTTTTGTTTCTGTAATCTATAAAACAAATTGCTGAACAATTAACAAGGCAGGTCTGATGAGAGAAGGCAACACATGGATATGGATGGAAGCATTTTGCACATGTTTGGAGGTAAAGTAACCCATCTGTAAAAAGCATCTTTATAATCAAAAGCAATCTTGTAAGATCAATGAATGTTGTGAAAACGTCCGTTGTGGGACCAAAGATGAATGTTATTTTAGGGACGAAACGGGGATGTTTGCTGACGTCCCCTGAACATTATTTTCAGAATGTTGTGGGACCAAAGATGAATGTTATTTTAGGGACAAAACTGGGACATTCGCTGATGTCCCCTGAACATCATTTTTAGGACGTTGTGGGACCAAAGTTGAATGTTACTTTAGGAATGAAACGGGGACGTCTGCTGACGTGCCAGGAACATCATTTTCAGAACGTTTTGCTTGGACAAAAATGGGACC
This sequence comes from Myxocyprinus asiaticus, assembly GCF_019703515.2. NCBI lineage: Eukaryota > Metazoa > Chordata > Actinopteri > Cypriniformes > Catostomidae > Myxocyprinus > Myxocyprinus asiaticus. The sequence goes on along the minus strand of NC_059352.1, from coordinate 42,655,471 downwards.
TGTTGCAAACAAAATATCCTGGGAACATCCTGCAGCGAACGTTACAAAAATTACCAAATGCCGACCTAAGCGGACATTGGCAAATGTCCGGGGGACTGTTTTTTTATGTGGTATCGCACTGTACTCGTGCTACTACTAAACTTTAAAGCCCTATTTTACAATTTGCATCAGAACACGTCGTCTTCACGAATTAAATTGTCCTTCAGCGCATGTTTCATATTTTCTTGTCATTCAGACTGAGAGGAAGACAGTGGTTTACATGTTAACAGCACCCTCATGTGTACATAACATGCCCTAAATGTTAAACCCATCAAATTAGCTCTCTGTTGTTTCTTTAATTTTTAACCGATAGTATTAATGGAACAAACTGTTACTGGAAATTTAATCGAAATGAATCGCGTGGATCACATGATTATGTAATTACTACTTTGAGCTTATCATTGTATCCTTCACTAACAGTGCCCTCAAAGGTGAAAAATGCCATCGTGTCTTGAAGGAAACCCCCTAGTTGTCGAAAGCCTCACTAGAGCCGCATGCGATGTTCACACACTGTGGCTGAGTTCGGAATGGGGTACTACCATACTACTCATACTATTTCTACCACTGACACATATGGCAGAAGTAGTAAGAGTAGTATGGGTAGTATGCCATTTAGAACTCAGCCCGAGTTTATTGAGTTCTCTTTCTAAGATCCATTCGGTATCTCACTATGGGAATCGCCAGCGTGTATTCGGTCCTGGAAGCACTAATGACACCACGTCCTGTCAGTTGACAGACCAATCACAGCAGTGATAAGGGAGCCCAACCTCCCTCATATAAGTCACTGACACAGGTCCCATCTTCATTCTCTTCCCAGTGAACATCATTGATAGCCTAGAGCACCGGAAATTCCTCAGAGTTCTGAGGAAGCTATCCTCAGCAGGACTTGCAGTGGAGTGTAGGGGTGTAAATCGCAAGTTTCATCATCATACGATCTTAAATCGGTTCTTAAATCGATCGATGTTTGCCAATACCTCAAAGTCTGCCACGATTTTGATTCGATTCAGGGACCTGCGATCGATATTACGATATTATGTGCTATATTTTACACAATCAATTACATCTATTATCGCACAAATGCGATAATTAATACAAAATAATTAATACAAAAAATAAAGTCACATACATGTGATTATAAATCTTTTGATGATAGCTCATTGACTTGTGGAATGAGGTAAATGCTACAATGACAAGTTGTCATCTCTACAAAATCAAGCAACTCTTTCAATTCAAAATACTTACATACCCACAACAGGAGAGTATACGCTATCTGTGTTTTTTTCTTGGCGACAACTTCCACAGTTTTATTGAAAAATTCTGTTACAGTTTACTGTGATAAATGTTAGTAAGGGTGTTTATGTGTAGATGTGAAAAGTCTTGTAATTGATGTTGGGGCAGGGCAGGTGTTTTCCCTCATCTGCGCTGTTCAGAATATTGAGGCTGTTTAGCCATTTGGATTGATTGAATTGCTCCATAGCACTTTAAAATAGAAAATTCTCATTAAGAATTTAAATGTTTTGCATGCGCCATGACATCATAGGAAGCCAGATATAATAAAGAATTTCAAAATTAAGAGAATTCCAAAATAAAGGTGCATCTTAAAAAAAATACATTGATGTTTACGCATTGAATCAAGGACATCGTATCATTAGTGATTTGATCGATGCATCAATCCAGATCAATGGATTGTTACACCCCTAGTGGAGTGGTCACTAAACTGTGCTTGAGAGCTCATTCTACCAGAGGCATAGCTACCTTGTGGGCCCTGTTTAGGGGCATTTCAGTCCAGGGCATTTGTGAAGCTGCGAGTTGGGCGTCGCCTCACACTTTTGTCCGATTTTATAGACTGGATGTTACAGAGCTGTCATTGGCTTATTTAGTCCTTAGTGTGGGTAGTCAATCTGCCGATGTGTTGAAAAAAAAAACAACGAATAACACAGTAAAAGCACAAGTGTTTTCTTTGTTTTCCCCTATCCTAAGTAACAGCGAATGAGACTCTGATGTAGGCTTGGGTACCGAGAACAGGATCTTGTCCAGAAACATTTAAAAATAAATAAATACCGGAACCGTATGATTTTCATAACTTTTGGTTCCGTTAACTGTTCCTGTATGTGCAATTTTCTGCCAAAGCGGACCGAACACTACTAAAACATTCTCACAGTATTTTGTGAAGTGAATTTCAGCAGCAGCACTGCCTTCTATTGAATCTACAGCGTGAAACACACAGCGCTACCAGTGTATTTTGATTTCTGAATTAATGATTCAGCTCTTTTGTATCTATACAGCGCAAAACATACAGTGATTCCGGTATAGTCCGATTCCCGAGCGAATTACTCTAATGAGCCAGTTCTTTTGAATCTGCAACGCAAAACATACGGCACTTTCGGACATCACTGCTTTTATCTCAAGGTGATTTCCGCTTCTCATTTGCATAACGGCAAGCATTTCTCAACTTTCTGGGTGCTTCTCATTTCTAAAATTGTGCATTCTCATTTCTTTTCCCTGCTTTTTTTTCATGTTTCATAGCTACACCCTCTTAGGAAACAAGAACGAAGGAATCGAAGCAAGATCAGAACCCTTCTACATAGGGGAGCCTACAAGCTTAGCAAAAAATAGTGTAACGCATGGTCCCATAGAGATTCTATTGGCGGTACACTGGCAAGGAGGCAAGAGGCTATTTTTTTGGGTATTTAATGGATTTCTATGGAGGAGATGCCTCATTAGCTAATCATTTAATGAACTGTCCACCTGTACACTAATCTTCTACATGTTTTACACTAAATAATCCTTTTGCAATGAACTATGTGTGGAGTTTACTATGATAAAATTGCTTTTTTATAAGAGAAGACATGGCCAATTTTGTAACAGGTAGGTGTCAGTTTACGGGTCTCCCCTTTTATTTGTATGGTATCTGCAAACTGTGAATTTCTATCGTAACACGTTAGTTGACCGTTACGCTCTCTCCTATAGTAAAAGCGTGGGGGTTGTTATCTCAGTATAAAAGATCTCTGGTTCTGCTATTACACCTTGAATTATTTCAGAATGTTAGGTAACTTCCTGCTGTTTATTGACAACCTCAGTTAGCTGTAAATCTAGAAGCGAGATGAAGGTAATATTCACGACCGTTCATGCCAGTGGGAAGAAAGGAAGACCACTCTATAGCCACATTTCCATCATCGGGCCAGGGCTATCAATTGGTCAGCCGGGGCCAATATCCTTGGACCTCGAGCTGCAAGACCAAAATCGATCTGCAGTTCCACCATCGGGCCAATAGCTCCACAGCTTAGCTCTAAAACCCGCCCTTAATATGGCACCCTGGTGCCAACTAGGGATGGACATTTTGACAAATTATTTTAACAGAGAAACCGGCAACATAAACCGGTTATTATTATACCCACCGTATAGGCAAAATGTCCAACTTAATGTTAAATTAACAATCTGGAACAATTTCGCCATGACACCATCTGACCAGCTTAAATACAGAACAAATCGTATTTAAGCCAAAATTTTAGTTGCAGTGCACTGAGTTCGGTGGAACGAAGTAGCTTGCTAGCTAACCCAGCTAACATGATAAGTTAAATGCCACTGAACCATAGCTGACGTGTAACAGTTAACAATCAACTGACCTCTGTATGTGAGTTTTCAGATGTCTCACATAATTGGATGTTGCTGATGAAGCGTCTGTAATTCTTGAATCAAAGATTCTACATGTTGCAACCCTTTTGTTACCCTCAATCGTATATTCTTTATATTCAAATGAAATTACCTTTGGTCACATTCAAGGCTGTGTCATCCTTGAATGTGCAATCTTCAAACTTGGTCCTACTCTCGTGGGAAGTTGATCGTTTGGTTGTCTGATTTGTTTAATGTGGAGTGTGGAAATGCAGATTTGCAAATCAAACTAATTGTTTATTGGGGAAATTAATTGTTGATTTGCTCCATATTTTTAAATATAAAACTCTGATCTATGGTTTTAGAAGTTTTAAAGTCTTTCCAAGTCAGAGGGCTTGAGTCCAAGTAAAGTCGCAAATCATTGTTGTCAAAGTCTAAATCGAGATGTAAGTCTTCTTTGATTATGTCGAGTCGAGTCACAAGTCATCATATTTGTGACTCGAGTCCAAGTTAACAGGGGCGTAGCATAAAATTTTGGGCCCCGGGCACAGAACTATTTTAGGGGCCCCTGAACAATTTGGGTTTGTGGTGGGGAAAATATCCACTATAAACATTTTAGATGGATATTTAACAGTGCTAATTCACAACTTTTTATTTTCAAATGCAAATATTATTTGAATCAAGCAAAATATTATTGAAGAAATATACATTATATACATTTATACATTTTACATGTATAAATTTATGAGTTCCCTGTCTGTCACTCACTCGACGTTGTGTCGATGTAGTGACACCAGGGGTTCGATCTTGAGAGCCCCAATCAACTTTGCTTAAAATAGAAAAGGCCAATGAGAATTGGCGAGTGGAATTTGCATGCCACTCTCCGCCCCCGGACATAAAAGGAGATGGCGTGCACCACTCATTCAGATTTTTTCTTCGGAGCCGAATGCATGCTTGTGTTCATCCTCTCACCTTTCGCTTATGCTGCTGGATTTTACGGTGCATATCAGCAGTCACCCTCACACGGTCGAGTGTTGTGCTTCCCCTGGGTGTTTAGGCGGCTGAGTCCGCGGGTGCTAAAAGAGTATATTCAAAAGTGTATATTTCCTTCTAAAAGAGCTCGCGCAAACGCTTGCCGTCTTTTTAAAGATGTCCTTCTGCGTTTGCGCTACTGGATGTGGCCGTTATCTCTCCCCTCCGGACAGCCATGAAATCTGCCTCGAGTGCTTGGGGCGCCAGCACGCCGACGCAGCTTTCGTGGAAGGGTTATTTTCTCATTGCGAGAACATGCCCATCAGAAAGTTGCGGTCACAGCTCACTTCCTTTTTCATGAAGCAAGGAGCCACCATGGCTGCTCCCCAACCCGCTCCGTCCTGGGCTGATGCTCAGCTGGCCGGGTCGGCAAGGATGTGGATATGGGAGCATTTTCCCCGGCTCAACCCCCACGGACCTCCCATCCCCCAGCACACTCGTTCTACCAGGGCTGAAGCAGGAACTGCATACTGTGACCGACCTCACCTTACGGGCGATGAAAGTCACGGCGTGCGCCCTGGGCCAGACGATGTCCACCCTTGTGGTCCAAGAGCGGCACCATGGCTCAACCTTGTGGAGATGTGTGATGCCGAGAAAGTACGCTTTCTCGATGCGGCCATCTCCCAAGGGGGGCTTTTTGGCGACACTTTCGAGGATTTCAGCTATCAGTTCTCGACGTGAGGAAGCAGACCGAGGTGATTAAGCACATCCTGCCGCGGTGTGACTTGGCCGCCTTCAGGCCTCCGAAGTCCCGTGCCCCATCTGCTTCTCGCCAGAGCCATTCCCCTGCGGTGCCGGCCCCGGTTCCCGTACCATCGGAGCCCATATGCCGGCCTCAGAGAAGAAGATCCTCTCACGGGAAGTTGGCTCCACCTGCCCGTCAGCTGGCCCCCAAGAACCCCGGATGGGCTTCGAGGCAGCCCTGGCACAGGCAACCCGGGGATGAGGTGACTGACTCCAACCGGTCATGGTAAGTATTATATCGCCGGGTGCCCTCTGGATCTCGGCGCCCACATGGTCAGTAAAACAGCAGTTTCCTCATTCCCTGGGTCAGCGCACTCGTGGCGGCCAGGCGCTGTAAGTCTTTCCGGTCAATCAGGCGAAAGTGAATCAGGCAAACGTTCCCTCGTTCTCTGTCGAGAGACAGCTGGCCAACAGGTAAGTGTGCTGGTCTCTGTCGGCACGGGTGCCTTGGCGCACAGCTGGCCTCGGGGGCAGCGCAATTATACGTCTCCTCCAGTGAGCCTCATTGCACATACTCTGTGCAAAGTCAGGGAGGATGAGCAGTAAGTCCTGTTCATAGCGCCATACTGGCCCAACCGGACTTGGTTCTCGAATCTGATGCTCCTGGTAGTAGCGCATTCCCCTGAGGCAGCACCTTCTCATTCAGGGGCAGGGCACGCTCTAGCACCTGCGGCCAGACCTCTGGAATCTCCACGTCTGGCTCCTGGACGAGACACGGAAGACCTAGCGGGTCTTCTGCCAGCGGTGGTAAGCATGATCACTCAGGCCAGAGCCCCCTCTACGAGGCAGCTGTATGCCTTGAAGTGGTGTCTCTTTGCGAACTGGTGTTCTTCCCGTGGGGAAGACCCACAGAGATGCGCCGTCGGGTATGTGCTGTCTTTCCTTCAGGAAGGGCTGGAGAGATGGCTGTCTCCCTCTATCCTGAAAGTGTACGTGGCTGCCATAGCAGCTTACCACGACACACTGGACAGGAGGCCCTCACGACATCACGACCTGGTCAACAGGTTCCTCAAGGGCGCGAGGAGGTTGAATCCTCCTAGAATGCACCTGATTCCCACTTGGGATCACTCTGTGGTCCTACCTGCCCTACAGAGAGCCCCCTTTGAGCCCCTGGAGCAGGCCGAGCTCAGTACTTTGTCTCTGAAGATGGCCCTCCTGGTGGCGCTTACTTCCATCAAGAGGGTGGGGGACCTGCAGGCACTCTCTGTTACCAGCGAATGCCTGGAGTTCGGGCCAGCACACTCTCAGGTGATCTTGAGACCCCAGCCCACCTTGGTGAAGGGCGAGAACGCTGCTACCTTGCGCGCCGAGATCGCTACCCTCCTATGGAAGGATGCGATAGAGCCTGTCCCTCCGGCCGAGATGAAGTAGGGGTTTTACAGCCCCTACTTCATAGTACCGAAAAAAAGGCCGGTGGGTTGCGGCCAATCTTGGACCTGCGAGTACTGAACCGGGCTTTACACAGACTCCCGTTCAAGATGCTGACACAAAAACGCATTCTAGCGAGCATCCGGCATCAAGATTGGTTTGCGGCGGTAGACCTGAAGGACGCATACTTCCACGTCTCCATTCTACCTCGACACAGACCCTTCCTGCGGTTTTCATTCGAGGGTCAGGCGTATCAGTACAAGGTCCTCCCTTTTGGCCTGTCCTTGTCACCTCGCATCTTCACGAAGGTCGCAGAGGCAGCCCTTGCCCCGCTAAGGGAAGTGGGCATTCGCATCCTCAACTATCACGGCAATTGGCTAATCCTAGCTCACTCTTGGGATGTGTTGTGTGCACACAGGGACCTGGTTCTCTCGCACCTCAGCCGACTATGGAATGTACGATGAAGTACCGGAAACAACTGGCCCTGGTATGCATTAGCACACCTTCATTTGGCCCAATAGTGGAAAAGGGGCTTATGATTTTGAGTGGATTTGCAAGTAAGTTATACTTAAGGAGACTTTTATCAGTTACTGACTGGTTGTTCACATAACAACATGTAGTTTAAAATATTATGAGTACAAGAGAAGAACTGGCAGAAGAGGTCCATCATACACCAAGTACATCTGGTTGATAAATCACGAGACACCACAGACGACCGACGAGTTACGAGCAATGGCTGCAAACAGAACGGAGTGGGAAAAAAGTAGTGTGCGAATGATGATGATGATTATGAGTTTTGTTGTAATAAGTGAAGAATCTGAAAAAGTACTGAACTTTCAGGCAAGTCAGTATTTCATAAAAATATGATATGATCCATTTTAAGAAATTTCTGACATATAATTTTTTTTTCTTTGTAAAATGAAAACCTTTAAATTAAGTCTTTACTAATTAAGGCTCAAGTATTTGTTTAGTATTATGCTGAATTTTGAAGTGGACATCAAAATCACTATTTCTTGAATCTATTTGTGAGTGCCTGTTTTATTCTTTTATTCATAAATAATAAATCAAAACAGTTCAAAGGATCATTTCACTTTTAAACTTGCTTAGGGTATCATTTATTTGTCTCTCATTAAATCCATTTGTAAAAAAAAAAAAAAAAAAGCAAACAAATTGCAGGTAAGAATTCTGACTAGCTGGAAAAACAATTTATCCACCAGCCACCTTGGCTGGTAGGTTAAAAAGTTAATTTTGAACCCTGATTTAGGTCCTCAACCACTATTACAATTTCCCCAGTAATGGGGTCAACTGTAACACAAACATCTGGTATTAAATTTAACATTATGATCTAGACTTTCTCATTATAAGCCTATTAAAGGAATATTCCTGGTTCAATACAAGTTAAGCTCAGTTGAGAGCAATTGTGGCATAATGTTTATTACCACAAAAAATAATGTGATTTAAACAACTTTATAGCTCAGATACACAAGTTTTAACAAAAGACTTCATGTGTTTCAAGTAAAAAAAATAAAATAAAATAAATACCATTTTAAATTAATTAAATAATTTAAACTATTTTAAATTATATGCCTTTAAACCCTCCAAAAAGTGGCCCTGTTCTTTTCCACTGTAAGTGCCTCACTTTTATTTATTTATTTGTTTATTATTAAGAAAAGGAGGGATGAGTCGAATTTTTTTTTGTGGTAAATCAACATTATGCCACAAATGCTGTAGATTGAGTTTAACTTGTACTGAACCCAGAATATTCCTTTAACATATATAGTACGTGTTTCATTTACTAAACGATGGCAGGTTGATTTGTAGTAGGCTACTCTGTGAGTTAAGAAGGAAAATGTAAATATGATTACCCCTGGTCTCCCCTACTCAGATATTGCATGATTCTGTTCCTTTGGACAGCAAAAACAGATCTCTTTATATGGGAGGAAAAGACAATGGAATAGAGGGAGGAATAGAAAAAAGATAAATAGACGAAGGTCTAAAATTAGTCTGCCTGGTGAGATTATCTACAGAGTCTAGTAATCATTGTTCCAGTACTGCTAGACTCTTGTTTCAACATAGACTCAAGACTAAAAGTGTGTGTGTGTGTGTGTGGGCAGGTTTAAACGGTTTATGAGGTCTTTTTTTTTAAGGTTATAAACTGGTAATTACAAGGGAATTATGCTATAAATGTGGTTTATGAGAACATTTCTAGTGTCCCCATAATTCAAATCGCTTAAAAAACATACTAAATGATGTTTTATTGAAAATGTAAAAATGCAAAAAGTTTTTTGTGAGGGTTAGGTTTAGGGGTAGGTTTAGGGTTAGGGGATAGAATCTATAGTTTGTACAGTATAAAAATCATTGTCTATGGAGAGTCCTCATAATGATAGCTGCACCAACATGTGTGTGTGTGTGTGTGTGTGTGTGTGTGTGTGTGTTTGTGTGTGTGGTGAAACACTCCGCAATCAGGAGTGACCCTGCTGGAGTGCCTTTCTTCTTGCTGCCTGGCAACCTGACATCATGGTACACCTTTTGGTGATTGATCACACAGCATCTATCCATAGTGCATTGGGGTTTTCAGCAGGCTTTCCCCAACCAACCATTCTGTGTTTCTCTCACCCCCTCTCTCACACTCGTTCATTCATGCCTTCTGTTCAGTCACAGAGGGAGACAGAGACAGGCTTTCGTATCCCTATGATACCCTGTCCCTGTGGGATTCCCTTTGAGAAGATGTTTTTATTTTTTTTAATTTTTTTTTTTTCACAGTCTTGTATGGTGAAGTCTGGTGCAGGAGATAAGTGTGTGTGTTGTGTGTGTATTGTCTTTTTATGTATGATCTGATAAGGTTCTTTATGTTCTGTCATTGTGTACGTTTATTTGTTTGCCTGAATCAGGTTTACTTGAAGCAGCTGGATATGTGTAGGCTAATATAATATAAAATATAATTAACATATTCCCTAAAAGTAAGGAATGGAACGAAGAAAGTCAAACGGGTCTGGAATGACGTGGGGGTGAATAAATTACAGAATTTTCAGTTTTGGGTGAAATATTACTTTACTGTGCTCATGGTTGTGACAAATTAATCTTTCGTTATTATTCAGTCTCAAGTATTTGTTTAATATTATCCTGATTAGGCTTTGTTAAAATGGACATCAAAATCACTTAAAGATTTCTTAAGAGAGTCTCTCTTTTTTGTGTGTGCTTGTGTTGTGTATACAAGTTTCTGAATGTGCATGTCATTTTAACTACTGTGAGTTACTCCTACTGAATGTGACCAGCTCACTTTTTCCACAAAGTAAAAAAAAAAAAAAAATAGTCTGATGATGTTACAGTGAGGAAAACAAAAAAAAATCAGTTCTCACCATCTCACCATTTGCATTTTTATTTAAAGGAAAGCATGAGAATTTTCCCAAACTAAACAAGCTGACTATAGCTGCAGTGAAGAGCATAGACATTTTCCCCTCTCATTTTCCTGTCTATCTATAACACATGGATAAATGTAGTCCCAACTAAGAATGCAAGCACACTGTTTAACAAGTCCCTGGGAAGAAATATACACGTATTCCATAGTGTTGCTTTAAAAGAAGCATTTACTGTGAGTATTGAAGAGCTTATGGCTGGGAATGGTTGAGGACTCTGCTTTTTCCTTGATTGAAAATCTTACATTGCCAAAAGTAGAAGATAAGTAGGTCAAGTGAGGAGAGAGAGAAAGAGAAAGACAGCTAGGCAACACGTGGTCAAATAAGTTATACTTTACACTGTATTAATACAGAGGAACTAATTCAGAGTCACTGTAATACATAATTATTTTATTTTTTTCACAGTATGGCGAAGTCTGGTGCAGGAGATAAGTGTGTGTGTTGTGTGTGTTTTGTCTTCTTATGTATGATCTGATAAGGTTCTTTATGTTCTGTCATTGTGTATGTTTACTTGTTTGCCTGAATCAAGTTTACTTGAAGCAGCTGGATATGTGTAGGCTAATGTAATATAAAATATAATTAACATATTCTCTAAAAGTAAGGAAAGGAATCAAGAAATCATGGATGCACTGATAATTTTTTCCAACCATATCAGTCAATGGTTCAGTGGGGATGGTGACTTGCACTGGTATCAGTGCCATTTCCATGAAGATGTCACATTCTGACTAGTCTAAGGCGCCCTCTTGTGGTAAAAAGATAAGTGCATATGTGTGCTGTGTGACAAACATTTGCCTATTACCAGCTGTGGGCGTAACACCACATGGTCAAGGTATTAAAGGGGCCATATCACATACATTTACATCATATATTTAAATATAATTATCTTATAATGTCAGTTAAGGTTTTACCCATCATGACATGAACACCAAGTTCTAAATTCTCTGTCCGTCGCTTGTTCCTTTATAAAGTGTTGTGGATAATTTGATTGCTTTTAGCTACCTACAGTGCATTCAGAAAGCATTCAGACCCCATCATTTTTTCCATATTTTGTTATGTTGTAGTCTTATGCTATAATGCTTTGAATTATTTATTTTTTCACATCAGTCTACATTCCATACCCCATAATTTCAAAGCAAAAATCAGATCTTTGATAACTTTGCAAATTTATTAAAAAGAAAAAACTGAAATAATTACATTGTCATAAGTATTCAGACCCACTTATTAATTTAGCTCAGGTGCATCCTATTTCTCTGGATCATCTTTGAGATGTGTCTGAATACTTTCTGAATGCACTGTAGATGAGTGTACTAATCTCTTCTCTGTTAAACACATTGTACCATTCAAGTCTTTATCATTATACTGTATAAGACCTTTACAAAAAAAATTCAACAAATGTTTCCCACCATCAAAACGTGAAACAAATGTTAAAGGGATATTTCACCCAAAAATAATTTACTCACCCTCATTTTGTAACCCGTATGACCTTCGTGGAATACAAAAGAAGATCTGAACTGACAATCTCAGTAACCGTTCATATTCATTGCATATTTTTTCCATACTGTACAGTGAACATGAATGGTGAATGAGAATATCAGTCTATAACATTCTGCCTAACATTTGTCTTGCATGGAAGAAAGAAAGCCATATGGGTTTGGATTAGGCTTGAAATCAATAATTGGAAAATTTTCCAGATATATATATATATATATATATATATATATATATATATATATATATATATATATCAGGATTTTTTTTTTTCATATATAAATAGGGCAGCATGTTGCACAATAGCCTTTGTCTTTTCAAACATATTTAAACACAACTTTGGTAAAGTGTGAGTGGCAGGGTAAATTAAAGTGGGTCGCACATGGCGTGTTCTAAAATTTGAAACAATTATTTTCTATGAAGGTATGTACATACACACACACACACACACACACACACACACACACACACACACACAAACACACACACTGCGGGCTCGCCGTCTCCAGAGGCTGCTCAAAATTCTGCGGCACCACGGAGCTCAACTCAACTAGTTTTCCATTAAATTCGACCAAAATCATTATCAAAGGACAAAGATTATTTACTCTAGTCATTACTGGATGATATCATGTGTATATCTTTCATAGAGCCTACACAGTGTATTTTCAGTTACAAGTATAACCTATTCAACGCTACATATAGGAAACTGCATAATAATAAATGTCACCATTTCTAATAGTTCAGTTTGCACAGTTACACAGGTTTCATACACTAACCTGCAAACTCATCAGTCATTTTGGTAATTCTTGAAGAAGTACAAAACCCTTCATAGCTTTGGACTGCCATCAGCTCGTAATGTGTGTGATGCCTTGTTTAATGCCGTGACCGGCGTCAGTAAATGTTATGTCGCCCCCTTGTTGTCTCAAAAAGCTATTATGTCAGACTACACTGAATTGAATGTAACTGGCAGTGAATTGAAAGCACACAAATTAGGCTTCTAATTTAAATGTCAATATCGATGACTCAAATATGTATCGATAAAATAACGTTCCAATCAATAACTGATATATGGATATGTTTTGACATCCCTAGTTTGGAACAACATTAGTGTCAGTAAATTATTATTTGGGTGAACCAATCCATTAACATATGTTTCACGTTTTGATTGTGGGGGAAAATCTGTTGAATCCATGGAATGAAGAAAGTCAAACAGGTCTGAAATGACGTGGGGGTGAGTAAATTACAGAATTTTCAGTTTTGGGTGAAATATTACTTTACTGTACTCATGGTTGTGACAAATTAAGTTTTTAGTTATTATTCAGTCTCAAGTATTTGTTTAATATTATCCTGATTAGGCTTTGTTAAAATGGACATCAAAATCACTTAAAGATTTCTTAAGAGAGTCTCTCTTTTTTGTGTGTGCTTGTGTTGTGTATACAAGTTTCTGAATGTGCATGGCATTTTAACTACTGTGAGTTACTCCTACTGAATGTAACCAGCTCACTTTTTCCACAAAGTAAAAAAAAATAAATAAAAAAATAGTCCGATGATGTTACAGTGAGGAAAACAAAAAAATCAGGTCTCACCATCTCACCATTTGCATTTTTATTTAAAGGAAAGCATGGGCATTTTCCCAAACTAAACAAGCTGACTATAGCTGCAGTGAAGAGCATAGACATTTTCCCCTCTCATTTTCCTGTCTATCTATAACACATGGATAAATGTAGTCCCAACTAAGAATGCAAGCACACTGTTTAACAAGTCCCTGGGAAGAAATATACACGTATTCCATAGTGTTGCTTTAAAAGAAGCATTTACGGTAAGTATTGAAGAGCTTATGACTGGGAATGGTTGAGGACTCTGCTGTGTTTTTCCTTGACTGAAAATCTTACATTGCCAAAAGTAGAAGATATGTAGGTCAAGTGAGGAGAGAGAGAAAGAGAAAGACAGCTAAGAAACACGTGGTCAAATAAGTTATACTTTACACTGTATTAATACAGAGGAACTAATTCAGAGTCACTGTAATACATAATGTCTGACCAACAATAGGTATTTTCATGAAACTAAAAGTAGTTCACGAATCAGTTTCAAGTTTAGTCCAAACAGCCGTGGAATGCACATAAAAGAACATAAAAATGTTATGTTTGTACTTTTTAACAAGGGTTGAAGTTTTCCCATTGTAAACCAAAAACTTTCCAGACTCCATGTGCCTTCAGGGAATTGTTTATTTGTGACAAAGTGGCCATTAATATGTGGTGAATTTGCAGCAAACAAAACAGTTTGCAGCTCTTCTACTTTAATGGTGAACTTGCGGCAAACTGTGGCAATAATGATGAGTACATGGCTACTTTTGAATGGGTATCAATGGAGAAAGATGTTTTTCCCCTAAAATGGTGAAGTTACGGCATTTACCAGCAGTGGCAAACTAGGCCACGCTAAGCAGCCAAACCTTGACCCCTGAGTCAAGTGCCTAATCTGAGTTTTTTTTAGACTGACAATACAGGAGTCTATGGTTATTTACTGCATGTTTTTACTGTGATGGTAATTCATGGTGTTCATAAAGGATCTGTGTTAGGCCCTCTGCTTTTTCATATATATTAGCTGCTCGTCATGGGACTAGCGGAATTTACTTTTAACTTTCAGTTGGTTGCTTATATGAGCATTGTATACTCAGAGACAAAGCAGGCAATGTTAGATTATAGCACAAATATGTGTAAAATGCCCTTGTGTAAAATGTCTAGAATATGCAGTTTCGCAGAGTTTACTTGCAACCAAAGCTTAGGTAGCCTTTAACTGAACATCTCTGTGTGTGTGTGTGTGTGTGTGTGTGTTGGTGTGGGTATGTGTAAGATGAGTGGACAGGGTTGTAAGTGAGCTGTGTTTCTGTGGGTTGAATAATGCATTTCTGTGACGTTCTCATTCTCTCTCTACTGTGTCTTACCTTCTTATCATGAGTTTGCATTAACTTGACCCCACCATTCCCTCTCTTCCATTATAACTCCTGGCTGCTCTTTACTTGCAATCTCTTTCTTTTCGCCTCATCAACCATTATTCTGTCTCCTTTTGTGAAGTACAAGCACCCTCTGTCGCTGAAGGTAAGGCCGTGTAAATCTAGGCCATACATTTTCACCTGTCTCTTGTCTATGACTCAACCATCTGTATGTGTCCTGCCTCGAATTCATTTACTTAAGTAATGTCGGTCACAGAATCCTGCCTCCCTCCCTCTATCACTCTCCCTTCCTGACTATATACAGTTGGAAATATATAACGGTTTTCCTCCAGTCACCCCTCTATCTATGCCCATTACCCGTAAGATTAATATACTTACGATAAAACTCAACAAATTAAAATGAAATTACAACAAAACATATTGAGCAAAAGAACAAGCTATTTTTGCCAACTTAAATATGTGAAGTATTTTAAGTTAAAATAAAGTGAAAATCCAGTTAAAAAAAGGTAAGCTCTTTCAACAAGTTTTGGTTTATTGTTGATTTTCACAGAACATTTCTTTTAATTTTTCACAAAGCTTCAAGTTTTTTTAAAAGAACTAGCAAAATGCTAAAATATTTTTAGATGGAGTATAAAGCGTCAGAAATTAAGGGGGCTCAGAGCAAAAATGACACCAAAAGTGACACAAATGGCCCCAAAATTCAAAATGTGGGGCAAAAAAATGCCCCCATAAAGGTTAAAAAAAATATATATATATATATATATATATATATATATATATATATATATATATATATATATATATATATATATATATATATATATATATATATATATATATATATATATATATATATTTTTTTTTTTTTATCTGCTCTTAATATTCTATTTAGGCCTAGTTATACATATTATGGCATAAAATATGAGTGGATGTTGATTTAATTTTATGTGTAAGAGGTAATATATTCCCAGTCTACTTAGATGGAGAACTATGTAAATTAATAATGAAATTGAAGTATTTGAAATAAAACGATGACACACAGTATTGTTTTATGTTTAGAATAAAATACGCCCTCTGTAGTGTTTAAAATGCCCCTGAAAATCCAGCAGGCACACCACAATTACTCATATGCATTTATAGTTATTACTGTAACCATTGTGCACTTGCCCCATATATTTCCATTGTAAGTGCATTTCTGTTATTAGTCAAATTATTGTGGTAATCAACAGCATATTACAGCTGTGACAAAGTTTAACTTGTATTTAACCTGAAATATACCTAAAATGTATGGCTTGTGTTTTGGGGTGATTTCTGTGGCTGTATGCAGGATACAGTCTCTGGGTGGGTTCTCTTTTTAGGAAATGTGTGTGAGCTGAAAGGAAGGGGTGTTGGTGTGAAAGCCTTGAGGGAGGGCTGTAGTCATGTTTCCATGATTTGTTCAGGGGTGATGTTCATTTCCTGTTGGCAGGAGTGTATGTGATAATGTTTTACTCAATTGCAATGCTTTTGAAAACCTTAACTGTGGCATTGTGTGTTTGCGAGTGAGTGTGGATTTCAGTATTTACTGGAAGGAAATTCATAGCATGAGTTCACAGAAAAGTTTTTTTTTTTTTCTTTCTCCCCTCCTTCAAGGCTGTCCTCAGTGTATCCGTCTGGATCAGCCTCCTAGACACCACAACTGTGCCACGCAATCCTTCCTCCACATCCCTTTCTCGCTCTGTTTTCCTCTCTCTCCCTCTCTCTGTCTCTGTCTTTCTGTGTCCACTTTCTCAGTAGTGGTCCTCTTTGCTCTCGTGGGGGAGGCTGGAATATCTGGTTTCCTGAACAATGGAAACTCAATCAGGAAATGTATCCGAGGTGTTGAAAGAAGGAGAGTACCCTTATTCGTCTCCTCTCTCCTTGCGGCCTGCAGACGCTAAAGAGGACCTGGAGGAGAACAGGCACATTGAAAAGTTTGACATCCCACTCAGCAGCCTGAAGCAAATGTTTGAAAAACCACCGGTGCAACATGTGGTGAGTTTTAGAGTGAAAGAGAGAGAATGAGAATGCAAAAAAGGAATTGTCAGCTGTTGAGTATGCCATGTATGTCTGCTGATTAAGAGAGATATTTGTCCATTAGACTGTCATATTTCTGATTTTTCACTGGTAGCTATGAGATACTGATTAAAGAAAGACTGCAGATAAAAACAGAGCGATAGAGAAAGAGAAAGACAATAGAAATAACAGCTGTTTTTCTTTATACATTGCTTAACTTTGACCAACTTTTGACTGGTTTACAATTTCCACATCTGAATTCCAAAGAATTCCACATCTAGCCTCTGTCCAGCCTGACAAAAGGATGCAGAAGTTTTTAGGATATGAGTAGTTGATGCTTTTTTTTTCTTTCTAATTAATATCAAGATTTTAGGTTAAAATGTATATGAATATAAAAATGACTGAGCACTTTTAGGAACACCTGTACACCTTCTTATTCATGCGATTATCTAATCAGCCAATTGTGTGGCAGCAGTGTAGTGCATAAAATCATGCATATACAGGTCAGGAGCTTGAGTTAATGTACACATCAACCATCAGAATGTGGAAAAAAATGTGATCTCAGTGATTTCGACCATGGCATGATTGTTGGTGCCAGACAGGTTGGTTTGAGTATTTCTGTAACTGCTGATCTCCTGGGATTTACATGCACAACAGTCTCTAGAGTTTATTTAGAATGGTGCGAAAAACAAAAAACATCAAGTCAGTGGCAGTTCTGCAGATGGAAATGCCTTGTTGATGAGCGAGGTCAACGGAGAATGGCCAGACTGGTTCGAGCTGAACAGAAAGGCTACGGTAACTCAGATAACCACTCTGTACAATTGTAGTGAGCAGATTAGCATCTCAGAATGCACAACACGTCGAACCATAGTGTTCCTAATAAAGTGTTCTATGAGTGTATAAGGGAACGTGTACATCTTAGATCCAATAAGTGGTTAAACAAACATTGTGTAACACAGTGCAATGGAAAGGAGAAGGTGAGAACCGGCTTAACAATATAAATAATATTTTAATAAGCAAAAAAGACAAACACACACACAGGTGTCGGGCAGCTGCCCGTAACTCTCTCTCTCTGGAACTGACGCCTCCGGTCACCTTTATCCCTCTCGAGGGCTTGATTAGCCTGATTAGGGGCCAGGTGTGCAGCATCACAACCTGGCCCCGCCCTCCTCCCTGCCACACATTGTTACCGTGCTCTCCCAGCAAGTTCAGTTCTAAGGCCAAAAAAACTTTCACAAAAATAATATAAGAGTCTGCACTCTGAAAAAGTCTCTAGACAAGGTTCTTTTATTATTTTACAACAGAGGAATAAATACAAACGTTTCGGCAAAAAGCCTTTCTTGATGCCAATGACTAGTCACCATTTCTTTAATTTTTTTCCAACATTTTTAATCACTATTTTTGCATTTGCACAAGTTTATTTTAAATGGTCCTGCAGTGTGACAAATTTGTCACAAATAAAAGTACAGATATTCCATGTGGTCTCTCAATTAATATGAGATCACAAAAGCTGCATGAACAATAATTATAAAAGAATTAGCCAAATGCTGTTTAAAATTGTTTTAGATTAAGCAGTTGTCATGTCACACTGTAGGTCATGCCTCTCAACTTTCTAAATTTATTTCATGTCAACCAGAGATATCAAAACCAAGATACATATAATTTCCATTTTTCAAGTATTCTACTCTGGTTTTGCACATTTTTGACCTTTAAAGCATTGTTGCTGTCCAGGTGTCCTCTCTGTCTGTGAACTCCCCTTTGAAAGTGAAATGCTGGCGTGGTAATAGTTACAAATTATGAACTGAAAGGAAAGTGAAGTTACCTGGATGCTGATCTTCGATCTTCGCGATAACTTGCAATAAACATGTGGTTTTCCGTTTCGTGAAGCATACATCAAATTTAGCCATGTTATCAGAACAAAATATCTTGTTTCTAAAGCATACATGCTGGCAGGCTATCCTGTTGATAAGAACAGCTTAGACTAGCATGAATGTACAGTTAGTGCTTGTAAGGTGCTAGTGTAGCGGGTGGACAAGCATAGCCATGGTGTTCACCCGTAAAACTTGAAGCTGTTCCACCGGCAGATCTTTTTGTTGATACTGATTTACCAAAAACGTCTTTTTAGTTAACGACCCCATGAAATCGCTTGACAAGCACAGCTGTTGTATAGTATTGTTGTGTTGATGTACTTCCTGTTTTAACAGGCGTTTGGACAGGACATGTTGAAGGGATCGTGGGGACATTTATTTCTAGAGAGCATTTGATTGGACAAAAATCTTTTCCAAAATTAGCCTGTCCACTTGAGTAGTGCAAGATCAGCACACCAGCATCTAATGGAAGTTTCAAAACAGTCACAGTTCATTGATATCAGTGATGGGAAGGAGAAAAATACAAAGAAAACAGACAGGAATGAGAAAGAACGAGAAGATACAAAAATGATATGTGAAAGAGCAGACGAGAAAGGAGTGATAGAGCAGCAATAAGTAATTAAATTTTAATAAGTAATTAAAAATGAAGAAAGAAAAGACAATAGAGAGTTGAAAAAGAGTGATTTTGCAGAGGATAAAGAGATAGTCATAGTTTTCATACTTTGGCAAACTGCTCAGAGCTGGAAAGCTCTTATTTTGCTGGCCTTTTACATTTAATCTGTTATATTAAATTGTTGTGTGTGTGTGTGTGTGTGTGTGTGTGTGTGAGAGAGAGAGAGAGAGAGAGAGAGAGAAAGAGAGAGGTTACAATCTGGAAAAATAGAGAATGTGAATTACATGCACACATACATACACGCACACACTCATGTTGGTGCGGCTATCATTATGAGGACTCTCCATAGACATAATGATTTTTATACTATGCGAACTATAGATTCTATCCCCTAACCCTAACCCTACCCCTAATTCTAACCCTAACAAAAACTTTCTGCATTTTTACATTTTCAAAAAACATAATTTAGTATGTTAAGCGATTTTAACTAGAAATGTCCTCATAAACCACATTATAACATAATACCCTTGTAATTACCAGTTTGTAACCTAAAAAATTTCCTCGTATACCACCCAAACCCACCCACTCACCCACACACACACACACACACACACACACACACA
Organism: Myxocyprinus asiaticus; assembly: GCF_019703515.2. Classification (NCBI taxonomy): domain Eukaryota; kingdom Metazoa; phylum Chordata; class Actinopteri; order Cypriniformes; family Catostomidae; genus Myxocyprinus; species Myxocyprinus asiaticus. Next base: position 42,635,684 of record NC_059352.1, on the reverse strand, counting down.
CACACACACACACACACACACACACAACAAAGTTAAAGACACCTACAATAGAAGCTGATACTAGCAATAAATTTTTAGGAAGCAGAGCAACTGCACACTGACACGCTCTCTCTCTCTCTCTCTCATACACACACACACACACACACACAAACACACACACTGAATGGTTCACAGTGTTATTTAAATTTTATTTTGGGGTTCTTTTCGCAACACTGGCTTTCTTATAAATAACCCTATAATTTGCATGTGGGTAATGTGTGTGTAGGCAGTGCAAAACCAACAGAAGAAAGTAAGAGAGATATAGAGATAGACATATAAAGAGAAAGAAAGAATGAACAAATTAGTTTTCACACATACATGCCCACACAGTAAAAAACAAGCACACACAAACAAACCCTGCTGCAAAGACCAGCTTAACCAGCATGCAGTTACCGTAGGCTGGTGTATGTTAGTGCTAGTCTAGCTGGTGGACCAGCATAGCCATGTTTTTTTTACAAGCAAAACCTTGTGGTGAAGCTGGTTGACCAGCATGGTCTTTCTGATAAAGCTGGTTAAGCTAGTTTAAAAGCCTGTTGGAGTCACCAGCAAACCAGAATTCCATGCTGGCAGACCAGCACCCAAAACACAACATAAGCTGGTGACAGCAATGCTGGTCTTTTCAGAGAAAGCAGTGAATTAAAAAGCACAGGCTGAATGTTTGGATAATGATGCTGAGGTTGTGACACCTGTATCATTTGTCAGACATTGACTGTGAGATGTGTAGTGTCTTGAGCAAGTAGGTCTGAAATACCTGGAGAGCTTTCCCATTCATCTCACAGGCAGTTTGGCAATGTTGACTTTATTACTATACAACATCCGTAGTGCTGCATCATTACAATAGAAATTTGTCTGTTTCTCACCCTTTTGTCTGACTGTTTGATTTAATATTCTTACATTAATGCAGAGTTCATACTGTTTATATTTAAACCAGTCCCCCTGAATCTGTTCTTCTAGTTATTGTACTTCACATAACCTCTTGGTCTACCTATCAAACCACCAGGTGATTTTCTAAGTGGTCACATCCCTTTTCCCACTCAAACAATTATGTTCTCCCATGTAAATAATTCACTCTGGGTAGATTCAGATAAAAACATACTCATGGTGAGAATGTTTTGTACAATAAATATTGTAATCTTTATTTATTGTGCTTCCTGCTTTAAATAATAGTTTACTCACCCTCATGTCATTCCAAGCGTAACTTATACGCATCACAAAAGAAGATGTTTTAATGAATATCGAGGACCGTCTTTTCAGTTCAATGCTAGTGGATAATGCCGCACTTAAAAACTTTAAAAAGGACCCAAAAGTATCATAAAAGTAGTCCAAATACGGCTCACTTTTCATTATACAAGTCTTCTAAAGGTTTTCTCATAGCGCTCATGAATGCGCAAAGAATGTGACGTTTTTCACTGAAAAATTACTTAATTCAAATTTTACATACATATACTATGCAATAAAAGCATGTTCTTAAACTTAAAACAGCTTAAAAACTGCTGGTTGATTTGGCAGCCTGATCTCATGAGCATTCCGTGACTGTGGCATCATTTTTGCTAAATGAAATTGCGTGCTTCATTACAAGTTTTGCTGCAGTTTCCTAGTGAAAAGTCCAGTGGGGGGCGCTAAAAGCGAGTGAAATGGTGTCATAATCAGATGAGGTTTATAAGGTAAATATTAGATGGAGGTTTTAATGAGTAAAACGTACCTCCCTAACCTAAAACTTTAACCTAAACCTAACCAGTTGTATCCTAAATGCAAATGAAAGATGAACAAAACAGACATCCTTACCCTTTACCAATGCCTAAACCTAACCGATAGTGTCATAAACACAAATGAGAAGTAAACAAAACAAACATCCTTATCCTAAAACCAGAAAATTTGGCCTTGCATTTCTCACTTTTCTCTTTAAATTACAAATTAAGTTCAGTTAGGAAACTCTCTGGCACAGGCTGATAGGTCACCCCAGCACATCTTACTACGTTAACCAATCAGAACCCCTTTTTTCCTCATCAAATTATATATAACCCACCTACGCATCGTAGCGGCACGGATGCAGCAACATGGTAACATGCAGCATTTCTCAAGCCTCCTAGAGTCATCATTTTGACTATTTTCTCCTTGTTTTCCCACCTCCATGCCTCATCTCGAGCTTCAGACCCAGAAAGTACCTTTTCCTAGAAGATCGGGGAGGTGATTGAGTATCATATGAGATCCTGGAATCCCTATCCGCAACATACCAAAGGAACCGTCATCTTCCAGGAATGCCCGAGCCTACTAGACTGAGTGTTAACATCTCAGTGATGACACCGATCTACCCACGTTGCCGCTAAACACAACATATAAACTGCAGCTGACAAAGTGATTATGTTTTAGAAAGACCTCATAGTCTAGCAAGACAGCATTATTTTAGAATGTTATTACAGGCAGATATCACCAGAGCCTTTATAAAGGGAGCCTACTAATTAAGCTAACACAGCAGTCTACCGTCATCTATGGGCGCTAGGCTAGAGATGAGATAAAGATCTTTCTTCGTTTATGTCATCGATGAGTATATAAAAGATCTCCGGCATCACCTGCAGGGACCACGGGGGTCCTTTGGCTGACCGATTATAATGGAAGCTTCCTTCCACAAATAGTTTCAGTCTATCATTAAATTGAAATCAGCAGGCATGCAGTAATTGGACATAAGGCTGTATTTTGCATGCTTTGGCATTTAAAAAACAGTTTTGTCATAAGATCCTGTTGATATGATGACTTTATTTGCACGGCCAGCATTCTCCTGTCCATCATTTTAGTTTGGCGTACATTTGATTTGCTTAAATCGGTATGTACAGTTGAAGTCAGAAGTTTACCTACACTTAGGTCGAAGTCATTAAAACTAATTTTTTAACCACTCCACAGATTTCATATAAGCAAACTATAGTTTTGGCAAGTTGTTTAGGACATCTACTTTGTGCATGACATGAGTAATTTTCCAACAATTGTTTACAGACAGATTGTTTCACTTTTAATTGACTATATCACAATTCCAGTGGGCAGAAGTTTACATAAACTAAGTTAACTGTGCCTTTAAGCAGCTTGGAAAACTCCAGAAAATGATGTCAAGCTTTTAGGCAATTAACCAATTAGCTTTTGATAGGCTAATTGGCTAATTGGAGTCAATTGGAGGTGTATCTGTGGATGTATTTTAAGACCTACCTTCAAACTCACTGCTTCTTTGCTTGACATCATGGGAAAATCAAAAGAAATCAGCCAAGATCTCAGAAAAAAAAATCTTGTTCCTCCACAAGTCTTGTTCATCCTTGGGAGAAATTTCCAAATGCCTGAAGTTACCACGTTCATCTGTACAAACAATAGTACTCAAGTATAAACCACGCAGCCATCATACCACTCAGGAAGGAGACGCATTCTATCTCCTAGAGATGAACATAGTTTGGTGTGAAAAGTACAAATCAATCCCAGTACAATAGCAAAGGACCTTGTGAAGATGCTAGAGGAAACAGGTAGACAAGTATCTATATCCACAGTAAAACGAGACCTATATCGAAATTACCTGAAAGGCTGCTCAGCAAGGAAGAAGCCACTGCTCCAAAACCACCATAAAAAAAAGCCAGAATAGAGTTTGCAAGTGCACAAGGGGTCAAAGATCTTACTTTCTGGAGAAATGTCCTCTGGTCTGATGAAACAAAAATTTTACAGTTTGGCCATAATTATCATCGTTATGTTTGGAGGAAAAAGGGTGAGGCTTGCAAGCCAAAGAACACCATCCCAACTGTGAAGCATGGGGGTGACAGCATCATGTTGTGGAGGTGATTTGCTGCTGGTGCACTTCACAAAATATATGGCATCATGAGGAAGGAAAATGTTGTGGATATATTGAAGCAACATCTCAAGACATCAGCCAGGAAGTTAATGCTCGGTCGCAAATGGGTCTTCCAAATGGACAATGACCCCAAGCATACATTCAAAGTTGTGGCAAAATGGCTTAAGGACAACAAAGTCAAGGTACTGGAGTGTCCATTACAAAGCCTTGACCTCAATCCTTTAGAAGATTTGTGGGAAGAACTGAAAAAGCATGTGCGAGCAAGGAGGCCTACAAACCTGACTCAGTTACACCAGTTCTGTCTGAGGAATGGGCCAAAATTCCAGCAACTTATTGTGAGAAGCTTGTGGAAGGCTACCCAAAACGTGTGACCCAAGTTAAACAATTTAAAGTAATGCTACCAAATACTAACAAAGTGTTGTAAAATTCTGACTCACTGGGAATGTGATGAAAGAAATGAAAGCTGAAATAAACCATTCTCTCTACTATTATTCTGACATGACACATTCTTAAAATAAAGTAGTGATCCTAACTGACCTAAGACAGGGAATGGTTTCTATGATTAAATGTCAGGAATTGTGAAAAACTGAGTTTAAATTAATTTGGCTAAGGAGTATGTAAACTTCTGACTTCAACTGTATCATATAGGGTCACTCACGCACGACACGCATTATAAGCTTTGAAAGACATACCGCTCATGTAATGCAGCAACAAATTCATACCAATATCCAACAGGGTCTGAGGCTGTATCGCATGATCGCACATACTGTTCAGTATAAGATATTAAATAGAAGAATATTCCCTCTGTGGCTTACACTTCTTAATTCATAATCAGTGGTGTCCAATCATAATTCATTATGCTTGTCATCTACTCGGCCTGCTGAGCACAACGTGCTGTTCAGGTGCCGTTACTGCAGCATCTTTAGGCCAAGAACTAAACCTCTCACGACACTTCAAGCAGTGCAAATGTGCTGTCTAGGTGCCACAACTGTGGCATCTTAGGGCCGAGCAACTAAACCTCTCACGACACTGCAAAGCAGCGCAAATGTGCTGTCTAGGTGCCAAAACTGTGGCATCTTAGGGCCGAGCAACTAAACCTAATGACACTGCAAGCAGCGCAAATGTGCTGTCCAGTTGCCACAACTGCAGCATCTACAAAAAAAAAAAAAAAACATTACAAATCTTCACTTATTTATTTATCCTGTACTTTAATATAGATCACCTATTGCCTAACCCAAACTGACACAGTTCTGCCCTCTCTCCACATGTCTCTGGACCTGAAATCAGAACTCTGCCTCCTTTTATGACCCTCTCTTCCTAACGGTCGATGGATAACCTATGATGAGTCATGGTTCACCTGCAGTGAAGCAAATATGTCTACTCAAGGGACTCTGTATGCAGAACCATACACCATCACTCTTCAAAACCCGAGCAAGATCACTTCAGCACCCAGAGTTACCTTGTCAGCTGTCTAATAGAATGGAATGTTGGTTTTCAGACCAGTTCAGTTTATTCTGAATACTCAAAGATGTATTCCGGATTGAGTTGATCATACAATTGCTCAGGTGGTTGCTGGGGTATGCTGTCAGCTGTGCCATGCTAGTCGTTACCTAAACTGGCTGGAGTGTGCTGTCAGCTTGTGCCATGCAAGCAAGCAGCGCAAATGTGCTGTCCACGTGCAGCATCTGCAGCATCTGCTTGTCAATACTGCAACAGTGCAAATGTGCTGTAAAAAAATAAAAATAATAATAACTAGATAAACTAGACAAACCCCAGTGGGAACACAATTTTTAACACACGCTAGGGATACACTGCTAGCTACACGTGACTTAAATCCACCTCACTGCAGCCCACTTGTCTGGCGGTCAGATCTGCTCGTTGGGGGGAGAGATCACCTTATTTGCATGTCTTGTCTATTTATTTTCTTTTAACGTGGTTTGGGGGATTTCATGTTTGTTCAGTAGAAGCAGCACGCTTCTCTGTCAGCAGCAGAGCACGGGTTCCGTGCAACAGCAGCAGCATATTTACTCATGTCAAGTAGCAGCAGCAGCTGCTGCATGCGTAGAGCAGATCTAGTCCGCCAAGACCAAACCCATACCATGTCATATATATATAGAATAAAAAATATATATGTTATACTACTTCGAGAGTTGTCCTGTTAATGTTTGCGTCAAAAGCATGCAAGAATGCACACTTTAAAATTCCCTAGAATATATTGTACCATTGTGGTTCCAAACTTTGGCCTACTATTTTCAGTATACCATAATTTGGGATTCAATTCTTATCTGACTTACTAAGGATGGATTGTATGCAAATTGGGACATTGGGACAGTTTCTACAATAAAACTATGGTAAGAGTTTACCACAAACTTGACAGAATGGTCTGAAAAGCTACTGTTTGAAGGAGATCCAAAATGAATTTGTCATGGTTTTACAGAAGTAACGATGACTGTAGAAACGGGTATATTGATGAAAACCACTGTTAACATGGTACATTTTTGTAAGGGTCTCCATATGAAGTAAAATGTCAAGTACAGTATGGAATATTCATGATATTGGATATACATTGCCCCAAAACGTATTTGGACAAAATATACTCTGGTTTTCCCTGCACACTAACGTACATTCAAACGCTCTAACCTCTCAAAGTATACTCCATCTGACTGTGTGCGTGAACACAGGCGGTCGATGAATACGCACTACGACTGCTATGTGATAATGGAATATTTATCTTGAGGAGTTGAGATCCATAAAGATGTCTTTATTGTCTTCCAGACATGAGTTATACCAATGCAAGAATCTCCTGACCTCCTCACTCTTAACCTCCTTTCCACATATGTCTCCTGTTTTTCACCAGTGTTTACATCATCTTATTGCACTACTTCATGAAAGCAATGGGTCTAGTGTGATTGTTGCCACCTTGTGGGCCCACTAATTAATGCAAACAATTCCAGGCATATGCACAGACTATTACAGCGGTTACAGAGGACGTGCAATTAGAAATATCGGGCTGCACTTGTGTGGACCCTGCTGATGATGAAATTTGCATCACGAAATTTACACTAGAGACGTATAACAGAAGTAGGCTTATACTTCGCACTTTAACTCACGCTTAAAAAAGTATGAACTGCACTGCAGTTGATCATAAAATGTCAATCAATTGGCATATGCAAACAAATGATAGACCTTTTTTCAGCTCTAACATAACTGTTCCTAGCCATTTTCCAATTACCTTATCCATGACTTCTGGAATTCTCAGTCACAGGCTAATATTGCTCTTATTACTGGAGTTTAGTGTGAGTGAGTTGTAGATATCTTCAGCACTGGTCTGGCTGCTTGATCTAGTTTTTGAACCAGAGAGGAATGAGTGATTGCCGTCCTGATTGAGTGGCTAATTGTTGGCTAGATAAACACAAGAAGAGGAGAGAAATAGCTAGAGATCCATCTATCATTTCTATCTGGAACATGACCTCTCCACCCTACAGGGGTTATTAATATTTCATGATCCCTTCACCAAGACACACATACACGCTCATTCACTCTCTCTGTCTCTCTCATTCATTATTACTCAGTATACAGAGAGACTGCCATGATTAAAGGCTGTAAGGAGACAGAGAAACTTTCATTTCAGTGATGAAATCCTCCTCCTATTACTTCTCAAGCACTTTAGAACAGAAGGAAACACAAATGAGTCACATCCTGTTTAAAGTCTAGCTGGATTTTAATTTAGGTTCATCCAAGGTTTAGACTTTAGGTATCAGTGCTTTTGCGCATTCTGTCCAGCAGATGCCATTATAAGCGTATGATACGCTGCATATAGATGCTGGTTTCTGTTTGCAGTATATAAATACTGCATTTTTATCACAATGAACTAATTCTAAATCATTGGTTTCCTGCAATCTAATTATTTTGTTGATACTTCATAAATCTGCCTAAAGCATTATCAAGGCAGAGGTTGCATATTCTACAAAGAAGTAAAGGAAATAGTTATTTGACTAAGTTTAGATATAAGATCTAAGAAGAGATCTTATTTTTTTAGAATATATCTCTATATATTTTTTTTTCTTTTGATCTTGAATTTGAATGTTCACAGTACTAGGAATAGTGTGAAACACTTTATACAGTTGAAGTCAGAAGTTTACATACACTTAGGTTGAAGTCATTCAAACTAATTTTTTAACCACTGCACAGATTTTATATTAGCAAACTATAGATTTGGCAAGTTGTTTAGGACATCTGCTTTGTGCATGATATGAGTAATTTTTCCAACAATTGTTTACAGACAGATTGTTTCACTTTTAATTTACTATATCACAGTTCCAGTGGGTCAGAAGTTTACACACACTAAGTTAACTGTGCCTTTAAGCAGCTTGGAAAATTCCAGAAAATGATGTCAAGCCTTTAGACAATAAGCCAATTAGCTTCTGATAGGAGTCATACTGAATTGGAGGCATACCTGTGGATGTATTTTAAGCCCTACCTTCAAACTCAGTGCCTCTTTGATTGAAATCATGGGAAAATCAAAAGAAATCAGCCAAGACCTCAGAAAAAAAAATAAATCAGCCAGACCTCCACAAGTCTGGTTCATCCTTGGGAGAAATTTCCAAATGGCTGAAGGTACCACGTTTATCTGTACAAACAATAGTACACAAGTATAAACACCATAGGACTACGCAGCCATCATACCGCTCAGGAAGGAGACGCATTCTGTCTGCTAGAGATGAACGTAGTTTGGTGCAAACAGTGCAAATCAATCCCAGAACAACAGCAAAGGACCTTGTGAAGATGCTGGAGGAAACAGAAAGACAAGTATCTATATCCACAGTAAAATGAGTCTTATATCGACAACCTGAAAGGCTCCAAAACCGCCATATAAAAGCCAGACTACAGTTTGCAAGTGCACATGGGGACAAAGATCTTACTTTTTGGAGAAATGTCCTCTGGTCTGATTAAACAACATTTTTGTTGAAATGTTGACCATAATTTATGGAGGAAAAAGGGTGAGGCTTGCAAGCCAAAGAACACCATCCCAACCGTGAAGCATGGGGGTGGCAGCATCATGTTGTGGGGGTGCTTTGCTGCAGGAGGGACTGGTGCACTTCATAAAATAGATGGAATCATGAGGAAGGAAAATTATGTGGATATATTGAAGCAACATTTGAAGACATCAGCCAGGAAGTTAAAGCTAGGTCGCAAATGGGTCTTCCAAATGGACAATGACCTCAAGCATACCTCCAAATTGTGGCAAAATGGCTTAAGGGAAACAAAGTCAAGGCATTGGATTGGCCATCACAAAGCCCTGACCTCAATCCGATAAATCCGGCAGAACTGAAAAAGTGTGTGCGAGCAAGGAGGCCTACAAACCAGTTACACCAGTTCTGTTTGGAGGAATGGGTCAAAATTCCAACAACTTATTTTGAGAAGCTTGTGGAAGGCTAATCAAAATGTTTGACCCAAGTTAAACAATTTAAAGGCAATGCTACCAAATACTAACAAAGTGTATGTAAACTTCTGATCCACTGGGAATGTGACTGAAGATATAAAAGCTGAAATAAATAAATCTCTCTACTATTATTCTGACATTTCACATTCTTAAAATAAAGTAGTGATCCTAACTGAAAATACACACGTTCAGCAGAGATGTGGATATAAACACGGAGAGAGATAGTGCGCAACTGCGAATTCCATTCTGGCAGCGCACGTTGATGGGATAACTGTAAAGAACTTAAACATACTTCACGCAAGTATGCAAACGCGAGCGCTTGGCCAACGCATGGAATATATATGTAATGGCCAAATACATTTCATGCGCTATTGCGTTGCTCTGGTGGTTACAAACCTCAGACCACAAGGGGGCAATAGATTTTTAGGCATGACCACGAAACCAGTGCTGCATCCAAAACCAAGAAAATGCTGCCTTCGGAGGCTGTATAGAGAGGCAGGTTGAAAATAAGGTGCTTTTCAAACTCTTTGGACAGCAGTTTCTTTAAGAGTTCCATTCATTCATGTGGCACCGGGGGCATGGTCAAGCATCCGTCTGGAGAGAGAGAAAGCGGTGAGGGCACTTGCACCTGAGCTAGATTATGTTTAACACCTGTCTCTAATTCCAGTGAGCATGGGGAGAGCGGCAGATAAACAGACACGCGACCAGCAGAGAGAGAGTCTGGCACAAGGAAGGCCACTGTACTCCTGAAGCTGTTGCGTTTAATCTATTGTGTTTGTGAAGCTGATGTATTTAAGTAATTATATGCCTGTGAAACTGATGTGTTTAAGTGACTATGTACCTGTGAAGCTGATAAGTTTGTGAAGTTTTAAAGCACTGAAGTGGCCGATTAAAAGTCTTACCTGAGCCTGGAAAATCCACTTCCCTGTGTTCTCCTTCCCTTCTGCTGTGAAGTCATGTTACACTGGTGCCGAAAACTGGGACATTGAGATACGCCCCATGGAGTCCTTGCAGTTGGCCGAGATTCTCAAGTCCCTCGCCGGCCTACACCAAACTCATCAACAATCCCTGCCTGAGCTTCGCCAAGACCAAGACCGCCGGTTCTTTGAAATCCTCTGAGCTCAAGCAGAGGACCGGCATGCAATTCGGAGCCTCCTCAGCTAGGAGAGAGCCCCGGCTGCGTCCCCAGATAACCACAGCCCCTGCCCCCACCCACATTTCTGAAGATGGAGGCGGAGGATGACCCGGAAGCCTTCCTCAACTTGTTCGAGCGAGATTTGGGTGGGTGGCCTGGCTCCTCCTGTTGCTGTCCGGAGAAGCCCAGCTTGCTGCACACCAACTGCCGGTGGCTAACCTCCTGGCCTACGAAGAACTGAAGAAGTCCATCCTGCAGCGGGTTGGCCGCTGTCCAGAGCAGTACTGCCAGCTCTTCCGGTCCATGAAGCTGGAGAAGACCGGCCGCCCATTTGCCTTCACCCAACGACTCCGAGACGCCTGCCGGAAATGGCTGCGGGGGATCATGACGTCATGGGAGTTGTCGACCAGGTGGTGCTAGAGCAGCTAATCCATAGACTGCCAAGAGGAATGGTGGAGTAGGTCCAGTGCCACCACCTGGAGTCCCTGGCGAAAGCTGTCTGACTTGCGGAGGACCATATGGCCGCGTACCTGAGGGCGGAAGAGCCCTCCTACACTCTTTCCCCTCCCCCTGTGTTTTCCCCACTCTCTTCCCCCTCCCCTCTGCTCTCTCACTCTGCTCTCTTCCCAGAGCCCATTCCTGCCCCGTGGAGGTGAGGAGTCCTGTCACCGAGGCCAGTTCCCCGCGTGCAGGGGTTGGTACCCCCAACATCTACGGTGCCCCGCCACACTCTCCCTCAGGTGTGGGCGTAGCGCATGGGCCAGCCTGCTGGAGTTGCGGAGAACCGGGACACTTCCGGGATCAGTGCCCTGTGATGGAGCTGGGGATGGTGGTCTGGATCCCTGACACTCCGCAGGCTGCCCCCGACCGGGCCGGAGTGTACCGGATACCTGTATGTGTCAAGGGGGGTACTCAACAAGCATTGGTGGACACGGGTTGTAATCAAACCACTATCCACCAACGCTTGGTTCAACATGAGGTTTTGGGCACAGCTAAAATGGTGAGGGTGAAGTGTGTGTATGGGGATATTCACAACTACCATGTGGTGACCCTTGTGATTAAATATTTTTGTTCGGGGAACAAAACATAGAGTGGAGGCCGCGGTTAGTTCCCGCCTCACCCATCCGCTGATTCTGGGGACTAATTGGCCTTAATTTAGAAATGTATTAAAGGGAATATGTGTGGATGGGTCCTGCACTAAAGCGATGAGATGTAAAATGTGCGATGCTCTGTCAGGGGAGGTGGAGCCAGGGCCATCTTCGTCTGCTCTACGTCAGGATGACATGAGGGGGGAGATGCTGCAGCCCCTCCCATCCTCAGGGGATTTCCCGAAGGGGATTTCCCTTTGGAGCAGTCGTGAGATGAATCCCTCAAGCACGCCTTCAACCAAGTAAGAGTGATCAATGGTCAACAACTCCAGCCGAATGTCACACTCTCATATTCCTATTTCGCAACTATAAATGAGCAGTTGTATAGAGCGACGCAGGACACTCAAACAAAGGAAGATAAAACCCAGCTCTTAATACCGCGGAGCCATCGGGAAATGGTGTTCCAGGCGGCTCATTATAATCCCATGGCGGGTCATCTAGGGGAAAAACACTGAACTGTCTAATAGCTCATTATTATTGGCTGGGCATTGTGTGCGGCTTGCCGTGAATGTCAGCTGGTGAATCCGCCGACCACCCCAAAAGTGCCACTGCACCCCCTTCCGTTGATCGAGGTCCCCTTCGAGAGAATTGGCATAGACCTCGTCGGGCCATTAGAGCAGTCAGCATGTGGACATCACTTTGTATTGGTCCTAGTGGACTATGCAAGGTGATATCCGGAAGCAGTGCCTCTACGCAGCATCTCAGCACATAGTGTTGCGGGGGCACTCTTCAAAATAATCTCCCGGGTGGGGATCCTTAAAGCAATCCTCACCGATCAGGGCACAACCTTTATGTCACGGACACTACGCAAGCTTTATGAATTATTTGGCATTAAGCCAATTCGCACCAGCGTTTACCATCCACAAACAGATTGCCTGGTGGAGCGATTTAATAAAACCCTTAAGAACATGATTCGTAAGTTTGTGCACGAGGATGATAGAAATTGGGACAAATGGCTCGATCCCCTGTTATTCACAGTATGAGAGGTCCCGCAATCCTCCACTGGGTTTTCCCCATTTGAGCTGCTGTATGGGCGGCGCCTGCACGGTGTGCTTGATGTCATACGTGAAGCTTGGGAGGAGGGACCTTCAGACAGTAAGAATGAAATTCAATATGTTCTTGATCTTAGAGCAAAACTCCACACCTTGGGGCAACTAACACAGGAGAATTTACTCCAAGCTCAAGAACGACAGAGCCAACTGTATGACAGGGGAACTCAGCTACGGGAATTTGCACCGGGAGATAAGGTACTCGTATTACTCCCCACATCGAGCTCCAAATTACTCGCCAAGTGGCAAGGACCCTTTGAGGTCACACGATGTGTGGGGATCTCGATTATGAGGTAAAGCGAACATAGAGTTTGCAGATGTGTTTTCCCATCTACTGGGTTGTACGGACCTCATCCAGCACCACATCGAGACCAAGGTGGTACGTAGCCATCCCTAATGATTGCCTGAGCACAAAAAGAAAATTGTCCGGGAAGAATTGGATGCAGTGCAAAATATGGGGGTAATAGAGGAATCCTACAGCGATTGGTCCAGCCCTGTTGTTCTATCTCCTAAGAGCTACGGGTCTGTACGGTTTTGTGTGGATTATAGAAAAGTCAACGCGGTGTCTAAATCTGATGCGTACCCAATGCCTCACGTTGATGAGTTGCTCGATCATTTGGGCACTGCTCGATTTTATTAGACACTGGATTTGACAAAGGGTTATTGGCAGATCCCCTTGACACCAATTTCCTGTGAAAAAACAGCCTTCTCCACACTGTTTGGATTACACCAATTTGTGCTGCTTTCATTCAGTTTGTTTGGAGCCCCGGCTACATTTCAGCATCTCATGGACCCAATCCTCAAACCGCATTCGGCTTACGCCACTGCCTATTTAGATGACATCATCATTTACAGCAATTGTAATTGATTGGCAGTGGCACATGCAGCATCTGAGGGCAGTTCTGAGATCGCTGCGACGAGCGAGACTCACAGCAAACCCCAAGAATTGCACGATTGGGCGCGTGGAGGTATCTGGGGTTCCACTTGGGCCACAAGCAGGTGCGTCTCCAAATTGACAAGACAGCGGCGATTGCGACCTGCCCGAGGCCCAAGACCAAATAGGGGGTGAGACAGTTCCTGGGGCTGGTTGGCTATTATAGGAGATTCGTGCCTAATTATTCGGATGTCACAAGCCCACTGACTGATCTCACTAAAAAGGGAACTCCAGACCCGGTCCAGTGGACGGAGCAGTGTCAACAGGCATTCACACAGGTTAAAGCCGCACTTTGTGGGGGGCCACTTTTACATTCACCCAATTTCTCTCTCCCATTTGTCTTGCAGATGGATGCTTCAGACAGAGGGCTGGGGGCCGTACTCTCACAGGTGGTGGGGGGGAGGAGCACCCAGTGCTGTACATCAGCTGCAAGCTCTCGCTGAGGGAGTCTAAGTACAGCAACGTAGAAAAGGAGTGTCTCGCCATCAAGTGGGCGGTCCTCACTCTCTGGTACTACCTGTTGGGATCACGCACCACTCCAATGGCTCCACCGTATGAAAGATACCAATGCGCGGATCACCCGTTGGTATCTGGCTCTTCAGCCATTTAAGTTCAAGGTGGTCCACAGACCGGGAGCGCAGATGGCTGTCACCGACTTCCTTTCCAGAAATGGGGGGGAGTGGTAGACAGTCCGGATGTTCCCCCGGCCTGAGTAGGGTGGTGGGGATATGTGGCAGCAGGGGCGTGGTCAAGCATCCGTCTGGAGAGAAATTGGTAAGGGCGCTTGCACCTGAGCTAGATTATGTTTAACACCTGTCTCTAATTCCAGTGAGCATGGGGAAAGCGGCATATAAGCAGCCACGCGAACAGCAGAGAGAGAGAGAGAGAGAGAGTCTGGCACAAGGAAGGCCACGGTGCTCCTGAAGCTGTTGCGTTTAATCTATTGTGTTTGTGAACCTGATGTGTTTAAGTAATTACGTGCCTGTGAAGCTGATGAGTTTGTGAAGTTGTAAAGCACTGAAGTGGCCAATTAAAAGTCTTACCTGAGCCTGCAAAATCCACTTCCCTATGTTCTCCTTCCCTTCTGATGTGAAGTCGTGTTACAATTCAAAACAGCTGTCAGTTAAGCCATTAACTGATTAGGCAGCAAGTCAGCTACCTATGTTTTTGGATGCAGCCCGGATGTAGTAGATGAGTCGATATTTGAGGAGTGGGGAGAGACACGGAGAAAAAACAAGTTCGTTTGAATGGACTGGGGACAAAAAGTCGTATCTATTTTTCGAAAAGATTCAACTCACAATGTTGCCCGAGTCTGCCATGACAGTTGTTGATTGAAAGAACAAAATCTGTTGTAGCGCCCCTTGCAGCAATGCTGAGAATGCAGCGCGTTCTTGCATTGGGGTATGAATTGAGCGCTGACACATTTCACAACGCAACAATGCGTGAAATCGAGCTTACGTAGCAAGGTGTATCTGCGTTCACGTACTTGCGTAGAGTATGTTTATGTGATGCGTTCCTAATAGGCTATTCATACTGTATTAGTGGTCGACAGATAAGGGGTTTTTAGTGGTCTGTTCTTAGACCAGTAAAATGAATGTTAAAAAAACATTTATTCAAATTGTTATATTTATTATATTAGTGTTTATTACAAAGTAGGGAATATGAAAATGCATATTCTTTGGTGTTTTGGAGCTTTAGAAATGGCTATAAATTATCTTAACATTAATATTAATAGTAATAAAAGTATGTAATTATATCAAATTGTGCTATGGGTATGATATTGTTTATTTTGCACTCACTTATGTTTTAGTTGCTGTTCTTGTAAAACACTAAACAAATAAGACAAAGAAGCTTCAAAGATATTTACATTTGATTTGTCTGTTGTTGTTGTTGTTGTTGTTTTTGCCATTGACTCTTTTAATAAAATTAAAGAGTACTGCTTGAAGCAGATTATGTGATTATTTGAATAAGTTACATTTGTTGCATGTCATACCACACTAAATAATAAAAATAATAAGTGAAAACATTTTGAACCCGGTCCAAGAATTCCGTACTGCAGCTGGCCCCATAGAACACCATTGTAAATGCATTACTACTAACACAAATTTTGTTTGCTTGTACAAACTGAGGGACAAATCAAAATTATATTCTGTGGAAATCGGCAGCCACTTAGCTGGACTTGTTTTGAAAATTCCTTTAAATTTAGTTTTGAACAGACGTTTACTCTGTTCTTCTAGCAAGCGACAGGCTAAAGTTATAAGCTGACAGTTAATCACTGCCATGTCACTGCTTAAAATACCCTACAAACACTGTAACTTCATGGCTAAAAAAGTTTAGAAAGTATTAGGTGCTATCATCTCACTTGTATAATCATCCCTGCGCTAGGTGCAGCACTCAGGCTAAAAGCAGCTCCTTGTGACTGTTTCTGGCTGCTTTTAGTGCAAAAAAAAGAAGAAGCAAAACTGTCGGTCAAGGCCTGAGGACAATAATCCAGATATTTAGACATTTAGATGTTAACACACTGTCACAGATTGTTTGGTATGTCTACATGTGTCATGTCATAGGTGCTGTGTGTGTTGATCTTATCTTGTCTTTGCTTGTTGCAGATTAACCTGTGGCCTTCTCGTGACTACAACCACCCCAACACATGCAAATGTGTGTGTAGAACCTCTCGATTTATTTGAAAATATTTAATGGGAATAATGTGTTTTGTGTTAGCAAACGTAAACAGGATTTTCAAGAGATCAGAGTATGTGTGTGTGTGTGTGTGTGTGTGTGTGTGTGTGTGAGAGAGAGAGAGAGAGCTGCCCTGCTGTCTTGTTTTTCTAACTCCAGGTCAGTAACTCAAGTTTAAATATGTCCACTTATCACAGAGACAGGAGGGTAATGGGAGACTTTTAGTGGTGCTTTTGTAATGGTAGCCAGCTGGTAGGTAGCTGCGCAGTGTGTAAACATCACTCCCCTGGCCTCAAGAGGCACACTAGCGACTGACGCTAGAGGCTGTAGCCAGGTCGAGTAGGAGCGTTTACAATTACAAAACCAGGAAATACCCAAACACACAAACACACACACACACACACACACACACACATTTAGAGATACACAACACTGGCTAGATTTGTACATGCAAAACCCTTTGGTTTGGGTAACAAGGTAGAAAGGACAGGAAGCTGATTGATTGAAACATTCCACATACTTCAGTCATGTGCTTTAATGTTTATGAAAGAGACATTCACAAAATTACACCACAAAACACAGAAAAACACATGGCACTTCCCATGAATAGGGTACAATTTGGTGTCCCATTACTGTTTTGAAAAGTACCCTTAAAATGGTGATATTGGCCTGTCGAACCTCACAGGTCTTGACTTTCTCCGTTGTCACCAACAATTAAAGGTATACAACAGCATATATGTCATAATGTTTACATAATCTGTAGAATTGAAAATATTGCATTGGATATGGGTTATATATGGATATGTAATAAAAATAATAAATACAGCTACAAGCAGCAATTAACGGGGTTCAAGCCTTTAAGGTCCTTTAAGTACACGTTACACATATTAAGTATTATTTAGACAGTCTGTTAACACCTAAAACAATGATAAAGTGCCTTAATTTTCAGAAACATCAGGTTAGGTAGCACAGAGATATGGAATTTTTTACATTCCCGACTTTTATAGCAGCACCAAGAGGCATAGGTACGCAATTTTTTTGCCATCCTCAGATTGACCTCCTACAAAATTGTTTTAAATTTGGTGATGTCTCATTCCGTTCAAGAGTTTTAACCATTGAAGAAAAAGTGGCCACGCCCACTTTGTACGTTTTGTAACGTTGCATCAAAAGTTCAAATTTTTTTTTTTACCATTATTGATATTGGGACTCCAGAGAACCGTTCTGCACTGGTTTGGTTCCGATCGGGTGAACGGCCTAGGACTAGTTTGATTGGTCGATGGTGGCCATGTTTTTCAAGATATGCAACTGGGCAAAGACACTGCATGCAAAATGTCAAGTCGATCAGACCAAGGATTCCATAATTAGAGCCATTTTGACGTTTTAAATTATTATAACGCCACCAATAGGCAGAGGTGCGCAATTTTATTGTGTGTCCTACGAATGACCCCATACATATGTGTGTAAAAATTTGGTAACAATATCTCATTCCGTTAAAGAGTTATAACCATTTTAGTAAAAGTGGACACGCACACTACATACTATTTGGCATACCTTTGTGACGATGAATCGAAAGTTCAAACTTTTTTTGATAATTATTGATATTGGTTCTGATTGGGCAAATGGCCTAAGACTAGTTAGAAAAAGTAGTTTTTTTAAATAATCTCAAATATTTAACGAACAATTTGATTCTCACCAATGGCTCTTGAGGCAAAGTTGTTCAAAATGAAGTCTATCATAGAATATGAATAACGTATTTCTTTGGAAAACACAGTGGTATATACAATGATTTACACGCAATTTATTTTTCAAATTTTGCACAGACTTCTTGGGCTAAGAGACAAATAGGCTTGCCATGTTTTGTTTCGATCTGCCTTTCTTAACCTTGTGAAATAGCTGCTTAAATTTTATTGGTCGATGGTGTACAGGTTTTTCAAGATATGCGACTGTCCTCATAGACCTTGAGGGCACCTTGGACAAAGACACTGCATGCTAAATTTTCAAGTCAACTGGACCAACAGTTCCATAGTTACAGCCATTTTTAGATTTTTAATTATTATAATTATAATTATTATAATATTATAATTTTTTTGTGTGTCCTCAGAATTACCCCATACATAAATGTACCAAATTTGGTGATAATATCTCATTCCGTTCTAGAGTTAAGTATAAACGTTTTAGTAAAAGTGGCCATTCGTGCTACGTACATTTTGGTGTAACTTGGTGACAATGAATCAGAAGTTCAAACTATTTTTGATAATTATTGATATTATGACTTCAGAGAATCTTTCTGCACTGGTTTGGTTCTGATTAGTCAAATGGCCTAGGACTGGTTTGCAAAAGTAGGTTTTGCAAAAAATAGTAAATTGCGAAAAAGTTTTCATGGCGGAAATGAACTTGTATATAGCCATTTTGTTCGGTTCATTGATTGCAATGATATAACGCACTTGAGGTTATGACAAACGGTTCAGGAGTTATGACCCAAAACGTGCTTGCCTTTTTTATAGCTCTCACCATTCAATGGTATGATATCCACAAATGTTAATTTACTGTAGTAACACACTAGTTGAACGTTACACTCTCTCCTATGATAAAAGCACAGAGGTTGTTATCTCCATATAGAAGATCTCTGGCAGAGACCGGTGAGATATTCTCAGGACACGTATTCCAGTGGTATCTATTAGGGAGTAGAATCATTTCCTGCATAACATTCCATATAAAAATCGCTTACAGATCCTTTAACTTTGTGTTGCTGTAACTTTTCAACAAAGGTGAAAATCAAAATTCAGTATTATTATTATTTGAAGCTCAGTCTGAAGATCATTTTGAGCCAATTTTTGGGTGAATCTGACAAAGTTTGAAGGAATAATAGCGAAGAAACTATAAACGTCATAATCCAAGATTATAACCTCACCCCATCCCCTCTGGAATCTACGCCCCTGCATTCACGGCTGTTTATTTGAATTCATTTACAGTAGTTAGCCTTTAATTTGCTTGCAGTATAACTGATTAAGTAGAATTCAGCCTTTCAGTGCATGTAAATGAAACCCCCTGTTCTCTTTCAGCAGGGTGTACTTTAACCTCCTAGCTAAGTGTTCAACAGACTTGTGCAATGTCAATGTGTCAATGTGTGCATCTTATACCAGTTGAGTTAAACAGTGAAATATGAGGGGGGCCTGGGTAGCTCAGTGAGTAAAGACGCTGACTACCACCCCTGGAGTTGCAAGTTCAAATCCAGGGCGTGCTGAGTGACTCCAGTCAGGTCTCCTAAGCAACCAATTGGCCCGGTTGCTAGGGTGGGTAGAGTCATGTTAACCTCCTCATGGTCACTATAATGTGGTTCTCGCTCTCGGTGGGACGTGTGGTGAGTTGTGCGTGGTTGCTGCGGAGAATAGCATGAAGCCTCCACATGTGCTATGTCTCCGCGATAACACACTCAACAAACCACGTGACAAGATGTGCAGACTGACAGTCTCAGACGCAGATACAACTGAGATTCGTCCTCCACTACCCAGATTGAGGTGAGTCACTATGCCACCACGAGGACTCAGAGTGCATTGGGAAATAGGCATTCCAAATTGGGGACAAAAAGGGGAGGAAAAAAACAAAACAATGAAATATGACACTACATGGCATGGCAGGGCAGGGCAGGGCTACTTAGTTGCACTTGCGGTACAAATTTGTCTTCAGAAATAAGCCAAATCTGACAAAACCTCCCTTTAGGGACATCATTCATAAATTAAACAAATTCTAAATATGCAAAAAGTTTCATTTAAGGGGTAGGGTGTGGGTTGGGCTTAGTGTATAGTCATTATAATTAGCTCTATGTCTAAAAGACTGATAGACAGACAGACAGACAGATAGATAGATAGATAGATAGATAGATAGATAGTCTGTTTGTATCTGAAGCATAGAGAAGTCTGTAGGAGTCTGTGTCTCCATTTACATAGCTAAGTAAATACACTATATTGCCAAAAGTATTCGCTCACCCATCCAAATAATTGAATTCAGGTGTTCCAATCACTTCCATGGCCACAGGTGTATAAAATGAAGCACCTAGGCATGCAGACTGCTTCTACAAACATTAATGAAAGAATGGGCCGCTCTCAGGAGCTCAGTGAATTCCAGCATGGTACTATGATAGGATGCCACCTGTGCAACAAGTCCAGTCGTGAAATTTCCTCACTACTAAATATTCCACAGTCAACTGTCAGTGGTATTATAACAAAGTGGAAGCGATTGGGAATGACAGCAACTCAGCCACGAAGTGGTAGGCCACGTAAAATGACAGAGCGTGGTCAGCGGATGCTGAGGCACATAGTGCGCAGAGGTCGGCAACTTTCAATCGCTACAGACCTCCAAAGTTCATGTGGCCTTCAGATTAGCTCAAGAACAGTGCATAGAGAGCTTCATGGAATGGGTTTCCATGGCCGAGCAGCTGCATCCAAGCCATACATCACCAAGTGCAATGCAAAGCGTCGGATGCAGTGGTGTAAAGCACGCCGCCACTGGACTCTAGAGCAGTGGAGACGCGTTCTCTGGAGTGACGAATCACGCTTCTTCATCTGGCAATCTGATGGACGAGTCTGGGTTTGGCGGTTGCCAGGAGAATGGTACTTGTCTGACTGCATTGTGCCAACTGTGAAGTTTGGTGGAGGGGGGATTATGGTGTGGGGTTGTTTTTCAGGAGCTGGGCTTGGCCCCTTAGTTCCAGTGAAAGGAACTCTGAATGCTTCAGCATACCAAGAGATTTTGGACAATTCCATGCTCCCAACTTTGTGGGAACAGTTTGGGGATGGCCCCTTCCTGTTCCAACATGACTGCGCACCAGTGCACAAAGCAAGGTCCATAAAGACATGGATGAGCGAGTTTGGTGTGGAAGAACTTGACTGGCCTGCACAGAGTCCTGACCTCAACCCGATAGAGCACATTTGGGATGAATTAGAGCGAAGACTGCGAGCCAGGCCTTCTCGTCCTACATCAGTGTCTGACCTCACAAATGCGCTTCTGGAAGAATGGTCAAAAATTCCCATAAACGCACTCCTAAATCTTGTGGAAAGCCTTCCCAGAAGAGTTGAAGCTGTTATAGCTGCAAAGGGTGGGCCGACGTCATATTAAACCCTATGGATTAAGAATGGGATGTCACTTAAGTTCATATGCGTCTAAAGGCAGATGAGCGAATACTTTTGGCAATATAGTGTATGTGTATGTGTGTATTCATTCGAGTGTGTATTCATTTGGATGTGTTCGATGGTCTGATACTGTTGATTTTCTTCTACTGATTTTTTAAACTTCCTTTCACAGCTGCATGAGTGCCCTGAAAGCTGTTAGGGGAAGATTTGATTTGCAAATGTTTTTGTGGCACAGGGAGCTAGGGAGAGGGAAGAGAGAGAAATATTTGTATATCTATCTATCTATCTATCTATATATATATATATATATATATATATATATATATATATATATATATATATATATATATATATATAATTGTACGTATGTGCATTTGCTTGCATGAGAAGAGACTTGGTATTTCACATGTTGATTGTTTTCATGGCTTGTACTTCAGGAACAGTTTTCACTTCCTGCTTGATTTGGGGGTTACCAGTGAGTCATAAGATTTCACCATAGTAAAAAACAGAATCCATCCTGTTACTGTCATCAGATCAGACCATGTGGCAACCAGACATGCTTCTGGGTGACTTTTTTACATTGCACATCATGTTGTGGGCTAGCGTCGCAGGTCAGTTTCTTCAAAGATCTTTTTTTTTTTAATGTAAATTTGGAGGTGCTGAGATAATTGGACACATTTTGCTGCATGTTTTACTGATTTTTTTAATGATTTGTCAACAACATGAGTGCCAGCCTACTGCGTCCCTTTAAGCTTGAGTGTGTAACATTTTCAAAGTTAAAATACTTTCTTTGCTCCCAGCTTAATATGCAGAAAAACCCCAAAATTCTCTCATCATTTACTCACCCTTATGTTGTTTCAAACTTGTATCACTTTCTTTCTTCCATGAAACACAAAAATATTTTATGGAGATATAATGTCTGTTTATCCATACAATGCAAGTGAATGGTGACCACATTTTCGAGCTCCAAAAAGGTAATAAAGGCAGCATAAAGGTAATCCATAAAACTCCAGTGGTTTAATCCATGTCTTCTGAAGCAATTCAATCGGTTTTGGGTAAGAACAGACCAAAATATAACTAATTTTTCACTGTACATCTTTCCATTGCAGTCTCTAGGCACAATTATGATTTCAAGCTCGATTACAGTTCCTAGTGCTTGACGCATATATGGTGCTACAAAGTGTAATCGAGCTTGAAATCATGATTGCAATGAAGACTGCAGATGTCAAGATTTATTGTGAAAAAGTAGTTATACTTTGGTCTGTTTTTACCCAAAATCGATTAGATCACTCCAGAAGACATTAATTAAAATACTGGAGTCTTATGGATTACCTTTATGCTGCCTTTAAGTCCTTTTGGGAGCTCGAAAATTTGGTCACCATTTACTTGAATTGTATGAACAAACATACATAATATCTCCATTAAAATATCTGTACCACAGAAGAAAGTCATACGAGTTTGAAACAGCATAAGTGTGAGTAAATAATGAGAAAACACTGTCTCTATGTTTGTTTAAGCGTTCTGTCAAGCCTGACACAGCAGCATTGGCATGACACATTCAACCAATGGCATAAGTTTGGGACGATACTATAAGTGTTTGATCAATGGCATATAGGAGGAGTGTTCGGGAAAACTGTTTGAAAACAATGTTTATTTTTGCAATTCCATTTGCAAAAAATTCCGGTGCAGAAATTTCACACTTCATCTTCAACGTCTAGCTGACCTAAGACAATAGAAATATTCAAAAGCAAATGCAAAACCAACTATTACGATTAGACACGCTGGGCTCTTTTGTGCATGCACTGGCAATGCAAATGGACACACTCGCCTGATAAGAAACAGCTTTCATTTCAACTGTTCAGATACTTGTGATACCACAAAAAAATATCTAAAATATTTCATTCTTTCTAGATTCTTCATTATTTAAAATGAAGTTAAGGTAGAGCTCATAATTTAAACATCAACTTCTGTGGGAACTTATGCTCTCATATCTGCTCTATATTTGATGTTATGTGACTCAAAAATAGGGTGAAGTAGTCAGTATTAAGTGTGGAGCTGCGCTGTGAAGTTTTTTGCTTTTGATGGCTGTCTAATCAGAGTGACATAAAAAAATCAAACATGCATACACGCTGTAAATACATTTACATATACAAACTGTATTCATTCTGTATATTTGCTTTTATTCATATGTAAATGCAGTTCATTACAGTGTTCTTTATCTCCTTCCCCATTCATGTTCCTCGTTCAAGGGCATTAATGTTGACTTTGTGACTGCTTTTAAGCTTCAGGTGAACTCTCACTTATGTAACATGAGACTGGGTTTTGTTGATGTACTGTTAATGATAAATAGACTAAGCAAACATACACATGCTTCATGCAACACACTGTCTCCGCTGTTCTGATCTGTGCACTTTTATTCCATGTCTAGTGGAACTCTGGTAAATGCAAATCAAACGTGTACTTGAAAGTGTTCTATCTAACCACACCTTTCTTTCTCTCTGTTCATCTCTCTCTCTCTCTCTCTCTCTAGGAAGTGAGAGGCTTACACTCATCCACCGGGAAAGTTGCAGACAAATATAGTGGTGTATGGGGAAAAATGTCAAATCAGGATTCAAACTTTGGTGACTGTGAGTAACATTTGGCTTTTCTTAGTTATGAGTTTAGTATGGCTTTAGAACCTTACTGTTAAAATAACTTTCACTCATCTCTGTAGAATCTGATTTAAAACTATTTCTTTTAAAATTGAACACCACAATTTGTGATTTCACCCTAAAGATGTTTATGTTTGGATAAAAGGCTGATTTAAGAAATGTAACTCTGAAAAGGGCCATTGAAACTGATCCATGCAGCGTTCTGTCATTTATATCAAAAGGAGCCAAGCTGCACACTTTCTTTATTTCTGGTTGTTTGCATCAGATTCTTGTGTCTGTGTATAATGGTGACATGATTGAAGACACATTGCAGTCTAGCATGATGACAACTGTGACGACAGACTTTAGCTTTAGTGTGCATGCATGTGTGTACATATGTGTATGTGGGTGTGTACATGTGTTTGGATTTCTTCTGGTATTTTGTTGTTATGACACCTTTTTCCATTACTTTGAGTTTAGTCAGATACAGTCTTAATCTGATAGTATATTCCAAATTTATTTGACAATAAATAACATTGTGTGTGCCTGTTTGTGAAAGTTTGTAGTGACAATAGTATGTTAGTGGGAGGCCTGTGTAATTTAATAGGTTTGTTTGACAGGTGAGCTGATTTGTGTATGGTAAATGTCTGTGTGTGTCTCTCTGGTTATCCTTCTTTCATTCTTTAAAATCGGCCTGTCATCTCGTTTTTTAAAAAGACAACCTTGTTTATGAACAGTCCACACATTTACATATACATGCACACATAATATCCTCCTACACTGGGTTGGGGAGAGTGGGGTAAGCTGAGCCGATTTTAACACACATACGTTGTCTTTAATACAAGGAAAAATTAAACATTGGTAAAATGTATAGTGCTACCTTTATTTTAAGGTGTCAGCTATCACTTAATATTATAAAAAATGAGTCTGTGACAGTAAGCCACAAACATATGGCCTTTTAAAAAATGTTATTCATTGGTTGAACTTGCCCCAGGTTAGGGGTAATTTGCTTCTGGTCAGTGGGTAAGATGAGCTACCTGCAAGTTTATGATTTGATGTTCCCTCAAGTGTTTGTGCATTCTAAGTTATTAGAAATGGATGGATGGATGGTCTATTTATGTCTTCAATACTTTAACTGAATCTATAAATGTAAATAAACTCTGAATCTGAGCAATTATAGCTGTTATAAAATCAGAATCAACATCAACATCAAATAAAAAGTAGCTGTAAATAATACAGAAGATTTTATAACACAACAAACATGCTGCTAGAATACATTTTAAATAATTGTCTTGCCCATATGTTACATACCATTTTATTGTCTACCGACATGGTAGATTTTGATGTAATAGCCATTTTAAGTTTTGGAGACATTTCAAGTGATTTCTTCATGTCCAGTATTTTCAGACCTTTTTTTTTTTTTTTTTTTTTATCAAAAACCACTTCATATTAGCTACACGTTCAACAACACTTGCCTTCTGAGACAGCAAACACAGGTATTGGGCATCTACAGTGTCTGCAGTTTAGTGAGGCACTAAACCCATGACTAGCTTGGCCTTAAATAGAATATTATGAAATTTAAGTAAGCGATAATGTATGGTCAGCAAGTCATGATCACAAAATAAATCCAGACAGCATGATCAGGACCCTGATGCAAGGCATCATTGCACTTATTACACACGCTACTAACCAAATAAATGATTTGGTATGAAATATTGATTTGAGTTGGATTTATTGGTCCTACTTTATATTAAGCGTCTTTAACAACTGTGTAATAAGATAAAAATACATACAATATAATCAGGGTTGGGAGGGTTACTTTTGAAATGTATTCCACTACAGATTACAGAATACATGCTGTAAAATGTAATTTGTAACGTATTCCGTTAGATTGCTCAAGGTCAGTAACGTATTCTAAATACTTTGGATTACTTCTTCAGCACTGGTAGATTTTTTTACTTGTTTTGACTATAAAAACTCTGCCAGTACAGTAAGACAAACTACAAATTTTAAAAATACATTCTCTGAAAAACCTAAATATCTTATGCAGTGTTGTTTCTAAAACAAGATAAATCTAATAGATCTTTTTTAGATATTTTTACAGAAAAACTATAATTATAATTTTTTTTTATCAAGAATAAGATTTTTGCCCTAATATCAAAGGTCTTACTAGAAAAAAAGAAATTATGATCCAACGTGAATTTTCTTGATAAAAAAATATGATCGTGCCTGGTAACATGTGCATGTAAAATGGCTAGAAATAGCATTTTAGCTTAGTGTAAAGCTGACAATTTACACAAGGTTTATTTCTATTTCTTCTGCTCCAAACTTACTTCAAACTTACTTCTCTGTCTGCTCGTATGAATGTAACACATCATAAGAAAGTGTTTCACCACTGTTCAAATGCTCTTTGGATCGCATCATTTATATGTATAAATGTTTTCCATCTGCAAGGACTAAATATTAAATGAAACAAATGACAATAAAATGCAAAGTAATCTCTTCAGTAATCAAAATACTTTTTGAATGTAACTGTATTCTAATTACCAATGATTTAAATTGTAACTGTAGTGGAATACAGTTACTTATATTTTGTATTTTAAATACTTAATCCCATTACATGTGTTCTGTTACTCTCCAACCCTGAATATAATGTAGCTATTGTATTGTTGTTCTGCAAAATTCTCACAAATTCACATTTGCTGCTACTGAGGTTGAGGTACGGATTGGTTTAAAAGTAGGATAGGGGTTAGGGTTTAGGGTAAGTTTTGGGTTAGGTTTAGGGTTAGGGGCTGTGTAGTTACAAATGTTTTTTAAATGCTTGTACTTTAAATGTAAGTACGATGCAACAACACGTATGTAATAAGTGCATTGTATCGAATACTTAAGTACATAGTAATTAAAGACACCTAATATAAAGCAGGTCAAATTTATTTTATTAAGTCAGAAAAAGTAATAGTAATACAAGAGACAATGTACAACTAGCACAGCTATGTACAGTAGGAAATCAGTTGCCTGGAACAAGGGTCAGTTTATACAGTTTAGGGGTCATTTTATACAAAAATATCTTTCTGTAAGGGTTTTATTATAACCAGTTTTAATAAGCCAAAAAGCTAGCTGTTTTGCCATCTTCTGTAGGCTACTTTAAATCAAATAAAAAGTGTTTGTAGATGTTTTCATTTTTCATGCTATAAGAAATGTTCCGGGTTCAATACAAGTTAAGCTCAATCGACAGCATTTATGGCATTATGTTGATTACCACAAAAAATGTATTTTGACTCATTCCTCATTTTCTTAAAAAAAAATAAAAAAAAGAAGCAAAAATCGAGGTTACAGTGATGCACGTACAATGGAAGTGAATGGGGGCCAATTTTTTTACGTTAAAATACTCACTTTTTCAAAAGTATAACCACAAGACATAAAGGATATGCATGTTAACATGATTTCAGTGTGATAAAATCACATACAAACCTTTTCTGTGTAAAGTTATAGACAATTTTACAGCTTCCTTATCATGCCAATATAATGTCAACAAACCCTAAAACCCTAAAAAGACTGTAAAAACGACAATTTGAATGACTTTACTGCTCAAATAATACACACGTTTTAACAGAAGAATGAATGCAAGTGCTTTTACAAAATTATAAGTTTCAAATTTCTGTTTAAACCCTCAAAAAATTGGCCTCATTCACTTCCATTGTAAGTGCCTCACTGTAACCTCGATTTTTGCTATTTTTAAAGAAAAGGAGGGACGAGTCTAAATTAATTTTTGTGGTAATCAACATTATGCCACAAATGCTGTCAATTTAGCTTAACTTGTTCTGAACCCGGAACATTCCTAATATTAAAATTATTGCTTGTTTCCCAGCTTAAGCAGAGTCAGCTAATAAGTAAGCCATAAGTAAGTTATTTGTTGATTTCATCTAAAAGTGTAACTCTGGGGCCTTGTGGCAATATCAAAACACTCCTGTTTGTTTAACCTCCAAAGAGGCTGAGAGCATGACTACTGTGTGCATTTTCTATTTTCCTTTTGATTTGTAACTAGTAGCACCTAATAAAGCAACGGGGTGGCTGTGGCTCAGATGGTAGAGCGGGTTGTCCACTAAGCACAGGGTTAGCATTTCGATTCCCAGCCCACATGACTCCACATGCTAAAGTGTCCTTGGGCAAGACACTGAACCCCATGTTGCTCCCTATGGCAGGCTAGCGCCTTGCGTGGCAGCTCTGCTGTCATTGGTGTGTGAGTGTGTGTGTGAATGGGTGAATGAGACACAGTGTGAAGTGCTTTGGAACCGTTAAGTTTAAAAAAGGCACTATATAAGTGTAGACCATTTACCATAAACATGCAAATAATAATAATTTCTAGAAAAGAGTTTTCCAAAAAATGTATGTCAATATATGTGGACAGCGGGACTAAGTTGTGGATCTTTAAATAATACCAAGCTATACTCCCCCTAAATATATATATATATATATATATATATTTTAATCAAATTGTTTATGTTTCCAGTAGTGTTTGTTATTCATGTTTTTGAGACATTACAGACATTACATCAGAAATTGGCATAAATATTTCTGATTCAAAGGCCAGCATCATCCAGTCACTGCCAAACATGTTAAAATAAAATTATACATTATAAATTCTGAACCTATGTAGTGATTATCAATGTCCCATGTCTGCTAAAGTGTTTTGAGTGGTCCAAACATAATCTGCAGCCTGAAACTGAACTTTTGGTCGGATTTTAGGAATGAATGCACTTAGCTGCATAGAAATGTTATAGGATGTTCCCTTGCACCCTATTTAGTGAATGACTTAACCTCCAGTGTGCTGTCTGTCAGCACTGATCTCAGAACAGTTTGAAATGCACCTTATTCTCATCGTAACTCCATATAAAGCCTCTGAAAGCAAAATTTTTCAGCTTTTGGATGAAACCATTGATTCTTAATGTGATAATGCACAGTAAATATAAGATTTCTAAGGAAAAAATGGGCTAAAGTGCACATTAGTGTACATTATGTTTAGCGGTGTGGCGTTTCACAATATATCGCTCAAATCTTCAAAAAATGGCATATCGGATGAAACTAGAGACTCTAATCTTTTGACTCAAACAGGTTTCAATTTAAAAACTTAATTAGGTTTCTTACAAGATGTTTATTTGTTTTATTTTTTTTTTTTTTTGCTGTTTCTCCCAGACAAACTTCACTGTGTTCGACACCATAATATTTTGTTGCATGACTCCGTACGTCGAAAGTTTAACCCCTTATTGACAGTACAGAGTCTTCTGAACTGAGATCAGTCGGTTTAAATGAATTTAAATTATGCGTTGCGTATAGCGAAGCCAAAATACAACGTCCATGCATGTGTACGTGGGTTCACACAAGGTTAAGCAACCCATGCAGTCCAACAGCAACATTGGTTCAACCGATAGTTTGAGTTTTGGGTGGGACTATGTTTGTTCAACCAATGAAAGTCAGGGGGAGTTTTCTGGAATCTATTTGAAAACAATTATTATTTTTGCAATTCCATTTGGTGCCGCTAGTGGCACAGTAAAAATACACACTTCAGCCTTAATTATATACATTTAAAAAATATATTTTAGTGCTTTTCATTAAGGCCAAGGGTGAATGACCCTGAAATCTCTCAAAATCTCACCCTCAGACACCAGAGTGCCTTTCCTCCTCAGTATGTCAGTCTCTCTTTTTGCTTGTATGTCTGTCTCCCAGTGACTTCAGGTTAAGGGCATGTTGAGTAGCTTATCTAAAAAAAGGCCCAACAGACTGGAAATCTTTTAAAGAGGAGGAGGGTAATTGTAGGGGGCTCTGAAATACAAGCAGCTGTCCCAGCCCTCCATCACTCTGAAGTGAACCGGACAGTAGACTGGAGCTGGTCTCCAAACATACACACACACACGGACGCTGGGTGTCTTGGGATCTCCAGGTGGGATCTGTATTGTCCAGGTGACACTATAGTAACATTGTGTGAATATAAAGGAAACGTCAGACCTCTGTAGGTGAGTGCTGTTCAACTCAAGTGGTTTCTGCTGTAGACCTGTCATTCTACTGTACATCATTAAAGTAATTATTGGGACTCAATAAATAATTTTTGACAGTGGTCACATTGAAGTGTTGATTTTTTAATTACTTTTTTTTTTTTAAACAGTCAGTTTGGTTCAAATCAAATGAAGATCGAAATGATAATGATAACAAATATTCAGGTTTAACAGGCAGAAAGCCAGTGGCCACATGTTTGAGAGCGCTCATGAAAAATGCATGAAGAGGAGACGTGGCATATTGTTGCCTCACGAGTTGGAGAAATTGAACGTTGATGAGAATTATTTATATGAACAGAAAGAGTTATTTTGCTATCTTCAAACCAAACATTATTCGATTTTTCGATACCTGTTATACTTGTTGACTGGCTAACTCTAACTTACTGTTAAGACTAGAATTTATCTAAATTTTGGATTTCAGCAATTCAGGTCTGACTAGCTTATTTTTTCATTTCATTTTCTCAACACTTTGGTTAAAAATCGGGTAGGGAAGTAGGATTACGGAATTAACAGTTAGAGAAAAATTATAGTGAAGAAGAGAATGAAAAAAGAATATGAGACTTTGTGAACTGTGTATTTTTTTTTTTTCTATTTTCTCTCCAATGCATTTTGTGGTTATTGTAAGGTAGTCAGAGTCATATATGTCGGATCACTCCATGAGTGTGCTCAGAATAGAGTCCCAAAGACCAGCTCTCTGAATTGAGCCTGTAAAATACTGCTGCATTCCATAGGCTAGAGTCTAGAATATTATGAGCTTACCGACATAACACACTTACACTCACACACACTCACACCCGCAAGCACAGTCATACATGTAACATACAGTATGTCTACAACACTTGAACAGAATACTAATACTGACAAAGTGAACTCCTTTTTATAAAGAAAAAAAAAACTAAAAAGGGAGTCATTCTACACTTATACCTTCTGCTTCTCTTAGCTATAATTGTTTTCTCTTTGCGAAGCACATAACTGTGACAGCTAAAGTAATTCAAGATGTAGAAATCTTAAAATAAATGACAGAACAAGTCAGATAAGATTGTCATGGCTTTACATTTTAGGAAGTCCCCTTTCCTGAGAGGTCTCTCTCTCTCTCTCTCTCTCTCTCTCTCTCTCTCTCTCTCTCTCTCTCTCTCTCTCTCTCTCTCTCTCTCTCTCTGAAATATGAAACTAATGGGCCTTGGTTTAAAATAAGTCTTCTTTAAGTGCCCTCAGTACTGTGGTTACTTCACATCGTGGTAATGCAAAGGATTCTAGAATGCTGCCTGCCTCTGCAGTTCTAGATTCTTGGAGGTATTTCTGGAATGTTGATCCATAGCTTGTCCATCTTTCTGTCATGATAAATGACTGTGTAATGCCTCTGTCTCCACATCCCACTGTCTGTGTGTTTAAAAAGTGTCAGATACCCTCAGGTGTAGTTTCTGTTCAGCAGCTACTAAAACGTGCTTATTCTGGATATGAACTACCTCTCCCTCTGCCGGGCTAACTTTACACTGGCATGCTCTGAATTACTGCTTGCTAAAATTAATGGTTCAGGGAACATATCTTTGTCACATGGTGATACGGTCATGCTTTACTGATGCAAGAAAAGCAATGTGGGTGTATGACACAGTACAATGATCTGGTCTGAGATCATCAGCAAAAAGCTTTTCAGGGCATCCTCCTTACTGGCTCTTACCTTTAGAATTGATGTGTATAATATTCAGTCGTTCAAAGAGAAGTCTGCATGATTCTGTGTCTTTTTGTACATTATATATATATATATATATATATATATATATATATATATATATATATATATATACTACTGGTCAAAAGTTTTGAAACACACTCATTCTTTATTATAATTTTTTTCTTCATATTGTAGAATAATAGTAAAGTCATCAAAACTGTGGAATGTCATAAATGGAACAATGGGAATTATGTTGTGACTAAACAAAATCCAAAAAAAAAAACTGTGTTATATTTTAGCATCTTCAGAGTAGTCACCCTTTGCCTAGAATTTGCAGACATGTACTCTTGACATTTTTTCAATCAACTTCTTGAGGTATCACCCTGGGATGCTTTTTAAACAGTATTGAAGGAGTTCTCATCTATGTTGGGCAGTTATTGGCTGCTTTACTTTGTTAGTTGGTTCAAGTCATCAATTTCAAAAACAATTGTTTTTTTTGTTTTTTTCAATTAAATTTTAGTTTTATAATGAAATAAATGAACATGGTGGTATTTTTGTCTACAAATCTAATTTCAAACATTTATGCATACACCTTCAGATCAAAAGATTTTTAAGCTCATGAGAAACATTTCAGTCAAGTGTTTCAAAACTTTTGACCGGTAGTGTATATATATATATACACACTAATGCGCAAAAGTCTTTGGCACATAAGGTGTTTTACAAAAACTTTGGTCTTAAGATGGTTATTTATTTATTCGGCTTTAGTGTGTCAATAGGAAATAGAATTTTTAGACTACCAAACATTCCTTTTGCAAATAGAATTGAATAGAACAGAATAACAGGGAGCCCTGCAACAGATGGCATGGCCCTCACAGTGCCCCCCACTGAACATTGAGTCAGTCTGGGATTACTTGAAGAGACAGACGCAATTGAGACAGCCTAAATAGATAGAAGAACTGTGCCTGGAAGCTTGGAACATCCTATCTGCCAACAACCAAGAAAAACTGGACACAGGTGCACCTAGGAAAATGTGTGTTGTTTTGAAGGCAAAGGTGGCGACACCAAATATTGATTTAGCTTTTTTATGTTTACTGGACTTAGTATGACGTTAACTGATAAATAAAAACTATTTATGCCATTATTTTTGAAGACATTCTCACTATGCAACATTTTTTACAAGTGCCTAAAACTTATGCACAGTACTGTATATACACTCTTACAACTTTTATTAACCTATTTTAATGTAAATCTCTTAATAAATGTTTGGCATAGGATTTTATGCTAAAAAACACAAATTTTCAAGATCATTATAAAGACATATTTTGTCAGACTATTATTGCTCATCAGTAACTCAAGCTATACATTTTATCCAAAATATGATTAAATCCAATGGATTTAAAGGAATGTTGTGGGTTCAATACATGTTAGTACAAGTTAAAGTAAAAAAAAAAAAAAAAAAACACTGTTTCAGTAAGGCAGTGTAAAGTTATATCCAATACCGGGATTACAGGGTTTATTGCCAGCTGGCGCTATGTCATCATGACAACGAAGTTGTATTATTAGATATAACTTTACACAAAAAAAAGGTTAGTAAGCGATTTTATCGTTCTTAAATCATGGTAACATGTATAATGTTTATACTGTGGCCATACTTTTGAAACAGTGTGTATTTCAGTGTTTATGGACTGACCCCATTCACTTCCATTGTAAGTGCCTTACTTTACTATTTATTTATTTATTTATTGATTGATTGATTGATTTATTTGTGGTAATCAACAAGATGTCCCAAATTCTGTTGATTGAGTTTAACATGATTGAACTCAGAACATTCCTTTAATCATACTGATTCAGAGAACAAATAAAAACTAAGTTATATGTATATGACGTATGTTTAACAACCATTACCAGAGCTGACAGTTGGGATAGTTTGGGTGATCCAGCTTTGAAAACATACAGGGATTGATCTATCATCTCCTGTCTTCATCTCCTGTTATTTAGATCTATCTCCTGTCTTCATCTCCTGATCCAGATCCATCTATAGTCAGAGAGAGAGAGACTCCGCATTAGCTGTCACAGTACATCCCTGTTGTCAGTTCGACTTTGTCTGGCTAAATTTACACCTGAAATTTCAAAAGATGATGTGATCTCTAATCTAACATTAGTTTCCAGGGAGGGGACCCACTGTGACACCCATTTATCTCAGTCCAGGGAAGAAATGCA
Organism: Myxocyprinus asiaticus; assembly: GCF_019703515.2. NCBI lineage: Eukaryota > Metazoa > Chordata > Actinopteri > Cypriniformes > Catostomidae > Myxocyprinus > Myxocyprinus asiaticus. Next base: position 42,601,739 of record NC_059352.1, on the reverse strand, counting down.
TTTATTTATGTCACTGTTTCAGGTTTAGATATAAGGGAGATCGGGGCTAGTTGTCACATGGGGAAGTTGTCACAAGGGCTGTATCTCACTAACTATAAGGTTTCAAGCACCTAGTTCGTAACAGAATAATTTGTGAATTCTATCCACCGAACTAAAATTACATACAATTAAAATGATCTTTTAACAGCAACATTGGGGCATGTTGTCACAAAAGGTCAACATGCAGGCTATTAAATGCACTGTATCTTTTTTCCTGTGCAATAATGGTGGAATTTTTTTATAACCCAAATTAGGTATGTGATGATAAAGAAGTTATTTTTCCAAAAATATAACTATTTATGAGTACTAGATTAAAAAGTGTGACAACTAGCCCCAGTCCTGCTAACTTAGCAAACTGTATGTGTATGTGTGTTTCAGCTGCGGGCAGCACAGGTGTTCCACCATCAGGAGACACATACACTGACGGTGAGACTGTACCTCTCAAGCAGAGACTGGCCCTTTACCAAGCTGCCATTACCAAGGAGGAGAGAACCCTGTCTGTGGTACGCAACAATGACACATGCACAAATACACTTAGACATGCATGAACTTATGCTACTTCACAGACATGCATCATATTACTGGCTGTGAGGGATAACTAGGCAGAGATTTTGTATTTCGTTTAATATTTACCAGTGTATTTACCACTAATGTAAGCGCACAGTGCCTAATGGCTGTGTAGATACATAAAATACACATTAAGATCAATTGGCATTTTATTGTTCTTATGTGGGAAATTGGAATGTATTAAATAAAACAGTGAGGAAGCTGGTACTGGATGAGTCTTTGATTATTAATGGATTAGGTGTTTTTTTTTTGTTTTTTGTTTTTTTTTAGGAGGTTTAAACCTTTACAGACCCAGTCTCCCCTAGACTCTCAGTCAACACAGGATCCCCAATTTAAAAATGCTAGATTGTCTGTATAACACTTTCTAATAACTTTCCTTCAAATGTTAACCAACGTTAGTACAGTACCCAATCAGATTATAGTTTAATGGTCATTCAAGTAGTTCGAAATGTCATGAAAAAATTAAAATATATATTTAATATTTTAAGATAATATTTCAAATTTAAGTCTCTAGTTTTATATAGCCTGAATTATAGAGCTGTTCAGCCATGACGTTAATTTATAGATGAACCCGGAATGCTATTTCACCATGGGTTCCTTCTGGAATTTCCTATGGGTCTTTAAAATGGGGTTTTCAAATTTATGAGTTAAATAAGGTTTGTGGGCAGAGGTGGAAAGTAACGAATTACAACTACTCTTGTTACAGAACTGAGTAAATCCTTTTTTTTCTTTTTCTTTTTTTTACTTTTTTAAATATAATAACTATAAGTAATTTATAGTACTTTTACTTAAGTTGATTGAAAATGAAGTAATCAACTTTGCTACATTTATTTTTCACCACAATTACACACACACACACACACACATATTACAACATGCCTGAATGTTCAGCAAGGTGTAAGCACTAAATGTGCGTCCAAACTGAAACACACATCTTCGTAGCATGACTATTTTGACACAAGAGAATTACCCTACAAAGCCTAGCTTGGAAAAAAAATTAGGCAAAAACAAGACTTCACCCCATAAACCAGCCCAAAACTATGGCCAGACAAAAGTGTCTTTAAAGATAGTAAATCAGTGTTCAAGAAGAACCACCACTCAAAACTGCCTCATGTCAATAAGCAAAATGCAACAGAAACAAAGCATGCTATGGGAAACAATGTAGCAATGCATGCCAACGGCAGAACCAAAGCATCCCACAAAAAGCAAAGTAGCAGTGTATGCCAACAGCAGAACCTAAGCATGCTACGAAAAGCAAAGTAGCAATGCATGCCAACAGCATAACCAAAGCATGCTGTAAAAAGCAAAATAGTAATGCATGCCAAAGCCAGAAACGAAAGCATGCTACAAACAACGAAGTAGCAATGCTGGACAATGGCAGAAACAAAGTATGCTACAGAAAACATCAATCCTGGACAAGCCCTCAATTATGTTGTGAACCAAGTTGTGACTAACATAAGCCGTCTAAAGTAGAAAACAAAAGTCATAATGGGCAGGTTAAATAAAGCAGCAGTAAATAAAACTGGGGGATTGCAGGGCGCAAGACGTGATGCAAGCCGTGCGAGCGCGAGGCGATCGTCTGTGTTCCCTGACTGCTATCGGGTCCTTGAATAACTTACACAGTGTGAGGAAGGACAGCCAATGGAGTTTCTGATGCCCCCCTAGGGTAAGATAGTGCCCCCCTAGGGAGTTGGTGCCCTACACAGACTGCATAATATGCGTATAGGGAGCGGCGGTACTGCTTTCTACTGTTGTCTTTTTAACTAAACAAACAAGAAAACTCACCATCCTTTTAAAAATAAAAAAGAACTCAAAACAACAGCTAACAAACACCAAATACATCTTTCTTGGGGCAGCAGCCAAGTGCAACCAACACCTCTTAAATAGGTAGGATTTCAGGTATAGCTGGCTAGAGTCTCCGCCCCATCTAACTGGCAGCCTCATAGAGGAAAAACAAAAGCAACAGAGCAGGGGCACGTAACACCATTCAAAGTTTTAGAACACTAAGAAATTCTGTTATTTTGTTTTTGAAAGAAATTGATGCTTCTGTTCACTAAGGATTAATTTAATTAATTAAAGCTATACAGTATAATTATATATATTAATATATACACTACCGGTCAAACGTTTTGAAACACTTGACTGAAATGTTTCTTATGATCTTAAAAATCTTTTGATCTGGAGGCGTATGCTTAAATGTTTCAAATTAGTTTTGTAGACAAAAATATAATTGTGCCACCATATTAATTTATTTAATTATAAAACTAAAATGAAATAAAAAAATAAAAATAAAAAAAAGGTTTTTGAAATTGATGACTTGAACCAAATAATAAAAAAAGCAGCCAATATGTGCCCAGCATATAGATGGGAACTCCTTCAATACTGTAAAAAGCATCCCAGGGTGATACCTCAAGAAGTTGGTTGAGAAAATGTCAAGAGTACATGTCTGCAAATTCTAGGCAAAGGGTGACTACTTTAAAGATGCTAAAATATAACACAGTTTTGATTTATTTGGGATTTTGTTTAGTCACAACATAATTCCAATAGTTCCATTTATGTTATTCCATAGTTTTGATGACTTTACTATTATTCTAAAATGTGAAAAAAAAATTATAATAAAGAATGAGTAAGAGTTTCAAAACTTTTGACCGGTAGTGTATATATAATTAATATATATTATATTATTACAACATAAGTGTGTTATATAATAATATAACACCCTTTTTTCAAGCAGTAATAATAGTTTCAACATTACTTATGTTTTTGACAGTATTTTTGATTGATTTAATGAATCCTTCGGTGAACAAAAGCAAAAATGCCTTTATTTTGTGTTCTAAAAGTTTTAAACTGTAGTATACAGTATATTCTGTATGCAGTATAATATAATTTTTATAATAATTTAATTTCATAGTCATTTGTAAAGTAATTACTTGAGTAGTTTTTCAGCAAATTACTTATTTACTCTTACTAGAGTCATATTATTTTTCAGTATTTCTATTTGTAAAGGACTACAAATACCACAAGCGTATGAGTGAACGTGCCTGATGAAACTGTTGAAGTTCTATAGCAACTTGTTAGATGTATTCTTTTTTCCAAATTCACATTCAGGGTATGACTGTGTGTCATTTATGTTGTAAAACAAAACGTCCAAGTATATTAAAGTAATGTTTCTCACAGACCTTATTTTACTCATACATTTTAAAAAATCCCCAGGGAACCCATTGCTAATTCTCTTCCAGGTTTTTGGACTACAACCTGAACAGCTCTATATAACTGGTTGTTGTCTGATGCTGTATTGTAAAATTAAATAAGGATTTATTAATAAATAATTACTTTTTACTATATAGTAAATGCTATTTATTCAAATACTGAATATGGATATAACTTGTCAAATGTTAATGTTAAAATATAAAAGCTTTGTTTTTAACCTTGTAATACCCCCTACAGGAGAACCAAATACATGTCCCAGATCTATTGCATGAGTATAACTTCATAGAAGTATGTATCAATGTGTCGTTATTATGTGTTATAAGGTCATGGACAGCTCTGAGTCTTGCTCCCTGCCAGGCGGACTGGCCAGTGTGAAAAAACAGTTTGAGAGCCAAGAGTTCAATTCCTCCTCTGCATCTCAAAGCACTGTTACAGAATACCACTACCAGCAGAGACAGGTAGACTAACACTTACATCATCTAAAACACACTCACTCATTTTTACATAAACACATTCACAAAAAAAGGTACCACCACTGCAATATTCAGTTGTAAGGGCAGGAACCAACAGACAGATTCTATTGTTTAATGTTCATATCACAAAGCACTGAGCAGCACTACACTGTGTATTAATTTCATGCTATCAGTAATGCCTTGAAAATTGTGTGTATGTGTGTTTAACAACAAGTTTTCTATGTCTTAATAGGAGGTGGTGAGCTCATCAGAGGTGACGTTGAAAAGCAGTGTTAAAGAAAGCAGTACAGCAAATGCTCAGGTACACACAAAAACAAAGAGAGAGAGAGAGAGAGAGAGAGAGAGAGAGAGAGAGAGAGAAAGAGAGAGAGAGACTCATGTTGGTTTTTCTTAGTGGAAACTTTCCATTGACTTCTATTGTTTCTAATTATATTTTTCTTTCCCATAACCCTACCCTAAACCAACTTTCACAGGCATTATTTATTATGTTTATTAAACTGTTTTCCTCATGGGGATCATTAGCTTGTTCCCACATTGCAGGCTATTTCTGGTTTCACATTCCTTTGACATATATTCATAGGCACACACACAAGATGGGATCCCATTTTTATAATAACCGCAGTATTAATGGAAATATAGATTGCATGACAACCTATATTTTGTGGTTATAGACATTCCTTTCCACTCAGTCTTAAATTATGAATGTTAAAGTGATTGTGTTCTACTTACTGATTTCATGTTAGGTTTCCCTGGACGAGAAAGTTCATCAGAGTGTGGCATCAAGTTTTGAGGATCATTATGATGAGAAAGGTAGTGTTTTCAATCATAAATGGTGCAAATGTGGGTTACTTTTTTCTTTCTTTTGATATAGGTCTTTTCTAATTATGTCTTCCCATTCTATTGAATCATATTTAACTCTAAACAGTGATGGTGGTTGGAGGAGAGAATTTGTCAAAGGTTTCTACTCAAGCTCTAAAACAGCAACATGAGAAAAGTATTGAAGAGGCCACTCCACCCAAACCCATCAAGGTAACAATAAAGTATACTAATAAAAATAGTAACATTTTTATATTCTGGGACATTTATTGACACAATTAAATACCTTTTGTGGTAAAAAACAACAACAAAAAAAACAAAACAAAACAAGAACAAACAAAAACAAACAAAAAACATTATTTAAAACATAAATCCATTACTATAATCTGAAAGTTTTCTCTCTTTGCTAACAACTTTGCAGGTTACAACATTCTGACTACAGTATTCTGTTTATGCATATTTCTTACTCTCTTATTTATATCTCATATTTTATAGCTCGCTGATATATACAAATAATTTATTTGATTTCACAAAAAGAATGTGTAGTAAATATTATACAGATTATCATATAATGATCAGAAATTTTGCTTGTCTTTTCCTTCTATAACAACAAAGATTGATCTTGATTACAACCAGTGTCATTGGGCCCCAGTTAATATTTCTTCAAAGACCTCTGCCACAGGTAGCTATGAGACTGTGGGTATCACTAAAACGATGCAAGAGGCTTCTACCTCCTCTGTGGCTTCTTCTCAATATGAGTCAGTGGAGCAATTCCATCAACCAGTATGTACCATACATCAACTTCCTCACCAAGTCCCAGGAAGTTGTCCTTCCCCTAAGCCAACAGATCAACCTACTTCAGCTAAATATGCTGTCAATAAAGAACAGTACTCCAAGCAGAGGAACCTCTATGAACTTAAGCGTCTCTGCAAGCACATTCACCCTGAGGTGCGCAAAAATCTGGAGCGAGACTTCTTAACTGAGGTGACAGAGACAGAGCACACCTATACTGACAGTGATGAGGAGGTGAGCAGAGATGTTCAGCAAGCACGGTATGTTTTTGATAACAGTGGAAGTACCAGTCCTGGCAAGTGCATAAGCCCAGAGAGAGAGTATCTGGAGTGGGACGAGATCCTGAAAGGTGAGGTACAGTCAATGCGCTGGATGTTTGAGAACAAGCCACTAGATACTATCAAAGATGGCACACCAGATGAGGATGAAGGCCAGAACATTGCCCAACAGGAAATCATAGCTGGTAAAGATGTGAGGTACACCATGTGGATGTTTGAAACACAGCCCATGGACTCCCTAGGTACAGAAAAAATAGACTCAGCAGAGCACAGTGGAAAACTAACAGAGCTAGCAAGGGGAGATGTCCAAACAGCAACATGGCTGTTTGAGACACAGCCTCTGGACTCACTTAATAGAATTTACCAAGAGGATGAGCAAGAAACGCAGGTGATGTATACTAAAGACATTGCAGGGGGAGATGTAAAGACTGCTAGGTACTTGTTTGAAACACAGCACCTGGACACCCTTGGACATACTGAAACTATTGATGAAAGTCACTTCCTGCAGCTGAAGTCAGAGCTTGAAGAGGTCAAAGGTGAGGTAAAGAAGACAACCAAGATGTTCGAGACACAACCCATGTGTGTCATTCGGGGAGACTTTGGTGAGATGCTGGAGATTACCAAGGTCCGACGTGAGGAGACTGAGAAAGGTGATGTAAGGACATCACGCTGGCTCTTTGAGACTCAGCCTCTGGACCTGATCACCAAAGATCCAACCAAGGTCAAATTAATCTGTGGAGTCTCCATAGAGAAAAACTCTCAGGGTGGGGTCAACAGGGGAAGATGGCTGTTTGAAACAAAGACACTTGATCAAATCAAAGATGAGGAATGGGAAAGCACAAAGATGCAGAAGGAGGAGGTCATAGGTGCAGATGTGAGGAGACACTGCATGATCTTTGAAACACAGCCAATGGATAAACTTAAAGACAATACAAATGCAAGACCAGTGGACCCAGAAGACATCATGGGTGGTGATGTTACCTCCGCTAAGCATTTGTTTGAATCAGTGCCGATGGAGAACCTGAAAGAGTTACCAGAAGTAGGTAAGCTACAAAAAGTGGTGGCATCAGAGGAAGAGAAAGGTGATGTGAGACACCAGAGGTGGTTGTTTGAAAGCAGACCTCTTGAGCAGATCAGAGAGGACGAGAAAGAGATTACACGGACTGTTAATCTGGAAGATCTTGAGAAAGGTGATGTCACCAATTACAAGGAGATATTTGAGACCTTGGATCTGAGCAAGTGCACAGATGCACAGAGGATACAAGTGGAGGGGGTCACCAGCGGGTCTGTGAAATCAAATAAAGTTTTATTTGAGTCAGCTCCCTTGTATGCTGTACAGGACAGCTCAGGACACTACCATGAGGTCAAAACTGTGAGGAGAGAGGAAGTTGTCAAAGGGGACGTAAGGAGCTGCAAGTGGATGTTTGAAACCCGTCCTATTGATCAGTTTGATGAGAGCATCACTAAGTTCCAGATAATTAAAGGAATATCTAAAGAAGAAATCCAATCAGGTGATGTCAAAACTGCCAAATGGCTTTTTGAAACCCAGCCACTCGATGGTATTAAATACTTCAGCAACTTAGAGGAAGAGGACAACAGGAAGAAAGAGAGCATTGAGATCCAAAGGGGTGACGTCAAAACATGCAGATGGTTGTTTGAGACCCAACCAATGGATGTCTTGTATGACAAAGCAGAGACAAAGACTGAGGACACCACAGATGTCCAGAAAGGAGATGTTAAAACATGCACATGGCTTTTTGAGACTCAGACACTTGACAGCATCAAAGATGAGTCTGAGACAATACTGAAAACGTGCACAGTAAATCAGGAGGATGTACAGGGCAAGGATGTACGTCTAGTGCGTTTTCTTTTCGAGACTGAGAACCTGGAAAACATCAGAGATGATGAGGATCATAGTGGCTTTAAGCAAATCACTGAAATTGACATTGAATCTGGAGATGTATCGAGGATGAAGTACATCTTTGAGACACAGTCATCTGATATCATGACCTCCACATCAGAGGAGACCATGCAGAAACTGAAATCCCATCAAGCAGAGGACATTCAGAAAGGAAATGTGGTGAACTGCACCTGGATGTTTGAAAACCAACCAATTGATTCTATCAGGGCAAATTTGGAAGAATCAAAGGAGGTACGCACAGTAACGGATATTCAAGGAGGTAATGTCGATAAAGGTCGCTTCATCTTTGAGACATTCTCGTTAGATATGATTCAAGAGGAGGCATCTGATACTGAGATCAGCAAGCTCCAGAGCATCATATGCAAGGAGATTGAAAAAGGGGATGTGAAAAACTATACCATGATGTTTGAGACTCAACCACTGTATGCTATCAGGGACAAAGAAGGACATTATCATGAGGTTACGACGGTCACAAAAGAAGCGATTCTGAGGGGAGATGTTCTTGGGGCAAGATGGTTATTTGAGACAAAGCCTCTTGACTCAATAAGAAACACAGATGAGGTTTATGTCATTAAAGCTGTTACTGAGGAAGACGTTCAAAAAGGAGATGTCAGCACTGCGAGGTGGAGGTTTGAAACTCAGCCTCTAGATGAGATTACTGAAGATATGAAAGTTTCCATTAAGACAGTTGCAGACATTCAAGGGGGAGATGTGAAAACAAACAAGCAGCGTTTTGAAATGGATGACCTTTCAAAGAAATATGTAAGAACTGTTAGTGTAAGTGAGATTCAGAGAGGTAACGTGAGAAGTTCGACATGGATGTTTGAAACACACACCATTGATAAGATCCGTGGTGACGGTTCAGAGTACGAGGAGATGGAGAAGGTGACACGTGAAGAAGTTGTAAAAGGTGATGTTAAACAGTCTGTGTGGCTCTTCGAAAAAGAACCACTTGACTGTATCAAGGAAGTTGATGGAACAGAAACTGTAATTTCTCGAGAGGAAATCCCAAAAGCAGATGTGAAGACAACAAAATGGCTGTTTGAAACCACCCCCCTAACAGAATTTAATGAGAGCTGTGTAGAGAGAACAGAGATCATTGGCAAGAGTATCAAGTCTACCCTAGAAGAGCTGTATTCTCAGAAAATGGTTGAGTCGCAGGGAATTCTGATTGAGGCAGATGAGATTGGAGATGTCAGAATGGCTAAATACAAACTTCTAAACCAGGACAACCCAGAGATCCAGAAAGAAGAGGTAATACATGGAGACCTGAACAATATTATGATGAATCTGCTCAACCGACGTGAGACAACAGATAAGGGAATAACCATAGATAGTGATGAGAGAGGAAACATTAACTCAGCAGTTCAGCAGCTCTTTAACCAAGAGAAGGGTGGTAATGTGGAAAAAGAGGAAATCATCAGAGGAGACATCCAAGAGGCTATTAGTAACTTGCTGAATCAGGAAGGATCTAAAAAACGTGGTATTCTGATTCAAGAGGATGAGAAAGGAGATGTGAGAATGACCATATACTCTCTCTTAAACAAAGAAAGTGGAAGTGGGGTTGAGAAAGAGGACATAGTGAGAGGAAATGTCCGTGGAATGCTGCATAGGCTGCTGGGTAATGCTGATGAAAAGGACTTGTCATCTAAGATAACTGTGGGAGACTCAGAGAGAGGAAATGTCAGTTTTTATTCTACTTGTATTGATTCTGGGGCATTGGACTACCTTAGGCAATTTCAGATGGGGGCCGATGAAATCGTTGAGGGAAAAGTGAAAGAAAAGATAATCGGAGGTGACGTAGAACAGACAAAGCAGATTCTAAGAAGGAGCCAGCAGACAATAGGACGAACTGTTGCTGAAGATGATATTGTTCCAGGTGATGTTCATAATACAGTACAGGTGTTTATGATGGAACCCGTGCTTTCCCTGCATAACATGCAGAAGGAGGAGATAGTAAAGGGAGACTTAAGAGCAGCCCTTGACTCTCTTACACAAGCTGTAAACCAATGTGTTGTCACTGAAAAAGAGGAGATAGTCAAAGGAGACATAAGCACAACACTTAAGTCTCTTGAGGAGGCTCAAAATCAACTCAAAGAGGTAGAAAAGCCTGAAATTGTTCCTGGTGATATTAGGGGTGCATTAGAATCTCTTGAGAAAACAACATCTGCAAAGACTGAGGTAGTCATTGAAGATTTGGTCCCAGGAGATATCAAAGGGACCTTGAAATCCCTGGAGGAGGCAAAGCAGGCAGTAAAAGAGATAGAGAAAGAGGAGATTATTAAAGGTGACATCCATACTGCTCTGCTTAGTCTTAAAGAGGCTTCAAATGAAAAGAGGGCCTTCCAGCACCAAATAAGTGAACAAGGTGATGTGAAAGGCACAATTCAGCTCTTACTGGAGCCTACATTGTCCCCACGTATGCAGAGGAGGCCAAGCACAGAGGGTGACATAAAGTCCTCCATAAAATCTCTTTATGACCAGGAGCAAGTACAGATTGAGAAAGAAGATGTGATAAAGGGAGATGTTCAGGGGACCATTAAATCCCTGATGAGGAAAAAAGAGCAGTTGAGCCACAAATCAAAAATGAATCCTCATAGGAAAGCCCAATTCCACATGAAGAATCCAGTTCCAACTCAAAAATGTGAAATATGTGAATGCATGGCTGGACTTAAAAATGAGGAAAAGCCAGCAAATCCACCTCCAGTGAAAAACATGCCACAGAGCAGCATGCAAAATACCTTTGAGATAAAATCTTCAGAAAGTCAGACTTCATCTGAAGACCATCATTCTACTACTACACAGATCAATATAGCTAGTCACTCTGAGTCATCACAGGGCTCTGAAAAGATGTATGTGAAGGAACAACCTATAAAGCAAAAGCAAAATCAAAACACTCCTAGTACAGTGCTAATAAAGAAGAAGAATGTTGAAGGTCAGATGAGTGAGAACAAATCTGAAAGTACAACTGTGTCTTCAGCAAGTACATCAAAGGAGGCATCACATACTAATATTAGCTTGAAGCAAACTGAGGAGATAAAGACAGTAACGCAGGTACAGACAGCTGTGACAACAGAACACACCACTATAACCCAGAAGCAGAACATCAAAAATTTAAAATCAGAGAAAAATGTTAAGAGCTTGGACCGTAATCTCAGTCCCAAGGGAATGATCAAAAAGGTGAAACCACAGCCAGAGATTCACTTTCCTCCACCTCCAACCTCTCCTCCACCTCCCTCTGAATCAGAGCTCTCTCTGCCTCCTCCTCCCTCCCCTGTGGCAGAAAGTGATCTCCAGCCAGCCCTCTTGGCACGCCCTCCTCTGATCACGAGACAGGACAGTGACCTTCCCCTTCCACCACCTCCACCACCCATCATGGAGGCAGACACCGAATTCTTTCCCCCACCTCCTCCACCTCAAGAACTCCTGCCCCCTCCTCCATCCCAACAAGAACTCAGCTCAGTCACCCAGGGTGGAAAACCAAAGGGCAAACCTCTGTTCAAAAACCCTAAACCTGAGTCTCCAAAGGAACCACTGACACCAAAATATAAATGGCAGAAAAAGCAAACTGCTCCTGCACCGCCACCACCTCCCCCTCCATTATCTGTGGCAGAACAGAGTGAAACAGTTACATCAAACATAGCCACAGTCACTGAAACTATAGAGAACGTCACCAAGCAAAACGGACTGGTTAAAACTACTGGGTCATCAGCTTCATCTGTTACTAAAGCTTCCCCAGTGATTCCTGTACCACCAGCAGCTGCTGAGGAACCATCATGCCCTAAAAAAGTATTTGTTCCGCCACTTAAACTCCCACCTCCTCCTGAGCCTGCTGCTTCAAAAGCAAGACCTTATGCAAGTAAATTCAAAACTCCACTCATGCTTGCAGAGGAGAGATACCGCAAACAAAGGGAGGAGGCTGAAAAGAATAAGGGAGGATGTACTCCTACTTCACCTCCTGCTACGTCACCATTTAAGTTCAGTGAAAGGAAGGCAGAAGCAGAGTCAAGCACACAAAATTCTGAGCAGTTGCACACAGTTCAGAAACAGCAAGAGCAATCTAATATAACAGAGCCTCAGCAGAACCCAGCCATGTTGCCAGACGATACAGCAGAAAAAGCTGGTCCCCCAAAAAGTCCACAGCTCCCTCCAAAGCAAAAGCCACCTACAAATTTTCAGATAAGTAAACCCTCATTTCCCAAAGTTGGTAAGAAAACAACCAAAGAATCATCTAGTGGTGTCACAGATAAAAAGCAGGAATCTGTCTCTGCTTCTTTAGAGATTAAAAGCCATCCAGCCCCTGTTCCTGAGCAGGTTGAGGGTATAAAATCTCAGTTGGTACAACAAGAGGGTGTCCAGTCCACAACAAGTCTGATCACTGCTTATGCACAAGCAGAAGAGATCAAGAGACCAGACAGTTGTGTGGCTCAAAAAGTCAAGAAGGTTCCAATTCAACCCACGAAGATCCCAAAAGTGACTCCTAGTTTTAAGGTGAAAACTTTTAAGGTGGAAATGGCAGAGAAACAGGAGGGCAGAAAGAAAACAACTCAAAATGAGCAAACAGTCACAGAGGTAGAAACACATGATATCTCTCAAGTGTGTATGGGTCAAGAGACTTTCCAAAAATCTACCAGTGCTTTGGAAAAGACTGAAGTAAAAGTTGAGAAAAAGGAGGAAGTAAGGCAAGCCAATCAAGATGTCAAAATTGAAGTCAAGTTAAAGAAACAAAAACAAACCTTAATTAAGCAGCCACCACCCGTGGCACCAAAACCATCAGTTGAGATGCATCAAGAACAACCGTCTATGTCTATGGAGGTACCTGTACATCAAGGACAAAGGCAGACAACAGACATTCAATCCCATCAGACAGTGAGAGAGGAACATGTCAAGATTCACGAAGAGAGAATGGTCAGTCAGAGTTCAGTTCAACAAAATATCACTCAACAAAAAGGTCAATTCCAGATCAGAAAACTGGTAAAGCCTCCACCACGGCCTCTAAGTAGAGAGGAAGCCATAAAGCAGTCTATACAGAAAGAAGAGCATGATAAAATGGAGGTTATAGAATCAAAAGAGTCAGATAGTGTAACAATTACAACTGAAAGCACAAATGCACACAAATGTAAAGAAATTCACAAGTTGTTGAGTTATATGCAAGAGTTGGAAGGAGCCCCTGGAAAAATTAACCCAAAGACAGTAAAGACAATGCTAAGTATGGTTCCTGATTGGCTAGTTGGTTCTGAGGAGAAGGCTGAATTAAACCATGCTCAGTACAACACGCAGAAAATTAGGGAGTTCATGGCCTATATGCAGAACCTTGCCCAGGCTAAATTGATTTTTTTAGAAGGAAGTTTGTCTGTTTTGGAGATGCCAAAGAGTGAGCCAGCACAGGAGAAGAAAATTGTTAGTGGAACCACACAGAAAATATCTAAAATTACTATTGGCTCAGCAAAAATAGAGACTCAGAAAAAAGTAGTGGAGGAGAAGAAGACAGAGTGGCAGAGTGAGTCAAAGACTACAGAGCTCAAAATGCCACCAGAGCTAAGAATGCGAACACCGTCACCCACGTTTATCTGCATTGAGTCAGCCAAGAGGACAGACTCTCCCTTGAGAGTGACCCCATCACCCCCTCCCTATTACAGATCAGGCACCACACCAACACCTCCACCTCGCTGGTCTGATACACCGACATGCCTGAATCAATCCACACCTTCCCCCACAATGTGTCGCTCTGAGAAGCTAGCTAAACTAAGAGATACAACAGCCAAACTTTCTCAAGGTATGACCCCACCACCCATGCCTTTGCCTGAGCATATGTTGAAGGCCCAAACAGACTTGGAAGGGTCTCGTTCTTCCAGCCGCTCAGAGATTAGCATGGAGACTCACTTGATGGAATCATCTCTGATGGATGTCACAGAGATCCATGGGGACTCTATGACAACCGTGAAAGACAAGCGTGAATTTTTTGAGGAGGCTCAGAAAGCAGAGGTTAACCGTGCATATGTACGCAAGAGTCCCATTGACATTCCGGAGCGTCTTGGAGCAGATGTGGATGACAGTGAGCCGGAGATCCAGAGATCCATAGATGTCCATGAGATGATGTTAGAGGACTTGCCCAGAGTTGACCTGTCTGGGCTTGTTAACAAGTTTGAGTCTCCACAGCCTAAAGTTTATGTTCGGAAGGAGCCTATTGTTATTGCTGACAGACTGGGAAGTGACATGGAAGAAGCTGAACCCAAGAAGAAGCCATCCTTAGTGGAAGACATTCCAACCTTTGATATTAATGCCCTCAAGAATGTCTTTGAAATGGGTGAGCAAGCCCACAAGTACCTAAGGGAAGAGAGAAAGAGTCCTGAAAAACAAGAAGAATCCATTGCACCGACAGGGTTCTCAGAAATTAGATCTGTAACTGAGCACTTCTCCACTGCAGATGAGTTTGGAAACACTGTAACAGGGTCAAAGAATGAAATGACCTCCCACTCTCAAAATGTGACAGCACTTTGTGATCCACCAACTTATGCAGATGTAGTAAGAGGGAATGTTCCTGTTCTGGATGTTCCACCTGAAACTTCTGCAGAGGAGTTATTGAAGAGCTTCCAGCAGGCATGGGCAGAGAGTGAAAATGTCTTCAAGAATTTGGGCTTCAGTGTATCTGAACAACACAGAACACAGAGTGTTTCACACCAGAACCAGGCTTTAGTAACCGGTAAAAACTTGCGTGATAAGCATGGAAATGTTAACAAGCGTATGGAGTGATGACCAAAACAGTGTGTTTGGATTGGTAAATACTGATGCTTTAATCATGGCTTGTGCCATGGCATTGTTGTTGTTGTTGTTGTTGTTGACAATATAAAGATATGGAACTACATCTAGTTAGCACTGTCACAGTAAATATTATCAATTGAAAATTTTTAGTTTTGTCCTTAAGATTTATGGAGTTTGATATGAGGTCGAGAAGACATGTTTGTGTTTGTAGTGCATCTCCCTAAAAGCATGTAGTGCTGAAATATGTATTTATTTCATTCCAACACCTTTACTTATAACTTCTCTGTTTCTTTTTATATATTCTTTAACTTACACAGCTCTCTACTCATGGAAAAATAATACAACTGCCTGTTGTGTATAACTGTCTATGTGAGTGTGTATTAGTGTTTGCTGACTAATTTAAATTGATTGTCCCAACATTTTCTTATGCCACCCTCTTTCTTTGACAGAAAATATGTGTGCCAGAGTCCGAACTGTGTCGGGTATGTCGGAAGAGGGTGTATCCCATGGAGTCTCTCATAGCGGACAAGCAAAGCTTCCATAAAAGCTGTTTTAGATGTGCCCACTGCAGCAGCCAGCTCAGGTAGAGGTTTTTACATTAATAGATGTTTTCCACATTTTAATAGGCTACAGCAATTAACTAGTTGCAAAAGGTTATTGGTGAAATACACCATGATTCCATGCAGACCAAGGTTATTATCATTAACGAAACTGATTACTAATATGAAAATTAGCAGTGAAAAAATATGTTTGTTAACTAAAATAAAATACAAATGGGAGTTTTCAAAAAATGCAAACTAAACAGAAACGTCATGGTTACTTTTGTAACCTCCGTTCCCTGATGGAGGGAACGAGACGTTGTGTCGATGTAGTGACACTGGGGTCACTCTTGGGAGCCCCAAACACCTCTGCTTTTTTGAAAAAAGGCCAATGGGAGTTGGCGAGTGGAATTTGCATGCCACTCCCCCAGACATATGGGTATAAAAGGAGCTGGTATGCAACCACTCATTCAGGTTTTGTGCTGAGGAGCCGAGACCAGGTCCTGGCCATTTCAGTGGGTAGTTCAGCATTGTGGCAAGAGGAACACTCCATCAGGGAACGGAGGTTACAAAAGTAACCATGATGTTCTCTATCTGTCACTCACTCGACATTGTGTCAATGTAGTGGCACTAGGGGTCCCTATACAAAATGCCACAACTATCTGAACTGTGTTACGTGAACTGGCGGTGCGTGACGGCAGACCACTGTGTGCCTCATAGCCAGTGCACCAGGCCTCCACGTAACCTCCCCCAGCACTCTTATGAGCATTGAACGGTCCTTCAGGAACAAGTCGACTGCCCAACAATAGGGACATGCTAGCCCAGCTGAGGCCTCTTTTCCTCTTTTTTCTCCCCAAAAAGAGTGGAATTTGTTAACAGACTGGGAGCCATAAGTGTCTACGTCGGGGGGTGTCCCTCCCAAAGGGAAGACACCACGGAGACCACACCCCACCCAAAAAGAGGGGGGCGGGGGGGGGTATTTTGAGTGGAATATGTCACATGGTCATACCGAGTCTTGTCGGAAGTATGTCATGTGGAGATGTCCCATGGTAGGTCCTACCCGAAGGGGGAGGAGTTTTTACAAAGCATGACGAATGGGCCAGAGAGGCCTCTGCCCAAAGAAGACACAGTTTACCAACAGGGAAACAATTTTGCGGAAGATATCACATGGGGTTGCCTTCAGGGAACCAGCACATGTGGAGCACTTACCTCAGTACAGGGCCTCATTAGCACACGTACTGCCAGAGGGCTAAGGAGGATAGTCATCCAGGGATCACAGTCTGTGAACACGACTGGGAGTCAAGAGTGCACATCTTCACCTCAAGGGAGGGGAAAGGCGCTATGTGCAAGTGGTACACCCAGCCAGCTGTCCTGGAACTTACCTGCTCGTGCCTGCCAATACACAGGATGAGACCGGCTCAACCCAGAGATTGTAGAACCTCGCAAAGGTGTTGGGTGCTGCCCAGCCCGCTGCTCTGCAGATATCTGCCAAAGAGGCGCCACTGGCCAGGGCCCAGGAGGCCACCACACTACTGGTAGTGTGGGCTCATAACCCCGCAGGGGGTGGCACAACCTGAGCCCTGATATGCCATCGTCAATGACCCAGTGAGCGATCCTCTGTTTAGAGACAGCGCTTCCTTTCCTCTGTCTACCAAAGCAGACAAAGAGCTGCTCGGAGCTTCTAAAGCTCTGCATGAAATCCATATAGATACGTAAAGCTTGCACCGGACACAGCAACGCCAAGTCTGGGTCTGCCTGCTCCTGGGGCAGCACTTGCAGGTTCACCACCTGATCCCTAAAAGGGGTTATGGGAACCTTGGGCACATAGCCCGGTCGGGGTCTCAGGATCACGTGAGAGTAACCCAGACCAAACTCCAGGCACGATTCGCTGACAGAGAATGCCTGCAGATCCCCTACCCTCTTGATGGAAGTGAGCGCAGTCAGGAGGGCAGTCTTCAAAGAGAGTGCCTTAAGCTCAGCTGACTCCAAGGGCTCAAAGGGAGCCCCCCGTAGACCCCGAAGGACTACAGAGAGGTCCCATGAGGGGACGAGGTGCGGTCTGGAGGTATTTAACCTCCTAGCGCCTCTCAGGAACCTGATGATCAAGTCGTGCTTCCCCAAGTACTTACCATCTACTGCATCGTGATGAGCCGAAATAGCGGCTACATACACCTTCAAGGTGGAAGGGGACAGCCGCCCCTCCAGCCTCTCCTGCAGGAAGGAAAGCACCGATCCAACTGCGCATCTCTGGGGGTCTTCACGTCGGAAAGAACACCACTTAGCGAACAGATGCCACTGTCATACAGGCGCCTTGTAGAGGGAGCCCTAGCCTGATTGATCGTGTCTACCACCATGGGTGGTAGGCCACTTAGGTCTTCCACGTCCCGTCCCAGATGTGGAGATTCCAGAGGTCTGGTCGTGGGTGCCAGATGGTGCCCCGTCCCTGAGAAAGAAGGTTGTTCCTCAGGGGAATTCGCTAGGGGGGGCTGTCGCGAGGAGCATGAGATCTGACAACCATGTCTTGGTGGGCCAGTAGAGTGCTACTTGGATTTGCTCCTCGTCCCCCCTGAACTTGCCCAGGGTCTGTGCAAGTAGGCTAACTAGGGGAAACACATTTTTGTGTAGTCCAGGGAGCCAGCTGTGTGGCAGCGCATCTATACCGAGGGTACCTCGGTCAGGGCTTACCAAAGCGGGCAGTGGGAGGATTCCCGGGAAGCAAGCTCGACCGAATCGACTCCAAATCAGCTGGACCACCTGGGGGTGGAGTCTCCACTCTCCCCTGAGGGTAACCTGTCGTGACAGCGTGTCCGCTGCGGTGTTGAGGTCACCCGGGATGTGAGTGGCTTGTAGCAACTTGAGGCACTATTGACTCCAGAGGAGGAGACAGCAGGCGAGTTGTGATATGCAACAGGAGTGTAGACCGCAATGACAGTTGATGAATGCTACTGTCGCTGTGTTGTCCGTCTGGAACAATACGTGCTTGCCCTGGATCAACGGCCGGAACCTCCGCAGGGCGAGCAGTACTGCCAACAACTCTAGGCAGTTGATGTGCCAACGCAGCCGCGGGCCAGTTCAGGAGCCGGCGGCTGTGTGCCCGTTGCATACGTACCCCAGCCTGTCTTGGAGGCATCTGTTGTAAACACGACGTGCCTGGAGACCTGCTCTAGGGGAACCCCTGCCCATAGAAATGCAAGGTTGGTCCAAGGACTGAAGAGGCGGTGACAGATCAGCGTGATGGCCACACGGTGTGTCCTGCAGCGCCATGCCCATCTCGGGACTCGAGTCTGAAGCCAGTGCTGAAGCGGTCTCATATGCATCAACCCAAACGGTGTGGCCGCCGCTGAGGATGCCCCAGGAGCCTCTGAATAAGTTTCAGTGGGACCGCTGCCCTCCATCTGAACGCCTTCAGACAGTTCAGCACCGACTGTGCGTGCTCGTTCGTGAGGTGCGGCGTCATCGAGACTGAGTCCAACTCCAAACCGAGAAAAGAGATGCTCTGAACCGGGGAGAGCTTTCTCTTTTCCCAGTTGACCCGAAGCCCCAGTCAGCTGAGGTGCCACAGCATGAGGTCCCTGTGTGCGCACAGCAACTCTCGAGAGTGAGCTAGGATTAGCCAGTCATCGAGATAGTTGAGGATGCGGATGCCCACTTCCTTTACCACTAAGGGAAGTGGGCGTCCGCATCCTCAGCAAGGGCTGCCTCTGTGACTTTCGTGAAGACACGAGGGGACAAGGACAGGCCGAAGGGGAGGACCTTGTACTGGTACGCCTGGCCTTCGAAGGCAAACCACAGGAAGGGTCTGTGTCGAGGTAAGACTGAGACATGGAAGTACGCGTCCTTCAGGTCTACCACCGTGAACCAATCTTGATGCCGGACGCTCGCTAGAATGCATTTTTTGCATCAGCATCTTGAACGGGAGTCTGTGCAAAGCCCGGTTCAGTACTCGCAGGTCCAGGATTAGTCACAACCCACCACTTTTCTTTGGTACGATGAAGTAAGGGCTGTAGAACCCTTTATTCATCTCGGCTGGAGGGACAGCTCTATCGTGCCCTTCCACAGAAGGGTTGTGATCTCCGCACGCAAGGTAGTGGCGTTCTCACCCTTCACCGAGGTGAAGCGGATGCCGCTGAACCTGGGCGGGTGCCTGGTGAACTGAATCGCATAGCCGAGTCGGACGGTCCGGGTCAGCCATCGCGACGGGTTGGAAAGCGTGAGCCACGCGCCCAAACTCCAGGCGAGGGGGACCAAGGGAATGATCACGTCGGACGTACCGGCGGGTGGAGCCTCGCAGCGGGTTGGAACTCGAGGTGCCACATCGAGGGGACTCGAGCCCTGTGGCCATGCTGAGTCCAGGGACATCAAAGCACTTACCTGGTTCCTGCCGCCCACCATAAGATTGGCCGAGGAGGGGGGAGGAGGAATCTCGTCCCCATAGTCCACCGGAACCAATCCTGTGTGGGCGTGTTTGTGCCACAGCTGGGCGCACAGGGGCGGGTGGTCCGCCGCTGGAGCGCCATACCTGAAGAAATGGGACGATGGATGGTGGTCGTGATGACGGCCGTGCACACCAGACATGTGACCCAGGAAACGAGAAAACCACTCTTTTGTTGAACTTTTGGGTACCGCAGCCTCTTGGGCATGTGGCAAAAAATGACACAAAAGATTCTCCTCCCGGCCCTCCACCGGGGGATGGAGTGGTCTGTTCACCAGCTCCAGAGAAGTAAGTCTCCTCGCCCCTGGGTCGCCCGTCTCAGGGGCGCTTCGAAGCCTTCCTCGAGTTCTTGGTGGCCGGCCGTGAGACGGGTGGCGTCTGCTTCCTACGTTGGGCTCCACGCCGGGGCCAGGCCATGGGGGCAGGCTGCGGCGGTGCCGGTGCTGTTGCTGCAGGAGGACGCCCTTGTCGAGGAGCAGATGGGGTGCGGGATGTGTTGTATGGCCTCCGTCTGCTTCTTCACCGCCGAGAACTGCTGGGCAAAGTCCTCGATGGTGTCGCTGAACAGGCCAACCTGGGAGATGGGGGCATCAAGGAACCGTGCCTTTTCAGCCACTCGCATCTCAACCAAGTTAGCCAAAGGTGCCGCTCCTGGACCACCAGGGTGGACATCGCCTGCCCGAGAGACCGCGCCATGACATTCATCGCCCGGAGAACGAGGTCGGTCGCCGAGTGCAGTTCCTGCATCAATCCCAGGTCAGAACTACCCTTGTGCAGCTCTTTTAGCGCCTTGGCTTGGTGTACTTGCAGGAGAGCCATGGCGTGCAGGGCGGAGGCGGTTTGTCCAGCGGCACCGCAGGCCCTAGTCATCAGGGACGACGTCAACCTACAGGCCCTTGACGGGAGCTTCGGGTGCCCGCGCCAGGTGGTGGCCCTCTGCGGACACAAGTGCACCGCGAGCGCCTTATCCACCTGGGGGATTACCGAATACCCTCTGGCTGCTCCATCATTGAGGCTAGATTTACGGTGAATTTCAGCGGCTTCTCCCCCCTGCACCCGTGGAGTGCAGAGAACGCCCCTGGGTGCTTCGGCAGCAGGAAAAAAGAGAGTATATTCTAAAAGAGTATATTTTCATTCACAAAAAAAGCGGCACACACGGAACGTCTTTTTAAAGATGTCTTCCCGTTTGTGTGTTATTCCTGGTTGCAGTCGTTATCTCTCCGCTTCTGACGGCCACGATCGCTGTCTTACGTGTCTGGGCGCTGCCCACGCAGAGACATCATTCGTGGCGGATCATGTCCTCATTGCGAGAACATGACCTACGAGCCACTCACATCCCGGGCGACCTCAACACCGCAGCGGCTTGCTTTCGTAAGAAAAGGTGTGGGTGATAAATGCCGTGGAGATGTCAGAGTGCTACTGCCCAGATAGCACATGTACATCTCTGAGATGTCTGTTTTAGATCTTTTAATCTGGAAAGTTTTACAATCTAATTAACATTTACTAAACATCTTAAAAAGATTAGATGTACAAACATTCTAAATCATAAACATCTCAAAGACATCCGAGACATACATATTGACATAAGCATACAACGTAAAAATACTTCTTCCAGTTGTAAATACACTAATCTAATAGACGTCTGGGTGATGTGTGTGCTATCAGGGTACTAAATCTATCAGCGATGACACATTTACAGCACATGTCATTCATGGCTGGGTTTCCCAAAAGCATTGCAAGCTTAAGTTGATCGTAGAGACCATTGGTGCCAATGGTTTCTATGATCTACTTAGCTTACGATGCTTTTGGGAAATGCAGCCCATGTCAGTAAGTGTTACAGTATGCTGTGTTGTTTTAAATTTGACAAATAATTTTTTGTGGTGTTATAATGGATAAAAAAAAAAAACTATACTAAATAAATACAAAAAATAGCCATTTTCAAAAATACAAACTAAATATAAACCAGTTATGCACCCTTTAAACTAACTAAATGAAAACTGAACAAACAAAACTAAATTAAAAAATAAAACAAAACTAGTGACATTTTTTATAAATGTATATAACTATAATAACCTTATGTGGATACAAATTAAAAAGACAGAGTAAGTGTATATATTTTATAGGCTGTGTACTTTGTATTTTGGGAGCAGGATGAACAACCCCATACTGAATCTGAACTTATTACTTCAACAGTCAGTACGTTTACATGCACTATAAAACTTCAATTTCAGTCAGACTAAAACAATAACTCGTTTTTGTTGTTGTTGTTGTTGTTGTTGTTGTTGTTGTTGTTGTTGTTGTTGTTGTTGTTGTTGTTTGTTTGTATTTATCCCCTTTTCTCCCCAATTTGGCATACCCAATTCCCACTACTTACTAGGTCCTCGTGGTGGCGTGGTTACTCACCTCAATCCGGGTGGTGGAGGACAAGTCTCAGTTGCCTCCACTTTTGAGATAGTCAGTCCGCGCATATTATCACATGGCTCGCTGTGCATGACACCGCGGAGACTCACAGCATGTGGAATCTCATGCTATTATCCACGTTCCACGCACAACTTACCACGTGCCCCATTGAGAGCGAGAACCACTTAATCGTGACCACGAGGAGGTTACCCCATGTGACTCTACCCTCCCTAGTAACCAGGCCAATTTGGTTGCTTAGGAGACCTGGCTGGAGTCACTCAGCACACCCTGGATTCAAACTCGTGACTCCAGGGGTGGTAGTCAGCATCAGTACTCGCTGAGCTACCCAGGCCCCAATAACTACTTTTTTTAAAATGTAATGTTAATGCTTTATTTTGGCAAAGTCAGACTAACAGACCTAGAAAATGAAATTGAAGCTCAGCTTCATTCAGCATTTATACACCTTAATTGGACCATAGTTTGCCTAGGCATCTTGCATGCTTAAAAACGCATTGTGTTATGTACACTGTACTTTCATAGACAGATGAAGACTGTAGCTCAACCATAAAAAACCCACTGCAACTCCTTTATAACTGTGCATGTAAATGTACTGCATGGTAAGAATGTCAGAAGTTTGGTCTCTAAATCAAACAATTTGATTTGAGAGAGATGTTTCCTTTTGTTAGCAGTTATAGCTCTGTAATTCTTATCAGATTCAGATCATGATTCTGTTTATTTCTCTGCTTCAGCCTTGGAAACTTTGCTTCTCTCCATGGACGTATGTATTGCAAGCCACACTACAAGCAACTTTTCAAGTCTAAAGGCAACTACGACGAAGGGTTTGGTGAAAGGCCCCACAAGGAACTTTGGGGTACAAAAAAAAAGAACAACTCATCAGAGACAACAAACATGAAAATCAATCCTCCTGACAATTTTAATGTCAGAGCACACAGCCCAAAACCAAATGACCTCACCACTACAGAGGATACGACTGGAGATAAGATGAACGATGACACTAAGAAACAAGCAAATAAAATTGCAGTTGTGTGGCCACCCCTCAGTGATTCCCCAAAGAAGTCTTTTAATGTGGAAGATGAAATAAAGCTAGTCAAACCTGCCTGGCCTCCTCAAGGTGATTCAGATCTCCCAGGAAAAGAGAATAATGAACAAGCGCTAAACAAGAGGCAAGCTCAAATTACCAAACAAGCAGAAAATGGGCCCAAAGAAAATGGTGGAGGGCTTGTAGAACCAATAAATCTGCCAGAAGAGTCATCTACAACTGCTAAAAGAACTCCAAAGCCTGAAGAGCCAACAGCAACACAACATCCCAAAACAGCTGAGGTCGTAGAAGATGCCAGTGCAATAGGAAAAGCCATAGAGACCTCAAATGGAAGCCAACTGACCACAGATCAGACAGCTGAAGCAACTCAAGCAAATGTGGCAAAAGAGGGACAAGATGTTAATATAAAAAAAGAGGAGGAGTTGGAGGTGAAAATGGAGAATGGAGTTGAAGAAAGAACAGAAAATGTGATCGTAAGTGTGGAAAGTGGAAATGGAAATAACACAGAAGAAAATTTTACTAAGGAAAGTGAAAATGAAAAGCAAAGAAAAGTAAATGAGGGAGAAGAAAATGTAAAAGGGACAGATGGTGAAATACCAGTTGGCCAGACAGCTGATCAGAATGCAAACAATAATAACAATAGTAACTTTTTATTGGACAACAAGGCCATTTTGGCATCAGAGAACATCAAACAAGAACCAGGAATGCTTGACTTCTTCTCAGGGCCATTTCCTGCTCAGGAATTGTTTAATGAAGACACCATCAACAGTGAGATGAAGGCTTCTGACCCTTTCGAACAGTTCTCACCACGTGCCAGATACTCAAATGACATGATAGAGGCAGAACATCCAAATACCAAAATATTAGTCAGCACAGAGACTGATAACAATCCAATGTTCAGTGCCTCACATTTTCTAGATGACATATTTGCAGGTTTTGATGACACTTCTAGCTTGTTGCCTGAATTTAAGTATGACATGTATAGCAAGGAATCAGCCTCATCTCAGCTGGATGACCTTCTGAATTTTGGAATAGAATCAAGAGGGGAGACAAGCCAAAACACAGAGGTGGAAATGAGGAGGAATCCGCTTGATAAACATGACACCATTGCGTCCGGACTACTGGGAGAAGCCAGCAGCCTTTGGCAGGATGAAAGAGACGTCTTGTCCATAGAGGATCAAATTAAACAGAACCGATATTACGATGATGATTAATGAAGAGATATGAATTCACACACTTTTTAATCTGCCATACAGTCATTTAAATATATACAATCAAAGTTTCTGTTAACATCCCTTAACAGTATGGTCTCAAGATCTGTTCATGAAGAAATGAATGTTAGCATGCTTGTATTCTTTTATCCTCAGCTCGTGGCAGCCAGTGCATTTTATCCACATTCTGAAACCTTTAAGCTTTATTTAAAGCACCTGGTGTGCAAGACAAATTGGGAAAATATGATAATAGTGATTCTATTTTTTTGTTTTTTGTTTTGCTGTAAACATTTAACTCAGATTTCATGTATCTTTGCCTGTGTCTGTTTTTCCATGCCTGAAAATGTGCAAATTTTATTTGACTTTCTTTATAGAACATTCATAGATTGTTTTGGTTTCTGCTTTTATTTGATAGAATTCCTAACTAGTTTTCTGTTTTAGAAAGGTAGGATGAATTGCTTCCATTATTCTGCAAATGCATTGACAAGCAATAAAAATCATGTTTCTGGAACTGTCAGCATTATTTGTTGTGTGTTTCATCAGTATTATCTTTTATTTTATTTATACAACATGTTTTGCTTAACCTGGCATAGCTACAGAATATTATCAGCCACTGAAAATACTTGTGCAAATAATGTACTGTAAGAGTTCAAAACCTTACCTGTAAATCGGCTCATTTAAATTAAATTCTGAATTATTTCACAGGCTAACAATATAACTTTAAACATTATTTCACCATATAATGCTTACAGAATTACTGAACATTCAAATAAAGAGAAATGTAATTAAACTTTCATTCATATATTTTCCTGTAAGAAATATTGTGCAACAGTGGAATGGCTAAACCTTACCTGTGTACAACTTTTTTTTTTTTTTTAAAGGTACCGTTTAAAGTACAAAGCTGGGGTGGTACTTTTATTTTGGGTACATATTTGTACAATTTTGTTTCCCAGAGAAACCAAACATATAAATGTACCTTTAAATGTACACAATAGGTCCTTGGGGTACAATTATGTCCTCAAAATGAGTTATACATTTTTCCTAGAGGTACAAAATTGAGGGTACCACCCCAGTGACAGCCCTTGTACTTTAAACAGTGCCTTTATTTCTAAGAGTGTGGTGCTGTCCTTACCTGTGTACCTGTGAAAGTTCATTAATGTACCATCACAGTAAATAGTCCAAACAAATTATATTTTAACAAAACACCAATGTATAATGAATTTATAATAATTTTTAGCGGGGTAAAATTAGATTTAAATCCAATGTGTGTTATATAGTCGTCCTGGGGTGCATAAGGGACCCTCTAAAAAGTCCACACTTTGCGCTAAAACCTGGCTGGTGTCCAAGCATTCATTCAATTGACTTACTTTTGCACTGTGGGTGGAAATTGCAGGCGGTCCCTTAGATCATCAAGCAATGAAAAAGAATTGGAGCATTTTCAGGCATAATTCTGAAGTTACAGCAACAAGTGTTTACTGTTTTGAGTACAATGTTTTATGCTCATATCACTTAGTTAAATATTCTTTAGCCAAATTATGCTAATTAATCTTTGTAAGCAAAATCGAATGTCAAACGAATATTGAACCTAGACATTTCTGAAGATATTGGTGGAAGTTTGAGTATAATTTGCTCTGCATCCTTGGATTTGAAGACAGTTCCTGCTTCAGTTTTACTTAATGTGTGTTCTACATGCTGGTTTGGGAAACAGGTTTTCATCAAAATAAGAAAAAAGAAGTAAAATAAGATTTACTGTAATAGCGCAATTTCCCATGTTATTATCACGAAACGCTATCTTATTTTCTTCCCTATTGAATGCACCTGAGGCCAACTTGTTTAAGATTGATCTTATCTTGGGGCCTGGGTAGCTCAGAAAGTAAAGACACTAACTACCACACCTGGAGTCACAAGTTTGAATCCAGGGAGTGCTGAGTGACTCCAGTCAGATTTCCTGAGCAACCAGTTTGCCCAGTTGCTAGGGTGGATAGAATCACATTGGGTTAACCTCCTCATAGTCGCTATAATGTAGTTCTCGCTCTCGGTGGGGCATGTGGTGAGTTGTGCCTGGATGCTGCGGAGAATAGCGCGAGCCTCCACACGTGCTACATCTCCAAGGTAATGCGCTCAACAAGCCACGTGATAAGATGCGAGGATTGACGGTCCCAGACAGGGAGGCAACTGAGATTCGTCCTCCTCCACCCAGATTGAGGCGAGTCACTACGCCACCACGAGGACTTAGAGCGCATTGGGAATTGGGCATTCCAAATTGGGTAGAAAAGGGGAGAAAATTGAATAGATAGATCTTATCTTGGCAAGCATTAATTGTTTTAAAGAAGAGGACATGTTTTTGTAGTGTATGTTTTATTGGTTTTTCATTTAGGAAACAACATATATAAAAAATAATGTTATATTATGAGGCAATTTTATGTTTTGTACTGTACAATCATATGATCATTAGGCTACAATGTTTTGTTTGTTGGGGTAACTGACACAAAATGCTTTTGGGAAGTTGGCATATTCCATCCTCCATTTAACACTTTTTAAACAGCAACTTCATAAACATTATTATGTTTATTACATGCAATAATGATCAGAAAAATTATTATGCATGCAGCATATATAACCTTATAGTAACAGAGATAACCTACTACATGGAATAATATTTGAACTTTTAAACATTTATTTGTTACTCTGCAGGACCATTTACAATGAAGTAGTGAAGTTAAAAATGTGCTTAAACTGGCAATAATCTTTAAAGAAATGGTGACCATTTAAAAGACCTTTAGGCTACACATTGTTTATGCTGCTTAAATTCTAACCTAAAATATTGATATGGCATTCATTTTCAAAAATAGCAATATTTTAGCAAATATTAATAAAAGCAATTGTTTTATACTCGCTCAGAGTACATTTAAGGTATAATGCAGTTGCTCCCTTACCAGTACACCTGGCCCCATCCTGGACCCCCCACTTAAAATGGTCTAGAACCACCACTATTGCAAATACAAATAATGAATCCAATCCAAAGAAATGTCCAATTTACTTAAAACAAATGAGAATCAAACATTTTTAAATAATTATTTAATAATCTGTGCAATAGAATGTAAATGAAAGGTAGGTCTATTAAGTGTTACCGCTTACAGTGAAAGCATTTCCGTTAATTGGCATCAAAAACAACAGTCACCTTGACCTTTTTAGAGAAAGATTGCAGCATGAAGTGGAGGCTGTATGCTGATCAAATGAGCAGTAGGGGTAGGCTGGATGGCACCTGCTGTCGCGAAGCGTCTGATTCGCACCAGCGTTGTGATTCGCGTTTTGCCTGGTGCTGATTGGACAGCGCTCTATAACCCGCTGCAGCGCACTCGTTCACAACACTCGACCGCTCTTTCATACAGTACCGTCTATTAGCCTAATTCTCAGGAGACTACTGGCATCATTTCACCACGGCAGCTAATGTGACAAAAAAAACAAAGGTGGGGTTACAACGCATAACATCGTTTCCCATCACCGACGGTGTCGACGCGCGGCGTTTGTGGAGCATCCCATTCTTTAATGTGAGAGGCGCAGCATGCGCTATAGTCAAGTGATATTAATGTCGCGTGTGGGGGGTAAAACGAGCGACGTATAAAGCTTTCTATGCGTATACTGTCTACATTGGGGTCTAGCTATCAGTACCAGGGTTCCGTAGATCAGTCAGCTTTGTCAATGTCAACTGCATCTTGTTCTATTCGCAAAAATTAGTCGCGAGTCTGACGCTCCCAGCTTTGGAATGGTCGAGTGGCAGTCTGTCTGTTTGTTATTGGCAATGCAAACCGTAGGTAAGAGCATGGATGGCGTCATGCTCAGACCAACTTGGGTCGTCATTTATAGCCGCATCCTAGTTGCATATTTAAGAATAAAGCAGGCAGCAGACCTTGATGCATTCGGGACTTCGTGTTTCGTTGCGACAGCCTCAGCCCCCATTCATTTTCTATGTATGAAAAACAGAGCACTGTCAACATTCTTTAATTTATTTATTTTTTTCTCTCTCTTGTTGACAGGCAGGCATACAGATTTGGAACGACATGAGGGTAAGTAAGTGATGACAGACCTTTATTTTATGGTGAAAATCTCATTCAGGGCACAATACATCACATCTGGACTGAGGTTTTTATAATATTGTTATAGTCTCTGTGTAGATCAACATAACTGTCACCTGTCATAACATCACTGTCACTTAAGTTAATATTTTAAGTCCAAGCTCATTACAAAATGGATGGATAAGGCAGAAAAATAATGAACAGGCTCATATTTAATTCTAAGCTCCCCAAACTTTGTGACATTAAATTGTCAATATTAACAATCAGTATTGTAAAGACAATTTCCTGTTTGGTGTCCTAAGTTGAAATGAGATCTACACCCCTGCCTCGAGGCCACTTCTGTCTTTTTGTAGGGTACTATGTCGGAAATTACTGGTAGATGCATAACGTTGCTTTTAATTATCAACATCAAGATTTTTGGTAAAAATATATATGATTGTAGGGTACAACAGGGATAATTATTCATGAGCTTGTTGGCACGCTGTTTATATAGTCAGCTATCATTTTTGCAATGATTTGGAAAGTTGGCATACTTTTGATTATATTCTTTTTGTGGGATGAATTCTGCTGAGCAAGCAATTACATCCTCCTGTATGATAAAGAAAGTTTTGAGGATACTTTAAAGTTTAGGCTATTTTAAGCACTTTTACCTCTGTGCTCAAACCCATATACCTGTAATACTTATTGTCTTTATAAGAGACAGTTATCTGCAAACATGTCTTAAACAGGCCCTTAGCATTGTTTTAAGGACCCTTAATGACTGTCTGATTTACTTTTACACATTTGGCAAACACTTTCATCCAAAGCGACTTACAATGCATTCAAACCATGTAATTTATAAGTATAAATACATTAATTGTGAATCAAACTCATGACCTTGGCATTGTTAGTGTCATGATCCAGTGACCAGTTGAACTACGGGGCTGTCTAGAAATTTTCTCAGACCCTGATAAGCAACAGTCTGTTAGTTTTAGCCCCTACTAAGATCTTGTGATGTTTTAATTCAAATATACAGCACAGTGTTCTGGTGCATGCATTCTGTATGGAGAATGAGATACTTTAGAATTGCTCTTTCTCTATGTTGAGCTCAACATATCTGTTTATTAGTTGAGTCATTTTAGCTGTAGATAGAGAGATAGATAGATGGTTATTGTGTAATTAGAGGTATACAAGCCTATTCATACAAATTTGTGCTGACATTCTCATTCTCAGGAATGAGTTTGCTGCTGCACTGGTAATTTAATGTCATTGCATTAGTGTGTGTGATGCCTGTGTAAGTAGAGCAAACTCCCTTAAAGAATAAACCCAATTGCATACTAATTAAATTTTCCTGTTTAAACATTTTTTTCTTCTTCACATAAATATTGAAATAGTGGAAACAGAGCATTTTATTTCTAAAGTGTAGTTAAAACGGTTTTGATTTGTATTAAATTCGTTATTTGACACCAACCCATCGGTCTTCCACAAATATTTTAACATCAATTTGTATCGAGACAGAATGAAAAACCTTCTGACTATGAAACGTTTGTCACCAGCTGAGGCTTGTCTGTCCTCATGTGTTCTGCCTTTATTGATTTGAGTACATAAATGTGTCTTTTGCTTTGTAGATGTGAACAGGGATCAAACTAATTGACTTTGCTGCTAATGTGTTTATTTCCATTTCTATTCTCTGAGAAAATTAGCTAACATGGCTCAAAATATAATTGCTCAGTACTGACTCTGGTATTAAAAGTCATGTCCTTTTTAAAGCTGGTAACTACAGTACATGTAAACATGTCAATGTCTTAGCAGCTATTGAAGGAGGTGTTTTATTTATTTAGTTTATTTATCTCTGACTGCTAGTGTGAGAGCTTTATTTATAATGTAATGTCTCATTTTAACACTGTCAAAATATTATTTGTTTGAGCATACCGACCAGCCAATAGCTTGAGTTTGGAGTTTGGATTTCAAGACTATCTGTTTGGAGACAGGAAGAGTGTTCAGGAAAACTGTTTGAAAACAGTCAGTGTTTTTGCAATGCCATTTTGTTCCACTAATAGCACAAAAAAAAAAAAAAAAAAAAAAAAGAAAAATACACACTTCATCTTTGAAAGAGTTTTAGGGTTTTTAAGGAGGGTTAAACATTTTTTTTTTTTTTTTTGATAGTTGTGAAAGGTGAACCAAAGTGAATGAATAAAATTACATGACAATAAGCATGTAAGCAGCCAATGCCAGGAAGAATACAAAACTAAGACACCAAAGTGCATGCACACACACACACACACACACAAACATACTGCCTCAGGATTGATCATTTATGAGAGCAGCAGTGGCAGCCATCTGTTTATTGATCGGTAAATCAGAGAAAGCCTTACGTTGGCAAACACAATTATACACATGACAAATATGCAGTCATTGGACTGAGAAATATGTTTCAGACTCAGATAATTTACTTTTACTTTTTACTCAAAACAGGTTGAAATGCTTTAAAAAGCTTCTTTATAAACTGAAATAGAATTTTGAGTCCGAGAACAAGAATGTGTTACTTTTACAATAAGTGACTACCATTGACCAGTTGCTTTACTGGTCAAAAACAAGAAGATCAGTCATTAACAAGAAAAATTTGGCTCATTTACGCTTAGAAATACTTGTTCTGAAGATAGCTGGTGAGCACTGTTGTACTGTATATTTAGTACAGTGAAGCACTATTTAGTACAGTAGTATTAGTTTGGTTGTTCCTTTATGTAATTTCTCTGTCTCTCTTTCTCTATCATTCTCTCAGACTGATTCAATCAGCAGTTAATAAAAGATATTATGTCTGCCAGACTCTGAAACATATTTCTCTGTTGCCTGTCCTGATTTTTGCCAGTAATGTCGTAAAGTGTTAAATTGAAATGACTAGCTAGTGTAGTTCATACAGTTACTAATAATTAGTAACAATAGTAAAATTAGATTGTAGTAACATCTTTTTAAAAGTTTTATACAGTATATAAACAGTTCCGGTCCTCGAATCTGATTGGACGAGAGACATTCCATGAGTACTGATGGTCTCACATTGTTGTTAGGTACTCACCACTGCTGACCGGGAGCACTCCACAAGTCTTGCCGTTTCAGAGATGCTCTGACCCAGTCATCTGGCCATAACAATTTGGCCCTTGTAAAAGTTGCTCAGGTCTTGCTGCCCATTTCTCCTGCATTCAACATGTTGACTTTGAGAATTGATTGTTCGCTTACCATCTAATCTACCCAGACCTTGACATGTGGCCTTGTTAGGAGATGATCAACGTTATTCGCTTCACCTGTGAGTGTCCATAATGTTTTTGCTCATCGGTGTGTATACGTATATATATATATATATATATATATATATATATATATATATATATATATATATATATATATATATATATACATACACACACACTGTATTTAAGCTTGAGACCTCCTGCTCACTTTATGCTTTCATTGTATAAAATCTCCTTTTGTGTTCCACAGAGGAAAGAAAATCATACAGGTTTAGAATGACATCAGGGTGAGTAAATTATGACAGATTACATCAATTTCGAACTATATATATATATATATATATATATATATATATATATATATATATATGCACATACAGGTGCATCTCAATCAATTAGAATGTCGTGGAAAAGTTCATTTATTTCAGTAATTCAACTCAAATTGTGAAACTCGTGTATTAAATAAATTCAATGCACACAGACTGAAGTAGTTTAAGTCTTTGGTTCTTTTAATTGTGATGATTTTGGCTCACATTTAACAAAAACCCACCAATTCACTATCTCAACAAATTAGAATACATCATAAGACCAATAAAAAAATCATTTTTAGTGAATTGTTGGCCTTCTGGAAAGTATGTTCATTTACTGTATATGTACTCAATACTTGGTAGGGGCTCCTTTTGCTTTAATTACTGCCTCAATTCGGCGTGGCATGGAGGTGATCAGTTTGTGGCACTGCTGAGGTGGTATGGAAGCCCAGGTTTCTTTGACAGTGGCCTTCAGCTCATCTGCATTTTTTGGTCTCTTGTTTCTCATTTTCCTCTTGACAATACCCCATAGATTCTCTGTGGGGTTCAGGTCTGGTGAGTTTGCTGGCCAGTCAAGCACACCAACACCATGGTCATTTAACCAACTTTTGGTGCTTTTGGCAGTGTGGGCAGGTGCCAAATCCTGCTGGAAAATGAAATCAGCATCTTTAAAAAGCTGGTCAGCAGAAGAAAGCATGAAGTGCTCCAAAATTTCTTGGTAAACGGGTGCAGTGACTTTGGTTTTCAAAAAACACAATGGACCAACACCAGCAGATGACATTGCACCCCAAATCATCACAGACTGTGGAAACTTAACACTGGACTTCAAGCAACTTGGGCTATGAGCTTCTCCACCCTTCCTCCAGACTCTAGGACCTTGGTTTCCAAATGAAATACAAAACTTGCTCTCATCTGAAAAGAGGACTTTGGACCACTGGGCAACAGTCCAGTTCTTCTTCTCCTTAGCCCAGGTAAGATGCCTCTGACGTTGTCTGTGGTTCAGGAGTGGCTTAACAAGAGGAATACGACAACTGTAGCCAAATTCCTTGACACGTCTGTGTGTGGTGGCTCTTGATGCCTTGACCCCAGCCTCAGTCCATTCCTTGTGAAGTTCACCCAAATTCTTGAATCGATTTTGCTTGACAATCCTCATAAGGCTGCGGTTCTCTCGGTTGGTTGTGCATCTTTTTCTTCCACTCAACTTTCTGTTAACATGCTTGGATACAGCACTCTGTGAACAGCCAGCTTCTTTGGCAATGAATGTTTGTGGCTTACCCTCCTTGTGAAGGGTGTCAGTGATTGTCTTCTGGACAACTGTCAGATCAGCAGTCTTCCCCATGATTGTGTAGCCTAGTGAACCAAACTGAGAGACCATTTTGAAGGCTCAGGAAACCTTTGCAGGTGTTTTGAGTTGATTAGCTGATTGGCATGTCACCATATTCTAATTTGTTGAGATAGTGAATTGGTGGGTTTTTGTTAAATGTGAGCCAAAATCATCACAATTAAAAGAACCAAAGACTTAAACTACTTCAGTCTGTGTGCACTGAATTTATTTAATACACGAGTTTCACAATTTGAGTTGAATTACTGAAATAAATGAACTTTTCCACGACATTCTAATTTATTGAGATGCACCTGTATGCACTTTTCTCAGTGTGGGAAATATATCTACATCTTAGTTTTTGTGCATCAATCCTGGATAGTTTTTCTGTACACTTTTGTGCAGAGAAAATGGGCAGAAAATGATAATGGCCCACATATAATTGCACACTTGCATCCCAACTAAATGTTGGGAAAGGACAGTATTGACAGTATTGCCAGTATTAATCACTGTGCTCCATAACTGTTCAACCCCTGGATGCCCCCATGGCAACAGCCCAGTATCCCACAGCAACAGAAGACAGATGCTGCACTCCAAATTACAAAATGGTACCACCACTTGAGAACATAATTACTAAACAAGGGACTGGAGCATCAATATGAAGGTTCAGAAAGAGTGTATGTGTTGTAGACCTGTTGTGTTTTGACATTACATTTTTTTTATATTCACAATTATGCATTGTTAGTCAGATACTGTGCTGCAGGTAAGGGCTACATGTAAAATTTGAGGAAATTTTACTGATCAATACCTAATTAAAGATTCAATCAATAATTCAGATCAGTTAAATGTTGTATGTTTGAAAACATGAATGAATTGACAGAGTTCAGTAGGTCATTGTAAGTTGGTAAAGAACAGTAGGTTCTTTCTGAACTATCGGCAAAACAGGTTTTAACTTGATTCAATAGGCCTTTATGATTCAGTTGTACATGTAACAGGTTGATGAATACACATACTCACACGCTCAACAGACTTCTAAAGCCTGAGAAATGTGGCATATAAAAATTAAAACTACTATCAGCAATACGCATCATTGGGCCTTTAAGAATTGGTCTATGTTGCCTACAATAAATAATAATAATATATGACTTCAACGCCATAATGTTAAATATCCAAACTTACTTTATTAACAGCTTTTGATTGGACAAGTTACATCCTACATTCAAAATAAATGCAAAAATATAACTTAGAACTATTTCATTATTTTTATTTGCATATCCTTTCACAAACAGTATGTGCTGCAGTGGTGGCTCATCCCATTAGATTTTACATGGTGGTATAAAGTTCATCGTTAAATCGTTAGCAATTGCACTTTGAAAATTAAAAATATTTGTGATCAGAGTTTGTGCAATTCCTTAATGAAAAAGTTCAAATCTGCTAACAGCAGCTGAGGGGCATATAGGTCTTAAAGGAATAGTTCATCCAAAAATAAAACATTTCTCATCATTTATTCACCCTAATGCCATCCGAGATGTGTATGACTTTCTTTCTTCTGCAGAACACAAACAAAGATGTTTGGAAGAATATCTCAGCTCTGTAGGTCCATACAATACTAGTGAATGGTGACAAAAACTTTGAAGCTCCAAACAACACATAAACGCAGCATAAAAGTAATCCATATGACTCCAGTGGTTTAATTCATGTTATCTGAAGTGATCCAATCATTTTTGGGTGAAAACCGATCAAAATGTAACTCTTTTTTTCACTGTAAATCTTGCCATTGCAGTCTCTAGGCACGAACACGATTTCAAGCTCGATTACACTTCCTAGTGCCTGATGCATGCGCAGAGTGCTAGATGGCGCTAGGAAGTGTAATCGAGCTTGAAATCATGATCGCCAAGGAGACTGCTGATGTCAAGATTTTTTGTGAAAAAGGTGTTATATTTTAATCTGTTCTCACCAAAAAAATTATTGTATTGCTTCAGAAGACATGAATTAAAACACTGGAGTAACTTTTATGCTGCCTTAATGTGCTTTGTGGAGCTTCAAAGTTTCAGTCACCATTAACTTACATTGTATGGACCTACAGAGCTGAGATATCTTCTAAAAATCTCTGTTTGTGTTCTGCAGAAAAAAGAAACCATAAACATCTGGGATGACATGAGTAAATGATGAAAGAATTTTCATTTTTGGGTGAACTATTCCTTAACAATGCTTGTAACTTCTTCCCTGATTATAAATATAAATTAGATTAGGGTAGGTTATAACCTGTGCACACCATTCTCCAAATGGGGCCATTATGTTTGATTGCTCATATCTTAAAAATGCATAAAGGCATTTGCACGATTTTTGGCGTACTTCTATGACTTTTTGTCCCGAACACATATGTGAGTTTTATTTGCATCAATTGCACAAAATAAAGTGGTGCCATTTGGCGATACACATGGGCTGTAATAATAGTCACATTACTTTCACACAGAAATAATAAAAAACGTCTAAAATTCAGACAATTTACTGTTTTAACGAAATGTAAACAACAAAATGATGTCACTGTGATGTCATTGTGAGCATCAACTTGCTACAAATACATAAATAAATCGACTAGCTAAGTTTTCAGTGGCAGCAAACTTCAGTGCTTCTCTTTCACCACGTGGCTCCATTTTTATTGGACCACCCTTTATACCCAGACCTTAAAAATCAACATTTAAATAAAAGCTTAATTTTGGTGATATTATTGTATTATGTGTAGTGGTTGACTGATATAGGTTTTTAAATGTATGATGGCAGTGTTAATATCTAGAGAGCAGCATGGCCAATCACCAATATATAATATAGTGAGGAGACTAGCAATTGCATTATTCATTAAAAAAATGCTGTCGGTAGATTTTGAAACAAATACAAGGAAGAACTAACCCTTCTGTTAATTGGACAAGGATTATTAGCCAATGCTGATAATCTCAAAATGCGCAAACATTAGCAGATAAATTGCCTGGATATATTAGTCTATCACTAGTTGTGTGTGGAAAATTATGTTCTGCATGGTATCTTGTCTTTAACTGGCTACTATGGAAAACACAACAGCACCCCACTTACTCTTGGATCTGACCAGTATTAATAGAGGTTCAAAGAAACAGGCCAGAAAAGGGATGAGTCACGTTTTTCTACCATGTGAGGATCTGGGAGAGCTGAGGGGTTGGATATCGCATCTGGCTCTCCTGCTGGAGTCTTTCACTGACAGTTACTGCTGATGTTGTTTGTTTGTCATGATAGAGACATATAGCTTTTCACCAGATCTACCTTTAGTTTACACTCCCACCCGTAATATCACCTCTGTCTGCTTACATATATATCTAGCTGTTTGTGTGAGATTTTATAAGAGTCACTTTGAATTCCTCTCTCTCTCTCTCTCTCTCGCTCTCTGTGTGTGTGCGCATGCGTGAGTGTCTGCTGAGCGAGTGAGTGGTGAGTACGAGTGAGTTGTTCCTGCTGTGGGAAGAACAATTGTCTTTTTCTTTTTTTTTCTTTTCTCCCCAATTTGGAATGCCCAATTCCCAATGCGTTCTAAATCCTCGTGGTGGCGTAGTGACTCGCCTCAATCTGGATGGCGGAGGACGAATCTCAGTTGCCTCCGCGTCTGAGACATCAATCCTCGCATCTTATCACGTGGCTTGTTGAGTGTGTTACCGCGGAGACATGGTGCATGTGGAGGCTTCACGCTATTCTCTGCGGCATCCACGCACAACTCACCACATGCCCCACCGAGAGCGAGAACCACATAATAGTGACCACGAGGTGGTTAACTCCACGTGACTCTACCCACCCTAGCAACCGGGCCAATTGGTTGCTTAGGAAGCCTGACTGGAGTCACTCAGCATGCCCTGGATTCGAACATGCGACTCCAGGTGTGGTAGTCAGCGTCTTTACTTGCTGAGCTACCCAGGCCCCCCAAATGTCTTTTTCTAAACTTTCTCTTTTGTATTTGAGCTTTAATACCAGTTATACACCAGGTAGTGTAACAAAGTTCATTGAGTTTCGGGTGTCAGAAACCAGTGCTTTGCCCAGGGTGTGAATGCTTTAGATTCTTTGAAGCGGTGTCATGGATTTAAAGTGGTCTCCGCGGTGAATGTGGAAGAGTGCATTTTGGCTGACGGAGATGTTGTTGGCCATAAGTGTGTTTTAGCGGCATCAAGAATGAATAATGCAATTGTCTTGTTCTTGAATACAGTAGAGAACACAAATGAGGTGGTGGAGAAAGGAGTAGTGATTCATGGTTTATTCACCCCGGTGCTCCCCGTTTACACTTCCGCAAAGAAAGTCATTTTGTCTAACGTGCCACCTTTTATTAAAGATGAAATATTAGCCAAGGAACTGTCAAGCTTTGGAAAGTTGGTTGCTCCAGTGAAAAAGACTGCAATTGGGAGTAAATCTGACATTATTAAACATGTAGTGTCTTTCAGGAGATTTACGTACATGATTTTGAAAGACAACGTGACAGAACTTAACTTAAATTTTAAATTCACAATTGATGAATATGACTACACTGTCTTTGTATCTACTGATATGATGAAATGCTTTGGATGTTGCAGAACTGGGCATTTAGTTTGTGCTTGTCCAGAGAATGATGGTACAAGCACGCATCAAGATGTCTCAGGTGAGAGTGGGGTAAAGTAAAAGATGGAGAATCTACTGGTGCTTCTGAGCCAGTCCCGACTGAACTGGTGCAGGCCACGATGGGCAAAGATAAAGCAACTTGTAGATGGACAGTCGAGGCAGAACAGGTCACGGTAGAAAACATGCCACAAATCGACAAGGATGAGTCAAAGCTGAATGAATCCGAAGACTTGCTTAAGAGTCTTCTAATAGAGATGGAAATAATAATTACGTTAATGTTGCTGAAGGTGATGAGAATATGAATGATACCCAGACTAGTTCAATGAACTGTTTGTCTGACACAGAGTCCCTCTCAGAGAGGGTCAGTCAGGGAGAGAGCTCAATGATGGATGTAGATCAGGCTGTTTTCAAAGCACCCCTAAAGAGGAAAAAGAATGACAGAGAATCAGGGTCAAAACAAGCCAGAAAAACAGGAAAAGAATAGAAGAATGATGATGTAGACAATTTCGGCAGTGAGAGTGACTCTAGCGTCCCGGGGGGGGGGGGAGGGTGCAGGTTGCTGAATATTTCCCAGATCTTAAACATTTTGTGGAAAATACTAAGGGTATGAGTGAGGGATGTTTTACAGACCCGGTTGAAAAATTTGTACAAAACTCCAAAACCAACTGAATAATAATGGCAGAAAACTGGCTTAAATTTTACCCTTATTGGCTGCCTGTATCTATATGGATTATTTTTAATTTTGTTTTTACACATGGGTGACATCCATATTGCATCCTTAGATTGTGTAAAATGAGCAGACATTTAAGAAGTGCTGAAACAGAAACAACTTGATGTTTTATTTTCACAAGAAACACACAGCCATGATAAAATTCTGCAGAATGGGCAAAAGAATGGTGTGGTCTCACTTTAAGTCACAAAACCTCATGTAGTGGTGGATTTGCCATTTTATTTGCATTTTAGTTTTACTCCCTGCTCTTTTAAGATGGAAGAGATTGTGAAAGGAAGACATAAAGATTCGAGCCCAGTTTGAGAAACATACTTTTGTTTTTATTTGTTTAAATGCCCCAACTTTACCAACAGAAAGAATGGTGTTTTTAGATACTCTATGCACAACATTAAACAAGTGTAATAGTGAAGAGTATCTATTTCTTGGTGGGGATTGCTCATGATAACCTATTGTCATTAGCAAGACTAGACAGATTTTATAGTTTTAAACGCCATCCTAGTATTTTTATGAACTGTTTAATAACTCCAGTTGGTTTTTCAGACTACAGTCTAGTCACATGCAGAGTATTCTTAAGCTCTGCCATACCAAAGAGTGCTTATTGGCATTTTAACACAGTTTTATTAAGTGATGCACTTTTTAAGGATACATTTGAATTCTTTTGGAAAAAATTTAGGAATGAAAAAGCTACATTTCTTTCTTTGCAAAATTGTGGGATTTTGGTAAAACACAAATCAAGCAACTAAGTCAACAGTACACGCAAAATGTCACAAAGGATACAATTAAATCTGTAAACACTCTAGAAGCTGAAATTCTGAAATTTCAAGAGATGGCAAAGTCAAGTGGAAATCAGGCATATATTGAATCCCTTTATATATATATATATATATATATATATATATATATATATATATATATATATATATATATATGTATATATATTTATCTGCTTTGTCCGACCTACAAGAAATGAAGGCACAGGATGCACTGGTCAGATCACATTTTAAAAATATAGACCAGATGGATGTACCATCCAAGTTCTTCTTCAGCACAGAAAAAAAGTATGGCCAAAAACGTTTTATTCTTTCCTTGCGTTCTGAAGCTGGGTTTCTTTTATCAAACCCTAAAGATATACGAAATAGAGCAGTCAGCTTTTACAAAAAGCTTTATGGCTGTGAGCACAAGGAAGACAGGGTTGTTGAACAGCTGTTTTTTGAAGAGTTACCAAAAGTCTCTGAAAAATCAAATAAGGCTCTGAAAAGGGCTATAGGCCTGGAAGAACTGCATAAGGCTCTCCAAGGCACTGAGAATGACAAGGTTCCTGGGATAGATGGAATCCCAGTTGAGTTTTATAAAGCAATTTGGTCTGTTATAGGAGAGGATCTGCTGGCAGTTCTTAGTGACAGTTTAGTCAGAGGACTTCTGCCACTGAGCTGTAGGAGAGCAGTTCTTACTCTTTTGCCCAAAAAGGTGATTTGAGTGATATAAAGAGCTGTTGACCTGTGTCTTTATTGTGCAGTGACTATAAGTTGCTCTCTAAGGTGTTAGCCACTTGTCTGGGAAGAGTTCCGGGTGAGGTTATCCACCCTGACCAGTCCTACTGTGTGCCAGGTAGGTCGATTTGTGATAATATTCATTTAATTAGAGATTTATTTGATGTCTCTAAGATGTTTGGTGTAGATATTGGCTTGATTTCCATAGATCAAGAGAAAGCATTTAATCATGTGGAACATAATTATTTGTGGAAGGCTCTACAGGCTTTTGGTTTTAGCTCTGATTTTATTGCCTATATTAAAGTTTTATATAGTGACATTGAGAGTGTACTAAAGGTTAATGATGGCTTATGTGCTCCTTTTAAAGTGTGTCATGGAGTAAGACAAGGTTGTTCTTTGTCAGGTACTTTATAATCTAACAATAGAACCACTTCTGAATAAATTAAGAGGAGTTTTAGAAGGAATTTCTTTACAAACTTGTAAAATGTATTTTTGCTTATATGCTTATGCTAATGATGTTATCATAATGATCAATAAGCAAAATGATGTGGACACATTATTAAAGACATTGAGAAGGATTTTGAAACTAACTCTTCTGCAAGAGTTAACTGGAATAAAAGTGAGGCAGTTTTAATAGGGAAGTGGAAAGGTGGGGTACCAAACCTCCCAGATTGGTTAATTTTGACAAAAAATGGTTTAAAGTATTTGGAAGTATGTTTGGCGATGAGATAACTGTTCACAAAAACTGGGAGGGAACAACTGAAAAACGTAAAGGTTGATTAGAAAAATGGAGATGGATTGTACCATACTTATCATACAGGGGATGCACTCTAATTATTAATAATATTTTAAAGACTGCTGAAGGACTATGTTAAGACACATCCTTGTTCTTGTTGGATCCCAAAAGAATCAACACATCAAGGTTGCCAGTTTTCTACCACAATCGTTTTTAAAGTGTGGGTTCACAGTTTCTTTATTCTGGCTGTTGGAAGAACCCCTTATTTATGGTGCACATTTGGACATTTTAGAGACATGTGGGATACTGACTGCGGTATTCAGTAAATCCAAGATCTCAACACTCAGATGTTTAAACAAACTGGCTGGTCCGAGTTTCAGAAAAGCTGAGAATGTAGCTGCTTCCTTAAGAGTTAAATCAATTTGAGTTATTGCACAAGTACTACAGAAATCTGTTTTTACAACAGAACAAACAAACATGCTTCAAGATTATTGTGCCTAATGATAAAGACTTGTTTCCTAATCTGATTCTTTCTCCGAATTTAGATGAGTATACTGGTATTTTTTGAAAATGTAACATATACGGATTTGTATGAGAGTAGTGGCAAAAAGATGTACAAGGCTTATGTAAAAGTTTTTAACAAAAAGAGGTTGCATGAAAGAGTTGATACACCCTGGCGTATGTTTTTTGTAATGGGTGAAGATACTAGACCAGAGTGGAGAGCACTTTATAAGCCACCATTAACTAAAAGATTTGGAGACTTACAATGGAGAGTTTTACATGGCATTGTTGCTGTTAATGCTTTTATTTCTCTTTTAAATCCAGAAGTTGGCCAAGATTGTCCTTTTTGCCTCCAAAGAGAGACTGTTTTTCATGCTTAGCCATTTTTGATGTTTTACTAAATATTTTTAATGTTTTTGATGAAGAATTTTCGAAGATGGCAATATGAGCGCCAGTTGTTAAATTTTATTTTGAGCAAAGCCAAAATGGACATTTATGTTAGTAGAAAATGTTGATGATTATAATGTTGTAATGGTGTTTGTAGCTACTATCAAATCAAGACTTTTAATTGATTTTCGTTTCTACAGAGCTATAGATTGTCTAGTAATATATGAAAAAATATGGTGTCACAGAGGAGCATTGTGTTCTATTATTGAAAATTTTCTGTAGAATTCTAAATTTGAATTTTATAATGTTTTTATATCGCTAATTATTTGTAAAATAAAAAATAAAATAAAAAAATCTCTCTTTCTCTCTCTCTCTCTCTCTCTCTCTCTCTCTCTCTCTCTCTCTCATTGAGGCAGTCTGCTTATGAATACAATTTAAATTATTCTGCCAGATTCTGAAACCTATTTTTTCCATCCAACAGTTGTGTCCTCTGCTGCCTGGACTGATATTTGATGTATATGTAAAGGTACATTAAGTGTAGTTAGTCTATCTATCTATCTATCTATCTATCTATCTATCTATCTGTCTGTCTGTCTGTCTGTCTGTCTGTCAAGATATATACTGTATAATATTGTATATTAATATATATACAACTGAAGAACCCAAGGAAATACTACATGATATGAGTTCAGCATATTACATTTTCTATTTTTCTTTTCAGATTCATATGCAGCAAAAAAGTGGGATCTGGGAATAAAAATGTATACCCATCACGTGCAAAGAGAGCGTTTCGACTTCCTGTGACTTACAGACAAAGAAACATCCAGCAGCACCTGTACTGAAAAGCATCTCCATTCACTCCACACTATATTTATGCTTTATTAATGACTGTCGGAACAGACGCAGTGCAGTGAAGTCCCACAGAGACAGAAAGTCAGTTATAGGAAAATGCATGCTGCAAATCTCTTATAGATAATATGAGACAGGGAAGAGGGCCATTAAATCTTCTATGTCCTTCGTCAATAACACTGATACCCCTTTAAATAACATGATTACCAGCACCAATAAATAATTGGTGGCACCAATGCTCATCTAATGCTCCTCTATAGCAGAATGATGCTAATGAACAAAACTGAACCAGTTTT
The DNA here is from genome assembly GCF_019703515.2 of Myxocyprinus asiaticus. NCBI lineage: Eukaryota > Metazoa > Chordata > Actinopteri > Cypriniformes > Catostomidae > Myxocyprinus > Myxocyprinus asiaticus. Next base: position 42,558,713 of record NC_059352.1, on the reverse strand, counting down.
GACAGCAAAAGATGGATGGTTTGTGCTCGTTTGAGCAATGTTCTTCAAATAACTACACGTGGCCTGTGGGCTGAACACGTGTGATTGACAGGCGCTCAAGCCACTGCCGAGATGCCATCAAAGGTGTCATGCCTGTACATGCTGACTGTGGTCTGCTGGGCCAGTGCTCTGTGGTATCTCACCGGTTCCCGCCCCTCAACCTCCTACGTGGGTCCGATGAACTTCGCCGTCCGCAAACCACTCCCAAGACTCTCAAAAAATAAAACGTTGAACAACATCCGAACACGTTCCCTAAACCCACACAATTTCAAGTTTCTAATCAATGAGCCCACCAAATGTGAAAGCAAAACACCCTTCCTGGTCCTCCTCATCAGCACCAACCACAAGGAGTTTGACGCCCGACAGGCAATTCGGGAGACTTGGGGCGACGAGAACACATACAGTGATGTTCGCATTCTGACTCTGTTTCTTCTTGGGTTCAGCACAGAACCGGTCCTCAACCAGATGGTGGAACAAGAAAGCCAGATCTTCCATGACATCCTGGTTGAGGACTTTGTGGATTCCTACCACAATCTGACCCTAAAAACTGTCATGGGGATGCGCTGGGTGTACTCATTCTGCCCCGACGCGCAGTACATCATGAAAACGGACAGTGATATATTTGTCAACATGGACAACTTAGTGTTTAAGTTGCTGAGACCCAATACCAAGCCAAGGCGGCGCTTTTTTACAGGTCGCGTGATAAATGGAGGCCCCATTCGTGACATCCGCAGCAAGTGGTTCATGTCCAGAGAGCTCTATCCTGACAGCAGGTACCCACCCTTCTGCTCTGGCACCGGGTATGTGTTCTCTGGAGATGTTGCAGAGTTGATCTATAAGACCTCTCTCCATACAAGACTCCTATATCTGGAGGATGTGTATGTGGGATTGTGCCTGCGTAAACTAGGTATTCAACCCTTCCAGAACAGTGGATTTAATCACTGGAAAATGACCTACAGTCTCTGTCGCTACCGGAAAGTGTTGACTGTGCATCAGATCTCACCAGAGGAGATACTCAGAATATGGAATGATATGTCCAACAAGAAACATCTCAAATGCTAACAAACACAAGACATTGTTAAAGGAATAGTTCACCCCCAAAAAGTCATACGGGTTTGGAACAACTTTAAAATGAGAAAGGATTACAGAAATGAAATTTTTTGGTGAACTATTCCTTTATATTTGTGTATAATGATGTTAAAACTTGAAGGAGTAAAAACATGATTCATCTACTAGACTGCTGTGAACTTATTTGCTTTATATTAGTAGTGCCGACATTCAAAGTAAAATAAAATTATATTAGAAATAGCACTACAGTATTTACTATCCCAGAATTCTGCCAAATACTACATTTAATCATGTAAATCACTTTTAATGAATGAGAATGCATATTTATGTGTAGTAAAAGCCTTTGCAAATCATATAGCTCAGTTTTAGAACCTGAATAGGAACATTATTTTGCCATTGTTTAGGGTATGATGAAATGGTAACACTTTACAATAAGGTTCCATTCATTAGCATTAGTTAATGCATCAGATATCATGAAGTAACAATGAATAATAATTTATAGCATTTATTAATTTTTGTTAATGCTAGTTAATAAAAATACAATTGTTCATTGTTAGTTCATGTTAGTTCATAGTACATTAACCAATGTTAACATATTAAACTTTTGATTTTAAATATATGTTGAAATTAACATTAACAAAGACTAATAAATGCTGTAAAAATATTGTTCATTGTTAGTTCATGTTGTTAACTAATGTTAACAAATGGAACCTTATTGTAAAGTGTTACTGATTAAATAATGCAAAAATAAATTGCATAGACACACACACTTTGATTTTTCATTTACATTACATGCATGCACAAGAAATACAATGAAACAGGCATTCGCACACACATAAAAGTACCTTCTTCTTGGCAGGAAGAGCTATTTACTCTAGCCAGTCCAGCTGAATTAAAGAGAAACTGAGCTCCAATTCGCAAATCAATCAGCCAAGGATACTGAAACCCAATGCAAAACCATTAGCCCCCCAAAAAAACCTTTCCAATGTAACCTTTTAACCTTTACAAGTAGTATGTGCTTTGTATTTTTGACAGCAAGTGATTGTGTACTGCATTAGTGTATATTTAGCCATTCAGTTGTGTACTGCTGGTGGATGAATGAAACAGGGGGCAAAAATGGTCTTGTATTATAATAATGTAACATAGCACATGTGAAAAGGCCACGCTCGGACCATGCACTTTATTTTGTATATGAAAACTCATGGACAGATTTGTTTAGCACTGCTGACTGTATATTGAATAAACATATCCACTTTTTCTAAAAGTGTCACTGTTCTGTTATGTCTTTTACCCTTGGGCACAGTAATCTGGGAGTGAAATGTCAGATAATCAGATTGCTCTAGTGAGAATATACAGTATTATTAGACATGTCATAAACTCACTATCTAATGAATAACATACAATTTAATAACAATTCAATTTCATGAGTAAAAGTTACCTCAGTCAAATACTTCTACTAAAAAGAATTTCTTCTAACCGTATTAGTACATTTATTGTACCAACTGGCGCTACTTAAAATCAAGCCATATTTCGTCTCAGACAGAGCTCCAAAAAGAGGCGGGAGCTCCAACCCGCCAGCAAAGATATAGGGTGCCCATAACCTAACCCTTTCCCTAACCGTGTATGGAAGTGACACCACCTTTTGGAATTTGCGCAACCCCCTTTTGGAGTAACCCTGCCCCCTCATGGAGTAACTCCGTCTTCTTTTGGAGATTAAACTCCCATGTGGAGATCTCCAGCCTGCAGCTATACCTACCTGGGACCTTATGCAACAACTACTTAGCATTACTGACACCTGCCGGCCAAGAAACGTCAGATCACTACTGTTGCTTCTCTGTAATGTAATTGACTAACCTGTGTATTAAAAAAACAAAACAACAAAGCATGTCTTTTGGGCTATTGTTACCCTAAACTGGGTAATCTGGGAACCCACTGTCAGATAATCTGGTATATCTAGAGGGAATGTGCTGTTAGAAATTGTTACCACAATTTCACCAACTTCTGGGTGGATACTGCATTCATGTTTTGGTAATGGGTTCCAGATCAGACTTTCTTGAGCATGCCATAGTTTTAAGGAACCTTTCAAAGTAAAGAAATGTGTTGCTGTTTTTTAACCAATCAATATTTGGCATACATTTCAATCGAAACATGATGACTTTTATATTGAAACGTTTATGTGATAACAGCAAAGATGGTGCCATATTATACATTTTAATAACTCCATAGGCAGGGTTGTAAACCTGCTGTGTATCAACACTGATTGGAGAATGTTTTTCCCCCCATTCAAATACTAAATAAATCTAGAGTAATACAAATAAAACTATCTTACACAACATATGTGTATTGAATATGTATTATAAGCTATTTAATGACTTTTTTTCAGTAATTGAAACAATGAAACTTTATTAAACAGCAAAAATTGAAATGTAACACAAATTTCAAACCATTGAAACATGTGAAATGTGACAACTTACTCAAAACATGTTTCCTGCATTGTTTGCTATGGAATTCACTGGTCATTACAATGAATGACCTCATTGAAACAAGATAATTCTGTTGTGTTTTAGCGATTAAATTATTATTACACAATCATCTTTATAATAATGATTATGTAAAAGAAAATATTTACAGTCCTAATAAAAGCGTGACGGCAGTTAGTGTGAGCAAGAGTTTTGTACAAAGACTTTTAAAAAATGCACCACTTGTAAAATAGTAAAACAAAAAAAGAAAACTGTATGGTGTATATTCAAAAGATAGACACTGAAAACTGGAACCCAAAGAGGATGGTCATCATACCACTAGTGAGCCGGTGGTATGGTGAAATCTGACTCCCTACTACCTGATTGGCTCCTATCCCTAAAGCCCACCCCTACACCTACCCCTTACCATAGTAGGGAGCCACAAATATATATATATAGCTTTATTTTTGTACACAAATTATGATCTGGATCAAGGGGGCATTAGATAACCCTGATCCCAAATCAGCACTCTTAAAGATCAACAAATAACTGATTACATTTCTAGAAACTTCATAGTGGCAAAGTGCTGACTGAGGATCAGTTTTATCCATGACACTGTTTCAGTACATTTATATCAGGGTCTTCAACCTTAGTGGAAAAAGAGATGGAGCAAGGACCCTCTGTAACATATTCTATGTAATAACATGTGTATAGTACCATATTAATGTATTTACACACTTTGTTATGATGCTTACATTGCAAAGCCATTAAATAATCATTATCGATGTACAGTCATATACTTGTATATTATAATTTATAATGCAAGTTTACTTAATACATTATTAATGTGTAAGGTACAATGAAGCATTTAGATGAATTCTACCTTCTTTAGCTTTGGTTGAAGATAACTTAAAAGGATTGTTTAAGTTAACATTTTCATTTATTCACCCCCATGCCATCTCAGATGTGTATAACCTTCTTCTTTAGAACACAAACAAATGTTTTTTAGAATATCTCAGCTCTGTTGGTCCATACAATGCAAGTGAATGGTGGACAGAACTTTTAAGGTCCAAAAAGCACTTAGAAGCAGTATAAAAGTAATCCATACGACTCCAGTGTTTAAATCCATATCTTCAGAAGCAATATGATAGGTATGGATGAGAAACAGATCAATATTTAAGTCATTTATTTTTTTGGGGGGGGTTACTATAAATTATCCTCCCTGCCCAGTACGTGGTGATATGCACAAAGAATGTGAACTGCCAAAAACAAAAGAAGAAATGTCTTATTAATGTGAAAGTGAAAGTGGAGATTTATAGTAAAAAAGGACTTAAATGTTGATCTGTTTCTCACACCCATACTTATCATATCGCTTTTATATTAAGATATGGATGTTACCACTGAAGTCATATGGATTACTTTTATGTGGTATTTATGTGATTTTTAGAGCTTCAAAGGCCTGGTCACGATTCACTTGCATTGTAAGGACCAACAGAGCTGAGATATTCTTCTAAAAATCCTTGTTTGTGTTCAGCAGAAGAAAGAAAGTCATACACTATCACTTTAATATTGTGCTTTTGTTTAATACATGATAAATAGTTTGAGTTCAAACAATTGGCAAACCCCCTGCAGTGCCCCCTGCTGAAGACTATAATATAAAATGTAATAAAATAAGGACAAGTGATGGCAGTTTATAGACACAGAGCATACTAAGTACTCTGAAAGTTTATCTGACCCAATGACATACTCCTGGTTAATTCTTCTACAGGATGAAGCTTCGTCCTGTCACATCAGGCTCTAGTCGAGAGTAGTGTGATGGGCTGTATGGTTGTGTTGTGGAGAGTTGGGAGGAGCTTGGGTTCAGGGTGGAGGAGCCTGAGCCAGATCGGCTCTGCCTGTGTCTGTCTCTGCGGAATGAAAGAGGGCTGCAGCGACGGTTCTCCAGTCCCACGTGGGTGCTGACCTGAGATGGACTCAGACTGAGTTTATGACCCTGAGCTCTTAACTCATACTCTTCTACTGATGTCTTCTTGTAGCTGAGAGAGAGACAGAGAGGGTTTGAGATATTTATATCGTTTATTAGCTTCATGAGAAGGCAAAGATAAGGGTTATGGACATTGGAAAAGAAAGAATGTGAAATCATTCTTCTGCTCTGGATATTAGGAAAGAATAAACTGATTTTAGCAGACATAAAATTTTGCCTCCTGTCACCAATTTTTGTTAAGCTGGGACTCAAACCCAGGACCTTCTTGCTATGAGGTAACAGTGCTATCCACCATGCCACCCCCCTATAGAGCTGATATATTCTTTTAAAAATCTTCTGTTTGTGTTCAGCATAATAAAGAAAGTTAAACACATTTGGGATGGCATGAAGGTCAGTAATGATGATGAGAGAATTTTCATTTTTGGGTGAACTATTTCTTTAAGTGACTGATTTGAACATTTTCATGAAGCTTGTATATTAGGGAATTATATCCTTTTGAGACCCCGCGTCCACATGCATGGATATTACATTTTGGCTTTGCTATAGGCTATGCATAATTTTTAATTATTTAAACCAACTGATCTCAGTACAGGAGATTCTAGGCTGTCATTAAAGTGTTAAACTTTCGATGTGACAAAACAACATGGCGCCGATCCCAGCTGAGTTTGTCTTTGGGAGAAATGGCAACAAAACTACATCTGGTAAGAAACCTTATTAAGTATTTACATTAAAACCTGTTTGAGCAAAAGAGTAGATTCTCTAGTTTTATCCGATATGCCATTTAATAAATTTAATTGATTTCCACATATGAGGATTATGGGCTCATTTCCCTTAAAATATCCTACATTCACTGTACATTATTACATTGAGAGATCAATGGATGCATCCAAAAGCTGGAAAATTTTGCTTTCAGAGGCTGTATACGGAGTTAGGATGAAAATAAGGTGCATTTCAAACTGTTCTGAGACCAGTGCAGACAGACAGCACACTGAAGGTAAAGTCATTCCTTAATTAGGGCACAAGGGAGAATCCTATATCTTTCCTGTGCAGCCAAGTGCATTAACTCATAACATTCGGTTTAAAGTTCAGTTTCAGGCTGCAGATGATGTTTGGTCCACAAAACATGTTTAGCAGACATGGGACGATGGTAGTCAGTACATAGATTCAGAATTTTTCATGCAAATTTTTATTTTAACATGGTTGGCAGTGATTAGATGAAGCTGGCTATTACACTGAATCAGAATTATTTATGCTAATTTCTGATGTAATGTCTGTAACATCTAAAAAACATGAATAACCAACTCTCCTGGAAACATAATAAACAATTTGATTAAAGAAACTTTCTATAGCTTGGTATTATTTAAAATTTCACAACTTACTGTACTCCCACTGTCCACATATGTGGACATAAATTTTTAGGAAAACTATTTGGTCTAAATATATATATATATATATATATATATATATATATATATATATATATATATATATATATGCATGTTTCTTAGGAGCTACTAGTTACAAATCTAAAAGGGGACTGTTAAATGCACACAGCAGTCATGCTTGTATCTCAGGGGTATACTGACCACAAAGGAAATATGAGTGTAGAGCCGAGGAGGGCGGGGCCGGGTTGGAATGAGACACACCCGGTCCCCAATCAGCCTGATGGGGCGCGCGAGGGATAAAGGCGGCCGGGGACAACAGTTCGAGAGAGAGAGAATTACAGACAGCTGTGCTGTGTTTTTAGTTGTGTGTTTTTGTTTGGGTTTTTGTTTAATAAATTATTATTTAAGTTGTCAAGCCGGTTCTCGCCTCCTCCTTTCCTCTAAACCCCCTTACAATGAGATTCCTTATATTTTGACTAAAACGATGTGTCTTATAAAGCAGCATAATTTTTTTGCCTTCTGTTTGGAACAGCTTTTGTGTCAGAAGCACTCCTATGATGCCTAAACTGCCTAGGTGGGCAGCTCTCTTGGATTTGTAACAGCTATAGAATGGTCACTGATGTCTGCAGGGAGAATGTGAAGACTTCATGTTAGTGTAGTGTTGTGTGAACTTACAGTCTCAGCAGTAAAGAGGAGAGCACAACAGAGACAGATGAAGCTGCCATCGCAGCAGAACCCATCCAGGGCTGCAGCACCAGTCCAGCAGGCATAAACACACCTGAAAACCATTCAAATTATATGCAAACCTACATGCAAATTAACACAATACTTACTAATGACAGAAAACAGTATGGTAACATTATGGTAGTGTCACTGTGTGCCACTATGTTGGTGCTGTTTACCTGCAGCAATAGGGATGCCAAGCAAGTTGTAAATGAGAGCAAACACAAAGTTAATCCGGATTCTCTGCACAGTCTTTTTAGACAGCTCAATACTGGCCACCACATCCAGCAAATCATTCTACATCAATAACGGAAAAGCATATTGAACGAAGAATATGGTGACTTTCTCACATTTTTAGTTTACATAATTTGCCATTTGTCTCATGATTAATAAATTGTTATTGAGCAATCTCACTCACCCGTATAAGAACAATATCTGCTGCCTCTATGGCAACATCAGTGCCCGTTCCAATGGCGATGCCTAGATCAGCATGGGCAAGAGCAGGCGAGTCGTTGACCCCGTCACCTACCATAGCAACTTTAAGACCTCTTTCTTGCAATTCTTGAACCTTTGCCACTTTATGAGAGGGCAAGACCTCAGCAAACACCTTCCTGATGCCCACCTGTATAAAGAAACCCAAGTGTAAATAGCACTGGCTACACAGCGCAGCTATTTGCAATAGTCTAGTCCAGTCAGACAAATTATAAAAAGGAAAATAAGCAAAATATTAAATAGAATAAATACAAACAGTATATATTAAATGTTACAGTATATATTAAATCTGTACTAGCACTAGTAGCCTTTGTTATTACATTTGCCTTGCCTGGTCTGCAAGTATAGCATATAGATCTCTCAAAAAGTATGACTAATATATCAGTGCACCTGTGTGGCAATGGCTCGGGCTGTGCGTCTGTTGTCTCCTGTGATCATGAAGACCTCTATTCCCATACTGCTTAGGGTGCGAACAGCTAGAGCTGACTCTGCCTTCACTGTGTCTGCCACAGCTAACATAGCACACAGAACTCCTGAGAGACAGAGAATGAATACAAAAGAGGATATGTAAGTAAGAGAGAGGGGAAGAGAAATGGAATGAGAAAAGAGTGGTATAAAAAAAGGAATAGGGAAAGGATGAGGAAGGAATGAACGATACAAAAAATAAGATGAGATACATCTGAATAAAATTTATAAACCTGCAAAATGTAAAAAAAGAAAAAAGAAAAAAAAATAGAAAAAGAAAATAATAAAACATTACATTCTTTTTTATTAAATTAATTTAAATATTTTGTCTCTGGTCAAAAACTCTGATAATTGTAATGATTAAAGTTAAACACTCTGGCTAATAAGTTTTGTTGATATAAGAATACGTCCTCGTTAATTGCGTAACCTCCGTTCCCTGATGGAGGGAACAAGACGTTGTGTCGATGTAGTGACACTAGGGATCCCGAAACACCTCTATTTGCATACCACTCCCCCGAACATACGGGTATAAAAGGAGCTGGTATGCAACCACTCATTCAGGTTTTGACAAGGTCCCGGCCATTACAGCGGGTAGTCCAGCGTTGTGGCAGGAGGGACACAACGTCTCGTTCCCTCCATCAGGGAACGGAGGTTACGCAAGTAACCAGGATGTTCCCTATCTGTCACTCACTCGACGTTGTGTCGATGTAGTGACACTAGGGGTCCCTATACGAAACGCCACAACTGGCTGAACTGTGTTACGTGAACTGGCGGTGTGTGACGGGCAGACCACTGTGTGCCTCATAGCCAGCGCACCAGGCCGACATGTAACCTCCCCCAACGCTGTTATGAGTGTTGAATGGCACTTCGGGGACAAGTCGACTGCCCAAAAGATAGAGACAGGCTAGCCCAGTCATGACCTCTTATCCAGCTCCAGGCATGTTTCGCTGACAGAGAACACTTGCAGGTCTCCTACCCTCTTGATGGAAGTGAGCGCAGTCAGGAGGGCAGTCTTCAAAGAGAGTGCCTTAAGCTCAGCTGACTGCAGGGGTTCAAAGGGGGCTCTCCGTAGACCCTGAAGAACTACAGAGAAGTCCCATGATGGAATGAGGCGCGGTCTGAAGGGATTCAACCTCCTCTCAGGAACCTGATGATCAGGTCGTGCTTCCCTAAGGACTTACCGTCCACTGTGTCGTGGTGTGCCGCTATAGCAGCTACATACACCTTCAAGGTGGAGGGGGACAGCCGCCCTTCCAACCTCTCCTGCAGGAAGGAAAGCACCGATCCGACTGCGCATCTCTGGGGGTCTACGTGTTGGGAAGAACACCACTTAGCGAACAGACGCCACTTCAAGACATACAGGCACCTCGTAGAGGGGGCCCTAGCCTGAGTGATCGTGTCTACCACCGTGGGTGGTAGGCCACTTAAGTCTTCCACGTCCCATCCAGGGGCCAGACATGGAGATTCCAGAGGTCTGGTCACGGGTGCCAGATGGTACCCCGCCCCTGAGAAAGAAGGTCCATCCTCAGGGGAATTCGCTGGGGGGGCTGTCGCGAGGAGCGTGAGGTCCGAGAACCACGTCTGGGTGGGCCAGTAGGGTGCTACCAGGATGACCTGCTCCTCGTCCTCCCTGACCTTGCACAGGGTCTGTGCAAGTAGGCTCACTGGAGGCCAGCCATGTGCCAGCGCATCTATACCGAGAGGTGCCTTGGTCAGGGTGTACCAGAGAGGGCAGTGGGAGGATTCTTGGGAAGCGAACAGGTCTTCCTGTGCCTGCCCGAATCGACTCCAAATCAGCTGGACCACCTGAGGGTGGAGTCTCCACTCTCCCCTTTGGGTAACCTGTCGTGACAGCGCGTCCGCTGCAGTGTTGAGGTCGCCCAGGATGTGAGTGGCTCACAGTGACTTGAGGTGCTGCTGACTCCAGAGGAGGAGACGGCGGGCGAGTTGTGACATACAACGGGAGCGTTAACTGCCTTGGCAGTTGATGTATGCCACAGTTGCCATGTTGTCTGTCCGAACTAACACATGCTTGCCCTGGATCAATGGCCGAAACCTCCGCAGGGTGAGCAGAATTGCCAACAACTCGAGGCAGTTGATGTGCCAATGCAGCCGTGGGCCCGTCCATGAGCCAGCCCATTTTGGAGGCGTCTGTCATTACCACGACGTGCCTGGAGACCTGCTCTAGGGGAACGCCTGCCCGTAGAAATGTGAGGTCGGTCCAAGGGCTGAAGAGGTGGTGAAAGACCAGCGTGATGGCCACGCGATGTGTCCCGCGGCGCCATGCCCATCTCGGGACTCGAGTCTGGAGCCAGTGCTGAAGCGGTCTCATATGCATCAACCCGAGCAGAGTGGCCACCGCTGAGGATGCCATATGCCCCAGGAGCCTCTGAAACAGTGGACAGTGAATCAGTGGAACCGCTGTCTTCTGTCTGAACGCCTTCAAACAGGTCAGCACCGACTGTGCGCACTCATTCTTGAAAAGAGATGCTCTGAACCGGGAGGAGCTTGCTCTTTCCCCAGTTGACCAGAAGCCCTAGTCAGCTGAGGTGCGAGAGCACCAGGTCCCTGTGTGCACACAACACATCCCGAGAGTGAGCTAGGATTAGCCAATCGTCGAGATAGTTGTGGATGCGAATGCCCACTTCCCTTAACAGGGCAAGGGCTGCCTCTGCGACCTTCATGAAGAAGCGAGGGGACAAGGACAGGCCAAAAGGGAGGACCTTGTACTGATACGTCCGACCCTCGAATGCAAACCGCAGGAATGGTATGTGTCGAGGTAGAATCAAGATGTGGAAGTACGCGTCCTTAAGGTCTACCGCCACGAACCAATCTTGATGCCGGATGCTCTCTAGAATGCATTTTTGCATTAGCATCTTGAACGGGAGTCTGTGTAAAACCCGGTTCAGTACTCGCAGGTCCAAGATTGGCCGCAACCCACCGCCTTTCTTCGGTACAATGAAGTAGGGGCTGTAAAACCCCTTCTTCATCTCGGCCGGAGGGACAGGCTCTATCGCACCCTTCCGTAGGAGGGTAGCGATTTCCGCGCGCAAGGTAGCAGCGTTCTCGCCCTTCACCGAGGTGAAGTGGACGCCGCTGAACCTGGGCGGACACCTGGCGAACTGAATCACGTAGCCGAGTCGAACGGTCCGGACCAGCCATCGCGACGGGTTGAAAGCGCAAGCCACTTGTCCAAGCTCCGGGCAAGGGGGACCAAGGGGAAAATCTCGTCGGACGTACCGGCGGGTGGGGCCTCGCGGCGGGGCGGAGCCTGAGGTGCTACACCATGTCGTGGCCGTGCTGAGTTCAGGGACGAGGGAGGAAGAGGCCTGTCCTCGTGACCCATGGAGACCGTCACATCGGGGGCAGATTTGTGCCACAGCTGGGTGCGCAGGGGCGGGGAGACCGCCGCTGAAGTGCCAAACCTGCCAAAATGGAATGGTGGATGGTGGTCATGATGACGGCCGTGCGCACCGGGTATGTGACCAAGGGAACAAGGAAACCGCTCTTTTGCTGAACTCTTGGGTACCGAAGCCACTTGGGCATGTGGCGAAATTAAATGAAAAGGTAACAAAAGATTCTCCTCCCGGCCCTCCACCCGGGGATGGAGTGGTCTGCTTACCAGCTCCAGAGCAGCGGGTTTCGTCATCCCTGGGTCGCCCGTCTCAGGGGCGCTTCGAAGCTCTCCACGGGTTCTTGGCGGCCGGCCGTGAGATGGGTGGCATCTGCTTCCTGCGGTGGGCTCCACGCCGGGGCCGGGCCGCAGGGGCAGGATGTGCCGAATAGCCTCCATCTGCTGCTTCACAGCAAAAGTGCAGCAAAGTCCTCAACGGTGTCGCCAAACAGGCCAACCTGGGAAATGGGGATGCCAAGGAACCGTGCCTTGTCGGCCTCTCCCGTCTCGACCAGGTTTAGCCAAAGGTGGTGCTCCTGGACTACCAAGGTGGACATCGCCCGCCCGAGAGACTGCGCCATTACCTTCGTCGCCCGGAGAGCGAGGTCGGTTGCAGAGCACAGCTCCTGCATCAATCCCGGGGCAGAACTACCCTCGTGCAGTTCCTTTAGTGCCTTGGCTTGGTGGACTTGCAGGAGAGCCATGGCGTGCAGGGTGGAGGCAGCTTGTCCAGCGGCACCGTAGGCTTTGGCCGTCAGGGACGACATAAACCTACAGGCCATGGACGGGAGCTTTGGGCATAGGTGCACCGCGAGCGACTTATCCATCGGGGGGATCGCCGAATAGCCCTTGGCCACCCCACCATCGAGGGTAGTGAGGGCGGGGGAGCTGAAAGATCGGGACCAGGCAGTAAAAGGTGCCTCCCACGACCTTGTCGGCTCCTTGTGCACTTCCGGGAAGAAAGGAACTAGGGTGGGGCGTGGCTGTGAGCGGCGCCGCGAGCCCAGGAACCAATCACCGAGCCGCGAGGGTTCAGGGGAGTGCGAGGGTTCCACTCTAGCCCAATGCCACTCTAGCCCACTCTAGCCATCATCTCCGCATCAGCCTGTGACTGGGCAACCGTACCCGAGGGGGGGAGCCCAGCTGAGGCTTCCGTGTCTGACTGGACGAGCCCGCTTTCCGATGCTGCGCTCGAGAGCACATCACCTTTGCGGGCTCCGAACAAGAGGTTGAACTCGCCGTGAGACGAGCCGGCGGACTCATCCGGAAGCCCGATCGGGGCAGACAAGCGTGCTGAGGAATGGGAGGTCAGTGGGGGGATACCTGGCGGAGGTGGTCCCACCGGGGTCCCCAAATCGACCCCAGTGCTAGCCGCGCTGGCCTCATACCCGTGGGTAGAAGGACCGAGGCGGGGAGCCGCTGGGGTGGCTTGCTTTCTTACAAAGGCAAGCCGCGACCGCATCGTTGCCATGGACATGTTCTCGCAATGAGTACATGACCCATCCACAAAAGCTGTCTCCGTGTGGGCAGTGCCCAGACACGAAAGACAGCGATCATGACTGGCAGAAGGCGAGAGATAACGACCACAACCAGGAATAACACACAAACTGAAAGGCATCTTTAAAAAGACGCGTCTCTAAAAAGACTTTCCATGTGTGCCACTCTTTTCGAGAAACATACTCTTTTTTAGAATATACTCTTTTATTTCTGCCGAAGCACCCAGGGGCGTTCTCTGCCATGCACCAGTGCAGAGGGAGGAGAAGCCGCTGAAATGCGCCGTCAGATCCAGCAGAGGTGAATGAACAGCCATGGGAATTCAGCTCAGTGAGCATCGACTGTTCGGCTCCGAAGAGAAATCTGAATGAGTGGTTGCATACCAGCTCCTTTTATACCCGTATGTTCGGGGGAGTGGTATGCAATTTTCATTGGCCTTTTTTCAAAGACCAGAGGTGTTTCAGGCTCCCAAGAGTGACCCCTAGTGTCACTACATCGACACAACGTCGAGTGAGTGACAGATAGGGAACAATTTATTTTTAATTAACAGTGAATTAATAAAAAATTATATTTAGGTACAGTAATTGCATAAGTAGATTTTTCAATGTGCATATAAACACAAAAGGCCCTTTATGAGCTTGAACTGTACCGTCAATAGCCACAAGTATGGCCGTCTGGCCTTTAGTCTCATGGCTGCTCATGGCATCATCCACATCAGCAGTGACCTCCAAACCATTCCTCATCATCCACTGTCTGTTCCCGATCAAAACAGAGTATGAGGGGCTGTCTGAAGAACAAATCACATAGACATCACACTTTACTTTTGAACTGATCAATAACTTTGAGGGCGTGTTGAAGAGGGTTTCGCCCAAGGTGCCATACAAGCTAGAACCGCTACTGATTATAAAGCATCTGCTGAAATGTTGGCATCAATAAATAACACCTTAATATCACTCCTCACATTTCCTAATTCCTTCCAATGCAACTCTGACATGAAAATAAAAACTTCTAGGATTTTAAGATATACTCTTACTTCCTAGACCATCCAGACTTTTTATGAAAACTAAAAACCCAAAAAACAGAAATAAAGCACAAGCTGATGATGCAAAAAGCTCACACTAGGAGGCAGTAAAAACACATATAAACCTTACCTGACCCTGCATCTGTGTCTGCCAACAGGCTGCTCTCATCTGTGGTGGCTCCTTGGAGGGTGAGCAGAAGTGGTGTGGGTTTTGCTGTGGGCATTGCTTGATATTTTGGGCTGTTCTGTAGCAGATCCTCAATGTTGGAGACTTTACAACTTATTCCACAGCCAGGAACTGCCTGGAAGTCATAGCAGTGCCCCAGGCTTTCTGTTCCTAACTCCTATAGAGGGACAGAAAGAGGAAGATGGGAGATAAAGACAGAAAGAGGGAAAGATAAAAGGAAGCACAAAATGATCTGAAAGTTTTAAGATTTAAAAACAAGACAGCTTAATGTCAAATTTAAGGGATAGAGGTTTCCCCAAATGTCTGAAACTCTTAGAATTAAGAGCTTAGAATAAAATACTACAAATTCCTTAAAGGGATAGTCCACCCAAAAATGAAAATCATCCCTCTTATCATTTACTCACCATCATGCCATCCCAGATGTGTATTACTTTCTTTCTTCTGCTGAATACAAACAAAGATTTTTAGAAGAATGCCTCAGCTCTGTTGGTCCATACAATGTAAGTGAATGGTGGCCAGAACTTCGAAGCTCTAAAAAGCACATAAAGGCAGCATAAATGTAATCCATACGACTCCAGTGGTTAAATCCTTAACTTCAGAGGCGATATAATAGATCCTTAACTTCAGAGGCGATATAATAGATATGGGTGAGAAACATGAATATTTCCATCCTTTTTTACAATACATTTTTCTCCCTGCCCAGTAGGTGGTAATATGCATGAAGAATGCGAATCACCAAAAACTAAAGAAGAAGAAAGTGAAAGTGGAGATTTATAGTAAAAAATTATTTAAATAAAGATCTGTTTCTCATCTACACCTACAGTATCATATTGCTTCTAAAGATATGGATTTAACCAAAATAGATTTTAGTCTGATGGATTACTTTTATGCTGCCTTTATATGCTTTTGCAGCTTCAAAATTTTGGTACCCCTTCACTTGAATTGTATGAACCTACAGAAATGAAATATTCTTCTAAAAATCTTTATTTGTGTTCAGCAGAAGAAAGAAAGTCATACACATCTGGGATGACATGAGGATGAGTAAATGATGAGATAATTTTCATTTTTGGGTGAACAATTGTTTTAAAGAAATAGTTCAATGAAAGATGAAGAAGAAAGTGAAAGTGGAGATTGATAGTAAAGAAAGGACTTAAATATTGAATATTTGGAGCAACATTGGGGGTGAATAAATGACAACAGAATGTTCATTTTTGGGTGAAATACCTCTTTATCGTAAGAGTAACAGAAGTCTTTGGAGGTTCTGACAGTGTCCATTGACTATCATACAATACTATACTGAAGTTTCAAAGCTTGTTATGTTTGTTGCTTATTTCAAACCTCTTTGCAATACTTGGAGACAGCCATGCCCAACGGATGTTCACTGCTGGCCTCAGCGGTGCCCACCACAGCCAGAACCTTCCGGAGAGGAAGCCTTGCTCGGTCCCACAGTACCAGTACACGTGTCACTTGCGGCACCCCGTTAGTAATGGTGCCCGTCTTATCAAACATAACAGCCCCTACCTGAAGGGGGAGCAATGGTGTGAGGGTGAAAACAGATTATCTCCACCAGTAAATTCTGTTGATTCTGGAAAGAACTCTCAAAAGAATCTGAACATTTCTGTCTGAGCTAAACTTAACTGTATATACAATCTCACAATTATATAACTATATCTCTAAAGTTGTAGACATAAACATATATTATATACACTACCAGTCAAAGGTTTGAACTCATCTCATTCTTTATTATTACTATTTCCCACATTTTAGAATAATAGTAAAGTCCTCAAAACTATGAAATAAGACAAATGGAAAAATAAAACTATTACTTCAAAGTAAATTACAGCTCTACCCACTCTGGCAATTCTCTTAACCAACTTCATGAGGTGCCACCTGGGATCATTTTTAAACAGTATTAAAAAAGTTCCCATGCTGGCCACCTGTTGGCTGCTTGTCCTTCACTATCTAGTCAATCAATAAAAAAAAGTATTTAATTAAAATGTTATAACTGATATGTAGGCAAAATGTATATTTGTCTACAAAACTAATTGCAAGCATTTAAGCGTAAGGCTTTAGATTAAAATGCTTTTAATATCATGACAAAACATACATTCAGTCAAGTATGGCTAAACGTTTGACTGATAATGTAGATACATAATATATAGATCAAACCTACAGTATATAGACTAAACAACAAGAGCTGTCACAGTCCTGTCACTCTATCAGTCTGGATTTTTGTCTGACAGGACCGTGGCATCATCGTCCCATGTCTGTCTTATGTTTCGTTGTCTGTCTTTGTGTGCACGCATGGTTTCGGTTATATTCCCTGCTGTGCGCTCTTCGGTCTGTCTTGTTTCATGTCGGGAGCATGGTGTCTGGATCCTGACTTCCTTTCTGGTTCGGTTTCGGTCTGTGTCAGGATCCGGACACTCGTGCTCCATGTCTGTCTATTATTGACATGGGTGCATTGCACTTATGTCATCTTTGACTTATGTCAAACTCGTGTCAATAGTTTGTCTCTCGCGAACGCAGGTGCGCCTCACGACACACTTGCGTTGCATTGTCTTCATGTTGTGCTGAGGTTAGGTCACTTCGGTCTAAGGTGTCGGTGGTGTGTGTGGCTGAACTTTCGCACGGGTGTACTGTCTTGTTTTTGTCGCCTGTTGCATGCATCGCCTGCCGTTTGCCTTGTGATGTACGCTAAGGTTTCGTTTAGTGTGAGAATGCATGGCATCTCTTTGTTTGCCGTTGCTACGCATTCTCTCCTCTTGTATGTTAGTTGGCATGGGCGTATATTGCCTTATTGTCTTGGCAATGTGCGCTCATGCCATTCGGGTGTTTTGTTGTCTTGTGAGAGCATGTGGCTTTATTTTGTTTCTGTATCACCACGTGTCTCTGCGTTTGGGTCCTAAGCCTCTCTTATTCCTGACAAAGAGCCATCAAAAACATCATAATCAAGTCTTGATATTAAATGGAAATTCCCATCATAGACCACAGCAGCTGAGATTTAATATCAATATATACAGATCAGACTGAGGAAAGGGAACCGGGGTTGAACCTTGCCTTGTGGGCCATTTCCAGAGGTTCTCCACCCTTTATAAGAATGCCATTCTGGGCACCCACCCCTGTGCCCACCATAACGGCAGTCGGTGTTGCCAGACCCAGAGAGCAGGGGCACGCAATGGACAGAACCGTGATGGAGGCCTGGAAGGCAAACCGGACAATCACATCTGTCCGGGAGATGTTTTGGTCGTAATCCTGTAGACATTATACTTTAGTTAGAGACTTTTCTGCTTCTCTCTACACAGTATCTTGCATGTACAAATGGCTGAGTTCATGAATTAACTCACAGGAAAATACTGTGCCACTATGTCGAAGTCCATAAAGCCAATGATGAGCCATAGCACCACTACAAGAATCGAGATGACAACTATAAATGGAACAAAATAGCTGCTCAGTTTGTCAGCCAACTGCTGAATCGGCGCCTAAGAAAAGAGAACAATTACAACAAATCGTGACATAGAAATCATAATGGCTAACAATTAAAATTTCAGATGAAGTGTCCAATTTTTTCAGCATTAATTCCTTCTTCTATCCCAGCTTACTTACTTTTTTAGCATACACATGTGCAATTGCATTGAGGAGTATGTATATGTCTGGTTTACGAGGACATTTGTTTAGGTAACAACTGGTAATTACAAGGGTATTATGCTATAAATGTGGTTTATGAGGATATTTCTAGTGTCCCCATAATTCAAATAGCTTAAAAAACATACTAAATGATGTTTTTTTGAAAATGTAAAAATGCAGAAATTTTTTTGTGAGGGTTAGGTTTAGGGGTAGGGTTAGGGTTAGTGGATAGAATCTATAGTTTGCACAGTATAACAATAATTTTGTCTATGGAAAGTCCTCATATGGATAGCCACACCAACATGTGTGTGTGCGTGTGTATGTACATGAGTTACCTTTGATGTCTGGGCCTCTTCCACTAGTTTAACTATCTGACTGAGCGTGGTCTCTGCACCTACATGTGTGGCTTTCACCAGCAGAGCTCCATGAGCATTAATAGAACCTGCTATCACACAGCTGCCTGGTTTCTTGATGACTGGCATTGGCTCCCCTGGAGAAACAGAGAGATTTCAGTTAGCAGTTTATATTCTAATTCATCAGGCCACTTTGGACCATTTGGACCGCTATAACTAATAAACTTTAACATAGTATTAACCAGTGGCAAATTCTCAGGGCCAGCAAAGCCTTCTCTGCTATGGATTTAAAAACCTGAGATGTAAACAGGAAAGGAGGGCTGATTTTCACTTCAAGTAAATTGGTAAGTGCTTTTTGCATTGTTATAACAACATCAGAAGTTTTCTAAGTGTAAATTAGGCTGGCTGGAGCATTCAGTGTCAGTTTAAGTTTTGAAAAGTAACCGTGTACCCTTGCAAAACAAAAATTATTGCAAGCAACATTTAGATCGCAAATATTATTAGATAGCTTTTTCCTGGTATTAGACCTTATTGGTTTTGGCTTTCATGCGTGGATATGTTTTAAAAATGTTAATTGGTGTTATTATTTGGCTGTGATGTAATGTATGATGTCCATAGGCATAGGTTGTCTTATTAGTTGAGAAACAGTGTTTTCTTAATGGCAAGATTAATTGGCATTGAAGGCCAAGACTTAAAATGCATGGGCCGCCACTGGTATTAGCATAATACTGAGCATAATAAAAAAAAAATAAAAAAAAAAAGAACGAAATAAAAGTGTTCTACCAATTAAAGTAGCCAATCAAAATGTTACACTTTAAAAATAGAATGCAACATTCACTCTGTAAAATACTGTAAATGATTTTCAGCTTGATTAAAAGGTGATGTATGGTTTTCTATCCCATTCTATGTCAAAGCTATGCCACTCATGGATTAATTTCCCCGAAAGTTTTAAATAATGTGGCTATGACGCCATCAAAACATTGCTCTATCTGTTTCAGCATCCTGACCAGCCCAACATGCAACATTGTCCCAACCAGTGGCATGAGTTTGAGGTGGGACAATCTGTTTTTAGTGACTAATGGAAGATGGGGGAGACTTGTTTGAAAGTTGTTTTAACAATTCCATTTGGTGATGCTAGTGGTGTTGAAATACTACATCACCTATAAATTAAAAACTTTATTGCATTTGCGGCCACCTACACAGGGTTGCGCCTTCTTTTCAAATCATTGAGAAAAACCACGAAGTATGTACAACAACAGTGTTTACAAATGTAAATTAAGTATATTACATCCTAAATCTCATCAACTGAGGCAAAGTCTCTCACCAGTGATTAGGGACTCGTCTGCCATAGATGTGCCCTCGATCACCTTCCCATCAACAGGAAACTTTCCTCCCGGTGCCACCTTCACCACGTCACCCCTCTGCACCAACTCCACAGACACCTGCTCCTCTCTGACAAACAACAAGAAATGCAGATTTTGGTCTTTATGTCATATATACGTAAGTGTTATATTACAGAACACACACAGTGATCAATAAATTGTATATGTAGACGCACAACTAGAGCTTATCAAATTTAAATACACCAGAAGTGCTCAGTCCTGCTCCTGTAGATCCAATCTAATACAAACATACCTGTAACAAGTAGCTAATCAAGGACTTTGGGATCACTTGAAAATTACAGGGAAGAATGTTAAAGGTGCACTAAGTATTTGTTTTCTGCTTAAAAGGTTTTACATCTAAAGTATACTACTTTTACTTTCGATATGGATAAAATGATGTACACTTATTTTAGATGAAAACTCCAATTTATATCATTGGCCAAGAAAAGGATAATTTACTCTACATAAGAGTGGTCCCACCCTTATGGTCGCCACCATTTTGAGATTACACGACTGGTTGAATACTACTCATTTTTATAATTGAATAGATTCATTTTGCAGAATAAATTATTATTAGAATTAGTATAGAATTTATTAAGAGACAAATATGTCTACAAATAGGCCACAATGCAATGCTAAGTTCTTTAACATTTAAAACTTTGCAGATAGGTGTCATTATAAAGTTTAAGACTTCTGTGAAATCGACCAGTCATACTGTACATAAACAAAAATTACTTTTTTGAAACTGGATGAGCAGCCCTAATTCTATGACAGTAACTGTCTGCTTCTTGTTGAAAGCTGTAATACGTATTATATAATTATATTATATAGTGTGATTTGAACCTGATAATAGTGTTGTCTGGACCCAGGGACACTATAGTGGCATCCGTTGCCTGTAGAGACATGAGTTTTGCCAGAGCCTCAGAAGTTTTACACTGCAAGGACAAAAGAGTAATTCCACTATGAGAAAGAATGTACAAATCATCATTTTATCCCAACTAGGTCAGACTAATGCTATATAACAGCTTCTGTACATACTGAAGCCATAAAAACACAACTTTGATTTTATCCAAACACAAGTCTGAGGATATTTATTGGCTGTAAAAGCTGTTGTTACTGATTAAACCAAAGACAGCTCAGAACAGCTTGAGGAAATTCCTCAGACCTGAGAAGAGCAATTTACTTCAAGTTTTTTTTCAAAACCTATAGCTCTATCACATGAAGCATATCACTGGATTTATGACAAAAAGAGATTTCAGTACCAGTCAAAGTAAACACATGCTCTTAAACAACTGTTGTCATAACAGAAGAAAGCTGCAACCATATACCCTCACACCCTATTGGACAAACAAATATAATTGTAAATATACTGTATATAACTAAAACAAAATACCTATAAAATTCCCGCCACTGATTAAATCATTTTTAATTGGCATCAAATAAATATTTCCTATAGTTTGGGATTATTGCCAATGAAAACTGCAAGTAATGCAATCCAAAACATCAACCTGCAAGCAATTAAAACACTAAGAACATCATGATTACTTTCGTAACCTCTGTTCCCTGATGGAGGGAATGAGATGTTGTGTCAATGTAGTGACACTAGTGGTCACTCTTGGGAGCCCCAAACACCTCTGATCTTTTTTTTAAAAGGTTAATGTGAATTGGCGAGTGGAATTTGCATGCCACTTCCCTGGACATACGGGTATAAAAGGAGCTGGTATGCAACCACTCGTTCAGTTTTTGTACTGAGGAGCCGAGATAAGGTCCCGGCCATTTCAGCAGGTAGTTCAGCGTTGTGGCAAGGGGGACACAACGTCTCGTTCCCTCCATCAGGGAATGGAGGTTACAAAATTAACCATGACGTTCCCTATCTGTCACTCAAACGATGTTGTGTCGATGTAGTGACACTAGGGGTCCTTATATAAAACGCCACAACTAACTGAACAGTGTTATGTGAAGTGGCGGTGTGTGACGGGCAGACTGCTGTATGCCTCGTAGCCAGTGCACCAGGCCATCATGTAACCTCCCCCAATGTTCTTTATGAGCGTCGAACAGTCCTTCAGGAACAAGTCGACTGCCCAACGAATAGGTGGACAGGCTAGCCCAGCCGAGGCCTCTTTTCCTTCTCTTTTCTCCACAAAAAGAGTGGAATTTGTTAACTGACTGGGAGCCCCAAGTTTCTACGTCGGTGTGGTGTCACTCCCAAGGGGAAGACACCGCGGAGACCACACCCCGCCCAAAAAGGGGGGGGGGGTATTTTGAGTAGAAATATGTTGCATGGTCTTTACCGAGCCTTGTCGGAAGTATGTCATGTGGAGAGGTCCCATGGTAGGTCCTACCCAAAGGGGGAGGAGTTTCTACAAAGCATGGTGACCGGGAGTAGAGGGGCCCCTGCCCAAGGAAGATGCAGTTTACCGACAGGTAAAAGATTTTGGGGAAAATATCACATGGGGTTGCCTTCAGGGGAACCAGCACGTGCGGAGCACCTACCTCATTACAGGGCCTCATTAGCGCACTTACTGAGCCGGCAGCGAGTTTCTCCGCAAACTCAACTGCCACAGGGCTAAGGAGGAAAGTCATCCAGGGATCACAGTCTGTGAACACTACTGGGAGTCAAGAGCGCACGTCTTCCCCTCAAAGGAGGGGAAAGGCGCTATGCACAAGCGGTACACCCGGCCAGTTGTCCCGGAACTTACCTGCTCGTGCCTGCCACTACTCGGGATGAGACCGGCTCAACCTGGAGATTGTAGAACCTCGCAAAGGTGTTGGGTGCTGCCCAGCCCGCTGCTCTGCAGATGTCTGCCAAAGAGGTACCACTGGCCAGGGCCCAGGTGGCCGCCACACTCCTGGTAGAGTGGGCTTGTAACCCCGCAGTGGGTGGCACATCCTGAGCCTGCCATGCCATCATGATGGTGTCAGTGACCCAGTGGGCGATCCTCTGTTTGGAGACAGCGCTTCCTTTCCGCTGTCCACCAAAGCAGACAAAGAGCTGCTCAGAGACTCTAAAACTCTGTGTGCAATCCAAATAGATGCGTAAAGCTCGCAACGGACACAGCAATGCCAAGGCTGGGTCTGCCTCCTCCTGGGGCAGCGCTTGCAGGTTCACCACCTGATCCCTAAAAGGGGTCATGGGAACCTTGGGCACATAGCCCGGTCGGGGTCTCAGGATCACGTGAGAGTAACCCAGACCAAACTCCAGGCACGATTCGCTGACAGAGAACACCTGCAGGTCCCCTACCCTCTTGATGGAAGTGAGCGCAGTCAGGAGGGCAGTCTTCAAAGAGAGTGCCTTAAGCTCAGCTGACTCTAAGGGCTCAAAGGGAGCTCCCCGTAGACCCTGAAGGACTACAGAGAGGTCCCACGGGGGGACGAGGCGTGGTCTAGAGGGGTTCAACCTCCTAGCGCCTTTCAGGAACCTGATGATCAAGTTGTGCTTCCCCAAGTACTTACCATCTACCGCATCGTGATGAGCCGAAATAGCGGCTACGTACACCTTCAAGGTGGAGGGGGACAACCGCCCC
The DNA here is from genome assembly GCF_019703515.2 of Myxocyprinus asiaticus. Taxonomy (NCBI): domain Eukaryota; kingdom Metazoa; phylum Chordata; class Actinopteri; order Cypriniformes; family Catostomidae; genus Myxocyprinus; species Myxocyprinus asiaticus. The sequence continues at coordinate 42,535,116 of NC_059352.1, read as the reverse complement.
TCGGGAGGAGCGTGAGATCCAAAAACCATGTCTGGGTGGGCCAGTAGGGTGCTACTAGGATGACTTGCTCCCCGTCCTCCCTGACCTTGCACAGGGTCTGTTCAAGTAGGCTCACTGGGGGAAACTCATACTTGCGCAGTCCAGGGGGCCAGCTGTGTGCCAACGCGTCTATACTGAGAGGTGCCTCGGTCAGGGCGTACCAAAGCGGGCAGTGGGAGGATTCCCGGGAAGCAAACAGGTCTACCTGTGCTCGACCGAATCGACTCCAAATCAGCTGGACCACCTGAGGGTGGAGTCTCCACTCTCCCCTGAGGGTAACCTGACGTGACAACGTATCCGCTGCGGTGTTGAGGTCGCCCGGGATGTGAGTGGCTTGTAGCAACTTGAGGTGCTGCTGACTCCAGAGGAGGGGACGGCGGGTGAGTTGTGACATGCAATGGGAGCGTAGACCACCTTGGCGGTTGATGTATGCTACCGTCGCTGTGTTGTCCGTCCGGACCAACACGTGCTTGCCCTGGATCAATGGCCGAAAGGGCGAGCAGTACTGCCAAAAACTCTAGGCAGTTGTTGTGCCAACGCAGCCGCGGCCAGTCCAGGAGCTGGCGGCTGTGTGCCTGTTGCATACGGCACCCCAGCCTGTCTTGGAGGCGTCTGTTGCAACCACGACGCACCTGGAGACCTGCTCTAGGGGAACCCCTGCCCGTAGAAATGCCAGGTCAGTCCAAGGGCTGAAGAGGTGGCGACAGACCGGCGTGATGGTCACGCGATGTGTCCCGCGGCGCCATGCCCATCTCGGGACTCGAGTCCGAAGCCACTGCTGAAGCTGTCTCATATGCATCAACCTGAGTGGTGTGGCGAGGTCTTGCGCCACGCCGGGGCAGGATGTGACGTATGGCCTCCGTCTGCTGCTTCACCGCTGAGAACTGCTGGGCAAAGTCCTCAAAGGTGTCGCCTAATAGGCCAACCTGGGAGATGGGGGCATCAAGGAACCATGCCTTGTCAGTCTCTCGCATCTCAACCAAGTTGAGCCAAAGGTGGCACTCCTGGACCACGAGGGTGGACATCGTCTGCCCGAGAGACTGCGCCGTGACCTTCATCGCCCGGAGAGTGAGGTCGGTTGCCGTGCGCAGTTCTTGCATCAGTCCCGGGTCAGAGCTATCTTCGTGCAGTTCTTTTAGCACCTTGGCTTGGTGTACCTGCAGGAGAGCCATGGCATGTGGGGCGGAGGCGGCTTGTCCAGCGGCATTGTAGGCCCTAGCCGTTAGGGACGACGTAAACCTACAGGCCCTGGACGGGAGTTTCAGGCGCCCACGTCAAGTGGCAGCGTTCTGCGGACATAAGTGTACCGCAAGCCCCTTATCCACCTGGGGGATCAACGAGTATCCCCTGGCTGCTCCGCCATCGAGGGTAGCGAGAGCGGGGGAGCTGAAAGATCGGGACCGGGCAGTAAAAGGTGCCTCCCACGATCTTGTCAGCTCCTCATGCACTTCTGTGAAGAAAGGAATGGGGGCGGGGCACAGCTGTAAGCGGCACCCCGAGTCCAGGAACAAATCATCGAGCCGCAAGGGTTCTGGGGAGAGTGGAGGGTTCCACTCTAGCCCGACACTCACGGCCACCCGGGAAAGCATGTCCATCATTTCCACTTCAGCCTGGGACTGGGCGACCATTCCCAAAGGAGGAAGCCCAGTCGAAGCATCTGTGTCTGACTGGACGAGCCCGCTCTCCGATGCTGCGCTCTATAATTCATCCTCTTCCCGGGCTCTGAACGAGGGGTTGAACTCACCCTGAGACGAGCTGGCGATCTCGTCCGAGTGCGCGACCGGGGCAAGCGAGCGTGCTGGGGAATGGGAGGTCCGTGGGGGCATACCCAGCAGAGGTGGTCCCACTGAGGTTCCCAAATCGCCCCAAGTGCTAACTGGCACGGCCTCAGCCGCTTGGGTGGCTTGCTTTCTTACAAATGCAAGAGCCCAGACACATAAGACAGCGATCGTGGCCGTCGGAAGTGGAGAGATAACAACTGCAACCAAGAATAACACACAAACGGAAAGGCATCTTTAAAAAGACGTTCTGTGTGTGCCGCTCTTTCAGAAAGAAAATATACTCTTTTAGAATATACTCTTTTAAATGTTCTGCTGAAGTGCCCAGGGGCGTTCTCTGCAAACCACAGATGCAGAGGGGGAGAAGCCGCTGAAATGCGCCGTAAGATCCACCAGAGAGAGGTGAATGAACTCGGTGGATGAATTCAGCTCAATGAATAGAACCACTCGGCTCTGAAGAGAAAATCTAAATGAGTGGTTGCATACCAGCTCCTTTTATACCCGTATGTCCGGGGGAGTGGCATGCAAATTCCACTCAACAATTCTCATTGGCCTTTTAAAAAAAGATCAGAGGTGTTTGGGGCTCCCAAGAGTGACCCCTAGTGTCATTACATCGACATAACGTTGAGTGAGTGACAGATAGGGAAGTACTGTTATACGGCCTTATCAGCTTGCTTTATTTCAGTTATTTAAAGTCTGTATGGACAATATCAAGATAAGTGCATATTGAAATCTGGATTATGGAAAGGATGACCAGACAAAAGCTTAAAGATATGGGGCTAAGAGTATTATCGCTAAACACAGCGCTATGCCATAAGTCATACATGCAAAATCAATAGGTATGGCTATGAAGTTTTGGTATTTTCGTGTAAGCATGTGCTATGTCTAGGCACAAGTGGGTTTGGCGAAACTGTGATGCAAAGCGCTACTGGGCTGGGTCAAGTGCAATTTAATTGGGAGGATCTTCTCTGGCACCATCTTATTATATAGTTCATTCCCTGTCAAGCACCAGCAATATAAACAAAGACAGCACATCCATAAGAAGTTGGTAGTGTAAATGGACTGTATGCAATGAATTACAAAAACTTATATAAATATAAACTTATGTTCTTTTGTGCATTAACTGCAACCCTGTTGTATGTCAGGCATATTTCTATGACAGTGACACGATCCTTTTATACACATGGAAAATGTGGTTCTCATCAGGATTTGGATTTATGCACCGTTAAATTATAGAGAATGTAAGTATTGTTAATCATTTTCATCTTTATGCACTTTACTTCTTCGATTTTGAAAAATTGTAATAATTTATCAAAAAATAAATAATTAAACCCAAAATATTTTTACATTTGAATTACACTTCAAACTAAATGAAAATATAATCAAAATAACGAAGTGGTCAAAAATAATTCCAAATTCAAACATTTCACTCTGTCCAACTTCTTCCACTGGCCCCTTTTGCAGAGACTTAAAAAATCACTCTATGACAACAAGTGGAAAAATACCAAAACAAATTAGATCATAAATACAACTGTAAATAAAAACATAATAATAATAATAATTTAGATAATTTAACACAAATCTAATACATTTTGGTTTTATAAAATGGCTACAACAGTGATTGTCAGGGACATAATTTGATGTCCCACTTTATTTTCAGAGTTTGGACAAGAACTTAATTACCATCTGCTGGTGGAATCTCCAAACTACAAATGCAGGAACTGATTTTAGACTTTGCACTGAAAACAGACGTGTTTTTTTAAACGTCTTAACACAATGACCTATTTCTCAGGAAAATAGAAAATTGCACTTTGTGCCACTTCATTAACATATAATACATGTACAGTTTGCTCGCATACACCCACAGATAGCTCAAACACTCCCACCCACGGCCACTTGCGCTGGCACGAAAATTGCACTTAGAATTAGCTCTCTCATGAAAATTTTATAAGGCGGTGTGCACTGTCCTAACACGTAGCGCTGCGCTGTGTGCACTCACGAAAAAAGAACCCATGGTTTCTTCAGGTAAACTAAAGACTCCTAACTGAGGTTTGTACTGTCTCTCAGGTGGTATAATATTTTCACCATTAAGGCATTTGACTGCCCACTGAGAAGCAGATGTTTGTTACTTTTTCGATGATCTAATTTATTTTCACCTATTTTAGCTTAATTTGCAGAATCAACCATAAGTATGCCACTCGTAGTTTAATTACTTTAAAAAGAGCAAACAATATGACTCTGTGGTGCCATTAAAACATTGCTCTGGTTGTTTCAGTGTCCGACATAGCAAGTTTGGGGTGAGACTATCTTTATGTCCAACCAATGGCAGATGAAGAAAGTGATCAGGAAACCTGTTTTAAAACAATGCAATTCTGTTTTGTGGTACTACTGGCACAGACATTGCAAATTTCACTCTTTAAGTACTTTTCAGAGAGTTATTTGATGTTTCTTTACCTTAGCTACATGCTCCAGCCAGCGTCCTAGAGCGATGAACACAAAAAGCATCGGAGGTGTATCAAAAAATGTGAGTGGGCTCTGTTTAGCTCCTTCAATCATGGCAACGATCAGCACTATGCAGGAATACACATACGCGATGGTGGTTGCCAAGACAATGAGCACGTCCATGTTGGCTACACCATGTCTTAGCGAACGGTACGCTTGTATGTAGAAGTAACGGCCACCTAGAAACTGAGTGAGAAAGAGAATAAAAAAAAGAGAGATGCTTTTAAAACATCATCAGTTATTTAACCCTCCTGTTATGTTTGGGGTCAAATTGACCCCACAGCAACTTTGCCATCTCTTAAAAATATGCTAAACTTTTTAGAAAAACTTGAATCTTTCTGACTTTTCCTACATTTATTAGAAGAATACATAAATATATACTTCACATGTTTCAGAGTTTTCAAAATCCCTGAACACATTTTGACCACAGTGGTCTTTAGATCCCAACCTATTTTATGGTAGGCAACATGGAAAAATGTACACCTTTATTTGGGTACCTGGGTATCTGTCACTCACTCGACGTTGTGTCGATGTAGTGACACTAGGGGTCACTCTTGGGAGCCCGAGACACCTCTGGTCTTTGATAAAAGGCCAATGAAAATTGGCGAGTGGTATTTGCATGCCACTCCCCCGAACATACGGGTATAAAAGGAGCTGGTATGCAACCACTCATTCAGGTTTTACGCTGAGGAGCCGATATAAGGTCCGGCCATTTCAGCGGGTAGTTCAGCGTTGTGGCAGGAGGGACCAACGTCTCGTTCCCTCCATCAGGGAACAGAGGTTACACCAGTAACCATGATGTTCCCTATCTGTCACTCACTCGATGTTGGTGTCGATGTAGTGACACTAGGGGTCCCTATACAAAACGGCACAAAGCTGAACTGTGTTACGTGAACTGGCGGTGTGTGGTGGGCAGACTTGCTGTGTGCCTCATAGCCAGCACACCAGGTCGACACGTAACCTCCCCCAACACAGTTATGAGTGTCGAACGGCCCTTTTTGGGGACAAGTCGACTACCCAGAGATAGAGACAGGCTTAACCCAGTCGTGGCCTCTTTCCCCTTCTCTTTTTCCACTCCCTAAAAAAGAAGGGGGATTATCCAACTGGGCCAACAGTCTAGTCGGGGGGGTGTCCCTCCCAAGGGGAGGACACCGCGGAGACCACACCTCGCCCCAAGAGAGGGGGGGATATTTAAGTGGAAGAATACATCACATGGTCTTTCCAACCATGTGGAGAGCCTTCAAGGTAGATCCTGCCCAATGGGGGAGGAGTTACTACAACATGGAGACTGGGGCAGAGGGGCTCTGCCCAAGGAAGACGCAGTTTGCCAGCAGGGAAATGAATTAGCGGAAGATATAGATCGCATGGGGTTAGCCTTACAGGGAAACGCCACATGCGGAGCACCTACCCCAGAACCGGGAAGCGAGTCTCTCTGAAAACTCGACTGCCACAGGGCTCGGAGGAAGTCAACCAGGGAACAACTTTTGTGAACACTACTGGGAATTAACAGCGCACGTCTTCAGCTCAAAAGGAGGTGGAAGGCGCTATGTGCAAGCAATACACCTGGCTGGCTATCCCGGGCTTATCCGCTTGTGTTGCATGCCACTACCTGGGACAAAACCGGTTCCACCCGGAGGTTGTAGAACCTTGCAAAGGTGTTGGGTGTTGCCCAGCCCGCTGCTCTGCAATGTCTGTTAGAGAGGCACCTCTGGCCAGGGCCCAAGAATCCGCTACACCACGGGTAGAATGGGCTCGTAGCCCTACCGGGGGCGGCATGTTTTGGGCAAGATATGCCATAGTTATGGCGTCAATAAGCCAGTGGGCGATCCTCTGCTTGGAGACAGCGCTTCCTTTCCGCTGTGCACCAAAGCAGACAAAGAGCTGCTCAGAGATCCTAAAGCTCTGCGTGCGATCCAAATAGATGCGTAAAGCGCGCACCGGACACAGCAATGACAGGGCTGAGTCTGCCTCCTCCTGGGGCAGCGCTTGCAGGTTCACCACCTGGTCCCTAAAAGGAGTGGTGGGAACCTTGGGCACATAGCCCGGTCGGGGTCTAAGGATCACGTGAGAATAGCCCGGACCGAACTCCAGGCACGTTTCGCTGACAGAGAATGCTTGCAGGTCACCTACCCTCTTGATGGAAGTGAGCGCAGTCAGGAGGGCAGTCTTCAAGGAGAGTGCCTTAAGCTCGGCTGACTGCAAAACTCAAAGGGGGCTCTCTGTAGACCCTGAAAAACTACAGAGGTCCGATGAGGGAACAAGGCGCAGCCTGGAGGGATTCAGCCTCCTGGCGCCTCTTAGGAACCTGATGATCAGATCATGCTTCCCTAAGGACTTACCGTCGACTGCGTCGCGGTGTGCTGCTATGGCAGCAACGTACACCTTCAAGGTGGAAGGGGACAGCCTCCCTTCCAACCTCTCTTGCAGGAAGGAAAGCACTGATCTGACTGCGCATCTCTGGGGGTCTTCCCGACGGGAAGCACACCACTTAGCGAACAGACGCCACTTAAAAGGCATACAGGCGCCTCGTAGAGGGAGCCCTAGCCTGAGTGAATGTGTCTACCATCGCAGGTGGGAGACAGCTTAGGTCTTCCACGTCCCATCCAGGGGTCAGACATGGAGATTCCAGAGGTCTGGGCGTGGGTGCCAGATGGTGCCCCTTCCCTGAGAAAGAAGGTCCTTCCTCAGGGGAATTTGCCCGGGGGGAGCTGTCGCGAGGAGCGTGAGGTCTGAGCACCACGTCTGGGCGGGCCAGTAGGGTGCTTACCAGGACGACCTTCTCCTCGTCCTCCCTGACCTTGCACAGGGTCTGTGCAAGCAGGCTCACTGGGGGAAAACGCATATTTGCGCATGCCAGGGGACCAGCTGTGTGCCAGCGCGTCTATGCCGAGGAAGGCCTCGGTCAGGGCGTACCAGAGCGGGCAGTGGGGAGGATTCTTGGGAGGCGAACAGGTGCACCTGTCGAATCGACTCCAAATCAGCTGGACCACCTGAAGGGGGAGACTCTACTCTCCCTTGAGGGTAACCTGTTGTGACGGCGCGTCCGCCGAAGTGTTGAGGTTGCCCGGGATGTGAGTGGCTTGCAGCGACTTGAGGTGCTGCTGACTCCGTTGGAGGAGACGGCGGGCGAGTTGTGACATACAGCAGGAGTGCAGACCGCCTTGGCGGTTGACATATGCTACCGCTGCCGTGCTGTCTGTCCGAACTAGCACGTGCTTGCCCTGGATCAACGGCCGGAACCTCCGCAGGGCGAGCAGAATTGCCAGTAACTCGAGGCAGTTGATGTGCCAACGCAGCCACGGACCCGTCCAGAGGCCGGCGGCTGCGTGCCTGTTGCCAACAGCGCCCCAGCCCGTTTTGGAGGCATCTGTCGTGACCACGACGTGCCTGGAGACCAGTTCTAGGGAAACACCTGCTCGTAGAAATGAGAGGTCGGCCAAGGGCTGAAAAGACGGTGACAGACCGACGTAATGGCCACGCGGTGTGTCCCGTGGTGCCATGCCCGTCTCGGGACTCGAGTCTGGAGCCAGTGCTGAAGCGGCCTCATATGCATCAACCCGAGCTTGGTGGCCACCGCCGAGGATGCCATATGCCCCAGGAGCCTCTGAAAATGTTTCAGTGGAACCGGTTTTCTGTTTGAACGCCTTCAAACAGGCCAGCACCGACTGGGCGCGCTCGTTCGTAAGGTGCGCCATCAAGGAGACTGAGTCCAACTGCAAACCGAGAAAAGAGATGCTCTGAACCGGGAGGAGCTTGCTCTTTTCCCAGTTGACCCGAAGCCCTAGTCGGCTGAGGTGTGAGAGCACCAGGTCCCTGTGTGCGCATAACCTGTCTCGAGAGTGAGCTAAGATTAGCCAGTCGTCGAGATAGTTGAGAATTCGAATGCCCACCTCCCTTAATGGGGCAAGGGCAGCCTATGCGATCTTCGTAAAGACACGAGGAGACAGGGACAGGCCGAAAGGGAAGACTTGTACTGATACGCCTGACCCTCGAACGCGAACCGCAGGAAGGGTCTGTGTTGAGGAAGGATCGAGACGTGAAAGTACGCATCCTTCGGGTCTACCGCCGCGAACCAATCTTGATGCCGGACGCTCGCTAGAATGCGTCTGCGTCAGCATCTTGAACGGGAGTCTGTGTAAAGCCCGGTTCAGTACTCGCAGGTCCAAGATTGGCCACAACCCTTGGCGATGAGTAGATGGGGTGCAGGATCTTGAGCCGCGCCGTGGCAGGATATGCTGGCTAGCATCCATCTACTGCTCTACCATCGAGAACTGCTGGGCAAAGTCCTCGACGGTGTCGCCGAATAGGCCCGCATGGGAAATGGGGGCAGCAAGGAATTGTGTCTTGTCGGCCTCACCCATCTCGACCAGGTTGAGCCAAAGGTGGCGCTCCTGGACCACTAGTGTGGCCATCGTCCGCCCGAGAGACCGCGCCGTGACCACCGTTGCTCGGAGAGCGAGGTCGGTCGCCGAGCGCAGTTCCTGCATCAATCCCGGGGCGGAACTACCCTCGTGCAGTTCCTTTAGCGCCTTGGCGGACTTGCAGGAGAGCCATGGCGTGCAGGGCGGAGGCGGCTTGTCCAGCGGCACCGTAGGCCTTGGCCGTCAGAGACGACGTAAACCTACAGGCCTTGGACAGGGGCTTTGGGCACCCGCGCCAGGCGCCGGCGCTCTGTGGGCATAGGTGCACCGCGAGCACCTTTATCCACCGGGGGATTGCCGAATAACCCTTGGCCGCCCCACCATCGAGGGTAGTGAGAGCGGGGAAGCTGAAAAGATCGGGACCGGGCAGTAAAAGGTGCCTCCCGCGACCTTGTCAGCTCTTCATGCACTTCCGGGATGAAAGGAACGGGGCGGGGCGTGGCTTTGAGCGGCACTGCGAGCCCAGGAACCAATCACTGAGCCGCGAGGGTTCAGGGAAGAGCGGTGAAATCCACTCTAACCGACGCTCGCGGCTGCCCGGGAAAGCATATCGTCATCTCCGCGTCAGCCTGTGACTGGGCGATCGCCCCCGAAGGTTGGAGCCCAGCTGAGGCTTCCGACTTGACGAGCCCGCTCTCCGATGCTGCGCTCGAGAGCTCATCACTTTCGCGGGCTCCGAATAAGAGGTCAAACTCACCGTGAGACGAGCCGGCGAACTCACCCGGAAGCCCGATCGGGGCAGACGAGCGTGCTGGGGAATGGGAGGTCCGCGGGGGGATACCCGGCGGAGGCGGTCCCATTGGGGTCCCCAAATCGCCCCCAGTGCTAGCCGCACTGGCCTCAAACCCGTGGGTAAAAGGACCGAGGCGGGAGCCTCTGGGGTGGCTCGCTTTCTTACGAAGGCGAGCCATGACCGCAACGTTGCCATGGACATATTCTCGCAATGAGAACATGACCATCCACAAACGCTGTCTCTGCGTGAGCAGTGCCCAGACACGAAAGACAGTGATCGTGACCGTTAGAAGGCGAGAGATAACGAGCACAACCAGGAATAACACACAATCGGAAAAGCATCTTTAAAAAGACGCGTCTTTAAAAAGACGTTCCGTGTGTGCGCTCTTTTAGAGAAATATATACTCTTTTAGAGGGGAAAAATGCTCTTTCAGAAAATATACTCTCTAGTTTTTCTGCCGAAGCGCCCAGGGGATTTCTCTGCAGTGCACCAGTGCAGAGGAGGGAGAAGCCGCTGAAATGCGCCGTCAGATCCAGCAGAGGTGAATGAACAGTAGTATTCAGCTCAGTGAGCATGACCGTTCGGCTCCGAAGAGAAAATCTGAATGAGTGGTTGCATACCAGCTCCTTTTATACCCGTATGTTTGGGGGAGTGGCATGCAAATACCACTTGCCAATTTTCATTGGCCTTTTATCAAAGACCAGAGGTGTCTTGGGCTCCCAAGAGTGACCCCTAGTGTCACTACATCGACACCAACGTCGAGTGAGTGACAGATAGGGAATACTTGATTTCTGTCACAAGTCCCATTTGGGTTTGTTTTGTACATTAAATAGTGCGAAGAGATAATTTCTCCATCATTTTATCACTGACAGGAAAGCGCTGTCAAAGATTCTTTTACTTAATGAGTTAACAACCTCCGCAGCTCTGTCATTGGAGAGAGCGTAACAGTAAACTTTAGTGTGTTAAGACAGTTCCGCCCATAGAATGTATATGGGACAGCCGTGTAGGCCTATGCTGAACTTGTAGGCTCTCCTTGGTAGAAGGGTTCTGGTGCTGTGGCTTGTGCATCAGTGTAATGACACATTACAATGGTTCCACCCTTCACACCAGTGTTTATGCTGTATTAACAATAAATGCGTTAATCACGATTAAGAATAATTAACGCTAGGGGTGTAACGGTACACAGAAGTCACGGTTCGGTACGTACATCGGTTTTGGGGTCACGGTTCAATACGTGTTCGGTACAACAGGAAAAAGCAACAAATCCCAAATGCTAGGTTTCTTTTCATTTATTTTGAACAGACACAGTGTAAATTACAGTTTGTTCCACCTAGCGGCATTTAGTCCCCCCTGAGGTAGTTGGTACAGTAAAGCCTCCTTTAGTGTATTAAGCACTAAGCAGTAAACAGAATGCACTCTTGCAAAGGTATTTGGTCACAATCAGCTACAAAACTGAAAAGCATCTCTTGTGTTATAAAAGTACAAAATAAATAGAATAATGAAAAATAAATCTTGTGCATTAGGAGAAGCCATTATTGTTTTGGGTTGGTGCATAAATGATCTCTTCTACTTCTGCTCTTTTTCCTGTTGTGGCAGTTAGCAAACAGTGTTGCATTACTGTGCGCGCCCCCTTCTGGATTGGAGTGGATCGCCTGTGACTGACTCGTATGTATGCTTCGTCTGACTGCATGCACCGAACCGTAACGTCAGTACCGTGACGGTTCGGGATGAATACATGTACCGTTACACCCCTAATTAACGCATTAAATGTTTGAAATTAATCGCATGCGTACGCGTTAATTCTGATAGCTCTACTAAAAATATATTACTTAATACCACAAACTGAGCCTTCAAACAGCACAAAGTATTGTTTGTGAACACAATTGTGATTTTGCTGGTATAAAAAATTATTTTCCTATGCAATGCATGCGATGCATGTCATTATAAATATAATATAAACATAAATATCATATGACATGTTTTCTGCTAATACTTTGTATAAAAATATTGATGAGAAGTGACACAATCAGTAGGTATGACATAAAAGCAAATAGCATTTTGAATTTGAGTAATTAATCTTATTTTAAAATGTTTGGGGTCAATTTAAACGCAAAGGAGGGTTGAGCTATTAGGATGGGGGTGTTGGGGAAACCTGCATGAAATAATCATTATTTTTGCAATTTCATTGAGTGAAACAGAAATTAGACACTTCGCCTTTAAAACTAATGACAGGTGCCATGGAGGTACCTGAACTGGTGTGCAAAGCAGGAAGAAGGCCAAGTTAAGGGTAGAGAGACCAGGTAGGATGTTTTGGTCTACAGGCATGGAACCACCGTGTTCCTTGTGTTGACTGTCCATCACCATCATGTAGATCATTAGACCCATTACTGGGATCCCAAACACCAGACTGAACAGAAATGAGTGCTTCCATCTGTAAGCATAGGTACATTTTACACTGTTACATACAGTCACGTTGAATTAGCTATCTAAAAGTGGACATACCATACTTCCCTAGAAAGTCAAAACACAGTAACTATGACACTTTTCACATTCTGTTTTCTCTGAATCTGAGCATAGTTAAACCAAACTTGTCTGTCACAAGACAGATAATCATATAAGAGACCTGATTTTGGTGAACGCAGATTTGACGAAAAAGTGTAGTTACTACATTAGCAAGGCAGCACAGACTATTATTTTTATATAAAGCTGAATATAATTGCTATAGAATAACCTTATCCCACACCCTTTCCTTACCCCTATAGGAAAACTTTATGCATTTTTATAATAAAACAAAGTATTTGCTCTATTTATGAATCTATTTTCCGGTGAACACAGTTTTGATGAAAAAGTGTAGTTACTACATTAGCAAGGCAGCATAGACTATTATTTTTATATAAAGCTGAATATAATTGCTATAGAATAACCTTAACCCACACCCTTTCCTTACCCCTATAGGAAAACTTTATGCATTTTTATAATAAAGCAAAGTATTTGCTCTTTTTATGAATCTATTTTCCAATTGCAGACATCCCAAATGTCCACAAAGGGAGATTTTATCAGATTTACCTCACTTTTGGGGGCAATTTTGTCTCCAAACTATAGCTAAGTATGTACACACACAAACCAAAAATAAAATAAAAAAATAAAAAAAAGATACTTGCTGCCGAATCTCCTCATGATGGTCTAAAGTGTTCTTCCCAAATCCCTCATTCTTTATCAAAGACACTCCAAAACCCAAGCCCTATTTACAGAGAGAGAAAGGGAAAGAAAGACCAAAAAAAGAGATAAGAGAAAGAGTGGAAAATAATAATAACAATAAAAAAACTTTAACATTAAAACCCATCTTTCTCCTCTTTTTCTTCAATAATTCAGTTCTTTACCTCAATAATTCTGACAATGTCCCGAGAGCCCACCAAATCAGGGTTAAACTTCACATGAGCTTTGTTTGTTGCCAAGGCAACAGAGGCTTCCAAAATTCCCTTTGTCCTCAAAAGTTTGCTTTCGATGTTATGGACACAGGAAGCACATGTCATACCAGTGACCTGATGAAATATCATTGTCAAGACAGAAATACATTGAAATAAAGCCTTTAAAGTACATACATCAAACCATTCTTTTGTTGAATTTTATATTAGCCCTTCATAAGAATTTCTTGTTCATCTCTGTTCCTGCTGGTTTATATATAAAAAAGAGAACAAAGCAAAGCTTATTCACTTTTCATTCAAACATACTGTATGAATCCAGGCTTGTCATGCAGATATAGGTAATTATGTTACTGGACACTTTTTAGTTCAAAAAGGTGAAAAATGTGTCCTTTTTCTTTTAAACGGTATAAATAGTACTGTAAAGTAGTTTAATAAATAATGTTCTATTATGAAGTCATTACCCTTACTTGATTGAAATTGAGAAAGTTTTTACAAGCAATTTAATTTAAATCATTCAGATTAAGTCACTTTCATTGAGCCAACATAATTTAGTTAAATAAGGTCAAAACAATGTTCTATAGTAGTTTTAACTAAACTTCATTAGGTTAGTCAAACTCAATTTAATAATGTTTAATTTAATTAATTCTCTTATGTTAGTCTAACTTCTTTTGGTTTATTAATCATTAATATATGCCAGGTGAGCAAGTGTAAGAACAGTGAAACTAATACACTGTCAATTTGATAGCAACTGCTTATAGATCTTAAAGAGCACCTATTATGGTTTTTAAACGTGCCTAATTTTGTTTTAAAGGTCTCATACAATAGATTTACATGCATCCAAGGTCAAAAAACACTTTAATTTACTCATAATTTAAATTGCAGCATTACTTTTTTTCCCCCAGAGTCAAAAACGACTCGTTCAATGATCCGTTCTAAAGGATTCATTCTAAACTCCTCCTTTCAGAGAGCCTACTCTGCTCTGATTGGTCAGATGTCCCAGTCTGTTGTGATTGGTCTACTGCTTAGTGTAGTGTTTGAGGGCGGGTCAAAGCTGTTCGCGAGCAGCCAATGAAGACCAGAGGTGGGGTTTTTTGTTACCAAATTACGTAGGTTAGTACAGGAAGTAAGTCTGGAATTACTAAGGACTCGTTTCAGGTGTTCAGAATCGTTTTTTTTCTTTTGTGAGTCAGTAACTCCATTTGTTGTGCACTTTGATTTTTGAAACTTTGCGGGCTTTTTTACATTCACCAACAGCTATATAACACACTACATGAAAGTTAATATTTGACAAACCATAATAGGTGCTCTTTAAATCAAACGTCACTTCAACGTGACAGTCCATCCTCAACCTAAGCACAAGCACCAGTCTTCACCGCAATGGTAACCCCCAGAACTCCAGCCTTACAGACACTCTTTTTAAATACCAATTTAATAGAACATTAAATATTAACTCCTCCTATTCTCATTTTGCTAAAAAAATATATAAAATACACTTCATTTCAACATTTGTTCGCCCCATCCAGTCCTGTGCAAAGAATGGTGGGAAATGGAAATCCCCTGCCCAGTTTCCTCAATGCTACAAAAATTATTATGCAGTCCCAACTCAAATGGATTAAGTAAACTTACAAATTTAATTCGATATAAATCACTGGAATCAAGTTGTGACAAAATGTTCTAGAATTGCGTTGCTTTAGTTCGTTTTAATTAAGTAAACTGAACTACCTGCAAAAATCCTTTTTTGAGTGATTTGTGAATGAAACATACCTCTCGCCAGGTTTTATGTAATTACCCCCACAAATACTAAAATCACTGGGTAATAAAGTTCATTTGCAGAATACAACTTTGAAAATGTCAAGATAAGTATTTGAAGGAATTATGAGAATTTATTCTTTGCCATTATAACAACACAATTCTTTCAAATTCATCTGTATGGCATCTATTTTTTGGACAAAGTATTACAATGATAATATTGTTCCCGCCAACAGCTGTAGCTAGTCCTCAGCAGCTATAACAAGCAGTTGTTTCCCAAAAAGCTCATAAATGTTATTACCACAGCATGTCATTATAAAGACATGCATGTCATCGTAACGACAATGTGCAGTGGTAATGATTAATATCTGTGCTCAGTGCCTCTGAATGGAGGGAGATGTGTTCATTTAACCTAGTTTTTATGTGCAAGAAAATGTTCTGATGCTGATTTATTTTTTATTTAATTTTTTTTTTCAAAAGTTACTTTTTGTATTTTAAACAACCTGTGCATACAAAGTTATTTTATAAGAAGAACATTTGAAAATTTGTATTCAAAACAATTTCTTTTTGATTTTGAAGAATTAAAAAAAACAGATTATAAATTGTCCAAAGTTACAGAATCAGCCACATGAACATATGCCCCCAGACACTTACAGAGAGATCCAGGACGCCATCCAAGAATGTGTTCTCCTCCATCACTGAAGCACCAAACCCCAGAGCAGAGATTAGCTGGACAATTCGAGCTGGGTCCAAAAGCACTGCATCATATCTCACCTCTGCCTTACCAGCCATCAGGGCAACCAATACTGATTTAATACCTAAAAAATAACAAATCAGTAAACCAGTTCACACAAAAGCCAAACACACAGAAAATCAAATCACTGAAACTATTGTTCTGCCTTATACATATTTAGAATATGTAAAACAAACTAAAAAGCACTCCTTTAAAATAAAAAAGTTCCTACCTTTAAATTCCTGACACATAAATACAGTACAAATAAATGATAATGCCATTTTAACCTTCATGTTTCAACAGGTTTCTCTCAATGTTGGCCACACAGGATGCGCAGGTCATCCCTGTCACCTGAACAAAAATTTTCTGTGTCTCTCTTTCCTCAGAACCACTGCGGTTGTCTTTGTTGATGAAATTTGGTGAAGACCTAGGTGTCTGGATACAGCTTTTTGGGGGCAGGTGTTTCAAACCACTAGACCTCTGAATCCTAGATGAACCTTTACAAATGGCAGAATCTTTGGAAGAGACAAAAAAATGTACACAGTTTGGGAAACAACAAAATCTACTGTAATCGTGACATTGCTTGTGATTCTTGTACAAAGATGAAAGATTTGATGCTTATATACAGAACAACACGAATTAATGCACAATATTTAAATGTTTTTATGATTGTAATCAGGTAAGTTAGTTATCATAGTTTAATACAAGATACATTTAAACATGATTTCATGTTTAGGGACCACAGTTAATAAGTTGAGCTATGAACATTAAGAAGAGGGAGAGACAGAGAGAGAGAGAGAGAGAGAGAGAGAGAGAGAGAGAGAGAGAGAGAGAGAGCGAGAGAGCGAGCGAGCAGCCTGCTTAAAGCCTCTTTAATCCGATTAGACTCCAACTCTCCTGCTTTGCTATGTCTGGATTTGAGTCATTCAAGAACACTTCATGTTACTCTAGAATGGCAACCTGTGTTGTAATCAAGGAAACCATTGTACTGAACATACCTTACTAGCTGAGGAGAAGCAACTGTCTAGATAAAGATTTTGCTAGTTTCATGATATCTACTAGATTTTAGAAGCAATGAAAGATAAGGTTTTTGATTGCCAATTTTTTAATCCATATCAATTGTTTTAAACTTGGGAAACGATAAACTACACATTCACACAAACACTAATAAATATAGGGCAATTTTTATAAAAAGATCCACTTGAAAGTAGCTAGTAGCTAATTGTTAGATATTAGTTTTATATACTGTATTTCACTCTTATTTGCTTATTTGGGTGAAAGAGGTGTCCAAGTTACATTTTACCCCAACAATACTACATTTTTTATTAAATCAAATTTGCTATTAGGACCCTTAAGACTTTTTTGCATTGTGTCATTATTTTAAGGAAAATTAAGGTCTTTTTACCCCCATATCTCATTACTGTAATGCAAATTACAGTCTCGTTCTCATTACTGTAACATCCAAAAAAGATTAATATAGGCCTATACATTTTAAAGTATTAATTTAAAAAAATGATTTTAATTTTTTTTTTAAATGCAAAACAGAATTGTTTATTGTAGCCTAATGAAAGTCAATAACAAACGCATTACATTAATGACAACTAGGTGGTAAAATGTGCTTAATTGTCCTGAATATAATGTCACAATGCAAAAAATTATATGGGTCCTAATAGTAGACAACATTCTTTTGATGCAAAAATATGATTTTTTACTATTTCCCCTCATGTTTTGGCGTGAAATGTATTTATGAGTTTCAATTACATGTAGCCCCAGTGAGAAAGAAAATTATCTTCACCACACAAGATACAGGTTTGTCGTTTTTGTATTTATGTATTTAATAGGCCTACCTTGTTCTAGCCACGCTTCAAATCCCATGTCCTCGATTGCTGCCTGCAGTTCTTCTGGACAGGTCAAGCTGGAGTCGAATGTTACAATTCCCTTCTTTTCCTGTAAGTAAACCTTTATGGAATGTACCCCAGCTCTCTGGGACACCATTTCCTCTATGGCTTGAACACAAGAGATGCATGTCATTCCTTCTATTTTGATGGTGACGCGCTGTGATGAAATACTGACCAAAGAATTCGATCTGGATTCTGAGTTCCAACCAGGTATGGAAACCCTAAAATTCCCAGGTGGAATCTCCTCCAACAAACCTTTAACTGTCTCCAAGGTTAACAGAGATGGGTCAAATCTAAGGTCCACACTTCCTTTTTCCAATGACACAAATACAAAGTTGACACCTAATATTCCTGATAAGGTCTCAGTTATGTTCTTGACACAAGACCCACAATGCATCCCTTCTACACCTAAAGTCACCTCAGACCAATCAGCGGAGATGGGCGCAGCACAAGTCCCAGTTGCCGCAGGCTGTAGTTGACTAGGCAAGACCAGAATTGAGGCATCAAACCCCATGTCCTCTATGTGTCCTCTCAAAACCTCAGGTGTTACCTTTGAAGGGTGAAACCTCACAGATGTTTCTTTATCGCTCAAAGACACCTGGACATTTAGAACCCCTTGAAGAGTTCTAAGCCGTTCTTCAATAGATCGGACGCATGTCTGACAGGTCATTCCTTGCACCCTGATCTTCACCTCACTCTCCTCCACCACCATCTCTCCCATCTGGACCCGGGCGAGGTGACCCAAACTGGTCTTCAATTCATTGGGGCCCCCTGGCTCAAAACCAAGATTATCAAAAGCATGTTGTTGAGGGGTCCAGGCGTCATGTGGACCTTTATTCTTCTACACAAATAGAAGAAAACTGAGTTTAAACACATTAGATTAAACGTTTTGCTTTCCAGTTGTAAAGTGTAATTTCATTCAATTTGCAGTGAAACATTGTAGCATGGGTAAAGAACTGCAAGCCATTTTGTTAAAACTCTTTGAAGAATGTGCACCCAACTGAACCCAAGAAATCTGCTCAAAATCTGAGGCTCCACAAGCACTTGACACAAAAGTATTAATACAAACCTTTCCCATTTTAGAGCATCAAAGAACAGATTAGTGCTGAGGTTGTTGGTCTGAACTGTCACAAGACTTGAAATTTTCTCTTGCTCTGTTAGTGCCATATTACAATGTGAGAGCTGATCACATTGGACCAGAGTAGCATGTTTATTTAACTTTACATTAGTGGTTAAAAGGATAGTTCACCCAAAAATGAAAATTCTCTCATCATTTGCTCAACCTCATGCCATCACAGATGTTTATGACTTTCTTTCTTCTGCTGAACACAAATTAATATTTTTAGAAGAATATCTCAGCTCTTTAGGTCCATTCAATGCAAGTGAATGGTGACCAGAACTCCATAAGTTCCAGAAAGGAGATAAAGTCAGCATAAAAGTACTCCATAAGACTCCAGTGATTTAAACAATGTCTTGTGAAGTGATCCAGTTAGTTTTGGGTGAGAACAGACTAAAATGTAACTACTTTTCACTGTACATTTTGTCATTGCAGTCTCTAGGCACGATCATGATTGCAAGCTCGATTACACTTCCTAGCGCTTGATGTATGCGCAGAGCGCTAGATGGCGCTATAGGAAGTGTAAACCAGCTAAAATGATCGCCAAGGAGACTGCTGTCAAGATGTACAGTGAAAAGGAGTTACATATTTTGGTCTGTTCTCACTCAAAACCAACTGGATCACATCAGAAGACATCGATTAAATCACTGGAGTATTATGGATTACTTTTATGTGGCTTTTAATGCGATTTTTTTAGCTTAAAGATCTAGTCACCATTCACTTGCATTGTATGGACCTACAGAGCTGAGATATTCTTCTAAAAATCTCTGTGTTCAGCAAAAGAAAGAAAGTCACACCTCTGGGATGGCATGAGGGTTAGTAAATGATGAGAGGATTTTCATTTTTGGGTGAGCTATCCCTTTAAAACTACTAAATAACACATAAATTACCTATTTTTAGCTAAACAGTTGTTCAGAACACATAAATGAATGAATGTTATTGCATCATATAACAAAATATCAAACCAAGTGGTGATTATTTTCAAGAAAATGTAAAAGAAGTGCACTTCTAGGACAGCTGCGTAAACTTGACTGGAACTGACTTTGGCCAATAAAAATCACCATTAATTGTAAAAAATAAATGGTTTGCAAAAAGTGAAGGTCTAGCATCACTTATTTTCTAAAGACATTTGTTTATATATTTTGTAATCAAATTGCACTGAAATTCAGACATTTTAAGTGTGGCTTAAGTCGGAGCCCATTGTTGGGGCCATTATACTGTATATATGTATAATATATTTACATAGACAATGTGCATTTTCTATTCAAATTTGTTCTGCTCATGCAAAGCTTGAATACTTCTCATCTTCTGAGTCAATTTGGGCCATTCAACCTTTCATTTGATTGAGGCAAATTCTTTATTGTTCTATTATTAAAATAGTAACACTTTCCAATAAGGGCTGGGTTTCCCGATAACGTTGCAACTTAAGCTTTAACGATCATCTTAACTAAAGTCGCTCCTTATTTTACGATGGAGTAACACCCGTTTCCCAAACCAGCACGTAGATCGCTCATTATAAAGTAGAACTTAAGTGCTTCGTTACGTGAGTTGTCCGGTCCAAAGGTGCTGATCACTTTAGCCGGTATGTCCAGGAGTTTGTCTTCTCAAAATGAAAATAACGTGGAAACAGGGGCGGACTGGCCGTCAGGAGCACCGGGCATTTCCCAGTGGGCCGCTGGGTAATTTGGGCCTGCCTATCCTTCAGGTGATGAGGCTTACTTTGTACAGCAGAAACAGTGCTTGTCAAAACATAGGGCTTTTCATTTTTTCTCAAGAATAATCTGGGGAAGGAATTAAAACCCTACAGATATAAAGATGCAACAAACTCAAATAGAGGGAAAATATGAACAAATAATCTGCAAAATATTTGCAAAGATCTACACTTTAAGAGGTATGTTTATTTTTTTATTTTATTTTTTACATTTATTTATATTTGTTTATATTTATATATGTACATATTCTGGCCAACTTTGTTTTCATACATTTTTTTAAATAAATAATTTACACATAGTTATGTGGGTAATTGACATGAAATTTTAAGTATTGTCATTAGTGTCCTGCTATGTATCACTTTCTTCATCTAAACTATTAAACAATTTTTTTTTGTTTTTTTTGTTTTGTTTTTTCAAACACAAAAATTTGAAATTGAGCAGGAAAATGAAATCAATGAGCCGGTGTGTTGCTTTTCACACGGGAAGTCGGCATGCTGTTATCCAAGGATCGGCACATTGTGATAGTTGCATGGGAGACCACAGTTCAATGCCCAGTCAAGTGAGGAAGTAATCACATTTGTATAAACAATCACAAGCATGATAAGGAGGTTGCATTTTTGTCCCTAACATTGCATTTTGTCTCTACTAATGTTTAGGGTTAGATTTGGGTTTTGGTTGGGGGGTAGAATAAATAAAATAAGCATTTCTCTTCACTGTTTTACACCCTGTTCAGCTGAAAACAATTCTTTTTATAACTGGCTTCTGGCGACCTCTCCTGGATATAAATGGATGTCACACTTGTTTATATGCTCTGAAACACTTACCGCTTTAGCCTCTGGAGGCAATTTTCAAAGTCGGTCAATGTATACCGATTTCGGCTAAAGAAAAATCGGCACACACTTGCCGATTTTTATGTGAGCTCAGGCTGGTTATGGTGTGGTGTGTTGCGGGCCGGGTTTGGTGTGCTGCTCTGGGCCAGAAAGTCCAGGGCCACTTTTTAGACCTAGTCCACCCCTGGGTGGAAATACTGACAAACATGGAAGTTGTTTGTCGAGGCACCAAAATGTATTATCTAACTATTACAGAATTTATTTAAAGAAATAATTATGGCTTTAGTAAGACAGAGTTTCAGATGTATTGATGCTCAATTATAGAGATTAATGAAAGTGACGCAATAAATGCATGTAACGTGAATATATGCTATGTGAATCATAAAGGGCTCTCATGTAGCCTAAAGTTTTGTTCCTTTGTCTGGAAACTGAACAAATGCACACTGAACAGGACTAAAATGACAGGCATCAGTATTGAACTACTCATAGACCTGTCTAAATATTAATAGATCATCTGGTTAGTTGAATGTACGGTGTACTTGTAGCCTAACTGCCATTATGCATCATGCAATTTGTTACTGCCTTGTAAAAAGACTATAGGTGAGCTGATTTGAACCAGCCATTGGAGGAAGAAAGAAGAGGAGGAGGATGAAGAAAGAGAGAGGGAATCTGTCATTGCACACTCTAGCTATAAACTCCTCTGTTAATCAAATTTTAATTATTTATTAAGGCATATTTATTTAAGTTTTAAACTGCGTGGTCACACTACTCACATATGTCTTCTTAAATAATCTGTTTAATAAGAACATGTTGTCTTTCTGTTGCCATTACAATTATGCTTATCAAAGAAGGCTAACATAATGTTATACTGTCTTGTAAATTTAGACCTATCACGTCGCACGATCAAAATATATTATTACAATGTATTAAAAGTCCCATTGTCTTTTATAAACTGTAAAAGATGCCAGAAAGACATGTTTAAGTTGCACTTAATGGACTTAAGAGCGGTTCAAATCTCTCGTTAACTGCTTTGATGACGATGCTTTTGGGAAACGTGCCTTTGAGATTAAATACTACTTAAGTGCTGCTAACGGTCTACTTAGTGCTTCGGGAAACCCAGCCAGTGTTGTATTTTGTTTAACATTAACTATAACTGGATTTTCCGATAACGCCTTTAAGATCATTGAACGATAATTAAACAAGAATTTAAGTAAGTTTCTATCTTTTAAAATTGTTAAGGCAAAATGTTTTCTTAATTAAACTTATGGCTACTGTAACTTTCTGTTCCATTTTTATACATCAATGCGACTAACCTTATTTTCCTTGAGTCCGTCTTTGCTGTTTTGTGAGAAACCACAAATGCAAGGATCCGACCCGCAGCGACAAAGAGGTCTGCAGTCGTCCATGCACATCTGTTCCCCGCTGACTGTCCCATTATCAGACGACTTCGAGATAAACTTGACAAGGTTACTGACCGGACTGAGTTTATTCATTGTATCGGTGTCCTACACTAGACTTAAGGCTGAAATTTAATTTCTAAACTAATAATATAGTCGCTCCTCTGCTGCAAATCTCTGCTTTTGTGTTGGCTGTAGGTGAACAGGTTGTTCTGTGGCGTGACGGCGCGCATTTAAATCTCTGCAGGTTTTGCGCTCAGCTCCGCTTATCATCACCGTTCCTGCATATCTGCCGCTGTGGATTTTGCACTCGTCACCGCCTGTCAAACTTTTGCACGTCAAATTTTCTGTTAATGATTGAACCGAATGAGATAACCGTGTGCACAGTGCACAACTAAAACAAATAAAGGTCGGAAATCACACGACACGGCTGTATGACTTCTCTCTGTGTGTGTGTGTGTGTGTGTGTGTGGGCGGGTTTGGGTGTTTTTTTAGGTTACAAACTGTTAATTACAAGGGTATTCATGTGGTTTATTAGGACATTTCTAGGGTCCCCATAAATCAAATCGCTTAAAAAACATACTAAACGAAGTTTTTTTGAAAATGTAAAAATGCAGAAAATTTTTTGTGAGGGTTAGGTTTTGGGGTAGATTTAGAGTTAGGGGATAGAATCTATAGTTCATACAGTATAAAAATCATTATGTCTATGGAGAGTCCTCATAAGGATAGCCGCAACAACGCGCGTGCGCGTGTGTGTGTATTAATTAGCTATAGTTTGCGGACAAATTTGTACCCAGAAGTGAGCAAACTCGGACAAAAACTCACTCGGAGAACATTTTAAGATGTCCTCATTTGAAATTAAATTAGTTAAATATTGATTTTTGAAATTCTGATAATGCTAAAAGTTTTCTGTTAAGGTTTAGGGTGTGGCTTAGGGTAGAAAAATGAAATGGCCTCACACTAAAAATGCAGAAAGATTTCTGTGGTTTCTGTGGAGGAGTAGATGTGTAAATAAAATAAATAAAACGATTAAAAATATAATTTGATTCCACTGCCTCTACTGGCTAGGCTATACACGTTGTTAGCATGTCTGTTATTTCACTAACAAAAGTAGGCCTACCAAAAAATGTTTACCATGGTGTTTTTTTTGGACATATTAATAGTAACAATATTAATATAATGGTATTCTTTGAAATACCTTAGAGTACCAGGTAAATAAAATGGAATCGATATGGTCATCGTTCAGTATATAGGCAATATTAAAGCACCATATTTCCATACCGTCATGGTAGATACTTTTTGTAAGAGTTATATTTTGCAGAGACTTTTCTCTAGTTAAATAAAAATAAACTCTGCCACACTGAAACACATTCTTCACTTTTACTTTGCAGTGATCGATTTAGTGCATATTATCTATAGCCTATGCTGGTTCCACCTATTAAACCAGCTATTTTAATTCAACCTATAGAATATTAGCCAACTTTTATTATCACTATACGGTCGAAGATCCTCATTCAAGCGGAATAAACTACAGTAAGATTCTGTATTTTGGCCTCTACTACAATGCCAAAGATCAATACACATCAGTTGCATCATGTACGGAGGTTGTGAAGGTCAGCTTACCCATACTGTACACCTGGTGGACCCGTACATCGCTTGCAGGGGGGAACATTTATTAACCAAGAGTGGCGTTGTTCTGAAGGATGGATACTGACCTCTCATATCGCGCTCAAACAGCCACATGACTGTCATGGACCTTTAATTAAAACCAGCATCCGCAGGAAACCCTTATAAAAATGTCTATGGTAACCATAGTTTCCGTCAAAATGCTACAGTCATTATTGCTACGGTAAAAAAAAAAAAAAAAAAAAAAAAAGCCTAAAGTAAGTTGGGTTGTGTGCTAGAATTGAGAAATGCTTTTCTAATTCAATTCCTGAATTTGAACTGAGGTACAGGATCCAGAATTAGAATTAAAGAAAGTAGAATTAAAATGGATTGAGTGATAGTGGCCTTTAGCCCCTGCAACAGGGGGGCTTTTCCCCAAATACTTTCCTTTCACTTACTGGACAGTTATTAAAAAAAAAAAACTTTTGTTTTCATCACCTTGAACAAAACTGAAAATTATATATATACACTATATTGCCAAAAGTATTCGCTCATCTGCCTTTAGACGCATATGAACTTAAGTGACATCCCATTCTTAATCCATAGGGTTTAGTATGACGTCGGCCCACCCTTTGCAGCTATAACAGCTTCAACTCTTCTGGGAAGGCTTTCCACAAGGTTTAGGAGTGTGTTTATGGGAATTTTTGACCATTCTTCCAGAAGCGCATTTGTGAGGTCAGACACTGATGTTGGACGAAAAGGCCTGGCTCGCAGTCTTCGCTCTAATTCATCCCAAAGGTGCTCTATCGGGTTGAGGTCAGGACTCTGTGCAGGCCAGTCAAGTTCTTCCACACCAAACTCGCTCATCCATGTCTTTATGGACCTTGCTTTGTGGACTGGTGCGCAGTCATGTTGGAACAGGAAGGGGCCATCCCCAAACTGTTCCCACAAAGTTGGGAGCATGGAATTGTCCAAAATCTCTTGGTATGCTGAAGCATTCAGAGTTCCTTTCACTGGAACTAAGGGGCCAAGCCCAGCTCCTGAAAAACAACCCCACACCATAATCCCCCTCTACCAAACTTCACAGTTGGCACAATGCAGTCAGACAAGTACCGTTCTCCTGGCAACCGCCAAACCCAGACTCGTCCATCAGATTGCCAGATGGAGAAGCGTGATTTGTCACTCCAGAGAACGCGTCTCCACTGCTCTAGAGTCCAGTGGCGGCGTGCTTTACACCACTGCATCCGACGCTTTGCATTGCACTTGGTGATGTATGGCTTGGATGCAGCTGCTCGGCCATGGAAACTCATTCCATGAAGCTCTCTACGCACTGTTCTTGAGCTAATCTGAAGGCCACATGAACTTTGGAGGTCTGTAGCGATTGACTTTGCAGAAAGTTGGCGACCTCTGCGCACTATGCGCCTCAGCAACCGCTGACCCCGCTCTGTCATTTTACGTGGCCTACCACTTCGTGGCTGAGTTGCTGTCATTCCCAATCGCTTCCACTTTGTTATAATACCACTGACAGTTGACTGTGGAATATTTAGTAGCGAGGAAATTTCACGACTGGACTTGTTGCACAGGTGGCATCCTATCACAGTACCGCGCTGGAATTCACTGAGCTCCTGAGAGCGGCCCATTCTTTCACAAATGTTTGTAGAAGCAGTCTGCATGCCTAGGTGCTTCATTTTATACACCTGTGACCATGGAAGTGATTGGAACACCTGAATTAAATTATTTGGATGGGTGAGCGAATACTTTTGGCAATATAGTGTATATATATATATATATATATATATATATATATATATATATATATATATATATATATATATATATCTACCACACCTGGAGTCGCGAGTAACCCAGAAAAGAAAAGGTGACTATCAAGATGGAAGAGGCCAAAACAGCAGAGCACTCAGCAAAACCAAGAGGAAGCACATCCCTCCATTTCATATGGCAGACCACACAAACATACTTGCAAAGGTCAAGCTTATTCTTAAAGGGATAGTCACCCAAAATGAAAATTCTCTCATAATTTCCTCACCCTCACGTGTATGACTTTCTTTCTTCTGTTCAACACAAACAAAGATTTTTAGAGAATATCTCAGCTCTGTAGGTCCATTCAATGAAAGTGAATGGCAGCCTGAACTTTATGTTTTGTTTATGGTCCAAAAAGCATAAAAAGTCAGCATAAAAGTAATCCATACGACTCCAGTGGTTAAATCCATGTCCATGGACCTACAGAACTGAGATATTCTTCTGAAAATCAAGAAATTCATACATATCTGGGATTGAATTATTGTGAGTAAATGATGAGAGAATTTTCATTTTTGGGTGAACAATTGAATGATTTGCCATTGAAAATGTCCATCCACTGATTAATTAAAATATGCCATTATTGTTGCTCAAATGCTATTCTTATACAGTTTATTTACTTTAAATGAAAGTTTTTTCAAGAAAACACTGCCAAACTGAATAAATTTCATGTGATATCATATGCATTGCAGTACATTTGAGAAATCCATATATAAAAGGCCCATTGCTGGGCGAAGGAGGGTTTGGCTCTGTGTTTGCTGGGACCCGCAGGTCTGATGGATTGAAAGTAAGACATTCTCAAGTTCCTCACAATATACAGTACTGTATGTCCAGGTCTTCTGTCTAATGCACTGTTACTTTGAGCCTTGAATGATAAACAGCAGCATTCATTTTTTTTCAATTTTACATTCTATTTTTCTACTTTCCTTCTTTTTTAAAACAGTTCAAGATCATATAGTATCATAATAAATAATTGAAATGCAGTATTTAGTAGTGGAATCTCTTCTCCTTATTTAATTGTGCTTTGCAAAGCAGCTTTTAGTACAATCACACCATGACACTTTGTCATACCACATATAATATTAGTGCAGAGCATGAGGTTATCTGTCAGATTTTGCCATGTTAATGTTAGTGTTGTTTATCGGTCTTCAGGTAGCCATCAAGTAAGTCACCAAAGACGGGCAGAAGAGGAGCTAAAAGTTGTAAGTTCCACTTTGAATCAGTTGTATCCATGTTTGTTAAGTTACTTCTGAAATGTAATCTGGTACTGCCAACAAATTACACAATTTAAATTGTAATCAGTGATGTTATCATTCAAATGACACTTTATAGGAAATCAAATTAAAATATTTTTGAATTAGTTTTGATCAAACTCTTATTTATTTGGTGTCAAATGCAAGAATAATTTTGTACTCTTTTGACAAAAACAGATAAAAAAGAGTGAAGAGGAGCATTTTCCTTAAACTACTCCTTTATCATCAACACAAAGTGCCTTACTTACAGGTGCTATATGTAAGACTGACAACAAGCGTTTGAAATGGGTACTGCAGTCCAAATTCTAAATATTGGGAGAGTTGTCTTCCCCGCCCCAGACTCGAATCTCATGCGGGTTGCCAGAGTATCCACACGCAAATTAGCCAACTCAGCATCCGTCTTAAATGATTTCTGGGCTTTAAGCTGTCTCCATCTTCCAAAGGCATCGCCAGTATTTATCCTTGTTTTACTACGCCTCTGGTCATGGTGGTTTTTAGACGGATGGCGAGGCTTTTTAAGTCGGGTGGAATCTGTTATCTCTGATCCAGTTCGTTTGCTGGCTTCCATGGCTGCAGCACGCAGTGTTGTTTGCCTGCAAACTTGTTCAAATCTGGCAACTTGGCAGTGTCGAAATACTATTGGTGAGCGGGCAGTGGGCGGGATCACACAGGCCAAAACATAAACATAAATTGTTTGGAAACTTAAAAGTAGAATATACTAGCTGTAGCATTGTTATCGTAGAAGCCAGTATTTCAATTCAGCATGTTTCCTAATTCTCTAATGACATATTATGGTCATTTTATGATTTAGTACAGTAAAAATATTACATATAGCACCTTTAAAGTTTTCTAGTTTCTGTATATGTTCAAGTAATTTTTGTAATCCAGATTAAATGTAATCTGTTACTACCCAACAAAGGTTATATACACATACACATCAGCATTTAGCCCTTTACCAATGATAAAATGACACATTAGAACATGTGATTTAAAAAATCTTCTACTATTGCAGGAAGGCCGAAGTTTTGTGCCTTTGGAGGTCGCATTGATGAACCAGGTCAACTCAGCTCTGGTCTTTCTCAGTGTCCTGCAGCTTGTGGAGTGGTTTGACTATCTCAACGCTACATCATGATCCTGGAACGCCCTGATCCTTGCCAAGATGTCGAAAAGTTCTGTGAGGAAAATGGCTGTTTGGAGGAGAACCTGGCCAAAAGGGTGATGGTGCAGCTGGTTAATGCACTCAAACACCGCAAAAGCCAAGGAGTCCTGCACCGGGACGTCAAGACAATAAAATCTGCTCATTTGCATGAATTCTTATGAAGTCAAGCTGTTGGATTTTGGTTGCGGAGACCTCTTGAAGGATTTTGCCTATAGAACGTTTGCAGGTTGGTAGTGTCAGTTTCAGACGGCATGCCCATGGACTGCCCACAGTTTATTCTTTGACCGCCTGATGCATATTGCATGCAAAATTGGAAATCCCATTATAGATCTAGTAAGCCCTAATCTGACTGGTGGTTTTACACAATTTCCGAAAGTAAGAGCGCAACATTGTTTTTATCAGTCCACCTCGAAACAAATTGTGTTTACAAGGTACCATCATTTAAACTAAGTTATCTTCAAAAGTTTTCCTGATTAGTAGCATCAAATCTTTTTGTTTGAGGCACTTCGTAGCAAGTAAGTTGTTATCCACAAGCAGAACTGTAAATTCTTCCTTGTTTTCTCAGTCATGTCTGTAAAGTAATCTGTACTTATTTTCTCTACTGAACTTTGAGTCTTTGTGTGTTTTCTGTAAAATTGTTTGACATTTATTATATTTTTCCATGTAGATCTAGTATTGTGGTATAATTTATTTCATATAAACCTGCCCCTAAATGTAATGTTAAAACAAAACAATCTGTGATTGATCGCTTCTGTCACAAAGGTGAGGCAAAGAGACCCAAAAGCAGAGGAACGGTTCAAAGGATTTATTAACAATAAATTATAACTTCAGGAGATCCTGGCACCGACTGCAGTAGAAGGTGTTGAATGTTTTTTCGATGAGTGCACGCTGACCGTGCAGTGAGCAGATCCGTAAGGAATCCTTTGTGAGGAGTGTGTTTGTTGGCAAGTGTAGAGTTGTGGTAGTCAGGAGTAGATTCGTGAGGAATCCTCCATTGAAGAGATGTGGACGAAGAGAACAGGCATACAGCAAACTGGAAGGCAACCACACTCCCGACACGTGGGCAGAGACGGGCAACCAAAACAAATACACAAGACGGGACCAACTTGGCAGAGAGAGCGAGATGAGTTACTTCAACACCAAACAGCAATCTAGCAAATTACATGACACAACAAAGGGCTAAAATGGCCAGTGAATTAGTGGAAAGACAGGTGCTGCTAGCACGCTAATTAGTGGTGTGATCAGCGTTCCCATGGAAACACTGATCATGTATGCCGACATCACAAGAGACACATGAGGGAGAGAAATAACAAAACAAACAGAACAGACAGAGGAACTCATCGGAACCGTGACAGCTTCACATGTCAGTCAGACGGACTCTTCCGATCTAAGTGGGCGATTCTTTGCCAGAATAAGCTGCAATGTGGACGAGACCTTTTATTATCGACAACGCTCAACGAATGTTCTAATACGTGGATATTTTTGCTAAGTTTCGGCAATCCAAAAAACTCTTTGACTCAAAGGAGTTGAATATATTTTGATACCTACAATTTGATTGGACTGGAATCTTTTCACTTGTTGTTTTGTTTTGTTTTTTAACCTCCTGTTGGGTCTCTCAGGCACTCTTGAGTACAACCGATATTATGCCAGACCAGCCACTGTTTGGTCTGTGAGGGTGACACTGTACAGCATTCTATGTGGCTCAGTCCATTTCAGTACCAGAAAGGATGTAATCGAAGGCAGACTACGCTTCACTAAAGAGCTGTCTATAGGCAAGAAAGTGCAAACATAAATCTTTCCACAAAGAGGAGACACATATCATGCTTAAACCAAAAGAAAATCACTATTCTGTATTACTGAAGACAAGTACTGTGTTCTATGTAACAGAGTGTCATCATTTGATAGCCTGGTGCCTCAGTGCTGAGGTGGAAGACCGTCCCAGCTTAGAGAACATTGAGCACCATGCATGGTTGCAGGTAGGGACCACTAGGAGCATAAAGCACAGGGACAGATGAGACAGTTGCTAGACACCTACAGCAACGAGGAGACATCAATCATAACAAATCATTAATCTCCCATTCACAGCTATCAAAATTTACCCTGGAATCATTAACTTCCCCGTTTTAAAACCCAGAAGTGTGAAAAGGGTCCATTGCTCCCAAAGTTAATAGATAACTAACACTTTGCGTAGTGCCTACATTTTGTAGTCTGAACATGCGTGCATGCACACACACATACACACACTGCAAAAGCACACCAGTGCACCTGTTTTATGATACAACACATTTTGAAATCTAATATACACTCACTGAGCACTCTATTAGGAACACTATGGTCCTAAGAAAGTGTCTGACATTATCTTCTGCTGTTGTAACCCATCTGCCTCAATGTTCGACCTGTTGTGCATTCTGAGATGCTATTCTCCTGACTACAATTGTACAGAGTGGTTATCTGAGTTACCGTAGCATTTCTGTCAGCTCAAACCAGTCTGGCCTTTCTCCGTTGACCTCTCTCACCAGCAAGGTGTTTCCGTCCACAGAACTGCCACTCACTGGATGTTTTTTGTTTTTGGCACCATTCTGAGTAAACTCGAGAGACTGTTTTGCGTGAAAATCCTAGGAGATAAGCAGTTACAGAAATACTCAAACCAGCACGTCTGGTACCAACAATCATGCCACGGTCAAAATCACTGAGATCACATTTTTTCCCCATTCTGATGGTTGATGAGAACATTAACTGAAGCTCCTGACCTGTATCTGATTGGCTGATTAGAAAATCGCATGAAAAATAGGTGTACATGTGTTCCTAATAAAGTGCTCACTGAGTGTATGTCCCATAAGTAAAGTGTAATTCCTGTGTTGTAAGTCTGTAACTTGATATTAACACAAAATAAATTTGATCTGTATTCTTCTGACTTCCTTTTTTCATGCTTACATTTTTATTTTATTTATTTTTTTGCCTAAATATGGCCAAAAAACATTGCAAACCTGTAAACAGCGGTGTGCAAGCAAAGAAAGGGTGTCAAGACCGTGTAGAATCAACCTGTGTAAAAATAAACTATTGTAAAAGTGTAAATGACTTGTTTTTGGTGGAAATAATTTTCCGAAAATCTCCAATATACATTGTTCCATTTTCCATTCTGTTGCACTTACATTTTTTGCAGGACTTTCTATGATGCCAAAAAATTATATTTTATCCATCCATCCAGCTATTAATAAAAATTGATAATTTGGCGTATCGCCTCCAGCAAAACAGTGAGTGCTGATGTGTACTACACAGATAGAATGTTTAAATTTGCAGTAGTTATGACACATGCTTATGTTGTTTGCAGAAGTCCTCTGTCCTGTCACAAACATCCTGTCATGACCCACATACGTCAGGAGAGTGACAGCAAGACTCAACGAGCTCCACACTGGAAGTATGCTTGCTTCGTTGAGTCTTTTGCCGTAACACTTATAGCCAAACAGTGAGTGATGATACATACTACACAGATAGAATGTTAAATTGCAGTACTTATGACATATGCATTTAGGTTTTTTGCAGACGTCCTCTGTCCTGCCATCACCATGAAGTCGCGACCCACCATGCCAAGGGAGCAACAGCAAGACTCATCAAACTCCACACTGAAAGTATGCTTGCTGCGTTGAGTCTTTTAGCATAACTCTTCCAGTCAAGCAGTGAGTGATGTTGTATACTACCTAGATAGAGTGTTTTAAATTGCAGTAGTTTTGGCACATGCTTTTTTATGTTGATTGCAGAAGTCCTTTATCCTGCCATTACCATGATGTTTTGACCCGTCTATGCCAAGGAAGTGACAGCAAGACTCATCACTACATGTAGGTTTGAGGCATTGAGTCTTTTTGCATAACATTTCCAGTCAGACAGTGAGTGATGTTGCATACTACATATACAATATAAAGTGTTTAAAACTGCACTAGTTAGGACACATGCTTTTTTGTTTTTTGCAGATGTCCTCTGTACTGCCACCACCATGATGTCATAACCCACTGTGGTGATGTGGGCATGGCCGAGCGACGTCTATGAAGAGTGAGGCCGGGAGAGGATAAACGGTAAGGATTGACACCTGTGGGAAATTATTTCTTAACAATAAGAGCTGGAGAGGGATAAAAAGGGAGTCCAGACCGCTGGAAGAGAGAGAGAGAGACGCACGCAGCCGAGTTTTTGTGTGTGTGTGTGTGCACATGCGTGCATGCTTGGGAATGTGCACGTGTGTGTGCGTACATGCATGTGTGTGCATTTGTTAAGCTGAAAAGCAAACCCGTTTATGTTACACTGAAAAGTGTGCACACACACACAAGGACTCGGCTGCGTGTGTCTCTCTCTCTCCTCCGGTGGTCTGGACTCCCTTTTTATCCCTCTCCAGTTACAGCATTCTGTATGGAACATAAATGATTGTTTCCGTGATCCTGATTATTGGATTAAACCAAGGCTCAGCGAACTAACCCACAATCCTTGATTAGAAGTCACTATCAACACACATAAAAAGAGATGGTAAATTAACACTGAACAAACAATTAACAAACACAGTTAAATTAACTACTTGCAATTGTGTGTCCTTTTTGCCACTGTAACAAGTGGGCTAAATCCCCTACTTATAATACCTCTACATTACAAATATGTACTTATTTGAAAAATTTTACTTGTTTGGGGAATGACTGCTGAGCAACTATGATGACACAGCTGGAACTTCACTGATAGGACAAACAGATGACATGACCAACAATTATGGATTGCAATAGTGCTATTTCTATTCTTGTACCTGTACATGTAATACATTTTTCAATAGTTTTTAAAAGCTCTTTAGTAAATTGTAAGAAAATAAAAGCTTGTAGTGCATGTGTTTTTCCATGTGTTTAGTAGGCTACATGTTTTCATCTGTATATCCAAGCATACACCTAATTTATCTCTCAACCGGTAGTTTTGCTGCACTGCATATTTCCTAACTCTGCTTTATAATGAAGTGAATTTCATCTGTGCTGATATTATTGTATTTGCATCCCTGCCTCTACCTCAGGCTACCTGTCCCGAGGTTACCAGAACCTGCCAGCTCCAGCTTCAGGTCCAGCCTCATGTACCATTCCCAAGGTTGCTGAGAGATGACTACTTACTGTAGCCTTGCCAACCAGACAGTGAGGGGTGCTTCAGTGACCACTGCCTGCATCATCTCAGTCTTTAGAATGGACTTTGCAGAGAATAAACTACTACCAGCTGCAGCCTACAACATTCAGCCAGAACCAGAGTTGTTTTTCCTTAAGTGTTTTTTGAAGATAACTGCTCATTATCTGTAAAACACATTTGTTTTTGGAAAATAAACATTAAGATTTAAAATTATTTCGACACAGCTGTTGCCTTATAATTGCTTATGTGCATAGCACATTGTATTACTTGAAAGGTGTGCAGATTGTATGTACTGAAATATTTCTTGTGGTTCAATAATTATGTTGAATGACTTTTGTTGTATGTTATATCATGTTCTGTATATGTAATTTAATTTTAAAATTACAAAACAAATTTAAAACAATTTTTTTTTATTTTTTAGATTTGACAAGAAAATAGGTTTAATGTTAACACTGATGTAATAACACTTAAAATTGTTGTGATTATGTGTAGGGCAAGTTACTTGCATAGGGTAAATGCTAAGCTAGTAGGATAACTGGCTAGTGCTATGCTAAGCTAATACCTAGAGAAAGCTCTCTGTTAGCTTTCCCATTCATTGCAATTACATCTGTGTGGCTAGCACAGGGTTTCCCAGAAGTATGTGATATTTTTTTTATAGACGCTCAGTAGGATTGGCTGTCATGTAGCCTATTCGATCACTTGTCAAGGGCAACGGGGTAGGGTTGCACCAGCTGTGCGTAAGGTCTTATATAAGTTGGGACATAAAGTTCACAGTAAGGACTTAGTAACTTCTAGTTAGTTTGTAACTAAGTAAGTGCTTAATTTGTTTGCACCAATGCATATTTGCATAATATGACATTTACCTGTATTGATCCAATAAACAGTCTTCAAATTTGAAACAGAACTGTTAAAAAGCCGTGAATTTCAATTTGATCTTGTTATAGTTGATGTTCAAATCTTGTTTGCTCATGTACACTGCCGTTCAAAAGTTTGGGGTCACTTGAATGAAAGGTTTCTCATTATCTTAAAAACCTTTTTATTTGAAGGCATATGCTTAAATGTATGAAATTAGTTTTGTAGACAAAAATATAATTGTGCCAACATATTAATTTATTTCATTACAAAACTAAAAGTTTATAAAAAAAAAAAAAAAAAAAAAAAGAAAGAAAGAAAAAAGAAACGGTTTTGAAATGGATGACTTGGATCAAATAATAAAGAAAAGCAGCTAATAAGTGCCCAGTATTGATGGGAACTCTTTCAATACTGTTTAAAAAGTATCCCAGGGTGATACCTCAAGAAGCTGGTTGAGAAAATGTCATACATTTCTGCAAAGGCTGTGCAATGGGTGGCTACTTTGAAGATGCTAAAGTATAACATAGTTTTGATTTATTTTGGATTTTATTTTAGTCACAACATAATTCCCATAGTTCTGTTTCTATTCTTCCATAGTTTTGATGACTTTACTATTATCCTTAAATGTGAAAAATAATAATAATAAAGAATAAGTGACCCTAAACTTTTGACCAGTAGTGTAACTGTCAGCTGTAATAAATTATATCCCCATTAAAATACAATACTTAATAAAAGAAGATTTGATAAATAGTATTTTTGCCCTGTGTAAATAACAATATATAGGAACTGTATCTAAAATTAATAAGGGGTGATAAATAAATATCAATACAACAGGCTGGAAAAATTTACATTTATTCATTTTAATTATATATATATATATATATATATATATATATATATATATAGTTGAAGTCAGAAGTTTACATACACCTTAGCCAAATACATTTAAGCTCAGTTTTTCACAATTCCTGACATTTAATCGTAGAAAACATTCCCTGTCTTAGGTCAGTTAGGATCATTACTTTATTTTAAGAATATGAAATGTCAGAATAATAGTAGAGATATTTTATTTATTTCATCACATTCCCAGTGGGTCAGAAGTTTACATACACTTTGTTAGTATTTGGTAGCATTGCTTTAAATTGTTTAATTTGGGTCAAATGTTATGGGTAGCCTTCCACAAGCTTCTCACAATAAGTTGCTGGAATTTTGGCCCATTCCTCTGGACAGAACTGGTGTAACTGAGTCAGGTTTGTAGGCCTCTTTGCTCGCACATGCTTTTTCAGTTCTTCCCACAAATCTTCTAAAGGATTGAGGTCAAGGCTTTGTAATGGACACTCCAGTACCTTGACTTTGTTGTCCTTAAGTCATTTTGCCACAACTTTGGAGGTATGCTTGGGGTCATTGTCCATTTGGAAAACCCATTTGCGACTGAGGTTTAACTTCCTGACTGATTTCTTCAGTATACCCACATAATTTTCCTTCCTCATGATGCCATCTATTTTGTGAAGTGCACCAGTCCCTCCTGCATCAAAGCACCCCCACAACATGATGCTGCCACCCCCATGCTTCACAGTTGGGATGGTGTTCTTTGGCTTGCAAGCCTCACCCTTTTTTCCTCCAAACATAATGATGGTCATTATGGCCAAACAGTTCAATTTTTGTTTCATCACACCAGAGGACATTTCTCCAAAAAGTAAGATCTTTGTTGGAGCAGTGGCTTCTTCCTTGCTAAGCAGCTTTTCAGGTTATGTCAATATAGGACTCATTTTACTGTGGATATAGATACTTCCTGTTTCCTCCAGCATCTTCACAAGGTTCTTTGCTGTTGTTCTGGGATTGATTTGCACTTTTCACACCAAACTACGTTCATCTCTAGGACAGAATGCATTTCCTTCCTGAGTGGTATGATGGCTGCGTGGTCCCATGGTGTTTATACTTGCGTACTATTGTTTGTACAGATGAACATGGTACCTTCAGGCATTTGGAAATTGCACCCAAGGATGAACCAGACTTGTGGAGGTCTGCAATTATTTTTCTGTGGTCTTGGCTGATTTCTTTTGATTTTCCCATGATGTCAAGCAAAGAGGCACTAGTGATGGGTCGTTCATGAATGATTAGTTCATTTTGAACAAATCTTTTATGTGACTCAGAAGAATGAGTAGTCTCAGACAGTGATTCGTTCATTTTGTGTTGGCCGCGCATGTGCATTGCGCAACCTCCTTTCGTTTGTCACGTGAATACCTCATAGGCGCTGTACAGGAAACAGAAATGATTAGTTCACTTTTCAACTCTTTTGGTCTGAGTCGTTCGTTCTTTTGTCACGTGACAGCCGTATACGTTATGCATTGCTCACACAGGAAACAGAAATGATTAGTTCACCTCTCGAGTCTTCTGGTCCGAGTCGTACATTCTTTTGACACGTGACAGCCGTAGTGACAAAAGAACGAATGACTCGGACAAGAAGATTCCAGAGGTGAACTAATCATTTATGTTTCTCATAATTTGTCCTTGGCTACATTATCAATTCTTATTGGGACTATAATCAAAGTTTGCGTAAGTAGACGTGTTGGGGGGGATTTGGCTATTGAAAATTTAACATTTTAATTTAATTCTGCTCAAATTAACAATATGAACAGAATGACTTGAATAAAGATTTTTTCATTTTGCTGAACGAGACTCAAAGATCCAAGTCATTAAAATGATCCGATCTTCCCATCACTAAGAGGCACTGAGTTTGAAGGTAGGCCTTAAAATACATCCACAAGTACAACTCCAATTGACTCCAATTAGCCAATTAGCCTATCAGAATCTAACTGGCTAATTGTCTAAAGGCTTGACATCATTTTCTGGAATTTTCCAGGCTGCTTAAAGGCACAGTTAGCTTAGTGTATGTAAACTTCTGACCCACTGAAATTGTGATATAATCAATTAAAAGTGAAACAATCGGTCTGTAAACAATTGTTGGAAAAATTACTTGTGTCGTGCACAAAGTAGATGTCCTAAACAACTTGCCAAAACTATAGTTTACTAATATGAAATCGGAGTGGTTAAAAAATGAGTTTTAATGACTTCAGCCTAAGTGTATGTAAACTTCTGACTTCAATATATATATATATATATATATATATATATATATATATATATATATATATATATATATATATATATACACTATATGGCCAAACATTTGCGGACATCATATGTGCTTGATGAACATTTGATTTCAAAACCTTAGGCATCAGTTTCCCCCCTTTGCTGTAATAACAGCTTCCACTCTTTTAGGAAGGCTTTCCACTATACTGTATATAGTAACATGGCTGCAGGGATTTGCTCTCATTCAGACAAAAGGCTATCAGTGAGGTCAGGAACTGATGTTGGTCGATGGGGCCTGACTTACAGTTGCTGTTCCAGCTCACCCCAAAAGTGATCAGTGGGGTTCAGGTCTGGGCTTTGTGCAGAATAGTCAATTTCTTCCATGCCAGACACAGTAAACCATTTCTTTATGGACCTCACTTTGTTCACAGGGGCATTGTCATGCTGGAACAGAAAAGGGCTATCCCCAAACAGTTGCCACATATTTGGAAGCACACAAAGCCCAAGCCATTACATAAAGAAACATTAAGATTTTTCTTACTGGATTTAATGGAGTAACCAAATTTGTTAATTAGAAGGGGGTGTCCACAAACCTTTGACCATATAGTATTTATGTGTTGAAACTTGACTCTAGCCGACGCACCCTGAAAACTGCACCATTAGAACGGTTTCATGCTGAAGAGCCGCTTAAAAGCACGTTTTTTTCTCTCTCATAAATGTAAACGAGTGTAAATGTCAATATCATACTGTATGTTGAAAGGATTGAAGCCTGTCACGCAAAACATGAGCTCATTGGTGTCATAAAATATCAGTCTGCTTTTTTATTCCAACCGTTACTCCTGGTCGGAGTCTTCCGTAAATATCTAGTTTATTAAGTTTAATGGTGCAATGCTCACATAATTAGTAGTGTGTAAATTGTGACTTAGTGCCCATTTATGCCACAGACTAAGCTGTAACTTACATATAGCTGGTGCAACTGGCCCCAGGATGGGGAAGGACCAAGATGGCAGTCTGAGCAGACAGGTTTTTTGATAGCACTAACACGTGCTCTGTGGTTAACGATAGCAGTGAACATGACTATAGTTCCATCCAAAGGCTGAAAAGTGCTGTCTTTAGAGGTTGTGTATGGAGGTAGATAGTTTTAAAGGCAGTAATTTTAAGGCAGCATATAGAACCAACTTTCTCTGCCTTTGATACAGCACTCCCAAAATCCAGCATGTGTGGTTAGCTGGTTGGTTAAAAGAATAAACATGGTCTGATGGATTGAAAGTAAGTTTTTTCAACTTTTGACTCTATTTCTAGCAAGAAATAAGCATTGTAGTTTCTAAATATTTTTTTGGTTATGTCTAAAGCTCACAACCAGCGTCCTTATGGGGTGCCTTCATATTGCAAATGCTGTCTGTGAAGTCATTGTCCATACAAAAATCTTGAGCTCATGGCAACTGTTTTGTTTTTTGCCACAAATTCACCACTGATAATTTTCACACGCAAATGAGCTTTGTGTAAACTTGTGGTAAACTGTCCATTGTTCCCAAAGGTTTGCTGCAGGTTTACCACTACCGGTGAAGAGCTGCAAACGTATGCCAAAAATTTGCAGAGAATCACAAGCTAGTTTATAATAATAAGAGGCAAATTTGTGGCTAGTTTGCCAGAACTCTAGATTTTTTGTAAGGGTGACTGACTGGGTAGGGAGGCATCAAAACAGCTGCCTTGGCATTCGGACCCAGTCTATGTTGTCTCTTTTACAAGCATGGATGAATGCTTCACCTTAGCCGAAAATGAGTTCCCAGCACTGCCTGTTACCCAATGCAAGTCCACAGTTGCAAAGAAAAAGGTGTTTGACAACTCAAGTGCTGACATCTCATTTCAACCATTCAGCATAAAGCAGCTAATCAACAATCATTCTGACTCGATAGAGAAAAAGATCTCAGATTTAAATGGAAAATTGGACGATGTTTCGTCTGAGCTAAAGGCCATTGCAGCAAAGATGATGAGCCTTGAACGTTTCAGATGCAGAAGAAAATGGATGACTTGGAAACATACATGCAAAGACAGAATCTTAAGTTACTAGGTGTTCCAGAAGATGCAAAGGAGAACATTTGGCTGGAAATTATTAAGATCTGCCAAAACTTTCTTCTCGGCGAGAGAGATAAGCTTGTGAATGCCACTGATGTTGTTCATCGTTTTGGGAAGGCTCAACATGATGGCGCGAGTGCTAAGCCAAGAACAACCATCAATCGGTTTTCTGCTCGCACCTGTCTTACAGAGATGCTGTGTGGAAGGTGGGTAAGAACTCTTCCTAATGACAAAGGATTGCAATTCAAGAAAGATTTCTCAAAGAGTGACCGCAAGAGGACCACAATCTATTAAGTGACAAAATGGGTTATAAATAATATTGTGCTCTTTTTGTAAGGATTAAGAAATTTTCTAGAAGATTATTTTTACACAAATTGAGATTTATTGTGGTGTTACTACCCATTTAAATTACCAATAAACATTATATGTTTGGGTCATTTTTTAATCAGGAGAAAAAAATACTTGATAACTTACATTTGTATGGTGCTGTCATCACTGAAGATTCGCTAGTTGCTACATTCTCCATTATTTACAATTGTTTTGTCAGACCAGCATCACAGCCAGGTAACTCCACCGCTTCCGCTGCGCACAGCAAGCAGGAAGTGCAGGAAGTGTCCAACAATCCACGCTCTGTTATGAGGGTTGAAGAAGTGCATCATCCAGGTACTCATAGTACATTTCATGTTGCATTGTCAGTGTTAAC
Organism: Myxocyprinus asiaticus; assembly: GCF_019703515.2. Classification (NCBI taxonomy): domain Eukaryota; kingdom Metazoa; phylum Chordata; class Actinopteri; order Cypriniformes; family Catostomidae; genus Myxocyprinus; species Myxocyprinus asiaticus. Next base: position 42,495,081 of record NC_059352.1, on the reverse strand, counting down.
ATACTACTCTACTACTTACACTACAAAATGATATAGACTAGCAATTATGTGTGAGGTTTAAGATGCACCTTGTGTCTTATAAGTGATTAAAGCAAGGAATATTGCAAGACTTTTTTTCTTTTTTTCCCCCATTGAACTGAAACAGTCACACACAGTTTAGACACTTTCATTTAACAAAACTCACGTCCTGAGTTGGTCTATTATTGACCACCCACTTTACTACTTGTCTGCATTTGTTTTTCATTCAGATGGCATGTAATGAATCAGGGTCAATTGTTTGCAAGTTCATTTACCAAACCTTCCAAACCTGGACATTTCAACAAAGAGAATGGCAACATCTCTGTTTTATTTTCTTTATTTTATCTACCCACATATCATACATAGGTTTTCACAATAATATTTATAATATTAATAATTTAACAAACTTCAAACTATTTCTCAGAAAATTTACTTTTAATACGTTGACATTAAATATGCTGTATACAATTAATTGGCAGTCAAGGAGTGTTTGTGATTGGCTAAAAAATTGTAGACTGTTTTTGCAAATTACAAAGCCTAGTGCTGTCACAGAGACAGACAGACAGATATTTGTATAAACATACTGGATGGTCATCAAATACTTTACATTTACAGCAAGTATTTTTTTAAATCCTGTACAAAATATAGAGGAAGTTGTTACAAGAGTTCCACAAAGTGAGCTGTGAAACTTTATTGCTGTTGGCCCATTTTAAAGCATCTCTCTTGGCTGTGTGCCATATGTAGTATATTCAGTGCTGACTGTTCTGCTGTGCACAGGTAGACACAAATTAAAATGAAAGAGCTATTTTTATGTAAAGTATTTTACACCTACAAAGAGACAGTTGCAGAATTCAACTGATGAGAATCAGAAATCATTAAAAAAACACACACACACAAGAGCAGTAGTTCTCAACTAGTAGGTTGTGACCCAGAAGTTGGTTGTAGGTCTATTCTGATACAGGGACATCAGGGAAAAAACAATGTTAAACAATGAAATTCAACTGTATAGTCATGCATATAAGACAGCAAAAATAATTAGGCTTACTTTAAATAGGGACGTCAGAGTGTGTGTATCGAATCAAACTCCATGCTAATTTCATCTGTCACTTGGAAGAAGCTATCAAATAGACAGATGGCAATATAAACAGGTTGCTTTACATCCCCTTCTCCTCATAAACCATGAACGAAACAACTTGAGGTACAAATAAATGTATAAAAATACAAATCAAACTATATTAAATACAGGTTCACCTGCAGTGAGGATAACCATGATTTGTTGTGTTTGGTGAATTGCTGTGAACATTAAACTATTGAAATCGTCTTCATTACTGATGTAACCTCTGTTCCCTGATGGAGGGAACGAGACGTTGTGTCGATGTAGTGACACTAGGGGTTCGATCTTGAGAGCCCCAATCACCTTTGCTTAAAATAGAAAAGGCCAGTGGCAAGTGGAATTTGCATGCCACTCTCCGCCCCGGACATACGGGTATAAAAAGAGATGGCGTGCACCACTCATTCAGATTTATGCTGAGGAGCCGATAGAGAGTCCCAGCCATGTCAGCGGCCGGTTCAGCACCACGGCAGGAGGGACATAACGTCTCGTTCCCTCCATCAGGGAACAGAGGTTACATCAGTAACCAAGACATTCCCTGTCTGTCACTCACTCGACGTTGTGTCGATGTAGTGACACTAGGGGTTTCTATAGGAAATGCCGCAGGCGCTGAACCGTGTCACGTGGTACGGAAGAGTGGACACAGGCAAGCTGCTGCGTGCCTCACAGCGAGCACTCAACCACGTCGTGACCTTCCAGCGAGTTAGGTAAGGTGTCTCCCTTAGTCCCGTTAAGGGGGGGAGGAGGCACTTACCCAAGGAGGCTACCAGTGGAGCCTTTCCTGATTTGCTGTTAAGCAATTTCCTGCCGAGCACTTTCTAGAATAGCGCTGGTAAGTGCTCTTCGGAGGGCACTACGGAGACCACATCCTGAAGGAGGGAGGTTAACGTGGAGAATACCTCACATGGACTTACCATCGGGAAAGTTTACATATGGAATGATACTACCGGAGGACCTTATCTACAGAGAGGGAATGCAGCCACAGTGGCCAAGGCAGAAAAAGCTCTGGTGAGAGGAAACCGAACAGTGGAAACTCATCATACGGGATTACCAAGGGGGAATAACCACGCATTTAGCACTGAGCCTGAGCACATGGGCTCACCTGAAAAGGGGCATACCATGAGTACTGGGCCTGGTGCCGTTACTCCTCCACCGAGTTAGTCACCGAAGAGTGCTTAAGAATTAGAGAGGCGTCCGGGGTTCACCGGATACGGGGAACTGTTGTGGACAAAAAGGTGCACATTATCACTTTTGAAAAAGGGGAAAGGTGCAATGCAAGCGGTACACCCAACCGGCCGCCCGGTCTACCTGCTGTTACCGCGTTTCACTTGGGTCGAAACAGGGTTTATGCGTAGGTTATAAAACCTCGCAAAGGTATTGGGTGTAGCCCAACCCGCAGCTCTGCATATGTCTGCTAGAGAGGCCCCCCTTGCCAGTGCCCAGGAGGACGCAACACCTCTAGTGGAGTGCGCCCAGACTCCCAAGGGGCACAGCAAGTCCTGAGATTGGTATGCGAGAGAAATTGCATCCACAATCTAATGGGCTAGCCTCTGCTTGGAGACAGCTTTCCCCTTCTGCTGTCCTCCAAAACAGACAAAGAGCTGCTCCGAGCATCTAAAGCTCTGCGTGCGGTCCAGATAGATTCACAGGGCATGAACTGGACACAGCAACGACAAGGCTGGGTCTTTCTCCTCTGAAGGGAGAGCTTGCAGGTTCACCACCTGGTCCCGAAAAGGAGTGGTGGGAACTTTGGGCACATAACCGGGCAAGGGTCTCAAGATCACTTGAGAGTGTGCTGGCCCGAACTCCGGGCATTCGCTGGTAACAGAGAGCGCCTGCAGGTCTCCCACCCTCTTGATGGAAGTGAGCGCCACCAGGAGGGCCATCTTCAGAGACAAAATGCTGAGCTCAGCCTGCTCCAGGGGCTCAAAGGGGGCTCTCTGTAGGGCAGGTAGGATTACAGAGAGATCCCAAGAGGGAATCAGGCACGGTCTAGGAGGATTCAACCTCCTCGCGCCCTTGAGGAACCTGTTGATCAGGTCACGCTGTCGTGAGGGTCTCCCGTCCAATGTATCATGGTAAGCTGCTATGGCAGCCATGTACACTTTCAGGGTAGAGGGAGACAGCCGTCTCTCCAGCCCTTCCTGAAGGAAAGACAGCACAGACCCGATGGCGCATCTCTGTGGGTCTTCCCCACGGGAAGAACACCAGTTCACGAAGAGATGCCACTTCAAGGCATACAGCTGCTTCGTAGAGGGGGCTCTGGCTTGAGTAATCATGTTTACCACCGCTGGCATGGCTGCCATCCCAGCGTCTGCCTCATCCTTTGCTCTACCGCTCGTAGGTGGGAGCTCAGAAGATTCATCTGCTTCTGATAACAGAAGCCCACCCTCCGATGCTGTGACCGAAAGCTCATCCTCGTCGCGAGCCACGAATGACACATTAAATCCACCCTGAGGTGGACCGCCTGTATTGCTCGTCAGCTCTTCCAGATAGAAGGAGCATGCTGGGGGATGGGAGCGCTCCCATGTCCACCTCCAGATCACCCCCGGTGCTTGCCGACCTGGCCGGCTGAGCATCAGCCCAGGATGGACCAGGTTGGGGAGCAGCTGCGGTGGCTCCTTGCTTCATGAAGAAGGAAGTGAGCCGCAACCACAATGTTCTGATGGGCATGTTCTCGCAATGAGAACATGACCCTTTCATGAAAGCTGCCTTGGCGTGCTGGCACCCCAAGCACTCGAGACAGATTTCATAGCTGTTCGGATAGGAGAGATACTGTAACATCCACATCCAGTAGCGCAAACGCAGAAGGACATCTTTAAAAAGACGGCAAGCATTTGTGCAAGCTCTTTTAGAACGAAATATACACTTTTAAATATACTCTTTTAGCACCCGTGGAATCAGCCACCGAAGTGCCCAGGGGAAACACAACACTCCGTGCGAGGGTGACCGCTGATATGCGCCATAAAAATCCAGCATCGTAAGCAAAGGATAATAGGGACGAACACACATGCGTTCGGCTCCGAAGAAAAAATCTTAATGAGTGGTACACGCCATCTCCTTTTATACCCGTATGTCCGGGGCGGAGAGTGGCATGCAAATTCCACTCACCAATTCTCATTGGCCTTTTCTATTTTAAGCAAAGGTGATTGGGGCTCTCAAGATCGAACCCCTAGTGTCACTACATCGACACAACGTCGAGTGAGTGACAGACAACTAAGAGATGTATAAAAATAAAAAATAAAAAAATTTCTATTTAGCTAATGTCATAATAATCTGTGTTATAATCATTTTGCATATTGTTGGTCCATGTGACTTGTGCATCATACACCAATTCTTCTGAAGGCATATGGTCACCTTGTATCTTGAACAGACCGTAATTTAATTCATAATTCACTCTCAAATCAAATAAAATCATTAATAAAGTCCATTACAATGGGGAACTGTAAACTGGGGAATCACAGACTATTGTTTTTGGTTTTATGTTGCTTCCAAAAGCTGCTGAAACTGCTCAAATTTCTAAATGGATATAATAAACTAAGCTCAACTGTACAACAAATTAGGCAAAATACCTGATTATGAAAGTTGAAATGCATGTTACATCAGATTACAAAGAAATGCATGTCTATCGCAGAGTCGCTGAACTCTGTGCGCTCGACAGTGGTGCATTTACATTTCAATAACTGTCAATCACATACATCACGTTTCAGTTATTGGCTGTTTTTTGTGAACTCTTTCCCATTTGAGAGCTCAACCAATCATCATACAGAGAAGCTGGGCTTTCAGGACACAGTTATATTGATTGAAAACCCAATGTCCAGTAGGAAATCAGATGCAGATCCAAAGAAAATAGCACTCATGGCACTTCCGGGTAGGACCCAGAATGACACATTAACAGCCTCTCATCCAAAGAAAACATCTTGTGCGCCTTGATTTGAAAGGTACCAGAATCTGCTATAAACTTGGCTTCAATGGGGCTCTATGGGCCAAGCCACCACAGACTTCTATGGGCATATTAATTTAGAAAAATAAATCGTTACTTCAACGAATAGCACGATAGTGATGTGTGATTTTAACACATCTATTTGCTAAAATATTGAAATTCACAAAGAGTGCTATGTAATTTATATAGATTATTTGTACAAATATTAAACTTCATTGCAAATTTTAGGGGGGAAGCTATGTTTCCCGTGTAGTCTTAAAGCAATCACCACTGGTCCAAAAACAGCGCTGAAAACCAATATGTGTATATTGGGTGTTGTGTATTTGGTCACGAAATGCGCATGAACCAATGAGGTTTTGATGTAATCGACGTGGCTCTCATATTGGATTTCAGCGCTGTTTATGGAGTTTATTAATTATTTGATTTAATTTGCTTTTATTTGTGTTAATTTTTGCTTGATCGCCACTTGATCTCCAATGTAAAATCTGGGTTCTGCAGTAAAACCAGTTGAAAACCATTACACTTGTGTCCGTTTTCACTCTTACACATGACTTACTACTTCATCCCTTTCCTTGTGTTGTGCATTTATAGAGTTTGACTTGTCTGTGTTGAAGAAGCCTCGAGACTGGCTGCCTTCCACCCTCCCTTCTGATGAGCTCTCCACCTTCAGTGGAGACCTGGAGGAGCTGTATGCCAGAGGAGGGATGGAGCTGACCAGTATCAGCTGTAGTGGCCTCCTCTCATCACGGTAATGGCAACGCATGTACCGGGCGAAGGCGGCGCGGTACGTCTTATTGAAGAGCGTGTAGATGAAAGGGTTGACTGCAGACGACAGATAACCCACCCACACAAACACATTCATTAGTCCTCCCACCAAATCTTCGTCACATGCCGAGTCGCACACCACCGACATCACGTTCGTCACGAAAAATGGACACCACATGATCACAAAGAGAAGGAAGATGATGCCCAGCACTTTAGACGCCTTCTGCTCATTGCTGATGGACTGCATGGTGCAACGGCCTGATCCTCTGCTCGTCCCATCAATGGCGTGACAAAGAGACGAACGGGAAAACAGTCGCTCAGAGGACAGAGAACCTCGTGGGAGGAGTCCAATTGTGAAAGACCATTTTGGCTGCACAATGAGTTGGTCCAGGCACAAAGTCGCTTCGCTTTGCAGAGTGCTGATGGTGAGAATGTATGTGACCACCATGATGATGAGGGGGATAAAGAATGCCACGAAAGAGCCAATCAGAACAAAATTGCCATCTGTCAGTTGGCAGCTTTCATTCCGGAAGACTTTGGAGTGATCATGCAGGCCGAGGACTGGGACAGGCATGGAGATAACTGGAGACAGATGGAGACAGAATGAGAAAGAAACAGACAGTGAAAAAACAGCTTGGTGCTTTGGTTTGGAAACAACTATAATAAATGCAGTCTCAGTTGTTTAGCAGTTCAGCATTTAGTTGGAATGCAATAACCTCTTTAGTTTGGAGGATCTAGCACCAAATGTGTGGTAAATGCATACAGCCTATGCCCACCTATTTTTCTAAGCATTTTGTGTATCATAGGCCTGTCGCAATTATTAAATAACCATCTGATCGCAGTTATTTGATCGAACCGCGGTTATTTGAGATAACTGCGATTATTGGGCATTCTAATTCCAATAACATTTTAATGCCCAAAAAGGGTCATTTTAAGCGAATATACTGTATAAATGCCATGCACGGTGCGTTTGTGTGTCATTCAGTTGAACTCGGAGTCTGAGCTTCACTGAGCTGCACAGCGGATGTCTACCAGCTCCTGTCCTGAAGAGCACGTGAAGCGCTCTGATGCAAGCGCTGTCTGCAGAGGCTCGCGTCAAACTCCCGCGAAAATATAAACGAACAAGTATAAAATCTGATAGTGTTAATGACACAGTGACACGGAGGAGGAGACGCACACTTACTGTATATGTGGAGTGGTGAAATGGTGAAACGAAATCTCAAAGGTTTTACTTCATGACAAATAAGGGCTTGTGGGTTTAAACAGAGCAACGTGCGAAAGTGAAGAAATTAGGACAGAAATATTTTACTATTGCATAATATAATAAATATTAGATAAATATAATAATATATATATATATATACATTATATTTTATATTTTATAAAAATATATAATATAATATATATGACTTCAAAAAACAACAGTGTACATGTAAAATTGACCAAAACTAAAGTTGACCAAAAAGAGAGACATATTTTAAGTATTTAGAAATATTTTGAAACATTCATACGTTTTTAAAGCCTTAAAAAGAAATCATATTTCCCTATTTTATTATTTGATTAATAGATTTCAAGTAAAAAAAAAAAAAATTAAAAAAAGACTTCTTAAGTTGTATGAAGCACACATGCGGAAAAAACACACCTAAAAAAAGTACAGCAATATGACACGTGAAAGCCCTTAACGAGACAATTAAGCGTCACAGCCCTAAAACAGACAATTAATCATCATAAACACAATTATTTGTTTGACCATTAATTATCAGCCAAATTTTCATAATTTCATAATTTTTTTTGTGCCTTTTGCTTCAGAGAGTAGTGCTTTTTTCTTGATATATATATATATATATATATATATATATATATATATATATATATATATATATATATATATATATATCAGATCATTTCAATTTAAATTTCTTAGTAGAAGACAGATAACAACGCATATTGTACACAAATAAACCAAATAACCAAATTACCATTGATACTTTGTAATGTATTGTAATGTACAAGATATAGGTTTACATAGTTACTTTATAACATTAAAGGAATAGTTCACCTAAAAATTATAATTCTGTCATCATTTACTCACCCTTATGCTGTCTTAAACTCGTATGACTTTCTTCTGCAGAACACAATTTTTTTTAAGGATTATATGATGTGTTTTTGTCCATACAATACAAGTCAATGGGGTCCAAAACATTCAAGCTCCAATAAGGACATAGCCTTGCAGCCTCCTTGGCATTTTAAGAAGCTCATTAAGACTTCCTTGTGGTTGAAAGTTTTGGACCCCATTGACTTGCATTGTATGGACAAAAACATATCAAGTCAAGTCATTTTTATTTGGATAGTGCTTTTCACAACACACATAATTTCAAAGCAGCTTTTCAGAAAATCATGCATTAACAGAAAATGAAACTGTAATATCTATAAAGTCTTAGAGTCATCATTGTGTAGTTTGATTAAATATGATTGTACATTTTGTATAGAAATAAATAATTAAATAATAATTGTATTTAGAACCCCAGTAAGCAAGCCGAAGGCGACTGTGGCAAGGAACACAAAACTCTATAAGATGTTAGTTAATGGAGAAAAATAACCTTGGGAGAAACCAGGCTCACTGTGGGGGCCAGTTCCCCTCTGGCTAACATCATGAATATAATGCCAATATTACTTATTTATGTGCAGTTCAAGTCATGGTTTAAAATTAGTAAACTAAGTAAGTGTTAAGGGCCAGTGTTTAAACAAAGATTTTGTATGAACTGTAAGATTAATGACTAATGTCTTTGAAGTCCATCCTGGATTAACTGCAGAAGTTTATATAGATGCATTGTCCTTTGTTACATTGTAAAAAATTGCTGTAAATTTACAGCCAAATTCCTACAGCAATCTACTGTGATTCTTAAGTACAGTGGTTTGCTGTTAAAAATGTTGCATTCTGGAAGATCAAGAGCAGGCTCACTGTGAAGTGACTAGTTTTACGGTAAATAGCTGTTCTGTGCAAGTCATAAGGGGAAAATGAACATTTAAAATCATGATATCATCTTGGTGAAAGCTATAGTGACATTTTGACACCCCCACCCCCCCATGAAAATTGTAGTGTGTGGCACATGGTTAGTGTTCATGATGTTTCTGACCAACACCTCTGTTCTTTATCATCTCACATCAGCCTTCACTTGTCTGTCTAATGAGAAGTCAAAAAAAAGGATCAACCTTAGAAGCAATGTACATATTAAATGTACAATTTTGCCAGGATTGAACAGTGTATTTTTTAAGAAAAAACAAAACAAAACAACAACAATCTGTACACAGTAAAATAACAGTATAGCACTGCATTGTGGGTTATAATGGTGAAATACCCATAAGCCTTTGCGCTTGAATATGTATGTATGCTTGGCCATGCACTGGGGCTACAAAAATTGAAAAAAATTATTTATTCAGACTTAATAGAAGTCTTAGTTTAATTAGTGTTGTTGTTTTGTTATCAATAGTTGTGTTTTGATTGAAGTTACCATTACGGTGATTAGTGATCTCTTGAGCTGGCACCTTGGACCTTCTTTATTATTATATTATGTTCTTCCAGCCAGTCAATTTATGTTTAAGTTAAAGACATGTTGTTGCACTATTCTACTTGGAAAACAAAATCTAAGGTCAGACTAAATATCTGATCCTACCTTGCTAATGGCACTATATGTGACAATAGTGATGCATTATACATACAAACAAAAACAATAGAGGATATTTCAGCAAAATTATGTCAGCATATTGAGTGTTTGATGTTTTTGATGAACTTACATCATAACTTGAGTTGTTACCAAGACACACAGATATCAACCTCAGCATACAAAACACAACAATGGTGACAATTAACAAACATACTTTTACGTAAATAAGTAAGAGCTGAACATTAAAATCCAAGTAACTTAGACTACAACAAAAACATCAAAATAAACCAGTAAATAGTAAAAAATCGAAGTAATTTCTTCATGCCGCAGTGCATGCTGGGAACATAGCTGTTAATTTCAACAACAGTAGATAGTATGTAATTTGACAGCTATATGCTGCTAAATTACAGTTGTATACTGTAGCTGTTAAAACAGTATCTAGCTGTTAATTTCTGATAATACAGTATCATGCTGGCAAACCTGCTGCCAGTTCTTTCCTGTTTTTTGACAGGAAAATCTTTAAGAGTGTAGTTGGCTGATGAAGGCTTTTGTTGGCAATCAAATTTATAGTTTATGCATTCCATTTCAGCAGTGTAGTCCATCATTAGACCAAGGTGATGCAGGCAGAGATGAGTGAGGTGCATCGCAGTTCAACCGGCTGGTCATTTCGGTGAGGTCTATCCTAAGTCCAAGGTTCAGGCAATGGCATATGAAGTATCCCATGTCTCATGGTTGGAGCTGGCAACAGTTCATCCTCTGAAGTCCATCATAATAGACTAAAGTGATGTCTTGCTGGCACCGGCTGCATTTAGTTGTCATCACTCAGAGACACGTAGCAGTGGAGTCAGACACCAAGCAGGAACGGAGCTGGATCTGGCCGGTTCTGGTGACCTAGGGATAGGAATGAGACAGGAATACAAATAGAATAATATTAGCGTAGATGCCATTAATTTGTTTGCAGAGTTATATATCATGATCAACATTTCTGGTTCCGGCAGACCTAACTAAAGCAGCCTAATTGTGAGTTGATGGATAAATTAGGTGTATGCCTGGCTAAATAGTAGAGTCTTTAGTCTAGACTTAAACTCAGTGAGTATGTCTGTGTCCCGAACAGTGTTAGGGAAACTATTCCATAGTTTAGAAGCCAAATAGGAAAAGGATCTACCTCCTTTTGTGGATTTTGATATTCTAGGAACTATTAAAAGGCCAGAATTTTGCGATCGTAATGAACGCGATGGAATATAGCATGGTAGAAGGTCACTTAAGTACTGCAGAGCTAGACCATTCAAAGCTTTGTACATAATTAACAAAATGTTAAAATACGAAATTTAACAGGTAGCCAATGTAACGACAATAAAATGGGGCTAATATGATCATATATCTTGGTTCTAGTCAGCACTCTGGCTGAAGCATTTTGAACCAATTGAAGTTTATTTATTGAACTTGCTGGACATCCTACCAGTAACGCATTACAATAATCTAGTCTTGAGGTCATGAATGCATGAATTAGTTTTTCGGCATCAGTAACAGAGAGCATGTGTCATAACTTAGCAATATTTCTGAGGTGAAAGAATGTTGTTCTACAAACATTGGAAATTTGATTTTCAAAGTACAGATTGGTATCAAACATAACATCTAAGAAGACAATGTAACAGTACATCCATCAAGAGTCAAATTATATTTTAGCGGCTTATTTTTAGAGGTTTTTGGTCCAATAATTAGTACTTCTGTTTTGATGGAATTGAGTAGAAGGAAATTTCTGGCCATCCAATCTTTGATTTCATTGATACACTCTGCTAATTTGGAGAATTGTGAAATTTCGTCAGGTTTCGAAGAAAGTTGGGTATGGTCGGCATAACAGTGGAAACTTATTCCACAATTCCTGATAATATGTCCCAGAGGAAGCATAAATAGGAGCATAAATAGGTCTGCTAAATAGGACCTAAACCATTCTAATGGAAGTCCACAAATGCCAATATAATTCTCAAGCCTATTCAAGAGAATGTCGTGATCTATGGTGTCGAAGACAGCACTAAGATCTAAAAGCACTAGAAGAGAAATGCAGCTGCGATCAGATGATAGGAGCAAGTAATTTGTAATACTGATAAGTGCAGTCTCTGTACTGTTGTGGGGCCTAAATCCTGACTGAAATTGTTCATATATACTATTTCTCTGTAGAAACAAACATAGTTGGGAGGACACTACCTTTTCTAGCATTTTTTTTTTTTACATTAATGGGAGATTTGGAATCGGTCTATAATTAGCCAATTCTCCAGGATCAAGCTATGGCATCTTAATAAGCGGTTTGATAACTGCTATTTTAAAGTTTCTTGGGACATGTCCTAAGGATAGCGAGGAGTTAATAATATTAAGCAGAGGTTCTGAGATTACAGGGAATACCTCTTTTAAGAGCTTAGTTGGTATTGGATCTAAAATACATGTTGTGGCTTTTGATGTTTCGTTTTTGTTAGCTCTTCATGACCTATGACAGCGAAGGATTGAAGCTGCTCGTGAGGAAAATTATGAGACACTGTTTTCTGAGGTACTGTGACAGACGATTGCATAATTCCAATTTCATTTCTGATTATTTAAATTTTATCAGTAAAGAAATTCATGAAGTCATTACTATTGTGTTGCGACGGAATATCTGGTTCAGTTGAGGCTTTATTCCTAACCAATTTAGCCACAGTACTGAATAAACACCTAGGAATGTTGTTGTTATTTTCTATGAGTTTGCTAAAATATGCTGACCTGGCAGCTTTTAGTGCCTGTCTGCAGCTACAGACACTATCATTCCATGCACCGCAAAATACCTCTAATTTTGTAATTTTGCTCCATTTTCCGAGCTGCTCTCTTGAGAGCATGAGTGTGACCATTGTACCATGGTGCGGGGCTTTTTTCTTTAATTTCCTTTAATCGAAGCAGGGCGACACTATCAAGAGTGCTAGAGAAGACTGTATTTAAATGTTCTGTTATTACATCAAGTTCTTCTAGACTTTGTGGCTTACTGAGTATATGAGATAGATCTGGAAGATTATTAGCGAAGCTATCTTTAGTGGTCGAAAGAATAGTTCTACCTGAATGATAGCGTGGTGTAGATTGAGTAATATTAGCTGATTACAGCATACAAGAGATGAGGTAATGATCTGAGATGTCATCGCTCTGTGGCAGAATTTCTATAATATCAACATCAACTCCATATGACATAATTAAATCTAGCGTATGATTATGGGTTGGTCCTGTCACATTTTGTCTGACTCCAAGAGAGTTGAGAATATCAATATATGCTAATCCCAATGTGTCAATTTCATTATCTATGTGAATGTTGAAGTCACCAACAATTAAAGCGCAATCCACAGCAACTACTAGATCTGATATAAAATTTGCAAATTCACCAAGGAAATCAGAATAAGGCCCGGATGATCTATATACTGAAGCAAGGGCAAAAGATGACAGAGATTTTTTATTTGTCTCTGATGGTGTCACATTAAGCATTATTAGTTCAAAAGACGTAAACTTATTTCCTGTCCTCTGAGTAACACCAAAAACTTCACTGTAAATTATAGCAACACCTCTTCCTCGACCCTTCAGATGAGACTCATGTTTATAACAATAACATGGGGGAGTAGATTCATTTAAACTAATATATTCATCTGGTTTAAGCCAGGTTTCAGTCAAACAGAGCATATCCAAACTATGATCTGTAATAATAGCAGACATTCGGATTAGCCAGTTTGCCTGCTTCCTGACCTGGGCCCCAGTTAGTCAAACACTATTACTATTAAGTCTATGAACCAAATTACTAGAGAGGAGAGCAGCACCTTCCCTGGAGGGATGGAGTCTGTCTCTCTTTAACAGGTCAGGTCTACCCCAAAAACTCTTCCAATTGTCTATAAATCCTATGCTATTCTCCGGACACCACTCAGACATCCAGCCATTCAGTGACACTAATCTACTATAAACCTCATCACCACAACAAGCAGGGAGGGGGCCAGAGCATATTACAATGTCTGACATCGTTTTTGCAAGTTCACACACCTCTTTAACATTATCTCTAGTGATCTCTGACTGGTGAAGCCGGACATCGTTAGTGCCGACATGAATAACAATTTGAGAAAATCTACATTTAGCATTAGCCAGTATTTGTAAATTTGATCTGGTGTCAGACGCCCGAGCCTCCGAAATGCATTTAAAATAGATGTGGCATTTAATGCAGGAAGCAATAACATGAGTGGATGCCATGACTTACCGCAATTGTTTGTTGTTGTTGGTTGTTCCTGAGCGGCGAGGGTTTGAGATCGATGTGAATCCCTCACGCAACTGTTTGTCGTTAAGGTTGTTCTTGATAAGCAATGCTTTGAGATCGATGCAATAATCCGTGTAACAGAGGAGAAAACGGGCGCGCATGGTAAAATGCACGCAGTTTAAACGTGATAAAAATAGAAAGTGGATCCACGCGGAAAAATGCACACAGTTGAATTGCAATAAGAGAATAATGTGGAAAAAAAACCCGATGCGTGCTGAAAAATGGCAGAGATTAAAGATTAAACGCTGAAAACAGAAAGATAAGCGATGATAAAAAAGATAGCTGGCTACAAACACAGACTCAATCTAGGCACCAGCAGCAATCAGATGAGGTGTACATCATATATCCTTCAAAAAATCTGTTTGTGTTCCGCAGAAAAAAGAAAGTCATACGAGTTGGAGACGGCATATGGGTGAGTAAATGATGAAAGAATTTTAATTTTTGGGTGTACTATTTCTTTATCATTACAACACAACACATTATGCTGGTTTCACATACCCTCGTGAGCGGGGCGTGAGCAGCGTGTTTTCGTTTCGGTGTCCATATTAACAGATTACACCCTTCACATTGCCAGCGTGAGTTGCGAGTTGAAGTGTCCCAGAACAGTTCCAGATGTGGCAGTGAGTGGATAGTTTCGGTGCTGAGCCTATTTTTGCCACACAGCTCACGCTGAACTCAGCGACTCTGGGTGCAGTAGAAAACTAAAATAATCAGGATATTTTAGAAAAGACGCAAAAACAAATAATCAGTATTTAAACCGAACCAACTATACACTACAATTTACTAACATTTTGACCAACCTTTTTGGAAATTTCAGTCTTTCCCCATTCAAGTAGATAGCAGCTGTACTTTTATGTCGTTTGTTTACAAAGAAAATAGCTGCCCAGCCTGCCCGAGAACATTCCAAAGATGTCCGCCGAGTGGACTGAATTGCCTTGAAAGGGACTTTGATATATTAACCAATTAAGACCAAGCAGAGTTGCCAAATATTTCTCATGGGAAGTCACCAAAGGCTCACTGAAATGTCGCTAAAAGTAGCTAAATCACGTGATGACGTAATTTATTACGTAAGACGTCAAATTTACATATGTACATTTAATTGAACTAATGATTTAACAATTAGTATTTAAATGCTAATCATTTAGCTATCAATAATTGAACTTATCAAACATTCAGACAGTGGGGGATTTCTATTTATTTATTTATTTATTTTGTTTTGTAATTAAACTGCATTATTGAACATTGACAAAGTCCAAAATTATCCTAGCAATAGCAACCAGGGGAAGGCAGTGGTGTAGTATGTTATTTTATTATTATTTTTAAACATGGATCTATATGCCTTATAATGCCCCACGTGGAGCTGTTTTGGAGATAATATGCAATATATCCAGTGATAAATAGAACTGAATCGCTGATGCAACGTTAAACTGCCAGTTGGAGCTGAAGCCACTGGAAGTTTTCGAGCGGCCATCTTAGTATGCCCAAACTGCCAAAGAGCATCAATGACTGACAGGCAAAAACACCCCGTTACACTGTCTCCAACCTGCGGATACGACTTTCGCCCTCTAGTGACAATCATGTTTAATGTTTAATTAGCTTGCTATGGATAATATTCGTTATGAGGGAGAAGATATATGCCGATCGCGATGTCAGAGCATCCACCTGCCCCGATGTTCAGTCTATCAGTGCAGCACAACGATCACCAAAGGAAGTGGCAAAACTGTCCACAAGTTGTAATGCAAGTAGGAAAAACTGTAATATCTGCTTGTTAAGGGAAATATATCCTTACCCCCGAAAGGGACTTTAAAAAAGTCAGACCGGGATATTGAAGTGCTCTCTGTAGTCATACATGGATACATGTCATAAATACGTGATGGTTTGCCATTTAAATCTTGTGTATCAGTTTAACTTTAACTAAATTTGCTTTGCGTGTCTCCCTGAATCTCAGTGCCCCCTGCGCGTTTGATAGAGGGAGAGAGAGCGCACGCTCTTATTTAAGTGACCACGAGAACAAAGCATTTTTTGATAAAAATCTAAACTCTGAACAAACACTTCGAAGATCACATAAGTAAGTCTGAAAATGTCTGTTTGTATCTTAACTCCGTTTCAGTTAACTTGTTTACATTCAGATGATCTGTTTGCTGATGAAGTTTGTTAGAGGTGGATAATGTTTGATATAAATACACATAACTCGCTCGGGATTTCAAGAAACAGGAAAAATTCCAGACTTTAAATAAATAAATAAATACATGCGTGGGCCATTTGCGTTCTAGGGATGTACATGCCGATATCAGATATAAAATCGGTGATTGAATGACTAATGTTTACTCGCTGAAATGAGATGATTTCCTATTAAGTCAATAGGGGCATTGGAATGTTTGGGCATAGCAATATGGCAGCGCAGTGGCTTCACTGATATGACGTCATGAGCAATACAGTTCTATATATATATATATATACACAGAGAAAAATGAGACATCATTCACGAAAGAGCTAATTTTTTTCTTTTTTGTGTGTCACCAGATGTTGAAGAATGTCGCTAAAGCAGACTACAAAAGTCGCTAAAATTGTAGCTAATCACTAGATGGCTCTTTTACTCACTAAGGGGGTCAAAACGTTGCTAAATCTACCAACAAAGTCACTAAATTGGCAACACTGTGACCAAGCATGCTGTTAAATGAGTGAACGTGACTTCCCGCCGTTGCCGTAGGAACTTAGAACAGAGACATGGCCAATGTGAAAGCCCAAACACAACGCGTTGTTCACGCCCCGCTCACGGAGTATGTGTGAATCCGGTGTTAGTCTTCATTAATTCACTACATGCCCACCTCTTCAGTCACCACTACACCACTTACCCACAGAGATGGTCCAGGCTGCCATTATTTTAACACGGGCTTTAGTTAGAGAGTTTGAGCGGCTGTGGTGGATGGGGTTACGGATGGCGATGTATCGGTCTAGAGAGATGGCACACAGGTGCATGATGGAGGCAGTGGAGAAGAGAACATCCAGGTAGATCCAGATCGGACACAGGGTAGAGGGAAGTGGCCAGGTGTAACCTAACATATCAGAGAGAAAAAGACTTGTGTATCAGAACATATTAAATATTCATGGGGAAGAACACTGCCTAGGGATTTCTTAGATTGAACCATTATTGATATACAGGAAACACAAATTAAATGGTATTCGTAATAAACCACAGGAGCATGTGATATGCAGTCTGGTTACATAGAATGTAACTATACCTACATTTGTGCAAAATTTTTATATGGTTCTTTGTACGTAACGTGGCAGTTTCCTGGTCAAATAAACATTAGTGGCACTACAACAACAATGGCTTTTATTCACATACAATATCAGATAACACGAGGAAAACAGCAGATTATCCGTTTATAAACGTTTACTTTTCAACCTGTTTCTCACACAATGCTATCTTATGACATCAAAAGACGTTTACTATAGCGTATGACTTGTAAGGCTCAGCTGACAGAGCGTTGCACATGCAATGTAAAGGACCGGGATAGGAGTCCTGAAGAGCCAAAAGGGTCATAAACGAACAACAAAATGACATGGTTGCTTCAGAAATTACGTTTTTCATCTCAAATTTGCTTTAATGACACTCTCTGTTGAGTTTAGGGTTGGAATGTTGGTATTGTTGATTTAAAACTCCATAGAACCTTAACCTCATCTGTTTGGGAGAATATTTAATTTGCTTTTGGCACCACACAATGGACGTTTCACCTCGGAACTTGCGCGATATGTGAAATGAACAGTGTTAGGTGCAGTCCAATTACAAAGTAATTAATTACTGTAATCTAATTACTTTTTTACAAAAAAAGTAGTGTAATCCATTACATTTTAAATTCTTATAATTAGGAATGTTCCGATAAATTTTTTTTGAGAACGAGTAGGAGTACCGATACCTTTTTTTACTACTCGCCAATACCAAGTCCGATACCTGTTTTTTTTTCTGAACTTAATATCAGCAGTTTAATTAAAATTTTTCATCAAAATTGTGTTTAAATTAATACATTAATTAAAACTTTAATCAAATGAAAGTATAACAATTAATTTTCAACATTAAATTTTATTATTTTTATCAAATGAAGTGATTTTATACAGAACCTCACAGCACAATCCTAAATACAACATTGGAGTTATTTATGTCAAATAAAGTGCTGCATAATAGAGCATCGCAGATGTGAGATATTGCTTAAATATAACACGGTTACTATTGATTTATTATTAGTAGTAGTAGTAGTTGTATAACAGTGAATATTACATAACTATACAGTAGTGATCTATTTCTGTCATACTGTTTTCATTTAACTTGAGCTTTTATTTTTAAGTGTTTGTGTTGTTAGACCAAGGAGCTCTGACGTAATCATGGCAGATTCCCAATTCGGATAAGCTGGTCACTACATGAATCACAGTAATTATTAAACTGCAAAAGGCTACTACATAAATAAATAAATATGTAGTCTGTATATGACTTGTGCTAAAAAGTGAATTAGAGCTCTGCCTGCTGTCATCTGCTACAAACAGAACATGCGATGCTCATAATAGTGTTTTCCGTGTATGAGCCAAGGATCTCTAAAGGTATGAACAGTGTGTCTCTATGCCTGCACAACACCGGCTCCACACATTCACAAGCACTCACATTTAAAAAGCTGCACATGCAAACAATCTATTTATCTCATTAAATCACAGATTTTGCTGTTAAATAATCTCACTAGGACATGACATTATTTTAATCTGTGTGCTGAATGTTTACGTAATGGCATTTGTACGTCAGATGGTATCGTTTTTTGGTATCAGAGCATTTTTACAAGTATGAGTACAAGTACATGAGCGTGGTATCGGACCCGATTCCGATACCAGTATCGGTATCGGTGCATCCCTACTTATAATCTGATTACAGTTATGCCGAGTATATGATGTATGAAGTGTATGTTGAAATGTAGGTATTATTTTGATTTTGTTGAGTGGAAAAGTGTTTTAGAAAGTAACTTAAAAGAAAAGTAATTAATAATGTGATTACTTTTTCAATGAAGTAATTAGTAAAGTAATCTGCTTACAATTTTAGAGAAATAGTTATTCATTTGTATTGGATTACTACTTTTAAGTAACTTATCCAAAACTGGAAATGAACCACGAAATATAATTTAGCAAAAATGTCACCATAGTCACTTTATTTTCATGAGATCAAGCTGAATATGTAAGAATTGCTGACACATACTAATGTTCTGCCAGTTTATGGCACATCATTAGCAGTGCTTACCTAGGCAATCATCATATTAATGCTTATATTTAAAAGTGCACTCAGTAAATGTTTTGTTTATGTTGTGCTGGCTGTGCCAGTTTAATCGCTTAGAAAAGTAATAGTACACTTCAACAAGCCACATGACTCAAAGGATCAGATTGTAGTGACCAAAACTATGATTAAATTATGGCAAATGCTATTTGCACCCTGATGCAAATAAAGGTAGCTATTTACACACCCCAGTGCAAATAGTGGCAAATATTTTTTCTCCCCAATTAGGGAATGCCCAATTCCCAATGCTTTCTAAGTCCTCATGGTGGCGTAGTGACTCGCCTCAATCTGGGTGGCGGAGGACGAATCTCAGAATCTCCGTGTCTGAGACCGTCAATCCATGCATCTTATCACGTGGCTTGATGAGCGCGTTACCGTGGAGACATAGCACGTGTGGAGGATTCACGCCAGTCTCTGATGGGCTGGTTTGAGTATTTCTGTAACTGCTGATCTCCTGGGATTTTCTCTAGAATTTACTCCGTATGGTGCCAAAAACAAAAAACATCCAGTGAGCGGAAGTTCTGTGGACAGAAATGCCTTGTTGATGATAGAGGTCAACAGAGAATGGCCAGATTGGTTTGAACTGACAAAGTCTATGGTAACCCAGATAACCGAGAAGAATAGCATCTCAGAATGCTATTCTGAGATGCAGGTTGGTGCTTTTTTGGCGGCACGAGGGGGACCTGCAGGTGGTTTTAATGTTGTGGCTGATCGGTGTATACATTCAATTACTCTCACCCAGTTACATAATAGCATTACATCATAGATGTGGGAATAACTTGTTTCAGTGGGCAAATAAGATGTTAGGCTCAAATAGCTACAGTTCCAATTCCCCAAAACTAAAAAGCTGGAGGATAGATTTAGATTATAATTCTGTCGTGCAAAGGCAGATTGCAATAGCTAAAATTGAGTTCGGGTCTCTTAGACTATAATCTGTCCTGTGACAGATAGGTTTGACTCAACTATGCTCAGAGAAAACGGTGTGTGAAAATTGCAAGTACAAAATCCACATTATGCGCTATTTTTGTTGGCTCTGACTTTTTGCAGTCACACTGTGATTGCGTCATGTTTCCATGGTTTTCAACATCTTGCGCATCAACGCTGCATTCTTAGGACACTGCGTCGAGTTAAATGCTGTTTGAAACTTTGATAAACGCACCCCGAGACACTTGCATTGAGAGTTGTGCTCCATCCAGTGGTCTTTGAATGCAAGAACGCATCCTGCTGTTTGAGGATTCTTTTAATTTTTTAACTCACTGCTCTCGATAAGTGTTTCTTGCCTGTACAGCTCACGCTGATTGCCTCCTGCCGACTGCAACATGAAGGTGGTATGTCAATTTTGAATTGCTCCAATGGTAAGAATTTATGTACTATCAGGGGGCATTTTTATTTTTTCTCCCAATTTGGAATGCCCAATTCCCACTACTTAGTAGGTCCTCGTGGTGGTGCGGTTACTCACCTCAATCGGGTGGCGGAGGACAAGTCTCA
Source organism: Myxocyprinus asiaticus (assembly GCF_019703515.2). Classification (NCBI taxonomy): domain Eukaryota; kingdom Metazoa; phylum Chordata; class Actinopteri; order Cypriniformes; family Catostomidae; genus Myxocyprinus; species Myxocyprinus asiaticus. Next base: position 42,474,474 of record NC_059352.1, on the reverse strand, counting down.
GATGCCGCCGCTTCTGAGACAGTAAATCCACACATCTTATCACGTGGCTCGTTGTGCAAGACCCCGCAGAGACTCTGCACGTGGAGGCTCATGCTACTCTCCGCGATCCACGCACAACTTACCACGCGCCCCATTGAGAGCGAGAACCACTAATGGCGACCGCGAAGAGGTTACCCCATGTGACTCTACCCTCCCTAGTAACTGGGCCAATTTGGTTGCTTAGGAGACCTGGCTGGAGTCACTAAGCACACCCTTGATTCGAACTCCAGGGGTGGTAGTCAGCGTCAATACTCAGCTACCCAGGCCCCCTCAGGGGGCATTATTAATTACTTTAATGATTATTTTGTTTTATACAACAGTTAGTTCCGGTCCTCGAATCTGATTGGACGAGAGGCATTCCAAGAGTGCTGATGTCTCAGAACAGTTGCACTTCGACACTTTATTGTTTGTATCACTCCACTTGTGTTCGTGGCATTCAAAACTAAAGTGTGAGAGCAGTGCAGATGTGTTAAAAGCATCTAGACGTGACTTTTCATTTTCCCTTGTGACATTAAAGATTTCAGCCAGCAGGAGTCAGTGCTGCCAGTCAGCAAGTGGTTTCATGAAGTAACTGGCATTGTCTCTCATTGCATGATCGCTCAGATTACTACTACACTACTGTTGGAAAATACAGTTAAATTTACAGCTTCATCATTCAGGCTTATCACTGCTGAAAGACACAGCAGACAAATTAATCACACATACTGATGGTGCTTACCTACCGGAGCTTCCACGTTGGAAGCAGATGTAAACATTCAACATGGCAGAGGAGAAAACAGAGAGGCTACCTCGAAATACTCAGGGAGGACCCCGCTCAGATGGATATTTAGGATGTGTTTACCGGGACTGCATTGTAAGTTAAGAAATTATTAAAGTAATACATTACTATTAAATAATAATAATAATATGTTATTATAGTAATAATGCTTATAATTATTATACAATCATAATCATAACAATTTCTTAACATTATTATTGCAATAATGTAATATTCAAGTTGACTGGGTTTAAAAAAAATAGTGACTGAACAGACCCTTTCACAAATTGTACAAATTTCACTGTTTTATTCATTTATTTATTTAGGTTCTTTTTCGAGGACTCGAGTGTGAACACCCTTTCTAGAATAGTATTTGCGGTCGGCAGTAAAGCGTGGGCAAAACATGGTTTAATTTTGGTTAAAAGGAATCACATGTTTGCGTAGGTCATTATAATAATATATAATATATATAAGGGCCAGTTGTCAAAAAACACACGCCTCTCCTGGAACCAGGAAGAGGCATGTTTTATTCTCCTTGGTCAAACTACTCAGGATATCAAATAGAAAGCATCCCAATTTTGCTGCTCACTCACACACCAAAGGAAAGCATCATTACTGCATAATTAATACCTCATTAAAGCACTGGAAGGATGAGGAAGAGGGATTTCTCTCCCCATGCGTGAATGCATACAGGCTAATAAGACACACCAGACGGACAAACATGCACTCATTATGCACTGAAATAAATCACCTTCCAGCAAAATGAATGGAGGCCTAATTATTCGTTATAAATAATTATATCTTTTCTGGGGATACAAATATTATAAATTAAATTAAATTGGTCTATCACACATTTTACCTGGAATAACATTTGAAGAGAAACTTTTGATGAGTGCAATGTTAAAACATACACATAAATGTTTTATGCCGAGAATGGGAATTCTGGCAAATGCTTTTAACAATATATGATGTACAGCAGCTCAAATAACATCCCTCGCACGACCCCAGGCTCAACTTGGGTTGTTTAAAGGAATGTTGCATGCTCAAAACAAGTTCTATCAACAGCATCTGTACCATGCTGTTGATTACCACAATAAGACTCAATAAGACAAGTCAAAATTATTGTCTGTGGTAATCATTAGCATGCCACAGATGTTGTCGATTAACACAAACATTCATTTGACTAGTCCTTCATTTTGTAAAAACAAATAAAAATGGCATTTATAGTTACACACTTGTATTGGGAGTGTATGGGGCAAGGCATTCCGAAGGGTGTACAAGCAGAAATGTGAAGCTTGTGTTTTCGTTAAAGCGCTTGTATTAATTCTTTCATAAACCTTTTTTTTTTTTCTTTTTTTTTTTGAGCTGTAAAGTTGGGGAAATGGTTCTTTTAGCAGTGAGACTACTTTTCTAGGTGGATGAACTTCTGGTCATGTAATTCCTGTATGTAAACAGACTGATCTCATTGTGAATTTGGTGACTGTAGATTGAAAGTTCTTTAGCTAAAATCAGTCTGTGCTTACCAAAATTAGAACCATTGCCCCCAGTGACCAAAGCAGTAAGTGTTTTCGAACATACAGTTTCCAGGTGAAATGTCCATAGAAGGGTACCAAAATAGAGTTGTAAAGAGAGTTGTTTGAGTCGTAAATTATGTAATACAGTGAAGAGGAATGCATATTTCATTTAAATCAACTTGATAAAGACATTCTAATCTGCAATGCGTCATTTTGTGTAATGTTTTTAATTTAATAGCCATGATTTAATAAAGGCTTTTTTCAGTTTGGACTACTAGTTTAGCATATTTAATTTATTCAGTCCCCAACTGCCAACCCTAAACCTAACCATAAGTGGAGTAAAAGTTTTATCTTAGAAGGAAAATGCAACCTCTGAATCGGGGTCGTCATTGATTATGTGAACGCAATTACTTCCTGGTTACATGGTGTGACGAGGAGGAGGGAATGGTTGGGCCGTGAGGCTGCACGCCTGTGTTTATGTTTGTTTTATGTTGAGTTTCATATAAAATTTTATGTTTACTGTTCAGTCGGTTCCTGCCTCCTCCTTGCCTGTCCTTATACTGTTACAGTGGTGCTCCACCAGGGGCAGTGGTGATCCGCCAGGGGAACAGCCGCAGCCATCTGCCTGGGGACGGAGGGGTCGTTGCCGGCCGCTGAGAGCCTGAGGAACCACTGCCATCCACCAAAGAAGGGGAGGAGCGATTCCGTCCGCCATGGGCCGGAGGATTCGCTGCCGTCCGCAGGGGGAAGGGGCGAGCTGGCGTCCGCCAGCGGGCGGAGGAGCAGTTGAGGACCGGCGTCCGGGAGCCAGCGAGCAAGTTCTTCTCTTTCTCTCTCTGTGTCTCTGCTCGAACTTTCCCTCTCCCCACGCCTCCCCTCGTCTCTCCCCCAGGTTCACAGGAGGGCAGCGTCTCCCCTCTAGAGACGGGGGGGGGGGGGGGGAGTTAGTCAGACCGGGGGAGGATGAGGAGGGCGTGGCCGGCCATGAGGCTGCACAGCCGGCGCTGAATCAGCTGATCAGCGGTAGAGCGATATAAAGGGGAGCCGGAGACGCCAGTTCAAGAGAAAGAGAGACGCACGCGGCCACGTTGTATGTGTGTCTGTGTTTATGTTTGTTTTATGTTGAATTTCACATTAAACTTTACATTTACTGTTCAGCCGGTTCCTGCCTCCTCCTTGCCCGTCTTTGAACTGTTACATATGGTTATCGATTGTGCCACAGGAAAAGGTATATATATTTCAAACATATTTAAACGGATGCAAAAATGAGCAATGGAAGATGCCACTTGTCATGAACGCAGTAGAATGGGGTCGCTGTCAGGGTACTAGAACATTCAGTACCAAAATGTTGACTTCCCAAGTGATCATGTTGAAGAAAACAGTCTCTTTCTGGTATCCTTGTGCGTATTATGCAAAAGTAACAGGGTTTAATGGCTTTACATAGTCATGACAGGAGTTGAAATATTGACTGTAACATCGTACATACAAGGTTAGTAAGCAATTTTATCACACTAGTCTTGTTAACACATACAATGTTTAAATCTTGTGGTTATACTTTAACGGTTATCAAAGACCCCGTTTACACCTGGTATTAGGATGTGTTTTGGGTGAACTTATCACATGTGGTCAGCCCTAAATACAGGTCTAAACGGGGTCTAAAACGTTTTGTGATCGCATCACAAAAAACACATATGAATGTGGTCAAAAACACATGACCACATCGCATTTGATGTGTAAACGCTATCTGTCCTGAATGCGTCCCGGACAGCAGCGAATTGCAACCCCTCACCTGTCAGTGAACCGCTGCGCTATAATAAGAGTTTAAACTTTGCCGGTTGCGAGCGGCTTTAAACAAATAACCATCTGATCAGAAAATTTTAAAAAGCGGATACATTCACAAGCAAGAGAACTTCACGAATCTTATTCATTACGTCTGATATCAACATGCAGCGAGACAGATAAGAATCACAAACGACTGAAGCTCAGGTTTATACAGGAAACTCAATAAAATAACATAATTCTGCTCGAAATGTTGCGTTCATGCTTAGATTAAATTTTAGGTGCACTTGGGAGAAGCAGCGCACCATTTTTCTGTGCTTTCTTTGTCTATTCTGACTTTGTTGCACTTTAATGTCATGCAGTAACATACTTACAGTGATTGATGTATGTCGTCATGAAATCAGAGACTCTCCCCCTCGAAATCTGAACAAAAGTGGTCACAGGAGACGTATTTTGACGATTTTTACTTTTTTTTACTAGGGGTGTGGAAGTCGACATGTTTTCATAATTGACTAGTCGCCGAGTTGTCTGAATCACTAGGATGCATTATTATGTTCAAAATCAGCTGGACGGTTGCAGCTGGAGTGCAACATAATGGTGCAGACTGAGTTAGTCTTGAGATGCATTTTAAATGTTTTAAACTTGACAGGTCATCTTAAAAATGTTCATGCTGTGCATTAATGAGAAAAACAGCGCAAGATACATCCTTCTGCATGTTTACATAGACAACAATTTTAAAATATATCTATAAATTTATATTGCAGAAAAGTATCATAGCCCTCACATTTCTCACAACAGGCAATTTGTTACAAAAGCCCTGCACTGAAGGCTGTAGCAATCGTGTTTCACCTCGCCAAATTTTAAAGCTAATTAAAGCTAAAACAAACTAAACATCTATAGTTTTTACAGAGGGATGAGTTTAAATTATTTTCTGTGGTAATCAACATGTCACAGATGCTGTTCATAGATGCTCTGATGGACTCTAAATATTCTGAATGTGAATAAGCTCTCTCTTCCCCAAAATAGCTTCGAACTGTTGTTGAATATCAAACATGTGCAAATACATATGTGCAAATGTAAACAAACTCACCATAGAGGATTGTCACCATGGCTACTGGCATGACAAGGATCCCAAGAAGCATGTCTGTAATGGCTAAAGACCTTAAGAAGTAGTTGGTGGCGTTCTGTAACTTCCTCTCCAAACTCACCGCCATAATGACCAGGATGTTACCTGCCACTGTAATGATAATGACCAGTGAAATCAATAATGCAACCCAGTTTTTCTGGACAGCCATAGACGTCAAAGAGTATGACCTATTTCTGTCTTCACTTCCATTGCAAACCATTGAGTTATTGACCAAAGAAACCTTCTGCTCCATGAGCCAACTTTCAGCGTTTTCTTCTGTCGAAATCTCAGCTGATATCCCTGAGAATCTGAATTCAGCAGTCGTCCCATTCAAGGCCAGTAAATGACAATTTTTGCAAGAGTGGTATTTATTAATTCAGGCAAACGACAGTCCATAGGATGCGTTCCATGGCACTCCAAAACTGTGCAGTCCAAGATATTCCAGTTTGAAATCAACAACATGTTCACAGTAACCATCAAGAGCCTCTGTCCTGTTTTCCACACCCTTGTGGATGGTTGTTGTACATGAATCTTCAAAGCTCCACTGAGCAGATGGATTATGACTCAGGATAGACGAAACAACTTTACTGCTGCATGTACAATGAGAGAAAGAGAGAGAGAGAGAATGAGAATAGAGAAGACAGGCTGGAACGCATTTATGCTCTATTCTTGCGTGCATGTCCTGGGTTAAACAAAACATCATGTAAACACACAAACACATGTATAAACAAGCATTATTATAGACAAAACACCCTGCTTTTCTTTAATTCCCTGTGAACGCATTAAGCATGCAACCAAAATGCTCAGACTATACTTTGTAGTGGGTTCAAAGAAAAGCTAGACAGATTCAGCTGTGCCAGAACATCAAGCTGCACCAAATAAATTCTCAGTTTATGTTTTGTTAATATACATTACCGCTAAATCTGGGAGAGTTTTCCTGTTTCCAGATCACACTTCCAGTGACTAGAACACTGTGAACTCCAGAGCTGGAGAATGAACTGCTAATGATGTGTGGCTCTCATATCAACCCAACACTGTATAATTCCATTCATCCTTTCTCTTCTCCTTTCAACAATTCACCGTCCTATCTCCCTCTCCCTCTCCCTCTCTCTCAAGACAGTTCTCTCCAGAATCTGTCTCTAAAGTCAGACTGTTTGAGCTCTCTCCAGAAAGAATAGCCTCTGAAAAGACAGAATATGAAGACATATGAACACATTTATTCACATATGCAAAAGACATAGTATATGAAGACATTTTAACACATTTATTCACATACGCATTAAAAAAAATTCTTAGAACAGGAAACCAAAAGGAGGAATCTGATGCACTCAGTTTTTTTTTTTTTTTTTTTTTTTTGCATGTCCCGTTCCATTTAACCTACTGAACTTTAAATGCAATTTCAGGAAAAGCAGGAAATATTTAAGAAATTCATTTATATTTCATTCATTTTCTATATTTGCAAATAGAATTGCACAAATTCTAGTTCTCTGTTTTCTGTCTCATTCCACTGAGCCTTCTGAACTTTTCAAGCAATTTCAGACAAAACAGGAAATATTACTAATTTGAGTTATAGGCAAATATTTTCAAAAGAGGATCATTGCACAAATTGTCATTCTCTTTTTATTTTCTGTGTCCCATTGCATTTTATCTTTTAACTTTCAAAGTTATTTAATAAAAAACTGGAAATATTACAAATGAATTAACTAGACAAATAACAATTAAAAAGAATACTGCACAAAAATATCTTTTTTTCTGTCATTCTGTTATTATCTGTGTCCCATGCCCAGGAAAGTTACTTCAAAAAAGTAATTCAATACAAATTACTGATAATTACTCTAAAATTGTAATCAGAATACTGACTTCATACTGATAACTTCATTGAAAAAATAATCACTTACTTCTTACTTCTACTTTCTGCTCATCGAATTCCAAATCATATTTTCCTCCTTGTTCATTTACTCTTTAGGGAGCGCATGTCCTTTGGCTGTTGCAAAATGCAAACAGATGTATATACACTCACTGAGCACTTTATTAGGAACACTACGGTCCTAATAAAGTGCCTGATGTGGTCTTCTGCTGTTATAGCCCATCTGCCTCAAGTTTCGACATTTTGTGCATACTGAGATGCTATTCTGCTCACCACAATTGTATAGAGGGGTTATTTGATTTACTGTAGCCTTTCTGTCAGCTCCAACCAGGTTGGCCGTTCTCCATCAACAAGGCGTTTCCATCTGCAGAACTCCCACTCACTCTATGTTTTTTGTTTTTGGCACCATTCTTAGTAAACTCTAGAGACTGTTGTGTGTGAAAATCTCAGGAGATCAGCAGTTACAGAAATACTCAAACCAGCCCGACTAGCACCAACAATCATGCCACGGTCAAAATGACTGAGATCACATTTTTTCCCCATTCTGATGGTTGATGTGTACATTAACTGAAGCTCCTGACCCATATCTACATGATTTTAAGCATTGCACTGCTGCCACACGATTGGCTGATTTGATAATCGCATGTATAAATAGGTGTACAGGTGTTCCTAATAAAGTGCTCAGTGAGTGTATATATGAAATTATTATTTTAAGATATTCTACATATATAAAATTATTTTATAAACATGTCCACCAAAGTAATTAAAAGTAATTAATTAAAATTAAAAGATTTTTGATTACAAGAATTCGAAACGTAATGCACTACACTACTTTTTCTACTAAGTAAGTAGATTGGATTACAGTAATTAATTACTTTTTTTTTCTCCCCATTTCTCCCCAATTTGGAATGCCCAATTCCCAATGCACTCTAAGTCCTTGTGGTGGCGTAGTGACTCACCTCAATCCAGGTGGTTGAGGACAAATCTCAGTTGCCTCCATGTCTGAGATTTACACATCTTATCACGTGGCTTGTTGAGCTCATTACCATGAAGACATAGCGTGTGTGGAGGCTTCACGCTATTCTCCGCAGCATCCACGTACAACTCACCACGCGCCCCACTGAGAGCGAGAACCACATTATGGTGACCACGAGGAGGTTACCCCATGTGACTCTACCCTCCCTAGCAACCGGGCCAATTTGGTTGGTTGGGAGACCTGGCTGGAGTCACTCAGCCACGCCCTGGATTCGAACTCATGACTCCAGGGGTGGTAGTCAGCGTCTTTACTCGCTGAGCTACCCAGGCCCCATTAATTAATTACTTTGTAATTAGCTTACACCCAACACTGCCTATGTAATTTAACCTTTTTAAAAACAAAAACAAAAGGAAATATTTAAAGTTTGAGTAATTAATTAGGCAAATAGCTAATTTTATTTAGCTATATTTAAAATATAATTTTATTGCACAAATTCTCATTCTCCTTATTTGTTGTTTTTTTCCATTACCCCTTTAAAAATGTTGATGCACTTTCATGAAATGTTACTAATTAGAGTAATTTCTAAGGCCATTATTTACAACAACAACAAAATAATTACATTTGCACAAATTCCCATTTCTGTGTTAAGCTCCATTTTATGTTTTGAACTTTAAATGGTATTTCAGGAAAAACAGGTATCAGTATCAGCAAATTGTATTTAATTAAATATTTACAAAAAGAACATTTAACAAATTACATAGTCTATGTCATCCTAAGAAAAGGTGTTTCACTGATCTCCTTCCTTTAGGGTGTATACTAAAATAATCCAGTTAAATTGATACATTTCCACAGAAGACCTCTGCCATCACAGGATATTAATAATGCATTATTAATACACATCATGAATTAATATTTAATATATTCCAAGAATACATTCATACTTTTATTAAAACTGTGGAAAAATGATATACATCTTCCTCTAGGCAAGATTTGGAGAGATAGATAGAGGAAAAGATCCGAGAGAGGGATAGAAATAGATTTGAAGAGAAAGAGGAGTAAAAACAAGGCAAGACTGAGAAATACAGAAGGATATAGAAACTGCACAAACAGAGGACTGTGGTTAAAAAATGAAAATGTAGAGAGAGATATTGGGGGTGAAAAAAAAATCCATTGAATTTTGCTCCAAATAGATATGCTAAGTCTCCAAGGTTTGTGATGAAAAAGAAAAAAAATGGCAAAGAGAAGGATTGGTGGGAAAGGGTGGCAGCGAGGGAGGTAGTGGGGGAGGAGGCCAAACAGATAAACAGTAGAAGAAGTGAAGTATTCAAACTGTAAAGGACAGCATGGGGGAAAAGAGTTACTCCTTTCCACCTCACCTGTCTCCATCCATATAAATGATGGATTGCTGGGCTGGCTGACAGACTGATAGAGCATTCTCTTTCACTCACTCCTCAGGTAATGGAAGTGGTGTGGGAGAAAAAGCAGAAGATGGATCAAGAATGTGTGTGTGGAGAGGGCTCAGGCTGTGCTGTAATTGCTCACCTGGGAGTAGAGGAGACAAGGCGACTGAGATGCAGTTCAGGTGTCAGAGTCAGTTTTGCACACACTGCTGTGATTAAGAACCCCATCAGTGTTCCAAAACTCACCAGGACAGGAGAACTTGGATTGATGCATACAACCGCAGGAGGTCTAGATGAGGAGGTCAAAACGCTTGGACAGGTCACTCACAGTTTGGCCTGTGCTGTTTTAAGGTTCACTTAAAGAGCCATATTCTACACTTTTGTAGCATTTTATTTATTTCCCTGAAGTCGAGAATGTTAGTGTCAAGGAGTGCAGAGGCAGGAAATCAACAGGTTAACAAGACAGGGCAGGCGTGACTAATAAACTAATAATGGGCAAACAATAATGGGCCTCCCGGCGTCCTAAAACGGAACATCAAACAATACACAAGATAGATAAAATGAGCACTAACACAAAACAGATAACACAACAGAAAGGGAGAGAAACCAGGAGGGGAACTTAAGGAAAGGGGCGGGGTCCGGTGGCCTGGGAGGAGGCCTCAGGGCGGAGGCAGGGTTTGGCAGCCTGGGAGGAGGCCTCAGGGCAAAAGCAGGGTCTGGCAGCCTGGGAGGAGCCCTCAGGGCAAAAGCAGGGTCTGGCAGCCTGAAGGAGGCCTCAGGGCAAAGGCAGGGTCTGGCAGCCTGGGAGGTGGCCTCAGGGCAGAGGGGACAGAGTACTGGGTGGCGGCCACTGGACAGGGGTCAGGAGGGAACGGCTCAGGGGGCTGAGCCAAGGAAGGCTTGGGTGCGGAGCCGTGGAAGGCCGCAGCAGGGGAATGTCCTCTGTGGCCATGAGAACTGGCAGAGACTGGGGAATGGCCTCCGTGACCGTCAACACCGGCAGAGACTGGGGAATGGTCTCCTTGGCAGTGAGCACTGGCAGTGACAGGGGAACAACCTCCGTGGTCATGGGCACTGGCAGGGGAACAGCCTTCGTGGCTGTGAGCACAGGCAGTGACAGGGGAACAACCTCCATGGTCATGGACACTGGCAGTAACGGGGAAACAGCCACTGTGGTGGTGGGCACTGGCAGTGATGGGGGAACAGCCTTCGTGCCTGTGAGCACAGGCACTGACTGGGGAACAGCCTCCATGGCCTGGAGTGCTGGCAGCGACTGGGGAGTGGCTTCCGTGGCCGGGAGCGCTGGTAGCAACTGGGGAACGGCCTCCGTGGCCAGAAGCGCTGGCAGAGACTGGGGAACAGCCTCTGTGGCCAGGAGCGCTGGCAGCGACTGGGGAGCAGGAGCCCTTTGTGACAGAGGATGTTGGCACTGGGATGGCCGAGGCTTCAGGTGATGGCTCTGGGACGGACAAGGCTTCAAGAACTAGCTTGTTGACCGTGGCAGGCATGGGCACTGGCTTGTTGACTGTGCCAGGCATGGGTGCTGGCTCATTGACCGTGATTTGTTACACATTATTCCATTTCTGTTAGTCACATATCTGTGAAACTTGTTCAATTTATGTCTAAGTTGTTGAATCTTTTTATGTTCATACAAATATCTACACATGTTAAGTTTGCTGAAAATAAAAGCAGTTGAAAGTAAGAGGACGTTTATTTTTTTGCTGAGTTTACATAAATGTGGGTGTTTACATATTTTTGTATGCTGACATCACAACCATGACAATTTCTGAATGACCCATTTTTGCTGCTAATTTGCTGCTTGGTAGACTTGCAATTTGCTTTGCAATTTGAATATTGGTGTATATGCACAAAAAATCATGAATATTAAAAGAGCAAATCCTCTTATTTATATTTTCCCAGCTGAGACATGTCAGGTTAAAGGGCGAAATAGTGATGCTCACTTTCCCCCTTAAACTGGCATGCCTCAGCTGACAGAGCCCTTGAAGTGAGTACTTTGAAGGGAGAAGGACATTACTGTCACATTTGTGCATATTTAGAACACCCTTCAGAAAGACGTATATCACAGCCTCTCTATTTTGAATGGGAATGTAATTGTAATAACATAGCTGCAAAATTCATGATTATAGCTGTTCAGATTGCCAAGAAAATAAAAAAGGTTGTGTCAAATAAACTTTGTGTCTTTATTTTATTTCAATTTATACATTTATTTAAAGGTACACTCTGACACCTAGTGACCTGGATGCAGCATCATTCAAACGCAATAGTTTTCAGTTACAGATGGCAATGTAAAAATTCAGAATTTACAGTCATGATTAATTTAATCCATGAGTGAAAGTGTTCAATGACAGGACGGTTACTGAGATTAAGTAGTATTTGGCTGGTCATATGATTCTAGCATGGCAGCCCCCGTGAGTGGACCCTCTCCATGTAGAATGAAACAGCTTTTTATTAGGTTATTGATGTGACTGGAGTCTTCATCTCATGCAGGTGTTCATGATTTTATACATATGTTCCAAAATTACAATTCATTTCTTAAGGAGTACAGCTTTTTTAATGAGGAAAAAATTACTTAGTGCACCTTTAAACTTGTGTACTGTTAAAAATAAATGTGTAACACTGCTGGGGAAAGCTACATGTTCTTTTAAAAAGTAGCTAGCAACAGAAAAAGAAGATATTTAACCCTGCTATGGTATTCGGTCATTTGTGACTGAAATACATTTTTTAAATTTTATAAAAATGGTTACCTTTATCTGACAAGTACAAGACTTGGTGACTTTTCCTCCATTTGCCATCCGAACATACAAAAAAATATTGGGCTTGATTTGATAAGTGGTCGTAAAAAAATAAATTGACACCTTTGGTGTTAGCAGTAAAAATTTACCGACCACTGAAAATGAATGGGAAAGACCAAAAAACAGAGCAATTTTTTTTTATCTGCCAAATACAATCAATAAATCAGCTACAATGCAGAAAAAAACCAGACAGAAATTACAGGGTGAGACTCTAAAACATCCTCAGTGCAAAACAAACACACCCACTCACACACACATACACATTTACACACACACAAGAATGAAATGGTGAAGTCTTCTTATAAGCATTGATCTTGGGTGGGCATGGAGTCAAATTGTGGCCCCCCCTTTACATGGCAACCCTATGCGTTGCATACATTGCATATATGGTTTTGCACCTCTGAGTCTGAAATGAGGTGAAGGTTTCCTGCTATGGGTTACATGAAAGAATTGAAATATGAGGAACGCTCCTCATAATTCTGAATTTGATTGGACAACTACTGTAATCATTTAGTTTCAAAGAACAGGTGCCTAGAGTTCATGAATAAAGAACCTAAACATAAGCATAAAATGGTTCTTTAGGCAGATATAATTCTAAATTTAATTATTAATATCATTCATGAACCTTTAAAGGAATATTCCAGGTAAGTAAAGGTTAAGCTCAATCAATAGCATTTGTGGCATAATGTTGATTACCACAAAAATGTATCTTTTCTTTAAAAAAAATTCAGAAATCGTGGTTTCAGTGAAGCACTTTCAATGGAAGTGACTGGGGCCCATCCATAAATGTTAAAATACTCACTGTTTCAAAAATACAGCCACAAGACATAAACAGTATGCATTTTTACATGATTTTAGTGCAATAAAATCGTTTACTCAACTTTCTGTGTAAAGTTATATACAATTTTAAAATTTGTTGCCATGACGCATAATGCCGTAAACCCTGTAATCACGCTTTTTCTTTAAAGATAAGGAGGAACAAGTCGAACTTAATTTTTGTGGTTATCAACATTCTGCCTCAAATTGTGTCAACTGAGTTTAACTGCCATTGAACCTGGAATAATCCTTTAAGTAAGCCTTCTTTTTTTTAGACAGTATTATTTATGTTTGAGATGTATGAGATGTCAGATTTATGGCAAGATGTCAGTGTTATTTATGTTGATATGTTGCCTGACATCACAACGTGTGAAAAATAAAGTACCCTTTTTAAGATGCACCATATGGTATGTCATATGGAGTTAGGAAAGTCAAAACAAGAATAGGATAGGAAACGTAGATAAAAATAATTGACACCTCTGATAGAGCAGAGTGTGTGTTGGGTAAGCAAGGGGGCTGCAATCTATGGTTACCAAGGCAACAGGGTGTCAATTTTGTTGCTTTGAACTGATGAACAAGTTTGTTGAAGACTCACGGAACTCTATCCCTATCACACACATACACTCATCTCTAATACAACACAGCTGAAACATCGCTCTGCTTTAACATTGGAAATTGATATATGATCGCTGCCTTTAAGGCATAATCTACAGCCAGCTGTCGGTTGGGTGTTTATAGAATAGCAGACACCTTCAAAAAACAACAATCCCCCCCAGTATTTTTTCCTGATAACTCCACCCATGTGTGTTTTCAAAGAAGCAGTTTTGTCTTTTGGCATCAAATCACTGAGGCCACAATGGATCCACGCTAACACATTGTTTGCCTAATAGTGTGAAAGCAGCATGACTGATGGAACACATCACATTCAGGAACTGAGATCAGAAAGCGAGAAAAACCTTGCACTTGTGCGGTCTCCAGAGATTACCTGATGTATCCCTCCATAACTGCAGGTGAGGTGGGAGAGGTATGGAGACATCCTCTGCTTCACCCTTTTCACCTCCCTCTGCAAAAGATTTAAGAACTTCTGTCAGAGCTGCGAAACTAATTAGAGAGAAGATGGTTGAGAGAGTGAGGGAGGGATATACAGTATGGATTGAGAAAAGGCCATTGGGAATATGAGGAGAATAGGTAATAAAGGGATACAACTTCTGAGAGAAGTCAACTTTAAAGTTTCAATATGGGGCCTCTGGTAAGAATTATTTTAAGGATCAGGGTGCATGTGAGGTAATATGTCCATTTAAACCTATTCTTGCAAATATCAGCTTTTTTAAATCTGTAAATCATTTAAATCTTTTGATGCATCTGAGACACTCTTTGTCGTTAAAAGTCACAGCACAACAGGGCGAATGATGTGTTCTGTTATTATAAGAATTGTTTAAATCCTTTAACAATCATCACTTTCTCAAAAGCTCCCACAGAAATTCAAATCTCCAACAAAATGTTTTCCAGAATACCATTTTAACTTAGATCCACCGAGTTCACAAGCAAAGCCCTGAAGAAGTTCTCCTCAAAAAGCTGAGGATAATTTCAGCCTCAGGGGCACATCAGCCTCAGCATTGCAAGAAATCTTACAGAGGCCCCACTCCAAAAATAAACAGGTAAACAAGCCTGCAGCATGGTGGGAAATTATGTAAATTTAATTTCACAGAGATGAATGTTGACTTTTTACAGCTAGGAGCTGGCAAAGTCGCTGCCTACAAATTCAGGAAGTAACAACACCAAACTAGTAACTGGGATGCAACAAAGATACAGTTGTGCTCAAAAGTTTGCATACCCTGGCAGAAACTGTGAAATTTTGGTGTTGATATTGAAAATATGACTGATCATGCAAACTGATCAGTCATTTTGTTTTAAGGATAGTGATCATATGAAGCCATTTATTATCACATAGTTGTTTGGCTCCTTTTTAAATCATAATGATAACAGAAATCACCCAAATGGCCCTGATCAAAAGTTTACATACCCTTGAATGTTTGGCCTTGTTACAGACACACAAGGTGACACACACAGGTTTAAATGGCAATTAAAGGTTAATTTCCCACACCTGTGGCTTTTAAATTGCAATTAGTGTCTATGTATAAATAGTCAATGAGTTTGTTAGCTCTCACGTGGATGCATTGAGCAGGCTAGATACTGAACCATGGGGAGCAGAAAAGAACTGTCAAAAGACCTGCATAACAAGGTAATGGAACTTTATAAAGATGGAAAAGGATATAAAAAGATATCCAAAGCCTTGAAAATGCCAGTCAGTACTGTTCAATCACTTATTAAAAGTGGAAAATTTGGGATATCTTGATACCAAGCCAAGGTCAGGTAGACCAAGAAAGATTTCAGCCACAACTGCCAGAAGAATTGTTCGGGATACAAAGTAAAACCCACAGGTAACCTCAGGAGAAATACAGGCTGCTCTGGAAAAAGACGGTGTGGTTGTTTCAAGGAGCACAATAAGACGATACTTGAGGGGGGCCTGGGTAGCTCAGTGGTAAAATACATTGGCTACCACCCCTGGAGTTCGCTAGCTCGCTAGTTCGAATCCCTGTGTGTGCTGAGTTACTCCAGCCAGGTCTCCTAAGCAACCAAATTGGCCCGGTTGCTAGGGAGGCTAGAGTCACATGGGGTAAACTCCTCGTGGTCGCTATAATGTGGTTCGTTCTCGGTGGGGCGCGTGGTGAGTTGGGTGTGGTTGCCACGGTGGATGGCGTGAAGCCTCCACACGCGCTATGTCTCCGTGGCAACGCACTCAACAAGCCACGTGATAAGATGCGCGGGTTGATGGTCTCAGACGCAGAGGCAACTGGGATTCATCCTCCGCCACCCGGACTGAATCACTACGCAACCACGAGGACTTAAAAGCACATTGGGAATTGGGCATTCCAAATTGGGAGAAAAAAGGGGAAAAATCAACAAAAAAAAAGACGATACTTGAGCTGCATGGTCGAGTTGCCAGAAAGAAGCCTTTACTGTGCCAATGCCACAAAAAAGCCCAGTTACAATATACAATAGGCCTTGACATGCCTCACAACTTCTGGCACACTGTAATTTGGAGTGACAAGGCCAAAATAGAGCTTTATGGTCACAACCATAAGCGCTATGTTTGGAGACGGGTCAACAAGGCCTGTAGTGAAAAGAACAGTCCCCACTGTGAAGCATGGTGGTGGCTCACTGATGTTTTGGGGGTGTGTGAGCTCTAAAGGCATGGGGAATCTTGTGAAAATTGATGGCAATATGAATGCAGCATGTTATCAGAAAATACTGGCAGACAATTTGCATTCTTCTGCAGGAAAACTGCGCATGGGACGCTCTTGGACTTTCCAGCACGACAATGACCCTAAGCACAAGGCCAAGTTGACCCTCCAGTGGTTACAGCAGAATAAGGTGAAGGTTCTGGAGTGGCCATCACAGTCTCCTGACCTTAATATCATCGAGCCACTCTGGGGAGATCTCAAACGTGCGGTTCATGCAAGACGACCAAAGACTTTGCATGACCTGGAGGCATTTTGCCAAGATGAATGGCAGCTATACCACCTGCAAGAATTAGGGGCCTCATAGACAACTATTACAAAAGACTGCACGCTGTCATTGATGCTAAAGGGGGCAATACACAGTATTAAGAACTAAGGGTATGCAGACTTTTGAACAGGGGTCATTTCATTTTTTTCTTTGTTGCCATCTTTTGTTTTATGATTGTGCCATTCTGTTATAACCTGCAGTTGAATATGAATCCTCTAAGAAATAAAATAAATGTGTTTTGCCTGCTCGCTCATGTTTTCTTTAAAAATGGTACATATATTACCAATTCTCCAAGGGTATGCAAACTTTTGAGCACAACTGTATATATTGCCCCCCAAAAAAACTGAGGAGTGGACTTCATTTCAACAGGAGTCCACTCAAAAAAATAGCACTTTGGCAGAACTTGTTTCAATTGTGGACAGTGGTTCCACGCAGAGCCGAATGTAGGCATGGGCAGGGGTGGGCACCCAAACATGAGTCTTGCCCACCCAATCAAACATTTGGCAAACACGGTATAAAAATAACTTGGGGACAGGCTGTGCGTTGCAAAAATTGGCTATGTCTCGTTTGGAAGGCTGCATCCTCTGGAGGTCGCATTTGTCGGCCGCATAAGTCATCAAGTCTGTCTGGTTTCAGAAAAGCGAGTAGGACACTTCGAATGCAGCCTTCGAATGTGACCTTCTTTCACGGGAATTCGGAGAATGCATGAGGTGTATGCTTCGTGGGCACTCACAATCCACAATACTTTGCTTCAACGGAAATGTAAAAAAAAAATGATGCCAATTTGCCCGTAAATATGATGTTCAAACGCAAGGAATGTTAATTCCCATCCTAAGTTGAAGTACCTCAGTAGATGGTTGCAGAGTATATAATATGTATAATTAAATTAATATATAATTAAAATAAAGTATTAGACTAAAAGTACACCTATAAAATCTATTTTCTTTTCTCTTTACATCATTATAACTCTCCTAAAATGTACCTTATGCATTCCCTTCCAGAGGGACTTTGTTCCGTTCTCACTCAAAGCACTCGCGCTTGTTAAAGAGTGGCGTGCTGTCATAGCAACCATGTTACGTTCCATTTCCGTTTGTCCTACGAAGCCCATCTCGTTTAAACGAGGCTTTTTTAAAGGAGGACACTCGGTATAGTGCAGCCTTCAAAGGACGCATCCTACCTAGCACGCAGCCTTCGAAACGAGACACAGCCATTGAGAGTGTGCTGTAGACTACCCCAACCAATAACAAAATAGCACTGGAAATTTGTAGCATTTTTCTATTTTTGTCATTGGCCAAAGCAACGACACTTTCTACATTTAAGAGGTGACCAGGCTTCACTCTGTTATTGACCAAAGATGGCAATGCGAGCGACAGTGTTAATAAGGGATATTTTTGTGCAATGCAAAGGTTTTTAGTGCCCATAAAGAAGCCTGGTGGTGCTTCTAGCAGTAATCATGTGGCTCCCTCTTACCGCTAATCAAATATCTCCCTTTACCTCAGCTCCCCAAGATTGCACTGCGGTTGTTAGCGAAATACTGGACCTGAATTGTAAAGCACCATCCCAGCCAAAATTAGTTGGTGGTACCATTCAAGATCATGGCTTGAATACAGTAGTTGTGTTTTTGAAGACGCATGCTTCTGTGTCCCCTGTTGAAAGTTCGATGTCGCTGAAAATTTCTAACTTCTAGTTATTAGATTTGGTGGCTGAACCAAACAGACAGTTATAGATGTACACATCAGGACTCAATGACGGCCAAGTAGAACTGTGTCAGCAGCTCCTGTGGCAGGTTGAACTTCCTCAACTGGTGAAGTACATCCTCTGCTTAGCCTTCTTCACAATGGAGTCTATGTGGGCGTCCCACTTGGGGAGTGCAGGGGGATTTGTCCTGAAGTCCAATATCATCTCCACTGTTTTGAGTGTGTTCAGCTCAAGGTTGTTGTGACTGTACCAGACAGCCAGCTGATCCACCTCCTGTCTGTATTCAGAGTCGTCACCATCGCAGATGAAATGTAACATTTACCTATTTACTGTATCTATTTAAAAAAATAAACAATAATTTGTATGCCCTTTCCTTCCCAATTCGGAATGCCCAGTTCCTACTACTTAGTAGTTCCTTGTGGTGGCGCGGTTACTCACCGCAATCCGGGTGGCGGAGGACAAGTCTCAGTTGCCTCCACTTCTGAGACAGTCAATCCGCACATCTTATCACATGGCTCGTTGTGCATGACACTGCAGAGACACCAGCATGTGGAAGCTCATGCTACTCTCCGTGATCCACGTACAAATTACCACTCGCCCCATTGAGAGTGAGAACCACTAAACGCGACCATGAGGATGTTACCCCATGTGACTCTACCCTCCCTAGCAACCGGGCAAATTTGGTTGCTTAGGAGACCTGGCTGGAGTCACTCAACACATATAGTAGTAGTCAGCGTCAATACTCGCTGAGCTACCCAGGCCCCAACATTTAACTATTTAAATGAATATCAGATGCTAAAACTACATCGAATTATAGTCCTTACCAGGAATACCCTTTAACGTCTGTTGTTGTTTATGCTTGAGGACTTGCTATTGGCTGTTGTCATTGCATAATTAATGAGGTACATCTGTGCAGGTTTTGGGGAGTGTTTGGGGGTGTAATTAATTAATATTTAAAAGTTATTGGAGGTTAATAGTTATGTTTTAAGTTCCATTTAATGTTAATTATGTCGTTTTATGTTATGACATGGGTTTATTTATATTTATTTTTTAATGTGAGATTAGTTTCTCTGTGTTAGGTGTGATAATGTTTTAAAATATTACATTTATTTTATAGCTAATTTTGAGTTCTGGATCACTTGAACCAATATGTTTGGTAATTGATTCAGTGTTTCACATTGCTGCGAAATATCACAGACTGGTGATACCTGCTGATGAAATCATATAAATTGGGAAGTGAGATTGAAGCTTAGAGGCTCTGGTACTATATGAAACAAATGGTTTGTTAAAATTTCAAAGTTTTAATGAAGCATGATTCTTAGGTGTTCGTCACCTATTTAAGTTTGTTGAGGTCTGACATTTTGGTTGTTAGAGCAAGACATCAGTTTGATCATTACTAGCTATCTAGAACAGGAAAGCAATGTTTCACAGTTGTTAGTGGTCACTCCTTTTCAGTCAGTTTCCATGCTATACTACTATTAATGCCTTTTGCCAGAAGTGAGCATATTTTTATGTCAGCCGAGTTCAGCTGAGGTGTAGGCTAAAAGAGTGGGGGCCGTACTTGCATTCGTGGGGACTCTGATTTGTCTTTATAATTTGCTTTAAGGCTGTAATTCTAATTACTCTGAAAGTGTGTTGCTGTATTTTATTCCTTAGTAATGTAGGTAGTATACAAAGAATAAGGTTGCCAGGGCCCACTTCAATCTTATGATTTATGGTTTATCTGTTTATTTATTTCAATATATTTTTAATATGGGAAATATAGGTATAATGGGCCTTATAATCTTAACAATTACGCCATGTTATGCCAATTACAGAAATTAAAATAAATAGTCTGACTCCCCCTAGAACCTAGCTGAATTGGGTAAACCCAACTAAATTAAATGTCAATGTAACTAAAATAAATCTCTTTTATTTCTTTATAACTAGTGAAACTGAATGTTGCCACTGTTATCCCTGATGTTGTTTTAACTCAAATAAATAAAGTAAAATAAAGTACAATAATCATAAATCCTAACATATTACCTACATTGCGTAAGTGTTTTGTGTTAGGTGGATGATTTTAATGATTTCTCTCATTCTACTAGAATTTTTTAGTTCAATCAATTTATCTGAGCCTTTTTTTAGTCCATTTTAATTTAATCACTTTGTATACTTAAGTTGAATTAACAAGCGTATTTGCCAAGTCAACTCAAAAACATAGGCTGAATCAACTCAAATCAGTGTCAGTTAACTCCCAACATTTATTGCAAAATCTTCAATACTAAGAAATGTAAATTACTTTGAATCTAAAGACATGTTAGACAGACAATATCACCCTAACTGTTGTCCCAACCAGCTTAACAAATTTGTCTTAACAGACTATTTAATATTGAACAATGTTGCTGATTTGCCAGATCCCAGCATGCATTGCAGTATGCATATATTTTATGGTTAGTGTTAGTGTTATAGGCTTATTGTTTGCAGTCTGTGCAGTTGTTGTTTTTGACAAAACAGTGTTGGTTAATAGTTGTGTGATGATGTTCAGAGGTCATCTCTTTACTTAATTATGTTTCATAATTGTCACCATTACTGAGGTGTGTGTGTCAAATGTTGAGTTCTATGTACCTCCCTCACTAGTTATTATATACAATTGTATGTACTCTGTAATATGCTCATGCTTTCAAAGGCAAAGTTTTTGTGCTTTGCAGATGGTGTTTAGATATAGTGTTGAAGTGTATAAATGAAAAAGCTAGATTATTTATGTTGAAGTTGTTTGAATGAAACATATGTAGTTTACTTTTTTAAACCAAAGATTTTTTTAAATCGGCTTACCTGTTGTCTCAACAAGACTTTAGATTAAAAAAAAAATATATGTTTGTATATAAATGTAACCTGAGTCAAAAGCAAAAATAACAAATCTAATTGAGTCAACCCAACATTTTTACCACAGAAAAATTGATCTTTTTTAGGGCAATAAGTTTCCATAAAACCTTTATGTTCATTGAACTTGTCCGGGCTTCTTCTAAATATCAACATAACAAAACATTAAACACAAGTAAAAACAAAAGTAAAAACAAGTATCCCCTTTTCTATTCATTGTGCACAAAACACTTAACAAACACTTAATTTTAACATTTATTCTCTCTAACATGTTCCATGCAAAGCATGCCGGGAAATGGAAATCCTCTGCCTAGTTTCATCAATGCTACATTAACACCACAAAAGGTATTCATGTAGTCCTAACTCAGATGGATTAAGTAAATTTCCATTTTACATATTTAAATGGAATGCAATGAAATCAAGTTCTGACAAAATGTATTAGAACTGTATTGCTTTAGTTCATTTTAAGTAAATTGAACAAGTAGTAAAAAAAACATTTTTGTTTTTAATCGTATGTGTAACGACTAAAATTAGGTTACTGAAATGGTTCAGTAATTGAAAGCCAACAGGCATCAACATTTTACTTCAGTGAAAAGTTTAGGTGTAGGGATGGATTGACACAGGTTTGACATAACTGCCAATAGTGGCAGACATTTTTAGGCCTACTTACCAAAAGTTTGCGATTAAACTGTTTATGGGTAGTGGCAAATATTTACCAGTACTGGTAGATAATTGGCAATGTTACCCATATAACTGTTTTCCTGTGGCAGATATTTGCCAAAGGTTTGCCACAGAACTGTTTGCTAGTACTGGCAGATAATTGCTGAATATTCACCATAGAATTGTTTGCCAGTAGTGGCAGGTACAGTGCATTCAGAAAGTATTCAGACCCCTTCATTTTTTCACATTTTGCAGCCTTATGCTAAAATGCTTTAAATTAATTATTTTTTTTCACATCAATCTACACTCCATTCCCCATAATGACAATGATGATTTTTCTAACTTGATCTGGGGCACAGATCTGGGGAAGGCTACAAAAAATGTTTGGCTGCATTGAAGGTTCCCAAGAGCACAGTGGCCTTCATAATTCTTAAATGGAAGAAGTTTGGAACAACCAGGACTCTTCCTAGAGCTGGCCACCCAGCCAAACTGAGCAATCGGGTGAGAAGGGCCTTGGTAAGAGAGGTGTCCCCATGGTCACTCTGGTTGAGCACCAGAAATCATGTGTGGAGATGGGAGAAACTTGCAGAAGGACAACCATCACTGCAACACTCCACAGATCTGGGCTTTATGGCAGAGTGGCCAGACGGAATCCTCTCCTCAGTGCAAGACGCATTAAAAACAATTAATAAAAAAAAAAACACCTAAAGGACTCTCAGACTGTGAGAAACAAGATTCTCTGGTCTGATGAAATGAAGATTAAACTTTTTGGCCTCAATTCCAAGCATCATGTCTGGAGGAAACTAGGCACCATTCATCACCTGCACAAAACCATCCCAAAGGTGAAGCATGGCGGTGGTAGCATCATGCTGTGGGAGTGTTTTTCAGCGGCAGGGACTAGGGGACTGGTCAGGGTTGAAGGAAAACTGAACGCAGCAAAATACAGAGATATCCTTAATGAAAATCTGGTCCAGAGCACTTAATACCTCAGACTGGGCCGACGGTTCAGCAGGACAATGACCCTAAGCACACAGCCAAGACAATGCAAGAGTGACTTAGGGACAACTCTATGAATGTCCTTGAATGGCCCAGCCAGAGCCCGGACTTGAACCCAATCTCTGGAGAGACCTGAAAATGGCTGTCTACTGACAGTCCCCATCCAATCTGACAGTGCTTGAGAGGATCTGCAGAGAAGAATGGCAGAAAATCTCCAAATCCAGGTGTGCAAAGCTTGTCACATCATACCCAAAAAGACTTGAGGCTGTAATCACTGCCAAAGGTGCTTTAACTAACTACTGAGTTAAGGGTCTGAATACTTATGTCAATATGATATTTCAGTTTTTTCTTTTTAATACATTTATAAAAGTTATCAAAGATCTGATTTTTGCTTTGTCATTATGGGGTATGGATTATATATTGATGTGAAATTTTTTTTTATTTAAAGCATTTTAGCATAAGGCTGCAACATAACAATGTGAAAAAAATTAAAGGGTCTGAATACTTTCTGAATGCACTGTATATGCAGAATGTTCGACACATAACTGTCTGTTTGCCTGTAGTGGCAGATATTTGCCAAAGGTTTGCCATTACTGTTGGCCAATAGTGGCAGATATTTTCAGAACATCCACTACATAACTGACTGCCTGCAGTGACAGATTTTCCAAAGGTTTGCCATAACCGTTTGCCAAAATTTCCAGATATTTGCCGAACGTTCACCACAGAACTGTTAGCAAGTAGTGCCAGTAAACAAACAGCAGAAAAAGCTGATAAAACGTCCACGCCAAACACTGAAAAAGCTTATATAGCCATGCAAGTAGCTTTGGTGCGTAAGCTAAAAAACTTGGCACATATTTAAAGAAAGTTCACCATGTAACTGTTTGCCTGTAGTGGCAGATATTTGCTAAATGTTTGCCATGTAACTGTTGGCCTGTAGCAGATATTTGTAGAATGTTCCCCATATAAGTGATTACCTGCAGTGGCAGATATTTGCGAACTTTCATCACATAACTGATTGCCTACATTGGCAGATATTTGCCTAATGTTTGCCAAAACTGTTTGCTAAAAGTGGAAGATATTTACCAAAAGTTTGCTACAACTGTTGGCCAATAGTGGCAGATATTTGCTGAACATTCACCACATAAATGATTGCCTGCAGTGGCAGATATTTGCCAAAGGTTTGCCATAACTGTTTGCCAGTAGTAGCAGATATTTGCTGAATGTTCGCCATAGAATTGTTTGCCAGTAGTGGCAAAAATTTACAGAAAGCTCGCCATGTAACTGTTTGCCTGTAGTGGCAGATATTTGCCAAAATAAACTAATTAGCCAGTTCTGTTGATTTCTGAAACAACCCATATGACTTGATCTGAAAATGTGCAAGGTGTATCATAGTGGTTAAGATCTGGGCTGACCACCCAAAGGTTTTAGGTTCAAACCCCAGAAGGGGCACTCAACTCTAGGTTTCTTCAGCGAGATTGTCCTTGTAATAAATGTACTGAAGTATGCTTTGGATAAAGGTGTCTGCTAAATGACTTCCTACTTAGCTCACTTCATGATCATCTTACCCATATGCACTGAACTCAATCATCAAACAAATGACGCTCTACCACGACATATACAGCAGCTGTTTTTCCCTCTAGAATACATAGGCAACATATTACATATACATTTCATAACGGGCAATAAACAAAATATCTTTGTAAAATCCAATTAAGCAAATATTGGATGTAGCAGCAAGGGAGCAGAGAACTTAATATTTTATATAAGTACTGCTGTGTGAAAAAAACAAAAATAAAAAATGAAGCATTGCAGTATTGATTCACATCCCAACTGAGATGAGAGACACAGCTGGAGAGTGAGCGTGCATGGATGCTCACAGAATGGACAATATCAGGAGTTTGCTTGATCTCTGTAATTTCCCATAAACATATTTAAACATTCCACTGGCCTAAGGACTCCACATCTCTACACTGTAAAAAATCCAACTTCAGTTTTGTCAGATAAGCTAAATTTTAAGTTGATTGAACTATGTAATGTCAAAAAAAGTGAGTTTATTTAAAACAATCAATTAAGTCAACTTTTATGCCATTTAAGTCAGAGCAACTTACATTTTTAAACAGTGAGAACATACAATATCAAGTTTGGTGGTGAAGGTAGAACATACAGGCTTTTGAGCATGCTCAGTTTGATCACTAACTCTACAACACCCCCCTTTTTGAAACTTGTGCACCTCTGTGAAATGGAAGTTTAAATTTTACTGTTGTAAGCAGGGGCGGGTTTATGATTTCTGAGGCCCCAGGCAACCGATCAAGCTGGGGACCCATTTTGAAATGTTTTGCTTAAAAAATTACATAATATTTATTTTAAATCATAATTTTAAATTCATCCTATCAACCATTGTAGCCAAGTACATTAAAAATGTTTAATGAAATAAAAATCTAGTTAATTAATGCATGTTTTCCTGTTTTTCCACAACACAGTAATTAAAAAGGCAATATTTACCTACATAAATTTATACAAAACAAATTTTTTGAACAGGGTGTGCAAAACCTACTACAAGTAACATTTTGGAATTCAATTGATATTTATTAATTTTATAACCCAACAATTATTTATTGATGTCCAGTTTGCAATTATAATATGATACAGTATTTTTATTACTTTGAGGATTTGTTGTATACAATCGTAATATATTCCTGTCTTATTTACTTTACTTTCACCTGGAGCTTATATTCTGATGCTGAGGCTGTATTTTATGTAAGCATTGTAGGCAACATTCGTAACTAACAATAAACATACAAAGCACACTAGAGCAGAAGGAAAAAAACCATTGCCGTTTATCAAGTGCTGAAATTTGCTTGTTGCAGAACAATCTGGAATAATTGTAACAGTCCCCTATTTGCAACCTGAACTTGTTCAGAATGTTAAATCTTTGTGACACCTGTGCTAAAACAAACAAACAAACAATCTAGACACAGTTCAACGACTGATACAGAATGCAGGTGTCTCGGCATGCATTTTTGCAACCTGAAACTCTCATTAACTTGACACAGAGTCTAAAAATGTGCCAGTCCTCCATGAGACACTGAAGAAACAGTGAGATGCAGTGCAGCAGGTATGGACGTTCGTCCAGCATGTTTACACAGGATAACAATGGCAAAACAGAGCAGACATAGGCAAATACACTTTCGGTGTTAACAGCCCCTTAACTCATCCGTTTGCGCATATCTGTGAGTGAGAGTGCGTGCGCAAAACAATTTTGGATGGCCTATATATTTTTTCATAAATTACAAACCCGAACCCTACTTAAAAAAACTCAGCTGTCCCGACACCAGCAGCTTCTAATGTGAACCGCTCCAAGAGCGCTGACAACAGCGTATTCGCGCGTGTACCAAGAACAACATGTCACACCTCAAGCATTTTTTGGTGAGCTTTCCTACCAGGGCGGGGGCCCCCCCGATGTCTGGGGCCCCATGCAATTGCGTGGTTTGCATGGTGGTTAAAACCGCTACTGGTTGTAAGCCAGGCTCAACCATGGAAAATCAGGAAATATGTGGGACATTAAATCTTTTATTTTGACTTATATCTTTAATGATGTTATCCATTTGTTAAAATCATGGAAAGGTCTTGAAAATTCATGGGTCGGGGCCTGGGTAGCTCAGTGGTAAAAGACGCTGGCTACCACCACTGGAGTTCGCTAGTTCGAATCCCAGGGCGGGCTGAGTGACTCCAGCCAGGTCTCCTAAGCAAACAAATTGACCCTGTTGCTAGGGAGGGTAGAGTCACATGGGGTAACCTCCTCGTGGTCGCTATAATGTGGTTCGTTCTCAGTGGGGTGCGTGGCGAGTTGAGCGTAGATGCCGCGGTGGATGGCATGAAGCCTCCACACACGCTATGTCTCCGTGGCAACGCGCTCAACAAGCCACGTGACAGTCTCAGACACGGAGGCAGCTGGGATTTGTCCTCTGCCACCCGGATTGAGGTGACCACGAGGACTTAAAAAGCGCATTGGGAATTGGGCATTCCAAATTGAGTGAAAAAAAAATTCATGGGTCAAAATCTGGTTGAACCTTGTAAGGCTGAGCACTATGAACTTTGCATTGTTGCACCTGCTACTGAGCATGCCCACTGGAGAAGCATTGTGGCTGAAGACACTACCCACAATCCCCTGCTCTTGAATTTATTTAAGTTTGTTTGGGCAAAGCGTGTCTACTTATGAGGATATGTAAATAATCTGTTTTTAATTAATATATGTTTTTGCTCTTGTGTTTTTAATTATGTTTTGCTGTAAAAAGTGTTTTGTTAAAGTCACCATCAGGGTAATTAGTGTTCGCTTTGATGAAGTTTCTTTATATATAAAATTGATCCAACTCTTATAAGTTTGAAGTTCTTGTAACCTCACCATTTTAGTTAGACCAACTATTTGATCTCTTGGGGGATAACTCATACATGACCTTCTGTAAAATATAGATCTGGTTAAAAATATTTTGTATTATATTATTTGAAAGTTATGGACAGCTATACTTAAAAATTCAAATTTATTGAACTCAATGATCATTGATATTTTTGAGTTCACTGAACTTTTTGTATTAAATTCATGGAACTTAAAATCCAACTTGAATTGTTAAGTTGATAAAACTAATTTGCCTGAAGTTGAGTAAATGCAAAAAAGTTTTGCAGCTAGTTGCCTTTTTATTTTTTAGTGTAAGATTAAATAAACATACCAATTTGTACCATTTTTCACTAGGCTGGTGTAAATCGCCCTAGGAAAAGAAATATATTGTTTTAACATTTAAATTGCAATGCATTTGCAATAGAATGCCTATGGGCAAGTCTATACTCACAGCACCAGTGGTCTGAACATCGCATGTCAAAGAAATTTCAACTGACTTCAAATCAAGACTAATACAACACTGTCACATATGTGTCCTGTGGAAATGGGTCCAAGTTCCTTAGACACCTAGACTATGTCAGAAAGCTGAAAAAAGCTGCCACAGGTACAGTAAGAAGGCAACAGAGTCAGAGACCAATGTTTGCATAACACCGTCTACTCAGATGCCTTCCTCTAGACAGTTTTAGTGCATGTTCCACAAAGAAGCTGAGACAGATGCAAAAACGTATTCTGTTTAAATGGTCCCCTAGGTTTCGGACATAAGACCTAATATCAATATTTACTTTCTGAACTGACATACCTGCTTTAATTTCTTAGGTACACTAGAAGGTAGCAACTGCATGCTTCAATGGTTTGATTTATCGTAAATGTTGGATTCTTCCCACAGTACGCACACTGAAATTAAAGAGGATTTAAGGGACAGACTTTGTCAGACAGATAAAGGCTCTACATTTCAAGAACAGACACAGACAGAGCTTTTCAGCAGATTCAAACATCATCCTCTGAGACGCTTGAGTATTTTAATTGTTTCCTGCTACTGCTGCACCGTCAGCTCCATGTCAAACTGAGAGAACACCAATAACACACATATTCCCTGTGAGTGCTTGTGCGTTTGTTTGAAAGGGAAATGGTGCATTTCTCTTCAGGAGAACACAGAGCACACCCTGCAGCGTCACTCACTCCCGCCGGAAAATAGAAGAAGGGGAGAAAGGGAGGGAGAAAAAGGGGGATAGCATTCGCTTTTTAATGATACTGTGTGTGTGTGGCAAAAGACAGAACCAGTGTGTCAAAGACATTCTACATCCAGAGAATCGGCTCTCCATGTACATTTCAACAGTATAAATACAGTGCCACATAAATACATCCTCCACTTGAGAAAACAAACATAGACAAAATAAATGACAGTAGGCAGTAACACTGACCCAATCTTAACCAATGGAACATAATAACCAACATTATGTTAGTGGTTAGATGGGTGCTGCACAGTGGGGTGGGGGATGATCGCATGAAATGTAAGTGGTACCATGCAGACACGTGTTTCTTTACAATCTGGAAGCACTGGTGAAACAGAAGGGAGGGGGAACCACAAAGAGACAGAAATGATAGCTTGACCAGGACAGGGGAGCTGCGGAGAACTCTATTGGAGGTCTGGGACAAGACAAGTTTAGGTTGCCGACTTGGATTCAGTTTCTACAAGATGGTTTAAATGGTGATTTGGTGGGTTTGTGGTTTGTTCTGTTAGATGGGCAGCTGGAACTTGACATCAACCTGGGCCTCTTTGGCCAATGACACAATTTCAGAAAGCTTTACAACCTAGAAAGAGAAAGGGAGAAAGAGATAAGAAATACACAAATTATTACTTAAAACTAGAGCTGTCAGAATTAAAGTGTTAATGCATGCAATTAATTAAAAAAGTTTAACACATTCATTCTTCTTAATCGCAATTAACGCATATACCATTAATACAGCATAAACCAGCATAAACACTGGTTGGACGGGCATAACCTTTGTAATGCGTTCGCCTTGAGTCATTACACTGATGGACACACCACAAACACACACACAACAGCACTTCCGTGTCAGTGACAAAGTGATGGGGAAAGGAGCTCTTCACACTATTTGATGTACAAAACAAGTCCAAATGGGACTTGTGACAAAAATCAAGTATTTTTCAGCCTGTGTAGGCACATTTTAATTACTACAGAAGCATGTCAAGTCTTAACTATCACCAAAACGCAGAATGAGACGTTTTTGTCTTCAAAAACGGAACAACCTGCCAACAACCTTGAAAAACTGCGCAAGTGTACTGACAAATTGAAGAGAATTGGTGCTGTTTAAAAGGCATAGGATGGTCACACCAAATATTGATTTGGTTTAGTTATATTTATTATTATTATTATTTTGGAAAACATCCTCACTATACAACGTTTTACCAACTGCCTAAAGCTTTTGCACAATTTTGTACCATATTTTAAAAAGATTTCAGTAAAACCAGTTTGTCTTTCATCATTTACTCTTATCCTTATTTTGTTTCAAACCAGTATGTCTTTCTTTCTTCCGTGGAATACAAAAGGAGATGTTTTAAAGAAAGTTCATCATACTTCTTCCCAGAGACTGTCAAGCTCCAAAAAGGACCAAAAGAAAAACATAAATAAAAACAGCACCATAAAAGTAGTCCATACAACTCAACCAAAATCTATCCTATTCAAATGTGTCAGATTTGACCTTAATGACACCAAAAGTCATGGCTTCTAACTGAACAGGACGCAAGTTTGAAAATGTACATATGAAAATGAGATGAGAGCTGCAGCGGAGAGGAAGATTTTCAATGAACAATTACTTAAATTTCGTCTTTTATTTATTGCTGTAAGACTTGGATAATGCTGCACATGTCATATGGACTACTCTTATGATACTTTTATGGGGCTTTTTTGTCCTTTTTTTATCTTGACAATATAAATTCCATTTGTTGTATGGGAAAAAAGTGCAGAATGAACATGGCAAATAACCTCTTGTGTTCTACAGAAGTAAAAAACATCATGAGGATGAGTAAATGACAGAATCGTAATTTTGGAGTGAACAAAAAACTAGCCTTGTATTTCTTCGTACTATCAATTTGATTGCTGAACATTGTATGTGGATTCCTCTTTTTTTTTTCATCTCTGTATTTCCACTCTTTGTCAATTTTCCATTTGCCTGTCTAAATGAATGCAAGACTAACACACCATCTTGGCCGCCTCGTCCAGATCGTCACAGGCCAGGATTTTCAGAGGGCTGGCAGCAATCAGAGCCTTGGCATCATCCACTCTCGTTCCTAGAGATCAGACGAGTGTGATATGAGAGTGAGAGAGAGAGCGAGAGAGAGAGAAATTAAGGACACGACACATGGGCCACCTGCACAAATATCTCTCCATCTCAACACACACATTTCTTCTTCCCATCACCTTTCTCTCAATCTTTCCTCTCACTCAAAATTTCCAACTCTACATTTTTAGAGGACTTTTGTCACACCTGTCACAGAGACTGTAAGAGGGGACTAGTGTTGAGGAGCAACTTACAACACTACTAACTTTTTCAGTAGTATGACAGTAGCTCAGCAGTTAAAAAAAAAAAAAAAACTTTTTTTTGTGGTGTCGTGCTTGCAGCTTTACAGCGGAGCAAACTGAATTGCTGATTATATCAGCACCCTTTTAAATAAAGTATGGGAAGTGGAAAATATTTTTAATAGGTTTCAAATTGTCCCTCATCTATTCATTAATCAAACTCACCCACACCATCCATCTCTCTCTCTCTCACCTTGTAACCGCACTACGATGGGAATTCTCAGGTTTAAGTCTGTGACGGCCATGATGATTCCCTGCGCGATGACATCACACCTCATGATGCCACCGAAGATGTTCACCAAAATAGCCTGGACCTGTTACAAAGGAAACAACAAACAGACCAATTGAAGTGTGGCCAACATCAACAAATTAATACCATCAAAATAGGAATCCTGTGTCCAGTAGACCATGCCATTACCTTTTTATCAGAGGTGATGAGCTTGAAGGCCTCTGTCACCTGCTGTGCTGTGGCTCCGCCTCCTACATCTAGGAAGTTCGCAGGAATTCCACCATGCAGTTTTATTATGTCCATTGTTGCCATTGCGAGACCAGCTCCATTGACTAAACAGAGACAAAAAAAAAAAAGTGACATCAACCGTCTCCAATTATACTCAAATTCCACTCTGAATGTCATTCAATCCACTAGTAAAAATGGTTCAAGTCTTTTATTTAAAGCTAAAAGCTATCTGTAATAGAATATTAGAGATACACTGACATATCGGTTTTATCGATTTAATCTGTGCTGATAGTTGCTTTGTTATATACACTGGTGGCCAAAAGTTTGGAATAATGTACAGATTTTGCTGTTTCGGAAGGAAATTGGTTCTTTAATTCACCAAAGTGGCATTCAGCTGATCACAAAGTATAGTCAGGACATTACTGATGTAAAAAACAGCACCAACACTATTTGAAAAAAAGTAATTTGATCAAATCTAGACAGGCCCCATTTCCAGCAGCCATCACTCCAACACCTTATCCTTGAGTAATCATGCTAAATTGCTAATTTGGTACTAGAAAATCACTTGCCATTATATCAAACACAGTTGAAAGCTATTTGGTTCGTTAAATGAAGCTTAACATTGTCTTTGTGTTTGTTTTTGAGTTGCCACAGTATGCAATAGACTTGCATGTCTTAAGGTCAATATTAGGTCAAGAATGGCCAAAAAAAGAAACAGCTTTCTCTAGAAATTCGTCAGTCCATCATTGTTTTGAGGAATGAAGGCTATACTATGCTTGAAATTGCCAAAAAACTGAAGATATCATACAAAGGTGTACACTAGTATCTTCAAAGACAAAGGACAACTGGCTCTAACAAGGACAGAAAGAGATGTGGAAGGCCAGATATACAACTAAACAAGAGGATAAGTACATCAGAGTCTCTAGTTTGAGAAATAGATGCCTCACATGTCCTCAGCTGACAGCTTCATTGAATTCTACCCACTCAACACCAATTTCATGTACAACAGTAAAGAAAAGACTCAGGGGTGCATGCCTTATGGGAAGAATTGCAAAGAAAAAGCCACTTTTGAAAAAGAAAAACAAAAAGAAAAGGTTAGAGTGGGCAAAGAAACACAGACATTGGACAACAGATAACTGGAAAAGAGTGTTATGGATCTTAACTCCATTGAGCTTTTGTGGGATCAGCTAGACTGTAAGGTGCATGAGAAGTGCCTGACAAGACAACCACATCTATGGCAAGTGCTACAGGAAGCGTGAGGTGAAATGTCACCTGAGTATCTGGATAAACTGACAGCTAGAATTCGAAGGATCTGGAAAGCTGTCATTGCTGCATGTGGAGGATTTTTTTGATGAGAACTCTTTGAAGTAGTTTAAGAAGTTCTGAAAAAAAAAATTCAAATTGTAATAGTAATTTTTCACCTTATTAATGTCCTGACTATACATTGTGATCAGTTGAATGCCACTTTGGTGAATAAAAGTACCAATTTCTTTCCATAAGAGCAAAATCTGTACTTTATTCCAAACTTATTCTTCCATGTTCCTCTATGGCCAGCACTGGAGGACTCTGCAGTTAGGACAACTTGGTTCTACAGTGTAACAGGGGCCTCTAGAGGTGAAATAAAAACAATCACTGACTGACAATATTTATCCACATTTTTTATCCTTCAATGCAAATTTGGTTATTTTGATTAGATGAATCAAGTGTTCGAAATTGAAGCGAGGGCATGAAAAGAAAAAAGTGACTATATGGAAATGTGCCCTGCCAGCACATACATTGTGTCTCCAACATATATATATATATATATATATATATATATATATATATATATATATATATACACACACACACACACACACACACACACACACACACACACACACACACAACCGGTCAAAAGTATTTAAACTCTTACTCATTCTTTATTATATTTTTTTTTCTTCACGTTTTAGAATAATAGTAAAGTCATTAAAACTATGGAATAACAAATGGAACTATGGGAATTATGTTGTGACTAAACAAAATCCCAAATAAATCAAAACTGTGTTATATTTTAGCATCTTCAGAGCTGTCACCCTTCGCTTAGAATTTGCAGAAATGTACTCTTGACATTTTCTCAACCAGCTTCTTGAGGTATCATGCTGGGATGCTTTTTAAACAGTATTGAAGGAGTTCCCATCTATGTTGGGCACTTATTGGCTGCTTTTCTTTATTATTTGGTCCAAGTCATCAATTAAAAAAAAAAAAAAAAAATTTTAATTAAATTTTAGTTTTATAATGAAATAAATTAATATGGTGGCACAATTATATTTTTGTCTACAAAACTAATTTCAAACATTTAAGCATACGCCTTCAGATCAAAAGATTTTTAAGATCATGAGAAACATGTTTCAACACAAAAAAGTGTTTCAAAACTTTTGACCGGTAGTGTGTGTGTATGTATGTATATATATATATATATATATATGTATATATATATATATATATATATATATATATATATATATTATACATACACGCAAAATAAATCCTTAATCTAGTTAATATATACAAGCTTTGAAAATCTTAATTTGTTAAATACTTAAAAAGCATTGTCATTTCAAAATAAGTGTCCCAAAATAAATGTTTATTTTGGGCTTGTTATGCTCCAAATCTTAATTTTTTCTGATTATTAGTGGGATTTTGCTTGCACAATTAACTGCATCAGATTTTATTAATTTTGGACTCTTGTTGCCACTATGTCTGTGCCCGTCATAGTAAGGAAAGACAAAGTCTTTCTATAAATAAACATTCTATAAATCGATTTTAAAAACAATTGGCCGATTAATCGGTTATCGGCCTTTTCCACCATCTTAGTTATCATATCGGCAAAATCCTCTGTCAGTCGACCTCTATAGAATATTACATAGAACAACATGATCCAAAAAGGAAACTTATAGAGTAACCACAGGTGTAGTTACTTTATCACATTAACTATAGACAACCAAAAGGTGTCCAAATACTCGTAACTTTGACAGAATGGGAAATTGCTGCATTAATCTTAATTTTGAACATCTATTGCTTTATAATTTAAAACCTAAGAAACTTCCTTTTGTGAACTGTTTTGCTTGAAGTGCTTTTTTCTCAAATTAATGCCATTTGGTTTGATATTTTATTATCTGTTGCAGTGACATTCATTTTCGGGGCCACTGTATATATAGATAATATGAAAGACACTAAAAATGCTAATAAATGAGTCATCCACTCAGTGTTGTAATAAAATTTCACAGTTGTTCACTAATGGAAGCCTGAGGTTTATTCCACTGACCCAGGCAGCCGATAGTGCCGTCCAGGCCGATGTAGTTGAGGTCTGCTTTGGCTGCCTGTCTGTCTCTGGCGTCCTCCTGAGTCCAGTCACGCATGTCGAACACTTTCTTCTGTCTATATGCAGCATTGGAGTCAAAGTTGATCTTAGCGTCCATACACATCACTGCAGATACAGAAAAGAACATTTCTAATCATGTATGTACCTGCCTGGATATGGAATATTATGGTGCAGGGATTGGGGGTCACAGGTGAGGATGTATAGGCTATGTTACACCGGCTTTGAACGTGGCCCATCCAATCAGAATTTAACATTTTGAATTTAGAGTCAGAACTTTATATCAGCTTTATAATATTAGATTAACTGTTGAGACTGTGGGTTTTTAACTCATGTTAATCATGTTATCATATCTAAAGATATGGATTTAACCACTGGAGTCGTGTGGATTACTTTCATGCTGCCTTTATGTGCTTTTTGGACCTTCAAAGTTCAGGTCACAATATACTTGCATGGTATGGACCTACAGAGCAGAGACATTCTTCTAAAATCTTTGTTTGTGTTCAGCAGAAGAAAGTAAGTCACACATCTGGGATGGCATGAGGGTGAGTAAATGATGAGAGAATTTTCATTTTTGGGTGAACTATCCCTTTAAATATGAAGTTACATATATGTGAAGCTAATTTAGCACTGATACCAGACTTACTGCATTTTTTTAATAATCTTATATTTTCATTAGCTTCTATCAAGTTCCAAACAATGAGTTATTTACTAGATTATCCAAAACTTTTGCCCAATTATTTTCGTTGAATTTCCAGCCAAAAAAACTATATTGGGATATACAATATACTTTTACCGTGAAATGTAATTCCTTATACTGCGATATATGACTTTGGTCAAACTGCCTATCCATATGTGTTATTAATAAAAAAAAGAAATCAAGCAGAGCACATATTTAGAGCGTCTGCTACCAATGCCAGATGAGTCCTCCACCATCGGGTTTATCTCCACCATAGATGCATCATACTTAATAAAGACATCATAGAGTTTCAACATGTTCTCTGCAGCTTCATTGATCAGTGCAGGAGGGAAGCCCATCTTCTCTGCCACCTGAGAGAGAATGAAAGATTATCAAAAACATTCTTCATGCAAGATGGGTCACATGATCATCATGTGTGGCCACTGGCATCCATACAGCCCGCAGAGCTGTCTTGTACTCTGCACCTCACCTTTACGGCCTGCTCCATCTTTATTCCCTCTACGATATCAATGGGCTCTTTTACAATGGCATCGGGATTCTCTGCAGCCACATCCTCAATGTTCACGCCCCCCTGAGAACTGCCAATCAGCACGGGTCCCTGCAGGGGCGGAGCAGAAGCGAAGAGATCATTTTAAGGGCAGGTGAAACTAGAAAATGTGCTGAGAATTCAGGTTACTGCAAAGTAAAAATTTATTTTTCCACCCTCTGCTGTACATTTTGCTTACTGCAGCCTGTCACTTGTGATCACAAGCTCCATTTACACTTGAAATTAACATGCATCTCAAAGGCATGACTACCCCCAAATGTGGTTTTGTATTGGATCACCTGAGATGGATGTTAATACCAGGTGTTAATGGGGCCTTTTTTTGTGCATGTATAGAAAGATACAAATTCTAACTGGAATTACCATCTATATGAACAGCGATTTCATACATACAGGTGCATCTCAATAAATTAGAATGTCGTGGAAAAGTTCATTTATTTCAGTAATTCAACTCAAATTGTGAAACTCGTGTATTAAATAAATTCAATGCACACAGACTGAAGTAGTTTAAGTCTTTGGTTCTTTTAATTGTGATGATTTTGGCTCACATTTAACAAAAACCCACCAATTCACTATCTCAAAAAATTAGAATACATCATAAGACCAATAAAAAAAAAAACATTTTTAGTGAATTGTTGGCCTTCTGGAAAGTATGTTCATTTACTGTATATGTACTCAGTACTTGGTAGGGGCTCCTTTTGCTTTAATTACTGCCTCAATTCGGCGTGGCATGGAGGTGATCAGTTTATGGCACTGCTGAGGTGGTATGGAAGCCCAGGTTTCTTTGACAGTGGCCTTCAGCTCATCTGCATTTTTTGGACTCATGTTTCTCATTTTCCTCTTGACAATACCCCATAGATTCTCTATGGGGTTCAGGTCTGGTGAGTTTGCTGGCCAGTCAAGCACACCAACACCATGGTCATTTAACCAACTTTTGGTGCTTTTGGCAGTGTGGGCAGGTGACAAATCCTGCTGGAAAATGAAAGCAGCATCTTTAAAAAGCTGGTCAGCAGAAGGAGGCATGAAGTGCTCCAAAATTTCTTGGTAAACCGGTGCAGTGACTGTGGTTTTCAAAAAACACAATGGACCAACACCAGCAGATGACATTGCACCCCAAATCATCACAGACTGTGGACACTTAACACTGGACTTCGAGCAACTTGGGCTATGAGCTTCTCCACCCTTCCTCCAGACTCTAGGACCTTGGTTTCCAAATGAAATACAAAACTTGCTCTCATCTGAAAAGAGGACTTTGCGCCACTGGGCAACAGTCCAGTTCTTCTTCTCCTTAGCCCAGGTAAGACGCCTCTGACGTTGTCTGTGGTTCAGGAGTGGCTTAACAAGAGGAATACGGCAACTGTAGCCAAATTCCTTGACACGTCTGTGTGTGGTGGCTCTTGATGCCTTGACCCCAGCCTCAGTCCATTCCTTGTGAAGTTCACCCAAATTCTTGAATCGATTTTGCTTGACAATCATAAGGCTGCGGTTCTCTCGGTTGGTTGTGCATCTTTTTCTTCCACACTTTTTCCTTCCACTCAACTTTCTGTTAACATGCTTGGATACAGCACTCTGTGAACAGCCAGCTTCTTTGGCAATGAATGTTTGTGGCTTACCCTCCTTGTGAAGGGTGTCAATGATTGTCTTCTGGACAACTGTCAGATCAGCAGTCTTCCCCACGATTGTGTAGCCTAGTGAACCAAACTGAGAGACCATTTTGAAGGCTCAGGAAACCTTTGCAGGTGTTTTGAGTTGATTAGCTGATTGGCATGTCACCATATTATAATTTTTTGAGATAGTGAATTGGTGGGTTTTTGTTAAACATGAGCCAAAATCATCACAATTAAAAGAACCAAAGACTTAAACTACTTCAGTCTGTGTGCATTGAATTTATTTAATACACGAGTTTCACAATTTGAGTTGAATTACTGAAATAAATGAACTTTTCCACGACATTCTAATTTATTGAGATGCACCTGTATATAAACCATACAGTAGAAGCAATAACACAATCCATGATCTCTCACCTGGAAGGACCTCTCCATAGTGATGGCAAAATAATACTCTCTGCGTGGGTACCTGCGCTCGCAGATAAACACCTGGTTACAAATTCGCCCTGCCTCCCCTGTCTGCTTGGTGAACAGTTTCTTGCCAATCATCTTAGAGGATATGTCCCTTGCTTCTTCTGGCCTGCAGATAGAAATAGAGAAATTAAATACGGAAATCAGAAAAGTAATAGAGCAAAGTCACAGAAAATCACGGCACAGACACTCACGAGTAAACGATTCGGACTCCTCCCTTCAATCCTCCCTCAAAAGAGCCTTTGCCTCGACCACCCGCCAACACTTGAGCTTTTACCACCAGGTCTTTGGAGCCTGAGAGAAAGAAAAGGAGAAATCATAAATAATGAGTGAGAAACACACTTATACATAATTAGTATACTGTACAAAATCAACATGATATATCAGGAAAAAAAGAGTGATAAAGGATATTCAATGAGAAAAAAAAAATAGGGCAGGACTTGTTTTAATCTATCGGGCGTTGATTGGATTGTTAAAAGTGGACTGGATGGGAGGGCTGAAAAATAAGAGCGCTTTGTGACATCAGCCGAAAAGGAAAGTTGTTTCAGAAGCAGAGTACATTATTAATGATTAAGGACAAAAAAAAATAAAAATAAAATACAAATTCTACGGAATAACATGAATCGTTCCCAATAACACCAGGAACATGTATTAAGAAAGTAAAAAGGGTAAATTTTGATGTCATATTGACATCAAATACACCTTCAATAAGCAAAAACCAAACACAAATAGCTATGCCCAAAGACCATAAGCAAATAGACAGAAGCCATCAAAATTAAGGCAAATCCTTTGCAACTATAAAACTGCTGTTGACTAAGAGTCACACTATTATTACCTATAGTCTCTGAACCTGCAGACACAAACTTGCTTTACAATCACACAAAACACACACATCTGAGCCAATCCAAACACACTGGTCTCTCCCGACTGATGAGGGGCTCCTTCACAGGACCTGATTCTTATGATGCTTGTTTGTTTCTTTCTTAACGCCATGCCAGCTTTCATAGCGGAAACCAGGTTAAAATAATAAAAGAACAACTAAATAAGATGTTTAAGATACATTTTTTCTAAAAACTTAAACTAAATTTGTACTAATTTTGTTAAAAACCTTTTCAAGGTTGTCAGCAGAATAAGAGAGTTTTCTCACAGGAATAGAAATATTACAATCCAATAAAACATGTTTGATAGGCACTGGGCTCTGACATGATGCGATTCTTATGATGAAACCTGCTCTAGATTTAGTCTTTAGTGTACCATTCACATGTAAAAATGGTACAGACCGTTCATTTTGGACATTGCAGAATGGTAAAGATGAAACCATTTTGATTCCTGGAGCATTTAAACTTAAATTTAATTTAACTTACACATGACACCAATAATAGAATGATTAAGTAAGACACAGAAAATTATATTCTATCTTGATAGAATATAGCAGAGCTGGAGTTTAATTGTTGTACCTTCACAAGACTTGTTATTTTAACAAATAGAATAATATCCCCATCGGGAATCTAAGGCTATTTCCACATTAATCCGGATACATTTGAAAGCGGCGTTTTCTAAACGCTCTCCGTCCACACTGCCGTTTACATTTACATTTATGCATTTGGCAGATGCTTTTATCCAAAGTGACTTACAGTGCACTTATTACAGGGACAGTCCCCCTGGAGCAATCTGGAGTTAAGTGCCTTGCTCAAGAACACAATGGTGATGGCTGTGGGGATTGAACCAGCAACCTTCTGATTAACAGTTATGTGCTTTAGCCCACTACGCCACCACCACTCCCACTGTTTTCAAATGTTTTCCAAAAGTTGCTTATCCACACTAAAACATAGGAAAACTCTTAAATCCCATTACTGCGCATGCATGTACAGTCTGAAACACTGTACTGCTGAAAAGAGGCCTTATTGTGTGCAACTGAAAAGTGCAACAATAAATGTCTACGTGTTTTGTCAAGCCGGCCCCAGCTTCCTCCTTTCCACGAACTGTTACATAGACGTATTGGGGGTGATTTGGCTATTGAAAATGTAACATTTAATTTAATTCTGCTCAAATGAACGAAATGACTTGAATAAAGATTAGTTCATTTTGCTGAACGAGACTCAAAGATCCAAGTCAGTAAAATGATCCGATCTTCCCATCACTAGTTCAGACAGTCACTAAAAAAACTGGTGCATGCTTACTAGGATTACTACGGTAACCTGAAGGAAGAACAGACAGATGCCTGTTGTGCACATTCTTTCATTGAGTTGGGCAGTGAATCTTCACATAATGAAAAAATATGATGCATTATATTTTGATTATGCAATCTTTTGTACATTTTGTAACAGATTATTTTATTACAGCCTATATTAACAAATAGACGATACACTGGAACAACAAGACGCAATGCAGCAGCCAAAGACGTTTGTCAGACATGTTATTATATATACAGTTATTTACATGTCATTGCCCCTCGAGTACTCGAGTAGACAAAATGACCAAAATGCCCATCCTTAATACGGATTAGTATGGATGTAACTCTCTAGAGTGATTCAATCATCATTTACTTACACTTAAGTCATTCCAAACCCACATGACTTTTTATTCCATAAAAAGTAGAAGTTCATCAGAATGTCTGAGCTGCTCTTTTCCATATAGTGAACACATATAGTGACATGGGGCTGTCAAGTTCCAAAAAGGCACTATAAAACCATTCCGTACAATAGCTTTGTGTCTGACTGAAATGAAAGTCGTTATTAAGGGATGCGCCGATCGATCGGCCAATGATATTTACTGGCTGACATTAGTCTTAATTCTCGTGTTTAGATTCAGAGACGATCTTTTTTTAATTGCAGCACGCATTAAATCACACATACACTTCTACTCGGATGCATGAGCACTTGCTCAGCCCTCGAAGCATGACATTGCGGCCACTGGAGGGCGCGTTATTGGCAGTTCTAAGCATTCGCAAATTTACACTCTCAGACATGCTGTAATTCAGATGAATGATTATGCTGGTTGGTTTTAAAAATATAATATTAACTGTGTATGAAATGTACAAATTGGACAAAGACACTGATGTGAGTCACGACAGTCAGATGGTGTGTGGAACGATAGAGGCAATTTGAGCGATTGTGTGCACTCTTAATCTCTCATCAGTCGCTCATACCAGCGCTATTTTGTGAGAACCCCGATTTAAATCAGAGATATTTGTTTGACGCAATACCACTAATAACAGCAATAACAGTTTAACTCTCAATAACGGCAGTATGTCTTTACACAGTTGCTTAATAGTTACTGATTTGCGTTACAACAAAAGGCCAAAAATGGTAAACAAATCATAGATACTAATGATGTCTCACTGGAGCAGTTTTGGAGCTTAAAATGGATATCTCTCTTTTATTTTTCAACATATCTCTGTGTGTGATGGTCTTATGGTGTTTACTCATTGCCAGTTTGTCACAATGATCTCTGATAGTGATAACAGAA
Source organism: Myxocyprinus asiaticus (assembly GCF_019703515.2). Lineage (NCBI taxonomy): Eukaryota > Metazoa > Chordata > Actinopteri > Cypriniformes > Catostomidae > Myxocyprinus > Myxocyprinus asiaticus. Next base: position 42,432,998 of record NC_059352.1, on the reverse strand, counting down.
CTATTCATAACTCTTTTCAATTTAAATGTTAGCATTTCACAATTAAAGTATAATGTAATTTTACAGTGTGGGGCATAAACATATAACTGCAGCATATAACTTGTAAAAGTGTGGCAAGGGGCACTTAAGAAATAAATATTGGTCTCAAATTTTCCTGATCAGTGTACCACTATTGTTATTCGCAGAAAATCCTCCCCTCCGCTGCTCTTAAATCTCATTCAAACTTCTGCATATTCAAACTTTCCACATCGTGATCTGTCATGTGACAGGTGAGAACCAATGGTATGCCCCATCACTGACATCAAACCCGTCACGATGCATCTTCAAACAACACAACTATTCAGATGCATCTGAATAGACGCAAACTTGCTTGACAGACTCTGGTCACTGGTCGCTTTCATTGCCGGAAAATGAGCAGTGTGAGCATTCTTCAAAATTTCTCCTTTTTTGTTCCGCGGAAGCAAGAAAATCTTCTTGGTTTAAAACAACATGAGGATGAGCAAATGACGACAATATTTTCTTTTTTGGGGAACAGAAATCAGGAAGATCCCTGCTTGCAGCCATAAAATGGCTGATTTGTGGAACTCTGGATATTTTCAGTTTCATGTTGCAATATTGCGAATACATCAGAAATTCTTCCACTTTTTATGGTGCATACCACATGGGTGCAAATGCCATGAGCAGCGAGTCCCTGGTTCAATTCCCGGTTGGCCGGACCATTTGCTGCATGTCATTTCCCTACTCTCTTCCCCATGTTTCCTGTCTCTCTCCACTTTCACTGTCAACAAAAGGCATAAAATAGCCAACAGAAAAAAATTAAAAATACAAATTGATTCATTTGGTACCAGTAAGATATGGAGAGAAGTCCAGCCTAAAAAGATAGACTCTCAAGACTGCATGGACACAGATTAGGCCAAGATCTGGTCTGATGGATCACATAAACAATGTTTATCAGCCTAAAGCTACTGTATTCCTGCTCTATGCTTATGACACCCTACACTCCTTTATTCCCGCTAACAACTCTGCCCGTCCATCATGGGTCTGTGCAAGTGCTGCCTGTATGCTGACAGTATGATTAATGGTTAGGACAGTCACATTCTCCAATGGTGGTGCGCTGCAAATCTATGTTTAGACATCAGTGTGTGTGTGTGAGAAATAAGCACAACAGCTGAAACACACAGACTCACACTATACACAAGAGCAGAAAATAGGGTAATCCGGTTGTCCTTTATAAAGGCCCTTAATCTGATCTACATAAAATCACATTTTGGTCTGTTTCTTCCCCAAAACTGGTCGTATCGCTTCAGAAGACATGGAGTTGTATGCTGCCTTTATGTCCTTTTTGGAGCTCAAAAGTTTGGACCCCATTAACTTGCATTGTATGAGTATGTTCACTTCATATCTCCATCAAAATATCTTCGTTTGGGTTTTGCGGAAGAAAGAAAGCCATACGAGTTTGAGATGGCATAAGGGTGAGTAAATGATGAGAGAATGATCATTTTTGGGTGAACTGTTCCTTTTACTATCGTTGAAAACACACTATATGTTTGTCTTTGCACAAATTTTGCATGGCAAATTCTCTATCCTTACCGATCTGCTTGGCAGCAGAATAGGCCTCATCGGGCGAGCTGGCCACCAAACCTGCGGGCACAGAGATGCCCGCTTCTTTCAGCAGCCCGATGCTCGTGTACTCATGTAGGGAGAGGTTTCTCTGCTGCTGCCCTGACAGCATTGGAGATGGCAGGTTCCCATGGTTACCAAACAGACCTGATGTCCCACCAAGCACCTGTAAATGTAGAGGGAAAATACCATTTAAATCCAATAAGAGAAAGAGGATTTGGTCTTGACACGGCAAAAACAAGATTTGAAATATAATATTTACATTGCAAATACTTCTTTTAGAGATTTGCTAAATGGTAACAAGAAAAGAACCTTCAACCACTAAGTCACCAGTCCAGAACTTTATCCACTAGGCCACACCACCCACTATAATTTAATCAAGAGAAACGATTATTTTTGAAAGGGTAGTTAACCTTTTTTACATCTCATTCAGAGGGGAAACATATGAGAAACAACAGTTTTATGATTCTGTTAATGGTTAGACAATTAGTAAGGTTTACAATAAAAAGTACACTGCATAGTTGGTCTTTACAATAAGCGAGCAATCCTCAGGAGGGACATATCTCACGACTTCTAGCTCACATATTAGTGGAATGTTGCGAGACTGTATTTATTATACTGTATTTTCTTCCGGTACACATATTTTAGTATGCAACGGGGGGAAAGTCAGAATAAAAGCACTGTCCAGTATTCATCTTTACACCAGAGGTGACCATCAGAAGACAGAGTGAAAAGTTTACAGCTCAATAACCAACTGGACAGGTTTGCATTGACTTGAAATCTGCGATTCTGAATGGTTAATGATTTTAACTATACTAACTAGCTAGCTTAGCAGAAACACTTAAGTGAAACTAAACAAGACAGTCATTTGTCCATCTGTCCATGTAGGTCAAACTAAGTGAGCCACTAATCTCAGCAGCTGCACTGCTCTAATGAACTGAAGTATAATCATAAAAATCTAACTAAAATCCTGGATAATTCAACATAATTCTGACTAAATTTAAAAAGAGGATCCATTCAACAGATAATAACTAGGCTTGCTAACCTAAGCATATTACCAATAATGACAGGCAGCTAGCCTGCAGGCTAATGTCAAATGAGATTCACCCATTTGGGGCCACTAAAAGTGCCCAAAAAGGCAACCTCCGCAACAAATGAAGATTGGATATTGTTATCTAATGTGTGTACATAAAACTGACCTTAGCTGCCGAGCTTAAATTCGTCCTAGGGCCGGCATTCCTCAGTCCAGCGGACAACCGGCCGCAAATCAGGGACGTCGCCATGTTGCTCTGTGAACAAGCAGCGTAGCAGAAAAACAAATGACAGCACGCGCCTGCGTGAGGACGTACGCCAACTGCGCGACTGCGCTTCGAGAATCACACCTCGGATTCATCTTTCCCCGTGATTCGAAGTTCTCCATTTCAAATCAGATCATGAAAATCTACTTTCTTTGTAAATTATTTCATGCGCATGCTAATCATTGGTATATTTAATAGTTTATAAGTTTCCATCAGGCCGTAAAACGCAGGTGTTTTACTAAAAGATTAATCTGCCAAGTTAGAAAAAAGGAGGGTACAGACTAGCCGTCCGAAATACTATTTTACCGGCAGGCCACTGGCTAATTTGGGTCAGCCCCTCCTACAGGTGATAAGGAGCCACTCTGTGCTCTAACACTACCCAAAAACTGAATTGTTTTGTTAATTTATTTAATGAAACTTCTCATGCGTACCTCGTGTGGACCTGATTATTTGACATACAAATCATAATAATAGTGACAACCAAAGACATCATATTAAGTATAAGATGAACTCTGAATAATCACAAAATTACAAGTAACTGCAAGTTACAACAAATACAATAACAGCCGCGTATATAAAATCTACAAACATTAAAGCTATGAGCAGTACATAGTCATTTGCATAATTTATTCATACCGCAGGGAGCTGAAGTGTGGCTTGCTGAATAATGCTCTGTTCATTTTAGGCTCAAATTTGACCGAAAACAGTAATACATTTTTTTTATTAAATACATTTAAGAACACCAACTTCAATAAAGTAAAAACACTAAAGTTTTGCATGTTTGGGGAGATTTTATGCTATTTAGATCTTATCAACCTTTAAATTTCTCAATTACACCATTAATTTGCATATGCAAATAGAATTTATGTTAATTTCACAACAGTAAAAACCTACACTTCTATAAAGTTGACACGAAGAAAATATGAGAACGTGTCATTTATTTGGGTAGATTGCTGCCATCTGTTGCAAAAAAAGAACAATTACATGACTTGCAAATGTCATGACAATAATAACCAGATGGCTGCAGAGATCCACTAATTCGTTCCTGGTTTTCTGCATTGTGGATGTGTTATGGCCTCAACCATTTATTTGTGTATGAGTGTGTGTTCTGCATTGTGGCTGAAGTATTCATTTAGTTTGACAAATAAAATAAAAAAATTGCTCTGTGTTATAGATGTGAGTGTCTCACCCATTCATTCCTCTGTCTGTGTGTGTGTGTGTGTGTGTGTGTGAGCACATATGTTCTGCATTGGGGATGTGTTATAGTCTCACCCCTTTATTTATGTCTTTGTGGGTTCAGCATTGCAAATAATTGCTCTGTGTTATAGTCTCGCCCATTCATTTCCTATGGTCGGTCAAATTTGACAACACAAGTGTAGTTTTTTTTTTTTTTTTTTTTTTTTAACAGTCCAAAAATGTTTTTGTGTTCAGATGGCAAATGTTTTGAAAAGTAACCAAGCCTCGAGCCACTCAGATAAAGTATACAATTTTTATTAAAGAAAAAAATTAAAAAAATTACCAAACAGTACACAAGCGTTAATCATTATATATATTAAAAAATATCAAGGTTACTCCAAGGAAATAATTTAGGACATAGGGATTTAACAGGCAAAAACATTTGGGAATGCCTTACTGTGTATGTGTATGAAATATGCTATATAAATAAACTTGCCTTGCCTTATTTGATTGCTTGTCAAAGCTATAAAATCCCCAGGCTACAACAAAATAACTCTGTCTGGCTCTTTCATTACAGCTTTAATAAAATGTCTGAGGCTGTACAAAACAGTCAGCCCATCCCCAAATGTCCTGGGGTGGGACTTGGTGTCCTTGTGACAAATTTCTCCAGTCCTGGATGTGTTGTGTTAAGAAAAAGGAAAAGCATAGTTAGGAAAGGTACCCACCAATTACCAGGAGGTCACATTGAATTTGGGTGAGTATATTATCAAAATAGTGCGTTAATGTGGCCTTTTTTTAATGTTAAAGGAATAGTTCTCCTCCTAAATTAAAAATCTGTCAGTATTTACACACCCTCATATTGTTCCAACCCCAAAGAGTCTTCATGTTTTATATCTTCCATACAATGACAGTTCATAGCAACTGTCAATGTCTGTCAAGCGCCAATAAAAAACCATAAAAGCAATATAAATGTAGGACATATGAGATGTTAGGCAGAATATTAGCCTCCCAGTCACCATTCACTTTCATTGTATGGAAAAAAGATGCAATAAAATTGGATGGTGATTGAGGCTAACATTCTGCCTAACATCTTCTTTTGTGTTCCATGCAAGAAAGTCATTTGAAACAACATAAGTGTGAGTGAATGACAACAGAATTTTCATGTTTGGGTTAACTAACATTATGCATTCTTATGAAAAGTGCTACTGCTTATGTTTATACACAAGTAGAACGTAAATCAGTTGTATGACAAGTAAAAGTTGTACTGCATCTTGAGAGAGACTTGGGAGGAGTGTGCCCAGAGAGAGGTGATGGAGGAAATAGGTGTCCATCTGAAAAACATCCAATTTGCCTCCGTTGTCAACTCTGTCAGAATGAAAGAACTACCATTATGTCACAATCTTCATGCAGGGAGAACTGGTCAGGGCCTTCTCAGCAGAACCAGTTAATGTGGAGCCAGAGAAAAATGAAGGTAAATATTTTCAATGAATGTGTTACTGCCGGTCTAGTCTCAGTCACAGATGGCCCGCCTACATACTATTCGTTATAGTGATAAAAGGCTTCTGAGACTATTGCCTGTCTCACGCTATCTTGACAAATTGTGAGCAAATCTTGTGAGCAAATATTCAAAAATGGTTTGTTTTGATTACAGTATACGGCATAGTATTTCAGTAGGAGATGTATATCACACGGTAAACAAATTCATGTTCACAAGGCACCAGGTTGCTACAGCCCTTCCAAGCAAGAACTACATTACAGGTTTGCCAATGTTTGTGAGATTTTGTATGAATTGGAAATTTGTTTGCAGAATATCCAAATGTGGACAGTGTTCCACCATTATGTAGTAACCAGTTTTTGCATACCAGTCTATTATTGTGTAATCATCGATTTACAATTTACCTGCCCCCAAACTGTGATTGGCTGCTTTATATATTGGTCAAACAGCCTTTTTCTGTCTAAATGGTCCAGAATAAACTGCCATGTGGACTAATTGGCAGCATACAGTACTTTATGTGTGTGTGTGTGTGTGTGTGTGTGTGTGTGTGTGTGTGTGTGTGTGTGTGTGTGCGCGCACAAATATTCATATCTATATATAACCATGTTATATATTTCTATGTGTCATGAGTAAATGGTGACCTTCCCCAGAGAAATGGGTTTGTTTAGATTTAGATATCAGTGTTAAGTGTTGTTAAGTGTAGCTAATGTTGACCAATGTTTAAAACCATTCAAACCCTCGTTAACATTTCTATGCTACAGTCACGCAGCATTTAAAGGGATAGTTCACCCAAAAATGAAAATTCTCTCATCATTTACTGACCCTCATGCCATCCCAGATGTGTGACTTTCTTTCTTCAGCTGAACACAAACACATTTTATTAGAAGAATATCTCAGCTCTGTTGGTCCATACAATACAAGTAAATGGTGGCCAGAACTTTGAAGGTCCAAAAAGCACATAAAGGCAGCATAAAAGTAATCCATACAATTCCAGTGGTTAAATTTATCTTCAGAAGTGATTTGATAGGTGTGGGTGAGATACAGATCCATATTTAAGTCCTTTTTAATCTAAATTATCCTCCCTTCCCACCAGGTGGCGATATGCACAAAGAATGCAAATCGACAAAAACAAAAGAAGAATGTGAAAGTGAAAGTGTAGATTCATAGTAAAAAAGGACATGAATATGTTTCTCACCCACACCAATCATATCGCTTCTGAAGATACCAATTTAACCACTGGAGTCAAATGGATTACTTTTATGCTACATTTATATACTTTTTGGACCTTGCACTGTATGGATGTACAGAGCTGAGATATTTTTCTAAAAATCTTAATTTGTGTTCAGCAGAAGAAAGAGTCATACACATCTGGGATGGCATGAGGGTGAGTAAATGATGAGAGACTTTTCATTTTTGGGTGAACTTTTCCTGTGAACCATCAAACTATGAATTGCTTCCATAAAGTTTAATTATGAATTCCACTACATATCATAAAGTGCCCAGTGCAAACCCAAATGAATGTCCTTAGATAGGTTTAGCTTCATTTGTTTTTGCTTTCTCAGGTTGGACATGGAGGCGATGGGAGGAGTTTCCGCTGGAAGAGCAGCTTTTCTTGCCATTGGCCAATCTGAGACAGCAGGGTTTCCAGCCATTCTGAAAGAGTTAAAGGGATTTTGTTTTTGTTTTTTGTAATCAAGAAATATTTGTACTCCCTGGTTTAACACCTGATTCAGGATCAGATGAACAGTGCTTGTGTATAACCTTATCCCTGGAGAAAAAATTAAAAGTACCCTGGCCTTATGTAGTGAAATGGACATACTTCCTGATTGACAGTGACTCGCCTATCACATTACTTTACAAGGAATGCTTTTATTGTACACACATGTGTACTATATTATAGCTATCATTCATAATTGCACAAGGCTTATCAGCCGTATTTATTTATCAGTCATATTTATCAAGTGTTGTCTGTATAACTGCATTTTTCATTGGTGATTTTACATGACCGGGTCAAAAAATGCTTCTGACATAATTTACTCTCAGTTTCCACCACACCTTTTTTCTGGGTAATCACACTGCGGTGATTTCGTAACATTATTTTCCACATAACCATGTCCCTTACCCAGGGTTGGGAGGATTACTTTTAAAATGTATTCCACTACAGATTACAGAATATATGCTGTAAAATGTAATTTGTAACGTATTCTGTTAGATTACTCAAGGTCAGTAACGTATCCTAAATACTTTGGATTACTTCTTCAGCACTGGCAGATTTTTTAACTTATTTTGACTTATTTTAAAAAATCTGCCAGTACAGTAAGACAAAATACACAAGGTAAAAATACATTCTCTGAAAAAAGCCTAAATAGCTTATGCAGCTTCAAAACAAGATAAAGCAAATTTATATTGTTTTAAGGATTTTATATAAATTTTTACAGAAAAACAATACAAAAATTCTCATCAAGAATAAGATTTTTGGCCAAATATCAAAGGTCGCACTAGAGAAGAAAAAAAATATATGATCTAACATGTATTTTCTTGATAAAAAAAATATGATCGTGCCAGGTAATAGGTGCATGTAAAATGGCTAGAAATAGCATTTGAGCTTAGCGTGAAGCTAAATGTGTTCACATGACAATTTACACAAGGTTTATTTCTATTTCTGCTGCTCCAAACTTACTTCAAACTCACTTCTCTGTCTGCTCATATGAATGTAACACATCTTAAGAAAGTGTTTCACTGCTATTCAAACACTCTTTGGATCACATCATTTATACTGATAAATGTTTTCCAACTGAATAGACAATGACAATGACAATATGTCCATAATGACAATAAAATGCAAAGTAATCTCTTCAGTAATCAAAATACATTTGTAATGTAACTGTATTCTGATGACCAATTATTTAAATTGTAACTAGTGGAATTACAGTTACTAATAGTTTGTATTTTAAATACGTAATACATGCAGTGTTGCCAACTAGTTTCAATGGAAAGTAGCTAAAGCCAGCTCGAAAAGTCGCAAAATGACGTCATACGCTAATTAGCATATTTGTGACGTCATCGCGTCTCATTTACATTTTGCATAGTGTCCGCCCTTTACATGTGTTTGCTTCTCTGTGCTTATGGTACATACTGTAATACCCTATTAAATCCCTATATCTATCAATCACAAAAAGTCGCTAGATTTGTCGCTAGGCGCTTTTTTGAATAAAAGTCGCTAAAAAGGTCTGAAAAGTCGCGAAATCTAGCTACAAAGTCGCTAAATTGGCAACACTGAATACATGTATTCCTACTCTCCAACCCTGCACTTTCCTGTACTCCAATCAGCATTACTGGGTATTACCTTTTATAACGCTGAGTTGGATATTGCTGGAAACGGCGCCCTCCACCCATAAACTGATGTACATACCGTCTGGATAAATATATATATATATATATATATATATATATATATATATATATATATATATATATATATATATATATATATATATATATTTTTTTTTTATTTTTTTATTTTGGAGTCCTGGTGGCCTCAATCCGGGTGGCGGAGTACGAATTCCTGCTGCCTCTGCGTCTGAGACCACCAACCCGCTCATCTTATCACATGTCTTGTTGAGCGCGTTGCCACGGAGACATAGCGTGTATGGAGGCTTTAAAAAAAAAAAAAAAAAATTATAATGCTTTATTAATTACCATATTGCAACAGAGAGACATATCACATGCTTCACAATACAGGGTATGGAGGATTCACGCCATCCACTGCGGCATCCGCGCTCAACTCACCACGCGCCCCTCTGAGAGCGAACCACATTATTGCGACCACTAGGAGGTTACCCCATGTGACTCTACCCACCCTAGCAACCGGGCCAATTTGGTTGCTTAGGAGACCTGGCTGGAGTTACTCAGCACACCCTGGGATTCGAACTAGCGAATTCTAGGGGTGGTAGTCAGTGAAAATATTACATTATATTATACTATATAATATTATATATGCACATTCATATTAAAAATATAAAAAAATAAAAAGATGACAGGAACGGTGAATACAGCGCCGTCTACCCGCGCACTGATGTACATGCAGTCTGAATCTGGTCGGCTCAAGCTAGCTGAATGCGCCACATTAAGTTGTAAGGCAACACTGTGTTAAGAGAGGTCGTCCGTTTCATCGAGCTTTCTCTTTATTTCGAGGAGAAAAAAGCAAGAAAATTACCATATTAACATGGTAAAGCTCGCGTTCAACTCCTCTCTCGTCCAGAAGGATTTGAAAAAGGAGGAGAAAGATGAAGCTTTGATCCCTCAAGATGTGGTGAGTTTTGTTAGCACGAATGCTACCCGGTTAATGTGATTAAAAACAGACCGAAGGTCTTCAAAAACAACGTTGTTTTAAACCATAAAACTCTTTATTCGACGTGGAAATGGTCGGTCAGCGTGTATAGATGAATATATGTCAGCGGCATGTAGGTATATAAAGGGAAAAAAAAGGATTTTTCGACATTAAGTAGTCAAAGTAACAAAAACATTCAGTGTTTGACTGAAATTTAGATGTCATTGTGATACACACATTGGCAATATTTATTTGAGGTTCCAGGGATTATAACAATTTTTTTACTGCAGAGTTTAGTTTTAATGTGTGTATAGGGAAGCCATCTCCTGCTTAATTTCACTGTGTTTATGAGTGTGTGTGTGTGTGTGTGTGTGTGAGAGAGTGTCAGACATCTTTGAGCTTACAGGAAAATGGCCGACAGTTCAACACAAAACACTAGGAAATATACACAAAACATAAAAAGCTTCACGCATTGAACTTTTAATTGTTGTTTTTTCTTATAGATACCCAATGCATAACCATGCATGCACATGCAATGGTATTATTATTACAAAAGCGTTTAAAAATGCATAGCATTTTTAAAAATGCGTGTTTAAATTAATAATGATGCATTGCACTTTTACTGTTTTTTCTACTAGTTGCCTGATGCATGTCCATGCACAGTCTTGTAGTGTTGTGAGTCAATACAAATGCATTTACAACAAGAAAGTGTGTGTGTATGAGTGACGGTACATATGTATAATGTTATCCCCTGCACTTCCTGAATATGTTGCAGTCGTGAATCTAGTGAAGTCAGGAAGAGGAAAGACATGTTTAGCCAGCTTATCGTGGAAGACTTGCAGAAGTGTCAGACCAGCTCCCACTCAAATGCGTCTACCTTCTGTTACTCAAATACGATCATCTGCCACCGAGGATGAGTCAGCGCCGAATCCAGTAGATGAAGAAGAGGAGGTCGTGAATCATTCATAAGACAGTGTTGTGTCTACTAAAACAGCCTGATCCAAGTGGCAGAATTTTAGCAGACACAACAGTGATGTAAAGGAGTGCTTCAACATGAGGAAGAAGAAATTAATTCAGATGAAGAGGTGGCTTCATGCATGGAGCTGTGTGCCTTACAGACATTTCTGTAACCAGAGAGTCTCAAGCTCTGTAATACGTATCTAAATCAGATCAAGGTATCAGTTCATCATTAGATAAGCTGTAAAGAGCCTGCTGTGTGGTCTGACTTGCAGAGTTATCAAAGCCTCACTAAATTTGTGGCTGGAGCCGAATACCAGAAACAGCCATCTCTGTACCTTCAAAAACTCTGGAAGGCTCGGGTTAGTTAAACAAAGACACTCTCTGTTAGAGCTAAACCATAATCTGCAGTGTGTCTTTGTGTTCAGGGGTGAGTCGTAGTGTATTTCAAATATGTGTGTTTGTTTGCAAAAGTGAAAGAGTGAATCTCCGAAGCTTTTTGTTTTAATTTTGGAGGATAATTTTTCATATTTTATGAACTAGACAACAGGAAGATCTGGTACTAATTACAAAGTACATGACTTAACGTAATCTTTTAGATTACATTTTTTTAGGTTATCTAATTTGATTTCTTTTGGATTGCTCGTCGCAAAGCCTATTTTGATTCAAATTTAATCAATAATTTTAAATGCCTTTAGTACCAATTAACACACAAAGGGACTTAACCCTTTAAGCCTGGATTGAAATTTTATTTTTAATACAAATATTAATAACTACAATTTTGACCATCACAAAATAGGTTCGTTTTAAAGCTTAGAAGCAATACTTTACAATGCATGTAGGCGTTGTGACCAAAACCGAACAAGTGCATTGAAATTTGCAAACAAATCAGAAGTGTTCCATTTTGATCATTTATTAATAATTTTGCACTGAACATACAATTGGAATTAGTAAAAAAAACACATCAAACTCTTCAAATAGCCATGTATCATATGTCGTTGGAAAGCTCTCGAAGAGTAGAATACAACCAGCCTGTTTTTTTTACTTGCAGGTAAATGTAGCGAGTAATAGCTTAGTACATGTCTTTGATATACATGTTACATTTAAACAGGTGTTGCTTATAAGCCGCATTTTCACTTATAACTTAACGAAAAATAAACAGAACATAAAATATCACATACCATTACTTAAAGGAGGCGATTATCTTTAAAAAGAGCCCACACATAACATAATCGGATGCATAGGTCATTAGATAATCCACATGAAGCACAATGTGCACACAACACACAATGTCTGGCAGATGACTTTATCGGAAATGTAGTAAGTCGTATGTCATGGAACACTAAACCAATGATATTAGGATTCAGATTGCTGCAACCAGATGTGGAAGTCATCCAAATATAGACTGAGAGGAGTTTTCACTCTAATTACATATGTCCACCAGTAGATGGTGCCAAGTACGTGACACAGACTCGATGGCTCAAATGACACAGAATGGAACCGAATGAGATCTCGTTACTCATGCCTGCATGCTTTAGAGCGAGAGCAATACTTTAGTCATTGTTGAATTTGCATGTGTAATTAGTTTTTATGTACAATTATTATGTTTTATTTGTTTGAAGAGGCTTTTGGACACTAGGATAAATAATTTTGTAATGTTATAACTTTTGATTGCTTTGTTGTATCAACACAACATTTTACTTAGTTACAGGAGGCATGATTGGGAACAAAACAAAAGTTTTTTGGAGCTACCTTACTTACAGCCCCTAAAATATATCATGTTAAATCAGGAAAATAAGAAAGAAGGTACATTTTTGGCTCAGGTTTTTTTGTTTGTTTTTTTTTTTTTCCAGCAGTTTCTTAGGCTGAGTCTCATATTTTATCATAATTTATATCATTAAAAATGTGAAATATATATATATATATATATATATATATATATATATATATATATATATAAATATTTATTATTTATTTATTTATTTATTTTTAAATGATGGCAAACATTTGACCCACTTTCGGTTTTTGTTGACTTTTAAGCATTTAATTTTGGGCATGCCACTGAAGCAGGACATCTTTAAAAACACCTTTAGAGTAGGGTTGGGAGATATGGCCAAAAATATTATCATGATATTCTTTTTCATATCGTTCAATATTTATCACGATATACATTCACATTTGCACATTGCACTTTTTTTTTTTTTGTAGTGGCGAGAGATGTGTAGTTTTAAATGTGTTTTTATATATATATATATATATATATATATATATGTCAAGTTGGACCACAGGGATATTTGTTGCGGGTCAGGGTGGGGTTGGGGATTGGGAGGGCGAAAGGGAATTATGGGGGTTAAAAGTTGATTCGGTGTTTATATGTTTGCTTTTCTGTTTCTGTTACATCAATAAGTGTAATCAGAAAAAAAAGAATACAGCGCAGAAAGACCAGAGCTGTTGTACACAGTTCTGTTGTTTTGTTGCACAGCTCACTAGAGAAGATGAGAGGGCGCAACAGTCGTCATGATGTCTTGCTGTCCGGATGGAATCAATCCGGAAGGCAGCTAACGTTAGCAACTTCATACAGTCTGAGAAAGACGAACTGCTTGCGTTTTTAGCGACAGGCACCTGATCGTCTAGATGTAGAACAGGCTAAATATAGAAAATTATAGATATGTGGTGGATCGTTTTATCGTGATAAATATAGAGATTGTTTTATCGCCCAGCCCTGCTTCAGAGCTTAAAGGGATAAATGTCTATGGGAGTTTGTCAGTGGCATAAGTAGGCCTGTCGCAATTATTAAATAACCGCCTAATCGCGGTTATTTAATCTAACCGATGTTATTTGAGACAACCGCGATTATTGGGCATTCAAATTCCAATCACATTTTAATCCCCAAGTAAGGGAATTTGAAGCGAATATACTGTATAAATGACATGAACCGTGCGTTTGTGTCATTCAGTTGAAGTCTGCATCCGAGCATCACTGCCACAGCCGCACTGTGGAGATTAACCAGCTCCTGTCCTGAAGAGCGCGTGAAGCGCTCTGCTGCGCATGCTGTCAACAGAGGCTCCCGTGAAAATATAAACAAACAAGTATAAACTTTTATAGTGAAAGCAAAGTATTCCGGTTTCACTTTAAACGATTGTGTAATGGCAAATGTTCATGGTTCATACGCTCTGTGTTAATGACACTCAGTGACACAGAGGAGATGCACACTTACTCTGTTTCTGTAGCGTGTTAAAATGATAAACGAAATCTCAAAGGTTTTGCTTCATTACAAATAAGGGCTTGTGGGTTTAATCAGAGCATTAAAATAATGTATGAAAGTGGAGAAATTAGGAAAGAGATGTTTTACTATTGCATAATAATAATAATAATAATAATAATAATAATTATACATATATATATTACACACACACACGCACAACCCTCTACGATCATATTGGAGAAAGAATCGTCATTGGCTAGTACATTTTTGTTTCTACTCACCAGACTTGTAAGCATAATGGAACAACTAAATATACTAAGCAAACTGAGAAAGGGGGCCTCTTCATATATATTCACGCAATATAGTATATTGTAATTTTTTTATATATATTTTGCTTTATGATTTTAATCACATTTTAGCTTTTTAAAAATGTACAAATTTCACATTCTATGTCATGAAATTGCATTTTTAGTAATGATACAAGCTGTTGTCACTGTTTGAAATTTCGTACACATTTTTAACCAAACAATTCACAAGGTAGGAACCTAATAATGAAAATTAGGGGTCACAATTGTGAAATTTGTCTGACAATTAATTGTCAAACAAATAATTGCGATTATGACGATTAATTGCCTGTTTTAGGGCTATGATGATTAATTGCCTGTTTTAGGTATTTCACGAATATGACGATTAATTACCATACAAACTCACTATGTGTGCTTCATGCACACAACAAAGTCATTTATACAAATTTAGCTTGGGTCATATAATAAAATAAAGGTATATGATTTCCTTTTCAGGATTCAAAAACGTATGAATGACAGTCAAATATAAAAGTATAAAATGTAAAATAATTAAAATAATATTTTAATTATCAAAATATGTCTAAATAACTAAAATACATCTCTCTTATTTGTCCAGTTTACTTTTGATCCATTGGACTTTTTCAATGTTTTGTTTTCTTTTGCTTCTTTTTTAGCCCAGCCAACCTGTATAGCTATTATGTTATATTATATTATGCAATAGTAAAATATTTCTGCCTTAAATTCTTCACTTTCACACATTATTTTAAGGCTCTCTGATTAACTCACAAGCCCTTATTTCTCGTGAATGAAGACTTTTGAGATTCTGTTTCTTGCATTTTATCATCTCCACAGAAATAGAGCAGAGCATCTCCTCTGTCTCACTGCGTGAATAAACCCACAATGACCACGGACATTTGCCACTACATGGCCGTTAAGTGAAACTGGAGCGCTTTGCATTCACAAAATGAATACATTTATACCTTGTTTATATTTTCATGGGAGTTTAGCGCAAGCCTCTGTAGACGGCGTGCACATCAGAGCGCTTGAGAAGTGGTTAATCTTCACATGCTCTCAAGAGAGCTGCTCTTGTGACGTCCGCGGTGAGGTTCCCTGAGATGCTCGGAGTTCAACTGAATGAGACACAAGTGCTTTTACCTGCGTGCTCATGAGACAGCATGCAGGGAAAAAACGGTGCTGAATCCAGCTTCTTAATCAACTGCTTTTTATTCAGTAAAAGGGCCGTGGTGCTTCGACACTACACAGCTCTATCACTGGCGAGTGAAATGTTAATGTTTACTTACCGGTGGCTAATAACAGAAATTTTTTGGTCGCATAGTGTGAAATTTACTCGCATATGCGAGTGATTTACTGGCAATGTAGAGGGATGATATATATATATATATGTTATATTTTATTTTTTATTAGAGTTCAAAAAACAAGTGTAAATGTAAAATTGACCAAAACTAAAGTTGAACAAAAAAAGAGACATATTTTAAGTATTTAGAATTTTTTTTATATTTAAAACATTATTTTTCATGTCATTCATAAGTTTTTAAAACCTTAAAAAAAAAAAATCATAGTTTATTCCTATTTTATTATTTGATTTATATATTTGAAGTTAAATATGTAAAAATGACTTATGACTTAAGGTGTATGAAGCACACGTGCAGAAAAAAAGCACACCTTAAAAAACATCACAATTTACATGACAATTAATCGTGAAAGGCCTTAACGAGACAATTCATCGTCACTGCCCTAAAACAGACAGTTAATCGTCATAATCGCAATTATTTGTTATTGTATCATCTGCCATATAATTCATAATTGTGACAGCCCTAGGCATAAGTCTGAGACTACCTGGAACAATAAATGCAGCTCCAAATGTTTGCTTAATCAGCATTCAGAATGAGCACTTTGCAAAAAAAATGTGTTGCTGTTTTTATATGAGTGCAAGTATTTGGATCATTAACAGCAATCAGACACAATCTCAAAAATAAAATAATATATATAAGATCACTTAATCAGGGTTGGATGATGATGACTAGATTCCTTTAAATTGCCGGATTGTCATGGGAAATACAGCACAGACTACATCCCTTAGACACACCTGTAAACAAACCTGTATACATTTTCTGTTGGAAATGTATCCACTTTTTTTGCACATGATTTCCCTAGAGTCTAGAACAGGATGGCTTTTGTAAATGCATCAAAGCTAGTTTACCTTGCTATTCTCTTTTAATTTTTCATTATAAAATATGACAAGAAAATACATGTTCTTATTGGTCTTCATAGACAACAAAGTCTAGGTTCTAACCAGGGAGAAAAAAGAAAAATATTTTTCATTTCAATTCATTCTGAGCAAAAACAATATTTTTCCGTTCCACGTTCTCCTTTCCAAATGATAACCAGTTAGAACAAAATAGAAGAACAGTTAGTAACATTCTTTTTAAAATGAAAGTACTCTGTTCTTAAGGTGGGTGACATACTTGTTGCAGTGTTGCTAGATCTTGCAAGACAAACAAGCCCAAAATAAGCGATACAATTTTGATTAGCATAGAAGTCATAAGAGTAGTACAGTAGCCCAGGGCTATTCAACTTCATAGACAAGTGGGCCAGATGGAAAAAATCTCTGGGGCATGCGGGCAAAGCCAGAATATTTTGTTTACATAAAGCTTCTATCAGATATTGTGTTATGAAAGGCCTATAATATTTGTTCACTATATAGATAAAACACCAAGAATTTTTTCTTTCCAGCAGGAAATAAAAAAAACAACTAAAAAGTGGTTTAAAATTGGAGTAAATTAGATTGATGCTAAAATTTTATTGAACAATAAGTGTGAAGCTTGTGTTCGTGAAGATGCATTATTTAAACATTTCGAAAATTGAATTTCTTTTCCAAATTAATGCATAGAGCTTCAGTTTCTCCGAACTCACACTTGTAAGTCATCCATGATTTTAGAACTTTAATCTTCCCATTTTGTCAAAATTATGGATTATTTTTAGCGTAACCGCTGAAAGCGTCTAAAAACGTGGCACTTCTCCACGAGACATTGTAAAAACAGAGATCTGGCGCGACACCCGTCTAGCACAAGTTTACACATGAAAACTATTGAAAAACAGCGCGATCAGACGCAAAACGCGTTTGGTGTGAACAGTTCCTAAGACAACTGACAACCTCATGCGGGCCACTGAAAATTTAAAACGGGCCGGATTTGGCCCACGGGCCGCCAGTTGAATAGGCCTGCAGTAGCCTATTAAAATAAAGACTTAACTATAAATTAGTGATGCTATTGATTTATCGATAATCGATTAATTGTCATTAAAAATTTGATCGATTAAGCTTATCAATCATCGATTATGCTTATCGATCGACTTGCGTGCTGCAAGTCATGTCTTCTCATACTAGAAGACGACACACAGATGAAGATGAAGCGGGCTCAGTGTAATCTGTTTCTCTATAAACCAGGGGTCGGGAACCTTTTTTCTCTAAGGAGCCAATTTTTTTATTTTTGGTTGATGCATTTTTTCGAAAGAGCCATAGCACAAACGAATAATTTACTATTTTCAAAAACAAAGTTTTTCAATAAAATAAAATGTTTATATTGCCCATAGACTACTCAAAAACACAAAAACAAACAAAAATGCAAAAATTAATAGGTAAGATGTTGCAATATGGAATTGAGTACACGTGTTTGTGAGGGTCTCTGTAAAATTACTTAATTTTACAATTGTTCATGAAAAATGTAACTTCCCTTTTGGGCTGGATGATATGTAAAAAATATTTAAATGATAATCACCTTTAAAATATTGCGATATCCGATTATATGGTCAACCACCCTGCCAAGGGTCGGAGAAAATGTTTGCTTAATTGATTTTGCTTTAAAAATGTAATTAATTTATTGAAACACGAAAAACTAAAAAGACATATCTAAATTCGAATTGCAATTTATATGAAACGAAAAAAGCAATTAAAACAACATGGTGATATAAAAATCGTATAACCACCTCCCCAAATCCAAACATTTACTGTCTCCAACGGCCCCATTTGCTATCACGCAAGCATCTGTCAATGACACCAGGTGAAAAATTACTAATAGGCTACAAATTAAGAACTAAAGACAATTATAAATGTCAAGATAATTATAATAATCATCATAATAAATAAGCTAAATAAATTCCCTTGTGTTCCCAAAAAAATGCTGCCAAATGTGTGTTCTTATCGGATGTGTTTGTATTGCATTTTGGTAATACAGTTTATGCTGCCTAAAGAAAATAAAATAGAACTCAATTTTAAGTTCAAGTTGAACGTGTCTTGTATTACTTTGATTTAATCGCTTTCGTTTCTTTAATACAAAGATACCTGTATACAGTTGTGCTCAAAAGTTTGCATACTCTGGCAGAAATTGTGAAATTTTGGCATTGTTTTTGAAAATATGACTGATCATGCAAACATTTTATTTATTTATTTATTTATTTAAGGATAGTGATCATATGAAGCCATTTATTATCACATAGTTGTTTGGCTCCTTTTTAAATCATAATGATAACAGAAATCACCCAAATGGCTGATCAAAAGTTTACATACCCTTGAATGTTTGGCCTTGTTACAGACACACAAGGTGACACACACAGGTTTAAATGGCAATTAAATGTTAATTTCCCACACCTGTGGATTTTTAAATTACAATTAGTGTCTGTGTATAAATAGTCAATGAGTTTGTAAGCTCTCATGTGGATGCACTGAGCAAGCTAGATACTGAGCCATGGGGAGCAGAAAAGAACTGTCAAAAGACCTGTGTAACAAGGTAATGGAACATTATAAATATGGAAAATATATAAAAAGATATCAAAAGCCTTGAAAATGCCAGTCAGTATTGTTCAATCACTTATTAAGAAGTGGAAACAGAAAAAAGGTGTGAACTTTTTACATGCGCTTGTTCCACATGACAGGCTCATGCTGCACGACTCTGAACAAACAGCGAATCAGACACAAACATTGATGGCTTTTCTTTTATTTGTTCTTAAAAATATAATAAAATGTGTTTCTTCAAGCATGTGTCTTTTTGAATAACAGCATTTCTTGTCATGTGTCTCAAAATTACTCACCGTGAAATACCTGTATTTGAACGAGGAGCTCACGAACTGGATTGAGCCTTGTCGCATTTGGACAAGCGGCGGGTGCTATTTCACACCCTGGGCGCACATAAAAAATACGAACGTTCATAAAATCGCTCGTAGAAAATGCTCTTAACAGCTAAGATCAGTAGTTATTGGGAAACGAGGCCCAGAACACTATGAATGTGCATATCTTGGAGAAGTGCTTTCATAGCACTCGTGATCAGCAGTGCTTACTGCGCACGCAAATAAAATCGGATGCGCATCGGCGGCTTTTCTTTCGTCTGTTCTTCAAAATATAATCACGTTTCGTCAAACACGTGTCTTTGTGTCTAATTTCTTGTAATATGTCACTCCGATAAGTCTTACTGGTCGCCCTCCACAGTGGCTGGTACATCAGCAAAATACTCTGCATGAAAAATCCGCATTTGCCTGGTGTTAATTTCAAACCTTGTTCACTAGGAGTAGGCTGTATGACAAATTTGGGAGAAAGGAAATCAAAACAGTGTCATTGACTTCAAGTTTTGCAGTTGCACCCACACTTTCTGCAGGAAAATTATCTCTAGAAAGATTTAAATGATCATGTGTTGGTGAATGGTGAGACACCCGGCAAGACACTTGGTTTTTAACAAAGAGCCACTTGTGGCTCGCGAGCCATATGTTCACGACGCTTGCTATAAATGAACATTATGTTTTCTGCATACATCGTGATAGTGTGTTAAAGTACAACATGAAAACAAGCACCGTTCATCTGCTGGTCTCCTTGTTTCATACCAACCTACAATTACGTCAGTGATCGCCAGGAAAGTACATTCATGCTGACATCTTACCAGCACCAGAGAAACGGTATGATATGTTGGCTACTGTGTTTACAATGTGTGTTATGATTTAAAAATGAATCATAACACACACTTAATTTCAAATAAAAAAAATACGTCCGAAATATTCCACGATACAAACTGAAATATGTTTACAAGTATAATTCTTGTATACAAATTATTACAGTAATTCATTAAACAATTCACAAATTTGTACTAAACAGAATAAATGTATTAAAATTCACTGAACTAAGAATATTTTAAGAGGAAAGTACCAATACTTGCATTTCTTAAGTGAATTAATTCATATTTAAAGAGTAGGCTTGAACATTATTCAGAGTCCTGCACGTGCGTTTTGCGGTATTAAAGGAATAGTTCACCCAAAAATGAATTACTTACCTTTAAACCATCCCAGATGTGTATGACTTTCCTTCTTCAGCAGAACCGAAGTGAAGATTTTTCACTTTTCAGCTCTTTTTGTCCACACAATGCAAGTGAATGTGTGCCATTAGACTGCTGGCTATTTGACAGTCCAAAAGGCATATTTAGGCAGCATAAAAGTTATCCACACTACTCCAGTAGATCAGTTAATGTCTTCTGAAGCAAACCGATAGGTTTGTGTGAGAAACAAATTGATAATTAATAGAACATTAATTTCCACAACGATCGATTATGAACGTCTGAAAATTGACATCCCTTATATAAATGTATCCTTCATGTTAAATATATAATTTAAATAACTAAAATATAAAACTGGCCATCTAACATCAATTAATATGTTAAATCTCCAGTGTGCGCTTATTTTTCGGGCAGCAGGAAGCAGTGTAACTCTGAAAATGTACAGTGATAGACCCTTTGGTCTTTGGTTTCATGAAAAAATTATCAAAAAGAAATAATAAAATTATTAACCGTTAACAAACAGTTAACATTAAAAATAAAAATTTTCTCTTCGGAACAATTGAAGGACTTCATTCCTGTTTTCGGTTACGTTCTGTAAAATATGTCATTTGTTTTTGGTTTTCGTTTTAGTTCCTTGTACCATTTCTAGTCCCTGGTCCTGACTGGTCTTCATACACATTCTCCTTCACTTTCGCTCTCTCTCAT
The DNA here is from genome assembly GCF_019703515.2 of Myxocyprinus asiaticus. NCBI lineage: Eukaryota > Metazoa > Chordata > Actinopteri > Cypriniformes > Catostomidae > Myxocyprinus > Myxocyprinus asiaticus. The sequence continues at coordinate 42,411,575 of NC_059352.1, read as the reverse complement.
TGTGTCAGCAGAGGTTTGTCATTTGCATCATGCAGTATGTTTATTAGTGTTGGCCTCTGGAGGAAGGTTGGAAATTTCCCAGTATCTATTGCACACAGTGCAATTGTTTTGAACAAAGCCACACCCAGGCTGAGCACACACAAACAAAATCTGAGAACACACTCGTTCAACACAAGCAAACATGTACAGGTGCATTAGGGGTTGAGGGAAAAGTTTTAAAGGGAAATTTGTCTAAATTTGGGAACATATACAGAGTTTCGAGCTATAGCTGTGGGTAGGGCTGGGCGATATGGCAAAAAAATAAAATCTTGATTTTTATCAAACTTATGGACGATTCACAACTTTTAAATATACTCCAACATGATTCAAATTGTTTGTTCTTTATTAGAATGCAAGGCAACCTGCTTAGAGAAATCAGAGTTCTTTTCATTATAGGAAACAAAGGTGTGCAAGAAAAATTTACAAATGCACCACAAGGGGTAAGTTGTCAACAGTGTAAATGTAAAATAAATCTAATTCTAATAAACCCAGGTGTTCAGAAATAGTAGAATAAGAAAACTGCTAAATAATTCTTAGCCAGTGTATGTATTCATTTTATCTAATCCAAGTCTATCTAGAAAGTTATCTAGAAATCAATATCTATAAATTATGAAGTTTATCTAGAAAGGACAATTTATACAAGATTATACAATTTGTGTGTATGTTCATAAACCCCTGCAGATAGAGACGCGCCCTCTAGCAGTTCACGCTGAGCAGCGCAGCAAATAAGGAATAATTGATGACGAACCGTTGAATTATTGAAAAATAATGCACACCCGAGGTGGTAATGCGGTCACAACGAATTATTCCGTCGTCCATCAGTTATTCCTTACTTGCTGCGCTACATATTTCTTGAGGAACTTTTATCTTGACACCATAATACAAATCACTCACTCAGCTTGCTGAGTACAAGCTATTTTCACGGTGTAAAAATTTACAACATGCATAGAATGGTTGCTGATATACATAAATGAATTTGACCAAAACTGCACTAACAATTAGCTGTATTTAGAAAAATGAACAAAACCTGTCATTCACTACAGAAACTGTACTCTCCTCCACCATGTTGAAAGTTTAGAACTCCTCCCATCTCGGAAACTCGAGTATCAAAATTATCTCAGAGTTTCCCAGTTGTAATTACAACTTGAGGGGTCATTCATGTGCAACTTCCAAGTGGGATTGTGTGTGAGCAAAAGAGAGGGGAGGGGTAGCGCGGTGCTTTCCATTACAGCAATGTGAGGCTGATTAGGGCGAAATACATTGAAACATAAAAAGTTTCACATATTAAAAGTTATTTAGGATAATAGAAACTGTTGTATTGATCAAGTCGTGGGGGGTGCGGCTCTATTTTTTAGTCGCGAAACAAGTCTCAATGTGTGTGGGCGTGTGTAAATGCGGGGGAGACGAAGGAGCTTTTCAACCGAAATTGAAATAAATGTAGGATATTATAGACATTGTTTGACGTTCTTAACCGATTTACTTTAACCAATGTCTTTGTTTATATGGTTATTTTGCTGTGGTAGCATGTACGGCTCTTTGAAATTACTGAAATAATTTGGCAAAGTGATATGGAACCATTATGCGGTCAAGACCTGGAACTACTTCATAGCCGTGCGTTTACATGAGAAATTAGTAAAGAAAAAGAACACTTTAGAACATCCGTCAACTAATCAGAATCAAGCATTCAACAGACCCGTGGTATAATATGAAATAATTTATCATTAAAATTCAACTAGCAAAGTTTGTCAAAATGATCGCTTGCCAAATGTTGGCTATAGATGCAGTACACTTAAAATTGTCACAGAACAAAGAAATAATTAGTGATATATCTGAATCATCATGGCAAAAGGAGTAGCGGATGTTTGATTCTCCTATATGTATCCTCTCCATGATTTGAAATGAAGCGCCCATAACTGTCACGTAACTAACACTTTATGAGTTAAAAGAAAAGAAAGGAGACCGTTCATCAACATGCGCTTGCCGATGCCAGTTATGGTTTTAAGCCTGTGTATACCTGCGTGATGGACGAAGCTGAGCTACAATCACACTGTTTACAATCGTACTGGGAATATTACCACTGTCTTTTATATCAGTCTCCGTGTTGTTAACCTGTCATGTTCATTTGGACGTGCCACATGTGCAGCTGATCAGATCAGGAGTGGCATTAAGACAAGCGCTATTAATTCTTTTTCTCTGCCTTATTCAGCCTTTGGTGGATTTACAATGTTTCTAACTTTAACGTTTGCAATATTTTTTTGCAAAATCTAAATTTCTTGATTTAAAAAAAAAACAAAAAAAACAATCAAAATGCAAATTCAAATTAATCAAGAAAATCTGAAAAAATGCCCAGCCCTAGCTGTGGGGTCATGAAATATTAGTGAGTTCGGGTAAGTGAGCTGCTGTTGTTCGAGTTTGTTACGTGAGCTGTGGTACCACACTCTTTGTTCCAGGTAATCTCAGACTTGTGCCATTGACAGTCTCCCACTGACATTCAATGCTCCTCACAAATTAATTATAACCGGTAAGCACATGAGCAAGAGTTGTTGATGTGCTGAAGGGGTACATTTACATATATTCACATTTTTCTTTGCATGCTGTCCCTTCAGCTTAAAACGCTTGATTCTCTTATTTAAAGTGAGGCTAAAAATATGGATGAATATTGTCAGTGATAAAAGATTAAAATTCTCACAAGGTGTTAGTGATTTTCATCTCGCTTCTAGAGGCAGCAGTTATATTATAGAACAAAGCTGTTTTAACTGTGGAACCCTTCAGCGGCAGCCACAGAGGTACAAGGAGGGGGGGGGGAACAACTATCAGCATAGATTTTTGCAGATAACTGATAGTTGCTTTTTGGAATCTGTAAACCCATGGTCTACCTCTACTTACTAATAACACTCAGACTGTCTAGGACACCATGAACACAGACAAGTGGATTTATTCAAACACTGAAGAATCCCAATACTGTTTTTCACCTTTTTCCTGAATGCGGAAGTGTTCCATGGTTCATTATGGAAGCCTGTTTCCTTTTTCTGGTCTCCAGTTTTCTCTTCCATTGGCATATGTTTTTAGTGGATAAGGTGATGTTTAGCATATTAAATTGCAGAATAAAACAAAATGTGGCTCTGTTGATACTTGATACTGTTGAGTCGTAATGACCACCTTTTGACAGTGTGTTGATGATATGAAGTGATGGTCTGAGGTTTGTAACGTTGAAATCATTAACTACTTCGAGTTGTTATACTCAACTGTACAAGCTGAGCCTGAACTCATTTGTACTCCAACTAACAACGGTTGTTGTTCTAAATTCTGAATCGCTCATTTTGGTAGTTTCTACATTGCTTCTTATGGACACTCGAACCAGAAAAAAGTCCAGCAGCAATCAGAATCATCTTGGTGCCGCCCAGTGGTTGGTCAGGAAAAATATGGATACTAAATATGAGCACTCTTGGAACATCGCTTGTCCAATCAGATTAGAGGAGCTAACTATTGTACAATCAGAAACAAGTGTTGGTACAAAAAAAGTATTGGTGGAGTCATCGAACACTTAAAGACATAACATTTTTACCAAGAGCACATACTTGAACTATTCTTGCAGTGACTGACTGTGTGTTTGTGTGTACAGGATGTGGAGGATGGTCTGCGTGTCAGGCAGCAGTCCAGGGCCTGGTGCTGGTGCATGTGTTTGGGTCTGGCCCTTATTCTGTCCGGCATGGTGGTGGGTGGAGCTTACCTGTACAGGTATTACTTTATAGAGGTGAGAAAATGAATTACTAAATATGTTATGCTGCATGAGAATATGGAATAAGGACGTTATATATGTTAACAGTTTAGTTTGAGGGACTAAACTGTGAAAGAGACCTTAGAAGTCTATGGTAGAGTTGTCACAATACCAAATTTCAGTGGTTGATACCAATACCAGTAGAATTTTCTCAGTTAAGTGAACATTGCTTAAAAATTTTTAAGTAATTATTCAAATTATCAGTAATATCATAAAGCAGTTGAACAAAGATACAAATGAAGTGTATCTTGCAGCACTGTCAATATTCAAGTAAAGATTTAGAGATTATAGTAATTTTCATTATAGACACACACTGATATTTTGTGGATATACATATTAACAGCACTCTGATACTGTAGAAAGACTGATATCGTTACAATTTTTAAAAATGTGGTATCGACTTGGTACCAAAGTACCAGAACTGATTTTACACCTAAAGAGCCGTACGTGTTTCGGTCTTGTTGATCATTGTCAAAGAACATGTATTTTGATGATGATGATGTTAATGATTGTCTCCAGGAGGAGAGGATGTATTACTGTGGGGTGAACTACCGTGAGGAAAATTACAAGATGCAGGACAGCCATGAGGAAAGTGAGATGGATTTGCCGACCGCATCAAAGAGGATTGAAGAGAGAGTGAGGGTTCTAGAGGATGAGGGAGTGGAGCTTATTAACATCCCAGTGCCCAAGTTCAGTGACAGCGACCCTGCCGACATCGTTCATGACTTCAACAGGGTGAGAATCCAATGATTCCCACTCTCTCTCCCACACACACACACACACACACACACACACACACACACACGAACACATGCACACATGAAATCAGCAGAGGTTACACAATAATAAAAAATAAAAAAACAGAGACAGATGGGTAATGTATATGAGACTAACCCCTCCAGAATAAACAACTTAGATAAATTTCTACTGGTTTTCCTTCTCTGCTCTCAGAGACTGACAGCCTATCTGGATCTGCGTCTGAACAAATGCTATGTCATTCCGCTCAATACCTCTGTCGTGATGCCACCGAAGGACTTCCTGGAGCTGCTCGTCAACATCAAGGTAACCACGGCAACACTGCTGTAAAAGTACAAGTATACATAATTTAGTATACGCAATTTGTGAAATTGTACAAAATCTACTTGCCAACTGATGGCTAGGCAGGAGACATAAAATATATGTTGTTTTCATAGCTAAAGAAGTTTGCTTTTAAGTGTATATAAGCTGTGTCTCCAAACCTAGTGAGCTGCCTACCTAGACAACTTATATTAGCATCATGATGCACAAAATACTGTTAGTTTGGGGTTTAGTTTGTGATAATGACCATATAACCCATGTTATCCTACTTGTTACATGGCTACTTACCAAATGAATGAATTAATGGATATAAAACATTGAGTTATTTTTTTTATGCAAGCAGAGAGCCATGTAACAAGTTTGTGATAATGTAACTCTGGTTCTGTGTGTAGGCTGGAACATACCTGCCACAGTCTTACCTGATCCGTGAACAGATGATAGTGACTGGAAAAATGGAGCATGTGGATCAGCTGGGTTACTTCATCAACGGCCTCTGCAGAGGGAGGGACACCTACAAACTGGAGCGTAGAGAGACTGTTTTTGGTAAACACACACACATTGCACTTCTTACACTTGTGAGGACCTCCAATGGTTCTTAAGCAAAGTATTGCACCTTAACTCTCACAGACAACTTGGTATTTTTAGATTATACAGTGGCAAGAAAAAGGATGTGAACCCTTTGGAATTACCTGCATTTATGTATAAGTTTGTCTTAAAATATGGTTTGATCTTCATCTAAGTTACAATAATGAACAAACACAGTCTGTTTTTAATTAATAACACACAAATGAGTGTATTGTTCTTTTACATATTGAATACATCATACATTCACAGTGTAGGTTGGAAAAAGTATGTGAACCCCTAGGCTAATGACGTCCAAAAGAAAATGCTAATTAGAGCCATGAGTTGGCAAACCTGAAATCCAATTAATGAAATGAGATTGGAGGTATGGGTTAGAGCTACTTTGACTTACTTGAAAAGCACTCAAACATTTTGAGTTTGCTATTCACAAAAAGCATCTGCTGACGTGGACCATGCCTCGCAAAAAAGAAATTTCAGAATGCCTACAATCAAGAATTGTTGCTTTGCATAAAGTTGGAAAGGGTTACAAAGTTATCTCGAAGAGCTTAGATATTCATCTGTCCACAGTCAGACAAACTGTCTATAAATGGAGATGATGTAGGTCTGTGGCTACTCTCCCTAGAAATGGCTGTTCAGCCAAGATGAGTCAAAGAGCACACAGCAGAATGCTCAGTGAGGTAAAAAAGAACCCTAAAGTGACAGCTAAAGACTTGAAGGAATCATTGGAACTGGATAACATCTCTGTTCATGAGTCTACAATACAGAAAACATTAAACAGGCATGATGTCCATGGCAGGACACCACGAAGGAAGCAGCTGCTTTTCAACAAAAACATTGCTGTACGTCTGAAGTTTGACAAAGACCACCTTGACACTCCACAGCGCTACTGGGAAATGTTTTGTGAAATGAGGTGAAAGTAAGGTTGAAATGTTTGGGAAGAACACGCTGCACTACTTATGGCATACAAATGGCACCGCATACCAACATGAAAACATCATCCCTATGGTGAAGTACTGTAGGGGGAGCATCATGATTTGGGGCTGCTTTGCTGCTTCGGGGACTGGACCGCTTGCCATCATGAGGGGAAAATGAATTCCCAATTTTATCAAGACATCCTACAGGATAATGTCAAGGTGGTTGTGCACCAACTGAAGCTCATTAGAAGTTAGGTGATGACCCTAAACATCGAAGTAAATCCACTACAGAATTGCTTAAAAAAACCCAGAAAATCCACCTTTTGGAGTGGCCCAGTCAGAGCCTAGAACTTAACCCAATAGAGATACTGTGGAATGACCTAAAGAGAGTCATTCACACCAGACATCCTAAGAATATGGCCGAGCTGAAGCAGTTCTGAATGGGTGAATGGTCCAAAATTCCTTCTGAACGTTGTACAGTTCTAATCTGCAGCTACCGGAAACATTTGGTTGAGGTTAAAGGAGGATCAACCAGTTATTAAATCCAACGGTTCACTTACATTTTCCACAGCACTGTGAATGTTTAATGTTATGTGTTCAATAAATACATGAAAGAATTGTATGTGTGTTGTTAGCTTAAGCACAATGTGTTTGTCAGTACTTGTGATTTTGATGAAGATGAGATCATTTTATGACCAATTAATGCAAAAAACCAGCTAATTCCAAAGGGTTCACATACTTTTTCTTGCCACTATAACTAAAGACCCCATGATTTGGCTTGACGAGTGCAGTTTTCTTTCCCGTGTTGACAGATTTCCAATTAAAACAGTACGTTGGGGCGAAACATTATTGGAGGTCGTTTTTTCTGTTTAACACTTCTTATTGATTCAGACAAATGAAACTGAAAAGCAAACATATATAAACCGAATCAACTTTAACCCCCATTATTCCCTTTCCCCCTCCCAGTCCCTAACCCCACCCTGACCCTCAACAAATATCCCTGTGGTCAAATTTGAGAATACACAAAACAATTTATATATATATATATATATATATATAAATAAAAAAATAATAATCACACACATTTAAAACTACACAATTCTCTACACTGCCCCACCCCGAGAGCCTTCCAAAAAAGGCCAAATAGCTGCCCCATTTTTTATTAAATAAATCCAAATTGCCCAGCCTTCTATATGACATTTCTTCAAATGCCGCCACCCTGCCCATCTCTGTGCACCACTCCTGAAATGAGTGCGTTCCAGCCGACTTCCATCCTCTAAGGATGACCTGTCTGCCGATCATAACACTGGCTAGGACCCAATTTTTTATGTATTTATTCCTTATATTAATTACCGCCCCGTCGCCTAAAATACAGAGTCTGGGGCAGAATGATATTTGAGTGTCCAATACGTCACACATAATACTCTGAACCCTCAACCAAAAATCTTGGATCTTAACACACCACAAAAAACATGGGTTGTGTCCCCATCTTCTGGTTGGCATCACTAGCAGGTGGGTGTGTCTTTAAGACCCAGTCTATACAATGTAGAGGGGGTCCAATAGAATCGATGTAAAATCTTAAATTGCATAAGGCACATCCTTGCATCTCTAGATGTAGACTTGACGTTTTTTAGAATCTTAGCCCACACTCCCTCCTCCAATACCAAGTTTAAATCTTTCTCCCATAATTTCTTGAGAGACGTTGAATTAGCAGGGAGTAATACACTGATGCCTCATGGCCTTTTCCAAAAGTAGTAATCACCACTCCCAGAGTATCTGCCACTCTAGGGGGGTGTATGCTACTCTCAAAAATAGTACAGAGCAGGTGGCGCAGCTGTAAATACCTGAAGAATTGAGACCTGAGAATCCCAAAATGTTGAACCATATTTTCAAAGGACCTCAACACTCCACTCTCACAAAGGTCAACGAGCGTATTAACCTCCCTCACAATCCACTCTGTCCAGCAGAAAGGAGACTTATTAATACATAATTTAGGGTTCAGCCATATGCTCGAAGCAACATTTAAATAAATGTCTGAATTAAACACTCTGGACACTTTTGTCCATACCGCTTGCAAATGCGAGATAACGGGTTTTAACTTAACTTCTCTGGTTAATTTGATAGAAAGGCTTTGCAATGGCGAAATAAGGGCAACAACTTCCTGTTCAATACAAAACCAGGGAGGGGCTCTCTCAGGTAGAAGTGACCAATGAGCCAAATGTCTTAGACCGAATGCATAATAATAAAACAAAATCTTGGGTAGGCCTAGCCCACCTTTGTCAATTGGCCTATGTAACGTACTGAAGTGTAATCTGGGACATTTACCATTCCAAATGAAGGACTTCGCTATGTCGATAGGCTGGACTAAGCACAAAGAGCGTTTAGATCCATTTATAAAACTGTCCTGAAGGTTTGTCACTCCACAAAATAAACTCCAGCCACTAGGAGGAACCAGCACAAAAAAAGCATGCAGAATCCTCAAACAGTCAAGCGAATGTTGAGTGAGCCGGTCCACTCGGCTACAACGTGAGTACAACAAAATGACTTACTCCATTGACTTATTGAAGGACATCGCTTGCTGTGGGCATGTGAATGTTTTACGCCCATTTTTGCATCTATTCTCAATTTGGCTGGGAATATCAGTGCAAAAGCGACCTTCCCGTTAATGTAAAAGTTTCTTGCATTCCTTGAATCGATCACGTTTAATTCTTGTCGAGTTTGCAAACTCTGGGAACAAGAAAATGCTATGGTTCTTCCACGAAAGCCTTCCTTTACTCCTTGCCTCTCATATCACATGATCTTTTAGAATAATGACACAGAGAAAGCCCAACTCTGCAGCATCCCTCTATCCATCCATTTTATCTTATGTAGGTTTGTGGGGTGAACTTGGCAGCATAAACTTTCTTTATTTCAAAGTGTGCTTTCTTTACCTTCAATCTTGCATGCTCCGCTCCGCTGTCAGATGCGAGAAGTTTTGTGTAATATGAGACGGTCACATTGGGTATTAATATAGTAATGATAATCAATTCTTAAATTCCATAATTGATGCATCAAAATTTCTTTGAAAGATCGATGCACCATGATGCATTTTCACACCCCTACTATCTACATTCTCAGCATTCTCATTATAGAGAGCATTGTATTGGACAAAAAGTTGGATATGTCCCCCTTGTCATTGTTTTTGGTCTGTTTTCCCAGAAGAAAAAGACATAACAAATCAAGTTGACACAAGTTTATTTGGTCAACGTTTAGGTGTATGCTAGCCATATACAGTGCCATATATTCAAAGTATTCATACCCCTTCATTTGTTTCACATTTTGTTATGTTGCAACCTTATGCTAAAATGCTTTTAAAAAAAAAAAAAAAAAAGTTTCACATCAATCTACACTCATACCCCACAATGACAAATCAAAAATCTGGTTTTTGCTAACTTTTGCAAATGTATTAAAAATAAAAAACTGATCACATTGACATAAGTATTCAGACCCTTAACTCAGTTGAAGCACCTTTGGCAGCGATTACAGCCTCGAGTCTTTTTGGTTATGATGCGACAAGCTTTGCACACCTGGATTTGGGGATTTTCTGCCATTCTTCTCTGCAGATCCTCTCAAGCTCTGTCAGGTTGGATGGGGACCGTCGGTGGACAGCCATTTTCAGGTCTGTTCAGAGATGTTCCATTGGGTTCAAGTCCAGGCTCTGGCTGGGCCACTCAAGGACATTCACAGAGTTGTCCCTAAGCCACTCTTGCATTGTCTTGACTGTGTGTTTAGCGTCTTTGTCCTGTTGGAAGGTGAACCTTCAGCCCAGTCTGAGGTCCTGAGTGCTTTTTTTTTTTTTATGTGTCTTGCACTGAGGAGAGGCTTCCGATTGGCCACTCTGCCATAAAGCCCAGATCGGTGGAGTGTTGCAGTGATGATTGTCCTTCTGCAAGTTTCTCCAATCTCCACACATGATCTCTGGACCTCAACCAGAGTGACCATCGGGTTCTTGATCACCACTCTTACCAAGGCCCTTCTCCCCCGATTGCTCCGTTTGGCCGGGCGGCCAGCTCTAGGAAGATAAAAATAATTTATTGCGACTTTAATTTAAAATCAAGTCGCCACTGGCGGCAGTCTGGTTGTGTGCGTTCATATACGGTTTCGTCATATATCATCTTGAGAGTTATTGAATACATCTTTAGAGTATGCATCATCAGTGTGTCTTGCGCTGCTTTTCACCCGTTCTGTTTCTGACGAGCTTGTGCACTGCACCCAACAACAAACCTAGAGAGTTGTGAACAAATGATTCTTTTGAACCGGATCTTTTTAATGAATCACCAGAAAAGAACTGCGGGTTTAAACTCAGGAGCTCAGGTTAGCAGTTTGAATCAGATTCACTTTCTCAACGATTCAGCTGTCAGTGAACTCACAACTGGGAGTGCAGACATTTTAAAATAAGTTCCATGCGTATTTCTGGCTTCTTAATAATTAAAAGTCCCGTATTGTATACCACTTTTTTTCTTTATTGATTGGGATTGGAGTAGCACAATAAACTGCATCTGGGATTTCATTTAATTTGCACTCTTGTAGTCTCTGTGTCTGGGCCATATGGTAACAATAAAAGACTAAGGCAATATTTTAAACAATTTATATGCTGTGTGTGTGTATATATATATATATATATATATATATATATTATACATACACTATATGGACAAAAGTATTGGGACACCCCTCTTAATCATTGCATTCAGGTGTTTCATTCAGCCCATTGCCGCAGGTATAGTAAATCAAGCACCTAGCCATGCAGTCTGCCTTTACAGACATTTGTGACAGAATGGGTCATTCTAAAGAGCTCACTGAATTCGAGCGTGGTAATGTAATAGGATGCCACCGTTGCAACAAGTCAGTTCATGAAATTTCTTCCCTCCTAGATATTCCACGATCAGCTGTAAGTGGTATTATTGCAAAGTGGGAGTGTTTAGGAACCACAGCAACTCAGCCACGAAGTGGCAGACCACGTGAAGTTACAGAGCGGGGTCGCCGAGTGCTGTGGCGCATAGTGCGTAAAAGTCGCCAACGCTCTGCTGACTCAGTAACTGCAGAGTTCCAAACCTCCTCTGGCATTAACATCAGCACAAAAACTGTGCGCCGGGAGCTTCATGGCATGGGTTTCCATGGTCGAGCAGCTGTATGCAAGCCTTACATCACCAAGCACAATGCCAAGTGTCGGATGGAGTGGTGTAAAGCACGCCGCCACTGGACTTTGGAGCAGTGGAAACGTGTTCTGTGGAGTGACGAATCACACTTCTCTATCTGGCAGTCTGATGCACGAGTCTGGGTTTGGCGAATGCCAGGAGAACGTTTCCTGCCTGACTGCACTGTGCCAACTGTAAAGTTTGGTGGAGGAGGGATAATGCTATGGGGTTGTTTTTCTGGGGTTGGCCTTGGCCCCTTAGTTCCACTGAAGGGAAATGTTAATGCCTCAGCTTACCAAGACATTTTACAAAATTCTGTGCTTCCAACTTTGTGGAAAAAGTTTGGGGAAGGCCCTTTTCTGTTCCAGCATGACTGTGCCCCAGTGCACAAAGCAAAGTCCATAAAGGCATGGTTGGATGAGTTTGGTGGGGAAGAACTTGACTGGCCCGCACAGAGCCCTGACCTCAACCCTATCGAACACCTTTGGGATGAACAAGAACGGAGATTGCGAGCCAAGCCCTCTCGTCCAACATCAGTGTCTGACCTCACAAATGCTCTTTTGGAAGAATGGGCAAAAATTCCAACAGACACACTCCAAAATCTTGTAGAAAGACTTCCCAGAAGAGTGTAAGCTGTTATAGCTGCAAAGGGGGGACCAACTCGATATTAATGCCTATGGATTTAGAATGGGATGTCATAAAAGCTCCTGTAGGTGTAATGTGTAGGTGTCCCAATACTTTTGTCCATATAGTGTATATATGTATATATGAGAGCAAGCTTTTGACACTTAGGACAATTGAGGGACTTGTTCACAACTATTACACAAGGTGCAAACATTCATTGATGATCAAGAAGACAACAAACTACTATATGCATACTATATGTAATTATCTGTAATGTAGATTGTGAAGAGCAGTATTAAATAAAAATCTTATCTCTTATAGTTGTATAAATTATGAAAGGGGTGTGAACATTTATGAGACAAAAGGGAATGCAAACTTATCTTCTCAATTATATACTGTATACTATTTATTAAACCTTCGATAAATGGGTTATCAGCTGTCATCCTTTTCTTCTGCTTTCTATTTTGTTTCTGAACAGAAATCTAAATCGAGCAATTCTGTGATTTGGCAGCTAAAAACAGCCATTTGGCTCCTTAATAATTTTTTTAGTCTGGAGTCCTGGACGTAAAGCCACAAAAGTCCATTTAATTTTTCAATTCATTGGGTTTTTAAGAAATGTTTTGGCCTGTTTATGGACTTTTTTTTACTTTATAGGCACAGTTGGTTTCAAGAGATTGTACATTTTCTGAAATTTTGCTCAAGACTCACATATACAAATTCACCATACCATTTCGTGTACACAACTGCGCTACAGTGCACATAGTAGTTTTCTTGTCCAATTAGTGCATGGTCAGAGATGCCACCTGATTGAATCAATCATGGATTCAACCACTCAGAGCTGGGCCAGTGTACTGTGTGAACATATAAACACAATATATTGCAGCCCAGAAACACTTTGGCATGCGAGTATACACACGTGTGTGCAAACAGACAAAGGTTAGCAGTGTATATAGCACTGATATGAAATATGATATGGGTGTGTTTCTAAGTCACGTGACAATTAAGAACAGTAAACAATAGACAGTAGAGATACGTATGCACATAAACAGGGATTGTTCCTGATGTGACACACAGAGCCTGTCTTTAATTAGTCAAGTCATTATAAAAAATCTCCTTCTGTTTCTTCCTCACAGGAATACAGAAGCGCGAGGCTCTCAACTGCCTAAAGATCCGCCACTTTGAGAACAATTTTGTGATGGAGACGCTGATCTGTGAGCCGTAGGGTGCAGAAGACAGCTGGGTAGCAAGATAAACCACTTTGGACAAATTCCACTCTGACCCTTCCTGTCCTTCCATGAAACTTTTCCTGTTTTCCCTGTATGTGTGCGTGCGTGCGTGTGTGTGATTTTCTCAGATTTGTGTATCTCTGTATAGCAGCAATCAATATTACAGAGCGAGCGAATGCGACTGAACGCCTTGAGCAATATTATGCGTAGAACTATTTGTTTAGGCAAATGTTTTGACCCGTTTCTCTCTCCTAGTAATGCATTTTTCTGTATTTGGGTTCTGTTAAGCAGGGAGTTCGAAGTCTCCAAGAGGGTTTGTAGGGTAATGTATGATAACTAGTAACACATTGACCATGGAAGGGGGAAGGACTCAGAGGATAGATGTAAAATGAAATCTATAATAAGATGCACTAAATGTGTACATTTAAAACTGTGAACTTCTGTCACAGACACCAGATTATATACTGGAAGATATATTTGACTAGGTGTGGTATATGGCCAATAATTACATGGTAAGAACACACGTAGAATTGATTTTTGTACTAGTTACACTTTTTTCTTTTTTTTCTTTTTTTTTTATTATTACATATTTTGCTCTGCTGTAAGTTAACACACTGCTAAACGTGTCTTGTGTAAGAAATGCAATTTAGGAGCACTTTAAGTTTTTGGTTCCCTCAAATATTCTAAAACACAAATCTAAAATAAATCATCAATGCAGACTAATAAAATGTGTAACTTCTGCATCATTTAGGGACTGATTCGTGGGGAGTTGAATTCTGTAAAGATTGTTAAAAATTTGCTAAAATGTTGAACATCGTACATCAGTTGGAATGATTTATACTTTGTACATAACCCAAACAGTTTTAATGTTAACCTATTAACGCTAATAAAAAAAATTGACCATTTATTTTGCCTGTCTGTCTTTGTGCTAAGGAAAAACTTTACAAAACCATGTAAATACATGGCTGCATTAGTCTGTGTAAATACTGCTTTTCGTGGCTTCAGATACAGCTTCCTGTTGTATAGTAATCTAGCCCTCCTATTGGGGATAGGATAGGGAAAGAATACATTATAAATACTGCCTAGTTTTTGTTACAGAAACCAAACATGACTTTTCAAGACCATAAAATCAAACAAAATAATATATATATATATAATTGTTTAACCTCTTTAACTCTGGAGCAATTTTGGGCTTTTTTCTGCAATTTTTCACACTTAAATTTAAAAGCTCACCATTTACACATACTGTGGAATAATTGCTAAAGATTGGTCAAAACAATCCATTGTTTCATTGAAAATTTGGCCTCCGAGTGGACTAGAAGCTCAATCTAAGTGTCATTAGAAAGCTGAGATCCTCCCCTTTGTAATAAGGTATAACCTTTTATCATCAGTAGTCAATAACATATATTTCCAATTATTTGTTTAGCATGTTTTTTAGCATGTTTTGTTCTGGACATCTAAGGTATAACATTGGATTATTTACACAAGCAAGCTCACAGACAAGTAAAAACTGGCAATTTTTTTTTTTAGAAAACTACGTAAGTTTAAATCAGATATAAAGTTTTTAGCTATTTGGGGCTTACAACAGCAGTGATTGGCTCATAAAAGAGACATTTGTATTTGATGTCTTACAGAAATCATATTTCACTTTGTGATTATTTTGAAAATCTTACGAACTAGTATTAGGCCAACAAAATAAAATCACATTCCTGAGAACGAGAGCTTTCATTTAATATATGTTTTGACTATTTAAATGCTATCTGAAAGACTTTTATATTCATCTTAATATTTATACCACATGGCCTCTAGGTGGCGCTGATTTATGACCACCTGTAAAACATATCGTAAATCCCCCACCCCCAATGGTAAAAGACCAACTGAAAATAATTTTCTCCTAAAACAGATGGCAGAAAGAACTAATACAGCATCTTTCTAAACCCCTTTAACACTTCAACAAATTGCTTAAAATTAGTGGGAAAGAATGGATTTGTTGCCACGGATGTGCAAACTGGGCCCAGTTTTGACTGCTGGGTCTTTAGTGCCGTTGTACACGAATCAAGAATTTACACATTTTGAATGGTTTTCAGTACGGGTCAAAAATTACCCGAAGGACTAGAGGGTGCAGTAAGACAATAGGAGGACTAGATATGGATAGGTGTCCCATATGCTCCAAAAGAAAACTTTCAATTTCTCAAACTTAAAGGAAGTGTGAGCCAGTAGACCAGATATATCCATTTTATTCTCCATCAGCAGGAAAATCACAGAATTTATCAACATGCAAGACCCGTTTCACACACGCGCACTGCCACAGACCTTTAATTGAAAATAAAGATTTGCACACAAACAAGCAAGTCAGTCACCAATGATCCATAAACTGTGAAATCAATTAGTTTCACACTCACATACACACTCATACACACTTACATATAGACATCAAAGTACTTTATAGAAAAAGTTTCTGTGCATTAGTACAGTTTGTTCCACATTATCTGCATGAGGGTCAGAGGTTGTGTTAAAGTCTGGGCTGGTTTCTGTTTTTATTTCATTAATATCACTTCATCAAAAGTCAGTTCTTCACATTTTGTAAGATCTTCCTAAGATCACATTTATCTTCTTGTGCTTTAAAGATCTCTCTAGCTCATCGACTGAGGACTTTCTACCTGTGCCTTAGTTATTGCAGATAAAATAGGGTCCATACACCAACACAAAAGATTTCTAGAATATAAATCATTATATAACACATGTAATAGTCTTGTATCTGCAAGTCCACAGTTGGTCAAAGGGATGAATCAGAGGTTCAAGATCACAATACACATTTTCTTCCTGAAGAACAGCACATCCGGTGCTGAGATTCATGAACAGCCTCTCACATCCAAAAATATGACCATCTACATACATTTCTTTATGGCACAAACTTCCTGAACAATTTAATAGCATTTTTTTTTTTCTCTCTTTTTTATCATACATATAAAGAATACACACACTTGCAAATATTTCAAGCAATAAAACCTTTGTTGGAAAGAAATAAATGTAAAGGAATGGAGAAAAGTAAATATTTTTCGGTCCCGTTCACGATCCAAAGTGTCACTGAAATCCTTTGGTATATCCTTTTGCTAATGACTTCAAACTGAACAGCACTCTAAATTTAATAGTTTAAAAAAATAAATGTAACCCCCAATGCAATGAAAAACAGGAAATAAGCCAACCAGAATCAATGCATCTCTCTAAGACCTGGCACAATAAAATCCTTGTGTCATTCTTGGCAAAAGCTTCTCTCATTTGCTGGTCAGAGGACAGCACACAGTTAAAAAGTGATGTAAAAAAAAAACATGCATGTCCGAGATGCCCGTCTTCTAATCCCTCTCCCTTCATCCAAGCAATTTCATGATGACATGAGTGGATAACTGTCCTTCCACTATGTTATGACCGTTCCTCCATAGCAGAGAAGGGATAGAAGCAAAAGCAAAGCAATCAATGTCAACACAAGTCAAGCAAAACCAACACTTTTCTGATACATGTTTCTAAAAGATTCAAAATAAGAGATGAATTAATGTTCTAATGTATTTATCATACACATTTCAATTTTCCCATTATAGTATTGAGGAACTGTCCTCTTTGCCAATGTACACAATGCCTCAATTCTTTGCCGCAGCTCTCGAAGTCATCTTCGTCCACAGTTCATTTGTCTGCAACAAGCCTGTGCCAGACGTAGTGTAGCTGAATTTGTTTGTGTTCCTGTGTGTGTGTGTGTGTGTGAATGAGCACACTCAAAGAATGAGGAAGATAAAGGACAGAGGAGCAGTGGCGCCACTTGGTGGCTCAGTCAGCATAGTGCATGATGGACTCCACATAATTCCCAGGAAAGAGGCCTGTGGTGCCGCTCATCACACCCTCAAACCAGCCGTCATCATTCTTCTTGATGACATAAATGATCGCCCCCTCCTGGAAGGACAGCTCGTCTTCTTTATCACGTGTGTAGTCGTAAATCGCCACCACTGACAGGGAACAACAAGAGAAAGAAGAAAAGGAAAATGAGAAAACAGGGAAAGATACCTATAAACTGTAGTAGTGTTTAAATATAACTTTAAACTGTAGGACGATACAAAAATGTTCTACAAAAATGTAGGGCTGTTGATTTAACTAGTTAATTCAGTGTGATTAATAATAAATAAAAAAAAAAGCATTAAAAGTAGGGCTGTCAATCGATTAAAATTTTAATCAAATTAATTACATGGTATGCCGATTAATTGCATACATAAATATTTGCAGAGAAAGCCCCTCAAATAATAATAACTCAATTTATAATGATTAAATAATGATAGTTATATTTAAATAATTACAAATAAACTTTATCTATTATAAAAAATAATAATATAGATAATTAAAATGCATTACATCATTGTGGCACACGAGTAAAGCATTAAAAAAGATGGTAACACTACAATAAGGTTCCATTTGTTAACATTAGTTAACAACATTAGTTACCATGAACTACCATGCGCTTTGATTACTGGCATTAAGATGCCGTTATAGTAATACATTGATACATGATTAATCCTTTACGCCAACATCACCCAGGGAAAGAGCCGCAGGTGAGCCGAAACTGCACTCTCCCTTCTATTTTTAAGCAGGCACACAGTGCTAATTCGGACAGACATGAAAGAATAACTAAAGTGCTTGGGGTGTTCATGTGGGATTTCCATGTATTATTAAAATACTTGAGCAGCATTTTCACAACATCACTTCTCGTATGCATTCTAACAGCAAGGTTATTTCTTCTATAGTGATGTACAGCTTCCAAATATTGAATATGTTGAGATGAGTTTGAAGTGCACTTTATGTTGATGCATGAAGCATATTTGTGCAGGTATTAAGTTAAAATGTTGATTTAGTAATTAGAGAAAATGTTTTTTTTTTTTTTTTTAGTTAAGGACCCTGATGAAAATTAACCATGGTTTTACCATAGTAATATTGTAGTAACCATGACTGCTGTCACCATGGTTTTCTGAGCAGAAATCATGGTTTTGATATAATTAACCATGGATTTATAACAGTAATACTGTAGTTTCTATATAGTAACCATGATTTTACTATATATTGTAACCATGACAGTAACCATGTTTATATTGTGGTTACTGTGATTTTACTACAAATGCCATGGTTAAACTATGGTTACTGTTGTAAAACAATGATTGTTATTTAAGAGCAAACCTGCTGAAGTGTTTACCAAATAGTTTATTCTTTGGATTTGGCAGTAATATTTTTTTCTGAACAAAGCAAATACCTAACTGCACCGAAAGCGTGACCCTAAAACCATGATAACAAACCAAACCTTGAGAAATTCAAACTGTTACACCCCTAATATATATATATATATATATTTATATTATAAAAAATAATAATACTGATAATTAAATGCATTACATTATTGTGGCATGCAAGTACAGCATTAAAAAAAGATGGTAATACTTTACAATAAGGTTCCATTTGTTAACATTAGTTAACATAATACTTTTACAGAATTTATTAATCTTAATGTTAATTTCAACATGTACTAATACATTTTTAAAATCAAAAGCTGTGTTTGTTAACATTAATTTATACACTATGAATTAACAATGAACAATTGCATTTTTATTAACTAACATTAACAAAGATGATACCTAATGCATTAACTATTGTTAACGAATGGAACCTTATCGTAAAGTGTTACCAAGACAATACAAAAAAGTGGCTTTAGAATCCAATATATTGTTTATTTCCATATTACTGAACATAAGCCTGTCATTGGCCTACAGTTTACAGCAATCCATTTTACAATTGAATTCGTCAATCAGTCCAAGATTTACTATAGGGGCTTTTAAAGGATGCGTCTCGGTTGCGTCCCGTCATTAACATACCATTTTTAGGTTGCTGTGTCAAGTTAAACATAGTTTGAAACTAAGAAAAACATGTCTTGAGATCCCTGCGTTCGGAATTGCGCTTAATCAAGTGTTTGAACGCAAGAATGCGTCCTCATGTCGTGCTGTCTGTTGTCAGTAAGTGTGATTTGTTCTCTGTATAAGCTGCCTATACAGCTGGAGTTTCGATTACTGCCCCCTGGAGAAAACTCCAAGCTTGACATAAATTATTGTGTAAATTTTTTTAACGTGTTATTTTTTATATAATAAATCACACTGAATTAATGCGTTAAATCGACAGCCCTAGTTAAAAGGCAACGTGCAGCTGTACACAGAACAAACCACACTCAAGCTTGTTTGAGACTAGCAACAGCACAAGATGATGCAATTCCGAATGCAGGGATTTCGAGACGCGTTTTCCTAAGTTTCAAACTACGTTTCAATTGACACTAGGGCTGAAACAATTAGTCGATGTTATCGACAACGTCAACAATAAAATAAATGTAGACAAATTTTCATTGTCGAATAGTTGTTTGATCTCATTTAACGTAACATGAGATCACATTAAACTCTAATGATGATGCACGAGAGCAGCAATGCAGCTCGTGCCGGACTGAGGAGAGAAGAATTACACAGCTCACGGTCCAAATACACTCTAAACTTTCCAAACAGCTTCAGATGATGTAGATCGCAAAGTATGAGGGAATTATAATGCAAAAATACAAAATAACTAAATATAGAAGCTCTCTCGCTGTGAAAGAAGTGGAGCTGGAGCTGCCGCTATGCTGAAGCAAAACTTAAAGGAAACACCCCGGCGTTACATTTATTTAATGCATTATAGCTTTATTAAAGTTCAAATAATACGGAAGCAGATCACGTAAATAACTGGCATTTCTCTGTGCGGTCAGCGCCTCTTCTATAAGTTGCGTGAATGTCCCGATCTGAGGGGTAGAGATTGACACTGCACCCCGCCGATGGACATTCTGTCGATCCCTCAACCGCGCACACTTAATGCAGCTAGATTATAACGTGATGGCTCGCGACTTATTGAATCATAATATATTGTAACTGCATTTCTTATTGTGAAGAAAATTGGCAATACACAGCTTTATTAATAAAAGTATTTGTTTTTTGTGAGTTAAAGATTGATTGAAGTGAACAGAAAGGTGAGAGAGGGTAATCTTCGCCCCATTATACACTGCAACAAAATAAGTTTTTGATTTGTTTTTGGCTTGTTTTCCAATAGAAATATCTAAAACTCCTTTAAAACAACGTAGATTTACTTTAGTAGCTACACTGCAGAAGAAAAAATTGTTATCTGAGAATGTTGACTAAAATATTAAAAATACAAATATTTTAACATATCTAAAAATCCTTTAAAAAAAGATGCATTCATAAGCAGCATATAAGATATTTAGACTTGCTTTTAGAGAATAGATTTTGAATAGAAGTATATTTTGTCTTTAATGCACTCACAGAAGTATAACCAAGTGAAAAAATACACTTATATACAAAATACACTTATATTTAAGATACATTCTCCGAAAGCTCTTAACAACTTATATGTTGCTTCTCAAGTAAATGCATCTTGTTTTAAGGATTTTTAGACAATTTTAAATGGAAAACAAGACAAAAACACTTGATAACAATAGGATTTTTTTTTGCAGTGAATTTCTTTACTGAATTAAACTTAATAAAAAGTATTTTTTCCCCTTTAATTCAGTGAATGTCATTTAGAGGTATTTTTAAAAGATGATTTTGTCCTCTTTATTGTTAGTAAGCATGTTTAATACAACCTTTTAAGTCAGGGCACAAGCTGAATAATTGGTTAAGAGCTAATGATTAATTGTTGCAATAATCGCCAAATAGTCGAATAATGTTCTAATAATCGTTAGATTAATCGATTATCAAAACAATCGTTAGTTGCAGCCCTACTTGACACAGCAACCTAAAAATCGATGTATGGTGTGACACATACAAACTGAGATGCTCCAAAAGGGACTGTCTTGAAGCATGTGTACACTGACGGACCTTTAGAAAAGCCCTTATAATAAATCTATTTCTGACAGTTTGACGAATTCAATGGCAGAATGGATTGCTGTGGACTGTAGACCAATGACAGGCTTATGTTCAATAATATGGAAATAATATATTGGATTCTAAAGCCACTTTTTTGTATTGACTTTTTGGTAACACTTTACAATAAGGTTCCATTTGTTAACATTAGTTTATGCATTATGTATCATGAACAAACTAATAAATAATATATTGTTTACAGAATTTATTCTTTGTTAATATTAGTTAATAAAAATACAATTATTCATTGTTATGCTCCTTGAAACAACCACACTGTCTTTTTCCAGAGCAGCCTGTATTTCTCCTGAGGTTACCTGTGGGTTTTTCTTTGTATCCTGAACAATTCTTCTGGCAGTTGTGGCTGAAATCTTTCTTGGTCTACCTGACCTTGGCTTGGTATCAAGAGATCCCTGAATTTTCCACTTCTTAATAAGTGATTGAACAGTACTCACTGGCATTTTCACGGCTTTTGATATCTTTTTATATCCTTTTCCATCTTTATAAAGTTCCATTACCTTGTTACGCAGGTCTTTTGACAGTTCTTTTCTGCTCCCCATGGCTCAGTATCTAGCCTGCTCAGTGCATCCATGTGAGAGCTAACAAACTCACTGACTATTTATACACAGACACTAATTGCAATTTAAAAAGCTACAGGTGTGGGAAATTAAACTTTAATTGCCATTTAAACCTGTGTGTGTCACCTTGTGTGTCTGTAACAAGGCCAAACATTCAAGGGTATGCAAACTTTTGATCAGGGTCATTTGGGTGATTTCTGTAATCATTATGATTTAAAAAGGAGCCAAACAACTATGTGATAATAAATGGCTTCATATGATCACTATCCTTAAATAAAAGACATGATAAGTCATATTTTTTTTGCATGATAAGTCATATTTTCAAAATCAATGCCAAAATTTCACAATTTCTGCCAGAGTATGCAAACTTTTGAGTGCAAATGTATATATATATATATATATATATAATACTCACACATTTAAAACTAAATCCCTCTCCACTGCTCCTCCCCGAGAGTCAAATAACTGCCCCACTTCCTATTAAATATCCCCAGGTTGCCTAGCCTTCTATCTGACATTTCTTCAAATGAGGGCGCTCCAGCCGACCTCCATCCCCTAAGGATAATCTGTCTGCCGATCATAACACTGGCTAGAACCCAATTTCTTATATATTTATCCCCTATATTAATGACCGTCCCATCGCCTAAAACACAGGGTCTGGGGCAAAATGAAATTTGAGTGCCCAATACATCAACAATACAACACATATAAAACTCTGAATCCTCAACCAAAATTCTTGGATCTTAACACACCACCAAAAAACATGGGTTGTGTCCACATCTTCTGATTGGCATCGCCAGCAGGTGGGTGTGTCTTTAAGACCAAGCCTATACAATCTAGAGGGGGTCCAATAGAATCGATGTAAAATCTTAAATTGCATAAGGTGCACCCTTGCATCTCTAGATGCAGACTTGATGTTTTTTAGAATCCTAGCCCACACTCCCTCCTCCAATACCAAGTTTAAATCTTCCTCCCATAATCTCTTGAGAGAAGTTGAAGCTCCATCCCCCAGACTCTGAATTAGCAGGGAGTAATACACTGATGACTAATGACCTTTTCCAAAGGCAGTAATCACCACTCCCAGAGTGTCTGCCGCTTTAGGGGGGTGTATGCTACTCCCAAAAATAGTACAGAGCAGGTGGCGAAGTTGTAAATATCTAAAGAATTGAGAATTGACCTGGGAATCCCAAAATGTTGAACCAAATTTTCAAAGGACCTCAACACTCCACTCTCTATAGGTCACCAAGTGTATTAACCTCCCTCACAATCCACTCTGTCCAGCAGAAAGGGGACTTGTCAATACATAATTTTGGGTTCAGCCATATGCTCGAAGCTACATTTAAATAAATGTCTGAATTAAACATTCTGGACAATTTTGTCCATACCCCATGCAAATGTGAGATAACAGGGTGTAACCTAACTTCTCCAGATAGTTTGATAGAAAGGCTCTGCGATGGCGAGATAGGGGCAAGAACTTCCTGTTCAATACAAAACCAGGGAGGGGCTCTCTCAGGCAGAAGTGACCAATGAGGCAAATGTCTAAGACCAAATGCATAATAATAAAACAAAATCTTGGGTAGGGCTAGCCAGGGGTGGAAAGAGTACTGAAAAAAACTACTCAAGTAAGAGTAAAAGAGTAGCTCATTTAAAAGTACTCATGAGTATTGAGTACTGAGTTGCGAAAGCTATGCTCTTTTATAATAAAAACTCTATGCTGCAATTTAAAAATGTAGCACACATACCGTCATTTACATTCCCTTTTATGGCTGTTTGCCAGAAAGAATAAAAAATATAGGTATTTTATAGGTGTTTGTGATTGAAAACTTTTAAAATACATCACTTATCTATGATACTGTAAACACTACATGAATCTGATTTAAAAAATAAATAAATAAAAGGGCGACATGATTACAGAAATGAAAAGATGAAAGTTATTTTCAATATCACAATGTATGAAACACACTCTCTACATCAGGGGTCGTATTAAAAAAAAACTAACAATATTATTAAAAAATATTATTATTAAAAATGTCATTGGTTTATTCTATTACATTAATACTTTTAAAGCTACTAAATTTATTCAGCCAAAAGTAGTGAGTGGTTTTCTCGTTTCCTTGTTATTGTTGTTTGATTAATAGCCTTTTTATGACATAGCCTACTAGACTGTGCTCAGTTCAGTTATATGTACACTTCAAGTCTGACATTTTGATACAAATATGCTTTCTGTCCCACTGTTTACGTTCACTTTAGACCAAACCGACTGTGTTTACATTAATGCCTCACCAAGACGGGCATTGGTGGAATTATAAAGTATATTTGACCGTTTAGGTGCGTACCTGCATTAGCGCTCCTGGAACACACATGTAAAGCGCACAAACATTAGCTGCCTGTCAATCAAACAGCATGCAGCTACATACATCAGGAAATAAAAAGTCAATCTTTTATATTTTATCTAGATCAACCAACCAGTGGTTGTCTTGCTATCGCAATCGATGTAATGTACACCCCTGGTCTAGATGTAGAACATAGGCTAAGTATAGAAAATTACTCAAAGGTTTATCATCGATATCGAGGACATCTCTCTTTCTTTCTTTTTTCAGATAAACATCAAGATTGTTTTATCGCCCAGCCCTATTGATAACATTGCCTTAATCTCTCACATCAACCCAATAATCTCAGTGACAGATAGCAAAATTACAGGCTACTTTATAAACAGAATTTAGGAAGCAGAAATATGAAATTTACCTCGATATGTTTCTTAAAATCAGAGGCAGGATTAATGCTGATATCTGGCTTGAGCAAGCTAAACTCACATACATAAAGCAATTGGCCCTTTTCACTGCGAAAAGCCCTTTCAGGTGCGGCCGTAGATGTTCAGGTGTTGAACGGTGCTTGAGGCATCCTCCACATCCATAACAGTTGGCGCCTGATCTACAGCTGCCATTCAAGTTTTTAATGTGTGATTTGATTTGACGGGAGTCACGAGACTCTCCCTAGCCAATCATGTAAGATAGATAAAAATAAAATCAGGACAGGGAAGTAGCAAACATATACGGTGGGAAAATAGCGCATTAAAATTACAGTTACAGAACTTAAAATGTACTCAAGTAAAAGTATACAATTTTTAAACTACTTAAAAAAGTACAATTCCTGGGAAAAACTACTTAATTGCAGTAACGTGAGTATCTGTAATTCGTTTGCACCCCTGGGCCTAGCCCACCTTTTTTAATCGCCTATGTAACTTACTGAAGTGTAATCTGGTACGTTTACCATTCCAAGTGAAGGACTTCGCTATACTATCAAATTGCTTGCAATAAGAGAGGAGGACATCTATAGGGAGAGATTGTAGCTGGTAGTTGAATTTTGGAATACAATTCATTTTAATAACATTAACCTTCCCAGTCATAGATAAATGTAATGAAGCCCACCTGCCCACATCACTCAAAAACCTTTTTATTAAAGGGTAAAAATGAACTCTAACTAAATCACACAAATTTGCTGGGAATAAAATACCCAAATATTTAATGCCCTGTTTGGGCCACTGGAAGGCGCCTGGCTGAAAAGCCATTAACGGGCAGTACGCTGTCAGAGACAAAGCTTCGAATTTAGACCAATTAACTTTGTATCCTGAGAACTTCAAAAGGAATTAATAATTCTGTGGAGGCAAGGCATAGATCTAGTAGGGTCGGAGATGAATAATAAAATATAATCTGTGTAAAGCAAAAGCTTATGCGCCACCCCTGGAAAATCATCCTCCTTTCTTATCGCGGCTGCTAATGGTTCCAGGGCAAGACAGGACAATAAGGGTGAAAGAGGGCAACCCTGCTGGGTGCCCCTATCCAGAGTGAAATAATCTGAAATTAATCAATTTGTTTGAACCGCCGCTACTGGGTGTCTATAAAGTAACTTAATCCACCCAATAAAAGTATTCCCGAACCCATATATTTCCAAAATCTTAAAAAGATAATCCCAATCTACCATATCAAATGTTTTTTCGGCATCAAGCGAGATGGCAGCGACCGGAGTCTGATCGTTCGCCACTGCCCACATGACATTAATGAATCACCTAATGTTATCAAGGAGTTACAGCCCCGAATAAACCCCACCTGATCTATATGTATAAGAGATGTCATAACTTTACTCATTCGGTAAGCCAAAATGTTTTACAATATTTTAACATCTAGTTGGATCAGGGAAATTGGACAGTAACTCTTATACTCGCTTGGATCTTTGTCCTTTTTAAGTATCAGACTGATCCGGGCTTGTGTCATGGTTGGTGGAAGCTTTCCATTCTTTAATGATTCCATATAAACTTCTAGCAAAAGTGGAGCCAGTTCTGTAGCATAAGATCTAATAAATTCTTATCTCATAATCAAGAGAATTTTTTTGCTCATCCGACAGTTTAGGAAGTTCTAATGGTTCCACAAAGTTTCTAATATTCTCTTCAGCAGACAAAGATGTGGAACTATAAAGATCAAGATAGAATTCTTTAAAAGCATTATTAATATCAATGGCCGAGGTAAATATTTCACCACCAGCAGATTTCACTGAGGGAATGGTAGAAAAAGACTCTCTCTGCTTTATATATCTAACCGGAAGTTTTCCTGCCTTGTCCCCCAACTCAAAGTATGACTGTCTTGCCCTGAATAGCCAAAACTCCACCTTCCGTGACAAAATAGTATTATATCTGTATTTCAATCTAGTCAATTCTCTGAGGCCATTAGACGACATTCGGTGTTTCAGCTCTGCCTCGGCACTTTTAATATTCCCTTCCAATTCCACGAGTGCTTTGGATCTTTTGGTGAATGCGGCATACTGTATGATCCGGCCCCTAAGAACTGCCTTACGTGCCTCCCAAGCCACACCCACAGAGGATACTGAGGACCAGTTTTTCTCCATATAGACATTGATTTCAGCCTTTATCATTTGTTGGAATTCAGGATTTGCTGATTACCTTTCTCTAGGTAACTGCGAGGGGCCCATGGCGGGTCCTCTTCAGCATAAGGGTCACTGTACTCCACCACTGCCGACTCTTCCTCTTCATCACCCTCGTCATCCTCAAAGTCCTCTGGAGGAGGTGGGGGTGGTGTTGCTTCCTCAAAATCCACCTCTTCTGCAGGGGGTGGGGGTGGGGGTGCGTCTGAGACTTAAGGGATAAATAAGCAAATTTTGAGGGAATTAAGATACTTTTTCTTGCTGACACGAGACAAGTGAGTCATGCTGGACGGGGAAGTTAGAGTTGGAGAAAATGTGTTTGTAAAGATCAAGAAATTACATTTAGGGAGCGGTGGAATAATCACTGACCTCAAATCAGTAGTTATAAGCCACTTTGTCAAATGGGAACTTCAGTATGACCACGTAAACACTGCAGCTAAATACAGTTCAGTCATGACAACTCTCAGAATAAACTAAAGGTGTTATAATGGACATGACAAGTTGGTAGGTTTTGGTTTTGCCAGACTAGATCTGGCTACGCTGCTGCATAATTAGATATGCATACAATTCCCTTTAAGCAGATTTAGACAAGTGGTGCTGGGGAGGAGGAATGTTTCAGAGAAAACTCACACTGCAGTGAAACTGGATTATCTGCAAGCAACTGAGCAATTTATATGTTAGAAAAAGAGAGTGCGCAAGTTGATTGGCTAACAGATTACATGTTCAAAAGACCTATCAGCTGGCGCCATGCAGAATTTCATGACTGAACTCAAAATCATTTTTCATTCCTCTTTTGAGTGAGTAATCCCGTTCTGTACACACAGAGTTTGGTTATTTATGGAAGTGAAAATTGCATTAAATCTGCATAGTGTGTGCAGAATGTAGCTCACTAATATATGTTTTGTCAAAACAGTGCCAGAGTGGGTTTAACTGTTGCCATCCATGCTGCTTGTTTATAGCCACAAGACCCCAAAGTGTTGCTATGGTTATCTATAAGTCAAAGATTGTGGGTTTAGGAGTGATTCTTATATTCTGTACACGCAGAACAGATTCAGTTCTGCATTTAAATGCAGTTTTCACTTCCAAAACTTAGCAGTGTGTATGTGGTCCAAGACATGAAGGAACTTTCAAAAAGTATGTTCTAGCAGATTATGGGATAAAAATCAACAAAGATAATCATAGACAACTGATCTGTGAAACAGGGTAAGATCTAGGGCTGGGTAAAAATACTGACTTTCCGATGCATCGCGATCTTGTTTGAACAATCTCGATATCGTTTCTTAAATCCCAAGATCGATCTTTCACTCTATGGGGCAACTCTCTACAATGCAAGTAAATAACTAGCATGTGCAACCAAATCTAACACTATGCAACTAAAAATGTCTATGATTAGCCACTGGCTAGTAAATGTCCAAATTTCACTCACCAGTGATTGAGTAGTATAGTGGAGAAGTTATTAGCACAGAGGTCCTTAAAAGTAAAAGTTTGTTTTAACTCATTCTGTGTGTCCAAAGATGAGATCCACGGATCCTTATGTCACTATATAATGTCTCTTTTAATACCCTTTCTGTTTATTACAGTCAGTTGTTGGTTGAAAACAACAAATAAAGAAACATTTGATTCTAATCACAGAGGGATGCACTAAATAAATTATGCACGTATTCTCTCATTATATGCGCTTACAGGCTGATGCCGCTAGTCGTAAAGAGAGTGCCGATTAAGCACGTGTTCTACATGTCAATGTAAATACTCGTAAATAGTACCGACTATGCAAGTAAACAATAAAAATTTAACTAATATATATATATATATATATATATATTTCAAGACATTAATTTATGGAATACACTGAATCTGAACATTTTTCAAAAGCTAAAATAAACTAATGATAAAATATCATTTGTAAATTTTATATTTTCAAATTGTTCCTAGAAGGGTTGCCTAGAAGGTTCTTTTATAATTAAGCGCATTAGCTGAGAGAAAAGTTCTTTTACATGTAAACAAAATGGACATTGTAACAGAAATGGGCCCACGTGAAATGATATCAAATTGGGAAATCTGTATCAATACCCAGCCCTAGTAAGACCAATAAAAATAAAAAAATAAATCACACATGCATTTCTAAAGAACATGCAAAAATCATGCATGCATCTACCACAGATACAATTTGGAGTTGTTTTCTTCCAAATGAATAACTTACTGGTCTCCTGAACTCGAGCCACAAAGCCCATGAGCGGGAGCTGAGGAGTGATCTGAAGGATAGATGGGGGAGGAGGGGCCATAGGGGCTACCCACCCCCCAAAAAACAGGGACAGTTTAGAGAAGAGGGAAAAGAGAATGAGAACAGTGCAAGTGACACAAAAGGAATGAATAGAGAAGGGAGTAGATAAGAATACATAAATACATCTTTATTTATATTAGTGAATAAAAAAAGGGATAAACAGCAGTGTTCAAATAAATATTTATTTTGGCACAAAAAAGATGATAAAATCCTGTGTAATCAGTTATTCACCAGATCATTGAGCACTTTACATGCACACCAATACGCTGATTACTCCCAAAAATCAGCTATTTTAAAAAAATCTGACAAAGCAAAAAATCCACGTTAACATGACATTTGAAATAATGGTATTATTCTCTGCTTTTGACGTCAAACCTTGAAGAGGCATGCACACAACATGTGCGTACATTGGATGAGCCGGTAACCACGGCCGTTAAGGTTTTTAAATACAACGCATTATCAGGGTAATGGGCAAAAATCTACCCAAGTCGACCGGTTTATTCTTAAGCGGTTTATGATATTACACCGATAAAGGAAAGGGTTTATTGCATTTACATGACCACACACATTGTTGGCTTATTAAGCAACATTTGTATAAGAACATGCATGTAAACGCGTTTACCGAAACAACCTTTCTGAATGAA
Source organism: Myxocyprinus asiaticus (assembly GCF_019703515.2). Lineage (NCBI taxonomy): Eukaryota > Metazoa > Chordata > Actinopteri > Cypriniformes > Catostomidae > Myxocyprinus > Myxocyprinus asiaticus. The sequence goes on along the minus strand of NC_059352.1, from coordinate 42,381,747 downwards.
TCACTACACTGAAACAGACTTCCCAATGCTTTCTAGGAATTCTAGGAGAACTGCACGATACGCATGCTAATCTATGCCTCTACTCAATTGGTTGTAAAGCTGTGTGTATAACATGACTAAGGCTGTCAATTTAACATTTGAATTCAGTGTGATTAATTATATAAAAAAGAACTCATTTAAACAATTTACGCAGTTAATCATGCAACACTAATAAGGAATTTTCTAACCAACTGAGCAATTCAAGCTTGCAGTCCCAACTCTATGTTTTTGCTAATCACAATCAGCAGGGAGCAGTAAGCGCAGCTCCAGCTGTACGGGCAACGCAAGTGATCAAAGACAGCTTGGCAAAGCAGAGTGCAGGGGTGGAAGCGATTTTAAAGTTTCAAACTACATTTAACTTGACACAGCATCCTTAAAACATGTTGTTTATCGCTAGAGATGCTGAGAACCAGTGCAACCACAATGAGATGCATGCGTACCGACGGAATGCAAGAACGCGTCCTGTGAGAACATCAATCAGACAGATTGATTAACTCAACTTTAAAATGGATTTTTGTGGACTGTAGGCCAGTGATAGGCTTATGTTCAATGATATGGAAATAAACCAAACAAAAAATTTCCTTCTGAAGCCATTTTTTCTATTATCTAATCAATGTCTACTGGCCTGCTACAACACTCATCTGCCACTCGTCTTTGAATAATCTGATATTTTTATATTTACAATTATATATGAATATTATTATATGCATATATTTAACATTATTTTGATTATTATTAGAGCTGACGGAATTATCGTGTTAACGCATGCAATTAATTTAAAACGTTTAACACGTACATTTTTCTTTAACGCATTTACCATTAATTCTATGGGCGGTACTGTCATTCTGTCCTATGGTTGTATAAAAGAATCTCTGATGGCGCTTCCCTGTCAGTGATAAAATGATGGAGAAAGGAGCTCTTAGCACTATTTCATGTACAGAACAAGTCCAGATGGGACTTGTGATAGAAATCAAGTTTTTTTCAGCCTATGTAAGGCGCATTTTAATTACCACAGAAGCACAACAAATCTTAACTATCACCAAAACGCAGAATGAGATGTTTTTGTCTGAAGTGCAAACGTAGCTTCAGGACTGCTGTAGGAAAGCAGATAGCCACAGTCTACCGGCAGATTAATATTGTGGAGAATGAGAGTTTAAGAGATTGAATGGCCATTGCAATGAATATGCAACCTATGTGGGGGCTAGTTAATTAAATTAGTCAAACTCCCACTTAGACTTTGGGAAATGATTAATATAACTTGAATAGGTGCTATTTTAGTGCATTTCTTTATACTTTGGAGGCTTTGTTTGAAAAATTTTAATAAAGCATTATATTGTTACATATTGTTTTGTTTTCTTTCCTAAAATGGAAATAAATGCATTCTGACAAGAAAAGAAGTATATATAGTGTCAAATTTCAGCACTTTTAAAATCTGCGAATAATCACGATTAACTACAAAAAAATAAAAATAATAATAATGCGATTAATCACAATAAATAAATTTAATCGACTGACAGCCTAATTATTATACATTTAATTATCTTTGGGGGGGGCTTTTTCAGCAAATATTGATTTGAGATTAATTGGGATTCATTTGATTAATCGCCATATCATGCAATTAATTTGATTTAAAATATTAATCGATTGACAGTCTTAAATAATGATGCACTGTTGTCACACTACATTGCTAATTGTTGGAACAATAACTTGCAACTAAAAAAGCTATACTATTTTTAAAAACGCAGAGTTTCTGTCACACTAGTTAATGGTGTCACTACTTTTAGTTTGTTACCCCCAAAACTGACCATCAGTGAGAAAAAAAAATACAGATATATATATATATGAGGACACCATGTCTAATCATTACCTTGGTTTTGGTTGTAATGTGGTCCTCCATTGAGCTGGTTTTGGATAATGTTTGGATTTGTGTTCTGAGGCATGTTGTTGGGCTGTCCGGTAACTGATGACGGCCGGCGATAGGGCAGGGAACCTCCCACAGAGGGCGTGGCATGCCGCGTCATTGGCCGGTTCATACTGTAAAAGTGAGGACCATTGCCTGGGAGACAGCAAGTTAGAACAATGAGTAAAACAACTTCTGGTTCTTTTCAGAAGTATGGTAAAGAACACATATTATGAATGAGATGACCACAGTATAATCTACAGTATATGGCATGAACTGACGACACAAGCTCTGTCCAAACTCTAATGAGCTGCCTCTGTCTACATACAAAGACAGGCGATACTTCTATGAAAAAAGTTGATTGGTTGTTAATGGATTTTGCCAAAACTAATAACTAAGCTGATGGAAAATGTAGATAACCGATTAATTGGGTAAAATAAATAAAATCTAAATTTATTGAATGATACAAGAAAAATTTTTATTTAATTATTAGCATAATAAATTCTGATTCAAAGTAATGGCAGCATCATCCAATCACTGCCAACCATGTTAAAATAAAATTATACATTATAAATTCCTAATCTATGTACTAATTACCATTGTCCCACGTCTACCAAACATGTTGAGTGGTCCAAACATCATCTGCAGCCTGAAACTGAACTTTTGGTCAGATTTTAGGAGTGAATGCACTGAGATGCATAGAGAGCTACAGGATGCTCCTGTGCTCCCTATTTAGTGAATGACTTAACCTCCAGTGTTCTTTCTGTCTGCACTGGTCTCAGAACAGTTTGAAATGCACCTTGTTTTCATCCTAACTCCATATAGAGCCTACAGAGAACATTTTCCAGCTTTAGGATGCATCCATTGATTCTCAAAGTGATAATACACATTGAATAAAGGATATTTAAAAATGAATCTGAGCATACAATCCACATATGTGGTCATTGTGTTTAACAGCCTGCCGTTTCACAATAAATTGCTCAAATTTTAAAAATGGCACATCGGATGAAACTAGAGACTCTAATATTTTGACTCAAACAGGTTTTGAAGTAAAAAAATGATTAGTTTTCTTACCAGATGTAGTTTTGTAGGTGTTTCAACCAAATACAATTCCGCTGTGATCAGTGCCATGTTGTTTGGTCACATGACTCCGTGCGTCAAAAGTTTAACCTTTTACTGACAGCACAGAGATCAGTCAGTTTAAATGAAATTAAATTATGCGTTGCGTATAGCGAAGCCAAAAAAAAAAAAAAACCTCCACGCATGTGGACGCGGGTTGCACGAGGTTAAAAGTGACAGGTACAGACGTAGAGGCGACAAGAGTCTAAAACAAATAGGATCCCAGATGCAGTTTATTGTATAACCAAAATACCAATAATAACCAGAAATAAAATCAGATTTTGTGCATTATGTGAGACTTTTAACTTTGAACAAGCAACAATAGACCAGGAACTCTTATTTTGTGCTCCCAGCTCACACATAAGGGGAAAAAACATGCATAGGTCACATTTTGTATTTAAAACGGCAAATTAAGATCAGCAGTTTCCATCCTTCACATTGTAACATTTTTCTAACCAGTCGAAGTTAAAATCCTGTCCACCTTGTTGGAAAACATGCAGTTCTCCAATGCAGCAATTAGTTATAAACAAAATAATTATCAAACTATTACATTTTAGTTGTCTTAAATGATTGATTTATTGTATCATGACTATGTATGTAATGATAACGTGTACTATATACATACCTTGGCTTTTCTCTATGTTTTAAATAATCTTAAGTGTCACGTGGCACAACAAACTTGCAGATTACGATAGTTCCAAAAAGCAACTTATGGCACCGATATATCGATAAAGCCCATATATCGTTCGACCTCTTGTATTAACTGTAAGTGGGATTTCTATTCCTACAGCCACCATATAAAGCAATATGATTACTCCCATTTATATGTACACGAGTGACCCGTTTCATCCTTACAAGGTCTCTGGTTTGGCATTAGCAAATACCGCTAAACTGATGACTCATTACTCTACAGTTCAAGGCACACACAAATATTTGGAAAAATTTTGCATTTTAATTTATTAAACTTTTTACTGATAACCTCTCAATACTGAATGGGATACAAATATATTTATAATAAGCATTTTTCTCGACTGCTTGCCATCGTGGATTATTTTTTCCTCCACAAAGAATACATTAGATTTTTGTCAAAACTAAGCATCTTAGCAGGTAGCATGATGTCGCTGCCTACCTTTGTGTGAGTAGTGCGCCTATGTTGCCTTAAAATGCTGTCTATGTAGGCAGCTCACTATGTTTTGGTACAGAGCTATAGAGAACAAAATAGCCTTTCAGCCAGAGAATTATATTGGCTCACACTATTTTTCTCACAATGATTTGCCAAGGAACATTAAACCATGAAAAGAAAGCAAGAATTTGAAACAGTCCCAAAGAACAAAAAGGAAGCAGACATGGGACATATGGAGAGATGGAGAAAACAAGTGCAAAAAGAAGACTTGAATGTCTCTGGGTATGTAAGCAGGATAAGAACTGGATCCCAGATGCATAGCAAGCTAGAGGCCCGGGTATACTTGGTTTTTCCTGTGTTTCCAGATTGGATCACGCCCGGTGGACCACATTGCATTTCAAAGAATCCTCTTTTGACTGCGAAGGAATAAGAACGCGTTCGACGCATTTGCACTATGACTGCTTTGTGACACACTTTTAGTATAGTCAACAGCAGACGAGGACTGTCCACGTGTCGAGAACATCTGGGCAGCACGCAGACAGTCCGCGCAGCATGTGCTGATGGCAAAATTGGTGTCACGCATACTGTAGGAATGATCAGCAAAACGGACAACTGAAGTATACTTTGACCTTAAGCCAAGCCCATGCAGGTGAAGCCTGGGTGAGGGAGAGGAGAGATGAGTCTTGGATTATGTGGAGTGATGGTGTTTGCATGCAGATCATCACTCAAAGATGGAGGAGTGGAGATGGAGTTGGAGTGGGGGGAGAGGGGGACTCACCTTGAGTGGGGGTGCAAGTTGCAGCATCAAGGCTGGTGTTGGTGCTAACAGGGAGGGATAGGGGCAGCTGTGGGGGTGGTGGTATCTCAGGAGGATCCTCTACTGGCAGAGCAGGGGTAGGAGCAGGGGCAGGGGGCACTGGCTCAGGGGTGGAGGGTGGTGGAGGTACGGGAGGGGCAGGGACAATAATGTTCGGTGGGGGTTTGGGAGGGGCAGTTGCAGTACCTGCAGCTCCGCACACCACACGCATCGAAAGAAGAAACAGGACCAGAGGGAGGAGAGAAAGGTACAGCGTTAAAAAGAGAGAATAAGGGAAAGAAGCAGGTGAATAGAAAGAGGAGTTCTCATCACTAATAGTGAGAGAGGAAGTACAAGTAATATACAGCTCAACAAGATACACTTTTAACACAATAGCAAAAATACTTTTTCTATGATGTTTTCTAGGCAGGTAGGGGGGAAAAAAGATTTGGAAGGTGCCATGCTTGCTTCAGGACCTTGGACAGTGCTTATATTCATTTACAAACTTATTTATACAGTAAACAGTGGAGCTCTTACCAGGAAAGGCAGTGGGCGGGGCAGGGGTTGGTACAGCGATAGGCACGCCCACACTTCCACTGCCACTGTTCTCTCTGCTGCTACTGCGACTGCTGGGATGACTGCCTCCACTGCTGCCACTACTGACACACACACACAAAAAAAAGAGAGGAAAACATCATATAATTTGAACAGCACACATAAACCAATAAAGTATTATATAAAACACTAGGGATGGAATCATAAGGAATTTAACGATTCCAGCTCCGATTCCTCTTAACGATTCTTTCAGTACTTTCGAGGAAGAATTATCTGGTATTAAGAAATGCAATTCTTATTGCATTTACTGCCCTCAGCACCCTGATGCCTGTTGAGATCATCTCAGCTTTCTACAGAGCAGATTTAACAAATCAGAAATAAATGTAATACAGTTCTTGTAAAAGGCATGTTTGCATACATTTTTAGAGGCATAGATGCAATCCAATAATTGATCTTAACCATATATTAAATACAAATTCTAAACAAAGAAATGTGATCAAATTTACAGTATAATTTTAAGTAGTTCATTCATTTATTCTTTCATAAAATTCCATTGATTACAACAAAACACATGTCTATCTTTAACTGCACATTGTCATATGAACAACCAGTTAGTAACTGCACATGCCTGATTGAAGTCTCACAGGTCTAAAGTACAACATTAAATTAACACTGAAACGGTTCCAGAGACAGTTTAGACTGTGTTATGTAGCCTAATGTTGTACTTCATGCTTGTGAGACTTCAACAGTTCTTATTTCATTTCGAGTTGAACATTCATAACTTCTGCATCAGTATAAGATTAATTCAGAAACTGCTTGGACTAATGTATAAGTGCTTTTGATTCACTAAAAAGAACCAACACATAACAGTCCTTTGTTCAGTAATCAGACTACACTGGGAGTGCTGTGTTATGAGCCGGTTCTTTTGAATCTGCAGCATGAAACATTAATTAGTTCTGGAATGAGAATACATTGGACATGCTGCGGGTTTCGTGCTTAGATTCAGTAGGAGCAGCGCTGCTGCAAAAATGTGCAGCAGGAAACACTGTCAGAGTATTTTAGTACAGTGTTCAGTCCGCAGGAAAATTTAAATGTAAAAATGGAACTGGTTCTGAACAAGAACTGGTTCTCAGTTCCTATCCCTAATACTCACTCAGTCATACATATTTTACTCTGCCCCTTTCACATGAAATCAACATGAAACCTCATAATTTTAGGAATCATTATAAAATTCACAACAACAACAAAAAAGTGATAACCCAATATATATACACATGCAAGCCAAATGAATAACCTAATATCTGATAATGTAGAAATTTTCAGTCTACTAGTGGTAGACTGATATATTGACCAGGCCAATATTTGGCCATTTTCAGATTAATTATATTAACGGATAACAAGTGATGGGCCGATATATTAGCCAGGTAGATTAATCATCTTTTATTTTGGAGATTATTACTAGTGATGGACCAATATATCGGCCAGGCCGATTAATCATCTGATATCAGGCCATTTTGAGATTATCAACTGATAACAAGTGATGGACTGATATATCAGCCAGGCAGATTAAACATCTTTTATTTGGCCATTTTGAGATTATCAAATGATTACTAGTGATGGACCAATATATCGGTCAGGCCATTGAATCAGATGATATTTAGCCAGTGTGAGATTAATCGACTGAATACTAGTGATTGACCGATATATTAGCCAGGCCGATATCTAGCTATTTTAAGATTATCGACAAATAACAAGCGATGGACTAATATATCGCAAGGCCGATAATTCTGATAATATTTTGTTTATCAGCATCAGCCAATAACCATGCCCACATCACCAAATAATAAAAGTAATTCTCCCATGTGTCTGTTTCAAACTCTGCAGGCAGCTTTGACAATTGTGTAAAACTAAATTATGTATGTATATATATCAACCAGCAGCCAAACTGTTCAGCCCATCAGTTATTTTAAAACCTATTTTAACGGTCGCCACTAGTAAAAATAAAAAATACTGAGTTTCCAAATGTCCAAATCACTGTCCCTTGTGTGTCAAGTTCAGTCCAATTGACAGGTTATGGCCTGAAAATACAAATGTGTAGAATCTACAAAGTTAGATTTCTTCATAAAGATCTGGCATGGTCTTGACTGAGGATTTGTGGGTGAAAATCTGAGGAGGAAGAGTTCTGTAAGAATATAATTATAAGCTCTATGTTTGTCCCCTGAGAGTATCAAAATCAGAGCAGAGGGCTGAGAATGCAAACAGCAAAGAGATGGTGAGATACTGGTAAGAAAGACTGAAATAGAGAGAAAGACGGTGAGTGAAAGAGTGGGAGTAAGCAATTCTTTAAGCAGGGTATGGCTGTTTGAATCGAAAAAATAAAAAAATAGAAATCCAAGTATGAGAGAGAGCAAGCAAAGGAGAAGAAAAGAGAAAGTTAGTGAGTGACTTTAACCCAGAGTCACACTGCGACAGAGACACTGAACAAAGACAGCTTAAAAACACAGAACGACACAAAGAGGAGAGACAGACAGGAAAAGAGGATGTGGAAAAAGAGGGACGTTTTTTTTCCTTTTCCAATTTCTTTTTATTCTTTGTGAGAGGACACCATTTCTGAAAGCTTGTTTGGGGTTCTAAAAGTGCATATATATATTTTTTAATAAGTGTGTGTGCGTGTGCGTGTATGTGAATACCTGTACGTGCGGGTCCTCTGATTAACGGAAGCAGTTCTAGCCGGGCTCTGCAGTGGTGGTGCGGTGTTGCGTGTAGGACTCGGCACGTAGTCGTTAGGGACGATGGGTGGACGCACTGGCTCGAGTGTCCGGTAAGGGGAGTGCCGCCTGCCGAGGGGGCAGGGTTAAAATATTTTAAAGTCCACTAAGGGGTGGAGTCAAACATCATTGACAGACCCCCAATAATTACATACTGTAAAATATTGTGTAAATATCCATCTAGAACATAATCACAATAGTACCGTAAAGGACACCTCATAAGTCATGTCTAAGTTATTGTTATTTGTTGATATTATGAGGTATCTGTTATGTGCGGTCTATTATATGGCCAGCAGCCATATCACCCTGTAACTCAAGACTGGTTGCCTATTGAAGCTAAGCAGGGCTGAGCCTGGTCAGTACCTGGATGGGAGACCTCCTGGGGAAAACTAAGGTTGCTGCTGGAAGAGGTATTAGGGAGTCCAGCAGGGGGTGCTCACCCTGCGGACTGTGTAGGTCCTAATGCCCCAGTATAGTGATGGGAACACTATACTGTAAAAAGGCACTGTCCTTTGGATGAGACGTTAAACTGAGGTCCTGACTCTCTGTGGTCATTAAAAATCCCAAATTCCCCCATTGGCCCTTCTCAATCATGGCCTCCTAATAATCCCCATCCATTAATTGGCTCTAACACTCCACTCTCTCCTCTTCATCACACTTTGCTGGTGTGTGGTGAGCGTACTGGCTCCCTATGGCTGCCGCTGCATCATCCAAGTGGATGCTGCACACTGGTGGTGGATGAGGAGAGTCCCCCTGTTCACTACGTAAAGCGCTTTGAGTGTAGTGTCAGAAAAGTGCTATATAAATGTAACGTTCATTCAGTGGAGCCTGTTTTAGTGCATTACAGAAGGTTTTCTGAATTGCTTGTGATTGGCCATTGTGTTGCCATGGTGACAGTGAGGGGTTAAGGGCCGTGGGCATGAGCAGGAGAACACTTGAGGTTTAACAGTACCAAACATCAGCTGTTAAAACTCAATGACATAAAATAATAACACATCAACACACAACATGACAATTTGTTCTCCACAGTGACCTGCAATGGTGGAAAAACGCACATAGACTGAAACACACACAGATCCAAAACGCTTTAGTGTTTCAATCACTGAACAGAGAACAAGCCAAAACTATTAACTCATACACACAGTTGTAGGTATGTGTGTGTGTGTGTGTGTGTGTGTGTGTGTGTGAGAATTGCTGTCAGGAACAGAGATCAGAGACAGAGAAAAAGAGAATGAGAGAGGGAGAATTTCTTTTTCAAGCACCATATGAACAGTGTAAAATTTTATGTGTTGAATTGCCTTAATTGCCCCTTTGCTAAGCCCTGCCCGAAAAAGGTTACTGAACATTCCTACCTTAGCAACCATTGCCATCCTCAATATTAGATGACAAGCTTTTGCTCTTTTCTAATGCAAGTCTATGGAAAAACCATGTGTTTGGATAGTTTTAAAATGAATTCTCCTGAAAATCCAGAAAAACAATGGTAAATCTTTGTTGGGGAACTTAGTGACACTAGGTACAAGCGGATATAAGCCTTTTCCAAATCTTTAATATTAAAGGCGATAGTACCTAAAGTGTACAAAAATATAATTGCGAGTATGTTGTAGAAATGTTAGGAACAGTTCTGTTCACTGATAACATTCATTAAAAATATCCACTAATGTTACCAGTTGTAATTACCATTAAATTAGGTTTCTACCTTCTTATTTGACAGTGATAAGCATTTGCCTCAATTCTAATTCCCAGACTCCACAGTTTTGAATCATATTACTAAGCAATTAAAAAATGTATTTGAAGAGAAACGGCAGGTAAATGTGTTTAGCAATGTGACATTGTATAAAGTAAGAATAACATCCATTTAACTTGTCATACTAAAAATCTCCAATTCATTCCCATGGGATTTTATTTAAAGCGTGTCATGAGCGAGCAACAGTAACCAAGGGGGGGTGTGGATTAGCAAAGGGTCAATTTACTACCACTGTGCTTTTGATAAAAATCATGAGGTCACATCAATCTGTTCTACAGACAAACAGATTAACTGAAAGCTCAGTTTCTATATTATTGTACAGCAATTATTTCACCTCCATAACCTCCACCTTCATAAGTTCACCTTCAGTCTAGATGGTAGACCTGAAAGTATACTTAATCGACCCTGAACAAACTCACACCTGATTAAACTAGATCAGTAATCAACAATGAAATTTATGTCAAATCAATCCCAGAATTGATAATTTAATAACAATAAAAACCATTACTTTTATTTTTATGAATGGCATCAAGAGAGACAAAAGAAATAAATAAAACACATGCACTTACCCGATGGTTCCTTTGCCAGGGCCAGGAGGGCTGGGTGGTTTCTGGGTAGGTGCAGCTGTGCGTGAAGTCGTTCCCACTTTCATATTCTGGGCGTTGACCTTTGGGTCAAAAGTAAAAGATCATTATTCTGAGTCGGTAGGAATGTGATAACACTAACATTACACCACATACACACGAAACACACAACAACAAAAGCCCGACTGAATACTTACCTTAAACCTTAGTAACCACTACACTCAGAAATGAAAGCAATAAGAGAGGTGAGGAGAGAAAAGATACAAACCGTTAGTGTAAAAAGTTGAGAAGAACTCACACATGCACAAACACACACACACACACACACACACACAATGTAGCTAGTTAAGTACCAATGTCCGTATGAGCCAGAGCCAAATACAGTACATTCATATTCATTTAAAGCTTAAGTGTGTCATTTTTGAAGTGGCACCATCAAATCATTGCTCTGTTTATTTGAGCATCCTGTCTCACACAATAGAGTTACATTGGCTCAATCTATTTGTCTGAACAATGCCAGATGGGCATTGGGATGAGTGTTTGGGAATCATTATTTGTGCAATTCCCTTTGGTGGCGCAAGTGGCGCACAAATTACACACTTCAGTTTTAAGCTTATTAGTACTGCATATATTTAAGCTCTAAAGTAGTACCTAGTATCTTAATACTATAATTATCTTTTTATTAATTTATTAATTAATAAATTAATGATTAATTTAACTTCAGTGTGTGCCAGATTTCACAGTTAAGCCAAGCAGACACGTGTACTCACAGATGGAAATCTAACTACTATGATATACAAACATACACACAGATTTATTTATTTATTTTTCTTAATGCCATGCCAGCTTCTATGGCTATTTTCATGGCAATAACCATGTTAAAATAGTAGGGGGAAACTAAAGATGTTTAAGATCCAATTTTACTAAAAAATAAATTTGGATTGACTTTGTTAAAAACCTTTTCAAGGGTGTCAAAGTAATTTTAAAAAAATATAATAGGAGTAGAAATATTACAATCCAATAAAATATGTTTGACAGACAGTGGGTTTTGACATGATGCACATATGGGGTATTTTACCCTGATAGTAGAACACACACAGACTGGCTTCATCGTTACCTTGACGCCATGGCCTACATCATCCAGCATGCTGTAGTCAATGGGCTTGCGGATATACCGCACAGGCCTCTCAGGATTGGCTGGTGCAATGATCTTGTGTGTGCGTGAAGTGTTCTTATTGGTGGTGAGTATTCCAATCTCTCGTCTTGCCACCTTTTCTTTATGGATGTCCACCGTCTGTGGAGGAATGTTGGAGTGTTACAGTTTGTAGTACAAATTCACAGCTCTGGTCTTTAACCATTTAAGCTCTGAGGGTGTTTTTTAAAGATGTTTTATTTCAGTGGTATACCCAAAATTAAAGGCTTATAACTTGACAAAAAAAAATAAAAAAATAAAAAACACAAGGAGGGTCAAGTGTTTGTTATCATTGTAAAGAAAACTTTACAATTTTTTTAATGATATAGATTATGATAAATTCTAAAACTCAGCCTAAGAACTGCTGAAAATTCACAAAAACACTTGAGACAAAAATTTACTTTTTTCTTATTTTTCTGATTTGAAATTATATATATGGGTGTAAATAAGGTGGCTCAGAAAAACTGCTTTTGTTTTGTTCCCAATCATGTCAACTGTAACAGAGAAAAATGTTGTGTTGATATGACAAAGCAATCCAAAGTTATAGCATTACAAAAATAATGTAGCCTAGTGTACAAAAACATCTCCAAACAAATAAAACAAATCAATTGTACATAAGAACTAATTACACATGAAAACACAACAATAACTAAAGGTATGCATAGCATGAAGGCATGATTTTAGTAATGAGATTTCACAGAATGAGTGCCATTTGATTCAATGAGTCTGCATCATGTACTTGTGGCCATATGTAACAGTTAACAATCACATGTATCTCTGCCCAAATATGGATGATTTTTGCACTGATCTGAACTCAATCAGATTGGTTTAGTGTTCCATGATGCTACATCATTTCCGAAGACGTCATCTGATCCAGGAATGTTAACATGTTTTCAGCCAGATAGCCAGATGCTGTGTGCACAGTGCATATTGTGCTTTGTGTGGATTATCTAATGATCTATGCATCCGATTACCTTGTGTGTGGGCATGGTCTTGTATGAAAGATAATCGCCTCCTCTAAGAAATGGTATGACATTTTATGTTTTGTTTATTTTTCGTGAAGTTATAAGCGAAAATGCAGCATATAAGCAACACTTGTTCACATGAAACATAAATGTCAAAGACATATATTTAGCTATTACTCGCTATATTTTTGTCTGCGAGTACAAATATGTTTTCTACTCTTTGAGAGCTTTCCAACAATATATGACACATGGCTATATGATGAGATTTATTTTAGTTTTATTTATTCTTTATTTAAATAGTCAGCAATTCACTGATATTAAACAGTACTGATGTTTATTTTATTTGAATTTATTCTTTATTTTAATGGTCAGCCACTGATTGATACTAAGCATACAGTACTGATTTTTATTTAGCTATAATTTTAATTTATTCTTTATTTAAATGGTCAGCAACTGACTCATACTGAACATACAGTACTGATGTTTATTTAGCTATTTATTGGTTTTTCATTTATTCTTTATTTTCTCAGTGTTCATTTCTAGAATTTGTTGACAATGTATAATAATTAGAGCCCGACCGATATGGGATTTTTGAGACCGATACCGATTTTAGAGAGGGAAAATTCACCGATTACTGATATGGTGACCGATATAGCACATTTTTGAGCTGGAATGAAAATAGACCTTTTCTATGTGCATTTTTCACCGATTTTGCACTGATATGACTATGCAAAGGTAGTCAGAAGGCTGCTTTCTTAAATAAATATTTTTATCAAAGAACATTTGATATTATTATTATTATACATTTTCAACAAATTCTAGAAATGAACACTGAGAAAATAAAGAATAAATAACAATACAATAAATAGCTAATTAAACATTAGTACTGTTAGTATAAGTCATTTGCTGACCACTTAAATAAAGAACAAATAAAATAAAAATCAGTACTGTACGTTTAATATCAGTCAATTGCTGACCATTTAAATAAAGAATAAATAAAAATACAATAAATAGCTAAATAAACATCAGAGGCCGGTTGCACCAGCTATACGTACGTTACAACTTAGCCTAGTTGTGGCATAAATGGGCAATAAATCACAATTTATGCACTACTAAATATCTGAGTGTTGCACAATTACATTTATGTAGGACGTAACCCTACGTATAAACTAAATATATACGGCAGCCTCTGATCAGGAGTAACTTATGGAATAAAAAAGCAGACTCATTTAATGACATCAATGAGCTCATGTTTTGGTTGACAGGCTTATATATATATATATGATATTAAAATGAATAAATGTTTATTTTTCCAGCCTGCTGTATTAGTATTTCTCACCCCTCATTTATTTTGGATACAGTTCCAATATATTATTATTTACACAGGACAAATATACTATTTATTAAATCTACTTTTATTACGTATCCTATTTTAATGTCTGGAAAACCAGACTTTTAAATATTACATTTTATAAATGCAACGACTGGAATTGTTCAGTTGAAGGGGGTACCAAACTGTGAATCCTGAACAAAACAGTTTGGTGAATACATGTTTACACGCTGACACGGTATGAAAGTAGCTACGTGGTTAGCTAATTAGCTGTAAGCTTGTTGCCACGGAGAGTAAAAGATGGACTTTATTTACTTTCCAGCATTGTGTCTCACCAACTAGATAATAACATAGCATGAAATCAACACTCACCACACACAATCCACCACCGCACCGTTGTCTGCTGAGCTGCAAAAAGATGCTCTGATGTATACCTTTCAATCTGCTACATTACTGACTGCACTGACAAACTATAGCTGGCTGACAGCAAACAGATGTGATAAACATGAGTGACATGGTTGTCAGGGACAGGGTTAACATTATATTAGTTATATAAAATGATGGAGTCATTTTTTATTAACTTTCCAGTATGTATTTCACAAACTAGTTAGCAATTTAACGCACCGTTTAACTCCGCCCTGTCTGCAGAGCAACCGTCAGTTCAGCTCTGTAAACATTGGAGTCAGAGTGCGCTCTGCTGGACAAACTACATAATGACACCAATTCTAAAGCATTGTTTTCTGCATTATATGTTCTGAAAAAAGTTTTCATATCGGCGCATATCGGTAAAATATACGCCGATACCGATATATCGGTGAAAGGCTAATATCGGTCGGGCACTAATAATAATAATAATGTCAAATATTCTTTGATAAAAATATTTAAGAAAGCAGAGTATCTTTGCATAGTCATATCGGTGCACAATCCACATAGAGGTCTGCTTTCATTCCAGCTCAAAAAGTAACTATATCGGCCACCATATCGGTAATCTGTGAATTTTCCCCCTCTGAAATCGGTATCGTCTCAAAAATCCCATATCGTTCGGGCTCTAGTTTCTATATCTGTAGAATTGCTTGGAGTGACTCAGTGTACCTGTGAAATGTGGTTGATGGAGGACTCCATGCGGCGTAACTGGGACGCCTGTATGTCCAGCATCTGGAGCACATTGTTGGCAAGAGTGTTGATCAGATACGCAACACTTGCCAAAGACTGAGTGGTGTAGCTTTTGGTTTCTTCTAGAGCTCTGTGCTTATCTGGAGACTAGAACAGAAGGAGAAAAAAGGAGAGAGAGTGTGTGTTAATCTCAGCACAGAAGGATGGATAGAGGTGAAACAGAACATCATATTGACTTGTGGCCTCGTTTCTACTCCCTTGTTTTAATGCCCCATAATGATTAATTTCCTGCGAGCGAGAGAGAGCACATAAGAACAGTGAGACAGACACTGCAGCAGCCAATCAGAGCAGTACAACCATCAATAAAAACTGCTTCATTGGCTGATACAACCATCAATCATTCCTATCCGGTGTAACCATGGTGATGCCGTCAAATATACGGGAAGGCCTACTGACGAACAGCACTGTGAGTGAGGAAAGTGGGGGAGTAGGATGGTGAGTAAATGTGGAACTGAAAGTGTGAGAAAGACACCTTCCAGCATTCAAAACAAACGAGGAGCCAAAACAAATGCAGATAAATGCAGTTATTAGGTCACAAACTTTAAAGTCATCAAATATATTAATTAACCTAATTGGCTAAATGCTCTGTTAAATGAATAGTTCACACAAAAATGGAACTCTGTCATCATTTACTCACCCATACCACCTATCCTCCTTGTAGAAAACAAATGGAGATGTTTTGAAGGATGTTCACGCTGTACTTCATTACAATTAAGTATAAGGGCTGGGCAATATGATGATGTATATCGTGGTGATGATTTAAAGTGTCAATTGACAGAGATTTTGTTATATCGTTTATTGCGATATGTTAATATCCATGTGCACAGTGTGACCGTATCTATCAGTGAGCATGCTTCACGTGAAACTGAAAGCACGCTTGAGCAGGGAATGAATTCGCCGGTTATTTGCGCGCGCTGGTTTAACGCCAGATTCACTAAAGGAATTATGCAGATCAGGCAACGCCGCAAACGCACCCATTCGTGGCCGATTCTTTGCAATTCTTATTTTGCGGGCCGATTCCGAGCGCTCTACAGTGAAGGATGCAGAAGTCCACCGTGATCTGACTGACACACTCTGCCGGGACAGTGTCACTGTGATCCAGACAACTGGATCATCTCTTTCACATGCCGAGGTGCACTTGACTACACCGCACATCTGTACGTCTCCATCATTTGATGAATTTTGGCTGATGTGATAAAAAAAAAGTTAAGAAAATGAAGGGGAGCTTGTTATTAAAACAGGTGCGACATCTGGTTCACAAAAGCTGGTACAGATTAGAAAAATGTAATCTGCAAACAGTCGCACGACAATCACTTGTGGAAATACAAACAATTTGCTTTTAAATTTATTTTCTGCAAGACGTGTTATTTTCGTTGTGTATTTTTTTTACTGAAGTTATGTACTATTTTCTTTGTTACTTTGCTTTGAAAAGATCTTCAGTTTCTTCAGGAAAGTTTATAATAATATTACTCAACATATCAGACTGAAACGTGCAATAATGTGAAATTGAGTATTATGGTAAGGTTGATTTATTTTTAATTTTAACTTTGTCAAGTTCTAAATAAAGAGAAAATTATATAAGAAGTAGTTTTCATTTAAAAAGTATTTATTTCACTGACTAGATTTTCCAAAAATAGGCATTACAATATGTTTATTTATTATGTTAACCAATTTTGATTGGTTTTCCAGAAAAGCCGCAAAAATTAAAATGCGACAAAAAAAGCACCATAGAAAAACCATAAAAGTAGTCCATTCGATGTAGTCCAAAAGTTCCTATTTGCTGAAAATGTTGCCCTCCAATGTAGCTTTGTAGCTGTAACTATGTCTTTCAATTTAAATATTCCATGTAAAGATGCAGTGTGTTAGTTTTGACATCAACGCCCAACACCAATGGCTATTGTGTGTCTCATAACGATCCGACACACCTAGGTTGAATATATTTCACAACTGAGAGCTGCAATGGAGGGCGAGATTATCAATGAATACCGACTTGAATTTATTATTATATATATTATATATACACAAAGACCTGGACCCGTATTCACAAAATATCTTAAGGCTAAAAGCAGCTCCTAATGTGGAAATTTAGGAGCAACTTTTAAAAATTAGGGGTGTGTCACTCCTAAATTTTAGGTGTGTCACTCGTAAATTTTCATCTAAGAGTAATTCATGAAGCATTTTAACGCTAAAAGTAGCTCCTAAACCCATGACAGCTTAGAAGTCTTCCTGAGGACTTATGGATAGGACAGGACAGGATGATATTGTTCTCTCATGATTCAGTTCGATATATGATATGAGGTTCACAATTCTATATGATCTCGATTAAATATAATAACACTTAAATTACAAAATATTACAGTTTCTTTTTTTATTTTCTGAAAAAAAAAATTTAGCAAAATACACATTATAATTTCTCATCAAAATAAAGTTATTTAATACACAATATAAATGCTCAAAGATTAAATAATAATCTTTGAGTTGCTCATACCTTTCTCTATAAGAAGAGATCACAAACAAATTAGCTTTCAAAAACAATGGGGTACATTCAGGCTGATCAGGTGCAGAACAAGGAATAGAACTGAACAGAACCTGTCCTGAAAAAAGTATGTGAAAGTGTATATTTTATTTTTTAAACATTTGTTTGTCATCATTACTATAATCGCATTTTAACTTTGTAAAAATACAAAAATTCTACATTCTATTAATTAATATTATATCATGAAATGGTACATATAATAATGATATGAGCTATCACTGTATGAAATAATGTGTAAAATTTACTAGTAAAAACACTGAGTTTACATTCATTTGTTTAAGAAATGCTAAAATGGTTACTGTCACTTTAAGAGATGATTCCTTGATGTAATTAATAAGGATTAATAATGGTGTTTTCCTTATTACATCACGTGTTGTTCTGAAAGCAAAATAGAAAAAAATGAAACACGGAATGTAGGCTGTCATCCGCACAGCCTGACCGAAGCGGGCGCGTTTACTCGTGCAATTAACCGAAAGTGAAGCGCGACCTGCTCGTGATGGGCAAATGGCTTGCAGACACTGCACGAGTCTGTTGGGTATACTGCAGTCTCGTCACATTTTAACTTTTTATTTAGCCTCCCATTCAGCTCATGAAAACATGCTGCATGATTGTGAGGAAGGATTACATCAACACGTAGATTGGAATGAAGGTGCGGAATTTATATAAATAAAATAGTCTACTCTTCTCTCGCCGTTGCTGGCGTGCCAGTGATCGCCTCTCTACATGCAAATGCTGGCACGTGTGCCATAGGTTGCCGACCCCTGTTATATATCATTAGTTTTTCATCATTTGTTACATTTTAGCTTTTAATGTTTTTTTGTTTTACATTTTAGCCATTAAAAAACGAAATTGCATATATTTTATTGCATGCTTATTGTTTACATGCATAATTTGTACCATTTACAAGTATATACATTGATTTGTAGAACACAAGCTAAAAACTGGTACAGTCTCTTTAAGCGGTTAAGCGCAAACACGTAGACAAGAGAGGACTCAAATGTCTTCCTTTTTTACTATTAATTTCAACTTTCACATACTTTTGTTTTTGGCGATTCGTAACATTTGTGCATATCGCCACCTACTGGGCAGGGAGGAGAATTTATAGTAAAAGAGAACTTAGATATTGATCTGTTTATAACCCACACTTATCATATCGCTTCTGAAGATATGGATTAAACCACTGGAGTCGTATGGATTACTTTTATGCTGCCTTTGTGCTTTTTAGAGCTTAAAAATTTTGTTCACTGTTCACTTGCATTGTGAGGACCTACAGAGCTGAATATTCTTCTAAAAATCTTCGTTTGTGTGAAGCAGAAGAAATTCATACACATCTGGGATGGCATGAGGGTGATTAAGTGATGAAAGAATTTTGGGTGATTGCTTTAACATAACTCTGGGCCTGAACGGACTATTAGCCACTAACACAAACAAGCGCAATCATTTTTACAATCCTCCCAGCAGGGAGAATGTGCTGTCAGCTCGAGATAAAAACCCTGTTTGGTCATCATCACTTTGAGAAAAACATCAGACCCCCGTTAGGTTCAATAACAATCACAAGTTCCACAACTCAGCGCTCCCTTTACTGTCGGATGACCATGACACCTGTACAAATAATTCAACAACTAGGCCTATCCATTAATCTGGCATTCCCAAAACAACGTGCATACAGGTTTATTTATCTGCATAAGTTGAGAGAAGCTCTTTTAAATCCACTAACATATCTGTATGTAATATGCATGAATTGAGAAAGTGGGCAAGACAGCAAATATTGAGTTACACACTGAACTAAAACCAGACCACAGACCACATGCAGGCAAGAATCATATCAACCCGAGCTGAATACCGCCATTGAAAGAGATCTGAGCTCGGTCACATGGGACATTTCTGAACCTGCTGTGACAAAGAAATTAAGTCAAAGGAAATACAAGGATAATCACTACCAGAATACAATGATTTTTCTCAACCAACCAGCCTGACGGCATCACAAAGCTGGTGGATCCCATTGAAAGCTTTCAGAACAGATCCAACTTACATTGTCCATAACAACACACATTCAGACAGCATTGCTGTGTGCCCGACATGATTACTGGGGGCCAGATTGAGGTGCAATACGAACCGAGATACCCCTATGCCAGTTCACCAAGCAAAACCTGTTTAACATGTTTAAAATTTTCAGCTCAGGAGGCCTGGTTAGCTCAGCGAGTAAAGACGCTGACTACCACCACTGGAGTCGCGAGTTTGAATCCAGGGCGTGCTCAGTGACTCCAGCCAGGTCTCCTAAGCAACCAAATTGGCCCGGTTGCTAGGGAGGGTAGAGTCACATGGGGTAACCTCCTCGTGGTTGCTGTAACGTGTGGTTCTCGCTCTCGGTGGGGCACGTGGTGAGATGTGCGTGGATGCTGCAGAGAATAGCGTGAAGCCTCCACACGTGTTACATCTCCACGGTAACACACTCAAAAAGCCATGTAATAAGATGCGCGGATTGACGGTCTCAGATGCGGAGGCAACTGAGATTCGTCCTCCACCACCCGGATTGAGGCGAGTCACAACGCCACCACAAGGACTTAGAGTGCATTGGGAATTGGCCGTTCCAAATTGGGGAGAAAAAAATAAATTAAAAAAAGTCAGCTCAGACTCAAAAAACACTGACCCAATGGCTTTGCGCATTTGCAGGCCAGCAAAAGCTGTCAAGTTCTCAAGTATGCAATATTTAATAGGAACACATCATGCACTATCTGACCCATAAGGACCCAATTCAGCATCCACTGAGAAAAATCTCATATCAGGTGACATCCAGTTCTGACTGTATTTTTGGAACAATAAAGCATTAGAGCTTCATTTCGGACACTCTTTTTCTGTAGGTCGAATGACAAATAGTAAAACAGAGAAGTGGAGATGCCTACACACCCTCTTCTGTACATCCCCCAGGAATGCTGAAAATAACATGAATTCATTTATTCATTTTCAGTCCAGAAGCACTTAACAGTTTCCATAGTGAATCATCAGACTCATGCTAGTAGGAATACAACTTTTTGAAGATTTATCACAGTTCTTGCATAGTAAGTTAACTATAATTTAATTGTGATGTGAAGACCATTAAACACTGATTACCAGGGATGACTCCTTATTACAATGGTTAGATCAGTGTAACTAACAAACTATGATATTTGTTAATTATAAAAAATAAAAAATAGGTGCCTTAACACATTCAGAAACTACTGCCATTTCCGTCATAAAAATTAAACACATTCCTACACTTTATATATATATATATATATTTTATTTTTATTATTTTATTTTTTTTTTTACAATTCCACCAAAACACCGTGGTTACTTCAGTTAGTGTTACCATTGTAAAACTAAACGAAATATTCGATTTTTGTCAAAATACAACGCGAAAAGTGCAAAAGAATGTAAACTAAAACGAGCATTGCAAGGTTTAAATGAGATGACACCAATACTGCCAAAGTAATAACACACAAAACATAGTACTTATCACATACACATATGCTCTATAATCACTGAACCTCAATATTACCTCATAAAATACAAATAATGATAAAAAAAACAAAACAAAAACATAGTATCTACAATCTTCAAGCATAGCAGCCGAGCTAACTTCAAAAACTGCGGTGCTTTGATTCAAATCACTTACAAACGCTATTACTCATTAATATACCACCTTAGATCATATCACTCAATTTAATAAACACATAAATGAACGGTCTTTGATGTGGTTAATTTGAGGTTTACACATTGGTTTCGCTTCGGCTAGCGCGTTAGCCTGTTAGCTCAGTGTTTGAGGCCTCAGTTCTCTACAAAACCTCTGATAATGGGAAACAAAGCACCCATAAAGTGTGCTAGGTGTTTAATAAATGTATTATAAATCGTTACAAACTATACAGCTGTTATTAAATGCGGTGATTTTTGCAGTCTGTTGGTCGGCATTATCACTCGACCACACGGGCAGTTGGATCACAGTCATTTCACTCCAAGTATCTGATCGTCCCTCGTATATTTGTCAGTGTTTTTTTTTTTTTAACTTATTCATTTTTATGTTACCTGTATGTAGTTGCTCTCGCAGTACTCGGCGACTCTCTCTAGGTTGGCGTAGCTGTCTAACAGGGCTCCTCGACCAGCAGGAATCTCCTCTTCCAAAAGCATCTGCAGCTCCGCCATCTTCACATCTTACTGATGCATACAGGAGGAAAACACCACCATCACACTCCCCTGTCCCTCTCTCTCACTCACTAATGCATGCAGGAGGAAAACACCATGACACTCCCCTCTCTCACCCTCTTTTCTAGAGGATATTTCTTTAACTTGTGAGAATCTGTTGTGATTGCATTTTAAATACTCCATGCATGAGGATAATTGCTTTAATAATTTGACCAATGCCAATATGCAACCCTGATCTCTAAATATTAGATAGATAGATAGATAGATAGATACAAATACACAATATTTACTCAAAATTCACTTTTTTATCCTTTGCTATTGGTATATTTTAGAATTGACACTAGGCTGAAAAAACCACTACACCTATCATGTCACTTCTGAAGACATATATCAAACCACTTGAGTCATCTGGATTACTTTTATGCTGCCTTTATGTGATTTTTGGAGCTTCAAAGTTTTGGTCACCATTCACTAGCATTGTATGGACCTACAGAGCTGAGATATTCTTCTAAAAATCTTCGTGTTCAGCAGAATAAAAAAGTCATACACATCTGAGATGGCATGAGGGTGAATAAATGAGATAATTTTCATTTTGGGTGAACTATCCCTTTAATAGGCCTGGCTGATGTATTGGCTCATGACTAGATTTGACATTTCGAGCAGTTTTGTTACTCTTCGGAAAACATAATCATATTTGTTTTTCCTTTTTATTAGTATAGAAAGATTGTAGTATTTAAACAATTATAAATCATGTATTATACTATATGGAAGTGAGGCATTATGGCACCAGTAAAAATGTTTAGACATGTTCACTGAAAGCTGAAATGTTAAGCAAGAACCTTGGCTGTAACGGTGTCCTTATTTTAAATGGCCTTATTGTTGCATTTTGTATGAATTAAAATCTACAGTGTCATATGGGTTTAATAAACTGGACATCGCTAAATGACATCGCTTTGATCTTATCAACTGAAGCCCCACTCTGTGTGGTGAGGAAATGCACTCATTTGCAGACCTAGAAGAATGCCCCATGCCATTGGCCATGCATAATTCATTTTTCCAGGAAGAGTCCATTTTTAGGGACATGAGATATGAGTTCTTCAGTTCCTCTTGCTGAGTGTGATCCAGGTGTCATCTTTGGGTGTGGCCACCAGTTCATACCTGGCCTCAACCACCTGCCCTTCAACTCTGTGCAGTTTCAACCTGCGCACCAGTGTGCTGAGCAGCACTGTGGCCACAGTGTATGCAAATCTGAAATATGGAGAGAAAAGTTAAATACAACACATTCACCATTGAAAATATTAAAGTGCAACTCCAGGTCAGATTTGAATATTCTTAATGGTTTATGTATTTCCTCATAATAATGTCTGTATTCCTCTTGTTGTACCTAAGTTCAGGGCAGGCCTGGTTCCCTGAAAACCCAAGCAGTGAGAAGCTCTTCGTCACTGACTCATCAGCAAATCTGTCAGGATTAAATCTGTTAAGAAAGAGAAACTGTTAAGAACCCAAGCTAAACATGTTAATATACAATCTTATATATGATACACATTTATAATACAAAAACAAACACACCCCTACCTGTATGGAAGTGACCAAGTATCTGCATCTTGAAGAACCACACCCAGGGCATAGATAACCAATGTCTACAAAAAACAAAACAAAAAATCAATTTTGACGTGAATGAAAACAAGGCTGTGAGCGATATTTTTAAACTCTCTTCAATGACATGTACAGCACTATAAAAAAGCTTCCACATCTCATCTAATTTTCATCTACCTCGTGTTTTCTGGAGTTTCTCGTCTGCTGAAAATATTTGGAAAGGTGTTTTTTTTCCATGTTTTATCTGCTGAACAATCAAAACCAATTTGAAAAATAGAACAACCCACTGAAGAGACTCGAAGTGATTTTTTGCATACGTAGTAAGGGGATTTAAGAGTTTTTATACATTTCATTGTGGATGAGTAACTTTTGAAAAACGGCAGTGTGGACGGAGAGCGTTTCGAAAACGAAAACACCGTTTTCAAATGTATTTGGATTAATGTGGACGTAGCATGTCTATCCCCCACAGCCTCCCGTCAAAAAATAAATATAGTGCTACTCTAAATAAGGCCCATTGTTTATGTAACTAAAAGTGACATAAATGCCTCAGATTTTTTTAAATGTGGGGGTGCAAAATCCCTTGTTGATCATTCCTATGTTTTATCTATGGTAATGGTTTAGTGCCTCTATATAATTGTATAGAATTATTTTGTCAAAATTATATCCAAGTGACAGGACACTAAATTAACTGAAGCTGCACAGTGCACACTTAAAGGGATAGTTCACCAAAAAATGAAAATTCTCTCACCCTCATGCCATCCCAGATGTGTGACTTTCTTTCTTCTACATAACACAAATAAAGATTTTTAGAAGAATATTTCAGCTCCGTAGTCCCATACAATGCAAGTGAACGGTGGCCAGAACTTTGAAGGTCCAAAAAGCACATAAAGGCAGCATAAAAGTAATCTATATGACTTCAGTTAAATTGAAATCTTCAGAAGCAATATGATAAGTGTGGGTGAGAAACAGATCAATATTAAAGTCCTTCTTTTTTATACTATAAATCTCCACTTTCACTTTCACATTCTTTTGTTTTCGGCGATTTGCATTCTTTGTGCATATCGCCACTTACTAGGCAGGGAGGAGAATTACAGTAAGAGTGAAAAAGGACTTAAAGGTGCTGTAAGCGATTTCAGCCGTTCTACTTCCACGAGACTGAGCCGTTGGATTAGCCACACCCCCTCTTTCCAAAACCCTGAACTCCAAAGATACCAAAATGAGCTCTATTGAGAGCAGAAACGGTTGTTAAAAACAACAGCTGCAAAATAGCTTCCTCAACTGACAACTGTTATGAACAACATGGCACAAAAATGCATTATTCCTCAATAATTCTCTGCAACTACAATACTACGAAAACGTGCAAAATGATTGACAGGCTGAAAGTGTCATTGTCCGTGGACACATTTTTGTTTGCTGTTTACAGAGTCTAGAGCTGTCACAAAGACCGATGAGATACCAGATACATTAATTATTTCATTAATAATATTTTTTTTTTAAATGAAAAATTTTTGCATACCTTTCCATGAAAAAAATAATAGCTTACAGTGCCTTTAAATATTGATCTGTTTCTCACCCACACCTATCATATCGCTTCTGAAGACATGGATTTAACCTCTGGAGTCTGCATGGATTACTTTTATACTGCCTTTATATGCTATTTGGACCTTCAAATTCTGGCCTCCATTCACTTGCATTGTATGGACCTACAGAGCTGAGATATTTTTCTAAAAATCTTTGTTTGTGTTCAGCAGAACAAAGAAAGTCATACACATCCAGGATGGCATGAGGGTGAGTAAACGATAAGAGAATTAAAATTTTGGGGTAAACTACTCCTTTAACATATTCCATTTCTCACCTCTTTGGGAATGACGTGTTGATCCACTTTACCCTCCACCTCCTGTAATCTGGCAGCCACGGGCGTTAGTTTGGCTGTGCGGACGGTTTCATTCAGCACCTGCTGGCAGTATCTGGAAGGAGGAGGAGGACAATGTATGTGAGAGAATGTGATGGAAGTAATTCTTATAAAAATAAATTCCTATCGCAATTACAGCATTGGACATATCTGCCCCCTGGTGGCAAGAATGCCACTACATTCTTTCCACTAGGGGGCATAAATGTCAATTCTGGGAGAAAAAGAAAAGGCCACAAAGGAAAATCCATGTGTTTATACATATTGTAAACTTGCCTTCAAATCTTAACCATAATTTGATTCATGCATGTTTAGACATGATCCTAGTGGCTTACAGAATTCTCATTTTACTTAAAGGAATAGTTCACCCAAAAAGAAAATTATGAAAATGTTTTCCTCACCCTCAAATCGTTCCAAACCTGTATGACTTTCTTTCTTATGTGGAACAAAGATGTTTTAGAGAAGTTTTAAAAAAATATTACAGTCCGTCTTTTTATTTCATTCAATATACAGTACGTAAATGCCAATACAATGGCAGTGAATAATGCCTCACTTTAAAGCAAATAAACAAAAGTATCATAAACATCTAAAACAAAATGAGTTGTGTTTGCTGCATAAGAAAGAAAGTCATTAGGGTTTGGAAGGATGTGAGGGTGATAAAATTTTTGACAGAATTTTCATTTTTGGGTAAACAATTTCTTCAACACCTTATTTAAACTCTCTACTTATCCCTTAACTAACCCCTTAGTAATTCTACTCTCTACTAGTTAACTGTTGCTGTTTTATCTCTGTACTAGCATGTACCCCTTTAGCCAATTTTGGAACTATATATTGCAGCTCTTCTTATAACATCCTGAGACCCCGCATCCACACGCATGGACATTATGTTTTGGCTTCACAATAGGCTATGCATAATTTAATTTAATTTAAACTGACTGATCTCAATTCAGGAGACTCTAGGCTGTTATTAAAGCTTTAAACTTTCGACGCAATGAGTCGTGACAAAACAACATGGCGCTGATCACAGCTGAATTTGTCTTCAGGAGAAATGGCAATAAAACTACATCTGGTAAGAAACCTCATTAAGTTTTTACATTAAAACCTGTTTGAGTCAAAAGAGTAGAGTCTCTAGTTTCATATGATCTGCCATTTATTCTGAAACGGCACGCTGTTAAACACAATGATCACATATGTGGACTAAGGCTCATTTTCCTTAAAAAAATCCTATATTCATTGTGCATTATCACATTGAGAATCAATGGATGCATCCAAAAGCTGGAAAACAT
This sequence comes from Myxocyprinus asiaticus, assembly GCF_019703515.2. Taxonomy (NCBI): domain Eukaryota; kingdom Metazoa; phylum Chordata; class Actinopteri; order Cypriniformes; family Catostomidae; genus Myxocyprinus; species Myxocyprinus asiaticus. Next base: position 42,354,953 of record NC_059352.1, on the reverse strand, counting down.
TGCTTTCAGAGACTGTATATGGAGTTAGGATGAAAATAAGGTGCATTTCAAACTCTTCTGAGACCAGTGCAGACAAACAGCACAATGGAGGTTAAGTCATTCCATAATTAGGGAGCAAGGGAGCATCCTAGTATGAAAAGAATGAATTGCTTGTGTTGTAGCACTTATTTGTGAGTCTCTTACTTTTGTTTCTGCTAAATGAATAAACAAAAATGGAATATGGGTATTATAGGCAGAATAAGTCAGAAGCAATGACCAGAATTCACCTGAGCTGTGGAATCTTCTCCAAGGTAACAGGATCTTCACCCAGCACTTCAACAAGCTCTCGACAGAGCTTCTCCTGCACTGCCTCTGACACTGACAGGAAGTGCACTGCCCAGATGCACACTACAGCATAAGAACAGGCATGTTTCAAAGTTGGCATAGTTGCAAATGAAAGAGCAAATAACAGCAATAGAGACATGAAGGTAAACGACAAGGAAGAGAAATTTAGACTCACAGTTAGCGGTGATGACACAGCCAGCTAGAGTAAAAACCATACCATCCTCCATCACCTGGGGAGAGAAAAACACAAAAAACATGTTTAATCATATGCAATTTCTGCATAAATACTGCCACGTTAAGAATTTATGACATATTCAGTAAATCAATATAAGTATGGATCAATCTGTGTTGAGATAATGTCACCTGCCGCTCTGTCAGGTTGGCCTGCAGTAAATTATTAACAAAAGATGATTGACTGACTCTTTGTCCAACCCTCTGTTTTGCCACAGATTTCAACACTGACTCCATCTCAACCAGAGCTGAAAACAATAAAAACACATTCACAAACACTGAATAATCAAAAATAGAGTCAACCAGTGTTCAGCTGCTCTCTTACCACTCTCATAATGGGCCTTTCTGCTAGAGCTCTTCTCTAGGGATCCATCCAGATAGCCTTTACCGATCTCTGACCAGATCTATGCAAATCCACAAATGTATACCATTAGATTTAACGATTACACCATAACACAACTCTAACAATGAACAACTGAATGTATGAATGAATGAGTGGATGAATGAATATTCACCGCTTCGTGATTCTTGCGGAACCGAATGACCTCAGCATCATCCTGAAAGCGACTCCCCATGGCAAGCTGAGTGACAGCCTTCATAGCCAATCCCAGCAGATGAGCACAAAGGGGCGTGTGCTGAGATTCAGGATAAGATGACCACTTGTCAACTAGTTCCTCCACCAGCTATAAAAAAAAAAATATTTAAAAAAAAAAAACAGTAATAGGAGTAATAAGAGAGGAAAAATATCAACAAATGAGAAAATGCACTTTATTGACATTTTATTGTTCAATGGGGGAAAAACTCTTTAATGGAATAGTACAACAAAAAAATTAAGTGTGAATGAGCTTCTCTCATGAACATGCCAAGGAGACTGCTGATGGCAAGATTTAAGAGAAAAAGGACTTTTGGTCTGTTTCTCACCCAGAACCGATTGTATCGCTTCAGAAGACATGGATTAAATCACTCTAGTCATTTGGATTTCTTTTATGCTGTATTTATGTCCTTTTTGGAGCTTGAAAGTTTTGGACCCCATTGACTAACATTGTTTGGACAAAAACACATCACACATCTATCAAAATATCTTCATTATGAGTTTGAGATGGCATAAGGGTGTGTAAATCATGATAGAACTATAATTTTTAGGTGAACTATTCCTTTAAGTTTTAAAGAGACTGTTCACCCAAAAAATCATTTACTCAAGTAAATGACTTTCTTTCTTCTGCTGAACACAAACAAAGATTTTTAGAATAATATCTCAGCTCTGTAGGTCCATACAATGCAAATGAATGGTGATCAGGCCTTTAAAGCTCCAAAAAGGAGATAAAGTCAGCATAAAAGTAATCCATACAACTCCAGTGGTTTAATCCATGTCTTCTGAAGCGATCCAGTTGGTTTTGGGTGAGAACAGACCAAAATATAACTCCTTTTTCACTGTACATCTTGCCATTGCAGTCTCTAGGCACAATCACGATTTCAAGCTCGATTACACTTCCTAGCGCTTAACACATGCGTAGAACGCTAGATGGCGCTGTAGGGCCAGCTAGATTAACCCAATGAAAAGAACTTTGCTGTTGCATGGACCTAATATTGAAAAAAAATTATTGACAAAATAGTTGCTGAACAGAATATCCTCCACGCACCTGGAGCAGAAGGGGAAAGTTGTTCTCAAGAGTTTTATTGATAGCTCCTTCATACACTTTCTTTCTCATCAGTGACTCGGTCACTCCCACTCCTGAACCTGACTGGTAACCTAGCAATGACTTGAGCATCGTCTCAAAGGAATCCGCTATAGAAAGGTACAGACATGAATATGTATTAGATAAAGCAAGTATATTCAAATAAAGGATATTAGTAATATCTTGTACTGTAGATATTTTAAGAATTAGAAAGGAATTTCAAACACATTATTTATGGCAATTCATGCCACTATTTATAGATGATTATTTTAAGATGAAATTATTCAATTTTATTCAGAGAGGTCCTCCGCCCTTTTCTGCAGGCTACTCACTGGTTCGGTTGGGGTTTATGTGCTGCCGTAGTTCATCCACCGAGCCCAGGCTGACCACTGGTCTCCCACCAAACCAGAAAGATGCCACAGATCCAAACTCATCGTGAAGACCCACCAAGAACTCATGCAGGCTTCCTCTGCTCACTATATCCTGCAGATTTCCATCTCTGGGAATGTGAATAGATGGGAATGGGTGTTGGTGAAATTGGTTTGAAGTTGAAAGATAAGAGAAAGAGAGAGACTTACTTCTCCTCTGTGGGGTTTAGTCCAGGTATACCAGAAGCTCTTCTAGATGACTGTCATGAAAACAAGGAAACATCTGCTTAATACATATATTTTAAAAATTAAAGTCCTTAGACTGAAAATGATAGCATTTGAATTAAAAGTGACATAAAATCCAAGTTTTTGTTGATACACTATACACACTATTAATTCAATATGCCTTGAATTCATCGCTTCTTCTCGAATTATTCTCATTTGTAAATAGCCTTGGTTAAGAACGTCTGCTAAATGAACAAATGTAACTGTTATGCAAAACGCACAATTCTTCTTACAAAAATGATGTAAACGTAAAGTCATTCTGTCGTGACCTTCTAGTAACGGGTCAGAACTTTCTTTGAAGCATAATTTTAGATAACAGTCGCTGCATATTCAATGTTTAAAAACACAGTAAACCAACTTCACAACAAACTATACAACAGTATAGTACAGATCAAATAATACTTCATTTTTTACCGGATATAAATACAGAACGGCACCAATTAGGATAATGACGAATGTCACTGCAAATATAGCAAAATCCAGCATATTTGCTTTTCAGAAATGTCTGATGTTTCTCATAAATGAGTTTCAAGTGTTATCTAAACTACTGGCTAATAATCCACGTCTACAGTAACCATCTGAAAACTGCGTCCCTGAAGATCAGTACTCAACTACACTTCCTGAAAACAAGACTACAACAATCGATAGCAGGGAACAAGGATTGTCAAGTGTTACTGCAGCAGAGACGGATCACTGGTATTAAAATAAATGGGAGACATTGGAACGCCCACCATTGCAACGGATGTAGCAATGAAGTCCCGCCTTACAGGTCAAAGAGCCAATCGCATTTTAGATACAGACATCGCCTGTCAATCAACTCGAGACCGCGCATGCGCATTACCTGAACCAGCCTGAAAAATTGCGGGTTTTTTGTTTTTGTTTTGTGTTTGTGTGTGTGTGTGTGTGATCTCAGCTAAAGAAGCAGAAATTATTATACAATTGTTGTCGGATTTACTGCTGATTTTAAATATTTTCTTTGATTGTAATCTTGACCAACCGGAGATTTCGGTCTTTATCCATTCATGTATATAGGAGCCGTACTTTTATGCCGCTTGTTTACATGAAGACATTGAAAATAGCTGCCCGGGACCGTTCCAAACACTCATTGGTTCCAAAGATGGCTGATGAGTGGACTGACTTGCTTTGAAAATACTTTGGTGTTACTGAAATCGCTGATAAAACTTTCATGATAAAGTTGCATTTGTATTACTACATGAAGCCAAACAGGATTATATAACTCGTTCTTGCTCTAATTTTGTAAATAATAAAATATACTTTTGTTAAAAAAATACATATTTGAAGTACTTTCATAATTTCATATCTTTATAGGCCCTATGCATAGTATTTATTTATTTACTTTATTTTATTTGTAAAATTGTGAATGTGTGACCATAATAAAATATTGTCTAGTCTTCATCAGCACACAAAAGCTTGTTTATAGTTAACGGGGCGGAGCTCGTGATAATTAGGCTCGTTATGAACTCTTTAAATGAGACACACAGGAAAAAGTGTTTACTTCGCGAAAGAAATCCGCAAAAAAAATGTTGATAATCGTAACATTAATTGCGGTTACGCTTAATGTATATTTGAGCAACGCCCAGGACCCTCAGTTTCCCTGGCACATGCCGAAATATCAAGCCGGTGGTTTATCATTTTCACCCGTTTTGCCTCCATTGAAAGAATCCCCCCAGCAAGAGTTGTATGACGCCCAGCAGGTGCTTCCTCTCGACACGAGTGACCCTCAGGGCCAGTTGCCCTCCTCTGGATCTCAGCGCTGTGTGGTGGAGCAGTATGAGCGCATTGAGTGTGGAGAGCCCGACATCACCCCTGCTGAATGCGAGACCATCAGCTGCTGTCACGATGGACAGGGGTGCTACTATGGCAAGGAAGGTAAACGCTCTGCTGTAATTCTGCATAACAGCATGGAAATGCTTGATTGGTATCGAGTATTTAGGTGTGGGCAGTTAGTTTAACGACTTCTTTACAAAAAGTACTGTGGCATGATATTTACATGGTACTTGAGCCCAAATGTCCCAAAACAATGGCATTACCATGGTACCATGTCCAAAAAAAAAAAAACACTGTAATCCCATGGTATTTTTCGTTAGTGCTGTTAAACTACAATGAACAAACATTTACTATGGTTTTACTACAGTAACACTAACTGTAGTGATTGATATTTTAATATTAAACTTCATTTTTATGACCATTGTGGCATTTAGCTACTATTTTAATTAAACAAATACCATATTTGGTTTTATAGAAACTATTACATTTTACCATTTTAGGAACTATCAATGATTTTACATTGGTCTAGCTACAAATACTATAGTTAAACTATGGTGTATATTTTTACAAAGGATACATGCGAATATGAATGATTGGTGTCTCGGGTGTTGATTGTGTACAGAAAGTCTTAGAAGTTTTTGTTCCTGTCTGTGCCAGTTACCCTGCAGTGCACAAGGGATGGGCAGTTTGTATTGGCGGTTGCTCAAGATGCCACCCTGCCACGCATAAGTCTAGACTCCATCCAGATGCTGGAGGATGACCCCAGTGGACAATGCGCTTCTGTTGACCGTACTGCCAGCTTTGCCATCTATCAGTTTCCCGTCAGCTCCTGTGGCACCAGAATGAATGTGAGTATAAATGGAGGGAGGGAGAGAGGGAGGGAGAGAGAGAGAGAGGGGGAGAGAGAGAGAGGGAGGGGGGAGGGAGGGAGGGAGGGAGAGAGAGAGAGAGAGAGAGAGAGAGAGAGAGAGAGAGAGAGAGAGAGAGAGAGAGAGAGAGAGCGCGCGCGCGCGCGCGCATTTTTTCCATATAAGATCTGAGAATAGTGTGTGTCTGAGAAACAAACTTGAATGTTACTATGGGGGTTATTTACACATTCACTGCTACCTCCATTATCCAAAAATTATAATGGTTTTATTTTTTTCCCCCCACCTGTGCTTTGTTCTTTCAGGAAGAAAGCGGATCTGTTATTTATGAGAACATGATGTCTTCGGTGTACGAAGTGGGCATTGGACCCCACGGATCCATCACAAGAGATGGTGCTTATGAGTGAGGGAGCTCATCTCATCACATGTTCTTTTGGTCTCTCTTTGAATTTTAAGATTATTGATGCTGGTCTGTTTATTATTGGTAGCAAGTGCCTTCTGTCAGAGTAAGCTGTAATATTTAAGATTCCCAGAGTCATGGGAAAACCTGGAAATATTAGGGAATTAAAATTCTCAGGCCTGGAAAAAGTCATGAAAATGCTGGAACCCTTGTATTGTCTGTGCCTGTCAATAGTTAGGAGAAACAAGGAAGTTTATTTTGTAACCTTCTATAAATCGATTTTTAAAAACTATGACCGATTAATAGGTTATCTGCCTTTCTCACCATCTTTATCGGTATCGTCAAAATCCACTATCAGCCGACCTCTACTAGAGACCCCAAATAGACCTTTTGCACAGACTTTTGATAACTCTTTGTCATCAGTCTTCATTTTGTGCAAATCTGTCTAAGAGGAGTTCAAAAAGTAGGTTTTTCGGAACTCAATGGCGTGTGGACTGATACGCTTTGTTACTCTAATCTTTCTAAGTCTGCAAACCCCATACCTACAATGTAACGAGTACTTGGTAATGAAATTACTTTGCCCCTGACAGATCTTTTCTTTAAATTAGGCAATTTTGGTAGTTTTCTCCACTTTTCCAAACTGCTTGGATGTTTTTCCTAGATATACTCCGCTCCACAATTATTCTTTTATTGCTTAGATATTGCTCCGTGTAAGTTCATACTATATGAAATTATTTATAAAATTTGTCCCAGTCATGAATGTCTGGAAAAGTCATGGAAATTCCTTGGTCGAAAGGAGTGGGAACCCTGTATATTAACATTGTCCTTGTCTTGCAGGCTGAAATCCAGTGTAGGTATTCGGGAACCGCAGTTGAGGCTCTTGTGATTGAGGTAAATACGGTTCCCCCTCCACCCCCTGTCTTGCAGCAAGGCCCTCTGAGAGTGGAGCTCAGACTCGCCAATGGACAGTGCACCACTAAAAGATGCACTGATGGTAAGCATAATCTAAAAATAAATCCTTCCCAGCATAACCAACCATTCATTCACAAATCTCCTTGTTTGTTTTAGAGGATATGTATACCTCGTACTACTCCGAGTTTGACTATCCTGTTACTAAAATACTGAAAGAACCTGTATACGTGGAGCTGCGGCTTCTGGAGCAGACGGACCCAAATATTATCCTTGTCCTGGACCACTGCTGGGCCACATTCTCCAAGGAACCCCTGAGCCTGCCCCAATGGGACCTGGTAGTTGATGGGTAAACTTTGCTAGTTGCAAAATGGGGTCAATTACTGTACCATGTTTATAGGCACAAGCCAAGGATATTCTGAATGAGTATGCATCATGTAAAATTAATCCGATTCTTTTAAGAAATCTGAATGTGCCTGTACTGTAACTGGAATTCTGGGTCATGGAAATGCCTTATTGTAAATATAATTGCCACACATTAATGTGAACATTTTAACTTTTGAAACTCCTAAAATTATGCTACAAAGATCATTAAAGTGTTGCCTTTTTTTCTCTCTCTCTCTCTCTCTCTCCATCCTAGCTGCACTTATAAGGATGACCATTACCTTACCACGATCATTCCTCTTGGAGAGTCAGGACTGCAGCACCCATCTCACTTCAGACGCTTCGTCCTGAAGATGTTCACCTTTGTAAACCAGTCATCTCTTGTGCCTTTGCAGGAACCGGTGTGTGTGCCCTTTTGTCTATATTATTTCCCCCCATGTTCTCTCTCTCTAGCTCTAACAAATGGTTTAACACCGGCTCTTTTACAGGTCTTCATTCACTGCTCTACGTCTGTTTGCCACCCCTCTGCCAGTAAGTCCTGTGAGCCCAGCTGTGGCAGGACAAGTGAGTACAGCTGAGTTTTTTACAAGGCTACTTGGGAAGGTCCTTGTGACCTAGCTGTCTTAAAGTCAACATGAAACCGTGCTTGAAACCATTTTACTTCCCTAATGTGACCTATTTCCTAAAAATGTAAGGCAACTATTTTATCCATCTGGAATTAATTGGATCATGTAAACTGGTATGTATATGACAGGTGGTTGTAGGGTAGGGGTTTAAAAAGAATAGGATTTGGTGATTTCAGCCAAAAAGAAAAGAGGCGGAACACGTGATTGATTAATTACACATTTTTTTGTGGAATAACATGCACCAATGAATAATCAGGAATGTGTGTTAAAGTGATAGTTCACTCATTTACTGCAGGGTACCCGCAGGTCCTTAATGTCTTTAACTTTTTAAAATTTAAGGCCATAAAAAGTCTTGCATTTCATTTGCTGAGGTCTTAAATTTTGGGGCGTCAATATATATTGTCAACTTTAAACAGCCATTTTTAAGGTAACTTAGTTTTGACTTCTATTTTTGTGTGAAATCTCAAATTATCACTTACCTTCATGCTGTTGCAAACCTGTATGACTTATTTCAGCGGATATCAAAAAGAGATATTAGGGAGTTTCAATCACCATTCACATACATTGAATGATAAAAAGATGCAGTGACAGTCAATGAGACTAAACGTTTTTCTTTATTTATATTTTTCCCACGGCAGAGAAATTCATACAGACTCTAGGGTGAGCTGTGATGACAGATTTTTAAATGAACTGCCCTTTAATTACCTGTTAAAGTATTTATTAAAGGTATCTGCCAAGGAAAAAAAAATATACATGTTCTTCAGCACATGCTAGACCTTATTCACAGCAGCCCCATATTAAAGTTTTGACGAGAATGACAAGGCTGTGAGGGATAGACGTACAGTCTCTTCAATGGGCTGTACTGCAGTTTAAAGAGTTTTTGGATCGTTCCGCAGACAAAACCTTAGATAAATATCTTTTCAAGGACACTCGGTAGACAAAAAAAAAAAACTCCAGACAACATTAGTTGTGGAAAACCAGATGGGGATATTGGAGCTTTTTACAGGTTTATACCATTCGAGACCAAGTCTATCCCTCACAGCTTCATTTCCCATTAAGAATCAAACATGGTGCTACTGTGAATGAGGTCTATAGACCAATCCTCTTGTTTACAAAAATGTCAGCGCATGTGCAGTAAATGGTGCCTGAAAGCCCACTGACTGAGTTGGATTTGACCGATTAGATGATTAAACGAAGGTATGACACAAAACCATCATAAATACATGTAATCATGTTTGCTATAAATTTTTGCTGCAAAGTTGTGAGTTGAAATGATCTCAGTCCAGTCAGCTCTGATGGCTTGAAGCCACAGCAGTCAACTAGAGCCCTCGGAATCATTTTTCAACAATGTATTCCGATAAAAGTTTACTTTTAATGCATGGTTTTTGCCACCACTGCCGTGTTTGACATAAGCGGTGACATTGCCAAAGCATTGGTCTATTGCGTCACGTCTTGCTGGAAAGCAAGTGACTAAAGGGTCACAATATAGGCTACATACTTTAGGCTACATGCATTCTTAATGAATTCATTTAGAGTTTTAATTTCAAGTTGACTTGCAATTTTTCTAATTTCCTGTCCTTTTAGGAAGGTCAATTTCACATGAACTGAAGGCTTTCGAGGAGGAAGTTCTGGTTTCCAGTGGGAAGGTCATTCTTCTCTCTGATTTGCCAGTTTTGGAGAGCCTAACTAAGGAAGAAGGTAAAAAATGCAATAATTTGTGAAGACTTGTACAGCCTTTAAACAACTGAAGATGTTTTACCTTTTTCTTCTAGTCCCACAGACATTAGCTTATGTATTCTGGGCGACAGCAACTCTCACTGGGTTTGGTGTTTGTGGACTTGTGTTGGCCGTTTTAACACAACGGTCCAAACCTCGACCTCAGCCCGCTCCAGTATGATTTTAGTTTCATTTGAAATAAAAGGTTATGGCCTCTCTTGTGTGATCACTTACTATGGTCCAGTAATCGTAAAGACAAAAATTTAATTTATTGCAGAGACTTCACAGTGGGCAAGCATGTGACATTTCCATATACAATTACAAATCTACAACCACGTATCAAAATGGAGTAAATAAAATGCATTCAGCTGCATCAAGCAGTGACGTTTCCTTTCTCCTCTGCTTTTGCATAGTCCACTTCCATTGACATTAGAAACTCTGTAAGGAAAAGGACATGAATATTCTGTTATTTAAACAATGGAAACTTTAGAATTTCTATTTGTACACACACTATGGTCAGAATTGCATACTATTGCTGCAGTTTATATGATGTAAATGCCAGTATGCATGGAATACACCTAGTACAAGTATACATCTAAGCATGCGGTGTGGTATAATGCTATGCACTCGACTTGCCCTCACATTTCCAGAGTGATAAGTCATGTAATTATCCGTTGCAATTTTACATCTTTGTCATTCTTAACTCAAGAACTCTTGCCTAGGCTCTTGTTATATCTAGACTGGACTACTGTAATGCTCTTCTGGCAGGACTTCCTGCATGTACAGTCAAACCTCTGCAACTGATCTAGAACGCAGTGAGACGAATGGTCTTTAATGAGCCAAGGAGAGTGGACATCACGCCTCCTCATTAAACTACTGGTTGCCAATGGTTGCTCGCATCGATTGCAGAACAACCACTGGCTCTGCACCCCCATCTTTACGCGCTTCTCTAAGCAATTTGTGATTTTGTATTACTGCACTTCTCTTATTGCTGCCTCCTTGGGATGAATCACTTCTATTGTACTTCCCATTTGTAAGTCGCTTTGGATAAAAGCACCTGCCAAATGAATGTAAATAATTTGAAATGCCAAGAGTCAAGGCAATTTTTTCATGAAAAGATAAATGCAGAATAATTTTTTTTTTTTTTTCCAGAGGATGTCACTCTAAATAAAACATGCAATGTGGTGAGGTCATGTGACAAAGTATTCTAGTCTTTAAAATGTTTATCATTAACTTAACCGTAAGCAGGATGCTACAATTTCATTCTGAATACAGCCACAGATCAGCAGAAGACTGAACTTTGGCTACTTGTTGTATTTACCTTCTGTGTGGTCAATATCTGGGCTTGTTGACATCAAAACCCAGGCCAACCCGACTAGCAGAGTGACCACCAGGTTCACTATGATCCAGGGGTACAGGATGGTACGCTCTGAGCCTGGCTGCCTGTGAAGAGAGACATATAACTTCTCCGGAATGATTACTGTAGGCAATTTATCCATCATGCCCTAGTGAATAAGAGGTATTACCACAGTGTCACATTTAAGCTGGAGTATTGATTGTAGAGATTAATGCGATCGCTAGTCATCTGCTGGCTCAATGATAAAACAAGTGCAGTGAAGTACACTGAAAAATAAAATATGTATACATTAATGTGTTCAAAAATCTTTTAAATTAGTATTTAAATCTATTTCCAAAGGGGGATGTTACAAACTCACAGAGGGAAGCAAGTGCCACCGGATTCAGGGTTAGTAAGCTACGCATGGCCGCAGGAGCTTTAGCCAGATTCAACCTATATAGGAAAAAGAGAGACTAGACTAGTTTAATCTTATAAAGGTCTCAGACATCTGCAAATACTTGAATGTGGCTACAGTGTTGTTTTGGTTCATGTGAGGAGACATTTCATATAGGTGGTCCACCTGTCAAAGGCAGAAACGGTGCTAAGGGCCAGCAGCAGGTAGAGCAGGGATTGTGCAGGGTAGGCCAGGGTATGATACTGCTGAAGAAGGTTGGAAAGAGTTCTCATTTGTTCACCAGCCAACACATAGACAACGATTATGTTCCACACAGCATAACCAGCCAGGAAGCCATGAGAAAACAGACCAACAACCCTGTGTAATGAGAACAGACAAGATTTAGAAAACAGGTTTTATGCAGATGTAGGATAGACAAAGTACTTAAAGGGATAGTTCACCCAAAAGTGAAAAATTCTTATTTACTGACCCACATGCCATCCCAGATGTGTATGACTTTTTCTGCTGAACACAAACCAAGATTTGTAGAAGAATGGCTCAGCTTTGTAGGTCCATACAATGCCAACAGGGTCCAAAACTTTGAAGCTCAGAAAGCACATAAAGGCAACATAAAAGTGATCAATACGACTCCAGTTGCTAAACCCATGTCTTCAGAAACAATATGATAGGTGTGGGTGAGAAACGGATCAATATTGAAGTCCTTTTTTTTTTACTATAAATTCACCTCCCTGCCCAGTTGGTGGCGATATGCACAAAGAATGTTAATCCCCAAAAACAAAAGAAGAACTTTTAGAGCACTTAGGAAGGCTATTTGAAAGTGGAGATTTATAGTGAAAAAAAGGACTTAAATATTGATCTGTTTCATACCAACACCTATTATATAGCATCTGAAGACATGGATTTAACCACTGGAGTTGGATGGATTACTTTTATGCTGCCTTTGTATGTTTTTTTAAGCTTCAAAGTTTTGGACCCTGTTGACTTGCATTGTATGGACCGACAGAGCTGAAATATTCTTCTAAAAATCTTAGTTTGTGTTCAGCAGAAGAAAGAAAGTCATACACATATGGGAAGGCATGAGGGAGAGTAAATGATGAATTTCATTTTTGGGTGAACTACTCCTTTAAGCTGTTTTGTGTGCAAACGACATCTAACCAAATAGCTTAACATGGACTTTTTAAAAAAAAAAAGCTGAAGTGTGTAATTTCTGCGCCACTTGATGTTACTGGCAAAAAAAAAAAAAAAGTCATGCATCACCCTTAAGTTGAAGTTTAGATTAGCCATAAATAGCCATTAGATTAATGATTCAAGCACGTTTGAGGTCAGGACGTGCTGACGTAAGAACTGTGCTTTCGGCCAATCAAAAAGTTCTGACGGAGATGGTGCAGTTACTTTACACTATTTAATGCCTGTGAAAAAAAGGAATCAAACTGGACAGAGTAACTAAAGCCCTTCTCTTCATCGAAACGGTTGAAGAAATTTGCCGACAACATACAGGAACAGTAAGTGATTGCAGTAATGAAGTATACACATGTATACCAAAAGCTTTTCCAGGAAATGACATCACAGAGTTTAACAGCGTTTTGGTGCTGTGTGAATGGTGGCAAAATGGATAAAAGGCAAAAAGCTGTAGCGTTTTTTTTTTTTTTTGCATTACATTTAACAGAAAAGGCAATCCAGCAATATGACTGCAATTTAACATGTTTCATGTGTGAATGTGGCTATATAGATGATATGTATTAAATTAAGTGGCATTTCAAATCTAATGTCAACAAAAGACACCTGAAGCCGCTGTGTACTCTCATAGAGACATCTCTAGTGGTCCACATTGAATGGATGTCCATAAAGCTCTGCTCCATCTGGCTGCTGGGCTTCCACTGGTCCACTCGCTCAGCTGCTTGAAAACGACCTGCCACCAAACAAACATAGTCACAACTTAGACACAACATTTATCTGACATAAAGAGTAACATGCATACAGTATATACACTTTAAAGCACACATATACTTTAAAGAAGAAATGTGGTCATTGTCAGAATTTGTCACAAACCTAATGTTGCAACTTAAAAATCTGCAAACACTCGTAAACAAAGATATGCAGCTCGTATTCATACTAACTGACTTATCTTGCGTTTGCATGACACTTACGGCTCTTCTCAATGAACACCTTCCCCACAGGCTGGCTCTGCCCTTGAGGAGCAGAGAACAATGAATGCTGAGGGACCGGCGTCTGGGGGTCTGTGATGATGTCATCATCCTCCACATCTAGTTCATTGTTGGACTGTGTATCTGTCACTTTAGGCTTCACTCTGTAAAAAGAGAGTTGAAAGCATTCATTAAAGGGCAAATTAAATCAGGACGGGTCTTACAAAATACAAATATAAAAAGTGTCTCACATATATAACCAGAACCTTCCTTGTTTTCAATTTTAAAAATAGATTCCTACAAGACATCAACTCACTTCCTCTTTTTTGGTTTCCTTGTCACCTCTTCATCAGTGTTCTGATCCATCATATCTCCGTTTGACACAAGGTCTGTTTGATCTCCTTCAACATCTGAACAATAAGACCAGACCAGCATTATGTAGCAGTGTGGATCATGTCTGTTTAAAAAGTCCTTACACTTATAGAGATAATAACAGGGCATGACGTTAGCGTTTTTACCAATAGCCTGAGCTTTCTTCTTCTTTTTCCTCCTCTGTGGCGGATTGTCTAGAGGCTCTGGGGTCAAAGGCTCACAATTGTCAGACTCTCTGCAACTGGCCAGCCCTCCCATTTCCATTCCACCATCTACAGAGGTCAAGGGGGAATACACCTTATCACGAGTACACACAGATTGGACAACTATAGCAATATAACACTTTCCAATTTAGTGTACTGCACTACTTTAGAGTTTCTATTCACATCATTTAAAAAGCTAGGTACATAAATCTCTTAAAGGGATAGTTTACACAAAAATTTAAATCATTTACTCACTCTCATGCCATCCCAGATGTGTATTTTCTTTCTTCTGTAGAACACAAACAAAGATTTTTAGAAGAATATCTCAGCTTTGTAGGTCCATACAATGCAAGTGAATGGTGACCAGAACTTTGAAGGTCCAAAAAGCATATAAAGGCAGCATAAAAGTAATCAACACGACTCCAGTGGTTAAATACATATCTTCAGATGTGATATGATAGATGTTGGTGAGAAACAGATAAATATTTAAGCCTTTTTTTACAATAAATTCTCCTCCCTGCCTAGTAGGTGGCGATATGCATGAAGAATGTGAATTGCCAAAAACAAAAGACGAAGAATGTGGATGTGAAAGTGGATATAGTAAAAAAACCATGAGATGTTTCTCATCCACACCTAATATCGCAGAAGATAAGGATACAATCACTGGAGTCGTATGGATTACTTTTATGCTGCCTTTATGAGCTTTTTGGACCTTCAAATTTTTGGCCACCGTTCACTTTCATTGTATGGACCTACAGAGCTGAAATATTCTTCTAAAAATCTTCGTTTGTGTTCAGCAGAAGAAAAAGTCATACACATCTGGGATGAAATGAGGGTGAGTAAATGATGAGAGAATTTTCATTCTTGGGTGAACTATTCCTTCAATTAGCCATGAAAACTCCCTTGGTAAAAAAACAAAACAAAAAACATGGTCAAATTACAGTAAAATACTGCCTTGAGTAGCTTAATGCTTTTATAAACAGCATTATAATGAAAGACACCAATGTTCAATAAATAATTACATCTAATAATACTGATATTTAAAAATATATATTAATTTAGTTCATTAAGAGTAATTATGTGACATTGTACATACAGTACAAAGACTTATTTTTCCATATTTATGTTCACAATTTGTCATTTGGTATTGATGAACAAATAAATTGATGAAGTTGATAACAGAAGAAAGATTAGTTTATATTATAGTATATAAACACTGTATGTGTCAAGCTGAAGGCGGAGCTGAAATAAGATATATTGTGTGATTATATGCGTCTCATCTGAGCTCACCATCAGGTTTCTCCACATCTCTTTTGGCTTTCTTTTTCATACTCTTTGGGGCAGGTATCTCCTCTGTGCAGTACAACAGAAGGACTCATTAATCAAAAGTGCATTATCAAAAATACCCTTCTGCAAAATGTTTGAAAATAATAACAGAAGGGTTTTTGGACACTCGCTGCCATGAAATTTGCAAGTTTTATTTTATTACCTGCTGTGTCTTGACTGTGTGTTTGTAAGCATAATGAAGAAAGATGAATGAAATAAGAGTGTCAGAATGCCGCTTTCTTTAATAATGTAAGATAAAATATAAACAACATCTTACTCTACGAGTCAAGGTGATCTTACCTTGGCATAGATGGAAGTGCTCGAGGTCCCCGCTGAAATGTTAAAAGTTAATACTATATTAGGAAAAAACAGCTCAAGTCATAAAACAACAAAATTCTTACTGTTTACACACTTCTTGAGAAACAAAAAATACCACTGCAAACGGAAGGGTCAGACACGTGTGTATTATTGTGTCTAATCAATTTACATCATCTTTTTTGCTATTCCACTTCAGAGTACAGGGGAATACAAGGGAGCTGTCAGAAATGTTGACATTTACACATACACACCTCAGTGCTCTTACACCAAGGATTAATGCAAGTCTAAATCTGAGACGGGCATCTGCCAAGCAGCAGGATTATGAGAGTAAGGGATGAGCCACTAAGGAGCCTGGATCAAATAGTGTTATTCAATCTTCTGACACACCCTTATATACCGATGATTACAAAAGAAAAATATATATATTCTTTTACATAAATAGATATTCATTTTGACTTTCTAATTAACAGCTGGGCTCCAACACTTTTTCACCAATGAATTTACATGACTTTTACAGTTGTTTGTGATTACTGGATAAGGATTTAATATATATATATATATATATATATATATATATATATATATATATATATATATATATATATATATATATCCTTTACAGTTGAAATCAGAAGTTTACATACACTTAGGTTGAAGTCATTAAAACTAATCTTTTTAACCACTCCACAGATTTAATATTAGCAAACTATTTTGGCAAGTTATTTAGGACATCTACTTTGTGCATGACACAAGTAATTTTTCCAACAATTGTTTACAGACAGATTGTTTCACTTTTAATTGATTATATCACAATTCCAGTGGGTCAGAAGTTTACATACACTAAGTTAACTGTGCCTTTAAGCAGCTTGGAAAATTCCAGAAAATTATGTCAAGCCTTTGGACAATTAGCCAATCAGTTTCTGATAGGTGGTATACTGAAATGGAGGTTTACCTATGGATGTATTTTAAGGCCTACCTTCTAACTCAAAGCCTCTTTGCTTGACAACATGGGATAATCAAAAGAAATCAGCCAAGACCTCAGGAAAAACAATTGTGGACCTTCACAAGTCTGGTTCATCCTTGAGAGCAATTTGCAAATGCCTGAAGGTACCACGTTCATCTGTACAAACAATAGTACACAAGTATAAACACTATGGGACCACGCAGCCATCATACCGCTCAGGAAGGAGATGCATTCTGTCTCCTAGAGATGAACGTAGTTTGGTGCAAAAAGTGCAAATCAATCCCAGAACAACAGCAAAGAACCTTGTGAAGATGCTGGAGGAAACAGGTCGACAAGTATCTATATCCACAGTAAAATAAGTCCTATATCGACATAACCTGAAAGGCTGCTCAGCGAGGAAGAAACCACTGCTCCAAAACCGCCATAAACAAGCCAGACTTCAGTTTGCCAGTACACATGGGGACAAAGATCTTACTTTTTGGAGAAACGTCCTCTGGTCTAATGAAACAAAAATGGAACTGTTTGGCCATAATGACCATAGTTATGATTGGAGGAAAAAGGGTGAGGCTTGCAAGCCGAAGAACACCATCCCAACTGTGAAGCATGGGGGTGGCAGCATCATGTTGTGGGGGTGCTTTGCTGCAGGAGGGACTGGTGCACTTCACAAAATAGATGGCATCATGAGGAAGGAAAATGATGTGGATATACTGAAGCAACTTCTCAAGACATCAGCCATGAAGTTAAACCTCGGTCGCAAATGGGTCTTCCAAATGGACAATGACCCCAAGCATACCTCCAAAGTTGTGGCAAAATGGCTTAAGGACAACAAATTTAAGGTTTTGGAGTGGCCATCACAAAGCCCTGACCTTAATCCGATAGAAAATGTGTGGGCAGAACTGAAAAAGCGTGTGCGAGCAAGGAGGTGTGCTACAAACCTGACTCAGTTGCACCAGTTCTGTCTAGAAGAATGGGCCAATATTCCAGAAACTTATTGTGAGAAGATTGTGGAAGGCTACCCTTTTTTTTTTTGATTTTCTCCCCTTTTCTCCCCAATTTGGCATGCCCAGTTCCCCATGTGCTCTAGGTCCTCATGGTGGTGTAGGACGAATCTAAGTTGCCTCTGCATCTGAGACAGTCAATCCACGCATCTTATCATGTGACTTGTTGACCGTGTTACCGCGGAGACCTAGCGCATGTGGAGGCTTTACGCTATTCTCCGCGACATCCACACACAACTCACCACGTGCCCCACCGAGAGCGAGAACCACATTATAGCGACCACGAGGAGGTTACCCCATGTGACGCTACCCTCTCTAACAACTGGGCCAATTTGGTTGCTTAGGAGGCCTGAGTGGAGTCACTCAGCACACCCTGGATTCAAACTTGCAACTCCAGGTGTGGTAGTCAGTGTCCTTTCTTGCTGAGCTACCCAGGCCCCTGACATTTCACATTCTTAAAATAAAGTAGTGATCCTAACTGACCTAAGACAGGGACTGTTTTCTATGATTAAATGTCAGGAATTGTGAAAAACTGAGCTTAAATGTATTTGGCTAAGGTGTATGTAAACTTCTGACTTCAACTGTATATATATATATATATATATATATATATATATATACACATCACACACACACACACACACACAAAGTATATAAAGAAAAGAGCCATTTCTAAATATTTTTTTAGAGCAGACCATTAAGGAATTTATTCACTAGATGTAATTATTAACTAGATGTATCATTACTTTAAAAAAAGGGAACTCTAAAAAAGTTTGAATGCTTAAATGTATTAAATGTATTTATTTTTGTAAAGTAAATGCAAATGTTAAGGGAAGTTTGAGTCCTGATCAGGGCCATTACATAAAGAATCACGTAAAACATAGCATGCATTTAATGGGCTTACCCTCTGTCCTTGAGGAATTGGGGGAAGATCTCTTTTCCTTCTGCTCGGAGCCTAGACAGCATATTCAAAAACAACAGATCGTAACAAACTACAAGACATTAGCACTCTGTTCCATTAGACAAGAATAAATATATGTGGGCAACTACTTGCCAACAAACTAACTGTACACGACACGAGACTTTTCATCCAAACGAGAAACAAACCTTTGCGTCGGTATCCATCGTTTGTAGTTGTGTTACAAATGCTATCTATTTAATTTGTGATTATCTTTGAATTCGCATATTGTTGTTGGTCTGAGATTTTGTTTTGCACGTTGTCTTTGTTGACGTTGGCGACGAGTGGGCGTGCCTCACTTCCGTGACGTAATATCTGACGCGCGCAAGATGTGTTCACGTTGTAGTCCCAAAACACACAAGAAAATTCGCCATGGGTTCCCTTATGGATTTTCCTATGGGTTTTATAATGGGGGGTTTCAACTTATGAGTAAAATAAGGTATGTGGTAAACATTACTTGACGATGCATGGATGTTTGTTTCTACAACATAAATTACACACTCTCATACCTGAAAAACCCACTGGAAAATCCCATAGGGAACCCATGGCGAATTAGACTTCCGGGTTAGCCTACTAATTGACGTCACTGTTGAAACCCTGTATGATGACGTCACTGCTGAGAAACAGTTTTATGTTTTCTGTTAAGATACCGTTCTCTTTAATTTCACTTAATATTAGGGGCGTACAAAATAAAGTGAAAAGAAAAGCAATGTTTTTTTTTTTTTTTTTTTGCTAAAGTCAGGGCTGTCATTTTACATTTCTGCAAGAAACTCATTCTAGATGATGTCCCCTTCTGGTCAAAGCAGTGGGGTGATAAAATTATATTTAGTCATGGTAGCACTCATTCTGCAGGTGTGGCAATCTTGTTTAATAACTGTCCAGGGAAAATAATTTCCTCCAGAGTAGACTTTAATGGACATTGGGTAGCAGCGGTCATTGAAGGTATTTTTTTCATCTTGATTAATCTTTATGGTCACAAAAATAATGTTAAACAAAATCAACAATTGCTTTTTGATATTTCCGCTCTAATCTCTGAATTGAAGACATTATACCCAACGAAAATATTATTGTAGGAGGAGACTTTAATGTAGCACTAGCACCAGATAAGGCACTTGATCGAAATCCATCAAATTCTTCGATTTCAGATTTTTGTAACAGCCATAAAATGATAAATGTGTGGAGACATCTTAATTCCTAATCATAAACAGTTTTCTTGGCTCAAATCCAATGCATCCAGCAAATCAAGAATCGATCTCATGAAAATTCATACATATTTTACGAGTTGGCTATTCCGTATGATTTCATACGACTTTGTTCATATGAATACGTACGATTTTATCACGTGCAAATGCCCGGATGTCTAATGCAGAAGTAAGCTCGAGTTTTGTGCACAAGGCGTTAAGGACATGCTTATTAATATTATGCCCTAACCCAAACCCCTTATCTAAACATAACTGAGCAGTAGAGTGTGTAAACATGATAGGAAGCTGTTGTGTGTGAAAGAAGCAAGTAACTGTTGCGTATTAGATGAAAACAATGACCACCGACATCATTGGCTGTAGTGAAGGTCGTACAAATTCATATGAATGCAAAATTTAGAAAAGTCATATGAATCCTTACGATTTTGCCGTGAGAGTGTATAGATTATTGGCTTATTTCAGACAATTTGTTCGCTTATGTTAAGGACTGCGCTATTTCTGCAGCTGTTCTTACGGACCATTGTAGTATTTCTTTATTTGTTAAACCAAAAACTGGGAATTCACGCAATAAGGGCTACTGGAAGTTTAATGCTGATCTGCTTAGTAATGAAGAATTTTGTGACAGAATAAAACAGTTAATTGAGAGTGTCAAAAACAATAATAAATTCAATTCTAGTGTAAACAGATGGAAATATCTTACATTTAAAATTCGTGAATTTTTCATTAATTATAGTAACATTTTGTCTAATGGAAGAAGTCAAAAGGAGCACAATCTTATTTATGATTTAAATAAATACTGCAGTAAAGATACCCTAAGTGATGCAATCCAAGCTAGATAATATTTATATTAAAAAAGCAGAGGGGGCATATGTAAGGTCAAGAGCAAAGTGGATCAAAGATGGTGAGAAAAGCACATCATATTTCTGTAGACTTGAAAAAAGACATTCATCCAAGAATGCTATATTATCTTTGATAGTTAATGATGTTGAAATGACTGATCCCAAGTCAATAAGTAAAGAAATGTCTTACTTTTATAGTGAACTGTATTCATCCAATTTCTCACCAGCTGACTGTTATACAGTTTTTGATAAAATACAAACCTTTATTCCCTGCAATGATGATGAATTTAGAGTCCTTTGTGATAGGGAATTACAAATCAAAGAACTTGATTTAGCTATTCAAAAGCTTAAACTAAACAAATCACCAGGCCCTGATGGACTTACCTCTAATTTGTATCAGTTCTTTTGGAATGATGTGAAAGAGATGATGTTTAATGCATTTGTAGAGTCCATTGAAGAAGGATCGTTAAGTTGTATTCAGAGTCAAGGAGTGATTACATTAATACCTAAACCAGGTAAAGACTCATGGTATGTAGACACTCTTCATCCAATAACTTTACTCAACAATGGTTGTAAGATCTTTGCACATATTTTTGCAAACAGATTAAAAACTGGAATAAACAATCAGGATTTCTTAAAGCACAGTCTATTCACAGTAATATAAAATTGGTTATTGATTTGCTGGATTATAGTGATTGGATAGAGGATGACGAATTTATTTTATTTTTGGATTTTAATAAGGCATTTGATATGTTAGAGCATACTTTTATTTTCCGTGCCTTGCGGTCTTTTGGATTTGGTGAAAAATGTGTAAATATTATCCAAATGATATATAAAGAAATAAATAGTTTAGTTTCTCTTCCCTGTGGTATATCCCAAAGATTTTTAATTGCCCGTGGAACAAGGCAACGTTGCCCCCATCTCCCCTCCTCTTTATTCTAGCAGCAGATATATGTTGACCACCTTGATTAACCAGGACTCGAGTGTGAAGAAACTGAATGTGTTTTGAAAACCAAAAGGAATTAATCAATTAGTAGATTATACAGATTTGTTTCTTCAAGATATAGAGCAGATCCCATTAGCTATTTCCTTAGAACTTTTTTCTAGAGCATCAGGTCTTCAATTAAACATGAGCTAATGGCTTTACATTAGTGTGATCTTACCTCAGTGTGTATAAAATCCCTATTAAAGATATAATTAAATATTTAGGTATTACTATTACAAGACATTCCGACCAATGTATGGAAGAAAATTTTGAAAATTATTTTAAAAAGGCCAAAGCAATCCTAAATATTTGGTTACAAAGAGATATATACATTTTTGGTAGAGTCTTACTGGCCAAGGTAGAATACTTGTCAGGGTCATTTATTCTGCAGTGGCATTAGCTCCCTCTTCTTCTATTTTAAAAAAATTAATCAAAACATGTATAATTTTAGTTGGAAAAACAAAACTTACAGTTATAAATGCTATACCTGCTGGTATAAAAATGATGATGAAAAGTATCCTACTGTATGATCAAGTTACCCCAGCTCTACCACTGTTGTACATTGAAACTGAGTTTGAGAGTGAGAAATATACCAATAGACACATAAGACAGGTCCTTAATGAAACATATTACCCATATCAGATTCTAAGAAATATCTAGATCATACTTGTAATATACACATTACAAAACATATTAGTACATCTTACTTGAAATTTCCTGTTCCTCCCAAAGCTAAAGAAACTAATTTCAAAATTCTAAATGACATATACCCTTCTAATCAGTTTTTAAGCTCAAAATTGAATGTTGAAAATGCTCTCTGTAATTTCTGCAGTTCTTTTACTGAATCTACAGAACATATATTTTTTGCATGTGAATATTCTGCTGCCTTTTGGAAAATAGTGCAGGATTTGGTTATTAGAAAATGTCGTGATTGATATTACATTCACTTTTGAAAATATAAAATATGGTCCACTTGAAAAGGATTTTTTATTGACTTTTCTGATAAATAATGTTGGCCAAATACTTCATCCATAAATGTCATAAATACTTCATTTTCAAATCTTCCCCACTTTTCCTTGTATTTATGAATGAATTAAAACTACTGTATATACAGATGCCCTGAAAAGAATAAAAAGTTAAAAAGCTTTGAAATGATTGGAGATATTTGTTAAATATAATTTGTTATAAAGACCTGGCGATGCCTCCTGTCATTTCTTTTAATGTTTTTTTTTTCTTTCTTTTCTCTCCTTTTTTCTGTTTAATTTAAATTAACTACAGAGGGGATGTATCAGTTATAAAAGTGCTATATTGCTTGCCTGAGCGTTTGAACATGAAATATCTTCTGATAGACAACATTTCTTTAAAATATATCCCAAGGATATGCGAGGTCACATGATCATAAACGGCCAAATTACTTTCTCGAAGTGACCACCGCATGTACCCTTCGCTAACGGCCTTGTGGAAGGGCCCTTCGTGGAGGGCTTGGGTTGATTACTTTCGTTTGGAACACCCCTTCGTGTGGTGTCCCCTTCCCGCAGTGCCCCTTAAAGGGCGCAAAAACGCTGTTTGGATTTCGCCCGACATCTGCGGTTAAAGATGGTGACACATACTTTCAGATGGCTACAAATCAGACTGAAATAAACACAATTCCTAAAGAAAAACATATGTTTTAAAACACTTTTATTCGTTAGTCAGAACAATGTATATATCATTAATATTTACATTTTAAACGGAAAGTCTCTTAGAGCACTGCTCTATAGCTAATGTGGCTGATTTTAGACATTTTTCCATTTTTGAAAGAAATAGGCCTATATAGTATCTGTGACATAATTCGAATTATATATATATATATATATATATATATATATATATATATATATATATATATATATATATATATATATATTACTATGGGGGGGCTGGGGGGCAGGTTTAAGTGGTTTAAGAGGACTTTTTTTTAGGTTACAAACTGGTAATTACAAGGGTATTATGATATAAATGTGGTTTATGAGGATATTTCTAGTGTCCCCATAATTCAAATCGCTTAAAAAACATAATAAACAATGTTTTATTGAAAATGTAAAAATGCAGAAAGTTTTTTGTTAGGGTTAGGTTTAGGGTACAGTATAAAAATCATTATGTCTATGGAGAGTCCTCATAATGATAGCTGCATCAACATGTGTGTGTGGGTCTGTGCATGTCTGTGTCTGTGTGCGTGTGTGTGTGTCTGTGTGTGTGTGTGTGTGTGTGTGTGTGTGTGTGTGTGTGTGGGTCTGTGCGTGTCTGTGTCTGTGTGCGTGTGTGTGTGTCTGTGTGTGTGTGTGTGTGTGTGTGTGGGTCTGTGCGTGTCTGTGTGCGTGTGTGTGTGTGTCTGTGTGTGTGTGTCTGTGTGTGTGTGTGTGTATGTCTGTGTGTGTGTGTGTGGGTCTGTGCGTGTCTGTGTGCGTGTGTGTGTGTATGTGTGTGTGTCTGTGTTTGTGTGTGTGTGTGTGTGTGTGTGTGTGTGTGTCTGTGTGCGTGTGTGTGTGTCTGTGTGTATGTGTGAGTCTGTGTGTATGTGTGTGTGTGTGTGTGTGTTTGTGTACATGTTTATACTACATGGTCCCCACAAGGATAGTAAAACCTGAGATCACCTACCTTGTAGGCCCAGCCAGCGGTCCCCACGAGGGAAATGGCTTATTAAACATACGAAAATGTAAAAATGCAAAAAGGGTTAGGTTTAGGGGCAGGGTTAGGGTTAGGGGATAGAAATTATCATTAGATCTGTATAAAATCCATAAAATGTATGGAAGTCTATGGAGAGTCCCCACAATGATTTAAAAACAAGTTTGTGTGTGTGTGTGTGTGTGTGTGTGTATGTTAATATGTAGCTGGCTGAAAAGCAGTGCGAGTTTTTGTTTTGTTACACACTGAAAAGTGTTTGTCAACACATAGACGTGTCTATCCTTGCATTGTAACAATGCTATTTTCACTAAGTGTAAAAAGCAACAAAAGGCATCTTCTTTGCACTAAGTGCAAATAGCGTTATATGCTATTTGCATTCTAGTGCAAATAGTGGCAGATACTCTTACACCCCTGTTTAAATACTAACACACAGTATAGTGGCATCACTGCAGCATTTTTATTGTGTTTATTTGGAGTCCCACAGACACGCTACACCAACCACTACCCCTAACCCTATTTTACAAAAATTAACCATGGTTTTACTACAGTAACCATAGTATCACCATGGTATTTTTCTAGTAAAATCATAGTAACCACAAAATTAAACATGGTTACTATTAACTACTATTAACAACATGTTACTGTAGTAACACCATGGTTAGTACATCATAACTAAATAGTTTCCACCAAAACACATGGTTACTACAATATTACTACAGCAAAACCATGGTTAATTTTATCTGGATCAAATCCTTCGCTCAACTCCCCGACCTTTACTGTGACCAAATCACTACGAGGAATCTCTTTTATTTATTACTATAAGTAGTATTATAGGAAATACTAAGAGTAGAGACATGGGGAAAATTATGTCAAAAAGTGGGATTTGAACCCAGATCTCCAGCATGACAACACATACACATACTGTCATTACACCCAGAGCTACATTAACTGGGGGTCATTTAGTTATCCAGTCTCTTAATCCACTAAATGTCTAACCCGTTAACCAGTTTACTGTTTCTGCCCCATCACGAAAAATTAAAATATGCCCGCCTTCATTTGATCAGCAGCTGATCAAATAAATCTGTTGAGGCTGTCTTGAGTTTGGTTGAGCAGTGGTGGGCTGCATAGTTGCATATTTGCATAGTTATTATTTATTTGCATTTGCATATTCTCTGTTAAGACTGGTCAGTTGGTCTGACCCATGCAGAAAGCGAGATATAGAGAAGGATGAGGTTGAGAGACCTTTAAGACATACAGTAAATATTACACAGTAGCTCAAGACAGAGTTGTAATCCCACCTTAAAGGGCCGGCTGATGTAGTAATTTGTGATGATATGAGAGTTCATTCGTGTCTGCTTCATCTGCTCAGTAGAAGGAGGCTTTATAAAGATGACATATGCCCTCAGCTCTGGGGTCCTCACTGACT
The DNA here is from genome assembly GCF_019703515.2 of Myxocyprinus asiaticus. Taxonomy (NCBI): domain Eukaryota; kingdom Metazoa; phylum Chordata; class Actinopteri; order Cypriniformes; family Catostomidae; genus Myxocyprinus; species Myxocyprinus asiaticus. The sequence goes on along the minus strand of NC_059352.1, from coordinate 42,329,233 downwards.
CTAATAATCCATGATAAATATAAGTATTTTTAAGGGTGATTTTGAATGGTCAGTGGTGTTGATAATATACTGTAGCACAGTAGGCTTAATGTATGGTTGATACTTTTTCTTTTCTAATGGAATACATCAAATAAAGTGCTCAACAATGATAAATCTCTTTGGGGAGATTAATAAGAGTTTAGGTTTATTTTATTTTTTTCCCCAAAGAGTGAACAAAATATCGAAACGAAAGATTGTGACAGTTGCAAAAAAAAAAAAAAAAAAAGAAAAGTGCAAAGAAATTATTTTGTATTCAGACTAACATTTTTACAGACAAAACATACAGCATTTTCACCATATACAATGAAAAATAAAAAGTTTATTTGCATAGTTATTGTTTATTTGCATTTGCATATTCTCTATTAAGACTGGTCAGTTGGTCTGACCCATGCAACTGGTACCCACTGGGGTTCGTCCTGAGCTCTCCTCACTGCAGTCAGCAGCTGCACACATGCAGCCTGTAAGCCATCATTTACTATCACATGATCAAAGAACTGACAGTAATGCTGTTCTATTTTACGTCCTGCATTCTCTATTTCCTGAAAATCTTCATCCTAAGAAAGAGAGAGACAGAAAGCGAGATATAGAAAAGGATGAGGTTGAGAGACCTTTAAGACATACAGTAAATATTACACAGTAGCTCAAGACAGAGTTGTAATCCCACCTTAAAGGGCCGGCTGATGTAGTAATTTGTGATGATATGAGAGTTCATTCGTGTCTGCTTCATCTGCTCAGTAGAAGGAGGCTTTATAAAGATGACATATGCCCTCAGCTCTGGGGTCCTCACTGACTCCAATGCCTGGAAGTTAAAAAACACAGCAAGAAGAAGTCAGAACAAGTCAGGTGTAGTCCAGCAGGATTTATGACAAAGCAATTGTAAGACTTTGTTCCACAAAACTCGTTACCATAATGCTAGGGTGTTGCTAGGGCATTACTATGCGGTTGTTAAGATGTTTTGAAATGGGTTTCAGTGCATTGCTATGTGCTTGCTAAGTCTCTCTGGGTGGTTGCTAGGTGGTTACTGGCCCAATTTAAAAGAGCCTATCTCTGATACGACTTGGCTCCTTCAATGCAAATCTATGGCATTTTTATCCATAGATCACCTGTTTTATCATCTGCAAAACGAATATCATAAGTTTGATCACTTACAAAAAAAAAGAATACCACATCTCTCCTCAGCAAGCCACACAATTTGAGGCATCATGTCCACAAATGGTGCGGGACAAGTTATGTGCCTAAATTTGATACCTAAAGAGACCCAAAAATTCTCTCATCATTTACTCACCCTCATGCCATCCCAGATGTGTGTGACTTTCTTTCTTCTGCAGAACACAAACGAAGATTTTTAAAAGAATAGAAGAATTAGTTCTATACTGTAGGTCCATACAATGCAAGTGAATGGTGACCAGAACTTTGAAGCTTCAAAAATCACATCAAGGCAGGGGCCTGGGTAGCTCTGCGTGTAAAGACGCTGATTACCACCCCTGAAGTCGCAAGTTCGAATTCAGGGCGTGCTCAGTGACTCCAGCCAGGTCTCCTAAGCAACCAAATTGGCCCGGTTGCTAGGGAGGGTAGAGTCACATGGGGTAACCTCCTCGTGGTCGCTATAATGTGGTTCTCGCTCTCGGTGGGGCGCGTGGTGAGTTGTGCATGGATGCTGCGGAGAATAGTGTAAAGCCTCCACATGCGCTATGTCTGTGCGGTAACGAGCTCAACAAGCCACGTGATAAGATGCGCGGATTGACGGTCTCAGACGCGGAGGCAACTGGGATTCATCCACCGCCACCCAGATTAAGGCGAGTCACTACGCCACCACGAGGACTTAGAGCGCATTGGGAATTGGGCATTCCAAATTGGAGAGAAAAGGAGAGAAAAAAATAAATAAAAAAATCACATAAAGGCTGCATAAAAGTAATCCACAAGACTCCAGTGGTTAAATACATGTCTTCAAAAACAATAAGATAGGTGTGGGTGAGAAACAGATCCATATTTAAGTCCTTTTTTCCTATAACTCTCCACTTTAACATTCTGTAAGTGTAAGTGGAGATTTATAGTAAAAACAGATTGAAATATTGATCTGTTTCTCACCCAAAGTGATTGCATCGCTTCAGAAGACATATTAAACCACCATCTGGATTACTTTTATGCTGTCTCTATGTGATTTTTGAAGTTTCAAAGTTCTGGTCACCATTCACTTGCATTGAAAGGACCTGCAGAGCTGCGATATTCTTCTAAAAAATCTTTGAATGTGTTCTGCAGAAGAAAGAAAGTCCTAAACATCTGGAATGAGGGTGAGTAAATGATGAGAGAATTTTCATTTTTGGGTGAACTGTCCCTTTAAGGTTAGAGGTTTGTTTAGATCCCTAACTCTAAGTTGAAGTCATAATAATACTGACGCTTGCCTTAGCAAATGACACTGATAATACTGGAAAAATACATTCTCACAATAAACTCACATATGGCTCAATGTCAAGCACACAGATCTTCCCACTGGTCAAAACATCTTTGATAGCATCCACACTAGTGCCGTAGAGATGACCTCTAAACTCCCCAAACTCAATAAACCTAAGGAAGACAGAGAAAAAAATGCCACTGAGCTACGCTATATGAAGAAAAAAGTTTTGATTGATGAAATGAACAAAAAACATACAGTACATCTGGAAATATTGTCTGTTGATGTACAGCCTAGTACATTTCAAGTACCTGTGATTGCAGACCATGTTGTCAAACTGTTCTCGGCTTATAAAGTGATATTCTCTGCCAGATTCCTCATGGCATTTGGGTGGTCGTGTGGTATCTGCATGGAAATGAAAGTCAGATAGTTTCAACATATGTACACTTGTACACTTTTAGTTTAAACATTTACATTGAAACACCACATCTGGGATTTAAAATCCCATTTAAACCTAGGCATAAACACTTTTCGGATTTTGGAAAATTTAAAAGAAAGAACATTTATGACGTAAGATGAAGAAATATTTAACATTCTGTGCTATTTCTAGATCACTAAACAAATTTAAGCAAATTTGTGAAATTGACTATGTTACTACTTTGTACTGAAGCACACAAGATGCTCTTTGGAACATTCTTAAATCATGTTGAGATAACATGGATCATCAGGTTTTGCACAAACTTGTGGAGTCCATGCCAGCTCAGGTGCATGCTGTCATTAAAGCAAAAGAGGTAAATACCAAAATAACAAGAAATTATTAAACTTATGTAACATTTTCTTGGAAACTTTTCACTCAAACTGTTATGATAATAATTTGCAATTAAAAATGTTGTGTTAATGGTAGTTGAAAAATAAGGTTGTCCCAGATGATCAAGTTTAAAACACGTGTCAAGTTCGTAGAAATGTAGTATTTGTGACCATGTTGGTTTTTTACATTTTTGAAAAACATTTATAGCATTTTCTGCAAATAAAAATGTATTTAATGACTTATATAAAAATGTCAAGTGGTGTAACCAGTAAAAGGTACAATACTTTCCTTGCTCCTTATATACACATGACTGTAAAGAACTAAATAATTAATTTCAAATTAAGTCACGAATATCAAGACGTTTTCTCAGGGTTACTTCAATGACCCTTAAATGTGGAAAATGCAAAACAGAAGCATTTTTTTCAAGCTTATGAAAACCACTGTAAATCACACAATTTCAGATTTACAGAATGAAACTCACGGGGAACAGCTCCTTGGTAAACCTTAGGATTGATCTTGATTAGCCTCCTGCGTAATTCATTCACCCCGACCCCAGATGGACCTAACAGCAGAACATCGACAAAGCTTTAAAACATTCGGTGCAAGCAGTGATGCAGCTACAGGAAGATGTAGCAGGTTCTATGTGTTTTTGCTGGATGATTTTAACTTCCACATGTGTGGAAAAGCAAACAAACACACACTCACTCACCCAGCAGTGCTATGAGGAGGTGTGTGTGTTCTTGATGGTGCTGGTATCGCACCACCTCCTCATAAGGATTAGCCAGGGAACTGTAACAGCTCATGGGGCAACGAAGGGAGCAGAACTGGGATGTTCCAAAAGCCTGACCCCTCCGCCGGCGACAGAGACGTAGACTGCGCTGAAAACCAGCTGACATGCATAATAAGAGGCACAAACATTAAATGATGCAAAACAGTCCAATAAGGCCACAAAATCACGAATAGACAGCTAACGCAATTAGAATATGTTGTATTCTTTGGTTAATTCAAATACTAGTAATTAGGGATGCACCGATATTAACATTTTTGGCCGATACCGATTTTAACAAAAAGCAATAGGCCGTTACATATATTTTGCCACTTAATTTATATTGTTATCAGATCACTGTTTTACTTTGGTATGCATAATTTTTTTTTTACTGTTGTAACAATAAATAATTCCAATATATCTCATTTCCAATACAATTTTTGATATCTCAGAAGTCAAAGTCTGCTGGTTTCAAAGCATTTTGGATGGTTTCCATCATCATGTAGCCTATAGGTAAGTGCCCCTTTCACAACACATTCGTTTATGGTATTTTTTCTGCATGAACGTGAGAATGAGAAAGAATAAAAATGAAACATTACATGTTCTTAGGAGTGCCAACCCTTCGACATATTGTAGCAATTATTATTTCTGGTTTTTACAAAGTGTTACTAACTAAACCATCTGTTTTTCATATTGGCGTTTACATGCTTATTACCGACATGCTGATGGTTTTAATTTGGTCAATAATTGGCCGATAAATATCGGCAGCCGATATAACCGATGCGTCCGATGCAACTTGTCATACTTGTAATTTATGATCTAATGGAGTGGAAAGATTTCTATGATTTTACAACCAATCATTTGCTCTTAATTTTCACTGAGATCCTTGAAAGTTAATGGTCCTTATTCAACATCAGTAGTATGTGCAAAACATTGGGGTCTACAAACAGAGATCAGGTAAGAAAAATCTAATTCATCTGGTCTGGGTTTGTTATGCTGTATACAAGATTCATCTAATCTGCTTCACTGAATATAATAATCCTGTAAAATTGTAAGATTTGAGATTCACTCACTCAAATAAAACCCCTCAATGTTGGTGCTGAATTCACTCTCCTCTGTAACAAGACACAATGAGCACATCAAATTAGCCATGCTGATTGCTTTAAGGTACTTTTATGGTGTTTTTAGTCATTTTTGGAGCTTGATAGCCTCAGTGCGCATTCAGTATAGTTGTATGGAAAAGACAAGAGCAACTTGAAAATTCTTCAAAACATCTAATTAGTGTTCCATTTGGAAAAATAAGTAATCAGGGTATGAAATGGCATGAAGAAATTTCCACTTATGATTTATATTTCCATAAATACTGTGCACTCACCATCCTTTAGCTCTTCTGAGGAAACACCATGCAGGGAACAGATTTAGATAAGATGAGAAATGAGCAATTTAAAGCTTTTACCATCATACCATCACTTATTCACATTATGATCTAGCTGTTTCTATAATCTTCCTTAAACATGTTTTAAAAGACATTTTCACAGTGACCTCAAACCTGACTGTTGTATTGTTTTCTCCTGATTGGTCAGGACTTACCTACCAGATTCAAACGCTTCCTCATCTGTGCATACAGAAAGGAAGTTTAGAATGAGTTGAATACCATGATCAAGCACACATGCATTAATACACCAATTGCAGTACCAGCTTTTACCTGCTTCTACAAATTTTTCATCTATGGCAATCATATCCTCTTCTAAGAGGAAGAGACGAGAGGAAAGAAGAAACATAGATTAGTGTAGGTAAAATTAAAGAAAAGGCCCCTGTGTTTCAAGTGTCCTGTTTACATGCTCACCTTCATCCACTGGGCTCACTGCCGGTTGGCATGAAAACAAAATAAAATCAATACAAAACGGTTAAAGGTGTCGAATCAAACACATACTAAATAAATGCACATATCATACAAGTACAGTGAGACTGATCTCACGGGAAAATCTGTGACAGGAGGTCGAATTTTTGCGGGATAAAATCGGTCTATGCTTGCCAAAATGAGAAGGATATAGTAGCTGCAGGCATTGCTCCAAAAAGGGGCGTGAGCTCCAAATCGCCGTTGAAGATACAGGGAGCTCCAAACCTAACCCTTTCCTTAACCTTAACTGTGAGTGGAAGTGACACCCCCTTTTGGAGTTGGCGCATTCCCATTTTGGAGTAACCCCGCCCTCTTAGCGCATTAACGTATTTAAAATTACATTTTATGTTCATTTTATTTTTAATAGATTTTTAATTGCGCATTTGCACACAAAACATGGTTACTACAATATTACTTTAGTAAAACCATTTTTAATTACTTATTAACAACAATTACACACAATTCTAAGAAATAAGAAATGTCACCTTTAGATATGTTGTTATTTTAGCGTGAATTTACTCCAGAAGCAGTGGTGTAGTAGTGTCTGAAGAGGTGGGCATACTGTGAATTTATGAAAGACTCCCCATAAAAAAAATAAAAAAATAAAATAAAATAAAAAAAAAAACACATATGCACCTGATCTCTAAAATTAATTTACATTTATATACAGAACATATGTAAAAAGTGTAAGAAATGTATTTTATCCATTAAAAAAAAAAAAAAAAAACTTGTAATGATAGTTCCACATAAACTTACAAAATGTATATCAGGGTAAGTTTCTTGCTGGCATGTTGTAGAGTACACTGCTAAGAACAATGGTATGGTAACTTCATGTTAAATATGTATTTAAATTAACAGGTGTCATTAATGTTCCTTTTATTAGGCTACTATGAAAACTGTTAATACTTTATTATTACTATTACTCATTATACGCAATAAACTGTTAAGCATTGTAGCTAATAAGAGTGTAGTAATGTTCACGTTAACACGTTTTGTATTACCATATATAGCCTACATAAAAAATGTATGTTTTTTTTGTTTTATTTGTGTACTATTATGTGATTTTCTGTGTATATTAACATTGTTTTCCTACTCAGAAATATAAAATGATTGATTTGATATCATGAGAAAAAGGCACCACAGACAACATTAAAAGGCAAAAAAAATAAAAATAAAAAAAAAATAAAAAAAGAGAAAAGAGCATTAAAAACTAGCAGGGGTGCAAAAACATGCAGTATTTTCACAAAGTTTAACTGCATGTTACATTTAAATGTATAAAATATATCTACGTTTAGCAGGGAAATAATTTACAGTGCACATTATGGTTACTCCTTGTGCATTAGACGATGGAAATGTCCAGCCCCTTACTGAAACAGAAAATATGATTGGTTCGCAAATATCCAATATCGTCTGAAATGAACGTTCTGATTGGTGGATCAGCTTAGTCGGACTGTCTGTCTTGCCAGTGCCATCAGTTGTGCGTGAACAGATTGAAAAAGGTCCAGGTCAAAAGACTGCTCGTTGTTCTGGAGGCCATACATATCATCACTTATTTTAGGTGGGCATATGCAAAATCCTAAGAAAGATAGGTGGGCATACTGTGGGCATACTGCCTATGCCCTAGACTACGCTTCTGTCCAGAAGCTGTTTCTCTGATTTTTTATCATTACCTTAGCATGGCACTGATCCCTCTTGTTTGAATGAGCTTTTCAGCATGCATGTTAAGCTGAGCGGAAGAAGAAATATTTCCCAATCCTGCATAAGTATTTGCTAATATTGCCAAATAATTTTTATTTCACTTTGAAGCTTATGATTATTGTTCATGGTAATCAAATAATAAAATTTATAATATCCCTAGTTTAATTTTTATTTTATTTTTTAGAATCTATATTTTTGTGTGAGGATCGATATCAGAAGTATCAATACTTTAGGATCGATCCGCCCATACCTATTAAATGCTCCTCTAAATGCCTCCCACAGCGGTGTGGCTGGTGTCTGAATGTTCGCAAATACCATACCATTACTCAACTGTTTAGAACTTACAGTGCATCCGGAAAGTATTCACAGCGCTTCACTTTTTCCACATTTTGTTATGTTACAGCCTTATTCCAAAATGGATTAAATTCATTATTTTCCTCAAAATTCTACAAACAATACCCCATAATGACAATGTGAAAGAAGTTTGTTTGAAATCTTTGCAAATTTATTAAAAATAAAAAACGAAAAAAAAAAACAAAAAAAAAACAATCACATGTACATAAGTATTCACAGCCTTTGCTCAATACTTTGTTGAAGCACCTTTGGCACCAATTACAGCCTCAAGTCTTTTTGAGTATGATGCTACAAGCTTGGCACACCTATTTTTGGGCAGTTTCTTCCATTCTTTTTTGCAGGACCTCTCAAGCTCCATCAGGTTGGATGGGGAGTGTCGGTGCACAGCCATTTTCAGATCTCTCCAGAGATGTTCAATCGGGTTCAAGTCTGGGCTCTGGCTGGGCCACTCAAGGACATTCACAGAGTTGTCCCATCGCCACTCCTTTGTTATCTTGGCTGTGTGCTTAGGGTCGTTGTCCTGTTGGAAGATAAACCTTCGCCCCAGTCTGAGGTCCAGAGCGCTCTGGAGCAGGTTTTCATCAAGGATGTCTCTGTACATTGTTGCATTCATCTTTCCCTCGATCCTGACTAGTCTCCCAGTTCCTGCCACTGAAAAACATCCCCATAGCATGATGCTGCCACCACCATGCTTCACTGTAGGGATGGTATTGGCCAGGTGATGAGTGGTGCCTGGTTTCCTCCAGGCATGATGCTTGCCATTCAGGCCAAAGAGTTCAATCTTTGTTTCTCATGGTCTGAGAGTCCTTCAGGTGCCTTTTGGCAAACTCCAGGCGGGCTGTCATGTGCCTTTTACTGAGGAGTGGCTTCCGTCTGGCCACTCTACCATACAGGCCTGATTGGTGGAGTGCTGCAGAGATGGTTGATCTTCTGGAAGGTTCTCCTCTTTCCACAGAGAAATGCTGGAGCTTTGTCAGAGTGACCATCGGGTTCTTGGTCACCTCCCTGACTAAGGCCCTTCTCCCCCGATCGCTCAGTTTGGCCAGGCGGCCAGCTCTAGGAAGAGTCCTGGTGGTTCCAAACTTCTTCCATTTATGGATGATGGAGGCCACTGTGCTCATTGGGACCTTCAATGCTGCAGACATTTTTCTGTACCCTTCCCCAGATCTGTGCCTCAATGCAATCCTGTCTCGGAGGTCTACAGACAATTCCTTGGACTTCATGGCTTGGTTTGTGCTCTGACATGCATTGTTAACTGTGGGACCTTATATAGACAGGTGTGTGCCTTTCCAAATCATGTCCAATCAACTGAATTTACCACAGGTGGACTCCAATCAAGTTGTAGAAACATCTCAAGGATGATCAGTGGAAACAGGATGCACCTGAGCTCAATTTTGAGTGTCATGGCAAAGGCTGTGAATACTTATGTACATGTGATTTTTTTTTTTTTTTTTTTTTAATAAATTTGCAAAGATTTCAAACAAACTTCTTTCACGTTGTCATTATGGGGTATTGTTTGTAGAATTTTGAGGAAAATAATGAATTTAATCCATTTTGGAATAAGGCTGTAACATAACAAAATGTGGAAAAAGTGAAGTGCTGTGAATACTTTCCAGATGCACTGTATTTTTACCCCTGAACGAAGAATGAAGATGAACTTCTTCGGAAGTATATTGGGGCCTTAACACACCAAATTCCCGTGTGATCATGTTGGCACAGCAGACACAGGTTAACTCACAGAGTTTGACACAGGTATGGGGTTGATAAGGCTGAGACCACCAGTGCTCTTTCTGCTTCCTACAAACACACCCAAACACATTCGGGTTATAAATATAAAGCTTAAAATTGAGACAGCAGTGATTATCAGCATAATCTCAAATCACATTCAATTCATCTGCCAAATCTCATCACATCATAGCCCATGCAGATGTGTAATTATAATCACTGTCACTGACCTGAAACCCCTTTTTGCTTAGAACTGACCTTTTGAACAAGCTGGTGGAGGGAATGAGGCCAGCGCCGGCAGAGATGCTTGACAGTTTTATGGCCTGCCACCAGAGGGTGTCTGTCTGATCCACAATCTCCAGGATATCTCCCTTCCTGAAGGCCATACCAGCGTCTGCGCAGGGGATGGAGGGGTCCGCATGAGGGTTATAGTCCACCATGGCACGCACATAAAGCTGGCAAAGAGAGCCATCAAAGACGTCATTAAAGCCATTAAAGAAGTCATGAATAAGTACTGTGCAGCTGTACAAAAGCCAGACATTTGCAGGTAACAGAAACACAGACTTAACAAACATTATCAAATTATTAAATAAGAGCTAGTACTCATGATAAAAGCACTAGTTTGAAAAAAACGTACTGCTATAGCACCATTATTTAATAACTTACCATGGTTTGATTATTGACTGGCCTGTCCGTGATAGGAACCACCTTGAACATTATGGTTCCATGGGAGTGGGCCTGTGGCAGGAAATCAAGATAAAATAGCATGAATTTGATAAATGTCCCATAAAAATCAATTAAAATAGTTTTGTTGTTTGGTAGGTCTTTTGTATCTGGTGAAAAGAGGGAGTTATTTATTCTATTTTGACCAGGGTGTCAAGAATTGTCTGGTCCGGATATGCATACTTTCCTACTATATGTATGCCAAAAATTGAGTAATATGTCAGAATCCTCAGTATTCTTAAAAGCAGTCAGTGATAAATATCTGGATGACCTACTCTTATCGGCAAGATTCTGAAGTGCGCATCGACTGGATACTTTACTATATGTCATAATCCCATGTGTGTTGAGGAGACGCCACGTTCAAAACACTGGATGTTTTCTTGGTTGATGTTATTATGCCTTATACTCGTGTCACAGGACAGTGCCGACAATCCGGATGAAGTATGTCTGAAATGTATTCATACAGCATACCTGCATATCTAAAGAACGTACTTCATTACCTGCCAAGAAGTGTGAACTTCATCAAATGCAGTGCATACTCTGACAACATGCAGTTTCAGATGCAGCTTGTGTTTCTTCATTGACAGTCATTAAAATTTAGTCATGTTTTCTGACATTTGTTTTTTCAAAAAACATTTAAATTACATTGTTTCATTACATAATAGTTCCAGAAACATATTGTTTTGAAGGGCTCTTAAAAGTGTGAAATGGACTTTTATTTTTGCATATATTCTGCTACTGATGAGTTATCAGTCACATGATTGCATACTTCTGAGAAACCCTGTGCTAGCCAAGCAGATGCCATTGGAATTAATAAAAATGCTAACGGTGAGTGAGCTCCTTGATTTGAACTATGAAAACGAAGTATATAATTATGAATACATTCACAAATGTATGGCTGGTCTAGGTTGGTTTATATTGGTAAGTGCTGGTTAGGCAGTGGTCCAGCTGTTGTACCAGCATAGCTGTTGTGTTCACCAAACAAACTTTATTGATGAACTTGTTCATGAATCCTGTTAACCAGCATGGTCTTTCTGGTGAGTCTGATTAACCAAGGAAGTGTTGCTGGATAAGATAGTTAAGTAGTTTGGAGGGAACACTAGCATGGCAGGAATCAGCATTCAAATCACAATAGGTCAGTCAGTATACAGATGTTTAATTGAGTATGTGTACTAACTAGAATCTGGATGATCTGTTCTGGTTCCAGTCCAAACACAGGATGACCATTCACCTCTACCAGTCTGTCTCCAGCATGCAAGAGACCTTCAAAGGAAGCACATTGATAAGATGCATGACACAAATACTAATGACATAGTGAGTGCATGTTAGTGGCATATCACAGAAACAAACAGAGAGAAAAGGTTTAGAAAGAATAGTAAAATAAGACAGTCTTCACCACTGCGGTCAGCCAGTCCTCCATGTATAACCCGAGCAATATATATGTCACCTGTCACCTCATCTCTCCTGATCGTTGCCCCCTAATTGTCAGAAGAAAACAGAAATATCATTAAAAATGTCCATTAGGTATGTATCATGTACAACACATGCTTTCAAAAAACATCATAACTACATCTGATGGGAATGGCACACAAAAGAATGTAATTCAATGACAGACAACTAAAACTAAGATTAGGGCTGGAAGCTGATTCCAAAAAGAATCGATTCTCCAATTTCAAGCTATTGGGAATAAAAGTCAACTCCGCCCAGGGGAAACGATTTCTCTCAGGGCCATGGCATCTTCAGTTATTCATACTATCAGTCATAAATAGTGTGAAGTCTGCTTTAGATTGCACTGTTTATTGTAAAATTTTACTTTGCCTCTCATTTTTTCTTTAGAATCGAGAATATTACTCTGGAATTGACTCTTGGAATCGATTTTCCAAAACTCCTGGAATCGAACAGCCCTAACTGTGATGTGTTACAAGAAGAGAAAGAAATTAAAGAAAGTAAAAAAAAAGAGGATATCATAAACAAGAGAAATGGTCACATGAAAGAGGAATAAGAGGAGGAAGATGCTAAACCAATAAGATGGAGATGAATAGGGTTAAACAATAAGTCCAACAGATCACTTTCAAATACTGTAGATTCAAGTAGGTATAGCTGCAGGCTGGAGATCTCCAAATGGGGATGGAATCTCCAAAAGGGGGCAGGGTTACTCAAGAAGTGGTGGGGTTAATCCGAAATGGGGTTGCCTCAATTCCAAACGGGGGTGTCACTTCCACACATGGTTAGGGAAAGGGTTAGGTTAGGGGCTCCATCTCTTTGCTGACGGTTTGGGCTCCCGCCCCTTTTTGGAGCTCTGTCTGCAGCTATATCCTTCTCAATAGATTGGAGAAGCACTGATGTTGTAAACATGCCAACTCAAAGGATTGGTGGTGACATATTAGATGAATAATAACAAACACAGATTAAAGGTTTGAAAGCTGCATGCCTGAGACAGCAAGAATCTGAAAGGATGTTCAGAACCGAGGAAACACTGAAGTGGCCTTATTCCTTTTTCCTGTTTTTCCTCTTCTTCTGGCTTGAGAGACACTCAAATGTGCTGTTGTTCACTTTGTGGTTTTGGGAAGGGCTGGACGTCAAGGAGCCATTGGTCATCTTGGGCTGTCCATCAACTTGTCTCCTTTGAGAAGATGTTGATGGCTTTGTTTTTACTCTGCCTTTCAGTGATGCAGTGTTGGAGGTGTGACCAAAATATCTCCCCTTTGATACTATTAGCTGCTCCAGTAGAGTGATGGCAGATGAGGAAGATGATGAGGAAGAGGAGATTGAATGAAAACGTGAACATCGAGAGGAAGAGGTGATAGCTGGACTGACAGGAAGACTGAACGATGTGTTAGCTATCCTTGCAGTCTCAGTGCAATGTTGCGAAACTGCATTAATCGCAATTACATTTCTGCGGGTGTTACCTAGTGTCTCTCTTTCAAGGACATCATTTTGAACTTTGGTAACTATTGGAGGTGCCAAAGTTATGTTGCCTGTGGTGACTATTTCCTGGAGTTTCTCCACAATGTGTGTAAGCAGCGTCAAAGCTTGAGAGTTCTCCTGCATGCTCTCGGACATGCGTTCTGCAGCAGCGGCCATCCTCTCACCAAGCAGCTGTACATTTTCAGAACTGTGCTCCAAGCAGCTGGCTGCCTGCTTCAAAGTAATCCGCAACTCATCCAGACCTTCATCCTTTGCCGACCCTGTATGGGAGCAGGTGGTGGCCTCCCCTACCTGATGACAGTGCATTGAGCTTGGGGGAGCAGTTTGGAAATGAGGGGTGTTTCTAGAAGTTTCTGTGGGGGGATTTGAAATATGATAGCAGAGAGACGATGAGGAAGTCCATGAAGACAGTTGGGGGAGCATGTGTGGCACAGAATTACCAACATCAATTTCCTCCCCACTGTCTACATCCTCAATCACATTCTCTTCAGAAAATTAATGAGAAATGAAAAATGAAATGGATGAAGACAGGAAAACAAAGATCACTGATTAGATAATGCTTTCATTAGACTCTTAAATCTTGATGAAATTTAATAATGGGAATCTCCAAATCCACAGGTTTGGTCCTTACCAATCACAGTTGAGCTACTGACTCGAGAGGAGGAGCAACTGAGTGTCTGTTCCCATAATGTATTGCTCTGGTGGCATCTGCCAAAAGTGTTGGGACAATGCGCAGTGGTGGGCACAACAATGCTTGGGGAAACAGGAGTCTCGGCTGATGTGCAACCACTCATCCCAGGACCTTTCAACATGTCATCTAAGCCTCTAGCCAGCTGTCTCCCAGTTGAGGAGAATCCACGGTGAGTCGCTTTCCTTAAAGTGTCCCAGTGGCTACAGAACCCTCTACCAGCTCTGTTCTAACCATGATAACACACAGCTTACAGTTACCAATGAGAGCACATGACAGTTTTCATGTTACAGATTTTACAGATTTCAGTTAGCTTTTTTCTTAAAGCCACATGAAATCGCTTGATGAGCACAGTGTACTTTCCTGTGTTGATGTATTTAGTTTTAAAAAAAGGAAGTTGGGGCTTGTCCCTTTTTTAAATAGCCAATAGCCTTTAGTTTACGTCACAGCCATGAACATGATTTGTTACTTGCTATTTCTAGTCAGAAGTTGGTGGTATTAGTGGGAGGTACATTCTCATTCTAGAGAGCATTTTATTAGACAAAATGAGTGAATGCATGACAGAACGTCCTGTATTTTGGCTAAATTGAATATGTCCAGTATTTTAATGGTGAAACACTGAAGGGGAACCCCCCCACCCCCCAGTCTGATGTCACATATTAAAGTGCTCAAAATGCTCAAGTGTCCTGAATTCACTTGGCAAAAAATGTTGGCAACACTAGGGCATGGTGAAACCAATTCTGATTCCATGAGTTTTTAATAAAGTAACTAACTCTAACAAAACATTTAACTGGAAGTGGAAAATTAAGCAAAAAAATAAATAAAAAGATGTTAGAAGAAATAACGTCTAAAACTGCTGCTTAGCAGTTAGGTTTTAAACCACTGGCAGTCTCTATCTCTGTACCTTGTTGCTATGTTGATTGGAAACACAGGCTCCAGTAATGCACACTGAGAGACACCACAATAAATCACAGGTCAGTAAAAACAAGCCTTAGATTTGCCTGCCACTCCTTTTTCTGGTCATGCTCACCAGAGGCTGATTGTTTTTGACCAGGCAAATGATCCTCATGGCTTCCTCATCTTCAGGGATGTCTTTAGGCAGTGGTGGCAATTCCAGCTCATAGTCCCTCAGACTTACTGTATCATGTGCCGAGAGGAGAGCCTGAAAAATACATGTAGTTTCAATTATTCACTATGTTTAACAATAAATACAAATGATGATAAATCAAATAAATAAATAATAAGTGCCATTGGGGGCCTGGGTAGCTCAGCAAGTACTGACGCTGACTACCACCCCTGAAGTTGTGAGTTCGAATCCAGGGCATGCTGAGTGACTTCAGCCAGGTCTCCTAAGCAACCAAATTAGCCCGGTTGCTAGGGTGGGTAGAGTTACATGGGGTAACCTCCTCATGGTCACGATTAGTGGTTCTCGCTCTCAATGGGTGCATAGTAAGTTGTGCGTGGATCGCGGAGAACAGCATGAGCCTCCACATGCGGAGTCTCCACAGTGTCATGCACAATGAGCCACGTGATAAAAAGAATGGATTGACTATCTCAGAAACGGAGGCAACTGAGACTTGTCCTCCGCCACCCAGATTGAGGTGAGTAACCGCACCACCACGAGGACCTACTAAGTAATGGGAATTGTGCATTCCAAATTGGGAGAAAAAGGGGATGAAAATAATCATAATAATAATAAAAAAATAAACAATAATAAGTGCCATTACAGATTAACAATAATGAAAGAATAACAACAATGTCTACCCAAGTGGTCAGGGTTTGACTGGTTAGTTTGGGCCAATTAGCCCCCGATGGTAGAACTCAACTTGCCTTTGAGATGAACAGGAATGCTAACAGATAGCTTTCTTCTATAAGCCTACTTGTGTCTATCGGTGTCTACCAGTTAATAAAGTCCTGCATGGGACTCCAGAAAGAATCTTTTATGAAGAAGGTGATGGCAACATGAAGAAACTAATGGCTTGCTATGATCTGTTCTTTATTTTTTTCTTACAGTTTGCCCTTCTAGACCCCTTACAAACTCCTTACTGTTGACACCACACATTACAAATTCATATTATAATATTAGTCTTATAATATTAAATTGGAAATATGTAAAGTCCATCTAATGACCTGAATGCTCACCTGTAGATGGGGCTGACTCAGGAGGTCATAAAGTTCTCGAGCTTCATTTGAGGGGCTTGGTATTGCCAGCAGGTCAGACAGAATCTAGAATGCAATTAAGAGCTGAAATGTATTGGTGGCAGATGTATTGGTAAGTGTCAAGACTAGACCCCCTTACACTGTGTCCTAACCAGACATGATGGGATAAGATTCCAGAGACAAGCAATACTGTAGGTCTTTCAACACTGAACACAAAATGACTGTGCAACGTGCCACAATCACAATCAATTAGAACATATTTGATGTTTAATGTACAATTATGAGAATATGGATTTTAGACCAGTGAGATTTCACAGCGGGCGGGGCTACCTGGCACAGTGTCGCATAAATAGAAACTAGGTGATTGACACTGCTTGTTGTGGCCATGGTTGGTTAGAACAAAAACTCAATATTGAAGAGATACCTTTTGTCATGTCACTTCTGGTAAGGACACGATGTTAAACCCAGATCTATACTAGACCCCCAAAGACTTTGGTTCAAATCCAATACCAGACTACCTAAGACCCAGACCAATGAGAATGTGTGAGAAGAAACTACAACACTTAAGAGTAGGGCTAACCTGTAGAGAAAGTCCAGATGAATAGGAGAGATATGGCCTAGCGGAATCCTTCAGTTGCTTCTGTAGACATTCATACACCTGCAGAGAGAAAGAGTATGAACAATGACTTTCATGCATTGTTAATAACTGTTAAGTGTTCAGAATGCAGGGATGTCAGTACCTTTAGTAGAGACTGCAGCCAGGGAGCATTAAGCAAACTGTACAAGAGTTCAGACCCATTAATATCTTTACTGATGGAGCCCCTCACCTCAGCAATCACATGAGCCAAGATCTGCGTAAGAGCTGGAACATGCATATAAGAACACAGCTTTTTTTTAATACCTTCACAGTAGCATGTAATAATGGTCATTATCGTTAGCATCCACAAAAGCACTCACATTAGCGTAGCAAAATCCAACTTTAAATTGGTAAATTTTAAAGTTGTGGCTTAGCTTATTTCTTACCCTTGTCTCCCATCTCCAGTGTTGCTGATCCAGGATCAGTCTCCATGTCTGGCCTCATCCTGAGTCCTGAAGCGACTTGGGCGTCAGGCTACAGAAGAACAACACGTTGGCCTCCTCATATATAACTGCAAGAAAAAGCACTCAGACCTCAATTCAAGTGAATTTTTTTTTTTAATCAACGGCTGTAAAAAGGTTAATAAGGGCTGATAACCCAGAAGTTCTAAATTTGGTCCATAAACTGGAGAGTCACTGAGTACCCTTGTCACAGTTTTGACCTTGAGCAAGACCACTGGGTGGCTTTGGATAAAAATCACATGTGCCACATAACCAATAAATCAAAAATATAAGTCAGAACTGAATGTGTCCTTGTAAATATTCTATTATACTTTATAGTTACAGTCCTTTTAACAAACTGGTTTGTCTCAGTGTTTCTACATTTGAGACTTTGAGTCCATTTGCATAGCCAAATCTGATTGTTGAGTGCAGGATATGTGCAGAATTTACACATAACAATGTTGAATCCTTTTGGAGCATCCTAGGAACACATACAGTAGGGATTTAACAATCACAGTTGTAAATAAACAGCCTGCTTGATTGTCCTACAGGAAACTTCCTTATAGGATAAGGCAAGAACCACAAACCTACATCCAGGCAGAAAGACTTAAGAAGCAAATCCAGTTCACTCACTTCCCTCGTTGGTCACGTTTATTCCCAGTTTAGAATTTAACAGACTGAAGAGCGTTGGCTGGCTTTATTTTGCATGATGATGGTCAGTTTTAATGCTGCTCGCTCAAATATGCTGGTATAGTCAGACGAATATTACGCGTTAGATGTCCTCTTGGAAAAAGGAGTGTAATCCCTCTCTATCCTGCTTAATCCCTCGCAAGCAAATGAGTCAGAGAGAGAAAGAGAGAGAGAGAGAGAGAGAGAGAGAGAGAGAGAGAGAGAGAGAGAAAACGTGAGGGAAGAAATTTGGAAGGGAGGGATTGCAGAGTAAGGTTGACAGTGAGTGAGTGAGAGGAAAACAACAAATGAGTGTGCAAGAAGAGTATTTTCTACTTTCACATTATATCACTACATAAAATTTATTTAGTTTTATAGCTACTGATGAATCATACAAAACATAATCATAAAATACATACATACTACCACTATGACATGGCACACACACATTTGGTGATCTACAATTTCATCATTCCTCACCCACTCCATTAATCAAATATACAATACTCTCTCTCTCTCTCTCTCTCTCTCTCACACACACACATACACACACACAGGACATATAATCCTCTTGATTAACAATATACACGTTTACATGATTTTTGTGTGATAAAATCGCTTTTCTGTGTAGTTATTTCCAAATTTACAACTCTGTTGCAATGACGACATAAACCCTAAAACGACCGTAAAATGGTTTAGAAAATGATTAGCTACACATTTCTGCCTTTAAACCCTTCAAAAGTGGGACCCATTCATGCCTCTGTCATTTATAGGAAGTTCCCTAGCGGACAGTAGGAGCCGCTAGTCTTGTTGTCCTTTATTTTGAAGTAATGTTCCTGTATTCTTGTTTCCTGTTTTACATGTTGATGTGTTCCTAGGTGTTTCTTGTTAACCCATTTGTCCTTTGTATGGCTGTTGTGTCGGAGTGTTCTGTTTTCTAGTTTATTGTGTTTATTCTGTTTTCTAGTTTATTCTGTTTATTTAACCTTTTATTAAAGCTGCACTTAGGTCTGCATCTCGGTTCTCAAGACTCCTTTGTTACAGAAGATCTGTCCCAACCATGGATCTAGCAGTAGAATTTGCTACACTATGCCACACAGGACTTTCTATTTTGGATTATTCGTCTTGCTTTTGTGCTTTAGCAAGCTGGTCAAACTGGGGTGACTCCCAATAGAATCCATTTACTGGATAGGCCTAAATTGTTATAATAATGTTGATGTACCAGATATGGGGGAACTCATATTGAGGGAGTATGTCAACATCACTCTGGATAGTATATACCCTTAATGTGAGGATAAGAGAAGCACTCTCTTGTAGGAGGTGGCACCCTGTGCTCTCTCAACGGAGGCAGCACCCAGCACTCTACCCCCTAGTGGTCCCGGTGGTTCTCCATTATGGTAGCCCCACCGCTCCCTGCTCCAGTGGTCCCAGAGGTCTCAACCTCAGTTTTCCCAGCTTCGGTGGCCTGGGTGGTCCAGCCTCTGTGGTCCCAGCTTCGGTGGCCCTGGTGTTCCCAGACTCAGTGGTTTTAGCTTCGGTGGTTCCGGTGGACCCTGGTTTGGTGCCATTGCCCTCATCAGAGTTCCATAGTGCCTTTTCTGTCATATGCAAAACAGACAAATCATTATGACCACCTTCCTAATATGCAGTTGGTCCTCCGCATGCCACCAAAACAGCACAGACCCTCCAAGGTATGGACTCTACAAGACCCCTGAAGGTGTCCTGTGGTATCTGGCACCAAGACAATAGCAGCAGATCCTTCAAGTCATGTAAGTTGTGATGTGGAGCCGCCGTGGATCAGACTTGTTGGTCCAGTACATCCCACAGATGCTCAATCGTATTGAGATCTGTGGAATTTGGGGGCCAGTGCAACACCTTGAACTCTTCATTATGTCCCTCAAACCATTCACGAACAATGTGTGGCAGGGAGCATTATCCTGCTGAAAGAGGCCACTGCCATTAGGGAATACCATTGCCATGAAGGGGTGTACCTGGTCTGCAATGATGTTTAGGTAGGTGGCACGTGTCAAATTGACATCCATATGAATGGCTGGACCCAGAGCATCACGCTCTATCCACCGGCACGTCATCTTCCCACAGTGCATCCTGGTACCATCATTTCCCCAGGAAAACGCTGCACACGTACATGGCTGTCCACATGATGTAAAAGAAAAAAGGACTCATCGGACCAGATGACCTTCTTCCATTGCTCCAAGGTCCAGTTCTGATGCTCGCGTGCCCATTGTAGGTGCTTTCGACAGTGGACAGGGGTCATCATGGGCACTCTGACCGGTCTGCGGCTATGCGGCACCATACGCAGCAGGGTCAGATGCACTTTGTGTTGTGACACATTCCTCCAGTAACCATCATTAACATTTTCTGTGGCTTGTGCCACAGTAGACCCTCTGTCGGTTCGGAGGAGACAGGATAATCTTCGTTGCCCTCGTACATCGATGAGCCTTGGACGGCCAACACCCTGTCGCCGGTTTGTGGTTTGTCCCTCCTTGGACCGCTGTTGGTAGGTACTAAACACTACTGACCGGGAGCACCCCAAAAGCCTTGCCATTTCAGACCCAGTCATCTGGCCATAACAATTTGGCCCTTGTCAATGTCACTCAGGTCTTTACTCCTGCCCATTTCTCCTACATTCAACATGTTGACTATGAGAAATGATTGTTCGCTTACCATCTAATCTACCCAGACCTTGACATGTGGCCTTGTTAGGAGATGATCAACGTTATTCGCTTCACAATGGTCATAATGTTTTGGCTTATCTGTGTATAGGAACGCTAGCAGCCAGTAGGGGCTGCTTATCTTGTGGTCTTCTATTTTGAAGTTATGTTCCTGTATTCTTTTTTCCTGTTTTACATTTGATTTGTTCCCAGGTGTTTCTTGTTAATTAGTCTTGCTAACCCATTTGTCTTTTGTAAAGCTGTTATGTCGCAGTATTCTGTTTTCTAATTTCTTGTGTTTATTTTGCCTTTTATTAAAGCTGCACTTAGATCCGCATCTTGTCAAGGCTCCTTCGTTACAGCCTCACTATAGAGTGTATTCAGAAAGTATTCAGACCCCTTCATTTTTTTTTTTTTTTTTACATTTTGTTATGTTGTAGCCTTATGCTACAATGCTTTAAATTATTTTTTTTCACATCAATCTACACTCCATACACCATAATGACAAAGCAAAAATTAGATTTTTGATAACTTTGCATTTATAAAAAAGAAAAAAACTGAAATATCACATAGACATAAGTATTCAGATCCTTAACTCAGTACTTAGTTGAAGCGCCTTTGGCAACAATTACAGCCTCAAGTCTTTTTGGGTATGATGCGACAAGCTCCTGAGATGTTTGACTGGATTCAAGTCCGGGCTCACAGAGTTGTCCCTAAGCCACTCTTGCGTTGTCTTGGCTGTGTGCTTAGGGTCATTGTCATGTTGGAAGGTGAACCTTCGGCCCAGTCTGAGGTCCTGAGCACTCTGGACCAGGTTTTCATTAAGGATATCTCTATATTTTGCTGCGTTCAGCTTTCCTTCAACCTTGACCAGTCCCCCAGTCCTTGCTGCTGAAAAACACCCCCACAGCATTATGCTACCACCACCATACTTCACCGTTGGGATGGTATTGCACAGGTGATGTGCCTTGTTTCCTCCAGGCATAACGCTTGGAATTGAGACCAGTCAGTTCAATCATAGTTTCATCAGACCAGAAAATCTTGTTTCCCACAGTCTGAGAGTCCTTAAGGTGCTTTTTTTGTGTCTTGCACTGAGGCTTCCATCTGGCCACTCCACCATAAAGCCCAGATCGGTGGAGTGTTGCAGTGATGGTTGTCCTTCTGCAAATCTCTTCCATCTCCACACATGATCTCTGGACCTCAACCAGAGTGACCATCGGGTTCTTGGTCACCTCTCTTACTAAGGCCCTTCTGCCCTGATTGCTCAGTTTGGCCGAGCGGCCCGCTCTAGGAAGAGACCTGGTTGTTCCAAACTTCTTTCATTTAAGAATTATGAAGGCCATTGTGCTCTTGGGAACCTTCAATGCAGCCAAAAAATGTAGTAGCCTTCCCCAGATCTGTGCCTTGACACAGTCCTGTCTCTGAGCTCTGCAGGCAGTTGTAGACTGATGTGAAAAATAATAATTATTTAAAGCATTTTAGCATAAGGCTGCAACATATTAAAATGTGAAAAACAAAGGGGTCTGAATACTTTCTGAATGCACTGTAACCTGGATTTTTGCTTCTTTTTTTTTTAAGAAAAGGAGGGACATGTTGAAATGATTTTTTGTGGTAATCAACATTATGCCACAAATGCTGTTACTTGTATTATATACACTCACTTAGCAATTTATTAGGAATCCTATTGTCCTACTAAAGTGCCCGACATGGTCTTCTGCTGTTGTGGCCCATCCGCCTCAAGGTTCGACATGTTGTGCATTCTGAGATGCTATTCTGCTCAATACAATTGAACAAAGTGGTTGTATGAGTTACCGTAGCCTTTCTGTCAGCTTGAACCAGTCTGGCCATTCTTCATTGACCTCTCTCATCAACATGATGTTTCAACAGAACTGCTGCTCACTGGATGTTTTTTGGCACCATTCTGAGTAAACTCTAGAGACTGTTGTGCGTGAAAATCCCAGGAGATCAGCAGTTACAGAAATAATGAAACCAGCCTGTCTGGCACCAACAATCATGCCATGGTCGAAATCACTGAGATACATTCTTTACCCATTCTGATGGTTGATATGAACATTAACTGAAGCTCCTGACCCATATCTGAATTATTTTATGCATATCACTGCTGCCACACGATTGGCTGATTAGATAATCGCATGAATAAGTAGGTGTACAGGTGTTTCTAATAAAGAGCTCAGTCTATACTTGTATTGAACCCAGAAGTGAACAAAATAAAACCACACTGGCATAAAGGCAGGGGTCAAGTATATTATGAAGGTAGATTTGAACTTAAGGTTCTCAGGACAAGGGTTTATTTTATGTTAATGTCAATGCAAGTCACATTAATGTCAGGGCAAGCTGTCACACTCAGTTTTCATGTTACATACAACTTATTAACACAATACACACTACCTTTATATTTTTGTAAGCTACTTTAGCCATTTTTGCAATTTCATGAATTGCTTGGTTTCATAATTGTTTTACTGTTTAATTTTATTGCTGAAAATGCATTTTAAATACAGATATGTTGTGCAAAAGATTTGTTTTTCCTTTAGAATTTCAGATTCCAAGCAAAGATGTATTCTTCACAAAGTTGTAATGAACAGGAAGTTCTCATTGTCACATTTAACGTGACAACATGCCTCGTCAACATGTTCTATCTTTTAAAGACTGTCAAAAGAAATCCTATCCTGAGAAATGAGTGACGACTGGTTTCCCATCTCAATTTAACAACGCAGCAAAATTGATTTGATTGGTTTAAGTAAAGTCCTTCATTGTTTTTCCATTCCTATCATTATATCGCTTTGACTGACTCTACCTTTTATATCTGCAGAGTAGTTTGAAGCTAGTTTGACCTCAAACAGTCTGAGCAGTGGAATCTCAGTGTAACACAACATGACACAGAGCCTTTTTATTCTGTTGAGCAGATGCTCAGCAAATCATCTCTAGGCAAGAGAGGACATTTTAATACAGTATATCACTGGAGGATTCCATGCTTTAAAAAAAACTGTAATAGCAAAGGCAAAAATCCCAATAATAACAAAAATGATAAATAATCAGACAAAAACTTCAATTTCAATCAATTTACTGCAATCCATTATGAGTCAGTAAACAGCTTGAACAATGTCTTTCACCTCTTAGGTGAACAAATTACACAGAAATGATATACATACTTGCACATACTGTACATATGTGTTCCTTGCTCAGCAGAGGAAAACTGATGCATAAGTCTACACTGTTGACTTCCCGTACCAAAAGTACAATCATGATATTCTTGCAACATATCAAGCGTCGATGGTTGTAAACATCAACAGTCCTTTGCCATAACAGTTTAACAGAGTTTGTCTGATTACACACAGCTCAGACATCAAAATTCAGATCTCTGATCCATGGAAATGGGTTTCCCAACCATTTATTTAAACTCAGAGCCACTTTTCATGTCATTGTCCTTATGCTGCTCTATATGTGAAATACCCTGCAGATTATCTTTGCTGCAGGCAGATTAAAGTATAAAATAAATAAAACAATGTCAATAAAATAAATTCTATTAGTCTGTTAAAACTTGACACTCAACTTGTACTGTAGCTATTGCTGGGAGAGTGATGCAATAACAAACATCCATAATACTGTCAGAGGCACTTTTCAGAATTCTTAAAAAGGAACAGTTCACACAAAATTTAAAATGATGTCATTTACTCATCTTCATGTCTTTCTAAACCAGTATGACTTTCTTATATGGAACACAAAAGGAGATGTTTTAATGAATATCTTGGTCTGTCTTTTCAATGCAATAACAGTTTAAAGCTAAAAAGCCTAAAAGGACCCAAAAGCATCATAAATGTTGAGAAAAACAAAAATCTAAAGAACACACAAGCTTCTGTGAATGCGCAATGAACATTAAGATTTGCATTGAAAAATTATTTACATTTTGGGTTGTTTCTCACCAAAACCATATGCCTTAAGAAAACAGAAGACTAGATGACTAATTACATGGACTACTTTTATTATACTTTTGGGCACTTTTTTAAGCTTTAAAGTGAGGAACTATACACAGTCATTGTGTTGGATAAACGTACAGGGATGTTCATTAAAATTTCTCCTTTTATGTTCCACATTAAAAGTCATATGGGTTTGGAACGACATGAGGGGGAGTAAATTAGGACAACATTTTCATTTTGGATGATTACCCCTTTAAGTTAAGAAAGAACTAATTACTAATTTCAGCAATAAATATTACAGTGCTTGTGCTTTATAATAAGCTTTCCGCAATAGTGGCTCTTTACATGAACACTGAGATTTGTAGAAAGCAAATCTCAACACCAAATTAGTTCAGCATGTAAATCTTGAGTGTTGTGGCTCATGGAAGTAAGACCTCAAACCTTTTGTCCTGCTTTCGCAGATTCTGTACGTCAACTAAAATAAAACATGTGAGCCCCTGACCCTAATAAACTCTACCCTCACGTTTAACAACCCGGTTTGAAACAATTCCAAATGTTCTTTGGAATGAAAGCTTGAAAGTTGATTGCAAATGGAAAAAGCCATTTGAACACACAAATACTATATTCCCCAGAAATGAGAGTGCGACTTGGAAAATGCTGTGCGACTGCATAGAAAACGAACAAACAGTGTTGATCTACAAATCAAACACACCATGGTGTAAACTGTTACAATACTAAGTTCAATGGAACTAAGAAGCCTGTAAACAAAGATTTATATGGAATAAAGCAGGTCACCAACCCTGTGCATGGAAAAGTTAAAACAGCCAACAAATTGTATTCCAAATAGATCAGAAGTCAGGCAGATATTTGAACACAAATCTGCTTTTGGGACAACAGTCCATGTCTTGCATTTATTCATGGTCATTCATTAATAAGACACATATCTTCATTTTTATGAATGATGAATGAATGAGGTCCAAGGCAGTGTGCCAACTGCACTGAATGATCTAATACTATCAGGAACAATTATGGTTAACAGGTAGTTTACTTCAAAGACAGAGGTAGATGGCAACCACTATAACTTCATACATACACAAAGTCGATACCGGCTGACATCTGCTTAAAGGGTCATCGCTCTGTTAAGCTTCCTTCATTCTGTGGAATTGACCCTTCAACTCTGAGCCAGTGAAACACTGAGATAAACCACAGAATCTAACCATATGTAAATGATTTTGTTACATCATCTTCGAAGTGATGTAATGGTAGCAGTTAAAAAGCCTCAAGTCTTTTAAACAGAGTGAGGAAGACACAAAAATGCAAAAAATGAATGAATCATTCGAGATGCAGTATAGATGAAAAATATCAAATTCTTGCCCAAACCAAAGACTGCCTTGCACACAGACCTGAAGGTTGAGTGTGACTATGGGAGCTCAGCCAATGGTATCACCCTCCGTGGGCCATGTGGACCAGGCACAGAACATGACTGGTTCATCACACAGTAAGTCACAGCGTCATTCCTCCTAAGATGGAACACTTTATTGGCTGGTCTGTTTGCCAGTCATTCCAGTTTGCCAATATATGTATTTGAAGAGATTGTTCATTATGTGACCTTCTCATGCTGGATTTGATAGTAGCATGCCTGAGTGAAGAAGAGGAAAAGGTATTGCATCTCACTTTACAAACATTGGTTGTGGGTAAATTCAGAGTGAAATATAAGTGTATACCTTGAGCGTGGTGAACATGATTCCATGCTCTCCATGCTGTACACATGGATCCATCAGGTCTTCAATCAGGCTTACCTCTGACCCCAGATTCCTTATACTGTAGAGAACAACAGCAACAACTAAATCCATGCCCATGAATTAAAAATTTGACTTTTGGTCTATTATCTGTTAGCCTGGCCATATGCTAGTGTACTCATAAAAGACAAAATGAACTTCTAAAAGACATACACATTTCAAATTTACAGTCCACATTTTCATCCAATCAAATGTTCTCATTTACATAAAAAGTAAGTGTCCCTCCCCCTAATACCACCTGCCTCTGACAAGCAATACGCAGATAACTTCCAAAAATCAGTTTATGAAAAACAATCAGACAACGGAAGAAAACTGCATTTACATCATCTGGTTATTCTCTGCTTTTGACGGCAAAACATAAACATGCATGTGCACAACACCTGCGCACATTGGATAAGCCGGTAAGAATGGCGGTATTTATATGCAATGTGAAATTGGGATAGTGGGCAAAATTCTACCTGTGTTGATCGGTTTATTCTTAAATCACTTGCCCCGAAAATGGAAAGCCGTTAAAGTGTTTACGTGACTACACACATTGTCGGCTTATTAAAGGAATAGTTCACCCAAAAATTTAAATTCTCTCATCATTTACTTACCCTCACGCCATCCCATATGTGTATAACTTTCTTTCTTCTGCAGAACACAAATGAAGAATATCTCAGCTCTGTATGTCCATACCGTGCAAGTGAATGGTGACCAAAACTCTGAAGCACATAAAGTCAGCACAAAAGTAATCCATATTACTCCAGTGTTTTAATCCATGTCTTCTGAAGCGATCCAATCGGTTTTGTGTAAGAACAGACCAAAATATAACTCCTTTTTAACTTCTGCAGTCTCCTTGGTGATCATGATTTCAAGATAGATTACACTTTTTAGCACCCGCCTTCAAGCGCTTTGTGCATGCGTCAAGCACTAGGAAGTGTAATTGAGCTTTAAATCATGATCAGGCCAAGAGACTGTTATGGCAAAATGTACAGTGAAAAAGGTGTTATGTTTTGGTCCGTTGTCACCCAAAATCGATAAGATCGCTTCAGAAGACATGGATTAAACCACATGAGTCATATGGATTACTTTTATGCTGCCTTTATATGTTTTTTGGAGCTTCAAAGTTTTGGTCACGATTCATTTGCATTGCATGAACTTAAAGAGCAGAGATATTCTTCCAAAAATCTTCGTTTGTGTTCAGCAGAAAAGAGAAAGTCATTCACATCTGGGATGGCATGAGGGTGAGTTAATGATAAGAGAATTTTCATTTTGGGGTGAACCATTCCTTTAAGAATAATCATGTGCACACACTCAATATCAAGTAGTAAATCATGGTTTATGGTTGTGGCATAACTAAAGGCTATTGGCTATTTAAAAAAGAAGGACAGTGCAGTTCGATATTTCCCAACCTGTTTCAATAAGAAATGCATCAACACACAAAAGATTGCACTCATCAAGCAATTTCATGGAGTCTTTACCAATTAGTTTTTTCTGTGCTAAAGCACATGAAGATAAAGTCGCACAAGCCTATTTTTTCACCAATTTTCAGTCATAAGCATATTTTGCAGAGATGTTAAAAAAATGTAGGGAGTTGGTGATTCATCGTGATAGTGTAACCTGGTGTTTTTATTGGGTTCACCTTTATTCAGTACAATACAAGTACAATTACTAAAACAGTTTACGTTTCCATGGTACTTCATGTTGATTTGCTGCCAGAATAATTGTTTTTTTTTATATGTGACAGGGAATCAGAGAGAAATGTCTTCCGTGCCGTTCATACCAAATGCGTTGTTATTTAATTTATTTTTCAAATGTAAATATGCGCAAAATGGACGTTTTTATCTGTTGTGCTGTGTCTCTCTGTTTTTTCACCAACACGTGTTTGACTGCAACATTAAGGCGCAATGATAATTTAATAGAAACTAATCTTGAGGCACCTGCATTCTGTTCCATTTATTGCGCTGCATCTAGCATTCTTAACCGGTGAGTGTGACAGACCAGCCAACAGAAGAGGATGAGATTTTAGAAACAATAGTCAGTAGCTGTGGCATTTCCAACATTATCGAGTTGTTACTGAGTCGACTAGGGTAACAGCAGCTTACTGTATGTTTTAAAGGAAAATATATTCTCTTTCTAAATAAAATCTTGGAAATGCTGCTATCCTTACCGTGCACGCAAAACAACGAAGAGGAAGACAGGAAACAGGTCATCCATAGACCACAAGAAATCCTGGTTCAAGAGTGCAAGTACTTCCTGGGTTATCTCTTCAAAGGTCAGCTGGATGACCTGGAGCTTATCTGAAGGTGTGAAAGTTGTGCTGTTGAAATAGAAAGGGGCAAACAGACTTAAAAACTATTTACCAGAGAGAAATGAGTGAAACAATTAGGGAAATGCTAGCCTACTGGAAATCTCAAACCTGATTTGCTGTAATGTCTCAACCGCTGAGGCAAAACAGGCGTCCTTAGTGCTTGAAATTACCTACACGGCAAAAAAACAAAACAAAAAAACACAACACACAATGTGAACTATAATGGAAATGCAAATTTTAAACCCTCATCCTATTAAGGTTTACTCATTTTAACACTGATAATGATACTCTGATCTTTATATTTTGCTTCATGTTGCACGGTTTTATTTCAGGGACCTTAACCCTTTAAGCTTTGAGGGTTTTTTAATGATTTCCTGTTTCAGTAGCATACCCAAATCAAAAGGCTTTTAACTCGACAAAATTATTATTATTTTTTTAATTATATATTTTAATTATGATAGATTCTGAGACTCTCAGCCTAAGAAACTGCAGAGAAAAAAAATAAAAATAAATCACATACAAACTTCACTAGAAAAACTAGTTATTTTCTGATATTTTTCTTGACATTATATACCTCAGGGTGTAAATAAGGTGGCTCCGAAAAACTGCTTTTGTTTTGTTCCCAATCATGATAACTGTTACTGAGTAAAAGCTTGTGTTGATACAACAAAGCAATCAAAAGTTATAGCATTACAAAAATAATTTATCCCAGTGTGAAAAAATGTCTTCAAGTGTCCAAAAGCCTATCCAAACAAATAAAACATAATAATTGTACATAAAAACGAATTACATGCAAACACAACAATGACTAAAGGTTTGAATAGCATGCAGACATGATTTTAGTAATGAGATTTCACAGAACGAGTTTCATTCTGTGCCATTTGAGTTATCATTGAGTCTGTGTCATGTACTTGGCACCATCACATGTCTCTCTGCCCAAATGTGGATGACTTTTTGCACCGATCTGAACACAGTCCGATTGGTTTAGCATTCCATGACACTACATCATTTCTGATGACGTCATCTGATCCAGGAAAGCTAACATATTTTCAGCCAGATTGCAAGATGCCAGATGCTGTGTGCACTGTGCACAGTGTACTTCATATAAATTATCCAATTATCTACCCATCCAATTACCTAGTGTGTGGGCTTGTTTGAGGTAATGGTATGTGATATTTTATGTTCTGTTTATTTTTATGAAGTTATAAGCGAAAACGTGACATACGAGCAACACCTGCTCACATAAAACAAAAATGTCAAAGATATATACTTAGCTATTACACGCTATACTTTATCTGTGAGTAAAACAAATGGGCTTGTTGTATTCTACTCTTTGAGAGCTTTCTAAATGATTAAAATGGATCACTTCTGATTTGCCTGCAAATTTCAAAGCACTTGCTCAGTTTTGATCATAATGCCTACAGTACATGCATTGTAAAGTATAGCTTATAAGCTTTTAAACAATACCTATTTTCTGTTGGTCAAGACTGTAGTTTTTAATATTTTTATGTTTTGTTTCCTTGCTGGTGGGCCCATCCGAGCCTAAATGGTTAAATAATGTATTGCCATGAGCGAGAGATATTTACTCACTTGTTGTTTTTCTCCATGTACAGTAACAGTCACGGGCCAGAATTTCCTACAAAACAGATGTTAGTGGTTGTAAGATGAATCGCTATGTATTGTATTTGTGTACATTTGTGTGTGTGTGAGACTTACTGTTGCACCCCGAGAAAGGCGAGCAGTGCGAGGTCTGGTTGTTTGTTGAGTCGTAACACGCACTCCCAGTACACGTCATCCTCCTTCTCTTTCTCTAGAGCATAGAGAGTGAAGAGAGGAGGATAGAGACGCGGCAACAGCACCAGAAGGAGCAGAGCAGAGCTACTGACCACACACCTAAAACAAACACAGAAAAATATCATATAAATGATGTCAAAACTAGTGCTGTCAGTCGCATTATTTTTCATAGTTAATAGCGACTAATTGCACATTTTGAAAGTGCTTAAATTTGACTCAATATATACTTCTTTTCCTGTCAAAATGCACTTACTTCCTTCTTAGGAAAGAAAACAAAACAATATGTAACAATAATGCTTAACTGAAATTTTCCAAACAAAGCCTTTCATAGTATAAAGATAGAAATGCACTAAAATATCACCAATTCAAGTAAAATTAAACGTTTCGCAAAGTCTAAGTGGGAGGTTGACTAATTGAAATAACTAGTCCCCCCATTGATTGCAGTCGGCATTAAATCTCTTAAACTCTCAGCTGGCAGACTGTGGCTATCCACTCTGCTACGTGCAGCCACATTCACAATTCACGTCAGGGCGTCAACGCCAGCATCAAGCAAAAAACATCTCATTCTGCATTTATGTGATAGTTAAGACTTGACATGCTTCTGTGGTAATTAAGTTGTGCATGACAGTGGCTGGAAAGAACTTGATTTCTTTTTTTCTTTTTTCTTTTCTCCCCTTTTCTCCCAAATTTGGAATGCCCAATACCCAATGCGCTCTAAGTCCTCATGGTGGCTTAGTGACTCACCTCAATCCGGGTGACGGAGGACGAATCTCAGTTGCCTCCGCGTCTGAGACCGTCAAACCACGCATCTTATCACGTGGTTTGTCGAACGCGTTACCGTGGAGACGTAGCGCGTGCGGAGGCTTCACGCTATTCTCTGCGGCATCCACGCACAACTCACCACGCACCCCACCGAGAGCGAGAACCACACATTATAGCGACCACGAGGAGGTTACCCCATGTATCTCTACCCTCCCTAGCAACCGGGACAATTTGGTTGCTTAGGAGACCTGGCTGGAGTCACTCAGCACACCCTGGATTCAAACTCGCGACTCCAGGGGTGGTAGTCAGCGTCAATACTCGCTGAGCTACCTAGGCCCCAAGAACTTGATTTCTATAACAAGTCCCATCTGGGCTAGTTTTGTACAACAAATAGCATTAAGAGGTTCATTCCCCATCATTTGATCACTTACATGGCTGTTGTGTGAGTGTTTGTGGTGTCTGCGTCAGTGTAATGACTCCAGGTGTGACTCCATCAGTGAATGAAAGGAATGGATGTATCAATGAATCAATCAATGACAAGGTTAAATTATGCTAGCCTAAGGCTTTGAAGCACAGCATCTCATGTACCCAGGTTTAGGAGACTCCAGCTGCTTCCCAGTGGGGTTTGAGTCACTCTTCTCTTTGGGAGGCTCGGCCAGTGAACCTCCTTCCTCTGGCATATCAGGAAAGAGGAACCTAAACATAAATACACATATTAACATTCACGGTTCAACACAAACTAGGTAAAAATACATTAAAAACAGCCTTTGTTTTCATTATGAAACACACACCTGACAAACTGGAAGATGCGACAGAGATAGGACTTGATCTCGTTGACGGCCTGGGGCAGTAAT
The DNA here is from genome assembly GCF_019703515.2 of Myxocyprinus asiaticus. NCBI lineage: Eukaryota > Metazoa > Chordata > Actinopteri > Cypriniformes > Catostomidae > Myxocyprinus > Myxocyprinus asiaticus. The sequence continues at coordinate 42,297,197 of NC_059352.1, read as the reverse complement.
CTACGATTGGCTCCAACACCAACATACGTCATACGGTACACTGAAACCAATGTCTCCACCAGCCGACCCAGAGGATGCAGTGGGGTGTCACATGCCTGGGGTCAAACATCAGGGGTTATTGATATATGGTACAGACCAATCTTATCAGGAAACTGCTACAGCAGGGACAAAACAGACTGGAAAGACTGAGAGAGACAATATTATGTTGGAAAGCCATGTGTGGCTATAGACTTACCTTGACAAGGTACCGGTGGATTGTATGATACACCTCTAACGTAACAGGACCTATATGCTGCGGTATAAACTCAAGACTCTCCAGTGTTTTATGATGAGAGCGACTCAGTAACTCTGGACTAAAAATACACACACACACACACACACACACACACACACACACACACACACACACACACACACAGGTTTGTTTCACTATTTAGTGAGAACATGTCATAGACTTCCATTGATTTCATACCAGGCTAATGATATCTTCTTTCCCCTAACCCTACTCCTACACATAAACATAAGTCTGTGCACATCAGGAGATTTAAAGCAACAACAAAAAAATTATGTAGTCGTAAACAAGCCTTTTTTACTAGAAAAAAGTCAGTTGTGTGGTCATTTTTGACAAATTAAGAGACTTTTGAGCTTCAAGCAGTGCATGCATAAGTGTTTTGATGTACCTGTCTCTCTGTTGTCTCCTGTTAACAGTGAGTGCTATGGCGATATTGTCCCATGCTACACTGGTTTGTCCCAGTTCAGGAGAATCGCAGCCCAGACTGTTCCAGCACTCATCAAACACAGCCTTCCACTTCTCCTCAGAGTGGACAGCTAACCTACCCAGCTTACTGCAATGAACACAATCACACACACACATCAGTTCCCCATCTGAGATGACAAAGTCGCTTAATGTTTGAATGCACTACACAGTTAAGCACACTCTTACAGTGCATTAGCCTTATCCTTGTGTGAGTCGTAGAGGCTTGGTTTGTTGTAGGAACCGGAGATCTTAAGTCCGGTTCCCCAAACCCCACTGAAAGAACCTTCAATGTAGTCTCCATTAGGCATCGTCAACACACCCTGCAGAAAAAGTTGAGAACTGACTGTGAGATCATTCCATCTGCGTAAATGTACATGCATGTTAAAAGTCAGTGAAGGTGTTTGTGAGCGTTTTATGCCACCTTTCCACTTAGAGTCCAGTCCTCTGAAAACTCCCCTTCAAATGTGGTGTCATCTTCAGAGAGTAACACACCAAAGCCCTTGGTGAGGAACACACAAGATAACAAAACAGAAATCACATTCATATTTTATTTCATGCGTAAAAATATAACATGCTTAGGTTTTGTGTTAGGGTTAGTTTTTAGAAATTCCATTTAGCTAAACGTAAGAACAACAGAAGTGGAGGTCCCCATCATAATGTAGATACAAACATCTTTATGAGAATCTCACCATCATCTTGTTGTTACTGAAAGCCCCTTCATAGTAAAGTCCAAACTGTGTAACAACAACTCCATTCCCCTGACGTTGATCATCCATCCACATGCCCATGTACTTCTCCCCTCTGACACAAAACAAATAAAAGTTACTCATGTGTAAGTGCACGTTTAACGGGGGCGATTCTATGATTTAAATCTTACGGGCTCAGCCCCCAATGACACTATAAAATGTGCATATTTCATGTATTACACTCTGTTGCATAGATAGTGTTTTGTTTTTTAAAATGTGTTTACATCATCCAAGAGACCCAGCTAATATTCATTCAGAATATTGTCATTTTCTAAAATAAAGATACTTATAAAAATATAAAAATAACTAAAACTGCTTAAACAACCTTTCAAAGAATATTTTTTATACTATATCTATTAACAAAAATTGTAGAACATGAATCAATAATTTCCCAACTTCCATAAATTCAAGTTATATCAAACACCACAAAGACATATTATTACAATAAATGGCACATTTAGCTTGGTTGTGGTTTAGTGAAGTGAATTAGGTTATGTTTTTTTGTATGTCATTAACTTTGTTCAAAAGATAAAATCACTCGTGAAAGATATTTTAATCTCAAGAGACTAACCTGGTAAAATAAAGGTGTGCATATATATATATATATATATATAACAAAAAACAAAACAAAAAAGTAAGATCTTTGTCCCCATGTGCACGTGCAAACTGTAGTCTGGCTTTTTTATGGCAGTTTTGGAGGATTGACTTCTTCCTTGCTAAGCAGCCTTTCAGGTTATGTCAATATAGGACTCATTTTACTGTGGATATAGATATTTGTCTACCTGTTTCCTCCAGCATCTTCACAAGGTTCTTTGCTATTGTTGTGGGATTGATTTGCACTTTTCGCACCAAACAATGTTCATCTCTAAGAGACAGAATGCGTCTCCTTCCTGAGTGGTATGATGGCTATGTGGTCCCATAGTGTTTATACTTGCGTACTATTGTTTGTACAGATGAACATGGTACCTTCAGGCATTTGGAAATTGCTCCCAAGGATGAACCAGACTTGTGGAGGTCCACAATTTTTTTTCTGAGGTCTTGGTTGATTTCTTTTGATTTTCCCATGATGTCAAGCAAAGAGGCACTGAGTTTGAAGGTAGGCCTTAAAATAAATCCACAGGTACACCTCCAATTCAGTATACCTCCTATCAGAAGCTAACTGGCTAACTGTCTAAAGGCTTCACATAATTTTCTGGAATTTTCCAAGCTGCTTAAAGGCACAGTTAACTAAGTATATGCAAACTTCTGACCCACTGGAATTGTGATATGATCAATTAAAAGTGAAACAATCTGTCTGTAAACAATTGTTGGAAAAATTACTTGTGTCATGCACAGAGTAGATGTCTTTAACAACTTGCCAAAACTATAGTTTGCTAATATTAAATCTGTGGAGTGGTTAAAAAAATGAGTTTTAATGACTTCAACCTAAGTGTATTTAAACTTCTGACTTCAACTGTATTATATATATATATATATATATATATATATATATATATTGTATCAGGACTTGACATTAAGCATTGTCATGTGGTCATTCACTTGTCCGAGTAAAAAAAGTTACTTGTCCGGAGACAAAACAAATGGATGTAAGATAGAAAAAAGAGAAAAGCCTCTATCATCATCATTTACACCTGATAGGGATTAAGAACACAGTGCAGAAAGACGGTAAATCATTACTCACCCTCAAGCCTGTATGAATTTCTCTCTTCTGAGGAACATAAAATTAGATTTTTGGCAGAATGTTAGTCACAGTCACTATTCACTAACACTGCATCTTTTTTTTTTTCTTCCATAAAATAAATGTGAATTGAGACTGAAACTAACATTCTCCCTAACATCTCCTTTTGAGTTTCACAGAAGATAGAAAGTCAGACAGGTTTGGAACAACATTAAGGTGAGTAATGATGACAGAATTTTTGATAACACTTTACAATAAGGTTCCATTCATTAACATTAGTTAATGCATTAGCAATCATGAACTAACAATGAACAATATTTTACAGCATTTATCTTAGTTAATGTTAGTTAAAACATTTTTTTATTTTTTTTTAAATACAAGTGTTCATTGTTAGTTCATAGGGCATGAACTTTTTATTTTAATGTATGAAAATGTTTTAATATACTGTATGTTGGAATTAACATTAACCAAGATTGATAAATTATATAAAAGTGGTGTTCATTGTTAGTTCATGTTAACTGATGTAGTTAACTAATGTTAACAAATGGAACCTTTTTGTATTGTTACCATATCTTTATTTTTAAGTCAATTCTCATCAGTTACATTAAAAACGGTTGTTTAATAATTGACAAAATGCATTGAAAATGTTAATCTCTGATACTTCAAAGAGTTCTCATAAAAAAATCCTCCATGTGCAGCAATGACAACTTTGCAGATCCTTGGCATTCTTACTGTCAGTTTGTCCAGATACTCAAGTGACATTTCACCCCACGCTTCCTGTAGCACTTGCCATAGATGTGGCCGTCTTGTCGGGCACTTCTCATGCACCTTATAGTCTAGCTGATCCCACAAAAGCTCAATGGGGTTAAGATCCATAACACTCTTCTCCAATTATCTGTTGTCCAATGTCTGTGTTTCTTTGCCCACTCTGACCTTTTATTTTTGTTTTTCTGTTTCAAAAGTGGCTTTTTCTTTGCAATTCTTCCCATAAGGCCTGCACCCCTGAGTCTTCTCTTTACTGTTGTACATGAAACTGGTGTTGAGTGGGTAGAATTCAATGAAGCTGTCAGCTGAGGACATGTGAGGCGTCTATTTCTCAAACTAGAGACTCTGATGTACTTATCCTCTTGTTTAGTTGTACATCTGGCCTTCCACATCTCTTTCTGTCCTCATTAGAGCCAGTTGTCCTTTGTCTTTGAAGACTCTAGTGTACACCTTTGTAGGAAATCTTCAGTTTTTTGGCAATTTCAAGCATTGTATAGCCTTCATTCCTCAAAACAATGATTGACTGACGAGTTTCTAGAGAAAGCTGTTTCTTTTTTTTTTGTTGCCATTTTTGACCTAATATTGACCTTAAGACATGCCAGTCTATTGCATACTGTGGCAACTCAAAAACAAACACAAAGACAATGTTAAGCTACATTTAACGAACCAAACAGCTTTCCGCTGTGTTTGATATAATGGCAAGTGATATTCTAGTACCAAATTAGCAATTTAGCATGATTACTCTAGGATAAGGTGTTGGAGTGATGGCTGCTGGAAATGGGGCCTGTCTAGATTTGATCAAAAATGACTTTTTTTTCAAATAGTGATGGTGCTGTTTTTTACATCAGTAATGACCTGACTATACTTTGTGATCAGCTGAATGCCACTTTGGTGAATTAAAGTACCAATTTCCTTCTGAAACAGCTAAATCTGTACATTATTCCAAACTTTTGGCCGCCACTATATATATATATATATATATGGGCCCCATTTTAAGAGCATACACACAAAGTCAACAGGCATGGCCAGGAAGTTTTGGTATTTTCATGCAAGCATGCGCTAAGTCTAGGCACAAGTGGGTTTGGCAGAATTGCACGCAAAGCGCTACTGGGCTGGGTCAAGTGCAATTTAATTCTGAGGTTCTTCTCCGGCACCATCTGCGTCCTATTATATAGTTAATTCTCTGTCAAGTACCTGTGATATAAACAAAGACAGCACATTTATAAGAAGTTGGTAGTGTACCCTTATAAAAAATATGCTGCTCTTCACCGGTAGTGGTGAACCTGAAGCAAACCTTTGGCAACAATGGACAATTTGCCGCAAGTTTGCTGCAAAGCTCATTTGCATGTGCAAATTATCAATTGAGAATTTGCTGCAAGATTACGGCAAATTTGCCATGAACTCTCGATTTTTGTAAGGGTAAATGGAACGTATATTTTTTGTGCATTAATTGTGTCTCCCTGTTGAATGTCAGGCATATTTCTATGACAGTGACACGCTCCTTTTACACGCATGGAAAATGTGGTTCTCATCAGGATTTGGATTTACGCTTTGTTAAATTATAGAGAATGTAAGTATTATTAATCATATTCATCTACTGACACACAAATCATGGCTAGTATTAACAGCGATTGTATCAGAACGCACTTCTACTGGTCGATTTTGATTTTGAAAAATGTAATTAATTTATTGAAACATGAAAAAATTAAACCAAAAATATTTCTCAATTCAAATTACACTTCAAATGAAACAAAAATGTAATCAAAATAACGAAGTGGTCAAAAAAAAAAAAACATTTTACTCTCTCCAACTTCTTCCACTGGCTCCTTTTGCAGTGACTTGAAAATCACTCTATGACAACAGGTGGAAAAATAAACCACGACCTAAAGACAGTTTAATAAATCTCATTAATATTTGTTTGATAAAACAGCTACAACAGTGATCGTCATGGACATAATTTGAAGATCAACTATATTTTCACAGTTTGGACATGAACTTTATTATCATCTGCTGGAGGAATCTCCAAAATGCAAATGCAGGAACTGGTTTTAGACTTTGCGCTGCAAACAGACCTGCTTTTGAAACGTCTTGGCACAATGACCTATTTCTCAGGAAAATAACAAATTGCACTTTGCGGCACTTTATTTACATACAATACACCTCCAGTTTGCGTGCATACACCCACAGATAGCGCAAACACTCCCACCTACGCCCACCTGTGCTTTGCGCTGGCACGAAAATAACACTTAGCATTAGTGCGCTCATGAAAATTGGATAAGACCCTTTCACTCCTTGTTAAATGAGATTACCAAACTAAATGAATGACACACCTCCTCCTCTTCTTCAGTCGGTCAACAGATGCTGATCCTCGCTCTATCACGAATCGAATGGGGGAATGAGGAGTATTTATTCACTTAGTCAAACCAATGTTATGATCCTTCACAGCCTGCACTCAAATGCTATCGGTGCATGCTAGTCAGTCTTTACAGGTGGGAAAAGCCACCAAAGCAGTCTCATGCTTCAAACTAGTGCAGTGCTGCTGCTGTTTAAAAGATTTGTGTGCTGATTGTAAATCAAAGATTTTTTTTGGAGAGAGAAGAGATCAATTTTAGGGGGGCTGAAGCCGTCTAGCAACAGCTATGGTGTTTAATATATATAACACATTTAAACTCTAGTGTGCCTTCTGTTTGAGGCCATTAGCATACCTGGTGATATCATCAAAAACGCCATAGCCAGATTTCTTGTCGTATTGCCATCGGCCGATGAAGACACTAGGAGAGGTGGAGTTCAGTTTCCCACTACGCAATATCCCATGACCGTGCCGCATGTTATCTTGAAATGAGCCCTCGTACACTTCACCAGAGGCGTAGCTGAAAACAAACACACACGCATGAGAATACAAACTCTGTATTTTCCACATTCTCATTTACATAATATCAAATCACATCGATATGTTTGAAAAAACAGAGCAAACATACACATTGCAAAAAACATTTTAAATTTTTTCTGAAAGTCATGCAAATTCCCACAACAATCAACCACAACTCAAATTCTGTATTGTGTTTCACAGAAATTAAGGTGATGAAAATTAAAAATGTTATGTTTTTGAAATAAAATGGCCAATTCCTTGTCCTTGTGTTAGGATATTTTATGTATCCTAAATACACACAATTCAATATTTTCTAGGTTTTTGCATAATTTGGCAAAATTACAGCTTGATTGGAAAAGACGGCCAATAAAATTATTCTGCTTACAAGTGATATTTACCTTGATTTTTCTCATATTTCATTAACAAGTATACTAACTTTTGAAAAAGTTAATTAGGGGCAAAATTGTTTGGTGTGGTGACAATGATGCCAAAACTGTGGGATTTTAAAAAAAACGATAGATATTAATATTGCTATTGGTTTATGTTTATTTCACTTTTTGTTTAGATTAGCATAGTTTTTAACATGTAATAATATTTTTTAATGGATTTTTATGGTTTAATTTTGAAAGTCAAGGTCTGAGATAAGGCTAAAAGAGCAATATCTTTAAAAGTCAATTGAAAAGTTGCAAAAATATTGTTTTATGTCCAAGTCACTTTTAATGTGCCCTTCATATAACAAAAAGAAAAATGTTCAAATCTGTTTGTTTTAATTTAAATAAACTCCTGGGACATGAAATTGCCCGAAGTTGAAGAAACACCAAAACACGCAAAGACTCACCTGAACATTCCAAAGCCATGCATCTTGCCATCTTTCCATTGCCCTTGGTAATGATCACAGCTGTTCAGGTTTTTGTTTGGTACCACATAATCTCCAAAACTACAAAGAAAAAGAAAAAATCTGGCTGAAATGTTGTCTGTTAAAGAAAGTTAGGAGTCAGAAATCAATTAAATTGACTAATTTACAATCCGCACTAACCCGTCTTCAAGGCCATTCTTGAATGTCCCTGTGTACATTCTTCCATCTGGCCATTTGACCACGCCCCTAGAACACAGACACAGCCAATCACCATCTTCCCCTTTCTAAGATGAGTTACAAACTCCCACAATTTACACTGTCATGGCCTACCGCCCGTGAGGTTTCCCCGAGACCCATCGTCCCTCGTACATGGCATCCTTGAGCCGACTGTCTTTGTAGAATGTGTACGATGCCGTGCGTGAAATAGGCGGGTCTGCTCTCTGCGTCACCCCTGTGGAAGGAGGTATCCCATCATGCCCCAGTCCACTAAGCACCTGCTCCACCGCCTGATTTATAGAACGAAGCCATTTTGCCTGGAATTATGGGAAGTGGGGCATTAATGTTTAACCAAAAATAAAGCAGTTTATAATAAAAATATGCAGCTTATAATAAAAAAAAAAGGGTATAAATCACACATTAGTTGTGTTCGGAATGGAATACTAACTTACTACTTACTGAATAGACCCTTTTCACAGACCTGTTATGACGCGTTTCTGCCTTCTTTAACAACGAAAACTTTTTTATATTTATAAAAATATTTTGTGTAAATTTATAACATTGTACTGTATATTACAGTTGAAGTCAGAAGTTTACATACACCTTAGCCAAATACATTTAAACTCAGTTTTTCACAATTCCTGACATTTTATCATAGAAATCATTCCCTGTCTTAGGTCAGTTAGGATCACTACTTTATTTTAAGAATGTGAAATGTCAGAATAGTAGAGAAAATGATTTATTTCAGCTTTTATTTCTTTCCCACATTCCCAGTGGGTCAGAAGTTTACATACACTTTGTTAGTATTTGGTAGCATTGCCTTCACATTGTTTAACTTGGGCGAAACGTTTTGGGTAGCCTTCCACAAGCTTCTCACAATAAGTTGCTGGAATTTTGGCCCATTCCTCCAGACAGAACTGGTGTAACTGAGTCAGGTTTGTAGGCCTCCTTGCTCGCACATGCGAGCATCTTCCTTGCTGAGCAGCCTTTCAGGTTATGTCAATATAGGACTAGTTTTACTGTGGATATAGATACTTGTCTACCTGTTTCCTTCAGCATCTTCACATGGTCCTTTCCTGTTGTTCTGGGATTGATTTGCACTTTTCGCACCAAACTACGTTAATCTCTAGGAGTACTATTGTTTGTCCAGATGAATGTGGTACCTTCAGGCATTTGGAAATTGCTCCCAAGGATAAACCAGACTTGTGGAGGTCCACGATTGTTTTTTCTGAGGTCTTGGCTGATTTCTTTTGATTTTCCCATGATGTCAAGCAAAGAGGCACTGAGTTTGAAGGTAGGCCTTAAAATACATCCACAGATACACCTCCAATTCAGTACACCTTCTATCAGAAGCTAATTGGCTAATTGTCTAAAGGCTTGAAATTATTTTCTGGAGTTCTCCAAGCTGCTTAAAGGCACAGTTAACTTAGTGTATGTAAACTTCAGACCACTGGAATTGTGATGTCATCAATTAAATGTGAAACAATCTGTCTGTAAACAATTGTTGGAAAAATGACCTGTGTCATGCACAAAGTAGATGTCCTAAACGACTTACCAAAACTATAGTTTGCTAATATAAAATCTGTGAAGTGGTTAAAAAATGAGTTTTAATGACTTCAACCTAAGTGTACGTAAACTTCTGACTTCAACTGTATATTACCCTGGGATACGTTTTAAAAAATCAGTTACCACAGCTGCGATGAGGCTTCTAACACAGATGCTGAGGGAGTGACAGAAATGTGGCCTATTTCTCTCTTCTTACATCTGTTATTCAGCGCTGTATATTTTTATCATCTTTTGCAAAGCTGTGAAAGCGTAAGCGTTGATTTTTTCCTTTTGCTGCTGGAGCAAATGGTAAGCAAAAATTAAATTTGCTGTGGCCCTCCATTCACCACCATTCAAGTTTACCCTGCTATGCATCTACTTCTGCTCTCCAACCTGGATTTGTGAAAAGGGTTACATACAGCATGACTATGTTGCATCACATGACCTCATCAAGTTGCATGTTTAATTTAGTGAGTGCCGTTATTTAGCATTTTTTTAAATTTGGCAATTCCTTCAAATAATATGTCAAGAAAGAAATATATAAAAGTCGCAGCTGATATTACCTCCAGTTTATTTGGCACACTGTAAATTGAAGGTCAAGTCAAATGCATTGCATTGTGGAATGCATTATTACACATATTTTTCTATGCATACAGAAAGTATGCATACTATGTCCAGTATGCATACTATAAACTGCATATATAGTAAGAGTAGCAAGGTAGTATGCTATTCCAAACAGTCACAAATTGTGGAAATTGGAGTCTGGTCTACCTTTTCAGCTGGTGAAGAGGCCAGCAGATTGAAGCTCTCCTCTGGTGAGGTCAGCTTTAAACCATACCTGCAAAAAACATCACACATTAATGCACAAACTACCAGCATTGGGTAAGTTACTTAAAAAAAGAATCCACCAGAAATTACTAAATTACTACTTCTCTAAAATTGTAGTCAGATTACTTTAGTACAAACTTTTACTAACAAAAAAGTAATCACATTACTAATTACTTTTCCTTTAAATTACTTTTTGAAACACTTTTCACAAAGGTTTGTTTTTCCTCTTAATTCAAACAAATGTCTATTTCCTCCTTGTTCATTGTCGATTACCCTTCAGCTGTGACAGAAATGCACATATGACGTACACATGAATTCATATTATAAATGTATAATACACAAATAATATTTTAGAAACATGTTACTTAAATAATGTACTTAAAAGTGTCTGAACATCAGTAACTGAAATTCGATTAAAGAATTTAAAATGTAATGCATTACGCTACTTTTTTAAAAACTTTGAAGTAATTAGATAACAGTAACTAGTTACTTTGTAATCAGAATACACCAAACACTGCAAACAAAGACACTTTGTAAGTAAACAAAGCAAATAAACATGATTGACACACTCACAGGCCAGTGTTCTCCTCAGAAACAGGCTCCACCCAGAGTGTAGCCAATGGGAAGACGTGATGAGTGGAAAACTGTGAGGGGTTAAAAAAGAAATGCAACTAATTCCAGAACAATATGCAGAAAATAAATGCACTGGGGTCATACACAATTCTGCTCTATAGTCCTGATGGATGAACAGTAATGTCAGTAATCTCATGTAATTGCATTGCAATTTACATTGCAAATTCTACTCTGAAGTCAGTTTCGCCTACACATTTTGTGAAAAAAATGCCTTTCAATCAGCAGACTGGATCATCCAATCAGATTTCATAGATTTGATTTAAAAGCATCATGCATTGTGAAACTAAACAGTATCTGGTAAATGGTAATGACATTTGGTATGAAATAAAATTTATGTTGATATCTGTTAATTATCACAAAATACATATCTCCAACTGTGCAAAAAACAACAGTGAATTGGTTTTCAACATATAATTGTAGCAGGAAATTTTAATAGCACGTTATTTTGTGTTGTAAAGAGATGCAAGGATACGTTCATAAACAGGGACACAAACATATTCACACACAGTAAAGAGGACAGGGGGATCTGGGAAAATAGGGAGGAAAATTAGGGATCAAAATCTCAAATATTCACTATATATTCACTATGAAAAGACTTACAACCACAACTGTTCAACATAAAACCATCTAGCACAACATGCCCTCTACTACAATCAGATACATGTATATTTATGCACAGTGCATTTAAAAAAACATATATATATATATTTAAATGGGGGTTTGCAAGCAGGGAGCCTTGGAATGTACCCAGACCGATGTACGGCCATTTTATGGTGTCGTACCACACTGAAACAAGACATTTTGGACAGGGGAACGCTTAAAGGAATGGAAAAATGAAAACTCTTTCTTACGTGGAACGCAAAAGGAGATGTTTTAATGAATATAACAGCCCGTCTTTTCAATATAATGACAGTGGACAGTTCCTCACTTCAAAGGCACTTTTTTCAAATGATTTTGAAATGCCTTCAGAAGACCTGGAATATGATACATGAGTCACATGGATTACTTTTATGATACTTTTGGGTACTTATGTACTGTAAGCTTTAAAGTGAGTAAATACAGCCACTGTATTGCAAAGACACTTCACTAAAGTACCTGCTTTTATGTTACGCATAAGAAAGAAAGTCATATGGATTTGGAAACAACATGAGGTTGAATTTTATTTGTGGTTGAAATGCTCCTTTAACAGAGGCATTGGTAAGATGCATGAGGCCAAACACTACAGCTGTAGGGTGCATCCTTGGAAACTAGGGGCAGTATGCTATGGAGGAAACTCATTCGTACAGCCCAACTCTTATAGGTGACCATGCCCTACCAAAACAAAGAAAAACATCACTAAAACATTAGTCATTGGAAATAGATTGTTTGTCTGACCAAATGCCCAGTTGGCAAAAAAAAAAAAAAAGAATTGTGAAAGTATTGTGTACGAAAATAAAAAAATAAACCAACAGAGAAGACAGAGCTGAAATGGTAGTGAATTAAACATATGCTTAAAGACGGCAACAAACCTGTGCATGAACGAGCACATCATTAAAGAGGATGAACCAATTGACAGAAAAACGTCCTGAGTTCTGAAGAGTCAAAGCTTTATTACTGCTCTCACAGATCAGCCGACGAGACGGCTTCCGCAGAGAGTCCTGAGAAGTGAATTCAAAACAAGCTTTAAAGAAACAGTTCTCCTATAAAATGTAGAACATTTTAGTTATTGTCATTTGCCTTTCAGCTGTTATTCACTGATAATCTCGGGTTTTTAGACACATCGCGGTAGGTTTCACGTCTCTGACGCAAATGGCATTGGTTCTCATGTGTCATGTGACTGATCACAACACAGACATTTTGTAAAACATGCAATTGCAAATTAGATTTGAGCGCTGTGGCAGAGGGGAAGATTATCAGTTAATAATGGTTTAAATTTGGGTCTGCTCCTCACACAACACTATCATATGGCTTCAGAAGGCTCTGAATATAGCAGACAAGCCACATGGACTACTTTTATGGTGGGTTTTTCTGGAGTCTGTCTGGAGCTTGCAGTCTTGGCCATCTGCTTTACTCATAATAATGAGCTGGAATGACACAAGGGTGGGTAAATAATGGCAACATTTTCATTTTTGGGTGAACTGTTCCTTTAATTAACAGGCAAAACTTCAAGTTCTCTCTCTTCCACAGTCTAAATTACGATCCCATTTACAACCTCAGAGCATTTCCAACACTAAATTAAAAGTGTTTGCTCAACAGGGAGAACACCTGACTGTCTGTTGCACATTAGACTGACTGCCACCTGACAGCTAAAGTGCCTGTGAGACCCTGAGGCAGACATAATGGGACTCACGGTCATCTTTCCAGGAAAGGTCTTCCAGAAGTGGAGTGTGTACTCTGCTTCCTTCCTCCTCCTCTTCAGATGAAGAGCCATTGACTCATATTTGGAGCAGGCGTCTTGCAGCCTCTGATAATCCACTGAGTTCTGTCACACAAACATAGAAATGTGGTTCATGTAGTGACGGACATTGAGAATGTTGAGTACAAATCTTAGTTATTGATGTGTGTTCAGAATGGGGTAGGGTTACATCATTTTGTATTATCAAACATGTAGCCTTAAAAAGAAACCATATATAAGAGACAAAACTTCTGAGAGAGACCCAAAGAGATAATTTTTTTGCAGTTGATTGCAGCCAATAGTGGCCCTACCAAGTATTTTCTGTTTTAAGTTTTTAAATAATGTATTAAAATGTTTAGATTTTTTCCCATTATATTTTTAAGCCAACATTATGTTAATGATGAACAAAACTTACTAGTTAAAATAGTTTTAACCAACAGTAATAAAGAGTAGTTTTATGTTTAAAATAATGCACACTTACATGAGATAACCCAAACTCCAGCCATAACAGGAGCCTAATAATTATTTTTTTTTGACAGATGCATCGCAACTGTCAAAGATGTACATCTAGTGCATGTTTGCATAGAAAAACAAATTAAAAACAGCGCAGAGGAAAACAAAAACACGTCTAATGTAAACGGCCCAAAAGGCTGGTCGCCCTTCATGTTGGCCACCATGTTGAGATCACATAAGCAGTCGAATACCCTTCACTTCATCTCCGTGACCCCCCATCATCTGACACTTTTAGATAGGGAATAAATGAATCATGGGTGACAAATTTGCTTAAGAATAGGGTATTTCTACAATGACATTGGCAAGTTAGTGTCCTTTGATTTCCACGATGCCGAAAACACAGACGGAATTGCGGAATCCAGTCATAAAAATTGAATTACCTATAAAATTTAGAATGTCACAGAATTGGACATATTTGGGGGGGAAAATAATGTTTGAATGCACAATTTAAAATGCTGTAAGCGATTTTAGCATTCTGAAGCTTTCACGTGACTAAGCCGTTGAATTAGCCACGCCCCCTCATTCCAAAACCCCGCCCTCCAAATATAATTTTGAGACCAAAACTGAGCAAAAAAGCAGCATTGTTTGTTTCTGTGGCTGTCAAATTCAAATATTTGTTTGCTATTTACAAAGTCTACAACTGTCACAGAGACAGGTGAGATATCTCAGGACACTTATTTCATTAATATCTTTAAGGGAGTAGGAATATTTTTTGCATAATTTTCCATGAATTAAAAAATAAATAAATAAATAAATAAATAAAAAAAAAATCGCTTACAGTACCTATAATCAAAATCAGCCCCTATAATCAAATCAAAATCACAATATGTACTAGTGTGATTATTAAACTGCAAAAGGCTGCACGCTTTTGAAAATGAATGTGTGAAGCTCAGTGCTGGATAGTTGCATACACAGACATGACTCGAGCCATCATCAAGGTGGCTATATTTACACTGAAGATGGAGTGGTAAACCACAAATAAATGCCAAACCAAATGCATTAGTGTGGTAAAGTTAGTTTTAGTTTCGCGAATTTACTTTTACACAAATGTACATGAATGCGCTTTTGCGACATTGATTCATAAATATAACTAGTCTAATTTGTTACCACACATGGATGGCGTTTGTAATGCCAAAATTGCTGGAGTAAAAACATTTTAAGAGCCTTTTTATTTCACTTAGAAATAGACAAAGAGCAGATAAAATGCACACACAAAAAATCATTTAAATTCTTATAATTTTATTATTGAAGTACGTTTTCTTTAAGTATTTAGAGCTGAAGTATGTAACTTTTCTGTGTGAAAATACTGTAACCAATGTGTTATTGTGGCACAATGAAAAATGCTCTGTTTTGAGCGACCCGCTTAGAACCGCATCAGCGTTACTCAACCAATGGCTTGAGTTGAGGGAGGAGCTTTCTCTTTGTTTGACCAATAGCAGATGGGGGGGCGTATTCAGAAAGCAGAGTTTATTTTTGCAATTCCCTTTGGTGGCACAAAAATTACATACTTCAGCTTTAAGCAATATTATTTCAAAATGGTACCAGCTTATCCTACTCAAATGCATGTGACATCAAATAAACAGGAATTAGGTCAGAAGTAATCTAAAAGTAATCAAAAAGCAATCAGATTAGATCATTTTAAAAATGTAATCCAAGAGATTACGTTACTGCCTACATTTTTAGTCATTGTATTTGTAATCAGTACCAGATTACAATTCAGAAGTAATCTACCCAGTACTGGTTAAGCTAGATGCTCGTACACTGAAAACACTGCATCCTGATCATCATGTGTGCTGTGTGTGTGTAGATGACAGAGAGCAAAGCACACTTTCGTGCAGCATATACAGACTATACAGTATATTTATTTAATTAAATCACAGTCTTTTGTGGTTTAATAATCACACTGGGCCATGCAGCAAGCTGCATATCCAAAGGTGAGAAACTAAAGTCAAAAACACAGAAACTGAAAAGTTTTACTCAGTTTTCTGCCTAAATAAAAGCAAAAGTTGAAAATTAATTGTTCTATTTTCCTTTGATTAAAGTTTTAATGAATTCATTTCATTAGAGACCATTTTCATGATAAAACTGAATTAAAAAAAAAGGAAACTAATTTGGAGAAAAATAAAACCCTAGTAAGTGAAAACGTTTTGCTTCCACACCAACAGGTGGCAGTATAAAGTCCAAGATACTGTTATATCAATCAGAAAAGCTTAAACAACAAATAACTTAGTGCACCTTGAAATACATCATGGTTTTATGCTGTAACTATAAAATTAGAAAAGCTTAAAGAGAAAGAATCATTTTTAATGAGCATTTAATGGTACTCTTAATGGTAATGGTGTCTTACAACAACAAGGATGATAAAATGAAGAAGTGTTACTATTTTTCCAATCAGTGTTTGTGAGAGTGTGTACCCACCCCTTCATAGCATGTAGCCAGTTTGAGCAGCAGTCTTCCATATTCGTGCAAGTGTTTTAAGGGCAGGTTAAAGAGATGAGCCAGGTTATCAGCTAAGGGCAAACCCTCTTCAGAGCATTCCGACAACCTCTGAACAACCTCCACCCCTTTCCCAAACACATCGCTTCAAACAGACAGAGAGAGACAGAGAGAGAGAGAGAGAGAGAGAGAGAGACAGAATTTTACTATAAATGGCAACATTTTATCTTAAATTCTGTTAAGATCAACATCCACAAAACAACCATTATTTCCAATATCACATCATTCATTTGCAATTTTTCAACAACTCACTGGCAAGGTTTGACAAGGGCCTGAAATCCTCCCATGACTAAAAGATCACCAACTGCAGTACAGTACCTGCATAAAATAATAAGCCAGAAAGACAATGGAAGGGAAGAAAATGACTACGGTGAAACAGAACAGACTTGAAGTGGGGGGTGCAAACTTTATATTTGTTAAGCTAAAAGGTGCTATATTCTTAGAATGTTAGTCAGTTTTACATGACCATTTTCCACCCTCTCTCTGACCTTTAAAGGTATATTTCGGGTTCAATACAAGTTAAGCTCAATCGACAGCATTTGTGGCGTAGTGTTGATTACCCCGAAAAATAATTTCGACTTGTCCCTCCTTTTCTTAAAAAAAAAAGAAGCAAAAATCAAGGTTACAGTGAGGCACTTACAATGGAAGTGAATGGGGCCAAAGGTTTTTTTTTTTTTTTTTTTAAGTCTTTGACTGTTACACAGCATCTTGTTGTTTTTTCAGCTTCTTGTGCAAGAGAACTGCATTTTTTAGTGTCAAGTAAATAATAACTTAAAAATGCATCTCGAAATACTGTGTAAACCTGTGCTCTGTTTTATTTGTGATGCTGCATCTGGTCTTTTTAGCACAACGATATATTTGGAGTGAACTAGAGGTCGGCCGATACCGATAACTAAGGTAGTGGAAAAGGCCGATAACCGGTTTATCAGCCGATAGTTTTTTTTTAATTGATTTATAGAATTGTAAAAACAAATCTCAGTCTTTCCTTACTATGACGGGCACAGACATCGAGCCTACAAGAGTCCAAAATGAATACAATCCCAAATGCACTTTGTTGTGCAACTAATATCTCAATAATGACCAAAAAGAATTATGATTTGGTGCATAACGTGGGACTTCTAAATATAAACATGCCCGAAATACATCAGAGACTCTTATTTTGAAATGATGGAGACTTGGCTCTGTTACAATGCTCTGTGAGATAGTATTTACCAATTTAAGCTTTTTATAGCCTATATATTCACCAGATGAGGTTTAATAAGGAATAAGGTTTATTATTATTCACAAGCTGTACTGTAGAACTACGCCATTCTTACTGTAAACTCCTCCAGCACCGGCCACAAAGGAACACAGAAGAATAATACAAATAAAACTATTGGCATAGATTTTTGCAGATAAACAATAGTTCCAAAATACAACTATCGGCACCGATTTATCGCTAAAACCGATATATCGGTCTACCTCTAATGTGAAATGTGCACATTTCTGAATGAGCTGTTTTTGCAACTTAGTTTCAATAAATTGCAGAACAGGGAGGGAGCTTTGTGTCTAACATTTAAGTATGAGTACATAGTAAGCCGAACTGTATTTCAAAGAGCAGGATAAATCCTGTTTTTCATGATATGTCCTTAATAATAAACATGGGGTGAAGAAAAACAGCCAAAAGCACTTATTCAATCTGACGAGGTCATCACTGAGGTAACCTCCACACTTCAAATTCTTTAATTGTCTGTGTGCGCACTGTATACTTGCTCTGAATACATGGCCAGGAACAGATGTGCGTCGTTAAGAAGAACAAGACCTCGGATATCACGCGAGCGCCGCAGGATAGAGCTCAGAGAGGCAGAGTTTTGACCCGTTAGCTGAGACAGTCGACCTAATCGTCCAATCAGATTCTGCAGCAGCCCTGCAGAGGGCTGGCCGAGGGCAGAGCTTAAAGAGTCTAAAAGAAATGAAAAGTTAATTTAAGGACTAAAATCCCAAATAATCAATTAGTCTCACAGGATAGTAGTTTTATTTAGTTGAAACCAAGGACGAGATTTAAAAAGACTGAGAACTTACTGATGTGGTGGTAATGCAAACAATATAATTATGGTTGAAATATAGTTGGCCATGCAATGCTATTACAGAGATATGGCCCCGTTTACACCTGATGTGAAAATCCATCAGGGGTGATAAAATATAGAAAGTGGTCATAAGAGATACATTTGAAAGGTATATAAATTATACCCGCTGTTTATAACGATCTGTCTCAGTGGACCACTTGTAAACCGATTACCTGAGATGGATGTTAAAAATCAGGTGTAAACAGGGCCAATAAGCATCAGTCATAGTCTGTTACACACCACATAGAGTACACACACTGTCATACCCAGTTTAAGCAGTGGTTGGAGCAGGAGACTCTTGATATGGCTGAGTTTGCAGTAGTATTTTCTCTCTGCAGCCGCAAGCTCATGCAGACTGCCAATAAAATCCATTACATTACGGTCCGCCAATGTGGCGCATGTCTGTCCACCCGCACACACACTGCTCAAATAGCCCAGCTATCACACACACAGAATAAAGAGTGATGCAAAGTCATATCAATAACAGAATTACCAAACAGTCAATGCGCATAATTCAGAATAGTAAACAATAGCATTCAAAATACTCCCAAAGTACTCATCTGAAATGATGCTGAATATGATGAGTTTGCTCACATTCATACAAAAGGGGAGCAGCACAGGTTGCTGTGTATACTCCCCTGTTTGCTCCTCTCCTGTCTGCTCCACCTCCTCTTTCACCTGCTGCCCACTGTAGTACAGGATTGGCTGGATGCAATCTCCGTCAGCCAATAGGAGAGTGTGCTGTTGCCCCGCCCCTATATCCCACACACGAATCCCCTCTGACAGCTAAAAGAGAACAGAAGGAGACAAATAGAGTAAACTGTCAAACTGTATACATATGTGTATAATTTATAGACTCACACTGCAGGTTGTGTTTGTCTAGCGTCTTTAAACCTAGCCATACTTGGGGACAAAAATGTCCTTAGATATTGGATGAATGTGACTAAGCCATCCTTTGGGAATATCCTCAAAGGGAAAAGTGTTTTATGAAAAAATTGTTGTTGTTTTTGTTTCTCTTTAAAAATGCTAAATGTTTACTTTTAGGGTTAAGGTGAGGGATCATTCAAAGGTAAGTGGCCGCTAGTGGTACCAAATGGAATTGCAAAAATAATAATCGTTTTCAAAAGAGGTTTCCTTAACACTACACCCATTTTCCATTGGACAGCTAAACAGGTAGCCCCGCCCCAAACTCACGCCATTGGTTCAGAAGTTGACATGTCAGACCACTCAAACAAAAAGAGCAATGTTAAAACCGCTAGTGTTAGCATTTTTGGGAGAAACCAACCTATCACTGGCTTACTTATAGTTGTCCTTGGACAATTTTACTCTGACTTAAATGGCATATAATTTTAGTCAACAAAAATAACTTATTTTAGCTGCCAATAATGTGCGAAATAAAATTGTAACAGACCAAACTTTAATATTCAAATATTTTGAAAATGTACAGTATAGATATTACATTATTTAAACATGTATCAAAAATATGATTTATCAACATAAGTAACATGAGTTACTGAAAAGTGTCCAGAAAACCTGATATAGTCCTATATAGCATATTAACAGTGTCAGAAATGTACTTTTCCATTAAGGGCATTAATTACCACCTGGATTTGATTTTCAGGGGGATTTTTTACATTTATGAGGGCTTTCTTTTTCTTCTAAACACACAATTATACTGTCATTCTTTTATTCAGATAATTCAGTTTAAACAATTGGTTTTTTTTTTCAATCTGAATAATTAGACTGAGACTATATTTCTTCCTACCCACAAAATTACTATCAAATCATATTTTATGTAATAATGTTTATTACTAGGCGTAGAATAGAATATTAAAAACTATTTTCAGATGTTAAAAAAAACAGAAAACAGAAACTGGGGCATTTTTTTGAGGGGCCGTTCACATTGAGCACGTTTTTGTGTCCTTCCGCGCTGTTTTATGATTGATTTCAATGTAAACGTGCACTAGATGGATGTCTTTGATGGCTTGTTTGTGTTTTTAGATGCCATGTCAAGCTAAAAAGAACCTAAACTGTTAAACGTACGTCTCGAGTCGAGACACATACATTTTGCTCTTTTGTGGCGCTGTGTGTAATTTTAGTGCAACAACAACGCATTCCAGCATGTGACCGGCACCTAACATGTTTTCAAACATTGCGCTGAAATTTCAAACAAATATTTGGAATATTAGCTACTATACAAGCCATTACACAACCAATTACACAAACACCTTCAACGCAAGTCATGCCAGCTTCTAGCTAAATTAAAACGAATAAAAGCAAATTCAGAGCTGAATACTGTGGCTGTTTACTTAAAAAACTAATTCTGAATAATTAGCCAATATAAACATTATGTACGGCTTTGTTCAGCAATGTCACATATAGCCTATAAACAAATCATAATTTGCAGCACAAACACGGACAATTTTGATTAATTTTTTTGCATTTGGAGTTTGATGAGGTGAAAAATAAAATCTTTGCCCAAAAGTTAATGCTTCAACGATACCAAACACGGCACAAACCAGAAGCGAGAACAAAAGATTATGTCTAATATCTCAAACACCGAACCATGCACAAATGAGCACAAACGCAGCACAAACGAATGGTATAGATTTGGTAATGATTTAATTATATGGGGTGCCAACTTCATGGAGGTTATGAAAGCTCTAGACTTTGTAAACAACAAACAAATATGTGTCCGCGGGCCACGGTCTCTGCCACTTTCTGCCTGTCAATCATTTTGTGTGTTCTCGTAGTATTGTCGTTGCAGCGAATTATTGAGGCTTAATGCCATATTCTGATTTATAATTTGCCGGCTGAGGATGTTATGTCGCTACTGTTGTGCCTGACAACCATGGGAACATGCTTTGTGTCGGTTTCAACGGTATCGGTGTGGTGTTTTGGGAAAAGGGGGCGTGGCTAAATCAACGACTCAGTCTCGTGGAAGTTAGAACGGCTAAAATCGCATATAGCACCTTTAAGTAACAATACAAAAGATTAATAAATGATGTATCAAATACATTGTTAATTGTTAGTTCATGAACTAATGTTAACGAATGGAACCTTATTCTAAAGTGCTTGCAAATTTTGTAATCGAATTAGTTACATGATATACCGATTAATAATCGGATTAATCGCATAAATAAATGTTTGCTGAAAAGGCCCTGAAATAACAATGATTCACTATATAATTATTAAATAATTAACCTATTTGTGAAGTGGGGAAATCTCTAACATACTATGAATGGATTTGACTAAATTATTTTGGATTTTGAGTCAATTAATTCTAGAAAACAAAGAAACATTATATTCATCAACAGTGTATTCCAGTTAAAACCGTTTTTGTTTTTCTCATTTTGTCTTCGTTATCGATGGCAAAATAAAAAAAAAAAAACCTTCGACCTCTGTCAGTAATTCCGTTGATTAAATTAACACTGGATAGAAGTAAGTATGTATATGAATGTCTGTGGTATGTCTTCATTTAGAGAGTGGTATTGAGGTTTATTCAGCTAAAGTATGGGGACAAAATAGTTCCAAAAAGTTTGCTAAATCTAACTAAACCGCCCTTTGGGGACATCTGCGGACATCCTGAACAGGAAAAACTATCCTATCCTATGCAACTATTTACTAATTAATAATATTATAATAAAAAAGAAATCAGTTTGAATCTTATGAAATGCAATAATTTTCATGGTAAATAAATAATACATTCACTAGTTTAGTTAATAAAAAATATAAATAAAAAAAACTGTATTATCAATATGTCTATGTGAGGATTGATCCTCTCAATACAACATTAGTATCTAAAGTATTAATACTTTAGGATAAGTATGGCCATCACTATATTTTAGTTTGTGTGTATACCTTGGTTAAATGGGGGATGGAGGTGGGTGATTCCATGTGTCCCAGCTGTCCAGAAGTGTTACAGCCCCAGGAGAACACCTGCCACACACACACACACACACACACACACACACACACACACACACACACACACACACTACGTGAGGATCCCACTGAAATAGACTCACCTCTTAATAACAAAGGCACAGATATGCAGGTAAAGTGTCACCTGTGATTGTGCGGTGAGGGCGAGAGAATGATGAGCACCTGCAGCCACTCTCAGCACCTCTTTACCATTCAGACTGTTAATACAGACGGGCTGCCCTCTAGAAAGAGAGAGAAACGAATGAAGAGCTTTTCACTATAACATCTTCAATTTTAATGCATCTAATAAGTCTGTCCTCACTGTAGAAGGGCACATCAATCTTTTAAAGCTTTCAATTGAACATAACTCATAAAACTTGACTTCATAATACAGCTCTGCCAGACTGCATGAAAACTTAGATCAGGAGTGCTCAGTCAACCTAGTTTCAAGCCTGCATATCTGGCTGTGATTGACAAGTGAACCAAACACCTGGATTAGGCAGTTCAGGTGTGTTTGGGTTGCTGACATATATCATGTCAATATCAAGATTTTAGGTTAAAACTTAAAAATAAGTTAAAAATAAATATAGTATATACTGTAATGTATAAAGTGTATATTTCAGGTGCCATTAAAGTTTTAACCACTTTAATAACCCTTTGTCTTTTTGCAGTTCAGTTAAATTAATCTAATATAATTTTTAAAAGTAAAATATTCCATTAATTTATAAAGTTATAAAAACTGCATGTAGAATAAATAGGGCTGTCCATTTTTTATTTAATTACCAATATGTCATTTAATTTAATCACACGTTTCTTATATAATTCACAGATACAGTTAATCCAAAGTAAATAAGTAGGGCTGTCAATCGATTAACATTTTTAATCAAATTAGTTACATTATATGTAGATTAATTAATCAAATTAATCGCATATTAATATTTGCTGAAAAAGGCCCTCAAATAATTTTATTTCAATAATTAGAACTATAATATGTTATAAATATAATTTAAATAATTAAAATGCATTATATTATTGTGGCAGATGAGTAAAGCACTGATCAGACAATACAAAAAGTTGCTTTATAAGTCAATCTATTCTTTATTTCCATTTTATTGAACATAAGCATATCACAGCAATCCAATTTGCAATTGAATTCGTCAATCTGACAATTTATTATAAGGTGTTTTCATCAGATGGATGCTTCTGGAGTGTCTCACTTTGGTTGCGTCGCGTCATAAAACAGCGTTTTATACTCCCTGCATTTGGAGTTGCACTCCATCCATCTGTGTTTGAACGCAAGAACACGTCCTCATCTTGTGCTGTCACTAGTGTTAAGCAAGCCTGAGTGTGGTTTGTTGTCTCTACAGCTGCGCGTTGGCTATTCATTCGAGTTTCACTTACTGCCCCCTGCTGAAAACAGGTGGTACCTTAAGCTTGAATTGCTCCAATGGTAGGAATATTCCTTTTTCTGATCCTGGGACATGATTGAGTGAATGTTTTGTAACGCTATTTTTTTATATAATTTATTGCACTGAATTAATGCGTTAAATCGACAGCCCTATAAATAAGTGAAAGGACATAAACACAAAAATGCACCCTGTGTGAACGGCTCCTTTATTACTCATTCCGTGCTGCCTGCTCTCGGCATAATTAAATTACTGCATAAATATTTTAATTTCTGTTTTTTATTTTTTTAATTAATTGTATTAAATTAACACATTAAATTGACAGCCCTAATATACAAGATTTAAAAAAAAATGTCAAATAGTTTTAGATGACCTCAGGACACCTCATGCCTCCCTGCTGATGGATGGAGTCTGACCTGGGAAGAAGGTCTCCATGTCCAAGTTGCCCTTCCTGGCCCTGCCCCCAGCTCCACACTTCTGTCTGCAGGGAGGGCAGGTGGGTGTCGGCCTCAGGTACACCTCCTGAAGCAAGTGGAACAGCCCGCATGCGGGGACGGCTCGTCCGTCGCAAAAGACGAGGAGACACTGAGAAAGAAAATAACACACAACACATTCGTTAGTGCGAGGAACATCAATATCCAAGGGGGCTAATAAAAAACAAAAAGGAGAAACATGCAAAAATACACACACATGCGACCAAAGCTAGCACAACAAACAACAAGGTGGACAAATCGTAAAAAAAAATACAGTTTACACTTTATTTCAACTCCTTTATGAACTCACGGCAGTTTGTTCATTGAATATGCATTAGTTCGGTTCTGCCATATGAACACAAACGAACAGAAAAGAGAAAATTCACATGAATCTTTTAACAGCACAGACGCAGACCCTCACACTCAGCCAACACAACTCTACTCCGATACTACTCTCTGCAAAAAACACACACACACAGACACACACAGACACACACAGACACACACCGCCATGCTGACATATTCCAGCCCCACTGGGATCCATCTGTCGCACAGGTGGGGGCAAGGAGATGAGGAAAGGTGTGTTTGTGTTGCAGGTGGCTCAGAACTGACTACCATCATCTTTTCTAGCCCATCTACCATGTTTTATGATTTTTGAAGATAGACAAACAAACCAGGTTCAGACCGTTTCTCCGGCAGTCCCTGGGTATCCCAAAGTTTCAAGACCTAAAACAGCCCCTATATCACAATCTCTAACCCAGCTGACCAAATGTAAATTACTTTAAACCCATGCAAAGTACTGCAGCAGAAAGTTTTCTGAGACCTTACATAAACTTGTTTTGACTACATATAATGAAAGAAAAGTGAAAATGCACAATCAGCATTACATAGTCATCCAACTACAGTCTACAACCTGTTTGTCAGCCAAGGATGATGACTTCTGTCTAAGGGTGAATCGCACAAAGCCTGTTAAGAACAATTAGAAATCATATTTTTACTGCAAAATCAACAGGGAAAAAAAAGAAGAAATTTTGTATTTCAAAAAGAAAATTAAATGCCTATTTTAGGGTCATTAAAGGTGCACTCAATAATTTTGTCTCGGAACTTCTGTTCTAGCGGTTGCTATATACAGAAGATATCTATGGTGTTGATGTCAAAATGTAATTAGCAAAGTGGATCTATCTTGAGTATTTTAAAGTGTTCAGGGGATGTCGTAACAACTGGAAGCAGAGCGGGGAGATTTTAAAACAAGAGTACTTCATTCATAAATACACAAGATCCTACCTTCAAGCTGTGGATGTACTGATATGCCTCTGTGCTTATGAAACTCCAAGAGACAACACAAAGCCATTAAAAATATCTCGAACGACACCTCTGACCATCTTCTCATGTTATTCACCCACCGCGTTATAGTTAAGCAGACTTTTTGAGCATTATACCGGGACGGGGGAAGGGTGCAACTATATAAATACACACACACACACACACACACACACACACACACACACACACACTCTGACACACATACACATGTGAAAGTGTATGTTTTATTTTATATTCCGTTTACAACCATTTTAATCACATTTAAGCCTCTAAAAAATTAATTTTAAAAAGTGCAATTGTAATTTTCTTTAATGTTGAACTTGCATGTGTAATAATACGAGCTGTCACTGTTGGACATTTCATATCAACTACACATTTTAACACAAATTATTAACAAGCTGAAACCTAAAAATTAAGGAGAATTACACGTATAACAATTAAACGCTTGTATCATGAAAAAGTGTAGTGTGTCATAGCTGTCCAAATGTGATCTGCCAGGTCCAATTTACCTCTGCGGGTGTCAGAAAATACGAACATTTAGAGTAACAGAAAAAACACCTCACGAGAATTTTCACGTAGTAAAGGGGTTCTGTAGACTCACACCATCAACTCTTGATGAAAAATACTTTCTGGGCTCCCACAAGTAATCCATTTTGATCGACTCTTCTTAGTAGCTTCAATACAAACAGGAAGTTAGATGACACAATTCGGAATAGCGGAGTGCTGAGAAGGGGCTGGGCTGAATAAGGTGAATAAAAGCAGTTTTATTCTACATGGAGTGGGTCCCCCTCATGGGGGCTGGCATGTTTGAATCACATGACCAGCCAGATATTACTCACTAAATCTCAGTAATCGCCCTGTTATTGGACTCATAGATTAATCATGGCTGACTGTGAATAGTGAATTTTTACAATGGCATCTGTAACTGAAAACTATTGATTTTGAATGAAGCTGCATCTACACTGCTAAGTCCAAAATGACAAAAACAAAAAACTGAGGGCACCTTTAAGACTTTTGGCATTGTGACATTATTTACATGAAAACTAAGCACATTACCAAATGTAATAAATTAAAGCAAAGCCCTGCAAATCTCTGAAAAAAAGCTCATTCTCATTACTGTGATGTGAAAAAAATGAGATATAATTTAAAGCTGAAGTATGTAACTTTTTCAATGTTAAAATACTTTCTCCTGTCGTAGCTCAATATGCAGAAACAACTAGAAGCCATTCACAGGTTAATTTTCTCGAAAACTGTAAATACTGTGTCTCTGTGGAGCTATACAAATTCCTCTGTTTTGAGCGGCCCGCTTAGACCCGCCACAACAACGTTACTCAACCAATGGCGTGAGATGGGGCGGGGGGACTGTTTGAACAACTGCAGACAAAGGAAAGACATTCAGAAAGCTGTTTGAAAACATTGTTTATTTTTGCAATTCCGTTCAGTGATGCTAGTGTCGTAGAAATTACACACTTCAGCTTTAAATTGTAAAGACATAAGAATTAGGGGTTAAAATGTGCTTCATTGTCTTGAAAATAATGTCTAATTCTACAAATATAAATGGTATCAAAGTTATGTTTTATTTTCTTCATGCAAAATGTTACTTCTTGTTTCTCGTTTTATTTTGGGAAAAATATAACCTGGATATGTGTCCGTGACATTCACCCTTAAATCTACTTCTAATCTAAACGTAACTGTTCATTCAACTACAAACTACACACACAAAAATACCTTCAGTCGATGCAGTGGAAGACGATGCCTTCATCTCAGACTGTGCATTGTCTGTAACCATGGTAACTGCAATATATAGGACACCTGTCAATGCGTGCCATCAGCAGAAATTTGAAGAGCCACAGCGATAAAAGCCATGTCATTGAAAAAAACATTACAGCATACATCCACAAGTCGGAAACGCAGAGATTTGCAGGGCTTTGCTTTAAACTGAATGAACTACATTAAGTCTTAACATATGGCACAGGATTATGCTTAAACCTCACGTTTTCAACTAATGAAAGATCACGTACAATAGCAATCATTCCTCTTAATAGTCACACAGTCTAATCACACCCTCTAAAATAGGGCTCTTCAACTACTTTTACCAAATAGTGCCAAATGGAAATTCAAACAGGGTCAAACTTTTTTCAAGAGTAATACATTTTAAGATTTTTTTACTTCTAATGTTAATTAAATAACAACATTTTGGTTAAAAACCTTTTTCTGGCATTCTTTAAAAGTGTCGGAAGAAGTCTTTGAGCGAAACGTTATTTAATAAAGATTTGCAAGTTTTGACAGTAATCGGAGGGCCACATGAAAAAGAATGATGGGCAGTTAGTTGACCAGCCGTAAAATCAGCATATTAGAAAAGCAGACTATTTTCTTTCAATATTAATGAAATTCATCACAAAGTTGTTAAAGGAGTTGTTAGTCATTCATAGCCTTAGCAGCAGCAGCAGCAGCAACACCAACCGTGCAGAACTACGAAAGAAACTCATCAAGTAGTCCATGCTATAGGTAGACCAGTATATTGGTTTTCCCGATTAATCGGTGCCGATAGTTGAATTTTTCGTTATCTGCAAAAATATTTGCTGATAGTTGCCAATATAGTTTGTTCATGATCCTCTATGTCCGGCGCTGGATGATTTTACAGTTAGAAAGGCTTGGTTCTACATAGTAAGGTATATACATATTATAGTCGTAAAAAGTTTTTAACATAAGAGTTTTAACATTCTAAAAATCCATTTTTAAAACTATTGGCCGTTTAGTCGATTATCAGCCTTTTCCACCACCTTAGTTATCGGTATCGGCAAAATCCACTATCGGTCGACCTCTAGTCCATGCTAATGAAAACACAAGCATAGACTCACATCTCCATGCAAACTTACAGAGATGGTACACTGAGTGTAAGAGAAGAAGGTGTGTACCCTGAGAGAGCAGGCCCGGCAGAGAGAGGCGACGGCTAAGCTCCGCCTCCTCCTCTCGGATGTCCCCCAGGCTGGAGCTTTTCTTCCCCTGCATTGGCTCCTCTTGACGCAGTCTCTCCTCGACTCGTTCGTGCGCCTCTGCTGGAACCTGGAGTACACCAATCAAAGATCAAGTTTATGATTCAGACACAAGAATGCAATTGTATTCATGTAATAAATACAGAAACAATTCTGGTAATGGTTTGTAATGATGTAATGTGTTTTTTTGCACATGCTTATTGAATATATTAAGTGTATCTTTTTTGAATGGTTTATATACAGTTGTGCTCAAAGGTTTGCATACCCTTGGAGAATTGGTAATATATTTACCATTTCTAAAGAAAACATGGCAAAACACATTTCTTTTATTTCTTATGGGATTCATATTCAATTGAAGGTTATAACAGAATGGCACAATCATAAAACAAAACATGGCAACAAAGAAAAAAATGAAATGACCCCCATTCAAAAGTCTGCATACCCTTAGTTCTTAATACTGTGTATTGCCCCATTTAGCATCAATGACAGCGTGCAGTCTTTTGTAATAGTTGTCTATGAGGCCCCAAATTCTTGCAGGTGGTATAGCTGCCCATTCGTCTTGGCAAAATGCCTCCAGGTCATGCAAAGTCTTTGGTCGTCTTGCATGAACCGCACGTTTGAGATCTCCCCAGAGTGGCTCGATGATATTAAAGTCAGGAGACTGTGATGGCCACTCCAGAACCTTCACCTTTTTCTGCTGTAAGCACTGGAGGGTCAACTTGGCCTTGTGCTTAGGGTCATTGTCGTGCTGGAAAGCTTTCGTGCAGAAGAATGCAAATTGTCTGCCAGTATTTTCTGATAACATGCTGCATTCATCTTGCCATAAATTTTCACAAGATTCCCCGTGCCTTTAGAGCTCACACACCCCCAAAACATCAGTGAGCCACCACCATGCTTCACAGTGGGGATGGTATTCTTTTCACTATAGGCCTTGTTGACCCCTCTCCAAACATAGCGCTTATGGTTGTGACCATAAAGCTCTATTTTGGTCTCGTCACTCCAAATTACAGTGTGCCAGAAGCTGTGAGGCGTGTCAAGGTGTTGTCGGGCATATTGTAACTGGGCTTTTTTGTGGCATTGGTGCAGTAAAGGCTTCTTTCTGGCAACTCGACCATGCAGCTCATTTTTGTTCCAAGTATCGTCGTATTTTGCTCCTTCAAACAACCACACCATCTTTTTCCAGAGCAGCATGTATTTCTCCTGAGGTTACCTGTGAGTTTTTCTTTGTATCCCCAACAATTCTTCTGGCAATTGTGGCTGAAATCTTTCTTGGTCTACCTGACCTTGGCTTGGTATCAAGAGATCCCCGAATTTTCCACTTCTTAATAAGTGATTGAACAGTACTGACTGGCATTTTCAAGGCTTTGGATATCTTTTTATATCCTTTTCCATCTTTATAAAGTTCCATTACCTTGTTACGCAGGTCTTTTGACAGTTCTTTTCTGCTCCCCATGGCTCAGTATCTAGCCTGCTCAGTGCATCCATGTGAGAGCTAACAAACTCATTGATTATTTATGCACAGACACTAATTGCAATTTTAAAAGCCACAGGTGTGGGAAATTAACCTTTAATTGCCATTTAAACCTGTGTGTGTCACCGTGTGTGTCTGTAACAAGGCCAAACATTCAAGGGTATGTAAACTTTTGATCAGGGCCATTTGGGTGATTTCTGGTATCATTATGATTTAAAAAGGAGCCAAACAACTACGTGATAATAAATGGCTTCATATGATCACTATCCTTAAATAAAAGACTTTCTGCATGATTGGTCATATTTTCAAAATCAATGCCAAAATTTCACAAATTCTGCCAGGGTGTGCAAACTTTTGAGCACAACTAATATATATATATATATATATAAATAATATAAACTGGTTATTAACACTTACCCAGTAACCAATCACTTTTCTCAGAGAGAGCTTGTATGTGGATGCAACATGCTCCCCAACTGCAGAGGCACACGACACCACCAAGTTATTTAGTGCTGTCCCCATTGGAGTCACGGACTGGGCAACCGGGATCAAAGGGTTACATATGAAAGGATCAGCCGGGTCACCAGAGATCTGTGATGGGACACATGCAAACTGGACATGAGAGTTCTGTTTTGTACAGTTCAGATGCCCAACAACTAACTAGGCCGAGTTTATATCGATGTGAAGCATTTTAAAGGGATTATTTTAGAGATTCAATTTCTAAGAGATAGAATAAAAAAATTAAAGTTTTCCTTTTTTTAATTGGGATGTCCCGATACCGTTTTTGAGACAGTGTACGAGTACCATTACTTTTTTTTATGGTACTCGCTGAAACCGAGTCTGATACCTGTTTATTTCAATTTTATCATCAAAATGGTGTTTAAATAAATAAATTCATTAAAACTTTAATCAA
Source organism: Myxocyprinus asiaticus (assembly GCF_019703515.2). Taxonomy (NCBI): domain Eukaryota; kingdom Metazoa; phylum Chordata; class Actinopteri; order Cypriniformes; family Catostomidae; genus Myxocyprinus; species Myxocyprinus asiaticus. Next base: position 42,266,310 of record NC_059352.1, on the reverse strand, counting down.
ATGAAAGTATAACGATTAATTTTCAACATGATATTGTATTATTTTTATCAAATGAAGTGCTTTTATTCAGAACCTCACAGCACAAACTAAAATACATTGAATTATATTTTATCAAATAAATTGCTGCACTACAGAGCATCACAGACGTAAGATATTGCCTAAATATAATACAATTACTATTGATTTATTAGTAGTAGTAGTAGTAGTATAACAGTGAATATTACATTTCTGTCATACTTTTTTCATTTAAATTGAGCTTTTATTTTGGTGGAGCTTTTATTTTGAAGAGTTTCTGTGTTGTTAAGACCAAGTTGCTCTGATGTCATGATGGGCTACCCACTCCAGAAAAGCAGGTCGCTACGTGACTCAAAGTGATTATAAAACCACAAAGGCTGCTATTTAATTAAATAAGTATGTACTCTGTTTGTGCCTCACGCTACAAAGTGAGTTTGCTCTCTGTTCGCTGTCATCTGCTTCAAACAGAGCGCTCGATGCACAAGACGATGTTACCTGTATGAGCCAAAGAGGATTAAAAGGAACACATTCACAGTGTGCCGCTCATGCAAACTATATATTTATATAATTAAATCACAACTTTTGCAGTAAAATAATCTCACTAGGACATAATATGATTTTAATTTGTATGCTGAATGTTTACGTAATGACATTCGTATGTCAGAAGGTATCAGTTTTTGGAAAGAGTACCAGTACATGAGCGTGGTATTGGACCCGATACCGATACTATTATGGGTTTATGAGAAAGGTTGTGTGGGGATTTCAAAGGGTATTGTTGTGGGGGTATTACCATTGTACTGATGAGTGGTATGGGTGGTTCTATCAGAAACAAACCATTGTATTAAAACTTTTATGTGTTGATTCAAAGAAAAAGCTAATTCTAATTCACTATACCTACAATGATCTTGAATTATTTCAAGACTTCTAACTACTGTAAGAACAAACTCTGTTCTTCTGCAAAGTACTTGCATTGGTAACAAGAAACATTGTTAAGCAATGAGTAAAGTACACTAGCTTCACCAAGAGGAACACTCTGTTCGTTATAATGGTGACTTGTGAAATGAAACTACTTTTTACTATAGTAAATATCAACATCACTAATGTGACCAACTGACCAATGAGAGGCATGGGAAATACTTTTTTCTTTTCTTTTGGTAAAACTTCTTTTAATTTTGTTGAAATGTATTTACTTTTTACAAAAGTAAAAAAAAAAAAAAAAAATTAAAAAAAAAATTAAAACCACATAGTTCATAATACTTGAGTAGAGTGGTGAGAACCAATCGTGAAAATCTAAGAAAGTATAACATGTTTCAAGTTCATGGCTCACTATATGTATATATATATATATATATATATATATATATATATATATATATTTTTTTATTTATTTTTTATTTTTTTTATATATATATATATTTTTTTTTACAAATATCATGAATTTTTAGGTCATCAATATCAAGGAATTCTCTAAGGGTTAGTTCATTTGATCAGAACAAAATGTTCCTTTTCATAAAAATGTCAAAATACCAGTTTTCTTTTTAAACTTCACACACAGTCACGAGGGTCAAGACACAAGATCTTCTTATTTTCTGTTTTATATATATATATATATATATATATATATAAAAATAATGTATATATAATACAAAATTATATACAATATTATTCCAAACTACTTATGACAACATTTCTTTTTTCATGAATTTCAGCTTTTAATTAGACTTTTATTTATTTATTTTACCATCAAAAAGACTCTGAACTCAGAAAATGAAAACATGTTCATCCTAGTAGAGGTGTATTCAAGTAATTGTTTTGTGTAAATTGTATTTTTAATGTATTTTTAAATAAACTTAATATTTAATAGATCTGGACAAAAATGTTGTTGCGTGTGATTAACCTGAGCAGAGTGAAGCATGCTAGAGGTCTTGGCCGTGTGCTCTGACAGCGAGTGATCACAGAGTCTCTTCAGGTAGGCCTTTACCGCCTGCTCATCAGGATATGGGGATGACTTCACCCCTGTTTCTAACCCAGATCCACTTGAGGCCTTAAAACTGTCCGGCTCAGGGATTCCGGTCTCCGAGGCTTCAACACAAGCTTCTCCATTAATGGCAGGCTCCTTTGAGTCTTTTATGGCTGGTTCTGCAGGTTCTTGGCTAGATATAGGTGCCTGATTTTGAGGTTCAGAAGCAGGTGTGCTTGAAGAGGGTGGTGTAGCTGCAGGGTTGGAGCTGGAAGTAAGTGATTTTGGAATCTCGCTGGGTTCAGAGGGAGAGTTCCTGCTTTGCTTACCCAGTGACCCCTGATCTAGCCTGCCCTCTACGCCAAATTTGGTCTCAGTGTTCTCCAGCCCTAGTGGACAGTGATGGCCATCAGAGATGATAACATGGTCCTCCTTATCCGTCATGGTGTAGAGCAGCCGATGGCACTGACCGCACTTGTCTGGAAGGGGTTTGCAAGGTTCTTGTGGAGGGGGAAGACAGCGTACCAGAGCCAGGCTGTGAGAAGCTCCGCAAGCCACCTGCAACACATGCCTTCCAACCAGGTGCTCAACCTTCTGGGGCTTCCAGACAGGAAAACTTGAGGTGTTCAGGCCCAGCTGGCAGCCGCTGCCCCAAGCCCATACTTCGTGCTTGGCTGAAAGAGCAAGTGTGTGCTTATCCCCGCATGCCACCACCAAGATCTTAACTGTCTGAGAGGGCGAGGTTTCAGAGTCAGACACTCCCACAGGGGTGGGGTTAGGGATAATACAGGGTCCTGATAGGCCACATTGGCCATGAGAGTTTTCTCCCCACATGTGTACACCTCCATCCTCTGTTACAACTCCACTGTGGGCAAAGCCGGCTGCCACAAAAACAACACGTTGTTCACTAAGCACTGCCTCCAGAATGGGCTCAGTCACCAATGATGACGCTTGGTTTTGTTTCCATGGCAGCTCACCAAAGCTGTAGACTTGTCCCCCTAAATATACAGTAGTTATATAAATATTACTGTACTTCAATATCATGGCAAAATGTAAGAGTAGCGAAAATTATTGATTGTCCGATCTTTGCCAACATACTACAAAGGCACATACTACAATCTGAATTGCTGAGTTTAAAGACATGAAACGGCCTTTGCAATCCATGTTACTTCCATAAGTTTCTAATTGATATTTAACAAGAAAAGAAGGGTCGGACTTGACCTAAAAGCCAATTAGCAGTCAACTGTTTGACTACTTCCCCCCTAACACTCTGCTGAAACCTACTATTGAAGAGGTTTTTTGACTGTGGTGTGAAGGCTTAAGGTCAAGTTCACCTTTGCGAGCATCTCGATGGTAACGTTTCTTTTTCAAAACAACCGTTATTTGCTATTTTTACCATAACCAGCGATACCCACCGGTAAGATTTCATGAAGGTTGCCTTTTGCTAACAGTGGCCTAAAACAATGCCTAAATAGCTATTTGGCTACTTGTTAAAGGCCTATTCACACTAAATTTGTGATGAATTTGCTATTAGAATTGCTGACAAAAGGTCTATTCACACCAAGACTGTAACAAAAAAATGAAAAACAATTTTATATGAGTAAATATTGCTGTAGCATAAATATACGTCCTTTTTGCACATATATTTTGCTACAAGAATATTCCAAACAGCCTCCCAAAACAAACTTCTCTTTTTTTTATGTCCGGATAATATAAAACAAGGTACAGTGATATAAATACAGCTGGAATAATGTACATTAATGAAAAACAGGTATAGAAAATATGATGCATAACATTAAAAATGATATAAAAGAAAACACAGGCTCACCGTCTTTTCTTTATTTAATTATTGCATATTTGCATTAAATTCGGGGTTTCTTGTGCGTGGTGAGAAAGAGCATAATTACAGGAATACTTTGTGTTATATTATCCTTGCAATAAAATTAGCAGTGAGGTTCTGCAATTCGTTTTTCTACACTTTGCTTGTTATGCAATATTTTACTACAAGCTAATCCAAACGAATTGGCAAACCTCACTGCTATTTTCAATGCCTGGATAATATAACAGGCACATTAATAAAAATTAAATGTACATTAAGACAAAACACCAGGTATATTACATAATATGAGGTAACAGCACATTTCATATATATTCTAAAAAAGAAAGAATGTGTTTACAACTTTAATATTATTATAAATTTACTGCATATTTGCATCGAATTCTGTGTTTTTGTGCATGAGACGGGAAGAGCTCATATCTCGTTGATCAGTCACATTTCATCTCAGTCCGGAAAAAAAAAATCTGACTGTTCTCTGTAAAAAACAACAACATTTAGATTGTCAGCAGACAATTTGTCGAAGACAGTGGGAATAGCCCCATAGGAATGCATTGTTCCTATTCGAAAGCTTGTTCGGAGCGAACATTTGCACCGAAAAAATGAGCTTGGTGCGAATAGGCCTTAACACTAACTAATACCCCACACGGCCTAGGTGACCTCAGACCCGGAATGTGTATAAAAAAAGTAAATAGGGTCCATTCTGATTTCATATTGACTTTAAACAAAAGGCTTGTGAAATATTAGTGCTTTGCACCTATTGTATTGCCCAGTCTAGTTCATCTCTTGTTCAACTGTGAATAATGAATGTATTACCCTCAACAAGCAGAACACCATGTCTGGCCCCGAGGGCAGCCTGGAGCACCGGCCGGGTAAGCAGCACCCTATCTGGTGTGGTGCTGTAGGAATATCCTCTCCACGTATGGAGCACACCTCTCTCCCCAGAACTGTCCTCCTCACCAGAACTAGAAACACACAGATACACACACATTTACAGGAGTCATGAGGCCATCAATACACAAACGCTGCATTGTTCTACATTTCTGCAAATACATGTGCACAAATGGGAAGATGCACTCTCACCTCTTCTGTTTCTCCATCTCTAAACATTCCCCATGTCACAGCTGGTACTTTTGCCAATGTAGATGATTAACCTGTGAAACAACAGCTGACAAATGATTTCATGTATGATTCCTACTGTATATCGAACATTGTTGTTGCAAATAAACTTATAGCCCAGGTAAAGTTATCTATCTGGCTGAAAAAGATAAGGATTTGTTAAAATTATGACATACAAATCAGTAATGTATCGCTTTGTATGTCATCAATTCCCAGCAAGTGTTTTTATTAATTTATAATTGTCATATTGCAGCTGTTTAATTTCTAGCAGCTAGTATTGCAAATAAAAAAATTAAAAAAAACGTTTTACTTTTTATAAACACACACACACACACACACACACACACACACTGATCAGGGCCAAAGGTGAGGTGGAGCAGTGATGAAATCACACACACTGATAAACACATAAGAAAATCTTTGAAAGATCTGGGAGACTGTCTAATAACTTGTTATTTTGATAAAACAAATCTGATCTTAATATATAAATGTAAAAAACAAAACAAAAAAACACCTGTTTTAGGTGGTCATGCTTAAATGCCATGCATCTAACAAGAAAAAACATTATTAATGGCTTATAACATTCCCTATTCTAATTGATTTCATTGATATGTAATCTGATAGTATTTGGTCTAATGCTAAAGAAATATATGATAAGACCAGAGCACAAATGTGACAAATATGCAACATAACGAAGCATTCAGCTCGACAGCTAATTAAAAAAAAAATAAAAAAATGAATCAATGATACTCACAATAACAGAACTGTAAGGTCAGAAAAATACAGTAAACCGTCTTGAAGACAATGACAGCTCTAATTCTCGTCTTATTAGCTGGATTAATAACGTTCTCAATGATATAAATGATGCTCCGTTTATTCTTACCCCAATATCTCAAATTATGAACCTCTCAAACAGACAGAACGCAATAAATCTTGTCAGATTTTAAAACACTTGATGAGAGATGATGAGCAGGTGATGAGGCAGATAAACAGAGAGACATCACAGCGAAGCTCATAATGATGATGATTATGATTATCGGCGATGTTGTTATGGTATTGTGAACGCTTAGGCGGACGGAGAGACAAGAAGGACAAATGAAACCGTGATTTACGCTTTCGCTTTTTCTAATTACAAGGAAAAGAGGTGAGATTAGATGGTTGCTTGATGTTTAGGTGTCTATGAAGGTCTATTAATATATATTTTTTTAATATGAAAATAATTAGATGATACAGTGCTTTAACCACGATAGATATTCTATGGAATGTGACACGATCCCAATATTCAGGTTAAAGGCAAATTCTTAAAGGGATAGTTCACCCAAAAATGAAAATTCTCTCATCTTCTACTCACCCTCATGCCATCTCGGATGTGTATGACTTTCGTTCTTCTACAGAACACAAACGAAGATTTTTAAGAATTTCTCAGCTGTTTAGGTCCATACAGCGAAGGGAATTGTGGCTAGAACTCTGAAGGACCAAAAAGCATATTAAGGCAGCATAAAAGTAATCCATATGACTCCAGTATTTAAATCCATTTCTCCAGAGGCTATATGATAAATGTGGATAAAAAAAAACCCAGATAAATATTTAAGACCTTTTTACTATAAATGTCCACTATCACTTTTATTTCCACATTCTTCTCATTTTGTGTTTTTAGCTATTCGCATTTTTCGTGCATATCTCCATCTACTGGTCGAGGCTGGTCATAGGTGGAGATTTGTAGTATAAAAAAGGGCTTAAATATTGATCTTTTTTTCTCACCAACACCTATCATATAACTTCTGAAGACATGGATTTAACCACTGGAGTTGTATGGATTACTTTTATGCTGCCTTTAAATACTTTTTGGACCTTCAGAGTTCTGGCCACCATTAATTTGCATTGTATGGACCTACAGAGCTGAAATATGAAAACTATGGTAGTTAAAATCATAATTGTGTGGTAATTATGGTTTTACTACAAACGTTTGTAGTATAATCAAATAATCAAAACAAGCCAACCCACCCCCCATTATTTTAACCATGATCAATGGAAACATGAACCCCCCGCATTTTAGGAGCTCCGTAGCACTGTGTGAGGAACAGACCAAAATTTTAATCGTTATTCTCAAATCTTCCCCTAGATTCTTAATTTGGCCCTTTTTTTTTAGAGCTGGACAGACATGGTCACTATTAAATGTCATTGCGTGGAAAAGAGCATTGTGAAGATTCTTCAAAGTTTTCTTTTTGTGTATTAAAAGTGAGTAATGACAGAATTTTGGGTGAACTATTCCTTTAAAGCTAATATAAATAAAATAAATCCTTTATGCTTTAAACTCTTCCACTCTGTCTTGGTCTCTCTTACACATACACACACACCTTCTGGCTAGATGCATCAGCCTTTCGAAACAAACCAGGCTGCAATCTTTTGCCTCTTTATTTTTTAGCCAAATGGGTGGTAGTTTGCAGAAGAACTCTGATTGGCCTGTGACCACATAAGCGCTAGTGGGAGCTGCAGGAGAGGAAGAGAGAGAGAGAGAGAGAGATAGAGAGGAGGAGGAGGAGAGCTCAAAGTAATCGTAGGAGGACAGAGGTGTCACTTGTGTCAGTATGTATACTGTCTGCCGTAAGCTGCCTGAAGCATGAAGATGTCATGCTAAATAGGGGTGGTGATCTGGTCCAGATCCAGTCTCAGAATGTCTGGGTCACAGTGAAAGCATCTCGCCGTGTCAACACAAGGTCCATCAGGAGCAGACAGCATGCAGAACCTCTGGCATGCAGCCTCTGAGGCTTTCCAGCATCTCGGTGAGTGCATTTCACCTTTTATATAAGATAATACATTATACAACCAGCATCAAAATCTCTCCTTAAAGGGATAGTTCACCCAAAAATGAAAATTCTTTCATCAATTTACTCACTCTCATGTTATTCCAAAATCAAAAGTATGGCTTTCTTTCCTCCATGGAACACAAAAGAAAATGTTAAATAGAATGTTAGGGACTGAGAGCATCAGTCACCATTCACTTTATTGTTTGGAAGGGGAAAAGAAATGTAATGAAAGTAAATGGTGACTGAGACCACCATTCTGCCTAACATCTCCTTTTATGTTCCACAGAGGAAAGAAAGTCTTACAGACTCAGAACAACATGGGACTATCCCTTAAATGATGTGTGTTATCGAGATAAAAGAGATATTTTTGCCCTTTTGAACACCTGCAACTCAGATGCACATTTATTTACAACTGCAAATTATGCGGTTATATTTGCATTTTCAGTAATGCAAAATAACAATTGGCTCTATTTAGATTGTATTCTTTGCATTTGTATTCTTTGTTGCATCTGTAGGTATGTAGTCAAACATGCTCTGTTGCTTGTAGTAAATTGAGACTTCATGTGGCAACATGGCATCAGGCAAAAATGCCCCAGATATTTAAAATGCAAAGTAAATTCCCTTGATTTATATCTGTTTTCTAGCATTTGTTATGTTTAGTAATATTCTATATCTAGTTTAAGGGTTTTGATACTGTAGCGACAATTTCCATGCATAAATTAAAATGGAGTATTCAACACAAAGGTAAAAATGTCCATGAAAATCAGTTCCTGAGGGTTAACATTGGCCCTTAAAAAATGTAATTTTAGACATTGCAACATACTGTACAGTCACAGCCCTATTATATTCACCCCAGCCTGTCTGAAATCTGTTTCATTTTGTGCTTTATCACTAAATTAAACACCTCTAGACAACAACTACAATTTCCAAGCTGTGGTAAACCATAACAACCGAAAAATCCAACATGAAAAACAGGTTGTTGTGGCTAAGCGCAAGTCTCCTTTTTATGGTGTGCCATTGAAGATAAACAGCCCAAGTCAACAAGTCTCCAGCAGTTTGGCCTGTGGATACAAGACTACAGTATGACCTACACAGTAGAGATGTTATCCCTGATTTACTGCATGGCAGAAGTGAGATTGTGAAGGCTGATTTATTGTCATTGGGGGGAGGGAAGTTCAGGTTCCTGTAGGTGTGGAAAAATCAGCTTGTAACAGCATCAGTGTCCATCTCTTGAGGGGTAGGAGGACTAAGAGTGAAGAAAACTGTACGTTTTGTGTTAAAAAGGCATTGATTTAAATGTTTTGCACTAGTAGTAAACCTGTCAGCGGGTATTTTTGGACCTGTGTTTAAGCACGTTTTCCTAACGACAGTACACCATTACTGTCCAATAGAGCCATGTCTTGTGTGAGCAGTGAGAAAACCTGCATTTTTTGGAAAAATACCATTTTATCGGAGTTTCCTGGGCTGACTGGCCTGAAATTAGCTTCATTGCAGTTAGTTCCCTAATTAAATCTGTTGAAAAGACCAGCATACACTGTAAAAATGGATAACCTTTAATTGTTACCTGATCTGACCCAAAAATGTGTTTTGTTATGTAACCTGATGTAGTCAGGTTGATTCCAACAGGTAACATGTTACTGTAAATAATATTTTTGACTTGAAACAATCCAGTTAAAGGAATAGATCACCAAATAATAATAATAATAATAATAATAATAATAATAATAATAATAATAATAAATTCTGACATAATATACTCATTCTCATATTGTTCCAAACCTGCATGAATTACTTTAAGTTGTGGACACATTTTACTTTTACAAGGTGAAATTCCACAAGTGTAATACAGTCATCTCAATGGGAATATGCACGACTGTGAAGAAATACAGTCACTTGGAGTTCAAATCTGGTGAACACTGACATGTGAATTTGCAGTGTTGACCAGTAGGAAGTTGCCTGGTTTGGCAGTGACCCCTTTGTGGGCAGTGCTTCATGCATAGCTATATTGAATATTCACAATGGGCCAGGTAATAATTTTTACCATAAGTTTCTTTAACTTCTGTAAGTGTAGCATAAAAAAGAGGCTGCATTACAAGTATTTTAAACACAAGTTTTGAATGTGTGTAACATTCGCCCACGCCTTCTTTGCCTGTGGAATTTCACTGTGCAAAGGTAAATGTGTCTGCACTTTTATGAAGAACACATAAGGAGACATCTTTTCAATTCAATGGCACGGGATAGTGACTCACTTTAAAGGGAAAGTTCACCCAAAAATGAAAATTCTGTCATCATTTACTCACCCTCTTTCCATCCCAGATGTGTATGACTTTTTTCTTCTGCTGAAGACAAATTAAGATTTTTAGAAGAATATATCTGCTCTGTAGGTCCTCACAATGCAAGTGAATGGGTACCAACATTTTAAAGCTCCAAAAAGCACATAAAGGCAGCGTGAAAGCAATCCATACGACTCCAGTGGTTAAACCCATGTCTTTAGAAGCAATATGATAAGTGTGAATAAGAAAGCCCCCACACATGCAATATCTCTGCAGTAACACGCTCAACAAGCCACATGATAAGATGCACGGGTTGACAGTCTCATACGCAGAGGCAGCTGAGATTTGTCCTCTGCCACCCTGATTGAGGCAAGTCACTACACCACCACGAGGACTTAGAGCACACTGGGAATTGGGTATTCCAAATTGGGAGAAAGAAATAAAATACAATATTTAAGTCATTTTTTACCATAAATTCTCCTTCCTGCCCAGTAGGTGGTGATATGCATGAATAATGTGAATTGTCAAAAAACAAAAGAAGAAGAATGTGAAAGTGAATAGTAAAAAAATTACTTAAATATTGATCTGTTTCTCACCCACACTTATCATAACGCTTTGCATACTATAGGCTAACCCAACATTTCCCAGCAGGGATGCCAGGTTGCTGTCTGGCGAGATCAGGGGTACCATATGAAAAATCCATCAAATATTTCTAAAATCCAAAAATGCATTAAATAAACATTTTAAAAAAACTGAATATCATACATTTCTCTATAATAACAAGTAATAATAATAGTAATAATAATACTGCATCTCTCTCTCTCTCTCTACCCTTTGACATGACTTGGTTAGCAGGGCTAATTTATTCGAGCTACTTGCTCCTCAACCAACCACTAACTACACTTGCCCATTACTTGAGTGATGAGTTGTTGGCAACACACTAAACATAGCAATAAATGCTGTACACACTGCTCCCAGAATACTGATCAGCAGGAAATGCACACTGAGACACAACACTGCAGAAAAGAACAGCAGAGCTGCTCACCAGCTTATGTTATGTGGATGCTGGTGTCCCCATCAGGCTTATTAACCAGCTTAACTACACTGTAAAAAGTAGTAACCTGCCATTGTTATGTTATGGAGCTCTTGCTACCTGAATCTAACCCTTAAAATGAGTTTTGTTGGTGTAACCTAATGTATTTAGGTTGATTCAGTGATGCTACAAAATTTATATTTTTTGACTTCAAACCAGTTTACATTAACAATAATTTAGATGTTACCACATGAAGCACATTTTTAGGTTAACATTTTTTGCGGTGTGTCTTGACCAGCTTTATTTAACCACAAAGACCATGCTGGCTGACTAGCTAAATGAACACCGAACCTGTATTAATCAACATAAATCAGCCAAGACCAGCATAGATTTTCATACTGGTCTAAGCTGGTCTATTCAGCAGGAAAGGGAGAGATATAATGTTTGAGAGTTAAAGGTGCACATAGTAATAAAACTCCTAAAGAAATTAATTGTAATTTTGAAACATATGTATAAAATCATGAGCACTCACATAAGATGAAGACTCCAGTCATATCAGTAACCTTATAAAAGCTGTTTTATTCAACATGGAGAGGGTCCCTTCATGGGAGTTGCCATGTTAGAATCACATGTCCAGCCGAATACTACTCACTGAATTTCAGTAAACACACTTTTATTAGACCCTTTACTCATTAATTAAGTTAATTATGGCTGACTGGGAATTTCTATGATAGCATTGGCAACTGAAAACTTTTGCTTTTGAATGATTTTGCATCCACACCACTAGGTGTCAGTGTAAGTCAAAGATGACACCTTTAAGAGAGAAAGAGAGCTTTCTAATTATTTTTATTAGTAGGATTTTCTTTTTCCTTTTCGTAACTTCGATTTTATTGTTTAGCATTATCCCTTTTACTTTTATTTGTTGATTATACACTATATACATTTTTGTATTTTCTTTTTATGTACATTGTTTTGCAATGTTTTCTTTGTATGCAGCACAGCCCCAAATGCGTTGGTAACATGAATGTTCACATACTTATACATTATACATATTTTTCATTATAAATATATAAAGCTTAAAACTGAAACTGAGAGAAAGGGGGAATCATGGAGAGTTTGAGTGGATATAACAGAATGCAGCACAGAGGATGTCAAGTAGTGATAAAGTAGAGAAATATCAGGGGATTGATTAAATAAGTAAATATACTTGTGCAGGGTTGGAGGGTAGAGATGGATGAAAAGAGAGAATGTGCAAACACTTATGCATCTGAGCATGAGTTATGAGCGCTTTGAGCCTCTCTCTCTCTCTCTCTCTCTCTCTCTCTCTCTCTCTCTCTCTCTCTCTCTCTCTCTGTCTGTCCTTCTCCCTGACTCATACATATCTGCGCAGTGGAGAGACAAACAGAGTGAAGGAAAGAAATGCTCTGGGGGGAAGCAGAAACACACACAAACAAACAGCACAGATCACTGGTCAACAGCTGAAGACACAATGTGATCAGATGAATCAACACTTATGGGGCCATTAACATTGGATACATTCTTGTGTCCATCAGCATTGTTTTTAAATTGTTTTTCTATGTAAACTTTCACTAGACGGACATCTTTGACGACTGTGATGCATCTTGCTGTTTTTCTTTTCAGCATCTCACGCAATGAGCCCTGCATTTTTTCAGAATAGTTCATCTTTGAAAAAAGCATCTCGAGACCATTGCATGCTGTTCCATTATGTTGCACTAGGATGCATCTATCTGTTTTTAACACAGAAACACATTTTGTGTGGACAGACTGATCACACTGTGAATTCAGCGACAGTTCAGCTGAAATCGGTATGTGTTTACTGAAATTCGAACCACTGGAAATTCGAAGCTGGAAGTTTTGACCAGTTAGCGGGTAAAATGTCCACAAGATGGCACAAAAAGCGAGTTGTATTTTTAACTGTATATGATCTTATACAGTCAACAGGAATGCATATTTTATTTACTCTATCCCCTAACCCAAACCCAACCCTTAACCTAACCGTCAGTGGAGTAAAAATTTAAATTCAGAATGCAACCACGAATAGCACTCACCTTTAATTATGTGAACACGACTACTTCCTGCTTTTAACGGGACACAAACCCATTTCTTGAACAATGCGCTATTAGTAACACCAGAGGGAAAGGTGATCTCGATTGAATTAAAGCAAAAATATCTGATGGGGGATGGCACTTGTCAATAATTCGGCCGAATGGGGTCGATTTCAGGGTACATGAACATCTGAAAGCAACATGTCAGTTTCTTGTGTGATCACGTTGGTGTAGACAGCCCATAAACTGATCTTGTCTGAGCATCCTGATCAGAGGAAATGGAAGAATCTTAAAATATGTGAATCAAAAATATGTGAAATGTGTACAAAAATATGTGAAATTCAAAAACAATATTTATTATGACTATATTCAAAACATTTATAGAAATAAAAAATAAAAAAAAACATTGTATGCCCTGTGACAGAATACCAGGAAATAACAATTAATAAAATAATTGATGAGAACACCTGGCTGTTAAATATTATCCGTATTTAATTTAACAAAATATTTGCATTTTCTGGTGAAATGTGAGTTATGCTTGCCCATGCAAAACTCACTTGCACAATGCTCTCAGTGATTGACAGGACATTGCTATGTGGTTGTTAAGGTGTTCTAAGTGGTTGCTAGTTAGGTTACTAACTATATAATATATGTATAATAGTTAGTCCCTATATGAATCTGGTTCCTCTTTCTTCATAAGCCTATAGGACTTTTTCCACCCGATTTATAGTTCGCCAAGCAAAAATTTTTAGTCAGTAAGATCTGGAACAATCCAAAGTTCTGCACTGAAATAATTATTTTGTGATGGAGTAAGCAGAAAAGATTAAGCACTTTCTACATTGAATAAGTTAGTTTAAGCATGAACTTGAAAATATTAAGTACATTCAACATTCAAACATGTACTATTTAATGCTCTAGCTTATAAGGAAATATTATGAATGTTTGTTATCTTTACAATGTGTCATAATGTATCAATCCTAAAGTAGAAAACCTTTTCATATTTATTTGCTAATTTTAATAAATTGAAGTGGTAAATAAAACAAGTAATGTAATGCAAGATTATGTTGTCTCATAGACTACATAGCATTAAGCTTCCCTGTTGGCAGCCTCCATATGTCAGGTGGTACATAATTAAACATGTGTTTGCAAGGACAGTAAAAAACATAACATGTTCTAGTAATATATTCATTTAAATTTTACTAAGTTTACTAAGTACCATGTATATCATATTTGTAAGTAAAATATAGCACACATACATCTCTGAGATGTCTGTTTTAAATCTTTTCATCTGGACAGCATCATAATCTAATTAACATCTGATAAACATCTTAAGATCAGATTTACAAACATTCTAAATCATTAACATCTCAAAGACATCTGCTGAATGTCTTATTGACATCTGAGACATACTTATTGACATACAGTACAAGGAAATGTCTTTTAGACGTATTACAGATGAGCAAACAACGTAAAAACAAATGCGTCTTCCAGATGTAAATACATGCATCAAATAGATGTCTGGTTAATGCACATGTGCTATCAGGGTGTATTTACTAAAATGTTTCATTTAATTTTACTCACTTTTATCAATATTATGTTATGAAGTTAAGTAGATTTTACTTAATTTTTATACCACTAAGATTTACTGTGTGCAAAAATTTGTAAGTAAATCTTACTAGTAATTTTTTTCATTGTGTTTAAAAAAAAAAAAAATTCTCAAAAGAGAATCTCCCCGGGGCCTGGGTAGCTCAACGAGTATTGATGCTGACTACCACCCCTGGAGTTGCAAGTTCGAATCCAGGGCGTGTTGAGTGACTCCAGCCAGGTCTCCTAAGCAATCAAATTGACCCGGTTGCTAGGGAGGGTAGAGTCACATGGGGTAACCTCCTCGTGGTCACAATTAGGGGTTCTCGCTCTCAATGGGGCGCGTGGTAAGTTGTTCGTGGATCGCAGAGAGTAGCATGAGCCTCCACATGCTGTGAGTCTCCGCGGTGTCATGCACAGCGAGCCACGTGATAAGATGTGCAGATTGACTATCTCAGAATTGGAGGCAACTGAGACTTGTCCTCCACCACCTGGATTGAGGTGAGTAACCGCACCACCATGAGGACCTACTAAGTTGTGGGAATTGGGCATTCCAAATTGGGAGAAAAAGGGGATAAAATTTAAGGGAAAAAAAAGAGAATTTCCTCACATAGGAAATTGACATGGTAAAAGTTTTTTGACAGTTTTAGGGCAGACCCTTATCCCGATGAAGACGAGGTTATTTTTAACATTTCCTGCATCTTTTCACTGAACCGAGTTCATTTCAGTTGGACTTAGTGTCAGAACATACAGTATCTACTCACACATTACATAGCAGATGCACTCCACCACTAAGTGACACTCATCAATTATATAACACCAAATGGATGTTTTAATAGCTTCAGGTTTTTTTACAGAACACCTATCAACTGGACTGTGATCAGTGGGTCTTTTCTGATCCTGTTCAGTGTTGTATTTGCTCTTCTTTACTGTTGAATTGTAAATTAAGGGTGAAGACACCCTGTACACAAGCACCTGCTCCTGCTCTCCTCTCTTGACAGGAGCTTGAACACAGAGCGTGACTTGCCCTCCTCACTTTGAATCACTCTCTAGAATTAGAATAACCCTCCTCTTATAGCACCAACTGTTATGTAACAAGCAATAGCAAGGACTGTAACTATTTCACTATTGAATGTAATGAAATACACCATGTTCCAAATTATTATGCACATGCCATTTTTGTTTGTTTTTCCGAAACAGTCAGTATGATTAAGGATTTTATTTTATCCTCAACAATTATTTTACAATGTGGATGTTATTACATGTGAAAGAATTGATAATGTCAACAGCTTTATTGATATTTTGAAAAAAATAAAACACAAAATATGTTGTTCCAAATAATTATGCAGAATGCACTTTGAAAACTTTCAATGGGTTATAATGAACTCAAAACAGAAATCTGTCATACGTGTTGCATGGACAGATCATTTTTCAAAAAATAAACACGATTTAAAACAAAAAACCTATTTACAGTTCAAGTTACATATTAATATATGAGCCCTTCTTTGAGATGACTTCAACAACTCTCTCATCCATTGAACTTGTAAGTCCATGTATAGTTTCTGCCAGTATTTCATTTGAGGATGCCAGTATTGCCTCCCAGAGCTGTTGTCTGGAGATATACAGCTGTTCACCCTCATAGATCTTCCTTTTAAGGATGCTCCACAGGTTCTCAATAAGATTGAGGTCAGGGGATGATGGTGGCCACACCATGATTTTTTTTCTCTTTTTATGCCCATAGCAATCAAGGAGACAATGGTGTTTTTTGCAGCATGGGATGGTGCGTTGCCCTGCATGAAAATCATTTTATTTTGGAAGGCACAATTCTTCTTTTTATACCATAGCAGAAAATGGTCTGTTAGGAACTCTACATATCTTGCAGAGGTCATTTTGACACTGTCAGGGACCCTAAAGGGACCTACCATCTCACTTACCAATATTCCAGCCCAAATCATCACTCCACCACCTCCTTGTTGACGTCTCAGTCTTGTTGGAACAGGGTGGCCATTCACCAACCATCCAGAACTCCATCCATCTGGACCATCCAGTGTAGCACAGCATTCGTCAGTGAATAAAACTGTTTGAAAATTGGTCTTCATGTAATTCTGAGCCCACTGCAAACATTTCTCTTTGTGAGCTTTGGTTAGGGGTGGCTGAAATGTAGCTTTATGCACAACTGCCAGCCTCTGAAGGATCCTGCATCGAGAGGTTCTTGGGACTCCAGAGACACCAGCAGCTTCAAATGCCTGTTTGCTGCTCAACAGTGGCTTTTTTATAGCTGCCCTTTTAATAACATTAATTTGTCTGACAGAAACCTTAATAAGCCTTTATCCGATCGAATTCTTTTGTGCTGTGAATCACTCAAAGATCTTTTGACATGTTCGATGATCTCTATTCAGTTTTCGCAATATATTAATTGTTTTCATGCCTTTTGCAAGACATTGCACTATTTCACTCTTTTCATCTTCAGAAAGATCTTTCTTCCTCCCCATATTTCATGAGAACTGTGACTTGCTTAATAATGTGGAACAACCTCTTTAAGTAGGTTTCTCTTTGACTAAGATCACCTGGCAAACTAATAAACTAACCTGTCTGAGATTGATACCAGTTATCTTAAAACATATGAGAAATAAAACAAACGAACTCTTTCTTTGAAAAATTAAAACCTGAGTGTTTATTTGAATGAAATCCTACTGATACGTTACTTGCATAATAATTTGGATCATGGTGTATATATAAATTGAATATAAATTTCTATAGGTGGCATTTCAAACATTGATTATTAAAGGAATAGTTCAACCAAATATGAAATTCTGTCATCATTTACTTATGGTCATACAGGTTTGGATGGAACCACATTTCTGAGTGAACTAATCCTTTAATATCATCAAATGTTTCTGGAAATACCCCATATATTGTATGATATCATGTTTATTGGTAATATATACTAAAAAATGACATATTATTAACTATCAGGAATTTAAATAGAATTAATTCTCCATTCATTTCAGAAACACACAATTACATGTACACAGTGTTGGGGAGTAATGAAATACATGTAATGGGATTACGTATTTAAAATACAAAATATAAGTAACTGTATTCCACTACAGTTACAATTTAAATCATTGGTAATTAGAATACAGTTACATTCAAAAAGTATTTTGATTACTGAAGAGATTACTTTGCATTTTATTGTCATTTGTTTCATTTAATATTTAGTCCTTGCAGATGGAAAACATTTATACATATAAATGATGCGATCCAAAGAGCATTTGAACAGCGGTGAAACACTTTCTTATGATGTGTTACATTCATACGAGCAGACAGAGAAGTAAGTTTGAAGTAAGTTTGGAGCAGAAGAAACAGAAATAAACCTTGTGTAAATTGTCAGCTTTACGCTCAGCTAAAATGCTATTTCTAGCCATTTTACATGCACGTTACCAGGCACGATCATATTTTTTATCAAGAAAATTCATCTTAGATCATAATTTCTTTTTTTCTTGTAAGACCTTTGATATTAGGGCAAAAATCTTATTCTTGATCATAATTGTTTTTTATTGTTTTCCTGTAAAAATATCTAAAAATCTTAAAACAAGATACATTTGATTTATCTTGTTTTAGAAACAACACTGCATAAATATTTAGGTTTTTCAGAGAATGTATTTTTAACATGTGTATTTTGTCTTACTGTACTGGAAGAGTTTTTATAGTCAAAACAAGTGAAAAAATCTACCAGTGCTGAAGAAGTAATCCAAAGTATTTAGAATACGTTACTGACCTTACAAATTACATTTTACAGCATTTATTCTGTAATCTGTAGTGGAATACATTTCAGAAGTAACCCTCCCAACCCTGCTCATACATGCATTTATCCGATGTGATAAATGCATGCAGTCACACACACTCACAGATGCACACACTCATCGGATGGAATATTGATTGTTATCATTTTTCATGTCACTGCTCTTAGGCGCAGTTCATATTTGAGTGTCTTTAAATGTCATTATAAAACCATTACAAACAGCCACCATTTATCACATATGATGTGTACAGTGTGTACTGCAGACAGTAGTATGGGTTGAAGTATTTTAAGTGGTGTGATCAATGTAAACTCTTGTCTTTTATATTTTCACAGGGTTGAAGCAACGAAATCTGGGCTATGAGGAGGTAAGAACATTTAAAATGACACTACACAAAATGCTATGAGCACAAGCAAACATCTCTCCACCCACAGAGGGAGCACAGATGACAGCTGGAGGCAGAAGAGAGAGAATGCAGGATACCTTCTACTTTGAGAGAGAGACAGAGAGAGAGACTTTTCACACATCTTTATTTAACAAATTAAATTATTCCATAATTACCTTTTTAATACCATCATATGTTTAATATTCCAAATATATAAAATACCAAAAAAATAAAAACATCACAAATTTACGACCAAATTATCTTCATGATCAATTTTACATAAAACTTCGCCCAAGCCCCAAGTTTCACTGAAAACAACCAAATTGTTTGTCAATTTAAATTATGCAAACTCTGCTTTAATTCTTGCGGTTACAAGAGATCTTAGTGTCAGTTCAGGATCAACAGTAGACTCCCCTCCAAGTTTCTTTTTCCTTGTTACCCATGTTGCCATCTTAATTTCTCCTATTAAAAATGTAATCAGAGAAATACGTTGTCTTTCTGAGGCAACATACTTGGGCCCAAAAATAAAAATCTTTTCATTAAAAACTCCTCCAATATTTCCTATCCACCTTTCTAAAATACAGAGCAATTTACTTAGCCTAAAACAACATAGAAACAAATGGTCAACAGATTCATCTGAACTACAAAAAGTACATTCTTCCCCTACTGTTGTGTCAATGTGTACCATGTGTCTGTTAGTAGCTATAGCCCAATGTACTACTCTCCATTGTTGATCCGCTGTGCTCTAGCACCTTTTAGAAGATGAGTCTTGCCCAAGCTAGTCTGACCACTTTGTTTCTCAACAGTCTTTTAATGTGGATTGGTGAGAGACTTTTACAAATGTTATATACAGAGCTTTTTGGAAGCCTCTTCAACATTTTCCAACTCTAGAGTCTTGAAACTAAGGATCGATGTCTCTTCTGACTGCTCTTCAATCACTGCCAAAACCTGTAGTTTTGGAAAAATGCCATAATGTCCCGCATCCCATTCACCTAATTCTAATGCACTTGAACTTTGCCGGTAAACAGAGGGCAGAGAAGAAATAATTCAACTACTATACCTTCTTCTTGAATCTGACAGACCTAATGCCTGTCAGCTCACACATTTCTTCAGGGCTTTTCCAATTATCCTCATTCTTCAGGTCAGCTACTTTTGTACACCTTGCTCTTCCCATTACAATCTGCAAACTCCTTTGCTCCAGTACTGGCACTTGTAATAGCGGGTTTTTAAAAAGTGGTTCATTCCTTGTCTCTCTTCATTTAAAAAACTGATGTCCATGCTCTTAAAACTGACTGGTAAAAAGATGATGTGTCTTTCAAGTCCATGTTTACAAGATTGATTAAAAAGAGATGTAAATCATATTTAAAAATATCAATTTTTCATAACAGTGCACAAGCTGTATCGGCCCAACAAAGTTTTTCGGAATATAGCAATTTTTGTGCTGCTTACAGCCTGAAAGTTTTGATTCTACTTTGAATGTACATTAAACCTTGTCCTCCTTCACTAATAAGTAAAAAAAAAATGCACAGCAGATTTTTTCCAGAGTTGTCCTGACCAAAAAATAAATAAAAATACAATCAGTCAGCTTCTTCTATAGTTCTTGAACAACATCTGCTGGAGCATTTAAAACATTCATCTTGTGCCACAGTGCCGAAGCTGCCAGGTTGTTTGTGACCAATACTCTACCCCTGTAGGACATCTGGGGTAGCACACAAGACCATCGAGACAGCCGGTCACACATTTTTTCTATAATGCCCTCCCAGTTTTTCTCTCTATATTTATCATTTCCTAAATAGACTCCAAAAATGTTCAATCCCTCCTTACTCCATTTAATTCCTCGAGGAAGTACTGGTGAAGTGTTTCCTTGCCAGTCCAATATAATGTGCCCCTCACTTTTTTTCCCAATTTACTTTTGCCGTGGATGCTTTTTCATAATTTTTTTAATTTCATTTAAAGCTAAAACAACATTCTCACCTTTAATAAAAACTGTTATGTCATCAGCATAAGCAGAAAATATAATGGGCTTATTTTCACATTCTTCAATTCGAAACACTTTCGATTTTTTTTTCCCCAGCTGAGAGAGTAAAGGTTCTATAGCAAGTGAGTACAATTGTTCTTACAGGGGACACCCTTGTCTAATTCCTCTGTGGAAATGAGCTGGCAAACTAAGCCCACCTCCTACCTTTAACATTGCAGATGCACCAGAGTATAAAAGTTTAATTCATGAAATAAAATTCTCACCAAGCCAAATGCATCAAGGGTTTCAAACAAATACAAATGATCAACGCGATCAAAAGCTTTCCCTTGATCGATTGAAAACAACCCAACATTTTCACCATCTCTTTTTGCTATGTCAATGACATCAGGCACAAGAAATAAATTGTACATTATTGTTCTTTTAGGTTTACAGTATGTTTGATAGTCATTGCATAAAATTGCCACAGGTCTCCAAATCTTTAAAAGTCCAAGGTCCCACTTCTTAGGTAATAATTAGAGAACAGCTCTTTTGCGACTAGTAGGCAGTTCATGTTTTTAAAAGAGGAGCTGAAGACTTGAAACATATCATCTTTTAACAAGTCCCAGAAATGCTTATAAAACTCACAAGGAAGTCAAAAAATTCAGCCAGTAAAAAGTTGCTTGACTGCTTCCGACATTTCTTTCAACTGAATGTCAGCTTCAAGCTTTTTCCTCTTTCAGTAGGTTTTCCATACATTTCGTGTCACATTGTCCATTCCCAAACAATTCTGAATAAAAATCAATTGCATTATCCCTCATATCCTTTGGGTTAGAAGTCAAACTGCCATTTGGTTGTTTTAAATGTATAGCATTAATTTATGCTCTTCTTGTCTTCTTTCCAAATCAAAGAAAAAAGAGCTTGAAGTATCCATATCTCTCAAAGAAGAGAAACAGGCTCTAATTAATGCTCCCTTTGCCCTTTCCTGAAAGAGAGATGCTAAGGCCCTACTTTTCTCTCCCAATTTTTCTACTTCTGCATTTCCATCAAGTAACCTTCCTTCTATTTATTTAATTTCACTCTCAAGCTCTTTAACAATTATTTTAACCATGCTTTTTGTATGTGCTGTGCAGTTTTGGCAAAAAATTGTAATTTGAACTTTTCTAACATCTCACCATTGCATAATATCTTCATAGTCATATTTCTGTTCTCTCCACTTAACCCAGAATACATTAAACTTCTCACAAAAAAGAGCATCCTGCTACAATTTAACGTTAACATGCCAGTAATAATTGGGGCGCTGGGACATTTTTAAACGTATTTCTACCATACACAAATGATGATCAGAAAAACCTATTACTTATCTTAAAAATATATTACTTATTCCATTACCAATATAAAAATGATCCAATCTAGCTGTACTAATATAATCTCTGGATGGTTTAACCCAAGTGTTCTGCTTAACTGTTGGGTGTTTGACTCTCCATATGCCACACAAATCAAATTTTCTAATGATATTATTTAGTTCATTAGCAGAGGTTGGGTAAGGTTCTTCTCCATTTCTATCTAAAACAAAATCCAAAGTGCAATACCAATCTCCATGTAAGACCAGACATGTGTTTTTATCAAATGTTTCTGAAGCACTATGTAATTATGTAAACAGCCTTATCCTTTCCACGCCATTAGTTGGAGCATAGACATTGACAAAAATAAATGGAAAACCCATTAAGTCCACTTGAGCAAAACATTTTCTTCCCTTTTCTATCTCAGAAGAAGATATAAGATTCATGTTAAGTTTGTTTGAAAATAAAATTGCCACACCTCCACTATTATTAGAACCATGGCTTAAAAATATTTGACCTTCCCATTCTATTTTCCAGTCTGTTTCATTAACTATATCACTGTGTGTTTCCTGTAGAGAAATGATATTCATCTCTTTGTTTTTGATATACTCGTACAAAACTGCCCTTTTTCTACCATCACTTCCTCCAATAATATTTATTGTTACTATCTTTAAGCTCTCCATAGCAAGAGACAAAAGAAAAGGGAAAAGAAAAAGAAAGGACAGGACAAAGCAGGATAAATAACACACCCTTTGTGATTCCATCATAATTTAATTAAGCCTTTATCTAGTGCCTTTTCTCTTCTCTGTTGTGTTAAAATTTTCTTCAGTCTGAATCTTGTTCTTTTGCTCAATTCATCAAATCTTACCATTTGTTGTATTTTAACTGCTGATACCAAGAATCTCTTACTTCATCAGTTCTACCAAAACATTTATCATTAATCTGTTTCACATTGTAATATTTCTGAGAAAGTGTCGTCATCATCTCTCTCCTCTATATCATCTGTGGCATCAGAAAACTGAATCAGCATTCTCATCTTCAACAGTTTCCACCAACACCGCTCACACTAGCTTCATCAGTATTCTCAGCTCAAATCTCCACTACCGTTTCCTCACAATTTTTTTCCTCCTCATTCATCTGCCCCTTTATTCTCAATTCCAAACGTGTTCGCCTGATTTTGTTCTATATCAGTACTTGCATTATTTTCTACCAATACACTGGGCTTAACTATGTCAGTATTGCTTGGGTTTTCATCTTGTGTTTTATGCGGAGATGCTTTTTTTTTCTGATGTCGCTGCATTCAAAACACTTTAAACTGCCGGTGCCTGCATAAAGCATATACGATTTGCCTTTGTATTGTATACGGAAAGAAATATCAAGGGTCAGCAAATCCAAAACGATAAACACTTGATGCTGTGGAGGTGAGGGCGTGGTCGAGCACCCATCTTGGGAGAAAGCGGTAAGGACATCCACCTGAGATGAATTGTGGCTAATTACCATTTCTATGTTCACAGTGAGAGTTGGGTGAGATAAAAGACGGTCCAGTCCTCCGAAAGAGGGAGAGCTGAAAACCGTTATTTTTGTTTGAATTGCATTCAGAGTGTGTAAATAAACTAACGTGGTTCGCTGAAACTGTCTCCCCTTTCCTCCTTTTGATCCAAATATGAACATCTGTTACACTGGTGCCGAAACCCGGGACAAGGAGGAGGAGTACGCTGCTATGGAGTCATCTTCGCCGCTGGAGGAACTATTCTGATTCCTCGCCAGCATCCACCAGGCTCAACACCAGGCCCTCATGGATCTGCGAGCGGAGTAGCAACAGCGCTTCGAGGCACTCCTTCAAGATGCTCGTTCGAGGCCAAGACGAGGACTGACGGGCGTTGCAGAGCTTGGTGCCTCAGGAGGGGGTGCACGCCGTGACCCGGGCAGCAGCAAACCCCCATGTGTTGCTTGCGAAGATGGGGGTGCAAGATGATTCGGAGGCCATTCTGGAGCTCTTCGAGCGCACGGCCCAAGCCCTGGAATGGCCGTGGGCGCAATGGGCAGTCCACCTCTTACCGCTGCTGACCGGGGAGGCCCAACTCGCGGCCCAACAGCTCCCGGTCGACAACCTCCTGAGGTACCCCGAGCTGAAGAAAGCCATCCAGCAGCAGGTCGGCGGCAGTCCAGAGGAGCACCACCAACGGTTCCTATCCCTGACGCTGAGCGAAGTCGGCTACCCATTTGCCTTCGCTCAACAGCTCCGTGACGCCTGCCAGCGGTGGGTGCTGGCTGAGGAGCCCAGCGACGTCGGGCATGTCATCGATCTCGTGGTGCTGGAGCAGTTCATCTCCCGACTACCAAAAGGATCAGCGGAGTGTGTCCAGTGCCACCGCCCGGCATCGCAGGATGAAGCAGTGCAGTTGGCGAAGGACCATTTAGCGGCGTACCTGGGGGCCAGCGCACCCTGCTCTCTCTCTCTCTGTGATTCCTCCCCTTCCCCTGCTTCCTTCCGACCTATCCTGTTCCCCCGGTGCCCCGGCCTCAGGGGTGTATTAACCCTCCTTTTTCTCTCTCCCCCGGCTCTACCCATTCTTCCCCTCAGGTGGGGGAAGCTGCCACCACTAGTGTGGGTGTGATGTTCGGGCCGGTCTGTTGGAGTTGCGGGGAGCCGGGTCACATCTGCGAACAGTGCCCGGTGACGGAGGTGGGTGCGTTGATTCGGGTACCCGACACTCCACAGGCCGCCCCCGATCGAGCTGGGACGTGCCAAATACCCGTGAGTATTAGGGGTGTACATTCCAAGCCTTAGTGGATTCAGGTTGTAACCAAACCTCTATTCATCAATGCTTGGTCCAAATGGGGCATTGAATACAAATAATCGGGTGAAGTTGAGGTGTGTGCACAGAGATATTTACGATTATCCTGCAATGACCATCACTATTCTATTTTGGGGCATAACATTGAGGCTGTGGTTAGTTACCGCCTCACCCATCCACTAATTTTGGGCACTAATTGGCTGGCTTTTCCTGAATTGTTAAAAGGGTTGTGTGTGGATGGTCCTGTAATACAGTGGGACGGATAGGGTTGTGCAATGCGCTGATGGGGAGGCGGAGCCAGGGCCATCTACATTAGCTCCGTGTCAGGATGAGGTAAGGGAGGGGGAAGCCTCGACTTCCCCAGCCCTTAGGGGAATTCCTGCTGGGGATTTTCCTCTGGAGCAGATGCGAGAGGAGACGCTTAAGCATGCATTTGACCAAGTGAAAGTAATTGTTGGTCAATGCATTCAGCTGTGCATTGCACTTACTTATCCGTATTTCTCAATTATAAACGTTCGGTTGTATCAAGTGACGCAGGATGCTCAGACAAAAGAAGATACAACCCAGTTGTTAGTACCAAGGAGCTGTCAGGAAATGCTGTTCCAGGCAGCTCATCATGGTCTGATGAAGGGTCATTTGGGACAGGGGAAAACACTAAGCCGTCTCATGGCCCATTTCTATTGGCCTGGCATTCGCGGGGAGGTTAGCCGGTGGTGTGCAACATGCCGCAAATGTCAGCTGGTGAATCTGCCAGCCACTCCAAAAGCACCATTGCGCCCTCTTCTGTAGATCGAGGTTCCCTTTGACAGATTACTGTTTCTATGTTCACAGTGAGAGTTGGTGGAGAAAAAAGACGGTCAAGTCCTCCGATAGAGGGAGAGCTGAACCTGAGTACAGTGTGTTTGTTATGGAAGCTTCACTGTTGCGCTGAAAAGCAGCAGTTTTACGTTGATAAAACAAATTCAAGACAGAGCTGCATTTTCTAACAGAATGCACAAAATACACAGCCATATGGGAAATTTTTTATCACAGAATTAAACATACAGCACATTTGACCATTTAACAAACAATAAAAAACTGCCCTTCTTATTATGTGAATACAAGGACTGCTGTGTGATAGCAGCACAATATGTGTCTGTCTGCCACAGAATGAGGGACAGTGAGTGAACTCTCCAATATACTTAACTTTTGTCTCTTTCTAGATTTTATTTTTAATATTTTACTTTTCCTTTATGCGTAACTTTGAACTTGTGTACATTTTTATATTTAACATTATCCTTTTTACCTTATTTGTCAAGAATGCATTGTATACTTATTTATTTATTATTATTTTATTTTTACTATTATTATTTTTTTATGTCGATTTGTTTTTTGCACTGTCTATGTTTTGCACTGTTTTATTTGTATGCAGCTCAGCTGTAAACGCTTTGGCAATAGGCATGTAAAAATATTTGTCATGCCAATAAAGCACTGAGAGAGAGAGAGAGAGAGAGAGAGAGAGAGAGAGAGAGAGAGAGAGAGAGAGAGAGAGAGAGAAAACAAACAACAGTGTTGAGAATAAGATATGCAGCATAGCCCTCTACTGGGGGAAAGAGAGAGTGCAAGAAAGAGAATTTCGGAATAGCACACCATACTTACTGCTTAGATCTGACTATTACTGAAGTATATATAGTGTGTACATAGACCGCATCTGAAAACTAATGCAGACTACCTTGCTCCCTGTTTTTCATATAAAGGCACCTTCTTAGGAGACTGGTTTCAGACGACTGTTTAACCCTTGTGCGACCTTCGGTACATTTATGTCTTTTTCATTTTTGTTTATTTCTATCATTTTGGCTGTGTTAATGCCAATGTCATAAATGTAGCCCTTTGAAACTCATTAAAACTGCAATATTTGATCCCAGTGCCATTAAAGCATAAAATCACGAATTCTATGATATTATGCTTTCATTCTGGAGCCCTGGCTTCAAAATTAAATGTAATATTTTCCACCAGATGGCGCCATTTTTTTCATCATTTTTTGTGTTTGTGTGTAAAAAAAAAAACAACAACAGTGGCATTATGTAAACAAACTGGCATTTGAAGGGTTAAAATCCTGAAAATGTATGAATATTTAGTAGTTATGATCAGGACTGATGTTGGTTAAAAAGTCTGTGAAAGTGGAAAATAATATTAATATATAATATTTTTATGGCAGTTTTTTGATGCGGACATTTTTGTTCTCTAATGTACTGCGTGTGAGGTTTTTTTTTTAAATCTGACACTGCACAAAAAATAATAATGCATCAGAATCAGTGTTGTTGCTAATCATTGACATATCCTAGACTGTGATAATCCAAAAATAAATAAATAAATAAATTCCCCTTAGCACACACACACACACACACACACACACACACACACACACATATATATATATATATATATATATATATATATATATATATATATATATATATATATATATTTTTTTTTTTTTTTTTTTTTTTCATAAAAAACAACAGTGGCATTATATAAATAAATGGGCATTTAAAGGGTAAAAATCCTGAAAATGAATGAATATTTAGTAGTTATGATCAGGACTGATGCTAGTTTAAAAAATGTACTCATTGAAAGTGGAAAATAATATTAATATATAATATTATTAAGGCAGTTTTTTTGACGTGGACATTTTTGTCCTCTAAGGAACTCTGAGTAACTTTTTTAAATTGATGCTCAAGGGTTAAAATATTTATTGTTGTATAATGTGTTGTTTCACATACTATTTAAAAAAAAATAGTATGCAGTATACAGTATATACAGCGCAGTAGTCCCTCAGTAGTAAGGTACTGTTTCATTCCAAACAAATTCAGAGAGAGAGACAGGACAGTACTGAAAGTGCTCACACACATACACACACACACACACACACACCATTCTCCTCTCAGTAATTGGTGTGTCATTCCTGGCTCAAATAGAGCATGTCCCATCTGGGCACTGAGTCCAGACAGCCAAAGAAAATAAAGTACAGAGAAAACTTCTCTAATCCTTTATGCTCTACACTCTTACAAAAAATCTATAATAGCTATACTATTTACCGCTCATCATTTTCACAAGCAAAATTAGCTTGTGATTCGCCACAGATGTTTGCCAGAAGTTTGCAGCTCTTCACCAGAAGTGGTGAACCTCCGGCAAACCTTTGGCAACAATGGACAATTTGCCGCAAGTTTGCCGCAAACTCATTTGAATGTGAAAATGATCTGTGGCAAATTTGCTTCAAGTTTGTGGCAAATTTGCAGTGAACGCTTAATTTTTGTAAGGGCACTCCAGTAACCCCAGTAGCCTACAAGTAATGAACAGAACATGGGAACATGCAAACACACACTCAGACAAACATACAGTACCCCAAGTAGTATTTGGACACTTAA
Source organism: Myxocyprinus asiaticus (assembly GCF_019703515.2). Taxonomy (NCBI): domain Eukaryota; kingdom Metazoa; phylum Chordata; class Actinopteri; order Cypriniformes; family Catostomidae; genus Myxocyprinus; species Myxocyprinus asiaticus. Next base: position 42,237,929 of record NC_059352.1, on the reverse strand, counting down.
AGGTAAAGTGTGCAATTTCTCCACTACTAGTGCACCAAACGGAATTATAAAAATAAAGTATGTTTTCAAACATCCTTGGCCAACACCCCATAGACTCACCACACCCTTTTGCACTCCAGGAAGGGAGGGGAGTACGTCATGCCGGATGTTTCCCCGGCCTGAATCGGGCAGTGGAGGAGTGTGACGAGGAAGAGGGCGTGGCAGGGCCGTGAGGAGGCACGCCCGGTGCTGAATTGTACTAATCAGCTGGGAGGGGGATAAAGACGAGCTGGGGGCGCCAGTTTGAGAGAGACACACGCGGCCGCTGTGTGTGTGTGTTTATGTTTGTTTAAGGTGACTTATGTCATTAAAGTTATGTTGACTGTTCTGCCGGTTCCTGCCGCTTCCCGCCTCCTCCTTGCCCATCCTGAACCTCGTTACAGACCATTACATTTGTACAGCTGTACAGGCAACAAACTGACAGCTAATCAAAGACAGCTGGACTGAGCAGAAATTAGGGGTCTCAGGAGGCATTTTTCAATGTTTCAAACTACATTTCACTTGACACAGTATCCTACAAATTCAGCATTTATGGATAGAGATGCTGAAAACCAGTTAAACGCGACACAAAAAACGTCCATCTGATGCATGTGTACAGACTAATCGCAAGAACACACAAGAGGTAGACACATCACTTAAGTCTACCTCGGACGGACTTAAGGACTCAATGATAAACTCATTTATCAATATGCATTATTGATTATCGCAATATGCGATTAATTGCGATTAATTTGATTCAACATTTTAATCGATTTACAGCCTTACTTATAATTTAAAACCCAACAAATGTGTTTTTTATACTTGAGACTTGAAAAGATACTAAAAAAAAGTGAGCACTTTTATTTTTGTTTCTATTTTTGAGATTCAAAATACTTTTGTCCCTAAAATAGCTCCGTATTAACTGTAAATGCAGAGATAGTGGCATCTAGAGAGGTAAATACATCTAACCTATGGAAGTAGAAGAACAGAGAACACATAAACACACACAGAAAAGAGATAATATGAACCACAGGGTGAGGACAGACTAAAGGGATCCAGCTGACTTCCATAAAGGCAGAAACTGCAATTCACCTAAGTCTGATAAGTGATGTCTTTATAAAGTCTAAAAAAGCATCACAGATATGAAATCTGACTGCTGCCTCTCAGTGCACTGGATTATAGGTACTCTCTGTCCTCCCCTCTCTCACACTTACATTATTTTATTCTCTCTTATTTCTCTCTCGTAAACACCATTTCTAACTGTCCATCCCATCATTCTTTTCTCTCTTGTGGTTGAATGGATGCATTTGTTCCCCTCAACAGATATAACATTGCTGTTTGTGTTTGGCTTTCATGGATGGGAGATGGAGTCATAAGACTGGGCCTTCAGACACTCTCTTTCTCTCTCTCTCTCTCTCACACACACACACACACACACACACACACACACACACACTCACACTTTCCCATGCAAGTCATATGAGTTATAGGGCTTAATCACAGATAGAGAGAGTGAGAGAGAGGGAGAAGATTTGGAGATGGAGGATTTCCTGTGGAGAGTGAGGGTCTGGGGGTCTGTGTGTTTGAGAAAGTGTTGTTGGTGTTGTGGAGATAAGAGACATAATGAAGTCAGAAGAGAAGACAGAGTGGAAACATTTGAGATGAGTGTAACAGAGTTAAAAGAAGGGATAAAAACCGAAGAGAAGCCATCAAAAACTTGGAGTGTGTCCTCCCTCCCCGCTGCTGAGGTTAGTTGTGTGCATGTATGTGTGTGTCTTGTGTGTCACATATAAAAGAGATAGAGTGTGTAACATCAAGCCGTGATGTATGATGTCTTGCCTTTGGAATTTAAAGATTATTTAAAAAATAATATTGACAATATAACCACCCACTTTATATTGACTAACGTTTTAAATTGTAACATCATAGGAAAATGTCTGTGTTTCTGACATGATAAAAATATATGGCAAATTTATTTTCAATTTCAAAAATTTAAAATTAATACAAAATAGGCATCACATTTTAGCAATAGCCTACTATCCAACACCTTTTACAAGTAGTAAAGTTCAACTTGTTTTTTATTACTCATTTCATATTCATTTATGGAATACAAATGACTGATGTACAGTATGTCAATAACGGACCCACTTAATATTAGGTGTCTTTAACTACTATGTACTTAAGCATTTGCTACTATGTAATTATTATGTACTGTATATACATGTTGTTGCATTGTACTTACATTTAAAGTACCTGCATTTAACCCTCCTAGGCTGTTCAATAATGGGTGACACCTTTGCCTTTTCCGGTCATTTTTGACCGGATACAGTAAAGGTGTACCCTTTTCTCTCTTTTTTTTATAAAGTGATATAACACTAATTTCCTTGAAGTAATAGCAATAAAATTATGCACTACTTTTGGCATTTTATGTTATTTAGATCTTATTTACATGTAAATTTCTCAATTTCACCATAATTTGCATATGCAAATAAGCAAATTTATGTAACTTCACTAGTGCAAAATGACACTTCTATAAGTATAAACATGCAGAAAAAATGTGAATGTGTCATGTATTGGGAGCAGACTGCTGCCATCTGGTGAAAAAAATAAAAAATAAAAAAAATAACATGACTTGAAAATTGTGTTGTGACAATAATGGCCACTAGATGGCTGTAGTGTTTCATGCATCCACCTGCTGTGTAGTAATTCTAATTATGCATTTGGATCATAGAAGACATAGAACAAGCATTTTGTTACCAATCATTTATTTGAAATATCAAAATGCAATAACTTAATCAATAATAAATGAAAGAAAATGAAAGCAAAAAACAGAAATGAACAACAATGGACTGTGAAAATTAAATGTATATAAACCAGAAAACATTTTGGTAAAATTTTCAACATCAAAATTCAGTGAAGTCAGTGAATAACAATAATGATCAACAATAAACAAATGCATAAAAATGTGTAACAAACAGTAAATGGTAACATTTGAACAGTATATGAACAGTATTCTTCATTCTGGCTGTGTCATAGTCTCACCCATTCATTTCTCTCTCTCTCTCTCTCTCTCTCTCTCTCTCTCTCTCTCTCTTGCTCTCTCTCTCTCTCTGTGTGTGTGTGTGTGTGTGTGTGTGTGTGTGCGTGTGTGTGTTTGTGCTTATACATTCTACATTCTGGCTGTCATAGTCTCACCCATTCATTTCTCTCTCTGTATGTGTTTGTAAGTGTGTGTGTGTGGTAGGGTGTGTGGGGGGTGTGTATGTTTTGCACTTTGGATGTTTTATAGTCTCACCTCTCCATTTCTGTGTGTGTTTGTTCAGCAATGTGGCTGATATATAGATTGTATTCGACACATATATAAAGAAAGTGCTCTGTGTTAGGGTCTTTCCCGTTTCTTTCCTGTGGTCGGTCAATTTTGACCATGAAAAGCCAAGATGTAACTATTTTTTCTGACCACTTAGACTCAGCGAATGAATTTTTTTTTTTTTTTTTTTTTTTTTAGATTGCAAGTCAAATTAAAGTCACCAAGTCTTGAACCACTCAGATTAAAGAAATACTTTTTAATAAAAAAACAAAAATTAAAAATCACTCAGAAATGACCAAACAGTTCAGGGCAGCGTTTCCCAAAAGCATTGCAAGCCTAAGTAGATTGTATAAACCATTGGCGCCAATGGTCTCTATGAACAGCTTAAGCTTGCGATGCTTTTGGGAAACACAGCCCTGGAGGGTTAATTACATCTGTAGTTACACTGTTAACCGTATCCCTAATCCTAACCTAACCCTACCCCAGCCCTTACCCTAAACCATAACCATACCTCTACTCTTAAATTAACTTGTAATACGCTTCCTTTGTCTCGTTCCAAACCACATTATTTCTTTCTTCCGTTGTACACAAAAAATATTTTTCTATTGAAATCATGGTTAGGTTTAGGGGTTGGCTTAGGGCTTAGACTTTATGGTTAGGTTTGGGTTAGGGTTTGGGATTGGGGTTATAAGTTAAATTTAGGAAAAAAAAATGTAAGAACGCTTATTCAAAATCCAGATGTTTCTCTTTCTTCCATGGTACACTTTTTCCTATTACAGTGGTTAGGTTTAAGTTTTGGGTAAGGGGCTGGACTTTATATTTTTAGGTTAAGGTTTGGGTTAAGGTTTAAACTTAGGAAACATCGAAATAACACCGTGCGTTGGTTTATTTATTGTTCTCTATGGGAGTAAAATTCATACCTTTTTGTATGAGCCAACTTGTATGATTTCCCATCTTTTACTATTTATACGACTTGTCATGAGACCAGGTTAAATAGGACTGATTAGAATTAATACTACAGTATATCATTAAGATCCCTAATTTACTGTAATAACTACTTGTGATGCCATCAGATTAAACTATTTTTCCAATCAAACTACTTTATGCTAACTGTTCTTTTGTTGTTGCCAAGCAAATATGAAAAAGGATACTTTTTTTCTTTCTTTTTTTTTTTTTTTAAATTTAACTGAAAAGTAACTCTTGGGAGATAGGCTTACTGTACAGCTTCCAAGTTATAAAGATAATAGCAAGTCCATTTTACTGTGTTCCCTACGTGCAATTACAGTAATTTACTTGTTGTACAGTAATAAGATTTAGGTAAAAAAAAAAAAGATATGTATGTAAATAAGGAACATGAGAGATGATGGGTAAAACCCAAGGAAGAGACTTCCATGTCATGAAAACTTTACATTATCAACTGTTCAACTTTGCCCTCTGCTGTTGTTACCCTTAAACAAATGTACTAGTAACCATAGTTTCTGCCAGAACACCATTACTATTAAATAAATACAACACAATGAGAGACAAATTTTCATAGCTTTTTAAACTGTATAAATTTTTTATGGTTTTACAGAAATTACTGTTTTTTTTTTTTTTTTTTTTTACTGTCAGTGTCAGAAATTAACATCTATTTTTTGGCAGTAATTGCCCCCTGGATTTAATTTTCAGAGGCATTTTTATTTTACTTTGGTGAGAGCATATTTTGTTCTAAACATAACAAATTCTAAAACTTGACTAAATTAATTTACATAGTGCTCCATCTGAATAATTAGATTGAGAATATATTACCTCTTACCCATACAATTTAATCAACATCAACATCAAAGTAATATGTGTAACTTGACCTAGAATAGAATATTAAGAACTACATCAGATGTAACTAATAAAAAACAGAGGAATTCATTAGGGGGCAGTTTTTGCCCCCACGTTTTGAATTCTGTGGCGTTATCTGTGAATGTTTTTTGGGGTGATTACAAAAAAGTATGATTTTTACAGCAACCCACACCCTTTTTACAAAAGTAACCTAAAAAATGTGCTTCATGCGGTAACATCTAAATTAACTGCTTTTATTCAAGTCAAAAATGTTATTTAATCTAACTAAATTGACAAATTAGGTTACACCAATGAAAGTATTTTTTATGGGTTAGGTCAAACAGAAATAGATAATATGAGGAAATAATTACAGGTTACCGTTTTTTTCAGTGAAGACAACAGGCAACTTTAGGAAAAGAATTCTAACTTTAAATATTAATATAAGTTAAATGTCAATCAAAGGAAAATTTATAGATGTAAAAATTGCTAAAGAACTGCACAGTATTAAAAAAGATTGTTCATGTAATTCTAAGAAATCTCTATTAAATATCTGGGCATTAAGGAGAACACATAAGGTAAATTGTTGTTGTTCATTACAGAGTAAAGTTCTTTGATAGACCTGAAATTTATATTTCAATATAAATCAGGATCACCTTCATTTAGCATAAACATTGTTAACATTATTGCACCAACATTGTAATGTACAGGCATTCATCTGGGTTCACTCTTGGCACTGGAAAAATACCTTTACCTAAATATAATATTACATTTATTCATTTATCAGACGGTTTTATCTAAAGTGACTTACAATTGAAGAGGCAATATGAGAAGTGCTGCAATACAAAAGTTTCAAAGTTGTTCAGAGAAGTATGAGCTATAGAGAGGGAAGTGAAACAGTGGATTAAGAGTTTAGTGCATTATCAGGTTTGATTCAAGTTGCAAGGGCATCGGCTGTTCTGATGGAGTCTAAATGCCTTTAATATATGAAGATGTTTGAGGTCTGTAATCATCTGATGAGCACATGCAGCACTGTAGGATGCAGGGGTAGTCGAAATGTACACCCTGTACAGGGAGAAGAGTGAGGACCCAGATCACACACAGACAGGTTTGATTGATACAGCCCTCCCGGACATTGTAAAATGCTTGTATCAACGAAGCAAGCTGAAATAACATCTCACGCTGTATCTGATATAGATCAAACCATCCCTGTTTCTCTCTTTGTCTCCCATTGTAGCTTTGTGAGTTGGATGGGGTGGAGAAACCACAGCCGCACTGGTTTCATACGCTGCAGGTGCGACGGCTCCGAGTTCAGAGAGGCCGCAGTAACAGTGATCCGCTGGGAGGAAAGAGCTTCCAACAAGAGTTTCAGTGGGTGAGGGGAAACACACTCACAAACAAATACAAAACAGAAAACGAAACATGCACAGATTGTCATGACAACGGAAAAGTTTATAGCTTAATCAGAGTGCTTGCACACCACAAATATATGTTTCTACTAACATGGAGAAGGGAGATGTTTTCAATTGTATTTCCCAGTAAGTAAATTGCACAAATAGTAACATGTATTACCTATTTGAAAAAGTAACTCAGATATTATTGTTACGATTCACTGCTGTCTGCCCTGTGTTTTGCCTCTGTCATCTGTTCCCCCCAGACTACACTTCCCATAATCCCCTGCTCTGATCACTTCCAGCTGTTCCCCGTTTTTTCTCACCTGCGTTTCATTCCCTCATTAGTCAGTGTGTATTTAATGCCCTGTTGTTTGCTCAGTCCTTGTCAGTTGTTATGTGTTTTGACCTCCTGTTCTTGACCCCTTCCCATCGTTCATGGTTTCTCTGTTCCTGTGTTTTTCCCCATCATGGATGTTTCTTTTGTTCCTGTGTTTACCCCGTTAATCTGTACTTTGTTTATTTTATTAAATACTTTAAGCTGCATTTAGATCCTGCTCCTTTGACCTCCCTCCTTGTAACAGAACAACTGACCAACTGAAATGGATCTAGCAGCGCCCTTCATTCGGCTGACCCGAGTGAACTTATCCATCCCGGAATATTCCCGTCTGTTTTGTGTCCTTGCCAAGTGCATGGACTTTACTGATTCTACCCTGAAGTCCATGTACTCTATCGGTCTCATTGCACACCAGTGGAGGGAGATGCTGGTGACCGGAGACTACACGTGGGAAGAATATTTTGAGTTGATATTAGAGACATTCGCTTCAGCGGATCCTCCTCAATCTATCCCGATTCTTCTATGCCTCAGCCTGCTCCACGCCATGTCACAGCCACGCCTCAGCCTGCTCCATGCCACGTCACAGCAACGCCTCAGCCTGCTCCATGCCACGTCACAGCAACGCCTCAGCCTGCTCCATGCCACGTCACAGCAACGCCTCAGCCTGCTCCATGCCACGTCACAGCAACGCCTCAGCCTGCTCCATGCCACGTCACAGCAACGCCTCAGCCTGCTCCATGCCACGTCACAGCAACGCCTCAGCCTGCTCCATGCCACGTCACAGCAACGCCTCAGCCTGCTCCATGCCACGTCACAGCAACGCCTCAGCCTGCTCCATGCCACGTCACAGCAACGCCTCAGCCTGCTCCATGCCACGTCACAGCAACGCCTCAGCCTGCTCCATGCCACGTCACAGCAACGCCTCAGCCTGCTCCATGCCACGTCACAGCAACGCCTCAGCCTGCTCCATGCCACGTCACAGCAATGCCTCAGCCTGCTCCATGCTATGTTCCAGTCAGGTCTGAGTTTGTTCCACATCATGTCCCAGTCAAGTCTGAGTCTGCTCCATACCATGTCCCAATCAAGTCTGAGTTGGATCCACACCATGTCATAACCTTGCCTTCCGTGACTCCCTGCTTGAAGCCCTTCTCGGCCCTTGTCTCCAAGTTGAATTATCCACCACTGATGTCAGTGCGTAGGGTCACGAAGACCCTTCCTCACAGCTTGTCAGTACTCCTGCCTGCCATGGCCAACGAGCCAACGCCCACGCCTGCCATGGCCAACGAGCTGGAAGCTTCATCCGTCCCAGAGCCTGCGTTGCCAGCCTCGCCCGTCCCAGAGCCTGCGTTGCCAGCCTCACCCGTCCCAGAGCCTGCGTTGCCAGCCTCGCCCGTCCCAGAGCCTGTGCTGCTAACTTCGGCCTCCCAGAGGAGGAGGAGGAGGAGGAGGAGAAAGGCTTCTGTTTCCAAGTCTCTGCCCATCTATACAACCACAGAGGTTGTCTCCAAGTCTCTGCCCATGTTCATGACCACGGAAATCGTTTCCCAGTCTCTGCCAGTGTTCACGACCACAGAGGTCATTTCCAAGTCTCTGCTCATGTCCACGACCACAGAGGTCGTTCCCGAATCTCTGCCCACGACCACAGAGGTCGTTTCCAAGTCTCTGCCAGTGTTCATGACCACAGAGGTCGTTTCCAAGTCTCAGACCATGCCCACGACCACAGAGGTCGCTCCCGAGACTCTGTCCATGCCCACGACCATAGAGGTCACTCCCGAGACTCTGCTCATGTTTACGACCACTGAGGTCATTTTCCAGGCATCTTGGACTCTTAGCCTCGAGCCGCCTACACCGGCTCCGCCCCTCGAGCCTCCCAAGGCTCCGCCTAGACCGGCTCCGCCCCTCGGGCCTCCCACAGCTCTGCCTACCATGGCTTCGCCCCTCGAGCCTCCTACGGCTCCGCCTTCCACGGCTCCGCCCTCTGAGTCTTCCATGGCTCCGGTCTCTAGTCTGTGGTCATCACTCAGGCCTCCTGACCCTGTTTCAGCTCTGTGGCCATCAACCAGGCCTCCTGATCCAGTCCCTACCCTGAGGTGGTCTCCCGGATCTCCTGGCTTTCCACCTGATCTGCTCTCATCTCCTGGGTCTCCTGGCCATCCGCCTGATCTGCTCTGGTCTTCTGGGTCTCCTGACCATCCGCCAGATCTGCTCTGGTCTCCCTGGTCTCCTGACTGTCCACCTGATCTGCTCTGGTCTTCTGGGTCTCCTGAACATCCACCTGATCTGCTCTGGTCTTCTGGGTCTCCAGATCGTCCACCTGATCTGCTCTGGCTCCCTTGGTCTCCTGGCCATCTGCCTGATCTGCTCTGGTTTCCTTGGTTCCCTGGTCGTCTGCCTGGTCTGCCCTGGCTTCCTGGGTCCCCTGGTTGTCTGCCTGGTCTGCCCTGGTTTCCTGGATCCCCTGGTCATCCGCCTGACCTGCCCTGGTTTCCTTGGTCCCATGGTCGTCTGCCTAATCTGATCTGGTCTCCTGGGTCCTTTTGGCCACCAGCTTGTTCTGCTCTGAACTCTTTGTTCTCCAGCTCCATCTTGGCCCAGCCTCCCCTTCCTGCCCTCCTTGGGTGTCAGGAGACGCCCGTTAAGGGGGGGGGGGGGGGGTTAGTTATGTTACGATTCACTGTTGTCTGCCCTGTGTTTTGCCTCTGTCATCTGTTCCCCTCGAACTACACTTCACACTACACTGTTCTGATCACTTCCAGCTGTTCCCCATTGTTTCTCACCAGTATTTCATTCTCTCATCAGTCAGTGTGTACTTAATGCCCCGTTGTTTGCTTAGTCCTTGTCAGTTATGATGTGTTTTGACCTCCTGTTCTTGACCCCTTCCCGTCGTTCATGTTTTCTCCGTTCCTGTGTTTTTACCATTGTGGATGTTTATTTTGTTCCTGTATTTACCCCATTAATCTGTACTTTGTTTATTTTATTAAATACTTTAAGCTGCTTTTAGATCCTGCTCCTGTGACCTCCCTCCTTGTAACAATTATGGTATAAATTTAACAAGTAGTGCATTACTTTGCTTATTACTTGGAAAAAAAAGTATTACAGTACTTGTTCAGTGTTGGGTAAGTAACTTAAAAATAGTAATCCACTACAAATTACGAATTACTTCTCTAAAATTGTGATTACTTCATGGGAAAAATAATCAAATTTGAGTTGGTTCTTTACAATTAATTGGTCACATGAGATAGAAAAGCAGTCTGAATCAGTTCACGATTCAATCTGAATGACACAAAGCTCACAAGCGCTATGCTGAATTTTTGGAGCAGGCTCTCACTCACCAAAACACTAACAGAATACTTTATTACACGAAAAACAAAGATAACGCTGGTTGCAGTGGATATGTATCTACAATCAATGGAAGGCAAACCTGCAAATGCATCATATCGTTTGCCAGTGAGGTAGAAGATCTTTATTAAAGGGGTTATGAAATGCACTTTTTTTTTAATAGTTTTATTATCTTCCCTGAGATCCACTGATAATGTTAGTACATTTTTTTTTTTTTTTTTTTTTGCATTAAAACATTCATAATTTAGTCATATATGGTAATTTGCCACCCTGTCTCTGGCCCTTTGTGCCTCCTTAAAACTTCATCATAAATGCCCACTGTTCTGATTGGCTAACAGCGTGCAGCCCCTCCAATTCAGCCATTTTTGAAACTCATCTGAAGAGAATGAACAAGCTCCACAACATTATAAAACTACATTTCAGGGTTTACACATAATGCACATCCAACGCATTGCATCTGAATATATTAAACTGTTCATCTCAAGCACAACTGTTAACACTCACACCCTGTCTACACCGAACATGAGAGTCGCGTCGCATCAAAAGCAATAGAACCCATTATAATCAATGATTCTATCTGTCTACCATAAAAGCATTCGTTGCATGCGTTTAGTTGCGGTGCGTTGAGTTAATGCGCTTTGAGTTGCGGTGCATCGCTGGTGCTACTACTGCCAACAACACAAACATTTTAGAAAGTTTATGTCGACATGCCTAGTGTAGACAGCTTGAAGCCGTTGCGTCACGTCGTGTCAATGGACGTGCACGGTGTAAACTGAAGCACCAGTGGGCGGGGCTAAGGGTGTGATGATTTTAAGTAGGCGTTGATGTTTTTGAGCTGTATAGGCGGTCAAGAATTAATGTACCCCAAGTGACGTAGGGTAGTCATGGAAGTAGAGAATGAGTTTTGAATGATGAAATTTATAGTATGTTTTTATAGTAGAAAGAACTCTTATATGTCAAAATATCAAGGAAATTTTGATTCCTCATGACATAACCCCTTTAAGTTCACATGTGTGCAGCTTGTGAACAACTACTGCAGGTAAAGACATTTTCCAACCAAAAGAGTATTAAAACACTTAAAAAAAGCACCATGGCATTACCAAATTTTTCATACAACAGCTAGAAACAGAATTACAAGATAAGATGAACAGTATACAGTATGTACATAGTAGATGAATGTGCAAAGGAAATTATGTTCAAATGGGTATGGGTTTGTAAAGGGAATGTGGTAGTATAAATAAAAATAAATAAATAAAAAAATAGAATGTAAATTTTTTTATTTTGTATATTAAAATCATAGGTTTGTATAGGTAGTATTTATAAATATGAATTTACATATTAGTTTTTTTTACATGCACATACATTTTATATAGCACCATACTTTATACTGTATTGCACTAGCCTATACTGTACCATGCTGTACCATGGCTTTGATAAACATCAGGTGAAGGTCTTTTAGATGCTTTGTCTATGACAGAATGCACTGTGCATTTGGTTTAAAAAAATAAAATAAAATAAAGTAGCTTAAAGGGATTGTTCACCCAAAATTGAAAATTCTCTCATCATTTACTCAAACATGCCATTCCAGATGTGTATGACTTTCTTTCTTCTGCTGAACACAAATGAAGATTTTTAGAATATCTCAGCCCTGTATGTCCATACAATGCAAGTCAACAAGGTCCAAAAAATTAAGCTCAAAAAAGTACATAAAGGCAGCATAAAAATAATCCAAACGACTACACTGTTTAATCCATGTCTTCAGAAGCGATATGATAGGTGTGGGTGAGAAATATATCAATATTTAAGTCATTTTAAAATTTTTAATTCTCCTCCCTGCCCAGTAGGTGGCGATATGCACAAAGAATGCAAATCACCAAAAACAAAAGAAGAAGGACTCTTAGGAGAGAAGAGCACAGAGGAGGGCTGTTTGTACAGAGCCCCTTAGAAGGCAGGGTGGGAATTTTTTTTCGGAAATAATTTTACATGCCCTCACAGTAATTTGCGTTCCCTCGCAATATGTTTAGCATATCCTCGCAATAAATTTCATATGCCCTAGCAATAGTTTTGCATTCCCTCTGTGCTCTAAGTGGCTCCGTAGACAGTGGAGATATAGTAAAAAAAGACTTAAATATTGATATTTTTCTCGCTCACACCTATCATTTCATTTCTGAAGACATGCATTTAACCACTGGAGTCGTATGGATTACTTCTATGCTGCCTTTTGCGCTTGTTGGAGCTTCAAAGTTTTGGACCCTGTTGACTTGCATTGTATGGATCTACAGAGTTGAAATATTCTTCTAAAAATCTCTGTTTGTGTTCAGCAGAAGAAAGAAAGTCATACACATCTGGGATGGCATGAGGGTGAGTAAGAGAGAATCTTCATTTTTGGGCGAACTATTTCTTTAAATGTAGCATGCTACTTTTGGTGTGTAGCTTGTAGTGTAACTTGCTACTTCCTGGTGTAGAGTTTTTGAGTAGCTTGCCCAACACTGTTGTAATGTTCTCCCAACACTGTGCACAAATGCAGAAATAACAGTGTGTTTCTTTAATTCGCAGAAAACCGGCCTGAAGTTTGGAAATGCAACATCTTACCTGAACCTTGAAAAACTTGGAGAAGGCACATATGCCACTGTGTACAAAGGAATTAGCAGGTTAGTGGAAGTTTACACACACACACACACACACACACAAGAGAGAGAGAGAGAGAGAGACCTTATGTGGGGACCTAAATGCAAGGACAGGTTCAGAATCGGACATTATAGATACCCATGGGAATAACCACATACTGAAAGCCAACACTCATATAACCCCCACCACTACAACATGGAACAATCCAGACAGTACAGTCAACAAAAACGGTAAGGAGTTAGTGTGTCTCTGTCGAGGCCTGGGTCTGTACATGCTTAATTGTAGGATCCGAGGGGACTCTTTAGGTCGATTCACATACTGCTCAGCTCTTGGGGCTAGTGTAGTCGACTATGCCATTACAGACATGGACCTCTCCTACATATGTACATTCACTGTCAGACCACAGTCTTCCTTATCAGACCACTGTCAAATTAATGTGTTCCTAAAGAAAATCCAACACCATAGAACAGACCAAGGGCCCAGCAACCTGTTCAAACTAAACCCAACATACAAATGTATGAAGTCTGAATTCCTTAGTGCAATTAGCTCCAAAGAAATGTCCAACCTAATCAATAAATTTCAAATAACACAGTTTATGGCTAACAAGATTGATGCAAATTCCACAGTACAACAAATAAATATGGTATTTATCAGAGGTGCTCAATCAAAGCAAACCTACTCCGTACAAATAACAAAACTAAACTAAAAACTGGGGATGAAATTTGGTTTGATAAAGAATGTCAAATTAAAAGAAAACTACTTAGACTTGTTCTTAGCAGACCCGCTGATCACTCAGGATTTTAGCAAGCAACATCTTACACTTGCTCATCATTTATAAGGTAAATTGAGCTAAATGTTACCTCAGCTTGTCAGCGACATAGTGCGCGCTATTGTTAATGTACGCAGGTGGAACCCATGTTTTTTGTTTGCCTGGATATGAAATCTGTCATTAAAGATTTCTATTTGATGTGATCCAAGAGCCGTACATTATGAGAGATACATACACCAGAGCTGCTCTCCTCACAGATGTAAAGGGTAAATAAAATACAAGGCTAAAAGTTTTTACGAAATCCGTGACAGTGCGGGAATCACCAAAGACATATAATGCTGTTTCGCTCATGCTTGTGAAAAACGAAAAAGTTGTTATAAGAGGAAGAAACTTTGAAGAAATGCGTGATTGAGATGCCTGACTGATTGTTGAAAAGTCTTGCGAATAGAGAGAATGTTCTCTGACGTTCGGTCCATGCGTGTATGTTGTGGTGCTGAAATGTTTTGTATTAATGCACTGAAATGTTATGTTCTTGTATCCAGTATTGTTATTGATGATAATATTTAGATTTTAACCAATACCCATAAGCTGTTTTATGAGGTGGGGTTGAAAATGTTGTCTGTTCATTTGTGTGTTTGTTTGTTGCAAATGCAGACAAAGCAAATGAGATCAATTTTCTTGAAAATGTAAGTCTGAAGTATATTGCTTGTCAGTTGAACATGAATTTGTACATGTGAACGGTATGTATTAGTAAAAACGCAAGTTACAAAATAATTATTAGTTTTTATAAATATTGTTAAATAAAAATGTTAATATAGGTAACAAAATCTTTAAAAGAACATTGCATTAGTTGTGCATAATAATTACGAAATTGAGTAAGGGGGTGAACATTGTTAGAGTGCAGATTTGTAATTCGGCCCCTTGGTAGAAAGGAGAGAAAATGTTGGCCCTCGTCCCCTTCAAAGTTGCCCATCCCTGCTTTAGACCATCAGATTAGCAGAGAAGAATTGACAGATGCACTTAAGAAACTAAAACCCAGAAAGGCATGTGGTTTAGACAACATTAGAAAAGAAATGCTGAAGCACAGCCCTGCAGTAATGCAGGAGGCCTTGTTAAAACTGTTCAGTCTGGTTCTGCAAACTGGCTATTTTCCTGATACCTGGAGTATGGGCTTAATACACCCATTATATAAGAGTGGAGACAAATTCGACCCCAATAACTACCAAGGCATTTGTGTGAACAGTACTCTGGGGAAGACTTTCTGTTGTCTTAATGCCTGGATACAGGCCTTCCTTACCAAGCACAATGTCTTGAGTAAGAGTCAGATTGGATTCCTACCAAACTACCGCACCGCCGACCACATTCACACGCTACACACTATAGTCAACCAGCACGTTCATCAAAAAAGCAAAGGCAAAATTTATGCATGCTTTGTTGATTTTAAAAAAGTGTTTGATTCCATTTGGCATGATGGTCTATATTATAAAATTCTACAGTCCGGCATTGGGGGGTAAAATGTATGACACTATCAAATCTCTGTATTCGGACAACAGGTGGGGAGTTAAAATTGGCAATAAAAGAACAGAATTCTTCACTCAACGGCATGGAGTGAGACAGGGCTGCAGTTTGAGTCCAACTCTGTTCAGCTTTTACATTAATGTGTTAGCAGTGCTACTGGAACAATCTGGGTTTTGGTTTGGCAGTGAATGCACTAAAAGAGAAAGCTAGAAGAGCACTCTATGCTATTAAGGGCAAATTTACCCAAATAGACATTCCTGTAACAATTTGGTGTAAAATATTTGATAGTATTATTATGCCTATTGCTCTTTACGGATGTGAGGTTTGGGGTCCACTCTGTCTGGCAGATTACTCTAGATGGGACAAACACCCCATAGAATCCCTGCATGCAGAATTCTGTAGAAAATTTCTAAGAGTTCAGAGAAGAACACCTACTAATGCATGCTGGGCCAAACTAGGCAGATACCCCCTAATTATAAATATTGAAAAATGATCCCTCAAATATTGGACACACCTAAATTCAAGTTTTCCTAACACACAGCAACATGAAGCCCTTGAAACCCAAGAGTTGAAGCCTAAAACCAGTCCCTTTTGTCAGCTGGCTCTGAAACTCACAAACCCACTAACAACTAACAAACGCCAGTTTCAGACCAGCACTGCTGAACAAAACCAAATCAGAATAAACCAAATCATAAAAGAAAGCAAAAATTTATATTTGGACCATTGGGAAAATGAAATTAAAAACCAAAGCAAATTGGAATGTTATCGGACCCTAAACAGAACGTATAATCTGGCAGAATATCTCCACATGGAAAGAGATCCAAAACAGAGACAGATCCTCACCAAATACAGGCTCAGTGATCACAGTCTGGCCATAGAAAAAGGTACACACAGACAAACATGGCTTCCAAAGGAAGAACGAGTCTGTGCTCACTATGACACTGGTGAGGTCGAGACAGAGACACACTTACTCCTTCACTGTGAAAACTTTACAGAGATGAGAGAGAAATACTTTGACAAACTCTCAAACCTCATGCCAGTTTTCCAGTTCAGCAGAAACAGATCAAATGCAGGTGTTTCTGGGGGAGGACAATCATGCATCAGTTGCAGCAAAATTACTTTTTGAGCTGCACACCCTCAGAAACCAATCACTGCCTTAATATACTTCAGTCACTGTATTTTTATGTTTATGTTCATAATGTCTTGTTAAATGCTTATTTTATTTTATATTGTATAGTGTATATTGTTATTATATATTTTTTTTATTTTATTCATTACCTAGCACCTTATTTTAATTATATTTTTATTATTATTTGTCTTGTCATTATCTGTTTTGTGTATTAATGCTTTGGCAATATTGTATGTAAACACAATCATGCCAATAAAGTACTTTAAAATTGAAATTGAGAGAGAGAGAGAGAGAGAGAGAGAGAGAGAGAGATGCCTTTCAAGAGCTTCTAGATTGTTTGACTTGTTTGTTGTATAAAACAGAGTAAAATGTCTAGATTAAGCTAAATTTAAAAAGAAAAAGAAAAAAATAGGACAAAATAAAGTTTTTTAAGAGCAATACATGGACAGTATGAAGAATAAATAAGGATTACTTTGGACAACAGACACTGGGAAACACTGGGAGAAGAGACACTTCTAAGGTACTTGAGGAAATATATATATATATATATATATATATAAAATTATCCATTTTTTATCCCTCTTGACTGTATGCTAATTACTAATTCATGCTAATTAACTAGTTTAGCATTCCACACAGGAATTTTCCCTCCATCTTTCTTGAATTTAACCATTCAAATAGGCTCTCATCAGAGACTAATCAGAAGCAGATCTGACCAATCTTTCGATAAATCAGAGAGCTACATTCCTCCTTATGCAAATGAAACCCCATGCATGAACCAATAAAATAATTCAACACCCCTCCCCCACTGCTCAACTCCATCAGATTACCAGCCAGTTCTCTACCCTCCTGAGGTAAAAAATGAACCCCAAAGAAAGCAGTTCAAACAACAAATGCTCAAAGAAAACCTAGAGACATTGTTTGCCGATCTTTACAAAAATGGAGAGGTTAGCAAAATGGAGACAAGCCCAGTGCCTGGCATAAAGCCATTATATCCCTCCACCCGGGTATCCAGGTATACAGGTGCATCTCAATAAATTAGAATGTCATGGAAAAGTTCATTTATTTCAGTAATTCAACTCAAATTGTGAAACTCGTGTATTAAATAAATTCAATGCACACAGACTGAAGTAGTTTAAGTCTTTGGTTCTTTTAATTGTGATGATTTTGGCTCACATTTAACAAAAACCCACCAATTCACTATCTCAAAAAATTAGAATATGGTGACATGCCAATCCGCTAATCAACTCAAAACACCTGCAAAGGTTTCCTGAGCCTTCAAAATGGTCTCTCAGTTTGGTTCACTAGGCTACACAATCATGGGGAAGACTGCTGATCTGACAGTTGTCCAGAAGACAATCATTGACACCCTTCACAAGGAGGGTAAGCCACAAACATTCATTGCCAAAGAAGCTGGCTGTTCACAGAGAGCATGTTAACAGAAAGTTGAGTGGAAGGAAAAAGTGTGGAAGAAAAAGATGCACAACCAACCGAGAGAACCGCAGCCTTATGATTGTCAAGCAAAATCGATTCAAGAATTTGGGTGAACTTCACAAGGAATGGACTGAGGCTGGGGTCAAGGCATCAAGAGCCACCACACACAGACGTGTCAAGGAATTTGGCTACAGTTGTCGTATTCCTCTTGTTAAGCCACTCCTGAACCACAGACAACGTCAGAGGCGTCTTACCTGGGCTAAGGAGAAGAAGAACTGGACTGTTGCCCAGTGGTCCAAAGTCCTCTTTTCAGATGAGAGCAAGTTTTGTATTTCATTTGGAAACCAAGGTCCTAGAGTCTGGAGGAAGGGTGGAGAAGCTCATAGCCCAAGTTGCTTGAAGTCCAGTGTTAAGTTTCCACAGTCTGTGATGATTTGGGGTGCAATGTCATCTGCTGGTGTTGGTCCATTGTGTTTTTTGAAAACCAAAGTCACTGCACCCATTTACCAAGAAATTTTGGAGCACTTCAGGCTTCCTTCTGCTGACCAGCTTTTTAAAGATGCTGATTTCATTTTCCAGCAAGATTTGGCACCTGCCCACACTGCCAAAAGCACCAAAAGTTGGTTAAATGACCATGGTGTTGGTGTGCTTGACTGGCCAGCAAACTCACCAGACCTGAACCCCATAGAGAATCTATGGGGTATTGTCAAGAGGAAAATGAGAAACAAGAGACCAAAAAATGCAGATGAGCTGAAAGCCACTGTCAAAGAAACCTGGGCTTCCATACCACCTCAGCAGTGCCACAAACTGATCACCTCCATGCCACGCTGAATTGAGGCAGTAATTAAAGCAAAAGGAGCCCCTACCAAGTATTGAGTACATATACAGTAAATGAACATACTTTCCAGAAGGCCAACAATTCACTAAAAATGTTTTTTTTATTGGTCTTATGATGTATTCTAATTTTTTGAGATAGTGAATTGTTGGGTTTTTGTTAAATGTGAGCCAAAATCATCACAATTAAAAGAACCAAAGACTTAAACTACTTCAATCTGTGTGCATTGAATTTATTTAATACACGAGTTTCACAATTTGAGTTGAATTACTGAAAGAAATTAACTTTTCCACGACATTCTAATTTATTGAGATGCACCTGTATGCTGGATGGAAAATAAAAAAATAAGAGAAGATGAGGATCCAGAAACAGTAATGACAACTATTAACATCTATAAAAATGGGACCATTATGGACCATTATCGTCAATGGTAGGTTAAGAGGGAACTCCTTTGGTCGTTACACCTACAGCTCAGCTCTTGGAATCAGTACAGTAGATTATGTCATAACAGATTTGGACCCTTTCTCTCTTAGAGCATTCACAGTCAAGCAACTATCACCCATGTCAGACCACAGCCAAATTAGGGTATATCTAAAAAGGACAGACTCCAAAATTCCACCTCCCAAACCCAGTAAGTTGTACAACATGAAACTACATTTCAAATCGGACCAAAACAAATTAGACGATTATCAAAAAGCAATCAACAAACAAGAAATTCAATCCAACCTAAATTATTTTCTAGTTCACACATGCCCCCACAGTAAAGAAGGAGTGAATCTGGCTACAAAACACATCACTACTATTTTTAATAATGTGGCCCAACTGTCTAATTTACCCAAACAGAAACGGAGTTTAAGAACAAAAGATAAACAAGAAAAGTGGTTTGATTTGGACTGCAGAAACATAAGAAAAAAACTTAGACATGTATCAAATCAAAAACACAGCGCCCCGGAAAACCAGGACCTGCGCCTTCTCTACTGTGAGACACTGAAAGAATATAAACAAACACTTAGAACAAAAAAGATGCAACATTTCCAGAACCAAATACACTTAATAGAAGAGTCAATTAACTCAAACAGCTTTTGGGAAAATTGAAATGCATTACATAAAAAGCATAATGACAATTTGGCCATCCAAGATGATGTATGGGTAAATCATTTCAAAACCCTATATCAAAACACACCAATCAGTCTCCAACAATCCAAAATAAAAGAAAAACTGAAAAAATTTAAAACGGTCATTAAAGATCACCAAAACCCACTAGATTACCAAACCAATGTAACAGAATTAGAACTAAAGATTAAAGCATTGAAACCCAGAAAAGTCTGTGGACCTGACAGCATTTTAAAAGAAATGCTTAAATACACAAATCCTAAATACAGACTGGCCATTTTAAAACTTTTCAACTTAATCATCAGTGTGGGTCACTACCCTGAGATCTGGAGCCAAGGACTCATAAGCCCAATATTTAAAAACAGAGATAAAATGAACCCCCACAATTATAGAGCCATCTGTGTGAACAGTAGTCTGGGGAAGGTTTTGTGCAGCATTATGAACTCAAGAATTATAAACTTCCTTATGAAACACTGTGTCTTGAGCAAAAGTCAGACTGGATTCTTACCTAAATCCCAGACATCAGACCATATTTTACTTTGCATACCCTTATTGACAAGTACGTACATACAAATAATGAGAAAATGTACACCTGTTTTGTTGACTTCCAAAAAGCATTAGATTTAGTCTGGCATGAGGGTAATTGAAAGTAGCATTGGAGGTAAACTTTGATCAAATCAATGTATACAAATAGTAAATGCTCCATCAAAATCGTTACTAAACAAACTGAAAGCTTCATTCAGGGGCGTGGAGTGAGACAGGGATGCAGCTTAAGTCCCACACTATTTAATATCTATATCAATGAATTGGCCAAACAAATTGAAAATAACCCTGCACCTGGTCTCACTCTAATGGATACAGAGGTCAAGTGTCTTTTATATGCAAATGATTTGGTTCTGTTGTCCCCTACAAAAGAAGGGTTACAGCAGCACCTGTCTCTGCTAGAAAGGTTCTGTCAGACCTGGGCCCTGACAGTCAACCAACAAAAAAACTAAATATGAATTCTTTCAGAAAAGATCTAGATCTCAGCAAAATAATCCATTCACAATTGGAAACAAATCTATTGAACAATCCACAAAATATACATATTTAGGCATAGCAATCACTAACACAGTGAACTTTTTCCTGGCTGTGAATGAACTCAAAGATAAAGCAAAACAGGCTTTCTATGCCATCAAAAAAATCTATAAACACAGAACCTGGCTCAAAATATTTAAATCAGTAATTGAACCCATTGCACTGTATGGCAGCGAGGTGTCCACTAACACAACCAAACTGGGCAAAATGGGACAAGCATCTAACAGAAATTTTACATCTAGAGTTCTGTAAAAGAATACTCCAGCTGCAAAGAAAAGCACCAAAATCTGCATGTAGAGCTGGATTAGCCCAATATCCCCTACTATTAAATATCCATAAACGAGCCATACATTTCTTGAAACACATCAAAACAAGTGACCCCCTTTCCTTTTGTCACAAAGCCCTGATCTGCCAAGAGATGAGCTCTGAAGGAAGCCCCATTAGCCTACTTGTTCTTAGACTCTGTGACCCCACCAAAACAAAACAACATCAGACAATCAGACCCAACCACATTATGTCTAAAGAAAAAGAAAAATGCATTGATTATTGGACAGAATTCACCAAATCCCAAAGCAAACTTGAAACTTATCTGGCCCTAAAAAGAACATATACATACTCATAGATCATACATAACATGGCAAGTTACCTAACCATAGTGACCAACCAAAAGGAAAGGAAAACTCTGACAAAGTACAGACTGAGTAAGCGCAAGCTGGCCATAGAGGTGGGTCGACACAGACAAACGTGGCTCCCTAAAGCAGAAAGAATGTGCTCTCACTGTGATCAAGAAGCAGTTGAAACTGTGCAGCATTTCCTGTGCACAAACTATAAAAACATTGAGCAAGAATACTTTCCAAAAATTACTAAAATCTTCAATGATTTCCAGAATTACAGCAATATAGATAAACTGCCCCTACTATTGGGAGAGAATGATGAATGCTGCAGGGTGACAGCCAAATATGTGTCCGCCTGCCACAACCTGAGGAACAACCAAAAATGCCCCTGTTCAACATGACCTTTTGTTAATTCAATATAAATATTTTCTTTCCTACTAAATGATAACTTTATTACTTTTATTATTACCAGTTCAATTAATATTGTCTTAATTAACTTTGTTCTATTGATACTGACTTTTATGTCACATTGGAAAGTTTGATTCACTGTTATAAAAAATCAACAGCTTTGGCAATATTGTATGTACTACAGTCATACCAATAAAGCTCACTGAATTGAATTGAACTGAATTGAAGAGAGACAGAGAGACAGAGACAGAGAGAGAGAGAGAGAGAGAGAGAGAGAGAGAGAGAGAGAGAGAGAGAGAGAGAGAGAGAGAGAGAGAGTAATAGAGCTCAGTTAGACAATGTTGCCAGTAAAGAGAAGTTTACTGAGATGAATGTTTTACCTTAACGGCAGTGTTCAGTTTGCAAGCACATTGTTCAAGCATTGCTCTATGAAGTCTGTTTTATTACAACACCCTGTGGCTTTGTACCTGTGTATAATAGACAGCAAATGATTATTTTCAATGCCTCCCTCAAGGCATCTCTGGTGTTCTTATATACAGTAGGAGCTTGTTTTACACTGATTAATTTTATAAGGTTATCATGCACCATATGCATACTCGCCAGAGGCTTCATCTGATAGGCAGCTGGGTGTTAGTCATTGAACAATGACAAATGCTTTCCAATAACAACAGCTTCCATACTAATGCAGTTGTTTTCAGACAGAAAGCTTCACATTTCGTCTAATTTTTGTGGTTAAAGGGATGCTGTTCCTTTTTTACTACCACTTACCACAGACTGTACTGTACATGACCATACCATGAACTTTACAAAGAACAGTCCCCCCTGAGCAACCTGGGGTTAAGTGCCTTGGTCAACAATACAACCTTTAGGGAACCAGCCCTGAGCTTTAACCACTACACCACATCACCATCAGCTATATTAAAAAATAAGAGAAGATGACTATTATTTATAGACTCCATTAAATGGCTTGATGAGCACAGTTATCTTTGCTGTCTTGGATGTATTTCCTATTGAAACAGGAAGTTGGGACAGGAAAAACAGAAGGGCTTATCCCTTCATTATAAATAGCCAAAAGCCTTTAGTTAACGTCACTACCGTGAACCATGATTTGTTATTGATAGTTGGTGGCAGGTGATATTAGGGGGACAATATACTATAAGATATTAATTGTAATTAATTTATAAATAATGACAATAATTTTATCAGGCCAGCATAGCAGTCAGGTAACCCCGCACGTACAGTAGTGCATAATTTAGTACACAACTATCAACATTTTTGGTTCATTTTGGAAAGAATGTTTATTGTAATTAAGGTCAATTAAACTGTTTGTAGAATCATGTTTATGGGTTATGTGGTGGGTTCTCTTTGTATCTTGCAGAATTAATGGCCATCTGGTGGCTTTGAAGGTGATTCACATGAAAACTGAGGAAGGAATTCCATTCACAGCCATTAGAGAAGGTACTGAAGTACAATAGACCTTATTCTACTATTCCATCTTTGATATTTGACGGGAATGATGACGAGGCTGTGATGGACAGACGTACAGTCTTTTCAGTGGATTGTACTGCAGTTTAAAGTGTTTTGGGATCGTTCCGCAGACAAAACATTGGAAAAAAATAAACATTATTTTCAAACCTTTTCAAGAACATTCAGTAGACAAAAAACTCCAGACAACATGAGCTGTGGAAAATCAGATGAGATCAAGGAGCTTTTTACAGCTTTATACTGTTCATGCCATTGAAGAGCTGTAAGTCAATGCCTCACTGCATCGCTGTCATTCATATACACTCAGCCATTACCGAAAGGGCTGTTCATACATAAGCATATAAGGGACAGTGGGGTAAAATGTGTCATTGGTTATACTGTAGCACTGCTTAATATAGGAATCTTAATCTATGGTCATGTGACCAAATATTCTGGAAGTGCCTGGAAGAGTACATTTTGTCTTAAACCTGGCTGGTTTATGAATATCTTTAAGGTGCACTTGGTTATTTTTATACTAAGAAATAAAGCAAGTAGTTTCGCCGATACAATAACTAAGGAGTGGAAAAGGCATATTAACGATTAATCATCCGATAGTTTTTTTAATTGATTTAAAAAAAACAATAATAATAATAATTGTCAAAAAATGTCTTAGTCTTTCCTTACTATGACTGGGCACAGACATAGAGGCTACAAGAGTCCAAAATGAATACAATCCCAAATGCACTTTATTGTGCAACTAAAATGACCAGGAAAAAAAAGAAGATATGGTGCATAACTTGGGATTTTTAAATACAAACGAGCCCAAAATACATCGGGGACTCTTATTTTGAAATTATGGAGACTTGGCTCTGTTACAATGCTCTATGTGTTTACCAAATTAAGCTTTTTATAGCCTAAATATACACCAGATGAAGGTTTTTGTGATATATATATATTTCACCAGATGAGGTTTAATGAGGTTTATTAAGGTTTATTGTTATCCACAAGCTTTACTGTATAACTAAGCCATTCTAACTGCAGACTCTTCCAGAGCCAGCCACAAAGGGGCACAGAGGACTAAAAAAAGATTCTAAACTATCACCACAGATCTTTGCTGATAACCAATATTTCAAAATGCAACTATCGGCAATGATTTATCAGTAAAACCTATATATCGGTCTACCTTTAGTATCTAGCTGGTCATGTGAATTCATCATGACGACCCCCATGAGGGGACCCTTTCCATGTAAAATAAAACAGGTTTTATAAGGTTACTGATATGACTGGAGTCTTCATCTCATGTGAGAGTCCATGATTTTATACATATGTTTTAAAATTACTATTCATTTCTTTATGTGTAAAACATTTTTAATTACGGGAAAAGTTGCTGAGTGCATTTTTATTGAATCAACTATAATACATTAGGTTTCACAAAAAAACACAAATTTTAAGGGTAAGCTGGGTGAGCTGGACGGGGTGGAGAAACCACAGCCGTACTGGTTTCACACGTTACAGGTGCGATGGCTCCGAGTTCAGAGGGGCAGTAACAGTGATCTGCTGGGAGGAAAGAACTTCCAACAAGAGTTTCAGTGGGTTAGGGAAAACACACTCATGAACAAATACAAAACAGAAAACAAAACACGCACGGGTTGTCATGACAATAGCAAAATCTGAAATCACAAGAACAGCCAGATACTACTTAATTTATCTCAGCAACCCGCCCAATTCTAAGATGCCCACTGCAACATTATCAGCATAAAAAAATTACTAAGTGCACCTTTAAAGATATCCATAAACCAGCCAGGTTCAGGTAGAAATAGCTCCTTAAGATTACCACTTTTTACAGTGCACAGCTTATACTCTCCCCCATAGTGAACATTGTGTACACAATCATTTGTTCATGGTGTTTGTCTGTTTGGTTTTATTTGTAATTGTTCCCAGCCTCACTGTTAAAAGGTCTGAAACACGCCAACATAGTCCTGCTCCATGACATCATCCACACACGAGAGTCTCTTACCTTCGTCTTTGAGTATGTGGTGAGTCAGACAATAAGAGAGAGACCTTTTAAGACTTCTGAAGGATGTTCCACTGATTTATTTTGTCTATGTGCCTGCTTATTTTGTCTGTCTGTCAATCATTTTCTCCCTCTCTCAGCAAACAGATTTGGCTCAATACATAATTCAGCATCCTGGCGGACTTCACTCGTACAACGTCAGGGTAAGAAACGCACATGCATGCACAAAAAATAGACCAGGTCAGAAGTAATTTTCCTCTCTCACTCGTATCACACTTACTTCATCTCTTCCTCTGGCAGCTGTTCATGTTTCAGTTGTTGCGAGGATTGTCTTACATTCATAGCAGAAGAATTCTACATCGAGACCTCAAACCTCAGAATCTGCTCATCAGTTATCTGGGAGAGCTCAAACTAGCAGATTTTGGTAGGTTTCACACAAACTGCACACATTTACACACTTTTACTTTTGAAAACAACTTCTTTATTATTACTTAATAGTAGTAAAGCCATCAGAACTATGAAATAACACAAATGGAAGTATGGGGATTACATCTCTGTGTCCAAAAATGTTAAATAAAATCAAAACAGCGGACGATCAAAAATCGGAAAAATCCCATAGATTTAAATTGATTATCAGGCCAGTATCGCAGCCAGGTAACTCCTCTCCTTTCTGCTATGTAGGCCAAGCTGTTACTGCTTCTCCTTTCCTTGAATTTTCAGTGTGGACGCACTACAAAATGGCATAGAATAGTGCAGAAGTATGCGATTTAGGATGCAGCTATCAAAATCTTTGGTTCATTTTGTTTATTGTGGCCTGATTGTACATTCACCAGAAAATGTAGGGCAATTAAACCTGTTTGTAGAATTATATGTGTGGGTCAAATCACAGCTACCTTACATTTTAGCTTCTTCAAAGTAGCCACCCTTTGACTAGATTACAGCTCTGCACACTTTGAGCATTCTCTCCACCATGCTTTTTAAACAGTATTGAAGGAGTTTTGTTGGCTGCTTTTTCAGTAGCTTGTCCAACTCCTCTCTTAAAAAAAATCTAATAATAATTTCAAGCATCTTCGCATAAGCCTTTCGATTAAAACGTTTTTATTGTAAGATTATGAGAGACATAAATTCAGTCAAGTGTGACCAAACTTTTGACTGGTAGTGTATAAACATGCTTGGTCAAATGTTCTGAAATACAGTGGTCTTCTTGCTACTCTTGATTCAGGACTGGCACGCTCTAAGTCCATACCATGCCAAACGTACTCTGCAGAAGTCGTGACTTTATGGTACCGACCACCTGATGTTCTCATGGGCTCCACTGATTACTCCACTGCCCTGGACATCTGGTGAGTCTTTACATACATTCCTTATAGAGATATACAGCCTTATTATAGACAGAATATGTATATATATTCCTCCTGTGTGTGTGTTTATATAGGGGAGCTGGCTGCATTTTCATTGAGATGCTACAGGGGTCAGCAGCATTTCCTGGAGTAGCCGATGTCTTTGAGCAGCTGCTGAAGATCTGGGCAGTGAGTGTGTGTGAGAGTGACTATTTTTGTGTGAATATTCTTTTCTCTTTTTTCTCCACCTCCTGTTATTCATTTCTCCTCTTCTCTCCTCCGCTCCTCCTGAGGTTCTCGGCGTTCCGACCGAGGAAAACTGGCCAGGTGTCAGTGATTTGCCAAACTATAAATCAGGTGTGTGCAAAATCATTCTTTCTATCTGTCTCTTTGCAGAAACAAAAGAAGATATTTTTAATAATGTTTGTGTTGCTCCTTTCCAAACAATGAAAGCAGATAGTGCCATCGTCCGCCATAACTCTAAAAAGGGATAGTTCACCCAAAAACGGCACACACGTATACGGCTGTCCACGTGATGTAAAAGAAAACAGGACTCATCGGACCAGGCAAAACTCGTATCATTTACTCACCCTCATGCCTTTCCAGATGTGTATGACCTTCTTTCTTCTGCTGAACACAAACAAATATTTTTAGAAGAATATCTCAGCTCTGTAGGTTCATTCAAAGCAAGTGAATGGTGTGAAGTGAACTCTGAAGGTCCAAAAAGCTTATAAAGGCAGCATAAAAGTAATCCATACGACTCCAGTGGTTAAATCCATATCTCTGTCTCTTCAGGTGTGGGTGAGAAACAGATCTATAATATACTTAATATTTTACTCCTTTTTTACTATAAATCTCTATAAATCTTACTTTTACTTCCATATTCTTCTTTTTTTGTTTTTTGCAGATTCACATTCTTCATGCATATCGCCAACCTACTGGTCGAGGCTGGTCAAAGGTGGAGAAAAGGACTTAAATATTGATCTTTTTCTCACCCACACCCATCATATCGCTACTGAAGATATGGATTTAACCACTGGAGTCGAATGGATTACTTTTATGCTGCCTTTGTGTGCTTTTTGGACCTTCAGAGTTCTGGCCACCATTCACAAGCACTGAATGGACTGATAGAGCTGAGATATTCTTCTAAAAATCTTCATTTACATTTATTCATTTGGCAGAGGCTTTTATCCAATGCGACTTACAAAAGACGAAAACATAAGCGAATCATCTTAAGGAGACAGTGGTACGAAAAGTGCCATATTACAAAGTTTCACTAGCATCAGAATAGCATTCAAAACAGATTAAAGTGCAACAAGATTTATTTATTTATTTATTTATTTTTAGTGACTGGTTAAGTGCTCATGGAAAAGATGTGTTTTTAGCCGTTTTTTGACGACAGAATGTGAGTCAGCCTCACGGAAGAAGTTGGGAAGGTCATTCCACCAACATGGTATGATGAAGCTGAAAGTCTGGGAAAGTGTTTTGGTGCCTCTTTGTGTTGGTACAACATGGCGACGTTCCTTATCCGACCGCAGGCTTCTAGTGGGCGCATAGCTCTGCAGAAATGATTTTAGGTATGCTGGAGCAGACCCAGTGACTGTTCTGTATGCCAGCATCAGAGCCTTGAACTTGATACGTGCATCAACCGGCAGCCAGTGAAGAGAGACAAGGAGTGGTGTAACATGCGCTCTCTTTGGTTGATTAAAGACCAGATGTGCTGCTGCATTCTGGATCATTTGCAGGGGTCTATTTGCACATGCAGGGAGGCCTACAATGAGAGCGTTACAGTAGTCCAGTCTAGTTATGACAAGTGACTGAACAAGAACTTTTGTGACATGTTCAGATAGGAAGGGTCTTATCTTCTTGATATTGTAGAGTGTAAATCTACATGATCAACATTTGTGTTCTGCAGAAGAAAGTCATACACATCTGGGATGGCATGAGGGTGAGTAAATGATAAGAGAATTAACATTTTTGGGTGAACTATTCCTTTAAGTCTGATTTGCACACGCGCATATTTAAACTTGCTTTATGAAGACGCATCACACCAATGTCAGTGTTGCCGAACCACATTGGTTCTTGCGCATCTCATGGGCTAAAAAGACTTGAAATATTGCACAAAAGTTGTATGGACTACATTTATGGCACTTTTATGTTGCATTTTTGTCACGTAAAGCCAAGTGCATACTACATGACTTAAAAGTCGGAGCCCTATGCACACTTAGTCACTCAAAGTCTTTTGTTTTTGGTCGTGTTGATGCAGAAACTACATGACTGATCGCAAAACATAATGTTTTCTGAGATATTTTAGTGGAATACCTGTATGAACTGAGCTTCTGATGAGTGCTTCTCATCTGTGTCCCTGCATGTTGATATCAGGCATCCTGAAAGAAGTTTTTTTTTTTTTTTTTTTTCAGATCGAATGGTTATTTTAAATCTGCATGGATCGTCCAAAATGCATCTTAGAGCTACGACCGCAAAATGAATTCACAAACATGCTCACATAGCAATGAGAGAGTTTATTTGTGATAACATGTCAACAGACAAAAATAAATTTCAACTCCTGAAAATAATTATGAGACAGCGGGTAGGCAGACGTGGGTAGTTTTATTTATTAATAATTTTTTGGCTCCTGCTTCCTAATGCATTTTTCTCTTTTTGCACTCTCTCAACTTCACTAGCGTTTGGTAATTGCAGGTCTCTTGCTCAACAGAACAGTGTGCACACCTGACGACGACTCAGACAGATTTCAGACAGGTTTGAAATCAGTTGTAGCGTCTGCGATTAGTCAGGGCGAGTCGCAGGATTGCGCACTGTCGGTCGTGCGATCTGAGACTTCCCGAACAGACCATTCGGCGACTAAAACCATCAAAGGAGTTGAGCTTTAGTTGTGTAGTGTGCTAGGCTTAACTGATCACAATATGCTTTTTATTGTATAGAAAAGTGTAATGCAATACCAGTTTTAAACAAACTGAGAGGGAGAAAATGTATAATTTTCATTTTCAGGTGAACTATCCCTTTAAGGTAATAAATGCTCATGCTAACTTTTAATAATCTAGTAGATTTGATTTATCTGTTATAGATTTGAATTATCAGCTTGTGTGGATCTGTTGCATGGATTTGTGGATTGCCATGTGCATTTGTGGGAGGTTTTGATACCGTTTTATCTCCGTATTAAACGTTCAGGTAAAGAAAATGTACCAGTTAATAAAAATTACACACACACACACACACACATATATGCACTATGTGTGAGTGTGGTTGTCTGTGTGGGTGTAAACTTGTAGCCAAGGGCTTGTCGTTTTATTAACACACAGTCGTCCAAATCGCTTGAGCAAATTCACACAGTTGTGCTGAAGCTATGTTTCCAATATAAATCATTGTGTGTTTGTGTGTGTTCTGCTAGCGGGTTTGTTGGTCATGAGTTGATTTCACACCTTTGAGTCAGACAAACACACACCTTCACACACTCATGCAGAAAAGAGGCTGGTGTCTTACCACTGGAAATAAACTGTAACTTATTACACAGGTGCACAAATGAGCAATGTGAGGTGGCTTTGGGAAATGCCTCATTTAGAGTGTGTTGATATTGATGGAAATGGAGTATGTGGTAGGTAAACTACTGGCAGGCCATTCCTGCTGTTGAATGTGGGTTAACTGTAGCCCAAGGCTTCTTGAGTTTGGGTGTGTGTATTGGAGAGGAGCTACCTGAGCCCAGTGTGATCTTTCAGGTACATCCAGGTGTACTGAAGCATAAGTATGGCCTAGGCTTTCAGTCAAAAGAGAGTGGGTGGCCTGTGCCCACAGACACTAACAAAAGGATAATCTTAAAAATAAATGTACTCTGAAGCACCCCTTTTTTTTAATAAGAACTATTTTTCACTGTACAGGTTTCTTGAGTGGCCTGCATGATTCTTTGAATGTTAAAACGTTTTTGAAGGAATAATTCACCCAAAAATGAAAATTCTGTCATCGTCACTCTCAAAGCCATTTTACTTTCTTCCATGAAAAACAAATGTTAGGCAGAATGTTAATGCTGCTCTTTTCCATACAATGAAAGTATATAGTGACCAGGAGCTGTCAAGCTCTAAAAATGACAAAATCCCCATCAAAAATGTTGCCTGTCCTTCCTCTGCAGCTCTCAAATTTCATTCATGCTTGCATACATTCAAACTTGCCACCTCATGATGTGTTTACGCTAGGTTTGATGTCAGTGATACCAGCGCCAGTGCTCGGGTGTCCCTTAAATTTGAGAACTACGGCGACAGGCAAGATTTTCATCAAATCATTTAATTAGCAGAAAATCTTGCCCGTCGCCCTCAAATTTAAGGAGACATGCGAAAACTTAAATTCAAGTCTGTTCCTCACACATGGCTTCAGAAGACTTGGAATATAGAGTCCCTGCCCACTTTTTTTAGCCGTCTTGGCTCCGGAAGTATTTTTCCCAATAATTATTTCATAGGGATTTCATAAAATCCTTCAATAAAGAGTTCTAAACCAAATCAGCCAGCTCAGTGTTGAATCACAACATTAAAAACGTTGATTTGAAGCAGAGAAGCATTGAAAAATTGGACAGAAAGACAGAGGTTCAAGACTGTGTACTTACCATCTTTCATGAGGGGAAGAACTACAATCTCATAAAGGATTGCGAATCATGTAACTGATTTAAAAATAATGGAAAAATATAGAACTTTTCCAAAAAGTAGTTGATTTTAAGAATAAAAAAAATATATTTGTATTTTTTTGCACAATATTCAGATAGTAGTTTTAATTAGGGTTGTTTATCGTGATTCCCTGACTTGCTTTAGGATCATGTGTAGTGAAGTTCTTCACCAGAAATTCTGCTATTAAACATTTTTTTTTTTTTTTTTATTAAGTTGAAATAATGCAGACAGATGGGTTCCACAGATCCATATACTGTCGATTAACAACCTTGGCGCTCACGGTAGGTCTGTCTTTAAAGGTTTATAACTTATCGATAATAATCAATTCCCCATATGGAAGAAATTAAAGGGATTTTTACTATTTCCTATCTAACCAGACTATTGCACTCTATAGCACACGCATTGCACTAGTTAATGGACTTATTTCATGGTGGTTTTTTTGTGCTTTTGGAGCTGGACAGTGCCAGTCCCCATTCTCTTTCTTTGTATGGAAAAGACCAACATGAATATTCTGCTAAATATCTCCAATTGCATTCCTTGGAAAAAAAACATACTAGTCACGCTGGTTTGGAACAACATGAGGGTGAGTAATTAATTTCATTTTTGGATTAATTATTCCTTTCTTGTTACATTATAGGTTCTTTAGATTAGTATATTTATTTCTGGGTTCTTTAAAGCACCAGAATATAGATATTTTCTAAAGAATTAAAAGTTTTGTGAAACTTGAAAATGTTCCCCTAAGGCAACAGGTTGTTATTGGAGTTTTGTAGAGTTGTATCATCATCTTGGCCATGCAAGATCAGTATTTACCACCAACATGACACAAGGAAGCTGTTTTAAGTTTGTAGAGACTCTTCCAGTCAGCATATAGTGAACAATTGCTAAAAGCTCCAGGAATGAACAACAACTTTGTCTAAACGGCTCATTGTCTTAACCTGCTCTGAGTGAAGATACCTGACCAAAGCTGGATGTTTTGGTGGTCTGTTCATCTAAAAGAGGTCTCTTTGTGTTCCTCTAGAGTGGTTCCTGTCCTGCAAGCCCCAGCAATTTCGAGATGTCTGGAAAAGGTAAGACCAGTTCATTCGTGCATGCTTGTGTGTGTGTGTGTGTATGTGTGTGTGTGTTGTTGGCTCTGAGTGGGAACAGAAGGGTTTTTGTATAGCAGCTCTCATCTCTCTTACACCACCCCCTTCTAATAGACGTCTGACCCATAGCTCTGTATGCATGTGTGTGTATATGTTTGTGTACATTTTGCTCAGGCTCGCTCAGTTACCTTATAAGACGGAGGATCTGGCCCAGCAGATGCTGATGATGAATCCAAAGGACAGGATTTCGGCCCAGGATGCATTGCTTCACCCATATTTCAACACTCTTCCACCTCCGTTAATGCATCTAAGGGACAGTAAGTGCATGAGAATACCTCTATATGAGCGGAATGCACGCAATTCGACCTTCAAGGTTAATCCACTCTTGTTACAGAGAAGATCAAAGTTAAATCCCTTCGTTTCAGTCCATACTGTCAACCATTTTCAACACAGACTCGAGATGAAAGGGATTATGCAATCTTAGAAACCTCTTTTTCCGCTTCTCTCTTTGTATTTACTGTCATTTACCTTGCCATAACCCTCTATTTCTCTCTTTCCATCAGCTGTGTCCATCTT
Source organism: Myxocyprinus asiaticus (assembly GCF_019703515.2). Taxonomy (NCBI): domain Eukaryota; kingdom Metazoa; phylum Chordata; class Actinopteri; order Cypriniformes; family Catostomidae; genus Myxocyprinus; species Myxocyprinus asiaticus. Next base: position 42,205,057 of record NC_059352.1, on the reverse strand, counting down.
TAAGGTGCCGGGCGTGAGGTTAGAGGCAGAAGCAAGGGATATCTTCATTCCGAGCAGACGGATGAAATCGCCTCTCGCTCCTTTAGCCAAGTGCTGGTGAAAGATTCCTCTTTGCAAATAAAAAAAGGTGATGTGCTTGTGAAAAGCATAAACACACAGACATAATTAAAGAGAGAGTTCACCCAAATAAATTGTTTTTTTTAAATCTGTCATTATTTACATACACTAATAACGCTTCAAATTTCTCCCGTGTAACACAAAAGGTGAATTTTTAAAAAGCCTCCATAGTGTTTATTTCCCATAAAGTGAATAGTGACTCCAGTCTGTCAAGCTCAAAAAAAGATGAAAATAACACCACAGTACACATAATCAATCCAACTCATGCACTATATTCAAAGTCTTCTGAAGCAATACAATCACTTTGAATTAATGAATGAACGTTACATTTCTTTAGTGCTTTTCTGACACTACACTCAAAGCGCTTTACATTGTGAACAGGGGACTCTCCTCAACCACCACCAGTATGCAGCATCCACCTGGATGATGCCACGGCAGCCATAGTGCACCAGTACACTCACCACACACTAGCTATTGGTGGACAGGAGAGAGGAGAGTGATAAAGCCAATTCATGGATGGGGATTATTAGGAGGGCCCTACTCTTTACAAGAAGTGTCCTGGGATTTTTAACGACCACAGTGAGTCAGGACCTCGGTTTAATGTTTCATCCAAAAGACAGTGCCTATTTACAATATAGTGTCCCCGTCACTACACTGGGGCATTAGAGCCCACACAGACCACAGGATGAGCACCCCCTGCTGGCCTCACTAACACCTCTTCTACTTTTTGTGATGATCAGAAAGAAATTTAAAGGGATAGTTCACCCAAAAATAAAAATTATTTCATAATTTACTCACTTGACCATCCCAGAGGTGTAGGACTTTGCTTCTTCTGCAGAACACAAACAAAAATCTTAAAAAGAATATTTCAGCTCTGTAGGTCCATACAATGCAAGTGAATGGTGACCAGACCTTTTAAGCTCCAAAAATCACATGAAAGCAGAATAAAAGTAATCCAGATGTCTTCAGTGGTTTAATATATGTCTTCTGAAGCAATGCAATCACTTTGGGTGAGAAACAGATCAATATTTAAGTTCTTTTTTACTATAAATCTCCACTTTCACTTTCAAAACTTAAATATTGATCTGTTTCTCACCCAGACCTATTATATCGCTTCTGAAGACATAGACTTAACCACTGAAGTTGTATGGATTACTTTTATGTTGCTTTCATGTGATTTTTGGGGGCTTAAAAGTTCTGGTCTCCATTCACTTGCATTGTTTGCACCTAAAGAGCTGAAATATTCTTCTTTTCATTTGTGTTCTGCAGAAGAAAGAAAGTCATACACATCTGGGATGGCATGAAAGTGAGTAAATGATGAGAGAATTTTTTTGTTTTTGTTTTTTTGGGGGGATTTTTCCCCTTTTTCTCCCAATTTGGAATGCCCAATTCCCAATGCGCTTTTAAGTCCTCGTGGTCGCGTAGTGATTCGCCTCAGTCCGGGTGGCGGAGGACGAATCCCAGTTGCCTCCGTGTCTGAGACCGTCAACCCGCGCATCTTATCACGTGGCTTGTTGAGTGCATTGCCACGGAGACATAGTGCGTGTGGAGGCTTCACACCATCCGCCACGGCAACCACGCCCAACTCACCACGCGCCCCACCGAGAACGAACCACATTATAGCGACCACAAGGAGGTTACCCCATGTGACTCAACCCTCCCTAGCAACCGGGCCAATTTGGATGCTTAGGAGACCTAGCTGGAGTCACTCAGCACAACCTGGGATTCAAACTAGCGAACTAGCGAACTACAGGGGTGGTAGCCAGCGTATTTTACCACTGAGCAACCCAGGCCCCCAATGATGAGATAATTTTTATTTTTGGGTGAATTATTCCTTTAAATCTTTATTGACTCATCCATATCAAATTATTAATAAAGATACAACATAATGACATGACGTTTGATCATGAGACGCAATGAGAAACAGTAAGCTTTGATGTTTTTGATGTAGCTGCCATATTTGATTTAAGCACTTTATTAAAGTTTTGACTTGATTTGAGAGTGAATAACAACTTAAATTGCGTGCTTTCCAGCTTGGCAGACGAGAGTTACTATTCACTTCCATTATGGCAAATAACCTCTTAAAAGTTCCCCAAAACAAATGAAGTCATGTGGGTTTTGAGCAACATTAGGTAGTAAATAATGGCAATTTTCATATTTGGGTATACTATTCCTTTAAATGTGACACTGTATTTCAGCATGACAGTCAGTTTGTATGTTGTTTATTCAGATCCAAATCAGCTGTAACAAATATGTGACTTTTATTAAGAATCATCAGACTGCAATTTCATAAGATTTATGTTTTTAAATGTCTGACTGATATAATCTAAGAGAGTTCTTATTGGTAGACAGATCTACACAGTAGGGGTCAAAATACAGTGTCTCCGAGTGCAATGGTACAGAAACTGTATTCCAAACACTGTATTTCATGATACATATAGCTTCATGTTCATTCAGAGACGATCAGGTTAATACATCTGCATTCCTGGCTGTCGGCTAGGACCAGGGGTGTCAAACTCAATTTAGGTCGAGGGCCAGATTGGACTAAGCGTCACTGTATAAGGACCGAACTGTTAATACATGTGTATATACTGTATATATACTATATACAGTACTGTGCAAAAGTCCAGTCTAAGGCACATAAGATGTTTCACAAAAGCATTTGTCTTAAGATGGTTATTTATATCTTCAGCTGTAGTGTGTCAATAGAAAATATAAATGTTAGACTCCCAAACATTACTTTGCAAATAGAAAAGATTAAAATAGAAGAACAGGGAGCCCTGCAACAGATGCCATTGCCCCACAAAGCCCCCCACTGAACATCGTGTCAGTCTGAGATTACATAAAGAGACAGAAGCAATTGAGACAGCCTAAATAGATAGAAGAACTGTGCTGAATTCTCCAAGAAGCTTGGAACATCCTATCTGCCAACAACCAGGTGTCCAGGTGTACCAAGGAGAATTGGTGCTGTTTTAAAGGCAAAGATGGTCACACCAAATATTGATTTAGCTTTTTATGTTTACTGGACTTTGTATGACATTAAGTGATAAATGAAAACTATTTATTTCATTATTTTTGAAGACATCCTCACTATGCAACATTTTTCACAAGTGCCTAAAACTTATGCACAGTACTGTATACAGTATGTATGTATGTATGTATGTATGTATATATATATATATATATATATATATACATATAAAATCATGTATTACAATTATAAAACCATTTATTACAAGAATTGTCTATCTTAATGCTAACATTAGAACAACAAGTGAAATGACTGAATTCAGTTTTTAACTAATTATGTACACAACTGTTCTTGTTTCATTTTGGCATGACAGAGAGCACAGACTTGCGGTTTAGTAAGTGAATCAGACATACACTGGTGGCCAAAAGTTTGGAATAATGTACAGATTTTGCTCTTATGGAAAGAAATTGGCACTTTTATTCACCAAAGTGGCATTCAACTGATCACAAAGTATAGTCAGGACATTACTGAAGTAACAGGAGGATTTTTTGATGATAACTCTTTGAAGTAGTTTAAGTTTCAAATTGTAATAGTGATTTTTCACATTATTAATGTCCTGACTATACATTTTGATCAGTTAAATGCCACTTTGGTGAATAAAAGTGCCAATTTCTTTCCATAAGAGCAAAATCTGTACATTATTCCAAACTTTTGGTGGCCAGTGTAATTCAGCTACTGTGTTTCAATGAGTTCATTCAGTGAAGGATTCGTCAGACTGATTCAAACCAATAACTCTTGAGTTGGCGAGTCATTTGGAGAAATTCTTTGAAAGTGTCAGTTCATAAGATTCATTCACTGGTTTTGAGTACAGAAAACACAATATAATAGAAAGGCGTTTTTTTCTTTTCTTTTTTTTTTTTTCTTTCACAGTTCCTCATTCTAACTGCAAAATCAAAACTTGGGTAAAATATCATTTCTTTAGTTGTGACGGTGCAGATTCAATGGTGAGGAAAATCAAATCAGCGGAGCAGGAAAAACCATAAGTCCAGAATAAACTATATGCTGCTTTAATTACTACTGGGGTGATATAAAAGGGAGAACGTGGAATTTATTCACTTAATTAACCAGAGGTTACATCAATTAGAGAATAATAGTAGAGAATAAAGCAACAATACTGACAGAAAAAGAGAAGCACTCACTGTTCTGAGCTAAAATTGAACATTACTACAAAGAAACTGTTTTTACTTTAAATTACAAACCCGCTTGGTAAAAACAATAATTCTTGAAATAATAGTAAAGTTATTACCTCTAATATTTATTCTTATTCGGGTCCATGTTGTCATTATTGCCATTAGAGACTTGCACAAACTCACAGTGGGATGGGCATGTTATGGCACTGTTGTGAAGACATGCGGGGCATAAACTGATAAGCGTGAATCCGCGAGCGCTGAATGCCGTGCGGAATTAAAAGAAATTCCACCAATGATGCAAGTTATAACATCCATGTAAAACCATAAATTAAAATGTTTATCTGCCCTGCTGCAGCTAAAAAAGATCATCATATCGATGTAATAGGCTAAATCAATGTGAATGTTTTTTGAATATCCCCCCCCCCTTAAATCATCCTACGGGCCGCATTGGAGTCCCTTGTGGGACACTTTTCAAGTTTGACACCCCTGGCAAAGACTGTTTACAGTACACTTTAATTGTGAATATGTTAATATAAAATGCACTTCATTTTGATATGCCATATATTTTTTATGTAAATATAGCACTGAAACAGAGAGAAAGAGAGAGATATGACAATTCAATATGCTATATAAGTTATGATTTGAAAACATGACTGATTCTTTAAAGCTCTATTGTGTGATATGTAGGTGAAAACAATGTACGTTTTACATACCCAATGAGAATCTCACTGCAAATAACCTGTGTTTTTGTACAGCAATTGAGTACTACCCATGTGTTTTTAGCTGAAGTTATCTATAAACATATCAACTCATTTTGAAAAGTTTCAGTATCTTTACATAGATTATCAAGGAGGTCTGTGTAATACACAACAAGCATAGATTCGAACAGTGTTAATGCGACTCTTCCCAGCTAATGTAAAGATGTACAGCAATATTGGTCAGTTGTTCTATTTGTTAATACAAGACTATTAGCTTCAAGCAAAAGTCACAGATCTCATAGCTGGCTCAATGCTGTTGTTAGTGAACATTATCTGCGATACTGTGACAATTGTGTGTGTTTGTATTTTCATGAAATTATTTAAAAACCCACTGTGTATTAATGTCAAAATAAATATTGTAAACATTACAGTTAGCTTGTCTGTCCTTTAGATTTACTTTCCGTGTCACCACTGTGGCATTGAACAAGGCACTTAAAGAAATAGTTCACCCAGAAATGAACATTTGGTCATAATTTACTCAATGTTATGCCGTTCCAAACCCATATGACTTTCTTTCTTATGCGGAAAACAAAATTAGAATATTTTGCGGATATTGTGGTCCATCTTTTCAATACAAAATAAAGTTAAAGGTGCACTCAGTAAGTTTTTGTTCACATTGTCTTGGACTTACACTGACACCTAGTGGCTTGGATGCAGCATCATTCAAACTCAGTAGTTTTCAGTTACAGATGCCATTGTAGAAATTGACTATTCACAGCCAGCCAGGATTAATTAAATTCCTGAATGAAAGTGTCCAATAACAGGACGGTTACTGAGATTAAGCGAGTAGTATTCGTCTGGCCATGTGATTTTAACATGGCAGCCCCCATGAGGGGACCCTCTCCATGTAGAATAAAACAGTTTTAATAAGGTTACTGATATGACTGGAGTCTTCATTTTAATCTGAGTGGTCATGATTTCCCACATATATTGCAAAATGACAATTCATTTCCTTATACTGTAAGTAAAACTTCTTAAATGAGGAGAAAAATTACTGAGTGCACCTTTAAAAGAGTTAAAAAGACTCAAGTTGAAGTTTAAAAAAGGACACAAATGTATCATAAAGTAGTCCACCTGACTTAAGTGTCATATTCCAAGTCTTCTAAAGAGATATGATAGGTTCTGGTGAGAAAGAATATGAAATTTAAGTCATTTTTCAGTGGAATTCTTGACGTTGCACATTAATGGGTGCATGACAAGTTAGTTTACAGTGGCACACATGTTCACATGATAACTAAAGAGCTAAACTCACAGCTTAAACTACTATGTCAAGAATAACTAAGATGTCCTCTTTGATTTATACTAATTGTATCAATCTGATTGAACTCCCTACTTTTCAATTTGTCCTTTAGCTTATTCTTTAGCTATAAGTGACTTATGACAGGGAAACTCTCTTCTCAATCAACTTTACATGCCTCACTGAGTGGCACAATGGTGATGTTTCATTGAGTATACCTGCTGGAGTTTAAACCTACAACCTTTCAGTTAACAGCCAAGATCTCCTCTATACATCACAATCTAGATTTAAAAGGGAGTACAAAAAGCGTGAAGAAAAAGAGTGACAAGATAATGCAGAAAGAAAGAGAGGACAAAGGTGGAGTGTCTTGCCTTTGGGCTGGATTGTTTGAAGATGGTGCTGAGGTGCAAAGTAAACTTCCTGTCCTGTTATAAAATCAGTAACTGAGCTCCACAAAAATGCACCAACAAGCTCTCAAGAGATTGGATTTCATTTAAACCTGCAGGCCTTTACAGATATACACACAAGATGATCAAACTTCTCTGTCTTTTCATTTTTCCTACAGCCCACGACCCCCATCTTCCTCCCTCTTTTTCTGGCTTTCTCTCATTTTCCGTCTGGCTTTGTTTGAGAAGCTACCACAGTTCCTGGACAAGCCATGAGAGGACGCTCTCATTCTCACACACGCACGCACGCACACAAAAAAAGGCGATGTTTGAAATGAAATCTTACTGAAACCAGAAACAAATATAAACTGCTTACTATTTTTAAAAATGGTAAATGAAACAGTATGTGTTATTCCACTATAAACATTTTAAAAAGTAGTATGCCAGCTACACTGTTGTCACATAACGTTATCATTATTTTGCATTTTTAAAACAATTTAGTGTAAAAATGTCTTAACTTTTGGCAGTATAATGAGTGGGGGGAAAATATGTCATTATTCCAGTTCATTCTTCACACTGGAAATGGAAGATAAGGTCAAGCTCATACACACAGTATACAAACTATAGCCTATACACTGCATTATATAAGAGTAGTATGCTGTTCTAAAAATACAAAAATAAATTTGTGTCCTTCACCTTCCCCTTCAAGCTGACTTCAGCATGTCTGTGAAAAGTGTGTGTTGGGTCTGTCCCAGGAGTCAGTGGGTGGGAAGAGTCTGACGGAGTGACTCAAGGTAATGAAATGAAAAGCTGAGAGCTCAGCTGGTCTCTCTCAGTATGAATTTTCCTATGCTTAACTCACTCTGATGTGGTCTTGTTAACTGTCTTTTAGACGTTACTGCAGCGCCGGCAAAGTTTTATATGGGTTTATGATATTAATTAATGTCAAAACTCAAGGTTGTAGGACCGCCGTTAGGTAAAGTAGAAGCTATTAAGTGCTTACTGATGTTGGTAAACCTCTGATGGATTAAAAATAGTATAGGCTTGTATAAACACACAAATATAAGCCATGCACTATCTATCTATCTATCTATCTATCTATCTATCTATCTGTCTGTCTGTCTGTCTGTCTGTCTGTCTGTCTGTCTGTCTGTCTAATGGTCTAGCAACCACTTAGCAATGCCCTAGCAACCACCCAAAACACCCTAGCAACCAGCCAACTAGACTAAGCCTCAGACAGCCCAAGGACTGCCCACAAAGCACACTTTCTTAAGTTAATCAGTCCAAATCTGATTGGCTGGTTTGATGGAACTTCCGTGAGTAAAAGCACACAGGACTTTCATCAGTCCGTCTTGAAACAGAGTCGTGTTCACAAGGTTTCGTGTTGATACAATGAGCGCCAGATCACCAGATTTGCCCAAGTTTGTCAGGTTAGTGACATCAAATCTTTTAAAGATATTCAGAAGCACATAGCAGAAAGTAAAGCAGAAATGTCTGTGAAATTCTCTCTGATGAGGTTTTCAGTGCTGGATATTTTCTGCTATTTTCCCATGTGTTTTTTGCTCGTGGAGATTGCCTTGCCATTACACAAATGATTTATTTCCCCATGTGTGTCTTTTATTGTATGCCTCCAAAAATCCAACCCCTAAACTGCACGTGATGGCAAAACTGACTATGATTGATTGCTTTCAGTTAGAGGGCTTTTCCTATCTAAAGGCATCATCATGCATACCTTCGCACTGTAAAAATATGTGGGCGAAATACAGTCAGTTCAACGGGAATCCACGCAATTGGGAATTTCACACGATGGACTTCCTGTGGCATAGAATTTTCCCTCGCGGATTTCATGTGGAGTTTAAATTTGGTGAAATTTGACAGGTGTATTCTGCTGTGTTGACCAATGTAAAATGTTGCTTGGTTTTGAGTTTCTTTTTTTCTGATTAACAATTTTTTTTATTGATTCGCATATTAAACATAGAAAAACAAAACATATATACACAGAATCAACAATTAACCCCCACTATTACCACTACCAATCCCCAACCCCACCCTGGACCCCAACAACATCCCAGTGGTCATACATGATTATAGACACACACACAAAGAAAAAACAAGACAAATATATATATATATATATATATATATATATATATATATATATATATATATATATATATAATCACACATATTGACAACTACACCTCTCTCTCCACTGCCCCTCCCTGAGAGCCCTCCAGAAACGCCAGATATCCACCCCATTTCCCCACAAATTAGTCCAATTTCTCCAGTCTTCTAAATGACCCTTCTTCAAAAGCCGCCATCCTCCCCATCTCCGAGCACCACTCCTGAAATGAGGGAGCTCCAGCTGACCTCCATCCCCTTAAAACTATCTGTCTGGTGATCATGACACTGGTTAGGACCCAACTCTTTATGTGTCTATTCTCTACATTGATGACCGCCCCATCACCCAAAATACAGAGTCTGGGGCAAAATGAAACCCGAGTGCCCAATACGTCACACACAAAACTCTGAAACTTCAACCAAAATTCTTGGATCTTAACACACCACCAAAAGACATGGGTTGTGTCTCCATCCTCTGATTGGCATCGCCAGCAGGTGGGTGTGTCTTTAAGACCAAGCCTATACAATCTAGAAAGGGACCAATAGAATCGATGTAAAATCTTGAATTGCATAAGGCGCACCCTTGCATCTCTAGATGCAGACATGACGTTTTTTAGAATCCTAGCTCACACTCCCTACTCCAATACCAAGTTTAAATCTTTCTCCCATAATCTCTTGATAGAAGTTAAAGCTCTGTCCCCCAGACTCTGAATTAGCAGGAAGTAATACATTGATGCCTCATGGCCTTTTCCAAAAGCAGTAATCACCCCTCCCAGAGTGTCTGCCACTTTAGGGGGGGTGTATGCTACTCCCAAAAGTAGTACAGAGCAGGTGGCGCAGCTGTAAATACCTAAAGAACTGAGATCTGGGAATCCCAAAATGTTGAACCAAATTTTCAAAGGATCTCAACACTCCACTCTCATATAGGTCACTGAGTGTAGTAACCCCCCCCCCCACAATCCACTCTGACCAGCAGAAAGGGACTTATTAATTCATAATTTTGGGTTCAATCATATGCTCGAGGCAACATTTAAATAAATGTCCGAATTAAACAAATCAAATCAAATCAAATCACTTTTATTGTCACACAACCATGTACACAAGTGCAATTGTGGGTGAAAGTCTTGGGTGCAGTTCCGAGCAACATAGCAGTCATGACAGTGATGAGACATATACCAGCTTACAATAAACAGATTTACACATCACAATTTACATATCTAATATACACATAATTACACACAACACAATATACAAATAATAATATACAATGTACAGTATACAATAAACACAATATAGAATACACATACACACAATATAGAATACACATACAATAAAAATAGTATTTATATTATTTATAAAATATACGGTAGGTTGTATTGTACTGTATTGACATTCAGGCTGTCGGTTGATAGTCAGTTGCCAGTGTGTTGTTAAGAGAGAATATAATTTATGACAGTCTAGTGTGAGATAATAAGATTAATAAAGTGCAGTGCTGATGTATATTGATCGTGAGAGGTCAAGAGTTCAGAAGTCTGATTGCTTGGTGGAAGAAGCTGTCATGAAGTTGGCTGGTGTGGGTCCTGATGCTGCGATACCGCCTGCCTGATGGTAGCAGTGAGAGCAGCCTATGGCTTGGGTGGCTGGAGTCTCAGATGATCCTCCGAGCTTTTTTCAAACACCGCCTGGTATATATGTCCTGAAGGGAGGGAAGCTCACCTCAGATGATGTGTCTGGCAGTTCGCACCACACTTTGCAGGGCTTTGCGGTTGTGGGCGGTGCTATTGCCGTACCAGGCAGTGATGCAGCCAGTCAGGATGCTTTCTACAGTGCTGGTGTAGAACCGTGTGAGGATGTGGTGGTTCATTCCAAACTTCCTCAGCCGTCTCAGGAAGAAGAGGCCCTGATGAGCCTTCTTCACAATGGCCTCAGTGTGGACAGACCATGTGAGTTCCTCAGTGATGTGGACACCGAGGAACTTGAAGCTGCTGACTCTCTCCACCGGTGCTCCATTGATGGTGATAGGACTGTGTTCTCTGTCTTTTCTCCTGAAATCCACCACAAGCTCCTTTGTCTTGCTGACGTTGAGGGAGAGGTTGTGCTCCTGACACCAGCATGTCAGAGTGTGCACCTCCTCTCTGTAGGCCATTTCATCATTGTCAGTGATCAGACCTACCACCGTCATATCATCAGCAAACTTAATGATGGCATTGGAGCTATGTGTTGCCACACGGTCATGTGTGTACAGGGAATACAGGAGTGGGCTGAGAACACAGCCCTGTGGGGCTCCAGTTTTGAGGGTCAGTGATGAGGAGATGTTGCTGCCCATTATAACCACCTGGTGTCTGCTTGACAGGAAGTCCAGGATCCAGCTGCACAGCGAGCTGTTTAAGCCCAGAGCCCGGAGTTTCACATAAAGCTTGGAGGGCAAGTGCATATGGTGTTGAATGCTGAGCTATAGTCTACAAACAGCATTCTCACATAAGTGTTCCTTTTTTCCAGGTGGGAGAGAGCAGTGTGTATTGTAGATGCAATGGCATCATCAGTGGAGCGGTTGTTGCGTTAAGCAAACTGCAATGGGTCTAGTGATGGAGGCAGCATAGAGCAGATGTAATCTCTGATTAGTCTCTCAAAGCATTTGCTGATGATGGGGGTCAGAGCAACAGGACGGCAGTCATTTAAGCAAGTGATTTTGGATTGCTTTGGTACAGGCACAAAGGTGGACATTTTAAAGCATGTGGGGACCACAGACAAGGAGAGGGAAAGGTTGAAAATGTCTGTAAAAACACCAGCCAGCTGGTTCGTGCACGCTCTGATGACACGGCCCGGAATGCCATCTGGACCCGCGGCTTTACGGATATTCACCCGTCGGAAGGATCGGGTTACATCCGCTACAGAGACAGAGAGTGAACTAACCTCTGTAGCTTCGGCTGCGAGAGCTCTCTCCGCGGTGTTATTTCCCTCGAAACGTGCATAAAAAGTATTTAGCTCATCCGGGAGACAGGCAGTGGTGTTCACAGCGGAGTTTTTATTCCCTTTAAAGTCTGTGATGATATTAATTCCTTGCCACATGCTTCTAGAGTTGGTGGTGTTCGACTGTCCTTCAATCTTGTAGGACAGTTGGTAACACTTAGAAACACTCTGGACACTTTTGTCCATACCAAGTGCAGATGCGAGATAACGGGGTGTAACTTAACTTCTCCGGTTAGTTTGATAGAAAGGCTTTGTAATGGCGAAATAGGGGCAAGAACTTCCTGTTCAATACAAAACCAGGGAGGGGCTCTCTCAGGTGGAAGCGACCAATGAGCCAAATGTCTGAGACTGAATGCATAATAATAAAACAAAATCTTGGGTAGGCCTAGCCCACCTTTGTCAATCGGCCTATGCAACTACTGAAATGTAATCTGGGACATTTACCATTCCAAATGAAGGACTTCTCTATGCTATCAAATTGCTTGAAATAAGAGAGGGGACATCTATATGGAGAGACTGTAGCAGGTTGTTGAATTTTGGAATACAATTCATTTTAATAACATTAACCTTCCCAATCATTGATAAATGTAATGAAGCCCACCTGCCCACATCGCTTGTGAGTTTCTTTTTAATTTAAAGGTGCTGTAAGCAATTATTGCTAAAATTATATCCTTGTCCATTGAGAATATTCAGTGTAGCTATGTACAAAACACCGCCCACACAGAGGTCACTGCCAAACCAAGCAGTATTACTGGTCAACGCGGAAAATTAAATTCACCTGTCAAAGTTCACCAAACTTGAACTCCATGGGAAATCCGCAAGAGGAAATCAGGGGAAATTCTTCGCCACCGGAAGTCCAATGGGAATCCGTGCGATTGTGAATTTCATGTGGATTCCCATTGAGATGATTTTGCCTGCTGAATTTCGCCGTGTGAAAGTATGTGTGACCACGCCTTTAAGTGGGTAGTTCTTAGCTACATTTTAGTCAAAGGTCTGGCTACGGTCTGGCTATGCTAAAGGCTAACCAATCTGTCTGTCTGTCTGTCTAATTGCCTAGAAACCACTAAGAACATCTATCTAAATGCACATGCAAGCCAAAAACGTCACACAAACCAGTACACTAACAAACATAAGGACTGCGCAATATGGTGAAAATCCATAACACAGCTGCATTGAAGCATTCTGAATCTGGTGCAATTATAAATAAACAGTCTCTCCTTTTTGTTTTCCGTGTGTGTGTGTGTGTGTGTGTGTCTGTGTGTGTGTGTGTGTGTGTGTATAAATACATGAGTGTGCAGTTTCAGGAGAGTCAGTTCCAGTCTGCTCCCAAAGAAACACATGTCAGGATCCCTGGAGAACTGAGCACAAATCTGCCGTCTGTCTCCAATGTTCAGCTATCTCATCCGATATCCTGATGAGTGGAGAATGCATGAGGACATTCCATTTAAAACATTCATCTGTCATCACTCATTGAATGATACTTTTAGCCTGAATAACTAGTCATCTCCAGCTTCGTCTATCACCCCGAGCTCTCCTCTGAGCTTCTCAACACACTCTTTGCTTATAAAAATCATTTGTTAGAGGTGAAAAGAATACTTGAGTCGTACTTAGTACATAGTCCTCTCCTGAAATCTGATCAGTGCGACATGAGATAAACAGATTGGTATGAAAGTTCTATAAGAAAGCCAAGGCTGAAACCACAGTACAAATTTACAATACATTTGAGATATAACACATATAGTAATATATTGTGTCTATGTATAACAAATAGCACGCATTGTATATAGCAGGGGTCATAAACCTTAAACTGAGTGTTGAAATTTTTTTACCTGGCCTGCAATAATATGCATATAGCACCATTTTACATATTTCTTATGATTCTTACATTGCAAACCCTTTAAAATAATCATTATTGATACTTGCACATGTACATTACATTTTAATTTTCCTAAATACATTTGAATGTGGGACAATTAGCTGATTAGGAAAACATTAGCATTTAGCTAATAAGGGAAACATTTAGCTGAACTTTAGCTTAACTAATTTTTGTTGAAGTTAACTTAATATTGTATTTTAACACCATTATTTCACAAAATATAGTTTGAGATCAAAAAATAATTTTATAATTTGAGATCAAATTATAATCTATGTACATATTAATATAGTTATGTCACTGCGCACCTTGTACATGAAATAGGCAAGATATGCTATACGACACCATACGCAATGACACAGGGTGCGATCTGTCAGGATTTTGCATTAGCCTTTCACATAGGGAATAAACATGAGAAAGGCATGTGGCCTGTTGGGTAACGTTTCAAGGATGCAGTAGCATTTGTTTGGCAGCATGTGCTGAGCAAGGCGACTGTGAAGTGTGAGAGTGTGTTTTGGTTTCTGTGAGTGTGTGGTCTCTGCTTCTCACAGCTTTTGTGGCTCTCTCTCTGTTTATTCATGGCTTCTCAAACACATGCAAGAGCCAGCTGTTACGCCTAACCTCCATGCAGGCCTCACAGGCCTGGGACTGGATTTACACACACCAGCCAGATAGGTGTCACTGTCTCTGAGGATTGGCGGGTGGGTTGGCAGAGGTGTGAGATGTTGGAACAAAACATTGAGCTGTTAATCACTAGCAGTGTTTGGTGTGATCTGATAACAAAGTAATTATTTATTGTAATCTAATTACATTTATTTCAAAAAGTAGTGTTATGCATTACATTACAAATTCTTGTAATAAGATTACAGTTACTGACTTTCAGTTAAATACTTTTAAAAACTAAGTACACTACTAGGGTAACATTTCTAAAATAATATTATTTATGTAAAATACATTTAAAACATGAATTATGTTCATATACTGTTGTGCTCAAAAGTTTGCATACCCTTGGAGAATTGGTAATATATGTACCATTTTTAAAGAAAACATGAGTGAACAGGCAAAACACATTTCTTTTATTTCTTATGGGATTCATATTCAACTGTAGGTTATAACAGAATGCCACAATCATAAAACAAAACATGACAACAAAGAAAAAAATGAACGCTGTTCAAAAGTCTGCATACCCTTAGTTCTTAATACTGTGTATTGCCCCCTTTAGCATCAATGACAGCGTGCAGTCTTTTGTAATAGTTGTCTATGAGGCCCCAAATTCTTGCAGGTGGTATAGCTGCCCATTCGTCTTGGCAAAATGCCTCCAGGTCATGCAAAGTCTTTGGTCATGTTGCATGAACCGCACGTTTGAGATCTCCCCAGAGTGGCTCGATGATATTAAGGTCAGGAGACTGTGATGGAACTCCAGAACCTTCACCTTTTTCTGCTGTAACCACTGGAGGGCCAACTTGGCCTTGTGCTTAGGGTCATTGTTGTGCTGGAAAGTCCAAGAGTGTCCCATGCGCAGCTTTTGTACAGAAGAATGCAAATTGTCTGCCAGTATTTTCTGATAACATGCTGCATTCATCTTGTCATCAATTTTCACAAGATTCCCCATGCTTTTAGAGCTCACACTCCCCCAAAACATCAGTGAGCCACCACCATGCTTCACAGTGGGGATGGTATTCTTTTCACTATAGGCCTTGTTGACCCCTCTCCAAACATAGCGCTTATGGTTGTGACCATAAAGCTCTATTTTCATCTCGTCACTCCAAATTACAGTGTGCCAGAAACTGTGAGGCGTGTCAAGGTGTTGTCGGGCATATTGTAACTGGGCTTTTTTGTGGCATTAGCGCAGTAAAGGCAGCTCATTTTTGTTCAAGTATTGTCGTATTGTGCTCCTTGAAACAACCACACTGTCTTTTTCCAGAGCAGCCTGTATTTCTCCTGAGGTTACCTGTGGGTTTTTCTTTGTATCCCGAACAATTCTTCTGGCAGTTGTGACAGAAATCTTTCTTGGTCAACCTGACCTTGGCTTGGTATCAAGAGATCCCTGAATTTTCCACTTCTTAATAAGTGACTGAACAGTACTGACTGGCATTTTCAAGGCTTTGGATATCTTTTTATATCCTTTTCCATCTTTATAAAGTTCCATTACCTTGTTACGCAGGTTTTTGACAGTTCTTTTCTGCTCCCCATGGCTCAGTATCTAGCCTGCTCAGTGCATCCACGTGAGAGCTAACAAACTCATTGACTATATATACACAGACACTAATTGCAATTTAAAAAGCCACAGGTGTGGGAAATTAACCTTTAATTGCCATTTAAACCTGTGTGTGTCACCTTGTGTGTCTGTGACAAGGCAAACCTTCAAGGGTATGTAAACTTTTGATCAGGGCCATTTGGGTGATTTCTGTTATCATTATGATTTATAAAAGGAGTCAAACAACTATGTGATAATAAATGGCTTCATATGATCACTATCCTTAAATAAAAGACCAGTCATATTTTCAAAATCAGTGCCAAAATTTCACAATTTCTGCCAGGGTATGCAAACTTTTGAGCACAACTGTATATGTATATTTGGGTTTCTGTGACATTTGAGGGGTGTGTAGTAATTAGTAATGTGATTACTTTTCAATTAGGTAACCAGTAAAGTAAACTGATTACAGTTTTAAGAGAAGTAATTAGTAAATTGTAATGGATTACTTACCCAACACTGATCATTAGTAGTGAGCATAACTGATTTTCTTTTCAATCTGATATCAAGTAGGCCTATTATCTGCAATATTGATACTTCAATTAAATGGAATTTTTGGTGATTTCTAAGGATAAAATTAATTATAATTATAACCATTTATCATTATAATAAAAAGCAATCATCTTTAACAGTAAATTAACAACAGACTATGAGACCACAATAACAATTATTTATAAAATCACTTAAATTAATAATATTTAAGGATCGATCCTCACACATCAATATCAGAACGCTCAATACTTATTGCTGTATGACGGATGGGCGGACTGACGGACAGACAAACAGACAGACAGACAGACAGACAGACAGATAGATAGATAGATAGATTTGGTTTGTTGGAGTGATAAAAGTGTTCTTTTTTAGCAGCCAGTGCCAGCCAAACATCACTTCAGTCTATTACGATGGACTTCAGAGGATGAACTGATACCAAACTCCAACCATGAGACATGGGATACATCATATGCCATTGCCTGAACCTTGGATAGACCTCACCGAAATTACCGGCCGGTTGAACTGCAATGCACCTCACTGATTTCTGCCTGCATAACCTCGGTCTAATGATGGACTACACGCCTATAATGGAATACATAGGCTATCAATTAATTGCCAACAAAAGCCTTCATCAGCCAACTAACAAGGACAATGCATCTATGTGAACTTCTGCAGTTAATCCAGGATGGACTTCAAAGACATTAGTCATTAATCTTACAGTTCATACAAAATCTTTGTTTAAACACTGGCCCTTAACACTTACTTAGTTTACTAATTTTAAACTATGACTTGAACTGCACATAAATAAGTAATATTGGCATTATATTCATGATGTTAGCCAGAGGGGAACTGGCCCCCACAGTGAGCCTGGTTTCTCCCAAGGTTATTTTTCTCCATTAACCAACATCTTATGGAGTTTTGTGTTCCTTGCCACAGTCGCCTTCAGCTTGCTCACTGGGTTTTCTAATTACAATTATTATTTAATGACTTATTTTTAAACACAATTCACAATTGTAATTTATCAAACTACACAATGATGACTCTAAGACATTATAGATGTTACAGTTTCATTTTCTGTTAATGCATTATTTTCTGTAAAGCTGCTTTGAAATGATGTGTGTTGTGAAAGGCGCTATACAAATAAAAATTACTTGATGACTTTTTCAGAGGGAGGAAATCAAGTAAGAGAAAATCTCAACTTTGTTACCTTGTGCAACAGTCTCGAATCTAATGAAACACTGGCTTTTTTTCCCATTGAAAATATTTTCCTTGATCCTCCTCCCCATCCTTCTTTGCTCTTTCTTTCCTGTCTTCCTCTCCTCCCTTATGTGAGGTTGAGTCTTCAAACAATAGATCCCCCTGCCTGCTCATTTAATCTGCATATCACTCTTTCATTGACCATTATCAACAAAATAGCCACCCATACTTAGCATACAAATTATCAACTTATTTAGAGAAAGAGAGAGAAAGAGTGGGGCCCAGCGGGGAGTCTGGTGGAGGAGTGTGGGTTTCCTTTAACATAATGGGATTTTAACTGGGGGAAGGGGTTTATTGTCTTTTGGCAGCTCATTAAAACATTCAATTTTCTTTGCTTGTTGATAAGATATACCTGTTAAACTCTGCCAACTTTTGTCACCATGCTACTATTAGTGCAGAAATACTAGCAAATGCTGTAAAACAACTGATAAGAAACAGAACAAGCAGAACAAATAGATGAGAGCTTCCACTGATATGTTTTAAAAATTGGAATCAACAAGAAAGCAGCTTCCATGTTAATAACAAGTTACACTGAAAGAATTAGTAACCTGATGTTACCTTAAGGAGCCATTTCTACCTGAATTAATCCTTTGTTGATGAAACCTAATGCATTTAGGATAATTCAGTGATGTTAAATAATATTTTTGACTTGCACAAAACCAGATAATAAAGTAATAAAGTAAGAAGTTACCACTTGGTTGATTTTTTTTTTTTTCTGTGTACACTGTAAAAAGTGACACTATTCAGTTATTACGGACAGGACTCAAGTTGAGAGGGCATGTGTGGAGATGCCATCTCCCTTGTTGAAAGAAATGGCAAAAACCATCCCCCTTACCATTCCCTTTAGATTGAAACTGAAGTGCACTTTTCTAATGATGTATATGTTTTCACGATTAAATAAGAATTGTATGGAGGTTACCACTTTTTACAGTGTATATTGAACCCAGTACACTACTTTAAAGTATACAGAACAATGTGTGCCTTCAACAAAGTACAAACTACATTCCTATGAACTTGTAGTGGTCCAACACTTTATTATACAGTATGAACACACTCCTATGTTGTCTTTCCATTTGTTACATCAGCATTGCGAAGAAATGCAAGGCTGCCCCGTCTTCCAGTATTCTTTTACTCTGACCTATCAAGCATCCGGCTGTGTACTTTGATATACTATCGTTTACATTACACGGAAGTAGGGCAGCGCACGGGGGACCGGGCCAGCCACTGCGGTCGCGAGGTACATCAAATGCACTGGAGTTATTAGCCAGAATTCTCCTGCTACATTAAGAACACAGACACAGGTGGTCAGAGAAATACACAAGATATTCCCAAACTGCACTCTGACTACCATACTGCTGGTGTATTGGTTTATCCAGATGTTAGCGGGATGAAATTAAAGAATAGGACTGGGCTTTGAGCAAAGTATCAAGTGAGGAGCAAGATAAATTCCCATGGAGGAGACTGTCGCCTGGTTTTCGTCAGCTGCATATTCCTTGGAATGTCAAATGATGGGCGGGCATTTCAGAAAGAGAGAGAGAGAGAGAACAGGATAGAACTGATAAATCCTGTAGTCATTTCCATAGTAACTAGGTGGCAAAAGTGTTTGGACAAAAACTGGAAGAACTTCATTGGCAAACACACAGCATGAAATTGAATATGGCGTATCCCACTAATACAATGGGCAAAGTGGACACATATACCAAATACCACAAAAACAACGATAAACGTAATTGATATGACTCTTGCACTATATTCCAAGTCTTCTGAAGTGTTACGATTACTTGCGACAAACAGAACGAGTCAATATTCACTCTCAAATATTACTAAAACGCTTAAATCTAATATGGTGGCTACGTCGATAACATCACACCTCACTGGTTCGCACTGCATCTTGGGACCAAACGTGCAACATGAAGTCATGACTTTTAGTCACGAGATACAATGAAAACCTATGAGATTTTATATAATTGACGTATCGCCATAATTGATTTTAGCACTTTATTAATGCTATGATTTGATTTGAGAGTAAACACTGTGAAGACTTAAAATTCATATTCATATAATTCAAAAGATGAATAAAAATTCATCTTTTGTGTTCCACAGAATGAAAATCATACGGGTTTGGGGCAGCATTAAGGTAAGTAAATAATGACAGATTTTTTTTTTTTTTTTTTTTTTTTGGGTGAACTATTCCTTTAAGCCACATCAAGTCAGTTATATCAAGCCATTTAATAACAACATACCAACCAAGTGGCATTTATTTTAAATAAAGACAGCATACACATACTTTTCGGGCAAAACACAAAAAGAAGTTTAATAGCTTTTAAATGATAAAACAATAGATATAGTGTTCGAAATGAATACCAAAAGTATTGTGATACTTTTCGGTTTTCAGATGTTATTGGAATATGTCCGTAGTAAATGTGATGAACCAAATGTGCGTTTATTCGCTATAGGGCTATGACCTTGACACCAGTTGATTAAAGGGATAGTTCACTCACACTCATGCCATCCCAGATGTGTATGATGTATGAACACAAACAAAGATTTTTTGAAGAATATTTCAGCTCTGTAGGTCCTCACAATGCAAGTAAATGGTTGACAGAACTTCGAAGGTCCAAAAAGCATTTAAATGCAGCATAAAGTTAATCCATATAACTCCAGTTGTTAAACCCATGCCTTCAGATGCGATATAATAGGTGTTGGTGAGAAACAGACAAAGTTCAAGTCATTTTTTTCCTATAAATTCTCCTCCCTACCCAGTAGGTAGCGATATGCACGAAAAATGCGAATCACAAAAAACAAAAGAAGAAGAATGTGGAAATGAAAGTGAAAGTGGAGGTTTATGGCAAAAAAGGACTTAAATATCAATCTGTTTCGCACCCACACCTATCATTATCTCATCTGAAGATATGGATTAAACCACCGGAGTCATATGGATTACTTTTATGCTGCTTTTATATGCTTTTTGGACCTTAATAGTTCTGTCCACCATTTGCATTGTATGGACCTACAGAGCTGAGACATTCTTCTAAAAACCTTCGTTTTTGTTCAGCAGAAGAAAGAAAGTCATACACATTTGGGACAGCATGAGAGTGAGAAAACGATGAGAGAGTTTTCATTCTGGGTGAACTATCCCTTTAACAATCATGGCAAAAAAAAAAAAATAAAAAAAATAAAAACATGGCTTAGAATAGTAAAGTTAGTTCTTTAAAAAAAACCTCTAGCTTAATTTCTTTGCAGATTGCTTTGATATTTTGTTATCTAATGCACACAACAACAACAAAATGCATACTAAAGTATGGCTTAAAGGAATAGTTCACCCAAAATGAAAATTCTGAGATAATTTTCTCACCCCTTAATGTCATGGAACACAAAAGTTACATTTCTGAAGAATATTCAGGTAGTTATTTTCCACATAATGAAAGTGAATAGGGACTGGGGCTGTAAAGCTATAAATGGAAAAAAAAAAAAAAAATCTCCATTATAATTTCATAATAATAGTCCATATGACTCTATCCCAAATCCTCTGAAGCTATACAACAGATTTGTGTGAGGACATACCAACATTTGGTCATCACTAACCAAACTTACTGACAAAACTAACCAAAAGTTATCACTGAAAACCTTGCCCTCCACCATAGCTCTTATGGTATATATCAAATATGACGACATTAGATGCATTCAGTTAGGTTCATTGGTTCTCACATGTGTCGGGACAAAACGCACATGTGTCTAATGGTTCCATATTTGATATTTTGGAGCTTGACAGTGGAAGACTCTAGTGCATTTGGAGCTTGTTCCATGGAAGAGAGAAAGTTATTTGACATGTGGGTGAGTAAATGTTGAGAGACTTGTACTTTTTGGGGAACTATTCCTTTGTTCAAATGTGTCCAAATACTTTTTGGGGTCACTGGGGTCACATAATAATATTTATATTTTATTTTTTGAAAAATGTCTATGTTGTCTAATCCAAAAAAAATTATATACTGTATGTGGCCTCCATACTCTGACTCCATACAGTCTAATGTTGTTCAACTGCAAAAGTGTTGCAGTGTTAGATTGTGTCTAAGCAAGTAAACTGTGGACAGATTTAGGCCAACTGGAGCACCCTTCTTTCCGACATTCCTTCTTGCATTCACCCCTACTCCGCTCTGAGCCAGATTTTGAACACAACCACCCCTTTAGAATGAACAGTCTTCTGCATTCGGTCAGCAGAGAGCCGTTGATGAAGTGTTTCAGCAGCAGGAGTGTTTAAATGCACTTTTATTCCATTTGATAGATGATTACTGTTTAAGACCAGACCAAGTCAAATGTATACCAACCCATTAGTGCTGCTGTACTCAGAGACAATGTTGCATGATGTGTTTTGCCTAAAATGGAGCTGCCTGAGTATCTGTGTTTGACTTTCCTGGTCTGTTCACACTCAAACTCCAGCATTAAGAGAGAGGAAATGAATGTAAGGGCTTAACAATGACAGCAAAACACACATAAACAGCTGCACATTATGAAACACCTATTAACATTCTTCAGCTAAATAAATGAGTGTCTGAGAGACAGAGAGAGATAGAGAGGCACATGGATAGACAGGCACACACAAAAGTATTTCTTTGTTTGTAACTTTTCCCCATAGTTTAGTCACAGATTGCTAAAATATGCATGCAGAAAAGAATCAAAATTGGGATTATTGAGGAGCTTAATTTAGAATGCATTCTTATTATGGTAACCATATGATGATTTAATCTTAAGTGTCCTTGTGACATTTCCGTGACTTCATAAAAAAGAGAGAAAATGAGCACAAATGTGTGAACAGTGATTACTGTCAGAATAGTTTTATTAATGGTGCTGGCTAAGGAAAGCACTATTATTCATACAAAGGGTTAAGGACCTGAATGAATCTCTAACCCTCAGTGTTAATTATAATTATTAGTTGTTAATAATTATAAGATTTACACATTTCAATTTAAAAACAAAATTTCATCAGATTGAATTGAGTAATCTTTAAAGCTGATCTTTTTCATTTTCATAGGTAAAATTTTATTTGTTTTGAGAGACGCTCTTAGACCTGCCCCAAAAACGTTACTCATCCAATGTCGTAAACTGGGGGCAGGATTATCTCTTTGTTTGACCAACCAGCTGTTTTGAAAACAACGTTTATTTTTGTTTGGTGGCTAGTGCTGCAAAAATGACATACTTCACCTTTAATTAAAAAAAAATAAAATTAAATAAAAAACGTAACATTTAATTTTCCGGGTTCAATAAAAGATATATTGATTACCACAAAAATGTATTTTGTCTTGTCCCTACTCTTTAAAAAAGTGAGGGACTTACAGTGGAAGTGAATAGGAGCAATTTTTGAACATTAAAATACTCACTGTTTCAAAAGTATAGCCACAAGATGTAAATTGATATGCGTGTAAAAATTATCACTTGCTAACCTTTTCTGTGTAAAGCTATAGCCAATTTTACAACTTCATTTCCATGACGATGTAATGTCAACAAACCCTAAAACCCTAAAATGACTGTAAAAATGACAATTTAAACAACTTTGCAGCTCAAAAAATACAGAAGAATTTATGCAAGTGCTTTTGTAAAATTATAAGCTTCACATTTCTGTGTTTAAATCCTCCAGAAATTGGCCACATTCACTTTCAATGACTCCATTCACTTCCATTGTAATTGCCGCACTGAAACCCAGATTTTTGCTTTTTTTTTTGTTTTTAAAGTAGAGGGATGAGTCAAAACTAATTTTTGTGGTAATCAATGCCACAAATGCTGTCGATTGAGCTTAACTTGTATTGAACCCAGAACCTTCCTAAAATATATTTTTGGGTGGAACTTGTCGTCTTGAGTGTAACGCGCCATTTGTACTGCAGACAATAATGAAACAGACCATGCAGGTAAGAGAGATGGTTTTACAAAAAATCTAGAGTTCTGGCATACCTGCCGCAAATTTGACACTCATTATTTTCACATTCAAATGAGCTTGCATGTTTGCCAGAAGTTTACCAGCAGTGGTGAACCTGTAGCAAACCTTTGGCAGCAATGGACAATTTGCCACAAGTTTGCCGCAAAGATCATTTGCATGTGAAAATGATCAGTGGCAAATTTGCGGCAAGTTTCTGGCAAATTTGCCATGAACTCTCGATTTTGTAAGGGTGTACTTACCTTCCTAAGCAATCTGATTTGCAATTGCCTGGGACAATAAAATGGACAATAAAAATAAATCTCATTGAGCGTGTTTACATGCACAATTTTACACCAATTATGCTTGATAAGCAGATAACATGTTAAGGTCATGTAAATGCCTTAAACGGCGTTCCTTTATCAGAGTTAGGTCAAAAACAAAAAAATTAAATCTTTTAATTTTTGCCCATTACCCTGATTTTGCGTTGCATGTAAACACTTACCCACTTATCCAATGTGCGCAAGTGTTGAGCGCATGTCTGTTTACATTTTGACGTCAAAAGCAGAGAATAATCCAGTGATTTCAAATCTCATGTAATCATGGTTTTCTTGCGATGTCTGCTTTTTTGAATAAGTTGATTTTTGGTAGTAGTCTGGTTATCAGCGTATTGGTGTGCATGTAAACGCCGCATTGAGTTGGTTTACGTGCACACCAATATACAACTAACTGTTGTTTTCTTTTTAAGAAAGGATTCAACATTGCTAAATGGCAACTGGTGAAGTTTGGTCTAATGTTCTCAAATGATTCTTTTTAATTTCAGATATACAGCTCAGGTTTGTCTTTTGCAAAGGCAATTCATATTTTGCTTTTCATTTAATTTAATTAGCTGTTAGTTCATGTTAAATAGATGTGAATTGCACGAGACATTATATCTCACCTCTTTCTCTCACACACACAGCAAAAGAAAACCAAATGCTTCTTTGACACCATGAAAGCCACAATAAAGTGTTAGGAACGAAGTGTGTGTGAGAGAGAGGAATGTGAGCAATAGAATAGATAACGAAAGGAAATAAACATTGCAGTAATTGGGTTAGCATGAATTGTCAAATATAGGCCACGTCCACACTAATCCATTTAAGTCTGAAAACTCAGTTTTCAGTTTCCTAATGTCATTGTTTTCGAAAATCTGCATTTATGGAAAGCCTTTTCGAAAGTCTCCATTTTCGGTGGAGGATAATGCTGTTCTAGTGTGAATGAGAGGCATAAACTTAGCAATACTAATGTGCTTTCAAATGGAAATGTTTTAGTGTGGACGTGGGCTGAGTCTTTTCTAACTGGAATATTAGTGAATCATTGCCTGGTGTAAGATCGATGACTGTTACTAGCTTCACTTCAGTGTATTCTTAAAAGCTACAAAAGTCATTTGTTGGTAGAATAGCTGCCGAAAAGCATTTGCTCCCCTCTTTAAACATGCTAGACTGTGATATGTTTTACAATAATCTGTTTTCTTTTACAGGGAGTTTCTATCAACTGTAAACCATCAGTTCTAAGTGATGCCATTCTGTGTATTTGTGAAATTAATTTATGAGAAAGTAAGAGACAAGGAATGATAAAAAAGTCAGATAAAATGCTATAGGGAGAGACAAAAACATATGTAAAATAGACATTGCTTCAGATAAATATACATCTTCAGGATCATTGATCAGTTTTGTTTGCACTCCTAAGAGCATTGATGAAGGATTAATGGTAACAAGATTTTGCCATTATGCTTTTATGGCCAAGCACACATCCACGCAATTCATTTATCAGTGCACCAAAAAATGTGATAAATTTTTTTGAAGCGTGACTGAAAAAAACAAAACAAAAAAACAAACAAATAGAATGCAAGTTTGAATTCTTTCTATTCAATTTAATAAAAGTGCATTTCAGTGTGTCATTCTATGCGTTTCTCACAGTTTTCCATCATCAGAGACATTTCTGGGTTCTTAAATCTTTAACACTCATATACCACAGAGATTTATCCACGACTCTGTGCCCAAACATCACTATAAATATGACCACTGCAGCAGGACTATGTCACTGTTTTGGCCTATGGGTTCTAAACCTTGGCCAGCGATTTCTCATAAACAGATTTCTAATTTATCATAAACACACATGCATGCACAGGCCTTCAGCCAATTTTCAGGTTACAAATCATCAAACTTAACTTTCACAAGTTGAATGTCCTATTATATTTGTTTGAGAGTAATAATTCAGTCCAGCTCCCATTTCATCACCAAATGGCTTTATGATGTATGTGGCAGAAATCACATTCATCTGAGGAGTCACTGCTATAAATCCATTAGCTTGACTACACAAACATCTATTTCTAAAGTTATTGCTCTTGAAGTCCAGTAGACTAAAACTATCAAACTTGCCTGATTCAAATAAGACCAAATTATTCAGGGGTGAATCTTACAAAACCTGTCAAGAAAATATAGTATCTATATACAGGGCCGTAGCAAAATAATCTGGGCCCCCTGAAAGTATATTGCTATGGGCCCATTTCCTATTAAGAAATACAGTCTAGAATTTTTTGTGGGGCCCCCTGACCTTTGGGCCCCTAGAATCGTTACCACCTTTCACCCCACTAGCTACGGCCCTGCCTATATAATATATAATCAGGGTTGGGGAGTAACGGAATACATGTAACGGGAATACGTATTTAAATTACAAAATATAAGTAACTGTATTCCACTAAAGTTACAGTTTAAATCATTGGTAATTAGAATACAGTTACATTCAAAAAGTATTTTGATTACTGAAGAGATTACTTTGCATTTTATTGTCATTTGTTTCATTTAATATTTAGTCCTTGCAGATGGAAAACATTTATACATATAAATGATGTGAAGTGCATTTGAACAACACTTTCTTATGTGTAACATTCATATGAGCAGACAGAGAAGTAGGTTTGAAGTAAGTTTGGAGCAGAAGAAATAGAAATAAACCTTGTGTAAACTGTCAGCTTTATGCTAAGATAAAATGCTGTTTCTAGCCATTTTACTTGCACGTTACCAGGCACGATCATATTTTTTTATCAAGAAAATTCACGTTGGATCATAAATTCTTTTTTTACTAGTAAGATCTTTGATATTAGGGCAAAAATCGTATTCTTGATAATAACTTTTTTATTGTTTTCCTGTAAAAATATTTTAAAAATCCTTAAAACAAGATCAGTTTGATTTATCTTGTTTTAGAAACAACACTGCATAAGATATTTAGGTTTTTCAGAGAATGTATTTTTAACATGTGTATTTTGTCTTACTGTACTGGCAGAATTTTTATAGTCAAAACAAGTGAAAAAAAATCTACCAGTGCTGAAGAAGTAATCCAAAGTATTTAGATTACATTACTGACCTTCAGTAATCTAACGAAATATGTTACAAATTACATTTTACAGCATGTATTCTGTAATCTGTAGTGGAATACATTTCAAAAGTAACCCTCCCAACCTTGTATATAATTTGCTTAAAAATTAAGCCCATTTTAAGACCATTAAAATTTACATTTTCACATTTTCCCCTCAAATTCTCATTACCATAATATATGTGTATATATAAAAACGAATTCTCACTAACGTAATACAAAATAAATAAATACAATTATTATTTAAACTTTAAAATATTTTTTACATCATCATACTAGCTTTAATATATGATGATTTAAAAGAAAAATAATTTTATTAAGAGTATTTCTTACGGTAATAAAGTAAAGAATTACAATATAACAATGATGGGAATGAGAATCACCATTGAAAATAATAGGAATTATAAAATTGGGAATTCTAAAAAAAATAAAATAAAATAAAATAAAATAAAAAATACTCAGAAAGTAAAAAACTTGGGCACTTTAAAAAAGAATTTGCTTAATTGTCATGCAAATAATGTCATAATGCAAAACAGCTACGGTCTTTACAATATGACTTATTTTCTTATGCTTATATTATTTAAAAGTTTCCTCTCTCTTTAGACTCATGTTTCCACGAGATTCATTTGTCCGCCTTTTCAGTTTCGCAACATAAGTTTTCAACAAAGTTTTCAAGTTGCCCCTGGACATTACTCATTTTAATTACTCAGTGCTTGAGGCAAAGATTTCGCTGAATGAACACATAAATATTCATACATTTTCAAGAAACTCACAGAATCTAAATTAATTTAGGCGAAGACACTACGGTCCATCCTTTTTTCTGAAATATTCCTTCCGATCCAATAAGGAACGCTGCGTAAAGAAAAACAGACCTTCCCATTGGTCGGGAGACAAGAGGTTTCAAGGCGCCCCGCGGAGTGGTACAAGAGACCGTCAATGAAGGGTTGCTTGAAACCGTTTCATCATTAATGGGGCAATGTGGAGTATCAACTGTACACATATAGAGCTGAAGAAGATTCAACAGGAGTGGCGAAGAAAGTTCTCATACATTGTGTTTTAAGGGAGTGGAGGGCCGAGCACAAAAGGGGGCAGATGTTTGGGAAGTCTGATAATGAAGTATGCGGAGGAGTCTCGAAAAAGGGGCTCTTGAATACCTGAACACAAGACTCTGAATTGGAGGATAGTTTGTATTCGCCTTGTACGAGCGGTTCGGACGCGTGAACGGATTTGAGGAATATCACATTCTAGCACGAGACGATTTTTCACGAGGCAAAGCAAAATCCGGTAAGTTAACATTTATTTGTGTGTGTTCAGTTGCGTGCAAGTGAAAGTTATCAGACAGATTTGGTGGATTATGGAATAATGGCTTAAACGAAACAAAGTATAAGGGAAAAGTTTATAAAGAGCTTTATGTGTGTAGTCAGTTGTAATTTTCTCCGTTTTTTGTGTGTGAAACTCCTTTGTTTACAAGTTTTCCCGAAACTCCTATGTGTCTTTCAGGCGATCAATGATGGCGGTGCGGGGAGTCGCTCCGTGTGTTCGGGAGGCATGCTGCGCGTTCATCACCGTATTTCTACTGTTTAAACTGTCTTCTGCCCAGTATCACGGAGAAAAGGGCATCTCCGTCCCGGAACATGGGTTCTGCCAGCCCATTTCCATTCCTCTGTGCACGGACATCCAGTATAACCAAACTATCATGCCAAATCTCCTGGGACACACCAACCAGGAGGACGCAGGACTGGAGGTGCACCAGTTTTACCCCCTTGTCAAAGTTCAGTGCTCTCAAGATTTGAAGTTCTTCCTCTGTTCCATGTATGCACCAGTGTGTACAGTTCTAGAACAGGCCATTCCCCCCTGTCGCTCATTGTGCGAGCGTGCCAGACAAGGGTGCGAGGCTCTCATGAACAAGTTCGGTTTCCAGTGGCCTGAACGACTCCGCTGTGAGAACTTCCCTGTGCACGGAGCCGGAGAGATCTGCGTTGGACAGAACAAATCCGACCCCGGCAGCCCACCGACAGAGCCCACGCCATACATACTGGGCCCGTTTACGCCACATGTGAATGCAGAACGCCTGAGTCAGGCTTTCACTTGCCCTCTTCAACTGACCGTCCCTTCCTACCTCAATTACCAGTTTTTGGGGGCGAAAAACTGCGGAGCCCCCTGCGAGCACAAGCAGCCACACGGGCTGATGTACTTCAAGGAGGAGGAGGTCCGATTCGGGCGGCTCTGGGTGGGAATCTGGTCCATCCTGTGCTGCGTGAGTACCCTATTCACGGTTCTCACGTACCTTGTGGATATGCGCCGGTTCCGCTACCCAGAACGCCCCATCATCTTCCTCTCTGGGTGTTACTTCATGGTGGCGCTGGCTTATGCAACCGGGTTTCTGCTGGAGGATAAGGTGGTCTGCATTGATAAGTTCAGGGATGATGCTTACAAAACCGTGGCTCAGGGGACTAAAAAGGAGGGCTGCACCATCCTCTTCATGATCTTGTATTTCTTTGGCATGGCCAGCTCCATCTGGTGGGTGATCTTGTCGCTCACCTGGTTCCTCTCTGCTGGAATGAAATGGGGCCATGAAGCTATCGAAGCCAACTCTCAGTACTTCCACCTGGCCGCTTGGGCCGTCCCTGCCGTGAAGACCATCACCGTCCTCGCCCTGGGACAAGTGGATGGCGACCTTCTGACCGGTGTATGCTATGTGGGCATCTACAACGTGGATGCGCTCCGTGGATTTGTTCTCGCCCCTCTCTTTGTTTATCTCTTCATCGGAACATCTTTCCTGTTGGCTGGATTCGTCTCCTTGTTCCGAATCCGTACCATCATGAAGCACGATGGCACCAAGACCGAAAAACTGGAAAAGCTAATGGTGCGAATTGGCGTTTTCAGCGTCCTCTACACCGTTCCGGCCACCATAGTCATTGCGTGTTACTTCTACGAGCAGGCGTTTCGCGAGCAGTGGGAAAAAACCTGGCATATGCAGACGTGCAAGCGTTTTGCCGTGCCATGCCCTGCCAACAATTTTGCGCCCATGACGCCTGATTTCACTGTGTTTATGATCAAATACCTTATGACTATGATTGTAGGAATCACGTCAGGATTCTGGATCTGGTCTGGAAAGACTTTGCAGTCGTGGCGCAAGTTTTACAAACGCCTGGGCAACAACCAAGGGGAGACGACAGTGTAAACTGAATTTTCTATGGACCGCATGTAAGAAAAATAGAGGTCAATATTGAAAGGAAACCACAAAGAGGTCACGTACTACATTGAACCATGCTGATGGAGAAATACACTGCTTTGTGAGCCCAGCGTGATACTTTCCTCATTTAAAGTGCCCAGACTTTGACAACAGTTTTGAAAGGATGAACATTTTTCAAGTGAAAAGCACAGCTCCGAAGAACATGCATTTCTCGAATGGACTAAATTACAGAAAGTGTTTTAAATCCTTATGGCTTGTTGATACACTACTAATGATTTTATGTAAAAGATGGCATAACTGATGGATGTGGGAACTTCAGTGCTGACTTTTGTTATCAGGAGTTGATGCCATGATTTCTTCACACCACAGCGGGCCAAAATGTCTGCAATTTAGTCTTGCGCCTAGCAGTACCGAAAAATTCCCATTGTTGAATGTCTCTCTTGTTTTTTACCAAATTTTTGGTCATTATCCTCATAGATTACATATTTTTGTGTCTGGGTGCACATGGCCGTTTATTTAGATTTGGACCTAGTTAAATTTAATATTCTTTGGTCATGAGTTGCTTATTCATCAATGTTGCCATATCAGGTCAGGCATCATGAAGTAATTTAATATTCTGGCATTTTAGCAATGTGAAAGTGACTGACAGAATTAAAAATGTTAAGTAGAGAAGTATGTACAGGAGGAAATGTTACCAGATTTCATTATTTGTAAATATCACCTAACTGTTAAAAAGATGTATGATCTATTTAAGCAGATTAATTTTGTTTAAGGCCTTTTTTTCCAACCGTTTCACTTAATAAAGTGATTACATTTTTACAAGCTGTTTTGATTGGCTTAATTTTCATTTTCACAAATGGTGACTTGTGTAATTGCACTGTTGCTCTGATAACTTTGAAACCCCCACTCAAACAGTTTTTAAGCATGTAGTTGCAGCAGATAGCAGCATAATTTACTACAATAACAGACCTTAAGTGAGTATCCATCCATGTGTCTTTAGTTCATTAATAGCTTCAGTCTGTAGTATGAATCTAAAGGGATAGGTAAAAGAGTGAAAAGCAAAGAAAACGGTATAATAAGGGTGAACAAAAGAGAAGGGGGTGAATTATGGTGCAAGAGTAAACATTTCTCTAAAGAAAGAAACATAAGTGCTTCTCATGCTCCAGAATAACAGGATATAATCAGTGATGGTGTGAAGTTTGCCACCCAGCCTCTGGGACAACAGGAAGCCTCTGAGATGCACCGAAGCATGAGATCTCTTCCCTTCCTCTCTAGATGAAACTGTATACTGTTTCATTGTTTAGGGTGAGGGAAATGCCCCATCCCACATCCCCTTCTGTTTTCTTTCCAGGGAATCGGGGGAGGTTTTTCTATAAGAGCAATTGGAAGGTGACTGGGGGGGTGGTAGGTAGGTATGGTATCTGTCAGAATAGATACTGGACTATTGATTTTTAGGGATGAGGGATCCAGACTCCTTGTGGTCCTCCAGATACCAACATGTTGCAAAATAATTTTGATTAAATGTCAATGAGCCAAAGTACAACAAAACTGCCCCTTGTAAAACATATTTCATGGAAAACCTAGATAATTTATCATGGAATTTAAAAATGGTAATTTCCAGGTAAAGTCATTGAAATATCTTTAGTGAAAATAAGTTTCTCTTGTTATGCTGTGCTTTTAAATATTTTGTTGGCGAGACCAATATGTTGTTTGGTCTTGCTAGAGACTTTCACTAAAGATGATAATAGTTTAAATCTGGGTTCAGTACAAGTCAAACTCAATTAACAGCATTTGTGGCATAATGTTGATTTGCACAAACAATTATCTCGACTAAATCTTGTAGCTGTACTTTTGAAACAGTGTTCCTATTCTGGCATTTATTGACTGGTCCCATCAATTCCATTGTAAGTGCCTTACTGTTAGCACTTTTTTTAATAAAAAAGTTGTATTCAAAATAATTTTTTGTGATAATATTATGGTACAAATGCTGTTGATTGAGCTTAACTTGTATTGAACCCAAAACATTCCTTTAAATCTTTAAGGATTGGTACCTGACACACAAATGGAAATGAACACATTCAATATCTAGAAAATGATTTTAAAAAATTCAATTATCAGAAATGACTGGAATGTCATGGAAAATTCAAGGAAATTCACTGATTTAACAGTGTGGGAATTCTAACAGATAAATGCTGATCAGTATTTTACACAATAATAGTGTTTGTATTTTCCTGTGTAATACAATTTATTTTCCTTATTTGTGTGGGTACATGTATGTTGGCGACGAGTGCCTCTAGGTATATGAGGTGTGAAAAGTAACAGCATGTGCTGCCAAGAAATGTCCATCACTATGACTGACAGTTGGATTTATGAAATTTTTCACACTGTAAACTGTCATCATCTCAGTCATACAAGAATACCATCTTGAAAGTTTCTGGCAGTTTTCCTTAGAATTAAATATATATTAGTGCAAAAGTTATTCAGAGGAATTTGTCTTTACAATAGACTATAATGTAACTTATGCAATAAAATACAGGAAGTGTGTGTGTTTTCGGCCCAAGCATTTACAAAATGAACGAGAAGCTTAGCTAAGCTCTGTTTACATACCCACATCAGTTAACAAAAGGAAACCATGGGAAGTTTGGCCACACCTTTTTTGGTCACCCACAGTTTAAATCCTATTTGGTTAAAAGGTACATTTATCTGTGATGAGCTTTTTTTGAGTACATTTTTGTTGAATTCCATTACCTATTGTGTATCCAGGTACCTTTAACCTTCTGAAAGAAACATGTTGTTTTGCCAGGTAACGGCACACCTTTAGGAACTGTCTTTCAGTCCCTTGAGATGCAGTTTCCTGAATTTATATCGATACTCAGCTCACAAACAATGCTTTAACCAATGTTTTTATGGTGTTAACAATGTTTACTTGTATAAAGAGCTGTTTCAGCAGATCACCCTGATGGTTTAGGTATCTAATGTCTATTCTGTGCCTCTCATTGATAGAAATATGAAAGTTGATTGCGGGATTGCCCAGGGAAACATTCCTTCTTGATATATAATATTTCTCCTAACATTCCCACAGTACAGAACAGGGTGGTATTGGGGTGAAATTATTGGACTCAGTTGCTACACTAACTCTTGTTCTCTCTCTACCTGTATCAGGCTTATTACCTGCCCCTTTAAAGGGGTCATATCATACGTTTTTAAATAATTTCCCCCAGAGGTCCAGTTATGATGTTAGTCGATGTTTTTCAGACTGATCACACAGTGAATCTGGCAACAGTAGGTCGAAAGTTATGCTGCAAAAAACTGTCAGTGCTTAACGAAATTCAAATCACTGCCCCCAGTGGTCGAAGCTGGAGGGTTTGTTGAACATATGTGCATGTGTGAGCTCCAGTTTCCAGGTAAAACGTCCAAAGCAAGTTGTATTTTTTAGTTGTAAATGATGTAATACAACCAACAGTAATACGTATTTTAATAAACACTAACCAAGGGTTAAATTGGGGCGGAACGGTCCGGCACCTCCGATTCCAAAAAATTTGTCCATTCTGTGACGCTTTAGAATCTGTTCTGCTATATTCGTCTAGATTCAATTGTTTTTAGGATATTGTTTGCACTACATAATATCAGAAGCGCAAGAGGGAAACAAGTAATTTTTGCAGTTAAGGCTATGACCACATTTATCTGGATACATTTGAAAACTGTGTTTTTGTTTTCGAAACGCTCTCCATCCACATTGCCGTTATTAAGCATTTTCCAAAAGTTGCCCATCCACACTAAAACGTATAAAAACTCTTAAATTCCCTTACTGCACATGCAAATAATCACAGTTCCATGTACGATCTGACATGCAATTGTCCTCATGTTCTGTCAACGGACAGCAATTCTAAAGTAAACTTTGAAGGAATGCAATGCGAAGGTTGTACAAAGTAACATTTATCTTTAAGAACACTATCAAAGTGAATAGCAGGCACAACAACGCCACTACAACTTGGGCCACCATCTTGATTGTTTTGGGTTGAATGGATCACATGACAACAAATTACGTCATCGTTTTCAAATATCTTTGTTTCCCCTGTCCACACTACAACTGGAAGATGGCGTTTTCAAATTTAACCACTTGGGAGAGCGTTGTCGAAAAGCTCTGTTTTCGCTTTCAAAAACGGCATCTCAGTGTGGACGGAAGGCCAAAACAGAGAAAAAGATGCAATTTCAAACGAAAATGTATCAGTGTGGACGTGGCCTTAGTATCAATAAATGGCCTTTTTTAAGTTTTATACTGTAATTCTCACAAAACCTTTTAAGAAAATGTCTGGGTCATATTTAACCCCTAATCGAAGCAAAAAAAATAAATAAATAAAATTATATTTTGCAAAAAAAAAAAGCTTTTAATGTAGGACCATTAAAAGGATAGTTCCCCAAAAAATGAAAATTCTCTAATCATTTATTCACCCTCATGCCATCCCAGATGTGTATGACTTTCTTTCTTCTGCAGAACACAAACCTTTTTTTTGAAAAATATCTCAGCTCTGCAGGTCCATACAATACAAGTGAATGGTGGCCAGAACTTTGAAGGTCCAAAAAGCATATAAAAGCATCATTGAAGTAATTCATATGACTCAAGTATTTATTCCATATCTTCAGAAGCTATATGTTAGGTTTGGGTGAGAAACAGATAAATATTGAAGTCTTTTTTTTACTATTAATCTCAACTTTCATGTTCTTCTATTGTTTTTGGCGATTCACATTCTTTGTGCAACCTACTGGGCAGGAAAGAGAATTTATATTAAAAAAGGACTTAAATATTGAATGTTTCACATCCAAACCTATCATATTACTTCTGAAGACATGGATTTAACCACTGAATTTGTATGAATAACTTTTATGCTGCCTTTATGTGCGTTTGGACCTTCAAAGTTCTGGCCACCATTATCTTGCATTGTAAGGACCTACAGAGCTGAGATATTCTTCTAAAAGTATTCGTTTGTGTTCAGCAGAAGAAAAAAAATCATACACATCTGGGATGGCATGAGGGTGAGTAAATGACGAGAGAGTTTTCATTTTTGGGTGAAATATTCCTTTAAGATTTTTTGCATTGTGACATTATTTTAAGGACACCTAATCGTATTTCACCCCGCAATTCTTATCACCGTAACACAGTAATTTTTAACTGTATTACAGTAAAAAACAAATGCTGTTTTACAATGATTTTTCAAATGAAAATGAGTGAAAATAAAAGGCAGTACCAAGAAAGTACTACAATGATGTATAAATACAATTTAAATTGCGGAAATGAGAATATCATTATGAGTTTTTTCACACTGAGGAAATGAGAACTGGGGGGTAAAATATGTGTAACTTAGAGTAGCAAGCTGTCCCGTATTAGTCGGAACATCCCAAATTTTTGCAGAAATGAAGACATCCCGTACGAAGAGACGTCTAATGGCGAAACGTCCCGTATTCTAGCACTCGAAATGTTCAACTGGCCCAAATTCGCGTGGTGAAAAGTTGGAAACCCTAGCGTAGCTGTCATAAAAATGTAATTTTCTATATGCACAATATGATTTCTTATGTGTTTCTTTTGTTTTTGGAGTAAAATAAAACCTGGATATTTTCTTGACAAGTTCATGAGAATCACCCGAACTTTTCAAAATATCAATTAGAAAATTTGATTCTTCAACATATGACTCCTTTACAAACTGCATGTATACAACCTGTACATATTTATCCCTGACTTCTAATACATGCAATTAAAACTTCAATAAAATTGTGGTTAAATACAAATATGAGCTTCTAGGTGATCTGCACCCATTCCCCCCACCCCCCTGAATAAACACACACCAGCCCCTCCTCCACTCATCTGGTTGTGTTTAGGCTTTCGGAGGTGCTGTATGCCAGGCACAGAAATCAGATCATCCCACTGGGGTTTGCCTATAGCAGAGGCCCCCACAGCACAACACTTTGTGCCTAACAACCAACATACACATAATACACGTTAATTATCCACATAATGTTTGAACACTGGAATGCAACCTCCTTGGTGTGATACTCTCTGCACTCTTTTCTTTTAAACACTATACATAAACTACAATAAGAGCAGCCTCTGCAAGTCATAAAGTAACAATGAAAACGAATGAAAACACTTTGATCTAAGGGGCGAAATTTAGGAAAACCACTTAATCTCAAAGGGGAAAACAGAGCCTTGTTTAAAAAGGAACCCTAAAGCATACAGTAGGCTATGTATGGCTCATATAGTGCCACATGGACACAGTCTCAGAATTTTCCCTTTCGTTCCAAGAACACCATTCCATCCTTCTCGCTTTTGCATCTCATCTCCGTCTCATCACTTAATTCACCCTTCTACTGTTTTTCCGACTCCATGTTTCCACCCCCAGACCCCCCCCCCCCCCCCCCAACTTAATACACACACAAAACACTCTGTCTTTTCCCCCTGCCTTAATATCGGGTCCTTCCTGGAATCAGACACTTAAAATAAACAATTCTCTGTACGGCACAGTAAGGCCCTCTCTCCCAACACACTGACATTCAGCAGAGCAGGGCCCTTAACATTGTTGAAACACACTGAATCAGAGGGGGTATTGTTCTGTTTGGGCAAAATTTTCATCTTTTTAGTGCTACAGTCTAGGAACATTTTCTGCTTTATCTAGTACTAAAAGTAGAATCATCACACACGACGTTAAACAGTTCCATGACAGATCTTCATCTGCATCCAGGATTTGGTACCTGACAACGTCAGCCAATGAATATAACACATAATAACAGTGAGACTCTTAAGTAATTGTTTTAGAGATGCTTGAGCTTAGAAGAAGTAAGGAAACTCTGTATAGCTATGTTATAATCAGGAGATAAAGAACCTAGTTTACCGGTCCAAAGCCATGGTAAATCTTTTGTAAATAATTTAATTACACTTCAGCCAACAGGTAACGTTCTCAGAACTTTGGCTAACGTTCTCTACATGTTCTTTCAAAGTTATAAACAAATGTTCTTGCAGTAATGTTAATAACAGAACTTTCTTTCAACTTTTTCTGTCATTCATGAACGTTCTCAAAATGTTAACATGAAAATGTTATTCATACATCATTATTGGAACATTCTTTAAATGTTACGATATCGTTTTCTGAAAGTTTTTACAACAACCAAGGAAAACATTTTTGAATGGTTTGAATGCTCCAGTTTTTACAAATAATGTTTTAACAACCTCCTGGGAATGTTAGGAAACATTCTTAGAACATAAATTTGTTAGTTATACATACTAAAGTTTTGTATGTACATTTATGTTATATGACACATAAACGCGTCGATGCCGATACTTTATGTGCGTGATGAGCTTCGGCCCTCCGCAGGCCCTCCCTCATTCAGCGGTTCTGACGCTGGGGATGATGATGATGCCATGTCTCTCACTGCATCAGGCGAGTGGTCAGTGGATGATGCTACCGCCCCTCCCCCCGACGAGGGCGAGGAGCGTGTATGCGCCACTGATAAGGAGATGCTTTGCGTCCTTTCAAGGGCAGTCGAAGAGCTCGATATCAAGTGGTCTCCTCCAGAGGACCCTACACAATCTCGCCTTGATGAATGGTTCCTGCAGTCCGGATGCCGTCAAGCGACCGTGTCTATTAGATCTACCCCGTTCTTCCCTGAAGTTCATAACGAACTATCAAAATCCTGGCGCGCACCCTATTCAGCTCGCCCGCGCAACTATTACATCCTCTCTAATGTGGATCACGGGGAAGAAAACGGTTATGCCCAACTACACCCTGTAGAGGATACGGTAGCAGCACACCTCTGCCCAGCAAGTAGCAGGGCGTGGAAATCACACCTCATTCATCCTTCCAAGCCCTGTCAACTGATGTCCGCACTGGCTGGAAGAGAATACTCAGCGGCGGGCCAAGCTGGTTCAACACTCCACGCGATGGCAGTGCTCCAGGTCTTTCAAGTCAAGCTCCTCAAGCAAATGGACGAGCAAGTCTACAATCCAGATACATTCAAAGAGCTCCGCACTGCTACGGATTTAGTGCTGCGTGCCACGAAAGTCACTGCAGAGGCCATTGGCAAGTCAATGGGCAACCTGGTAGTTCTGGATCGTCACATCTGGCTGACCCTCACAGACAAGTTTGACAAGGAAAAAGCCACTCTGTTGGATGCTTCAGTGTCTCCAGCTGGCCTCTTCGGCAGCTCTCTGTATAAGTTTGACGAATGTTACTTCGCGACTCAGCAACAATCACAGGCTATGAGACATTTCATAGCCGGCTCGCTCCCGCTCTGTTTCGAGCCAGCGCCCGGCCAAAAGCCCCATGCCCACTGCCTCAGCACCGCCACCTGCCGCCACTGAGCCACTTGTGAGGCCACGCAAGCCATGGCCCAAACAGAAGCAGCTGTATCAGCGCCCACCTCGCGCCGGCGGAACAAACCCCCCCGCGCAGCAAAAGCATTCCTAATGGGCACAGCCCTTTGAAGCGGAATGCAGAGCTCGCTGTTCACCTCCGGGTCTGCTCCAAAGAAGGCTCGATTGGAGACACACAACTCTGTTCCCCATCTCCGCACTGTTAGTTGTTGGGAAAGGAATATTGCTGTTCACAATATTGTTCAAAATGTTGTTTCTGTGTCTCACATTTGTATGAATGCAATAAAAAAATGCAATAAATGCAAAAAAGAATACAGCGCTCACTGCACGTGCACGAGACACTGACACATTCTCAATAAAGAGCTCTTTCCTCTTCAAAGCCCACATATTGTGCACAACCGCTTCCCACTGGCGAGCGGCGCATTATATCATACAATGAACAAACCAAATTTCCCTCTGTTTTGTTACACGGACACGTGGTGAACCCTTACGGGTACTTCAGATTAGGTGCTAAAAACTATCGAACATGGGTGTACGATCCAATCTGCATGCCGGCCACCCCATTTCAACGGCGTTCTGTCTTCCATGGTTTCGTCCAAAGATGCGGCAGTGTTACGAACAGAAATACACAATCTTCTTGTGAAAAATGCAAGGTTGTTCCAAATTGTCAAACCCAAAAAGGGTTTTACAGCCGCTATTTTCTTGTCCCAAAGAAAGACAGCGGGCTTTGGCCAATCCTAGACCTGAGACATTTGAATCGCGCACTTGCAAAGCGTCCATTCATAATGATTACTCAGAAAAGGATCTTATCACACGTCCAACCACACGATTGGTTTACGTCGATAGATCATGTCCAAATTGTACAACATCACAGGATGTTTTTGAGATTCATGTTAGAGGGAACGGTGTATCAATTCAAAGTCCTGCCCTTTGGGCTGTCTCTGGCTCCTCGCACATTCACAAAGTGCATAGATTGGTTCTCGCCCCTCTGAAAATGAGCGACATGCGCATTTTGAACTACCTCGACGATTGGCTGTTACTGGCCCAGTCAGAGGCTCTGTTATGCCAGCACAGAGACTTTCTGCTTCAGCATCTAAACAGCTTGGGCCTCAGTGCCAACTGGGCGAAGAGCAAGCTCTCCCCCAGCCAAGAAATCTCCTTTTTGGGAGCCTGCCTCGACTCCGTGAGCGGGCACAAGCACCTCATGAGCGAAAGCGTTCAGGCCATTCTACAGTGTCTGTCTCAGTTCAAACTGGGGAGAACTCTTCCACTGAAGCTCTTTTTAAAAAGCATTGTGGTTTATGGTGGCGGCATCCGTGGTCATTCCATTAGGTCTTTTACACATGAGACCTCTTCAGTGCTGGCTCAAGCACCGTGTGCCACGACATACTTGGCACCATGGGCGCATGCGCATCACTATATCTCGCCGCTGTATAGCTGCTCTAGCACCTTGGACAGCTCCTGCCTTTTACCAGCGATGTGTCACGCTGGGGCAGATTGTCAGGCGGAAAGTGGGGACACTTCCAACACAGGTTGGGGGCAGTGTGCGATAGACGCTTGGCTTCCGGCACGTGGACAGGTGCGAGGTGGCATGGCACATCAACTGCCTAGAGCTATCGGCTGTATTCCTAGCCTTGAAGTCTTTTCAGTCAGAAATAGCTTACTATCATGTTCTGATTCGCTCAGAAAATATAACAGTGGTGGCATATATAAACCGCCAAGGCGGAATTCATTTACTGTCATTGATGAGACTGACGCGTCACCTCCTCCTGTGGAGCGAGTGTCATCTCCTTTCCCTGAGAGCGACATATGTCCCAGGCCGTCTGAATTACGGTGTGGACCTATTGTCATGCCAAGGGGTGATACTGGGCAAATGGAGACTTCATCCTCAAACTGTCCTAAGGATTTGGGAAATATTCGGCAAAGTAGAAATCAATCTAATTGCCTCAGTGGAGAACGCCCACTGTCCCCTCTGGTACTCGAAGTCCAAAGCACCACTGGGAGCTGATGCACTGGCCCACAAATGGCCGGTGAAACGCAAATATGCATTTCCCCCGGTGTGCCTAATTCACTCTGACATATGCAAATCCGAGAGGACAAGGAAACGATTCTATTGGTAAACGTGCCAGAACTGATGCATTCAGTCATGAACACCATTTTACAGGC
The DNA here is from genome assembly GCF_019703515.2 of Myxocyprinus asiaticus. Taxonomy (NCBI): domain Eukaryota; kingdom Metazoa; phylum Chordata; class Actinopteri; order Cypriniformes; family Catostomidae; genus Myxocyprinus; species Myxocyprinus asiaticus. The sequence continues at coordinate 42,164,391 of NC_059352.1, read as the reverse complement.
CAGAGCACCATCCATGAGACGCCTCTATGCGCTAAAATGGAATGTGTTCACAGATTGGTGTCTTTTACATGGCAAAGACCCATTAAACTGCCCCATATGATAAATTCTCATATTTCTTCAAGAGCGATTAGACGCAGGACTCACTCCGTCAATGCTCAAAGTTTATGTAGCGACTATATCTGTGTATCACGCACCTGAAGCCGGCGCCGCTGTAGGCAAGCATGATTTAATCATAAAGTTCCTTAGAGGAGCAAGACGATTAAATCCACCACGGCTGGCTACAGTTCCAACATGGGACCTAACTTTGGTCCTACAAGCGCTCTCAGGGCCCCCCTTCGAGCTTTTGGACTCTTTGATTTGCGCATGCTCTCCACTAAGACCACATTACTGCTGGCTCTGGCCTCAGTAAAACGGGTTGGTGACTTACATGATCTATAAATTGTCAATTCATGTCTGGAGTTTGGCCCTGGTCTTTCAAAACCACTGTCAAACCCAGAAAAGGCTATGTGCCTAAGGTTTTAACCACGCCCTTCAGAACGCAGGTGGTTCACCTTCAAGCTTTCTTCCTTCCTCCATTTAATTCAGATGAGGAACAATCCTCGCATTTGCCTACATGCATACATTGAGCACGCCCGCCAGTTCAGACTGTCTGATCAGCTCTTTGTGTGCTATGGAGGATGCACGAAAGGAATGTCTGTCTCCAAGCAAAGACTTTCTCACTAGATTGTTGATGCAGTTGCCCTGGCTTACGAGTCGCAGGGTAAGATCTGCCCAATTGGGGTTAAAGCACACTCAACTCGAGGCATGGCCTCCTCATGGGCATGGACGAATGGTGTGTCTTTACAAGACATATGTTTTGCAGAAGGATGGTCTTCTCAAAACACATTCGCTAGGTTTTACCACCTAGACGTAACGTCTCTCTCTTCACAAGTCCTCTCTGTTTAGAGCACTTGCCATTTTGTTTGCCAAACATATACTTATGCCCTTCCCCTTAAGTACGGGCTCCCCATCATTTTACACAACTGCCTGCATCAGGCCGTTGTAATTTACCATAAAGTCACAAGCATTTTCATTATAATAAACTCCCTTCTCGACTGGTTTCATGAATGGGTTAATTCATACTATATGACTGGCCCAACACGAGGGTCACTCAGCCAACGGCATACTCATGTCGGTCACCATCCCGTG